>NC_081308.1:97673335-98923335 GCF_030435805.1 Mustela lutreola | reverse complement strand
ATGACCACTTCCTCATTATCAGGAAGATCATAGGATAGTTGTCTTTCTCTGATTGACTTATTTCGCTAAGCATGATACGCTCTAGTTCCATCCACGTTGTCGCAAATGGCAAGATTTCATTTCTTTTGATGGCTACATAGTATTCCATTGTGTATATATACCACATCTTCTTGATCCATTCATCTGTTGATGGACATCTAGGTTCTTTCCATAGTTTAGCTATTGTGGACATTGCTGCTATAAACATTCGGGTGCACGTGCCCCTTCGGGTCACTACGTTTGTATCTTTAGGGTAAATACCCAGTAGTGCCATTGCTGGGTCATAGGGCAGTTCTATTTTCAACATTTTGAGGAACCTCCATGCTGTTTTCCAGAGTGGCTGCACCAGCTTGCATTCCCACCAACAGTGGAGGAGGGTTCCCCTTTCTCCGCATCCTCGCCAGCATCTGGCATTTCCTGACTTGTTGATTTTAGCCATTCTGACTGGTGTGAGGTGATATCTCATTGTGGTTTTGATTTGCATTTCCCTGATGCCAAGTGATGTGGAGCACTTTTTCATGTGTCTGTTGGCCATCTGGATGTCTTCTTTGCAGAAATGTCTGTTCATGTCCTCTGCCCATTTCTTGATTGGATTATTTGTTCTTTGGGTGTTGAGTTTCATAAGTTCATTATAGATTTTGGACACTTGCCCTTTATCTGATATGTCGTTTGCAAGTATCTTCTCCCATTCTGTCAGTTGTCTTTTGGTTTTGTTAACTCTTTCCTTTGCTGTGCAAAAGCTTTTGATTTTGATGAAATCCCAATAGTTCATTTTTGCCCTTGCTTCCCTTGCCTTTGGCGATGTTCCTAGGAAGATGTTGCTGTGGCTGAGGTCAAAGAGGTTGCTGCCTGTGTTCTCCTCAAGGATTTTGATGGATTCCTTTCTCACATTGAGGTCCTTCATCCATTTTGAGTCTATTTTTGTGTGTGGTGTAAGGAAATGGTCCAATTTCATTTTTCTGCATGTGGCTGTCCAATTTTCCCAACAACATTTATTGAAGAGGCTGTCTTTTTTCCATTGGATATTCTTCCCTGCTTTGTCGAAGATTAATTGACCATAGAGTTGATGGTCTATTTCTGGGCTCTCTATTCTGTTCCCTTGATCTATGTGTCTGTTTTTGTGCCAGTACCATGCTTTCTTGATGATGACAGCTTTGTAATAGACGTTGAAGTCCGCAATTGTGATGCCACCAACTTTGGCTTTCTTTTTTCAATATTCCTTTGGCTATTCGAGGTCTTTTCTGGTTCCATATAGATTTTAGAATTATATGGATGGTACTTTGATAGGAATTGCATTAAATGTGTAGATTGATTTAGGTAGCAAAGACATTTTCACAATGTTTATTCTTCCAATCCAGGAGCATGGAACATTTTTCCATTTCTTTGTGTCTTCCTCAATTTCTTTCATGAGTACTTTATAGTTTTCTGAGTATAGGTTCTTAGCCTCTTTGGTTAGGTTTATTTCTAGGTATCTTATAGTTTTATGTGCAATTGTAAATGGGATTGACTCCTTAATATCTCTTTCTTCTGTCTTATTGTTGATGTAGAGAAATGCAACTGATTTCTGTGCATTGATTTTATATCCTGACACTTTACTGAATTCCTCTACAAGTTTTAGCAGTTTTGGAGTGGAGTCTTTTGAGTTTTCCACATATAGTATCATATCATGTGCGAAGAGTGATAATTTGACTTCTTCTTTGCCGATTTGAATGCCTTTAATTTCTTTTGTTGTCTGATTGCTGCGGCTGGGACTTCTAGTACTATGTTGAATAGCAGTGGTGATAATGGACATGCCTGCCATGTTCCTGACATTAGTGGAAAAGCTTTCGGTTTTTCTCCATTGAGAATATTTGCGGTGCGTTTTTTATAGATGGCTTTGATGATATAGAGGTATGTGCCCTCTATCCCTACACTTTGAAGAGTTTTGATCAGGAAGGGATGCTGTGCTTTGTCAAATGCTTTTTCATCATCTATATAGAGTATCATATGGTTCTTGTTCTTTCTTTTATTGATGTGTTGTATCACATTGACTGATTTGCGGATGTTGAACCAACCTTGGAGCCCTGGAATAAATCCCACTTGGTCGTGGTGAATAATTCTTTTAATGTACTATTGAGTCCTATTGGCTAGTATTTTGGTGAGAATTTTCGCATCTGTGTTCATCAAGGATATTAGTCTATAGCTCTCTTTTTTGATGGGATCCTTGTCTGGTTTTGGGATCAAGGTGATGCTGGCCTCATAAAATGAGTTTGGAAGTTTTTCTTCCATTTCTATTTTTTGGAACAGTTTCAGGAAAATAGGAATTAGTTCTTCTTTAAATGTTTGGTAGAATTCCCCCGGGAAGCTGTCTTTTGTTTGTTTGGAGATTTTTAATGACTGTTTCAATCTCCTTACTGGTTATGGGTCTGTTCAGGCTTTCTATTTCTTCCTGGTTCAGTTGTGGTAGTTTATATGTTTCTAGGAATGCATCCATTTCTTCCAGATTGTCAAATTTGTTGGCGTAGAGTTGCTCATAGTATGTTCTTATAATAGTTTGTATTTCTTTGGTGTTAGTTGTGATCTCTCCACTTTCATTCATGATTTTATTCCTTTCTCTTTTCTTTTTGATAAGTCTGGCCAGGGGTTTATCAATTTTATTAATTCTTTCAAAGAACCAGCTCCTAGTTTCATTGATTTGTTCTATTGGTTTTTTGGTTTCTATTTCATTGATTTCTGCTCTGATCTTTATGATTTCTCTTCTCCTGCTGGGCTTAGGGTTTCTTTCTTGTTCTTTCTCCAGCTCCTTTAGGTGTAGGGTTAGGTTGTATACCAGAGACCTTTCTTGTTTCTTGAGAAAGGCTTGTACTGCTATATATTTTCCTCTCAGGACTGCCTTTGTTTTGTCCCACAGATTTTGAACCGTTGTATTTTCATTATCATTTGTTTCCATGATTTTTTTCAATTCTTCTTTAATTTCCCAGTTGACCCATTCATTCTTTAGAAGGATGCTGTTTAGTCTCCATGTATTTTTGTTCTTTCCAAACTTCCTCTTGTGGTGGAGTTCTAGCTTCAGAGCATTGTTGTCTGAAAATATGCGGGAAATCATCCCAATCTTTTGATACCGTTTGAGTCCTGATTTAGGACCCAGGATGTGATCTATTCTGGAGAATGTTCCATGTGCACTAGAGAAGAATATATTCTGTTGCTTTGGGATGAAATGTTCTGAATATATCTGTAATGTCCATCTGGTCCAGTGTGTCGTTTAAGGCCTTTATTTCCTTGTTGATCTTTTGCTTGGATGATTTGTCCATTTCAGTGAGGGGAGTGTTAAAGTCCCCTACTATTATTGTATTATTGTTGATGTGTTTCTTAATATTAACTGGTTTATATAGTTGGCTTCTCCCACGTTGGGGGCATAGATATTTAAAATTGTTAGATCTTCTTTTTGGACAGACCCTTTGAGTATGATATAGTGTCCTTCCTCATCTCTTATTATAGTCTTTGGCTTAAAATCTAATTGATCTGATATACGGATTGCCACTCCTACTTTCTTCTGATGTCCATTAGCATGGTAAATTGTTTTCCATCCCCTCACTTTAAATCTGGAGGTGTCTTCGGGATTAAAATGAGTTTCTTGGAGGCCACATATAGATGGCTTTTTTTATTTATCCATTCTGATACCCTGTGTCTTTTGATTGGGGCATTTATCCCATTAACATTCAGGGTAACTATTGAGAGATATGAATTTAGTGCCATTGTATTGCCTGTGAGGTGACTGTTACTGTATATTGTCTCTGTTCATTTATGATCTACCACTTGTAAGCTCTCTCTACTTAGAGGACCCCTTTCAATATTTCCTGTAGAGCTGGTTTGGTGTTTGCAAATCCTTTCCGTTTTTGTTTGTCCTGGAAGCTTTTAATCTCTCCTTCTATTTTCAATGATAGCCTAGCTGGATATAGTATTTTTGGGTGCATGTTTTTCTCGTTTAGTGCTCTGAAAATATCATGCCAGCTCTTTCTGGCCTGCCAGGTCTCTGTGGATAAGTCAGCTGCCAATCTAATATTTTTACCATTGTATGTTACAGACTTCTTTTCCCGGGCTGCTTTCAGGATTTTCTCTTTGTCATTGAGACTTGTAAATTTTACTATTAGGTGACGGGGTGTGGGCCTATTCTTATTGATTTTGAAGGGCGTTCTCTGAACCTCCTGAATTTTGATGCTCCTTCCCTTTCCCATATTGGGGAAATTCTCCCCCAATAATTCTCTCCAGGATACCTTCTGCTCCCCTCTTTCTTTCTTCTTCTTCTGGAATCCCAATTATTCTAATGTTGTTTCATCTTATGGTGTCCCTTATCTCTCGAATTCTCCCCTTGTGGTCCAGTAGCTGTTTGTCCCTCTTTTACTCAACTTCTTTATTCTCTGTCCTTTGGTCTTCTATATCGCTAATTCTTTCTTCTACCTCATTTATCCTAGCAGTGAGAGCCTCCATTTTTTATTGCACTTCATTAATAGCTTTTTTGATTTCAACTTGGTTAGATTTTAGTCTTTTATTTTTCCAGAAAGGGCTTTTATATCTCCCAAGTGTATTTCTCTAATATCTTCCATGCCTTTTTCGAGCCTGGCTAGAATCTTGAGAATTGTCATTCTGAACTCTAGATCTGACATATTACCAATGTCTGTGTTGATTAGGTCCCTAGCCTTTTGTTCTTTTTTTGTGGTGAATTTTTCTGCCTTGTCATTTTGTCCAGATAAGAGTATATGAAGGTGCAAGTAAAATACTAAAATACTAAAATATGCTTTAACCAAATTAGAAGAGATCCCAAATCGTGAGGGGGGAGAAAGGGCATAAAAAGAGGTTCAAAAAGAAAGAAAGAAAGGGAAAAAAAAAGAAAAGAATTTAAAAAAGTAATTGAATAAAGAAAAGTATAAAAAAATAAAAAATATATATTAGATAAACTAGTTTAAAAACATTAAAAAAGAAAAGGGTAACAGTTAAAAAAAATTTTAGCCAGAAGAAGCGAAAAAAAATGAAAAAGAAAAAAATTAACTGCAAGGCTAAAAAATCACAGGGAGAAAGCCATGAGTTCCGTGCTTTGCTTTCTCCTCCTCTGGAATTCTGCTGCTCTCCTTGGTATTGAACCCGCACTCCTTGGTAGGTGAACTTGGTCTTGGCTGGATTTCTTGTTGATCTTCTGGGGGAGGGGCCTGTTGTAGTGATTCTCAAGTGTCTTTGCCCTACGCAGAATTGCACTGCCCTTACCAGGGGCTGGGCTGAGTAATCGCTCAGGTTTGCTTTCAGGAGCTTTTGTTGGTTGAGCGCTTTCCGTAGTGTTTCGGAGGACAGGAATACAAATGGCGGCCTCCTGGTCTCCGGCCCGGAGGAGCAGATAGCCCGGGGCCCCACTCCTCAGTGCGCCCTCAAAGAACAGTGCCCAGTAACTCCCGTCTGCCTGACTTTTGGCCACGCACCGAGCTCACCGAACCTGCAACTGTTTCAAGGTAATCCCGAGCTGTGAGCTTACTGTCAGCTCTGTCTCTGTAGCCGGCTTTCCCGTTTCAATACCCGCAAGTTCTGTGGCACTCAGACACCCCCGATCCTTCTGTGACCCTGCGGGACCCGAGGCCACGCTGACCGTGCGTGGACTTCGCCCCGGTTTAGCCTCTGGAGCGATGTCCCTCAGTGGAACAGACTTTTAAAAGTCCTGATTTTGTGCTCCATTGCTCCGCTGTTTGCCGGGAGCCGGCCCCTCCCCCCGTGGTCTATCTTCCCGTCGCTTTGGATTCACTTCTCCGCCGGTCCTACCTTTCAGAAAGTGGTTGTTTTTCTGTTTCTAGGATTGCTGTCCTTCGATCTGCCAATGGATTTGCAGGTGTTTGCAATCTTTAGATAAGCTATCTAGCTGATCTCCTGCTAGCTGAAGTTGTCTCAGCCTGCTACTTCTCCGCCATCTTGACTCCTCTCCAGTTTTATTTTGAGAGAGATTGAATAGTGTATTACTCACTGAGGTGTAGATTGTAACAGGAAAATTTAATTTAGTGATGGGATAATTCTGTTGTGGACACATTGATTTCGATGTTTGTTGAACATCCATTTGGCTGTATCCCGTTCAGATTTGTATCCAGAGCTCAGTGAGAGATTATGGCAGGAAATAAGATTTGAAAGACATCAGGGTAGAGGATATAGTTGTTACCTTTTGGAAATAGGAACCCAGTCTTGCCAAGGCTTTCCACATTTCAAGAAACAGTGGATTTAGGGGCACCTGGGTGTCTTAGTTGGTTAGGCATCTGTCTTTGGCTCAGGTCATGAATGGTTTATGCGTCTCCCTCTCCCTCTGCCTGTTGCTTACCCTACTTGTGCTTGCTTGCTCTCTTTCTCAAGTAACGAAAATTAAATCTTTTTAAAAAACAGTGGATTAAATAAATATATATAATGTTCTGGGGTGCTTGGGTGGCTCAGCCAGTGAAACATCTGACTCTTGATTTCAGCTCAGGTCATGATTTCAGACCTGAGATCGAGTCCTGCGTGAGGATCCCTGTTCAGTGGGGTCTGTTTGGGATTCTTTCTCTCCTTTTCCCTCTGCCTCCCGCCTCTCTCAAATATATAAATAAAATCTTTTTTTTTTTTTTTTTAAAGATTTCATTTCTTTATTTGACAGTGAGAGATCACAGGTAGACAGAGAGGCAGGCAGGGGATGGCGGAAGCAGGCTCCCTGCTGAGCAGAGAACACAGATGTGAGACTTGATCCCAGGACCCTGAGATCATGACCTGAGCCGAAGGCAGAGGCTTAACCCAATGAGCCACCCAGGTGCCCCATAAATAAATAAAATCTTTAAAAATTTATAATATTTCTAGATTCGTAAAATACTATGCTTTCCAAGTATAATACAGTTATAAACCAGGTGGGACCTGTAGATGGTCTGTTTGCCATTCACTCTATCCATTACTAGCCTATATTCCTGAGGTGAATGGGTGTTCCACCTGAAGCAGTGGACTGCATTGTTTCCTCAGAAATGGCTACCACATTTATTTGATGATATGCAAATGCATGAAACCCTTCAGTTAACCCTTGCAGTTTTGTTAAAGCTTGATAATACCAAAGAGAGGATATAGTATAAAAGAGAAGAGGTAAAGACAGAACCCTTGAAAACATTAAGAATGTTAGAAGAGGGGTATCTGGCTGGCTCCGTTGGTAGAGAATGTGGCACTTGATCTTGAAGCCGTGAGTTTGAGCCCCACGTTGGTAGTAGATATTACTTACAAAAAAGAAAAAAAAAGTAATGTTCGAGTAGGATCATTGAAGGCTAATGAGCACCTAATGCAAAGTTGCTTTAAACCTTTTTTACAGAATTATGAAGATCAAAGGACACGTGATGTGCTTATAATAGGTAGCTGTTACTTATCAAATTCTAGATTACTGGAACTAAGGAGCAACAAAACATCACTAGCAGCTGGAGGGAAGTAACCTTAAGATAAAAAAGTACTGAATCTCTTCATATGGAGATCATGGAACCTCGGAACTGGTACAATGAATGAACCAGAGCAGCCAATTTTGTACAGGACTGAGGAGTTTACAAAGCACTTCTACCACCAGACTATTCACTTCGTTTCTCACACAGTCCTGACTTCAGGATAAAGAAACTGAGTCTCAGGGAATTTTATTACTTTTAATACATCATATCACATGGCCCTTAGATGTCCTGACTGGAAATGTAGTGCTTTTTCTACTCCAACATAAGAACTTAGGGAGGAGCACCTGGGTGGCTCAGTCCAGGTCATGATCCCAGTCCCAGGGTCCTGGGATCGAGTACCGCGTCTGGATCCTTGCTCAGCAAGGAGCCTGCTTCTCTCTCTGCTCAGCGGGGAGCCCGACATCTGGGATCTTTGCTCAGTAGGGAGCCTGCTTCCCCCCGACTCTCTGCTTGTGCTCTCTCTCTCTCTCTCTTTCTCTTTGACGAATAAATAAATAAATTCTTTTTAAAAAGAGAGAGAGAGCTTAGGGAACATCTAGCATGCCTCTCTCACTTTAAAATATTTGCTTATTATGTGAATCAGATCAAAATACAGCCTGTAAAATAGAATCCCATACCATTAAAACCTTTTGAAACAGCCATTTTAGAAGCAGAACAATGGGATATCATCTCACATCTGTTAGAATGACTGTCAAAAAGACAAAATGTTGGTGAGGATGTGGAGAAAAGAGAACTCTAATACCCTGTTGGTGGGAATGTAAATTGGTATAGCCACTATGGAAAATCCTATGCAGCTTCCTCAAAAAAAAAATAAAAATAGAAATACCATAAGATCCAGCAATTCTACTTCTGAAAATTTATCCAAGGAAAACAAAAATACCAATTCAAAGAAATATATACACCCCAGCGATCACTGTGGCATTATTTACAGTAGCCAAGATACTGAAACAACCCAAGTGTCCGTCAAAATGGATACAGATGTCACACACACACACACACACACACACACACACACTGGAATATTACTCAGCTATAAAAAGAATGAAGTCTTGCCATTTGTGACATGGTTGGACCTTGAGGAAACTATGATAAGCAAATTATGTCAGACAGAGAAAAACAAATCCTGTATGTTTTCACTTATATGTGGATTCTAAAAAAACAAAATGTACATTATACATACAGAGAATAGAATAGTGTTCGCTAGAGGAGAGTAAGTGAAATTAGGTGATGAAGGCTCAAGAGGTACAAACTTTCAGTCATAAAATAAATAAGTCATGGGAGTAATGTACCACATAGTGATTATAGTCAGTGATATTATAGAATAAGCTTTGAGTTGCCAAGAGAGTAAATTCTAAAAGTTAACTTTGTATGGTAATGGATGGTTCTAGACTTACTGTGATGATCCTCTTGCATTATACCATATACATATTTCAAATAATCATATTTTATACCTGAAGCCAATATAATGTTATATGTGAATTACACCTCAATAAGACAATTTTAAAAATTAGAATTTAATTTAACTAGAATGGTGTACTTTTTACTTGATGTTTTACAGGAAACATTTTAAAAATCTATTTCTGACTTGTTTAGGCTTTACTGCACTACTAAAAACCAAATGTTCTGATGTCATTTATTTTGTTTTTCAGGAAAGACTCTGTTTGCCTCATCACATTTTGGAAGAGAGAGGTCTTGTGAAAGTTGGTGTCACAGTTCAGGCTCTTCTTGAATTACCTACAACCAAGGCATCTCAGCTTTCTACAGCTTGATGTAACATTTCAAAATCATAAGTGTATAGTTGCATTTATTTGAAGTGATTTCAAATATCTCAAATTCATGATAAGAATCTCTAATCAAAAATAATTTAATTAGGTCAAGACTTAGGTTAAAAAATATCACATTTAAACATAAAAATTAAATTTGAATTGCCCAAACTTCTTTTGGGGGAGACAGGATTAACTTAATATGAGTTTTTGATAAATTCAAATTCTCTTTTTACTAAGTCAGTTGATAACCTTGATTATTTTTCAAAAACCAGATTGATACTAAATTTAAAATGTGGTTTCAATTTAATAATCATTTATGTTTAATTTTTTATATCATAGCATACTAGTAAACACCTGGATGAGGTAATCATTTTTTTACCGATTTAAAACTATTCTATATTTGAGTTATTTAATACACTTCTAGTTTATACGCAGTTTCTTCAATCTTTGGTCTTAGTTTTCTAGAAAAAAAAGAGTAGAAAATGCAGAACTCTGGCTTTATATTAAATTCTTTTAGTATTATAGGTTGGTGCCAAAATATTTTCAGTTGTACTGTAGATTGTTTACATGTGAAGTGCCTGTGTAATTGATGACTCTTATATAGTCTTAAGCATTTTTGCAGTTTCTTTTTATGTATTAATGGAATCAATGGAACTTTAAAATATTTTAGTAGATTTTGTAAGGTCAGTAATATGTGAGGATTTAAATGTGCCTCACATTGTGACATTTGTGGTTTTTTATTTAGTCCATTGCAGTTTTCCTTAAATTGGTTATGATGTCATGTTGTCCAAAAAAAAAAAAAAAAAAAACCCCAATGTTAATATGCTTAATTTATGCTATTTAATTTTGCAAAACTTAATCATCTTTTAAAATGTATTATTTGAAGAGTATTTTATTTCTGTATTGAAAATGTTACACAAAGCAGTAAGGTTTTTGAGAAGTAGCAAAGTACTAATTATCAAGGACATTTTGATAAAACTGCCAAAGTTTGGGTTTATGTCCTGACTTTCAGTAACATTATGTGAGTATACTGCCATTAATTTTATTCAGATTCAGAGAGCAGCAATTAAAGAATAGGTTTTTATTTAAAATCTGGCCCTCTGTGGATCCTGTAAATCTTATGATCCTCAATTAATAAGATGTTGAATTAAACACAGAACAGTCTATAAATATTTTCATAAGTATACTATGTTACAAAGTCCTTGTTTAATTTGGAGATGGATGCATTTATGTTGGTAGTAGTGCAAGAATTTTTCAAAAACATTACTGTAATGAATAACTCAGTTTGCTATAGAAGAACCTTAGTATAATTACTTTTGTAGTAGCCAAGTAAGTACCATATCTTAAATATGTGATTATTTGCACTTGTTACCTCTTAATATGGATGCAACTTATTAAAAGTGTTGGCCTGGTTATTTCAAAGGGCATATATAAAAGTTAAAAACTAGTGTGCCAAATGGTATAGTAAGGGTTGGTTTTGGAACAACTCAACTTTTTTTGATCCGTCGGCATGAAGCCATATAATTAAATTTTGGCGTTAGAATATGGATGTGTTCTTTACATTCCCCAAGTGTGAAACTGGAGCTTTTAAAGAATTAAAGCTTCTTGAGACTGTAAGGTTTAAAAATTAAATTATTAGTAATTTATTACTTTAAATATTTGAGCTAATTAGTTACTATTTTTCAGTTGGATCTTAAAAAAACAAAAAAAAAACAAAAAAAACTTCATTGGCATAGTCAATCTCCCTAGTGAAAACTTGGGTAATAAAGGTAAGAAATGGCAAATAAATATCTTAAGTTGTTAGTTTTTGTTGTAGAAATTTAACAATGTTATAAATAAAGTGACCGGTAAAAGCTACAGCAATCATCCGTATGCCTTTCTTAGTTATCATGCTGTAGAAGTCCTCTTATTAATCAACCTGGAAGTTGTTTCACAGATATTTTCCTGTTTCATATCATTGAAATATTAGTGAAATTATAGGCCACTTCCTTATTTCATTTACTTGTCAGTTATTACCTTAAAGGGAAAATACACCAGAACCATACTGTAGCATTCTTTACTGCAAAGCAAAATTCCATTTAAGATGGGTCCATCTGAGGTCTATATCATGTTAGTTTATTTACTGTAGTGCCAGAAGGCAACACCGCCTCTAAGTCAGTTTCTCAGCATAGTCCCCAAGGAAACATTTTACCAAGGCTCTAATGTATTTCTTTTATTAGTTTTTAAATAAGTGTAAATTTTATTCTAGATGGTCCTTATGGTTCTTTTATATTTACTTCATCAATTTTTGAGTTAAGAATGATTATAATTATTTGAATTGGATTTGTGATTTGAAGAGGGTTAAATAATCAAACTGAAATATTTTATTAGGCCCTAAGAAATGTAGTAGATAGCTACATCTGCTAAATTTTATTACTGTATGGCACAAGAAAGAAGTGATGTTGGATATGTTAGAATTTAAATAAGTAAAAATGCATTACCATTTGTTTAATAATGATCTCTACAGAATGCTAGTTTATTGACTTTTATAAGTGAATTTTTTGAAGAATTCAGAAATCTTTGTATTGGTCACAGATCTATCATAATTGATTTTCTGATGCATTTAAAAATAAATGGAACACTAAATGTATATTACCGATGCAAACTGTGGATAAAGTTGAATGAAAAAATTAAAGTCTGAGATTTCTTTTCTCCCTCTCTATTTCTTCTCTCAACATCACAGCATCCATCTTTTCTAGGTTTTTGGTAGCTTGTGTCTATATTCTCTACTACGGAAAAATAGACCTCAAGAGGATATTCCACGTAAGTTGTTTAAGAGTCCAGATTCTCTTTACATCATGCTATTTTCAGTAGATAATGTTTTCTTTAAAACACAATAGTTTCCTAAGATACCTTCACAAAATAAATCACATTTTCATAAGTTAAACTCTTTATATATATGTGTCAGATAAATCTTTACATAAAAGAAAAGATAGGATAGGTCAAATCGTGATTATTTGTATTCTGTAATACAAATTAGTGTGAGGCATATGATTGAATTACCCTTAAGAAATTTTATTTAAAAATAATCTTTAATTTTCAAATAATCCTAGTTGTTAAAAATTTCACGTATTTTATTAAAAATGACTATCATTTATTCATAATTGTTACTCATCCTAGAAGTGGAAAGTTTTAGGTAAATAACATTAAAGATTATATTGCCCCCTGTTTTATAGTTACTCACCCTAACTTCTCAGATTTAAAGAAGTACTTAAGTAAGTAAATATTTGGCATAAGTTGTTTGAAAAGTACTCTAAGTTTATCATAGAATTTTGAATTGTCTGTATTCGTTTTAGTAAATTTTGATGTTGTACATGGAATGTACTAAGCTCATTCACTTCTAATGCAAAAAAATAAAAAACAATACTGTATAATTTATGAAGTAATAATTAAAATTATGCTGTAGGACAGTGATTCTTATACTTTAATATGCATATGGATCACCTAGTGACCTTTTTGACTAAATATCAATTGATTCAACAGTTCAAGGGTGGGTTCTAAGGTTCTCAGGAACCTATCTCAGCATCCAGAGTGCTCTGAGGGACTGGGATCCCTTTGATACATTGCTGTATATTGAATTAATTTGGAAATGCCTATAGATATCTTCTGGTCCTTAAGGCATAATGTCTCCTGTTTCTGCATTTTAAAATGAAAGAAATCCCTATGCTCATTTTGTTTAAATAGCTTGGAATTTCCACAGTGTGTGTTTGTGTTTTATGCAAGGCTCCAGCGGTTTTAGCAAAGTAGAGTCCTTCTACCTTGGAAAATTAGAGTTTTTAGAAGTTATGAGAATTCTAACATGAGTAGTTTAGGATGGGAAGTTGCTGATTGAATCATTTTAAAGTTATCATGATTTGTAAAATGAAGATTCTTTAAAATGATCTTTTAAAAAATTTGAAGAAATTATTGTAAACTATTTTCTTTGATTTGCAAATATATCATTTTCATTACCCTGCCACTTTAGGATTAGAAAAATTTAATTCACTTTTACTGTATGCTATTAATATTCATCAAGTATCTACCTAAATAAGAGAGAAATTTATTAGGTGTGTGCATATGCAAATGTATAAATAGAATAGATTTTTCAGATAGCAAATTGAATTTTCTAGAACTTTGTCAGGTAGCTCATTCACTTCTAATGCAATGAAATAAACAATACTGTATAATTTATGAAGTAATAATTAAAATTATGCTATAGGACAGTGATTCTTACACTTTAATATGCATATGGATCACCTAGTGACCTTATTGACAAAATACCAATTCATTCAACAGTTCAAGGGTGGGCTTTGAGATTCTTCATTTCTAAGAAACTCCTAAATGATGCTGATCCTGCTGGTCAAGTGGCCAGTTTTAGTAATAAGGCTTTATGGTTGTTCAAGCTTTATATTACTATCAGTTTATTATACAATAGTAGTTTGATATTTTAAGTGATGCTTTAAGGTCCTTCTAATTGGTACCAAATTAAACATTTTTTAATAGGTCTCTCTTCTGAATTGTGTTCTATTTCATTAAGGACTTTGAGATTTTCTTTTATGGCTCTATTTATTTTTAAGTTATTATTTTAATTCCAGTTAGTTAACATATGGGGTTATATTAGTTTCAGGTGTACAATATAGTGATTCAACAGTTCAATACATCACTTGATGCTTATGAAAAGTGCACCTCTTAATTCCCATCACCTATTTGACCCATTTCCCCAAACCCTCCCCTTTTATGGTTTTTAAAGATGAGCTTTATGCTCTGATTAATATTACCTCATACTTTTATTTTCTTTTAAAAATCTATTTTAAACACACATGCCCATGTAATTTTAAATTACGTGAATAATAAGGCATGCATTCATAAAATCCAAACAAGTTAATATAATGTTAAATTAGCAAATATTAATACATAACACTTCCCGTTTTTGGAATGCTTAAAAAACCACCTGTTTTTCATGGTGTTGATGTTAGTCCATTCTCCTCTTGCTAGGCAGCAGCTCCCCTTTTCATTTTAAGCTCAAAGCATACTCATTCTTTCAGGCTACCATGGTGAATATAAAATTTGAGCCATATACAACACATTTAATTTTAAATATTTATGATTTTTTATCAGAGTTGACATTTTCAATTATGGATTATATCCCCTCCAAACAGGTTAAGGTTTTTATTTATTTCATTCATTTTTTACAGTAAATTGTATTGACTTAAAACAATTTAAACATTTGGAATCATTTATTTTAATGCCTTCCAAAGCACGTCTTATTGTCCATCAGAAAACAAATTAAAACCCACGTTAGCCTGAGTTACCAACAGCAGCTGAATGTCTTCTGTGGGAAGATGACTCATTTACTCTGAAGAAAATATGGGAAGGTTAATAATTAAATATAAAGAAGGGAGAGAGAGTAGAATCATGTGATGCATTGAACTAGATGCTTTTTTATAATTGAGTTATAAATAATGCAATTTATATATTTTTACTTATGTTTATCTCTCATTCATAATCTTTAAAATTTAAGATTAGTATTAATAGAAATTAGTATAATGCTGTAACCCAAATTATAAAATTGCACTTAATTGTGTATAATCATGCTGATTAGTGAAGAAACATGTATGAAATACACATTTTTAATAAAATGTACAAATATACCAAATGTACAGATGTACCAATATACAAAATACTGTTAAAATTTCTTGTTGTTTTGTACCACCAAAATTTCCAGGTTTTTACTGTATAAGGAATAGTTAATGTACAGTCTTAGGTATAATCATAAAAGATTTATTGCCATAAAAGATTTTAGAATTTGTGTATTGCCGCTCTTCCATTCTTCCACGGGAAGGTGTGCCCTAGAATTATAGGATAGAAAGGCCAAAAATAAATCCATACTTGTATGGTCAATTAATCTGTGACAAAGAAGAAAGTACAATGGGGAAAAGACAGTCTTTTCCATTAAAGAAAGCTCAAAATGGATTAAAGACCTAAATGTGTGAGACATAAAACTATAAAACTCTGAAAAGGAAAAATAGTAATTTCTTGGACATTGGTCTTAGCAACATCATTTATGAATGTGTCCCCTCAGACAAGGAAGACAAAAGCAAAAATAAACTATTGGGGCATCTGAATAAAAGGCTATTCCACATTTAACGAAATCATAAAACAAAAAAGCAACCTATTGAATGGAGCAGATATTTGCAAACAATATATCCAATAAGGGGTTAATATCCAAAACATATGAAGAACTTATACAACTCAACTCAACACGAAAAAACCCCAGATAATCCAATTGACAAATGAAAAGAGGTTGATAAGTTCTTTATAGATTTAGCATGCTAACCCTTTATCAGATAGGTCATTTGCAAATATCTTCTACCATTCTGATATTTGCCTTAGCTTTGTTGATTGTTTCCTTCACTGTACAGAAGTTTTTACCGTGATGAAGTCCCAATCGTTCATTTTTGCTTTTGTTCCCCCTGGCTCAGGAAATGTGTCTAGTAAGAAGTTGCTACAGCCAATGTCAAAGAGGTTACTGCCTGTGTTCTCATGGATTTTGATGACTTCGTGTCTCACATGTAGGTTTTTAATCCATTTTGAATTTCTTTTTGTGTATCATGTAAGAAAGGGGTCCAGTTTCATTCTTCTGCATGTTGCTGTCCAGTTTTCTCAACACCATTTTTGAAGAGACTCTCTTTTTTTCCTTTGAATATTCTTTCCTCCTGCAAAGTCTATAAAGAATTTATCAAACTCAACACCCAAAAAACAAATACCTGTTAAGAAATAGAAGACAGAAGACATGATTAGACATTTTTCCCAAAGAAGACATCCAGATGGCTAACAGACACATGAAAAGATACTCAACATCACTCATCATCAGAGAAATACAAATCAAAACTACAATGAGGTACCACCTCACACCTGTCAGCTTGGCTAAAATTAACAACACAGGAAACAACAGGTGTTGGCAGGGATTCAGAGATAAGGGAATCCACTTACAGTTGGTGGAAATGCGAACTGTTGCAGTCTTTCTGGAAAACAGTATGGAGGCTCCTCAAAAAGATAAAAATAGAACTATGCTATGACCCAGGAATTACATTACTGGGTATTTACCCATAAGATACAAAACTGCTGATTCAAAGGGGCATATGCACCTCGTTGTTTACAGCAGCATTTTCAACAATAGTCAAATTATGGACAGAGCCCCAGTGTCCATCCACTGATGAATGAATAAAGAAGAAGTGGTACATATACACAATGGAATATTACTCAGCCATAACAAGAAATGAAATCTTGCCATTTGTAATGACATGGATGGAACCAGAGGGTATTATGCTAAGCAAAATAAGTCAATTATAAAAAGACAAATACTGTATGATTTCATTCGTGTGGAATTTAAGAGACAAAACAGATGAACACAGGGGGTAGGAATAAAAGAGAGGCAGGCAAACCATAAAAAACTCCTAACTATAGGGAATAAACTGAGGGTTGCTGGAGGGGAGATGGGCAGGGGATGAGCTAAATGGGTGATGGGCATTAAGGAGAGCACTTGTGATGAACAGTGGGTGTTAAATGTAAGTGATGAATCACTAAATTCTACTCCTGAAACTAACATTGCACCATATGTTAACTAACTAGAATTTATCTTTTTAAAAGATTTATTTATTTATTTGAGAGGGAGTGGGGAAGAAGGGCAAAGGGAGAGGGAGAGGGGTGTCTGAGTGGCTTCGTCATTAAGTGTCTGCCTTCGGCTCAGGTCATGATCCCAGAGTTCTGGGATGGAGACCTGCATCAGGCTGCCTGCTCAGTGGGAAGCCTGCTTCTCCCTCTCCCACTCTCCCTGCTTGTATTCCCTCTCTTGCTGTGTCTTTCTGTCAAATAAATAAATAAAATCTTTTTAAAAAAGGCAGACAGAGGGGGAGAGATCATCTTAAGCAGACTACCTGCTGAGTATGGAGCTCAACTTGGGCTCAATCCCATGACCCCAAGACCATGGCCTGAGCCGAAATTAAGAGTTGAATGCTCAACAGACTGAGCCACCCAGGAACCACCTTCCCCACTAACTAGAATTTAAATGAAAATTTGAAACATTAAAAACAATGACCGGAGGACCTGAACAGACATTTTTTTTCCAAAAAGGACATACAGAAGGGCAACAGACAAATGAAGATGCTCAACATCACTTGTCATCAGGAAAATGCAAAACCACAGTGAAATATCACCTCAGATCAGTCAGAATGGCTAGAACAAAAAAGATAAGAAATAGCAGGTGTTGATAAGGATGTGGAGAAAAGGGAACCCCTCATTCACTATTGGTGGAACTGTAAATTGGTGCAGCCACTATGGAAAACACTAAGCAGGTTCTCAACAAATTAAAAATAAAAGTACTATATGATCCCAGGGGAACCTGGGTGGCTTAGTCGGTTTTGTCTGCCTTCAGCTCATGTCATAATCCTGAGGTCCTAGGATCCGCCCCGCATCAGGCTCCCTGCTCAGTGAGGACCCTGCTTCTCCCTCTCCCTCTGCCGCTCCCCTGCTTGTGCTATCTCACTCTCTCTCTCTCTCTCTCTGTCAAATAAATAAATAAATCTTTAAAAAAAAAAAAAAAACCCTGCATGATCCAATAATTCCAATTCTGGATATTTACTGAAGGAAAACAAAAATGCTGATTTGAGAAGACATATGCACCTTTATGTTTATTGCAGCATTATTTACAATAGTCAAGATATAGAAGTAACCTAAATGTCCATGGGTAGATAAGTGGATAAAGGTGTGTGTGTGTGATGGAACACTAGCCATAAAAAACATTGGAATCTTGCCTTTTGTGACAACATGGATGGACCTTGAGGGTATTACGTTACGTGAAGTAAGTCAGAGAAAGACAAATACCACATGATTTCATTTATATGTGGAATTCAAAAAACAAATGTACAAACAAGAAAAGAGGCTCTTAAATACAGAGAACAAACTGGAGGCTTCCAGAGGGAAATTGGGTAGGGGGAATGGGTGAGATAGATAAAGGAGATTAAGGGGTACAATAAGCCACAGGGATGAGAAGTACAGCATAGGGAATATAGTCAGTAATATTGTAATAACATTGTATGGTGGCAATTGGTAACTATATGGTAAGCACTGAGTACTGTACAGAAATGTTGAATCAATATGTTATACATGTGAAATTAGCATAGCATTGTATGTATTTCTACTTCAATAATAACACACTTTTAAGCATTTACTGTATATCAGTTGTTGCTGTTGTAGACCCTAGTGGTATAGAAGGGATAAAACATCTTTTTTGTTCAGAGCTTTACAAAGTAAATCTGTTGCTGGCTTCTGGCTGATGCATTAAAAAAGATATATATTGTGTGTTTATAAAATTAAATTTTGCTGTTGAAATTTATCGTTCTTCATGCTCATGTTTTGCAATCCTGGTTTTAACATTTACCTCCCAGTATTACAGTTGTCATTGAAAACTCATTTCTGCTAGTTGGTCCCAACAAACCTGTTTCTTTGAAAAATAATCCTATTTAGTTTGAATAGTTGTATGTTACATTTGCATGGAGAAAATATATCTATTCATGGATTAGTCAGATACTTTATATATAAAACTATATTTCATAAAATTATATTTTCCTGAAATAACTTATTTTATAAACAATCATTTTTGAAGTCTTTATTAGTGTGAAGTTTTAGAATATTTCACTTTAATTTAAATGTAATGCTTTTGTGTTTATGGTTTGATTTATTTTAGATATACCATTAATAGATCTGTGAAGCTCTGATGGTTTTTTCCCCCTGAGAGAGAGAGAGAGAGAGAGAGAGAGAGAGCTCAAGGATGGGAAGGTCAGAAGGAGAGGTAGAGAAAGAATCTTAAGCAGACTCCCTGCTCAGGGAGCCCAATGTGGGGCTCCATCTCTTGACCCTGAGATCATGAATTGAGCTGAAATCAAGAGTGGGAGGCGTAACCCACTGAGCCATGCAGGTGCCCCTGAAGCTCTGATAGTTTCTGTTCTATGGAAATGTTAACCAAAAGTTGTTGTTGGCTTTTTTTTTTTTAAAGCCTTATCTATTTTATTTTTAGCTTTTAAAAGATTTGTTTATTTACTTGAGAGATAGAGTGAGTGGGGCCGAAGAGCAGAGGGAGAGAACTTCTAAGTCGCTTCCATACCTGTGAAGTCTGACTCAGGGCTCCATCTCACTACCCATGAGATCTGAACAGAATCCAAGTCAGACACTGAAGGTACTGAGCCACCCAGGCACCTCTCAAAGTATTTTTTTAAACAAACAATATGGTACAAGGATACATTTCATTGTTTTCTACACTTGTTTTTAGTTGCTTTTGATATTATTTGAAAATCATCTTGCTAAGATTTATGTCAGCAGGGATCTCATTCTTTAATTGCTCTTTTATTCATTTGACCTGTCATTTCCAAATTGTTTTCTCTATCAGCAGCCAAGTTGGTGCTGATAAATACAAAGGGAAATGTTTTTCTTTCTCCTAGATCTTTTCATAAACCAGGGTGGCTCTTTAAAGTTGCTTCTGTACTTTTTAGCCTGGTTAATCTACAGGAATGAAAGAAGGGAACACCACAAGTAATCTTGTTTTGCCTTGTGGCCTGGACCCAATTGTTATTCAGCCAGACCTGATAAAGGGATGAGGTGGAACTACTAAAAAATAAGATCTAATATTTAGTGAGTTGTTACTACGTGCATAGCATTGTACTGTATCTTTTCTAGCATTATCTGGTGTAATCCTCAGAATAACCCTGAGATGGGTACTGTATTTATTTTACAGATGAGGAAAACCAGTCCAGAGGTTAAGTAATTTGCCCAAATTTACCCATGTCATAGGTGGAAATCTAGGAGTGTATGTATATTCAACATCAAAAAATGTTTAGTCTAGGGGCACCTGGGTGGCTCAGTCGTTAAACATCTGCCTTCAGCTCATGTCATGATCCCAGGGTCCTGGGATCGAGCCTTGCAGCAGGCTGCCTGCTCAGCAAGAAGCTTGCTTCTCCCTCTCCCACTTCCCCTGCTGTGTTCCCTCTCTCTCGCTGTGTCTCTCTGTCAAATAAACAAATTAAATCTTTAAAAAAAAAAATTGCTCTATCACACCACCTCTTGGAAATAATGTTCTATGTTCCTCCTAAGGAATTGTTATGCATCCTTCGCTTGCTTATTTTTGTATTTTAAACTATATTTGCTCTATGCCATATGTATTTATCTGTTTTCTGTGTATATATAAATAGTATATTATTAGCTCATATATATAGCATTTTAATTTTTCTTATATGGAGAAATGTACTGAAAATTTTGAAATAATAAACTTTAGGCACCATGGCATGTCTTAATCTTTGAGTTGTAAATCACTTAGAAAATATTCAATATATATATTACATGCCAGACATTGTGTCCTGAGTACCACATATACAATGGTGAGTAAGACAAATATTCATACCCTTATAGGTCTCAGAGTCATAGCACTCTTTCAATATTGAGTGTCTTGTTTAAGCAGAAAACCTAGACTCAAGTCAATTACTACAGTTTTATTAAAAATTTAGGTCTCAGCCTCCTGCCAGATAAGGAATATATTTGTACAAGAAGATTGCTCTTTCCCTAGGCTTTGGAGATCATGCAATGCTTCATTCACTGAATCTTAAGTGTAGTAACTCTGTTACATATTGTGCACAGAGCAGAAGCTTTGTAGGACAGACTCTAATCCCAAATTCCTTTCCTAACTGTGGAACTTTGTGCTAATTTAACCTGTCTATATGGCAACTACCTACAGTAGAGTAGATGAAATGGAAATTGTGTAGATTGTCCAGATGTGAGCTCTTCATATGAAATAAGTTTTCTTCATTTCTGTATTAAACATGTAGATGGCCAATGATATTTTTGTTGTAAAAATTGTATCCTAATTCATATAGAAGCCTTATTTTGGTCAGCCACAGAACTACCTGTAAGTGGTTACCAAACTTTGCTTATGATGTATCTATTTAAAAGTCTAACAGTTGCTCAGTTGAAATTCCAGATTTCCACTATAATGCAGGAGAGATTGCTTTAAACCACAAGGTACTAATTATCTCCTTAGCAATAAAATAGTTTTAATATGATTCCTGCCATATTACACACTTCAGTTTTGAACAGGAATGCTCTTTCGGTGGTCCAACCAGAGGTAATTTATACAAATTATAAATGTTTCAAGTCTTCACATTTATCCCCGCATTTTCTCAGTTGGTTAATTTCCATTACACTTCATTTGGTAAATAGAAATGATGGATTGGGAATTCCCTAATATTTCCACTTGTAAACTTAATTACCATTACAACTATCAAGTCATTCAGGATTCTTACAATGGAAAATGTGTCTTTACACTTATCAAAGGCCACTTAATCTCTGAAGAAAAAAAAATTGTACTCTTTTGGTTAATTTTCTTGCCTCTACCTTGATTATTATCATCAACATAAAAGTAAATGGTGGTGTTTGCTATTTGAAAACAATCACAAAACTCCCACAGTCTCCCAGCAATTTACTGCTTTTTCTGCTTGCCTACAAACCCAAATCTCTTAGGGGACTATTTATGCTGTCACCAGTTCCTCACCTCCCATTCATCCTTCAAACTCTGTTCTAGTCTCCCATCTCATCTCTTCACTGACAGTGATTGTCCTTGCCAAGATCACCATGATCTCCATGTTGCCAGATATGGTCAGTTCTTCATTAACATCTGTTTGACCTCTCACCAGCTTTCATCATAGTCGACTTCTCCCTCCTTGAAACATTGCCCTCTCATGTCTTTATGATATCGTATTCTCCCAATTTGCCTCTGCATCCCCTGACTTCTACCCTACTTCTAAATGAGTGTTTCTCAAACATTAGTATACACTAAAATCACTTCAAAAGCTTGTTAAAATTTAGATTCTTGGGCATTCCAGAAGTTCTGGTTTAAGAGCTCTGAATTAAGCCTAGGAACCTATCTTTAATCAATGCCCCAAGAGATTATGGTATTAAAAGGCTCAAAAATCTCAATTTTGAAAACCTTTGTTCTTTTGGTCTCATTCCTCTGCCTCCCCCCTATCTATGCCTTCTCTGGAGAACTAATCCATTTCTATCTATGTCCGTGCTTCTCTGCTCTAGCTGCAATATAGAATCATCCAGGGACCTTTTGAAAAATGGCAATGCCCATTACGTACCAAGTAGACAGAAATGCTGGGAATGGAACCTGAACTGTAATATTTTTAAAGCTTTCCTGGTTATTCTCATTTGCAGCTAGGGATGAGAATCACACTATTCTGTAGATGTAGAACTTTTGTCTTTAGCTCAACTATTTTTGAGTTTCAAATGTGTGTATCCAATTACCTACTTATGAATTATATTGTTATATCTCAGATATCTCAATCCTAAAGTGGTCAATAAAGAATTATGGATTCTGCACCTGGCTTCAAACACATGCGTATCCATAGAAATAAATGTTAATATCATCCATTTGGTGGTTCATGACAGGAAACTGGGAGTCATCCTTGATTTTTTTTTTTTTATATTCAATTCATTAGTAAGATAACACTTTTTTTGACAAACCAAACGAATTATTTATTTATTTATTTATTTATTTTTAAAGATTTTATTTATTTATTTGTCAGACAGAGATCACAAGTAGGCAGAGAGAGAGAAGAGGAAGCAGGCTCCCCTATGAGCTGAGAGCCCGATGCGGGGCTTAATCCCAGGACCCTGAGACCATGACCTGAGCTGAAGGCAGAGGCTTTAACCCGCTGAGCCACCCAGGAGCCCTGGAAAATTTATTTATTAAAAATTATTTTTTTGAGTGTAGTTGACACAATGTTACAATACTCGACAGTTTATGACATAGTGAGTCTCTGTGTATTATGCTAAGATTTATCATCTTACTTTCAGAACATACCTCTACTCTGTCTCTACCATCAGGATGCTAGCTAAAGCCCATCATCTCTTGTCTGGACTGCTACAAGACTTTTAACTGGCCTCATTTCCACATAACTTATCCAGTCCTTATTCTACATGGCAAACGCAAGTGACCTACTAGCTGTAAATTTTCATGTCATCTTCCTATTTAAAAATATTCACTTGGGGCACCTGGGTGTCTCAGTGGGTTAAGCCTCTGCCTTCGGCTCAGATCATGATCTCAGGGTCCTGGGATCAAGCCCTGCATTGGGCTCCCTGCTCAGAAGGGAACCTGCTTCCCCCTCTCTTTGCCTGCCTCTCTGCCTACTTGTGATCTACGTCAAATAAATAAATAAAATCTTTTAAAAGTTTTTTTAAATAAAAATATCTCACCATAAACCCCAGCATACCTCTCCAATTTCAGCACTAACTCTTAGTGTACAACTCACCATGTTTAAGTCATACATGTTTCTTTCCTGTCACTATTGCCAGCAGTGTATCAGGGCCTTTTTATACTGCTGAAAATGCAATTTCCACATGGCTGGCTTCTTCTCATTTAGCTTGGAAGTGTCCTTCTCTGAGTTTCCCCCTATTCTGTAACATAACACGCTGTTCATTTCTTCATAGTTCATCTCAATGTAACATTTTAGTTTGTGCTTATAATATTTCTAGACTAGTTTGTAAGGTTCCTTATTTGGGGATCTTAATATATATTATTTGTTACTTTATCTTTAGGTAACAGAGTACCTGCACCTAGTAAGGGCTCAATACAAATTTGAGTTCTGAATAAATCAATTTAATTATTATCCCCAGATAGCTAAATTAAATGACTCCCCGAACCTCCACTTCCTAGTCACTGAGCTTGGCCAATTTCAATTCATCATTCAAATACAGAATTTCTCAGGTTTCTCTTTGCCATCCCACCCCCATTAGTTTAAGCTCCCTTCCATACATTTTCATACTGTTTTATTTTTTCTCCATTTTTATTAAAATTCCAGTTAACATGGGGTGCCTGGGTGGAACAGTTGGATAAGCATCTGCCTTTGGCTTTGGTCATGATCCCAGAGTCCTGGAATCGAGCCCTGTATCAGGTTCCCTCCTCAGATGGGAATCTGCCTCTGCCTTTCCCTGCCCCCCACCCATGTTAATCTCTATCTTTCTCTCTCTCTCAAAATAAATAAATAATATCCTTAAAATATTTTCCCTCTTGGGGCGCCTGGGTGGCTCAGTTGGTTAAGCGTCTGCCTTTGGCTCACGTCATGATCCCAGGGTCCTGGGATCAAGCCCCACACTGGGCTCCTTGCTCATCAGGGAGTCTGCTTCTCCCTCTCCCTCTGCCTGATGTTCTCCCTGCTTGTGTGCACTCCCTCTCTGTGTCAAATAAATGAATAAAATATATTTTAAAAAATTCCAGTTAGCATGTACAGTAATATTAGTTTCAGGTGTATAATACAGTGATTCAGCAATTCCACGCACCTTGTGCTCACCACAATAAGTACTCTAATCCCCATCACCCATTCCCCCTGTGCAGCTCCCCCTTGGTAGTCATCAGTTTGTTCTCTGTAGTTAAGAGTTTGTTTTGTGGTTTCTCTCTCTCTCTTGTTTCCCCTTTGCTCATGTTTTGTTTCCTAAATTCCACAGGAGTGAAGTCATAAGTCTTTTTATGACTGACTTATTTTGCTTAGCATAATTCTTGCCCCATACACGTTGTTGCAAATGGCAAAATTTCATTCTTTCTTATGGCTGAGCAATATTCCATTCTATATAGACTATCTCTGCCTTACCACTCATTAGTGGATGGACATATGGGCTGTTTCTGTAATGTGGCTATTGCAGATAATGCTGCTATAAATATCAGGGTATCTGTATTCCTTTGAATTAATGTTTTTATATTGCTTGGGTAAAAATCTAATAGTACAACTGCTGGATCATAGGGTAGTTTTTTTGTTGTTGTTTTTGTTTTAAGAACAAAAGGAGTGGGAAAGGGAGAAGCAGGCTTCCTGCTAATCAGGGAGCCTGATGCGGTGCTTGATCCCAGGACCCCGGGACCATGACCTGAGTCGAAGGCAGATGCTTAACAACTGGGCCACTTGGGCGCCCCCACAGGATAGTTTTTTTAACTTCTTGAGGAAGTTCCATTCTTTTTCCAGACTAGGTGCACCAGTTTTCATTCCTACCAACAATGCAAGACGGTTTTCCTTTTTACACATCCTCGCCAACACCTGTTCCTTGTGTTGTTTACTTTAGATTCTAAGAGGTGTTAGGTGGTATCTCATTGTAGTATTGATTTGCATTTCCCTAATGATGAGTGATGTTGAGCGTATTTTCATGTATCTGTTAACCATCCAGATGTCTTCTTTTGGAAAAATGTCTATTCATGTTTTTTGCCTACTTTTTTTTTTTTTTTTTGAAAAGGGAAGAGAGAGAGAGTGTGGGGAGGGGCAGAGGGAGAGGTATAGAGAGAGATTCTTAAGCAGGCTTTATACCCAGCAGAGAGCCCAACGTGAAGTTCAATCTCACAATCCTGAATTCATAACCTGAGCCAAAATCAAAATTGGATGCTTAACTGACTGAGGCCCCCAGGTGCCCCTTTTGCCTATTTTTTAATTGGATTAATCATTTTTTGAGTTTTATAAGTTCTTTATGTATATTTTAAAAGGATTGTTTTGTTCTGAGTCTCTTTAAGTTTATGTATGTATGTATGTAATCTCTGCACCCATCGTGGGGCTTGAACTCATGACCCTGAGATCAAGAGTCACATGCTCTTCTGACTGAGCCAAACAGGTGACCCAGTTTTCTATATATTATGTATATTAACCCTTTATCAGATAAGTCATTTGCAAATATCTTCTCCCATTCTAAACATTGCCATTTAGTTTTGTTGATTGTTTTCATCACTGTGCAGTTCACTTTTTATCTTGATAAACTCCCAATAGTTCATTTTTGCTTTTCTCTCCTTTGCATCAGGGTACATATTTGAAAAGAAGTTCCTATGGCCAATGTGAAAGAGGTTACTGCCTCTGGTCTCCTCTAAGATTTTTATGGTTTAAGGTCTCCCATTTAAGTGTTTATTACATTTTGAATTTCTTTTGGTGTATGGTGTAAGAAAATTGTCCAGTTTCATTCTTCTGCATGTTTTCTCAATACCATTTGTTGAAGAGACTTTTTCCCATTGGATATTTTTTCCCGCTTTGTCAAAGATTAATTAATCATATAATTTGGGGTTCATTTTTCAGTTTTCTGTACTGTTCTATTGATCAATGTGTGTATTTTTGTGCCAGCACCATGCTCTTTTGTGCAGGTTTGTACAGGTTTTCTACAGGTTTGTAATAATTGGAAGTCCAGAATTGTAATGCCTTCAGCTTTGGTTTTTGTTTTTTCAGCATTCCTCTAGCTGTTCAGGGTCTTTTCTGTTTCCATACAGATTTTAAGATTGTTTGCGCATGTGTAAAATGCTGGTGGTAATTTCATAGGGATTACATTATTGCTTTGGGTAGTATAGATAATATGGTAAAATAATATTTGTTCTTCCAATCTGTGAGCATGGACTGTCTTTCCACTTCTTTGTGTCATCTTTATGCTGCTTTATTATTGGTATATAGAAATGCAACAGATTTCTGTGCATTGATTTTGTATCCTACAACTTTAGTGAATTCGTGTATCAGTTGTAGCAATTTTTTGGTGGAGTCCTTCAGGTTTTCTATATATAGTATCATGTCATGTGCAAATAGTGAAGGTTTTACTTCTTCCTTGCTGATTTGGATACCTCTTATTTCTATTTGTTGCCTCTTATTTCTATTTGTTGTCTAATTGATGGGGCTAGGACTTTCAGTGCTATGCTTAATGACAGTGATGAGAATGGACGTTCCTGTCTTGTTCCTGACCATAGAGGAAAAGCTCTTAGTTTTTCCCCAGTGAGGATGATTAACTGTGGCTTTTTCATAGATGGCCTTTAGATGTTTAGGTATGTTCTCTGTATCCCTACTTTGTTGAGGGTTTTTATCATGAATGGAGGTATTTTGTCAGATGTTTTTTCTTGATCTACTGAAATGGTCATATAGCTCTTATCCTTTCTTTCATTAAAGTGTGTAACACATTTATTGATTTGTGAGTATTGAACCACACTTGCAACCCAGTAATAAATCTCACTTGATCATGGTGAATGATTTTTTTAAATGTATTGTTGGATTTGGTTTGTTAGTATTTTATTAAGAACTTCTGCATCAATGTTCATTCAGGATATTGGCCTGTAGTGCTTTCTCTCTCTCATTTTTTAAAAAAGATTTTATTTTTAAGTAACCTCTACCCCCAGCATGGAGATCAAATTTACAACCCTGAGATCAAGAGTTGCATGCTGTACTGATTGGGCCAGTCATGCACCCCATAGTTGTCTTTTTTTTGGGGTGTTGTTACCTGATTTTAGTATAGGGTCACATGGGCCTCATAGAGGGAATTTGGAAGTTTTCCTTCCTTTTCCATTTTTTTGAATAGTTTGAGAAGAATAGGTATTAACTCTTCTCTGAATGTTTGTTAGAATTCACCTGTGAAGCCATTTGGCCCTGGAATTTTCTTTGTATTTTCTGATTACTGTTTCAATTTTTTGCTCATTATTGGTCTGCTCAAGTTTTCTATCTTTTCCTGTTTCAATTTTTGTAGTTTTTATGTTTCTAGAGATTTGCCCATTTCTTCCAGGTTGTCCAATTTGTTGGCATATAGTTTTTCACAATATTCTCTTATAGATGTTTATATTTCTGTGGAGTTGGTTGTTATTTCTCCTCTCTCATTTGTGACTTTTTTAATTTATTTGGGTCCTTTTCTTTTCATTTTGATAAGTCTGGCTAGAGGTTTCTCAATTTTGTTTGTTTGTTTGTTTTTGGTTGGTTGGTTTTTGTTTTTTTTTCCCCATGAACTGCACCTGGTTTCATTGATCTGTTTTACTGTGTGCTTTTTTAAAAATTTTTTTATATTTTTATTTCTGCTCTGATCTTTAGTATTTCCTTCCTTTTGCTGGGTTTGGATTTTGTTTGCTGTTCTTTTTATAGCTCCTTTAGGGATAAGTTTAGGTTTATTATTTTAGATTTTTCTTTCTTCTTAAGGTAGGTCTGTATTGCTGTATACTTCCCTCTTAAGACTGCTTTTCTGCATCTGAGGATTTGGACTGTTGTATTTTCATTTTCATTTGTTTCCATGCATTTTAAAATTTTATCTTTGTTTTCCTAGTTAACCCATTCATTGTTTAGTATCAGCTGTTTCACATCCATATGTTTATGGTCTTTCCAAATTTTTTCTTGTGGTTTACTTCTAGTTTTATAGTGTTATGGTCAGAAAAGATGCCTGGTACAATGTCAGTCTTTGTTGAGTCTTTGTTGATGCCTGATTTGTTCACTAATATGTGATCTATTCTGGAGAAGTTCCATGTGTACTTGGGAGGAATGTGTATACTGCTGTAGAATGGAATGTTCTTAAATATCTTTTAAGTCCATCTGTTCCAGTATGTCATTCAAAGCCATTGTTTCCATGTTGATTTTCTGATTAGATGAAATTGCTGTAAATGCAGTGCTAAAGTTCCCTAATATTATTTTATTATTATCAATTACTTCCTTTATGTTTGTTATTATATATTTGGGTGCTCCCATGTTGGATGCATAAATATTTATAATTGATAGATCCTCTTGTTGCTCTGTCTCATTTATTATGATGTAGTTCCCTACTTTGTTTCTTGTTACAGTCCTTAAAAGAAAGGCTAGTTTATCTGGTAAAGGTATTACTACTCCGATTTTCTTTTGACATCCATTTGCATGATAAATATTTCCTCAACCCCTTTTGATCTGAGGTGTCTTTAGGTCTAAAATTTGTCTCTTCCAGGCAGCATATAGTGCGTGTTGTTTTTTAATCAATTTTGACACCTTATGTTTTTTTATTGGAATATTTATTCCATTTATCTTCAAAGTAATTATTGATAGAAATGTATTTATTGCCATTTTAGCCATTTTAGTACTTATTTTGTCATGGTTTCTGGAGATTTTCTCTGATCCTTTCTTGTCTGTCACTGTTGGTCTCTCCTTTGCACTCAAAGAGTCTCCTTTAATATTACTTACAGGGTTGGTTTAATGGTCACAAACTTCTTTTAGTTTCTGTTTGTCTAGGAAACTCTTCATCCCTCCTTCTATTCTGAATGATAGCCTTGCTAGATAGAGGATTCCTGGCTGCAGATTTTTCCTATTTAGCATTTGGAATATATCATGCACTTTCTTCTGACTTGCCAAGTTTCTGTTGAATTTTCTTCTGCTAACCTTACGGGTCTTCTTTGTAATTTAAGAACTACTTTTGTCTTGGTGCTTTTGAGATTTTTTTTTTCATTATCACTATATTTTGCAAATTTATTCACAATATGTCTTTTTTTTTTTTTTTTTTTTTTTTTTTTTTTTTTTTTTTTTGCCTGCTTTTGCTGATTTTAGTGGGAGTTATCAGTGTCTCTTAGATCTAGATATCTGTTTCCTTCCCCATATAAAGGACATTTTCAGGTATTAGCTTTTGCAATAAATTTTTGTCCCATTTTCTCTCCTTCTTCTGGACTCCTATAATATGAATCTTACTACATTTGAGTCCGTGAGAGTCACTGAATTCCCTAAATCTATTCTCATGTTACATAATTGTTCTTTCTCTCTTTTGTTCAATGTCATTATTTTCCATTGTTTTGTTTTCTATGTCACTATTTCATTCCTCTGCTTCTTCTAGCCTGCTATTCATTGCATCAAACCTGTTTCCAATCTCATTTATTGCATTCTTTATCTGATTCTTTTTTAACTTGTTTATCTCTGTGTCAAAGGTCTCCCTGATATCTTCTATTCTTTTCTGAAGCCCAGTGAGTATCCTTATGATAGTTGCTTTAAATTCTTCATCAGGCATATTATTTATATCTGTTTTACTTAGATTTCTGACTGTGACCTTGTCTTGTTCTTTCATGTGGAATTAATTCCTTCATCTTGGCATTTTGTGTAAATCTCCTCTTCTCTGTGTTAGAAAAGCCAGTTATGTCTCCTGCTTCTAAAAATAATGGCCTATCAGAAAGGATGAAATCTGACCTTTTACATCAACATGGATGGAACTGGAGGGTATTATGTTGAGTGAAATAAGCTAATCAGAGGAAGAGAATTATCATATGGTTTCACTAATATTCGGAACATAAGGAATAGCATGGAGAACCACAGGAGAAGGGAGGGAAAATTGAATAGGAATAAATCAGAGAGAGAGACAAATCATGAGAGACTCTGAACTCTAGGAAACAAACTGAGGATTGCTGGAAGGGAGGTGGGTAAGGGGATGGGTTGATGAGCATTAAGGAGAGCATGTGATCTGATGAGAACTGTGTCTTGTGTGCAACTGATGAATTACTGAACTCTACATCTGAAACTAATGATGTACTCTATGTTGGCTAATTTAATTTTTTAAAAAAATTTTAAATTAATGGCCTTGTGAAGAGTTCAGGGAGGTCTCCTGTGTTTGCTGCTTGTGCTCTGCTCGTGTACTTTTTGTGCTGTCTTTCATACCAATCATCTGCAGCTCTCCTTGCCTAGTGTGGGCAGGATTTGTTCCCTGGCCTGAATGCTGCAGGTTTTAGGTAGGTGTGCTCTGGTCTGCTTTCGAAATGAGAACTGACACCACCTTCACTGGAAATGAGGCCCTGCAAAACTCTCTGGTTGGGAGATGAGGTATGGACAGGAGTCTGTGCTGGTCTTCTGGGTGATGGGGTCTGTCCAGGTGAGACTGAGGCAAATATGACTGAGAAAGACAGTGTTGTGTCCCCCCCATCTCCAGAGTACAAGGAGTTGGGGCTTAATGGAAGCAATTTTGGCAGCCATTGTCTGTGCTTTGCTGCCTCGCACAGGTGGCTCTGTGTTTATGCTGAAGGGTGGGGGAAGGGAAATGGCCCCTGCCAACTCCTTTGTTCTGGGAGAGGCTTACTTGGTGAATACTGTCAGGCAAATGCTCAGAAAAGAGGAAATAATCTCCCCACCATGTGCTCCCAGGTTGTTTCCCTGCCTTCTTTCCAAAAGCAGCACAGTACCCTCTGGGCTCTATCCCAGCCAACACCATTGACCTTTAAAACTCTAGATGTTAAGCCCCACTGGTTGTAGGCACTCAAGAAATTGAGTCTCTCTTGTTTTCCAATGGCTTTGGGGGAATGCTCTTGTATGTTGCCCTGTGTGTTCTTCTCTCTCTGGCCCTTCTCTGTGACCACAACTCCCTCCCCTCCACGGTACCCTAAATCTGTTTCTCCCCTCAACCAGGTCTCTGCACTTCCCATCTTCTTCAATGTGGTCTCTCCTTTCCCTTTAGTTATGAAGTTTGTTCAGTCAGTCTTCAGGTCAATTTCTTTCTTTCTTTCTTTCAAGATTTTATTTACTTATTTGACAGAGAGAGACATAGCAAGAGAGGGAACACAAGCAGGAGGAGTGGAGAGGGAGAAGCAGGCTTCCCACTGAGCAGGGAGCCCAATGCAGGGCTCAATCCCAGGTGCCCCTTCAGGTTAATTTCTGTGTTATTTAGGATGATATGAGCCTAGGTTCTTCCTATTCCACTGCCATCTACCTTTTCTCATACATTGTGTTAAAAATTACTTCCCTAGTATTTGTTCAATCAGTGCATGATATATCAAACTATTCTAAGACTATACTATATCAAGTTACTTAGAAATGTTTAAAATGATGTCATTCTGGGGTGCCTGAGAGCCTCAGTCAGTTAAGTGGCTGCTCAGGTCATGATCCCAGGGTCTTGAGATCAAGCCCCGCATTGGGCTCCTAGCTCAGCTGGGAGCCAGCTTCTCCTTCTCCCTTTGCCTGTGTGCCACTCCTCCTGCTTGTTCTCTTTCTCACTGTCTCTCTCTCTTTGGCTAATAAGTAAATAAAATCTTTTTTTAAAAAGAAAGAAATGATGTCATTCTCACTCATTACAATTTCAAGACAGTATTGCAGTATAGACTGTGAAAAAATAGTGAATCTTGGGAACTACCTAGATCATTTATCATGCTTCATAGATGGGTCCATTTTATACAGTTACAGGTCTAAAGTTTCCCCTTAAATTCTGTGAAATTCTTAAATAGTTGTTAATTTAATTGTGTGAGAGAACTAAGTCATAGTCAAATGGAGACTATTCATGGTTTTTTTTTAATTTAAATTTTATTTGTTTTGTTTTGTTTTTTGTTTTTTATTTCTATTTATTTGTTTGTTTGTTTGTTTTACTATTCCTGTTTTTAAGAGAGAATTTTTGAGAGGTATGGAAGAAAAAAAGAGGAAACACGAGGAGAGAAGAGGGGGAAGAGAATGGAATTCTGAGGAGATATTTTAAAAAACTGATGAACTTTAATCTTGGAGAAAGAATATTAATTTGTTTCTATCCTGCCTAAATTATGGCTGGAAATTTTGAACAAAATATTTTCTGAAAATTGGCATTTCCAATGATTTAAATAATTACAACAGCAGATTTTTCTTGATTTTTTTCAATTTTCACAAAAAATTTTAATGTTTGCCCACTTTAAACTTTAAGTAGTTAATAAAATGAATTGTGACTTGTAGAATTTGTTTTCTGCTAGAGAGAATTCTAGAATCTGTAAATATGGGGCTATAAGGTCAGGAGAAATAGCGCTAAGTTTCTAGTGAGCACTGATGTCTGTCACTGAGTGAGATGAAGGAAAATATAAGTAGAGATGGAGTAATTACTAATAATTTTTGTCATTTGACTAGAAATGTGAGTAAGCTTCTCTCTTGACCTATTTGACAGATTATATTTTAACAAGATTAAGTTGTGATTAAATAGATATGATCAGGCATGTATCTACATTTGATTTTTTAACTTGGAAGCTTGGGGAATTATCAACAAAGTTGTGTTTTGTTCACATCCTCTTCATTAAAATAGTACATTTTACAAGCAATTGAACAGAGAGATTCTATTCAAAAATATTAACTGTTGGTGATATAACTTGCAAGTGATGTGATAAAAGTTGTCTGATTGCAAAGGTGCTTAATTTCTTACTGCAAAATAGTGGTACCAGAGCAGAAATATTACTGGGGTTTTTGTCCTGTAGTTATGTTTAAAGTGTCTTATATTTATCATGTGTTTTAAATGTGTTGTGATTGAGGAACTAGTATTGTGTTTTTATAAAGACAAATTCATTCTTAAAGATTTATGTATTTATTTATTTTAGGGAGAGAGAGAGCGGGAGGTAGGGCAGAGGGAGAAGAGGAAACTTTTTTTTTTTTTAAAGATTTTTTATTTATTTATTTGACAGAGGTCACAAGTAGGTAGAGAGGCAGGCAGAGAGAGGAGGAAGCAGGCTCCCCACGGAGCAGAGAGCCTGATGTGGGACTCGATCCCAGGACCCTGGGACCATGACCTGAGCTGAAGGCAGAGACGATAACTCACTGAGCCACCCAGGCGCCCCGAGAAGAAGAAACTTTAACAGACTCTGACTTGAGCAGAGAGCCTGACACGGGCCTTGATCTCAGGATCACAACCTGAGCTGAAACCAAGAGTCAGATGCTTAACTGACTGAGCCATCCAGTTGCTGTAAGACAAATTCTTTAGAAAAGGAAGGATTATTTTATTAATTCTTAATTAATCAAAATGGAATTCTCAGACATGCGTTTGATTACCGAGACACACTTGGGAGGCAGAAAATTTATCATTGTAACACAATGGCAATAGTCATTTAATTTTCTTCATATAGCGGGGATTTTTTTCAACAGCATCTACTAAGTGATCCATTATTTTTCTTTTGATTTGTGGTGCCATCGTTATTTTTTTAGTTATCATATAAAGGTGTGTCCAGTTCTGAGCTTTCTGTTTTGTTATATAGGGTTTAATTGACTGCTGCAGCAATATTATGGTTTTTTTAAAAAAGTAAAAAAAGTTATTATGGCACTTTGTTCATCTTTTGTTAAGGTTGAAATAGCAATTTGTGGATTTATTATAATGTGTATTTTTTAGTACCTTTACTTTCTTAAAAACTATACTACCATTTTAGTTGAGATTATACAGAATCTAAATATTAGAATGTTATTTTTTTTAAGATTTTATTTATTTATTTGACAGAGAAAGAGAGATCACAAGTAGGCAGAGCAGCAGGCGGAGAGAGAGGGCAAAGCAGGTGCCCTGCTGATCAGAGAGCCCGATGTGGGGCTCAATCCCAGGACCCTGAGATCATGACCTGAGCCGAAGGCAGAGGCTTAACCCACTGAGCCACCCAGGTGCTCCAGAATGCTATTTTTTAAAAATTATATTTTTACTTGGTTATTGCTGACATGTTAAAATGCTATTCATTTGTATCTGGAAATCTTGCTTAAGTCTTCTTAATCTCAATGACTTGCTTATTCTACTGATTATCTTATGGAAATGGTCATATCATTTTCAAATAATAGTTTAAGATTTGTCTTTAATCCTTAAACCTCTTATATCTTTGTAACATTGGCCAAGACCTGCAATACTATGTTATACTGTGGTGATAGCTGTGATGATAGCTGGCCTTACCAGAAATGAATTAATGTTATTCCAAGTATAATATTTTCTGTAACTTTTTGAACATTTATCAAGTATTCTAGTTTTCTAGACTTTTAATGATACTCATAAATAGATGTCCAACTTTACTGAATATTTTTTTGCAGCAATTGTAATATGATCCAATAGTTTACTATATGGTAATTTACATTTATAGATTTTTCTCATGTTGATTCAATCTTGTATTGATGGCATAAGTCCTTTGTGATAACAGTTGTTTTAGTACCTCATATTTCATTTGGCTGCCCTGATATTAACTCTATGATCATATATACCTGCTCTCATTACTGCAGTATTATTGTCTTAAGGAGATGCAGAGTAGAGGCAAACCCAAAACATAAACCTCTTTTTTTTCCTAACTATTCCTTCTATTGTTGCTTCCAGGTAACTTTTGTACTAGTCTCCATGACTCCTCCCCCATATATCAGTTTCTGTCTTCACAGTGGATTTTTAAGGATCTTAATTCTTTATTTGTTTACTTCTTTTTAAAGATTTTATGTATTTGACAGAGAAAGAGAGTTAAAGCAGGGGGGAGGAGCAGGGCAAGAGGAGAAGCAAGCTCCCTGCTGAGCAGGGAGCCCTATGCGGGGCTCAATCCCAGGACCCTGGGATTATGACATAGGCTGAAGGCAGAGGCTTAACTGATTGAGCCACCCAGGCGCCCCTTGGGGATTTTTAAATTAGTTTTCTGTGCCTGTGTTTTCTTCTTTCATTTCTCTAGAATTAATTTCAGGGAAGAAGTTAGTAATTGGGCTAGTTCTACATTAGTGACAGAATCTTTAGAAATCTTGCTTAGGTATTTATATATAAACTGCTATTGAGCCAGAAACTTTTTGGTTTTTCTCAACATATTTAATCTTGTTACTTGTCAGACGTTTCCAAAATATTTTTTGATCTTGATTCTGCAATCTAGCATATTAATAGTTATCTCCTCCAAAATTATAAGCATACCATTTTTGTCTCCATCTCAGTCTTTACTCTAAAAATGCTGTTCTTCAGAATTTTATCAATGTATTCTTGTTGAGGCCTTATTCACTATTGACACACTATCAAAGTAGTTTGTGAACTAGCTATGAACAATTCCAAAATCATCCAGGCCTGTGCTTCTCAAACTTTAATGTGCACACAAAGTACTTAGGAATCTTGATAAATGCAGATTGTGATTCAGTAGGTCTAGGGAGGAATCTGAAAGTTTGCATTCCTAACAAGCTTTTATGTGAGTCTGATGCTGGTGGTCCATGGAACATATTTTGAACAGTGAGGACCTAGGCACATTTTGCAATCTCAATGAAAATGGTCATAAACAGCTCTACAAATAACTCTTTCAGAATTAAGATATATTATGAATAGGGTTGTTTTCCTGATTTCCCTACTTGGTAAAACCAATAAAAATAAATAAATTAATTAATTAACCCACCAGAATAAGCTGCCTGCTAGTCTCTGTATGTTGCCCAGTCTCCTGAAAACACTGTTTTGAAGATGCAATTTTCGTTAACAATGATAGTAGTAATGAGTCTTATTTTGGACCAGCATGGTTTCTGCCCGGTTTTCAACATACTCTCAAATTAGAACAAAATACTTAGAGACTCTCATTCACTTCTTGCCATCTATTTACCTGCATGTTTCTAGGCTCCTGGTTATGATGGAAATGTCGAGGAATGCTTGATATACAGATAGGATTGATTAAAAATCTTCTAGATAATGGTAAGTACGTGCTTTTGAAGTGTTTTAGGGTACTTATAGAGATTCCATGCAGAGTTATTTTTATGTAGCTTAATTTATATCAAGTATTTATGAAAAAATATTTGTTAAGAAAATAACAAAATATGTATTGCTAAAGACACTACTGAGCTGATAATTAGGAAGCCATAGGTACTAACCAGCCTGAGTGTTTCTGGCAAAATTTATTCTGACAGTTGCATAGGACTTGGAGACAGGAGATAAAACCTGATACTTTTCAACTAAAACCTGATAAATTTCAACTCATTGAAAAACATAATGTGACATGAAACTAGGACTTCAGAGGGTTTTTTCGATGTATAAAAGAGAACAAGGAAACTTGCCTTACTTGACTTTGACATTTAGTGAAACGCAGGAGAAAAAAAAAAACTCCTCTAAGTATAACATCACATTAACCATCTCCTGCATGGGTTTATTACTTACTGCATATTTGTGTGTGTGTGTATTTTACAAACCTCACACATAGAATTTAATGAAAGTATACCCAGATTGGTACTGTTTCCAGCTGATTGAACAAAGCAAAAGCATGTCTCCTTTGGAAGAGTGCATCTTCAACCTCAAACTCCCATAGATAGGATTCTGTAGACTATGAGCTCACCATTAAATTTCAAAACATCCCACAAAAAACCAAAGGCTCTGCAGAGATAACAAAAAACAGACTAAGACATGAAAAGATTTTATTATTATTTCTAAAGATCTTTTTATTTCTTTGTTTTAGAGAAGGCTGGGAAGGTACAGAGGGCAAGGGAAAAACAGAATCCCAAGCAGACTCCCCAGTGAACATGGAGTCTCACATGGCATGATCTCATCACCCCGAGTTCATGACCTGAGCAGAGACCTAGAGTCAGAAGCTAACCCTACAGAGCCACTCAGGAGCCCCAAGGATATGAAAAGACTTTAGACATAGACTAAAAATAAAATATTTGAAAATGTTAAAAAATCAAAAACAGAATGGACAGTTAAAGTGAAGGACAACAGGCTATAAATAAGATGAAGCATACTTTTTAAAATAAAATTACCTAGAAATTAAAGTCATAATAACCAAATTTAAAGATTTAGTGATCAGATTTTGGAGCATATTAGAAGCATCTGAAGAGAGAATTAATGAAGAGATTACCCTAAATTCATCGTAGAGAGACAAAGAGAAATTAAGAAATGGAAGATAAAAGGGAGAACATCTGATATTAGTGTAATGGCATTTTCAAAAGGAGAGGTGTAAGAAACTGGGTGAGAGGAAGAAACTTTTGAACAGATGAAACCTGAAATTTTGCAAAATGGAAAAAGACAACAATTCTTAAAGAGCCCAGTACATCTCAATTAAAATAGAAACAGAAGGAAAACTTCCAGACTCTTTTTATGGAGCCAGCATTACCCTGATCTCCAAACCAGGCAAAGACTCCACCAAAACGGGGAATTTCAGACCAATATCCCTGCTGAATATGGATGCCAAGATTCTCAACACGATCCTAGCTAATAGGATCCAACAGCACATTAAAAAGATTATCTACCATGACCAGGTGGGATTTATCCATGGGGTGCAAGGGTGGTTCAACATTTGGAAATCAATCAGTGTGATAGAACAAATCAGTAAGAGGTGAGAGAAAAACCACATGGTCCTCTCAATTGATGCAGAAAAGGCATTTGACAAGATACAGCATCCGTTCCTGATTAAAACGCCTCAAAGTATAATGATAGATGGAACATTCCTCAACTTCATAAAATCTATCTATGTAAAACCCACAATGAATATCATCCTTAATGGGGAAAAGCTGGCAGCCTTGCCTTTGAGATCAGGAACACGACAAAGATGTCCACTCTCGACACTGTTATTCAACATAGTATTAGAAGTCCTAGCAACAGCAATCAGACAACAAAAAGAAATAAAAGGTATTCAGATTGGCAATGAAGAAGTCAAACTCTCTCTCTTCGCAGATGACATGATACTTTATATGGAAAACCCAAAATACTTCACCCCCAAACTTCTAGAACTCATAGAGTAATTCAGTAATGTGGCAGGGTACAAAATCAATGTACAGAAATTAGTTGCTTTCTTATACACTAACAATGAAAATACAGAAAGGGAAATTAGAGAATTGATTCCATTTGCTATAGCACCAAGAACCATAAGATACCTGGGAATAAACCTAACCAAAGATGTAAAGGATCTGTACTCAAGGAACTACAGAACATTCATGAAAGAAACTGAAGAAGACACAAAAAGATGGAAGAATATTCCATGCTCATGGATTGGAAGAATAAACATTGTTAAAATGTCTATACTGCCTAGAGCCATCTATACTTTCAATGCCATCTGGATCAAAGTTCCACCGGCATTTTTCAAAGAGAGGGAACATCTCAATTAAAATAAAAAGAGATCGGGATGCATGAGTGGCTCACTAGGTTAAGTGTCTGCCTTCGGCTCATGACATGATCCTAGCCCTGCTCTTTGGGGACCCTGCTTCTCCCTCTCCCTCTGCTCCTCCTCCTGCATGTGCTCTCTCTCTCAAATAAAGAAATAAAATCTTTTTTAAAAATTCCATTTAAAAAGAACTCAAAATGAGGGAGAAAAAGTGAGTCTAGAGATCAGGTCATTTTCCTTCTGCCAAAAGTATTTCCTTTAAATTTATCATTAACATGACTCAATGGATAGTAAATCATCTTAGTTGTTGTGTCTACAAGTACTATTTTGTCTTAGCCTTTTAATAGTTGGTCCTGGGGCACCTGGGTGGCTCAGTGGGTTAAGCCTCTGCCTTTTGCTCAGGTCATGATCTCAGGGTCCTAGGATCGAGCCCCGAATTGGGCTCTCTGCTCAGCATGGAGACTGCTTCTCCCCCTCTCCCTCTGCCTGCCTGCCTCTCTGCCTACTTGTGATCTCTGTCAAATAAGTAAATAAAATCTTTTTTAAAAATAAATAAATAAATAAATAAAAGTTGGTCCCATTGACTATATAGTTCTTAGCCGATAATGATTTTCTATCAGATACTGAAGATACTATTCTACTGCCTTCTAGCTTTCATTGTTGTATTATCATAAACCTAATTGCTGATGCATTGTAGCTCTTTTCACTGTAGGTGTTTTCTCTTTTGCTTTTCCTTTGGTGTTCTGTATATTACCACAAGCTTTGTAAGTGTGGATCTCTTTCTATTTTTTAAAAAATTTTAAAAAGATTTTATTTATTGGGGCACCTGGGTGGCTCAGTGGGTAAACGCCTCTGTCTTCGGCTCGGGTCATGTTCCCAGGGTCCTGGGATCAAGCCCCGCTTGGGGCTCTCTGCTCCACAGGGAGCCTGCTTCCTCCTCTCTCTCTCTCTGCTTACCTCTCTGCCTACTTGTGATACCTGTCTGTCAAATAAATAAATAAATAAATATCTTTTTTTTAAAAAAAGGACTTTATTTATTTATTTGTCAGAGAGAGGATACAAGCAGGGCGAGTGGTAGACAGAGCAGGCAGATGGAGAAGTAAGCTCCCTGCTGAGCAGGGAGTCCAACGTGGACAAGAGCTTGAATCGATCTGAAAAGTACCTGTAAAGGTAACTACATGGATATATAAAAGTGTAAATGCAATTTTGTTTGTAACTCTTCTTTCTGATTTTAAAGACTCCCACATAAAGCAATAATTACAAAACTACACTGATGGGCTTATAATCTATGAAGACGTGATTTGTATTACAACAATAGAACAAAAGCTAGGAGAGAAGACAATATTGAAGCAAAGTTTGTGAATACTATTGAATTTAAGTTGGTATTCATCAGAACTATGTTGTTTAAAGGTATGATGTTAATTGTTAACTCTCATGCCAACCACTAAGAAAATAGATTAAAAGAAACAAGGGAATTAAAATGATACACTAGAAAATGTGGAACAGTTAAAAAAAAAAAAAAAGTGAGGAATAGAAGAACCAGAAAGACATAAGGCATGGAAAACATTTGATTTGTATTCATAAATACAAAAGCACAAGAAGATTTCCCTTCATACCCACTAGGATGGCTATAACCTAAAGGACAGACAATGACCAGTATTAGTGCAGATGTGGAGAAATTAGAACCCTTGTCTATTTGCTGGCTGGAATGTTAAGTACTGAAGATGCTTTGGAAAACAGTCTGACAGATATTTAAATGGCTAAACAAAGAATTACTATATGACCCAGAAGTTCCACTCTTAAATATATACCCAAGAAAAATGAAAACATGTCCACACAAAACCTTGCACATGAATGTTTATAGCAGCATCATTTGTAATAACCCCAAAGCAGAAGCAATCCAGAGGTACATTCAAAGATGAATGATTGAGCAAATGGTTATATATTCCTACAGTGTAATGTTATTAGTCAATGAAAAGAAATGAACTCATATATCCCACAGCATGGATAAATCTCAAAAACATGTCAAGAGGGGTACCTGTGTGGCTCAGTCATTTGAGCGTCTGACTTCCGTTCAGGTCATGGTCCTGGGGTCCTGGGATTGATCCCCACATCGTGTTCTCTGCTCGGCGGGAAGCCTGTTTCTCCCTCTCCCATTCACCCTGCTTGTGTTACTGCTCTTGCTGTCTCTTTTATCTGTCAAATAAATAAATAAAATCTTTTTAAAAAAAGAAAGAAAGAAAGAAAGAAAGAAAGAAAGAAAGAAAGAAAGAAACAGAAAACATGCCAAGAAAGCAGTCACAAAAGATCAAACATTATATCATTCCAATTATATGAAATGGGCAGAATAGGTAAATGGTTTTTTTCTCCAAGTTTTAATTTAAATTCCAGTTAGTTAATATACAGTGTAATACTGGTTTAAAGTATAGATTTAGTGATTCATCACTTACATAAAACACCCAGTGCTCATCACAACAACATCCTTCTTAATCCCCATCACCTATTTAAACCATTCTCCCACCCATCTCCCCTCAGGTAACCCTCAGTTTGTTCTCTATAGTTAACTCTGTTTACTGGTTTGCCTCACGCCCCCCCCCCCATATTCATCTGTTTTGTTTCTTAAATTACACATATGAATGGAAATTTATGGTATTTCTCTTTCTCTGATTGACTTATTTCACTTAGTGTTATACTATCTTTCTCCATCCCTATTGTTGCAAAGGGCAAGGTTTCATTCTTTTTGATGGCTGCATAATATTCCATTGTGCATATATCTTCTTTATCCAGTCATCAGGGGATGGACATTTAGGCTGTTTTCATAATTTGCCTATTGTTGATAATGCTGCTATAAACATCGTGTGCATGTATCCCTTTGATTCTGTAATTTTTTTAACCTTTTGGTAAATACCTAGTAGTGCAATTGCTGGATTATAAGGTAGTTCTATTTTTAACTTTTTGAAGAACTCCCATACTGTTTTCCAGAGTGGCTGCACCAGTTTTTATGCTTACCAACAGTGTAAAAGGGTTCCCCTTTTCCACATCCTCAGTAGCAGCTACTGTTTCTTACGTTGCTGATTTTAGATTCTGAGAGGTGTGAGGTGGTATCTCATTGTCGTATTGATTTGCATTTCCCCAATGATGAGTGATGTTGAAGATCTTTTCATGTGCCTGCTGGCTATCTAGATGTAGCCTTTGGAAAAATATCTATTCATGTCTTCTGCCCATTTTTAACTGGATTATTTGTTTTTTGGCTGTTGAGTTTGGTAAGTCCTTTATAGATTTTGGATACTAACCCTTTATCATAGGTCATTTGCAAATATTTTCTCCCATTCCGTAGGTTGTCTTTTAGTTTTGTTGATTGTTTCCTTCAACGTGCAGAACTTGTTATCTTGATGAAGTCCCAAGAGTTCATTTTTGCTTTTGTTTCCCTTGCCTCAGGAGGCATATCTAGAAAAAAGTTTCTATGGCCAATGTCAGAGCAATTACTGCCCATGTTCTCTAGATTTTGATGGTTTCTTGTCCCACATTTAGATCTTTTGTTGAAGGGACTTTTTTCTCCCATTGTCTTGCTTTGTTTAAGATTCGTCAATCATATAGTTGTGGGTTCTTTTCTAGATTTTCTGTTCTGTTCCATTGATCTACTTGTCTATTTTTGTGCCAGTACCATCATATCTTGATCACTGCAGGTTTGTAATATAACTTGAATTCTAGAATTGTGATGCCTCCAGCTTTGCCTTTCTCTTTCTCCCTTCTTTCCCCCCTCCCTCCTTCCCTTCCTTACTTCCTAACTTCCTTCCTTCCTTTCTAAGATTTTATTTCTTTATTTCACAGAGAGCGAGAGAGAGCGAGCACACAAGCAGGGGGAAAGGGAAAGGGAGAATCAGGCTCCCCACTGAGCAGGGAGCCTGAAGCGGGACTCAATTCTAGGATCATGGGATCATGACCTGACCCGAAGGCAGATACTTAACCAATTGAGCCACCAAGGTGCCGCCAATTTTCTTTTTCTTTCTTTCTTTTTTTTTTTTTTAAGATTTTATTTATTTATTTGACAGAGATCACAGGTAGGAAGAGAGGCAGACAGAGAGAGAGGGGGAAACAGTCTCCCTGCTGAGCAGAGAGCCCAATGTGGGGCTCGATCCCAGGACCCTGGGATCATGACCTGAGCCAAAGGCAGAGGCTTTAACCCACTGAGCCACACAGGCACCCCTGGTTTTCTTTTTCAAGATTGCCTTGGTTATTCAGGGTGTTTTGTGGTTCCATACAGATTTTAGAATTGTTTTTGCTCTGTGAAAAAATGCTGGTTGTGTTTTGATAGGGATTACATTAAATGTGTAGATTCCTTTGGGTAGTATAGACATTTTAACAAGATTTGTTCTTCCAATCCATGAGTACAGGATATTTTTCGATTTCTTTGTGTCATCTTCAATTTCTTTCATTAGTGTTTTATAGTTGTTAGTAGGAGTATAGGTTTACCTCTTTGGTTAGGTTTATTCGTAGGTATCTTATGGTTTTGGATGCAATTCTAAATGGGATTATTTTCCTAATTTCTCTTTCTGCTTCTTCATTATTCGTGTATAGAAATGCAAGAGATTTTTGTACATTGACTTTATATCCAGCAACTTTAGTGAATTTGTGTATCAGTTGTAGCAACTTTTTGGTAGAGTCCTTTGGGTTTTCTATACAGAGTATCATGTTACCTGCAAATAGTGAAAGTTTGACTTTGCTGATTTGGATGCCTCTTATTTTTTTGTTGTTGTTGTTGTTGTCTGATTTTTGGGGGTAGGACTTCCAGTGCTATGCTAAATAACCGGTGAGAGTGGACATCCTTGTCTTGTTCCTGATCATAGAGAAAAAGCTCTTAGTTTTTCCCCAGTGAGGATGATATTAACTGTGCTTTTTTCATAGATGGCCTTTATGATGTTTAGGTATATTCCCTCTATCCCTACTTTGTTGAGGGTTTTTATTGTGAATGGATATTGTGTTTTGTCAAGTGCTTTTCTGTAGAAAAATATGTAAATCTATATAGAGAGAACATAGATTAGTAGTTCCTTTATTTAAAGATACATTGACTTTTTAAAAAAGATTTTATTTTATTTATTTGCCAGAGAGAGAACACAAGCAATGGGAGCGGTAGGCAGAAGGAGAGGGAGAAGCAGGCTGCCCGCTAAGCAAGGACCCCAAAGTGGAACTCGATCCTAGGACCCTGTGATCCTGACCTGAGCTGAAGGCAGACACTTAACAGACTGAGCTGTCCATGCATCCCAGATTACTAGTTCCTATGTTTGATAGGGTGGGGGCAGGTGTATGTGTGGGTGTGCATACAAATGAGATTTCATTCTGTGGTGATGAAAATATTCTAGAATCAATAGTATTACTGTTTGTACAATTCTGGATTTATACTAAAATCTATTTGTACACTTCAAAAGGGTAGATTTTATTATATGTGAATTACATCTCAAAGCTATTATTTATAAAAGTAATAAAATATAGAGAAAAGCACAACAAAAAATATAAAATAATTTCAGAAAATAAATGTAAACAAAGCTAAATTTCTAGTTACAAACACAGATTGTTATACTGAATCAACATTAAAAAATAAAAATATATAAATATCTGCTGTTTACAACATATGTTGAATGGTAGAATGTAAATTCATGGGGAAGGTAGCAAAGTATAACAACAAAGAGCTTATGTATTGGGGTACCTGACTGGCTCAATTAGTTAATAATCTTCCCTTTCTCAGGTTGTGATCTTAGGGTCCTGGAACGTGCCCCATGTCGGGCTTTCTGCTAGGTGGGGTATCTGCTTCTCCCTTTCCTCTGGCACTCCCCCTGCTTGTATTCTCTCTCTTTCTGTCAAATAAATAAATAAAAATTTTAAAAAGAGCTATGTATTATACAGAGGCAAAATGGAAAATAAACATGACACATTCCTAGAACCAGTTCTATAATGAAAGTTTCAACTCATTATGAAGATATAATAATTCCAGACTTGCATGCACCCAATATCTTAGCCTTAATATACATAAAGCAAAATCCATAGAAAGAAAATAAAAAATTAACAAATATATCATCAATGATTATTTATTATTTTAAAAAGACTTTATTTATATATTTGACAGAAAGAGAACAAGAGAGCATAAAGAGGGGGAGTGGCAGAAAGAGAGGGAGAAACAGGATCCCTGATGAGTAGAGAGCCCCGTGCAGGGCTCAGTCCCAAGACACTGGTATCATGACCCAAACTGAAGACGGATGCCTAGCAATTGAGCCACAAATCATTGTTATACTTTAGTATGTCTTTTTCAGTGTATAATTCATTAAGAAAACAAAAAGCTAGTAAGGATAAAGATTATAACAGCACAATTAATGTATTTGATTAAATATACTTTTACGTAAAAACTAAATATATTGCCCTAAGCACAGGTTAATCCAGAAAATAAGCGTGCTGATATTGACAACAGAGGGTTGAGGTTATAGATTTAATAGGGAATAAAATTTAATAGGGAATCTAAATCTAAATTTAATAGGGAATAAAAGCAAAGATAATGGAAGGTTTATATGGATGAAGCAGATGGGCTTGTGAGACAGTGGTCAAAGAACTGATATCTTGATATTGGTAGAGTAAGAATTCTGAAAACATCATCAAATGGCATCATGACCAAATTTAGTTAGGAGGTAATTATTCCTGTGTGACTATAAGGTTCAGAGTGTTGCCATGGAAGTGTCTGGCTGAAATGAGGTAGAAGTCATAGGAGATGGAGATTAAGGTACTAAAAGTCTAGAATGATGATATATTACTAACATAGATTTGAAATACCTTAGGATGTCAGGACATGAGTGGAAAAGAATGCTGAACTATCTGTGAGTTAGATGTATTGAATGGAGGAATATTAGCAAGAACTGGTAGTTCTGCTATCAAGGAAGGTATGGTTAGATCTGGATAGCATAAGCTGATGTTTTCATAGACAATAAAATAAGGTTTTTACAGATGTGTGTGTCTCCAAAAGTAGTATGAAATGAAGAGGACACTGATCCCATTACTTGATCCAGAGCTATATTTAATGTGGGAGAAATAGCTTCTACTTGAATGAATGGCAAGAGAAGCAATTCCAGAGATAAACCTGTTTAAATTAAGGTTAGAGAAAGTTACAGTCAGTGAAAGGAACTGAAATTGTAGCACAGTTTGTTAAAATGTAATGAAGGTTTAAAAGATATAATAGAGAGGTAAGAGATGAGATCAGTGGTAGATTTAGCCAGGCAGAAAGAAACAGAAGGAAATGAATTTACATTCTGGGAGTGGATCAAGGATGTGTAGATTAAGCTGCTTGACAGTTACAAGAAATCCTGGTTTTTCTCTAGTGGATAGCAGTGAATAGGTGTAGGTCCATTAAACTTCTTGAGAGGAGTTGCGTATTCACTGGATTCAAGGGAGGAAGTTATTATCTGGCTTGAATTCTTGGGGATCTAGGTCATAGCTCCAAAGATTCACAGAGTAGATAATGACAACCTTTTTGTCATTTCATTGAGTCTTTTTAAAAAAATATTTTTAAATTTTTTAAATTTTTTATAAACATATAATGTATTTTGATTCCCAGTGGTACAGGTCTGTGAATCGCCAGGTTTACATACTTCACAGCACATACCCTCCCCATTGTCCATAACCCCACCCCCCTCTCCCAAACCCCGACCCCCCAGCAACACTCAATTTGTTTTGTGAGATTAAGAATCACTTATGGTTTGTCTCCCTCCCAATCCCATCTTGTTTCATTCATTCTTCTCCTACCGCCTTAACCCCCAATGTTGCATCTCCACTTCCTCATATCAGGGAGATCATATGATAGTTGTCTTTCTCCGATTGACTTATTTCGCTAAGGATGATATGCTCTAGTTCCATCCGCGCCGTCGCAAATTGGCAAGATTTCATTTCTTTTGATGGCTGCATAGTATTCCATTGTGTATATATACCACATCTTCTTCTTCTTCTTCTTTTTTTTTAAAGATTTTATTTATTTATTTGACAGACAGAGATCACAAGTAGGCAAAGACACAGGCAGAGAGGAGGAAGCAGGCCCCCTGCCAAGCAGAGAGCCCGATCCCAGGACCCTGAGATCATGACCTGAGCCGAAGGCAGAGGATTAACCCACTGAGCCACCCAGGCGCCCCAATATACCACATCTTCTTGATCCATTTATCTGTTGATGGACATCTAGGTTCTTTCCATAGTTTGGCTATTGTAGACATTGCTGCTATAAACATTCAGGTGCACGTGCTCCTTCGGATCACTACGTTTGTATCTTTAGGGTAAATACCCAGTAGTGCAATTGCTGGGTCGTAGGGTAGTTCTATCTTCAACATTTTGAGAAACCTCCAAGCTGTTTTCCAGGGTGGTTGCACCAGCTTGCATTCCCACCAACAGTGTAGGAGGGTTCCCCTTTCTCCACATCCTCGCCAGCATCTGGCATTTTCTGATTTGTTAATTTTAGCCATTCTGACTGGTGTGAAGTGATATCTCATTGTGGTTTTGATTTGCATTTCCCTGATGCCAAGTGATGTGGAGCACTTTTTCATGTGTCTGTTGGCCATCTGGATGTCTTCTTTGCAGAAATGTCTGTTCATGTCTTCTGCCCATTTCTTGATTGGATTATTTGTTCTTTGGGTGTTGAGTTTCATAAGTTCTTTATAGATTTTGGACACTAGCCCTTTATCTGATATGTCGTTTGCAAATATCTTCTCCCATTCTGTCAGTTGTCTTTTGGTTTTGTTAACTCTTTCCTTTGCTGTGCAAAAGCTTTTGATTTTGATGAAATCCCAATAGTTCATTTTTGCCCTTGCTTCCCTTGCCTTTGGCGATGTTCCTAGGAAGATGTTGCTGTGGCTGAGGTCAAAGAGGTTGCTGCCTGTGTTCTCCTCAAGGATTTTGATGGATTCCTTTCTCACACTGAGGTCCTTTATCCATTTTGAGTCTATTTTCATGTGTGGTGTAAGGAAATGTTCCATTTTCATTTTTCTGCATGTGGCTGTCCAATTTTCCCAACACCATTTATTGAAGAGGCTGTCTTTTTTCCATTGGATATTCTTTCCTGCTTTATCGAAGATTAGTTGACCATAGAGTTGAGGGTCTATTTCTGGGCTTTCTATTCTGTTCCATTCATCTATGTGTCTGTTTTTGTGCCAGTACCATGCTGTCTTGATTATGACACCTTTGTAATAGAGCATGAAGTCCGGAATTGTGATGCCACCAACTTTGGCTTTCTTTTTCAATATTCCTTTGGCTATTCGAGGTCTTTTCTGGTTCCATATAAATTTTAGGATTATTTGTTCCATTTCTTTGAAAAAAATGGATGATATTTTGATAGGAATTGCATTAAATGTGTAGATTGATTTAGGGAGCATAAACATTTTCACAATATTTATTCTTCCAATCCAGGAGCATGGAACATTTTTCCATTTCTTTGTATCTTCCTCAGTTTCTTTCATGAGTACTTTATAGTTTTCTGAGTATAGATTCTTAGCCTCTTTGGTTAGGTTTATTCCTAGGTATCTTATGGTTTGGGGTGCAACTATAAATGGGATTGACTCCTTAATTTCTCTTTCTTCTGTCTTGCTGTTGGTGTAGAGAAATGCAACTGATTTCTGTGCATTGATTTTATATCCTGACACTTTACTGAATTCCTGTACAAGTTTTAGCAGTTTTGGAGTGGAGTCTTTTGGGTTTTCCACATATAGTATCATATCATGTGTGAAGAGTGATAATTTGACTTCTTCTTTGCCGATTTGGATGCCTTTAATTTCCTTTTGTTGTCTGATTGCTGAGGCTAGGACTTCTAGTACTATGTTGAATAGCAGTGGTGATAATGGACATCCCTGCCGTGTTCCTGACCTTAGTGGAAAAGCTTTCAGTTTTTCTCCATTGAGAATGATATTCGCTGTGGGTTTTTCATAGATGGCTTTGATAATATTGAGGTATGTGCCCTCTATCCCTACACTTTGAAGAGTTTTGATCAGGAAGGGATGCTGTTCTTTGTCAAATGCTTTTTCAGCATCTATTGAGAGTATCCTATGGTTCTTGTTCTTTCTTTTATTAACCTATCGTACCACATTGATTGATTTGTGGATGTTGAACCAACCTTGCAGCCCAGGATTAAATCCCATTTGGTTGTGGTGAATAATCCTTTTAATGTACTGTTGAGTCCTATTGGCTAGTATTTTGGTGCGAATTTTGGCCTCTGTGTTCATCATGGATATTGGTCTATAGCTCTCTTTTTTGATGGGATCCTTGTCTGGTTTTGGGATCAAGGTGATGATGGCCTCATAAAATGAGTTTAGAAGTTTTCCTTCCATTTCTATTTTTTGGAACAGTTTCAGGAGAATAGGAATTAGTTCTTCTTTAAACGTTTGGTAGAATTCCCCTGGGAAGCCATCTGACCCTGGGCTTTTGTTTGTTTGGAAATTTTTGATGACCATTTCAATTTCCTTACTGGTTATGGGTCTGTTCAGGTTTTCTATTTCTTCCTGGTTCAGTTGTGGTAGTTTATAAGTCTCTAGAAATGCATCCATTTCTTCCAGATTGTCAAATTTTTTGGCGTAGAGTTGCTCATAGTATGTTCTTATAATTGTTTGTATTTCTTTGGTGTTACTTGTGCTCTCTCCTGTTTCACTCATGGTTTTATTTATTTGGGTCCTTTCTCTTTTCTTTTTGATGAGTCTGACCAGGGGTTTATCAATCTTATTCATTCTTTCAAAGAACCAGCTCCTAGTTTCATTGATTTGTTCTATTATTTTTTCAGTTTCTATTGCATTGATTTCTGCTCTGATCTTTATGATTTATCTTCTCCTGCCGGGTTTAGGGTTTCTTTCTTGTTCTTTCACCAGCTCCTTTAGGTGTAGGGTTAGGTTGTGTACTTGTGACCTTTCTTGTTTTTTTTTTTTTTTTTTTTTTTTTCCTTTCTTGTTTCTTGAGAAAGGCTTGTACCGCTATATATTTTCCTCTCAGGACTGCCTTTGCTGTGTTCCACAGATTTTGAACCTTTGTTTTTTCATTATCATTTATTTCCATGAATTTTCTTCAATTCTTCTTTAATTTCCTGGTTGACCCATTAATTCTTCAGAAGGATGCTGTTTAGTCTCCATGTATTTGGGTTCTTTCCAAATTTCCTCTTGTGATTGAGTTCTAGCTTCAGAGCATTGTGGTCTGAAAATATGCAGGAAATCATCCCAATCTTTTGATACTGCTTGAGACCTGATTTAGGACCCAGGATGTGATCTATTCTGGAGAGTGTTCCATGTGCACCAGAGAAGAATGTGTACTCTGTTGCTTTGGGATGAAATGTTCTGAATATATCTGTGATGTCCATTTGGTCCAGTGTGTCCTTTAAGGCCTTTATTTCCTTGTTGATGATCTGTCTGTTTTAGTAGGGGAGTGTTAAAGTCACCTACTATTATTGTATTATTGTCAATGTGTTTCTTTGATTTTGTTATTAACTGGTTTATATAGTTGGATGCTCCCACTTTAGGGGCATAGATATTTAAAATTGTTAGATCTGCTTGTTGGACAGATCCTTTGAGTATGATATAGTGTCCTTCCTCATCTCTTATTATCGTCTTTGGCTTAAAATCTAATTGATCTGATATACGGATTGCCACCCCTGCTTTCTTCTGATGTCCATTAGCATGGTAAATTGTTTTCCACCCCCTCACTTTAAATCTGGAGGGGTCTTCGGGATTGAAATGAGTTTCTTGTAAGGAACATATAGATGGGTTTTGTTTTTTATCCATTCTGATACCCTGTGTCTTTTGATTGGGGCATTTAGCCCATTAACATTCAGGGTAACTATTGAGAGATATGAATTTAGTGACATTGCATTGTCTGTAAGGTGACTGTTACTGTATATTGTCTCTGTTCCTTTCTGATCTTCTACTTTTAGGCTCTCTCTTTGCTTAGAGGATACCTTTCAATATTTCCTGTAGAGCTGGTTTGGTGTTTGCAAATTCTTTCAGTTTTTGTTTGTCCTGGAAGCTTTTAATCTCTCCTTCTATTTTCAATGATAGCCTAGCTGGATATAGTATTCTTGGGTGCATGTTTTTCTCATTTAGTGCTCTGAATGTATCATGCCAGTTCTTTCTGGCCTGCCAGGTCTCTGTGGATGAGTCTGCTGCCAGTCTAATATTTTTACCATTGTATGTTACAGACTTCTTTTCCCGGGCTGCTTTCAGGATTTTTTCTTTGTCACTAACACTTGTAAATTTTACTATTAGGTGATGGGTTGTGGACCTATTCTTGTTGATTTTGAGGGAGGTTCTCTGTGCCTCCTGGATTTTGATGCTTGTTCCCTTTGCCATATTAGGGAAATTCTCTCCAATAAACCTTCTGCTCCCCTCTCTCTTTCTTCTTTTTCTGGAATCCCAATTATTCTAAAGTTGTTTCGTCTTATGGTGTCACTTATCTCTCGAATTCTCCCCTCATGGTCCAGTAGCTGTTTGTCCCTCTTTTGCTCAGCTTCTTTATTCTCTGTCCTTTGGTCTTCTATATCACTAATTCTTTCTTCTGCTTCATTTATCCTAGCAGTGAGAGCCTCCATTTTTTATTGCACCTTATTAATAGCTTTTTTGATTTCAAAGATTTTAGTTCTTTTATTTCTCCAGAAAGGGCTTTTATATCTCCCGAGAAGGTTTCTCTAATATCTTCCATGCTTTTTTTGAGCCCGGCTAGAACCTTGAGAGTCTTCATTCTGAACTCTAGATCTGACATATTACCAATGTCTGTATTGATTAAGTCCCTGGCCTTTGGTACTGCCTCTTGTTCTTTTTGTTGTGGTGAATTTTTCCATCTTGTCATTTTGTCCAGATAAGAGTCTATGAAGGAGCAAGTAAAATACTAAAAGGGTGGCAAGGACCCCAGGAAAATACGCTTTAACCAAATCAGAAGAGAGCCCAAATCGGGCGGGGGAGGGGATAAAAAGAGGTTCCGAAAAAAAAAATTAAAAAAAGAAAACGAATAAAGAAAAAATATAAAAAAGAATAAATATATATATTAGACAAACTAGTTAAAATACGTTAAAAAAGAAAAGGGTAAAAGGTAAAAAAAATTTAGCAGCAGAAGAAAAATAAATTGAAAAAGAAAACAACAACAAATTAAATTAACTGCAAGACTAATGAATCATGGGGAGAAAGATATGAGTTCAGTGCTTTGCTTTCTCCTCCTCTGGAATTCCGCTGCTCTCTTTGGTATTGAACCTGCACTCCTTGGTAGGTGAACTTGGTCTTGTCTGGATTTCTTGTTGCTCTTCTGGGGGTGGGGCCTGTTGTAGTGATTCTCAAGTGTCTTTGCCCCAGCCGGAATTGCACCGCCCTTACCAGGGGCCAGGGTGAGTAATCCGCTTGGGTTTGCTTTCAGGAGCTTTTGTTCCCTGAAGGCCGTAGAGTTCCGCAGGATGGCCATGAAAATGGCAGCCTCCCAGTTTCTGTCCCAGAGGAGCCGAGAGCTCGGGGCCCCACTCCTCAGTGCGCCCTCAGAGAATAGCTCCCAATTACTCCCGTCTCCCTGGCCTCCGGCCACGCAAAGAGCTCACCGAGCCTGTGATCGGTTCAAGGAGCTAAGAGCTCACTCCTCGGCTCTGTCTCTGTAGCCGGCTTCCCCATTCTAATACCTGCAAGCTCTGTGACACTCAGACACCCCCGATCCTTCTGTGATTCTGCGGGACCTGGGGCCACACTGACCCTGCGTGGGCTTCACCCCGGTTTACCGTATGGAGCGATGTCCCTCAGCGGAACAGACTTTTTAAAGTCCCGATTTTGTGCCCCGTTGCTCCGCCACTTGCCGGAGCCGGCCCCTCCCACCACGGTCTATCTTCCCATCGATTTGGATTCACTTCTCTGCCAGTCCTACCTTTCAGAAAGTGGTTGATTTTCTGTTTCTAGAATTGCTGTTCTTCTTCTCTTCGATCTTTCGGTGGATTTGTAAGTGTTTGCAATCTTTAGATAAGCTATCTAGCCGATCTCCTGCTACCTGATGTAGCCTCAGCCTGCTACTTCTCCACAATCTTGACCCCTCCCCCTCTCATTGAGTCTTTTGAAGAGTCCAAGCTAGATGTTCTACAGAATGGCCCCCATTCTGGATTTATTTTAATGTTTCCTTATGATAAGTTTCAGGTAAAATATCTAGCAAGAAGATCATCTGAGTGGTGTGTATAATTCCCATAGCAGCACATCGGGAAGCACATCATACCAAGCCATTCTACTCTTGTCGTGCTTATGCTTGACCTCTTGATTAATGTGGTAGACACCATATCTCCATTGCAAAGTACTGTTTCCCCTTTGATCCAATCAACCATAGCTTGAGGGTAGAGAGGGTCATATGGTATAGACCTTGGTTTTACATACTCAGCAGAGATGTGAGAAATGGGTTATAAACAATGATTAGCATACACATATAATCCACTTATGATATAAATTGTTAAGAGCTGTAAGAGAAGTGCTTATAGGAACATAAATGAAGGTGCAGTTATTTCTGTATTTCTAGAGTGGGGGTGATGGTTGTGGAGGAAATAAAGGGAAAGCTGTGGAACAAAGGTGATATTTGAGAGTTCAATCTTTAAAGATGAGTCAGTTGGTGGTTGAAGGTGGTGTGGGCATCCCAGAAAGAGAGAATAAATATAAGGGAACAAAAACTGAAAACGGGGGCCTGAAATTACATGGCTCAGCAGAGTGAAAAGTAAACAAAATAAAAATATCAATCAATCAATAAAATAAATCTATACATCCATCTCTACTGTTAGCATATAGGATGTATGGAAATGAGTGGCTGGAGATGAGGTTAGAAAGGTTGATGAGGATAGGCTGTGAAAGACTGTGGACTCCGTGCTAAGGAATTTAGCCATAAGTCTTTTCGTGTTGAATGTTAATTAAGGTTTCTAAGCAAAGGAATATTCAGATTGGCCTTTTAGAGTTATGTATAGATGACTATGGCAGATAAGAGGGAACACTGGCAAGAAGTCTGGAGGTAGGATTTTATGAGAAATGATGAGGACAAAGACTAGGTCAGTGGCAGTGGAGTAGTAGAAAAAAGGACTGATTAGAGAGTTTTTTAGGGTGAAAGCAACAGAAGTTGATGAGTGGCTGCATATGGGTATTGTAGGCTTTCTGACTTGAATCGTATTGACGGTGATGCCATTACCAGTATAAAGAAAATAGCAGGAGAAGCAGATGTAGAATAGAAAAAATAAATTCTGCATATATTGACTTTTCATTACTTAAAGTATACTATTTTTTTAAAAGATTTTATTTATTTATTTATATTTAACAAAGAGAGAGAGAGAGAGAGAGGTCACAAATAGGCAGAGCAGCAGGCAGAGAGTGGGGGGGAAGCAGGCTTCCTGCCAAGCAGAGAGCCCAGTGCTATGGGACTTGATCCCAGGACCCTGAGATCATGACCTGGGCTGAAGGCAGAGGCTCAACCCACTGAGCAACCCAGGCGCCCCAAAGTGTATTATTTCTTATTGTAATTTCATTTGACTTTTTCTTCCTTTGTTGTGAAGTTTGTTGTTGTTGTTGTTGTTGTGTTTGTTTTTGTTTTTGTTTTTGTTTTTCCATTTTAATCCCATATTCCTGCTTGGATCACAGAGAGTAAACTGGACTAATATGAACAACGCACATTCCAGGTAAGCATGACATAGAGCAAAATATGTCCTTTGACCTAAAGATAACTAGGAAGGAATCCATCAGTTCTTCTCTGGGCTATGCACTGGCAGTCTGACTTTCTGAAATCTGAAAAAATTTGGATTGAAACCCAAGGGAAGGAACCATTCTCAGAGGATTGTGTACCTGCTCATTGGTATGCTTTATGAAATAATTTGAGCCATTTACTTGTTTAGTCAAATGAGAAAAATCAACCCATAGCCTGACTTTTTAAAGATCTGTAAGGTTTAATTGGCTAAAACATTTCTCTCTTCCGTTAGAAGCCAGGATTTGTTATACTAGTCTCAATCAAAAGAAATCAAGTATTTTCTTTTTCTTGAATTTCTTTGTTTTTCTGACAAAGCTGTTTTTATTTATTATACCCAATTCCACTGAACTCTCTAATTTCAGTAGATGCTAAAAATAAATCCCCTAGAGGAGGAGAAATACTGAACAAAGAGAGAAAAGAGGCCAACAACATGACATGGAGCTGCATGCACAGCTGGCTGTGTACTAATAAACAACATCCAAAAGACTGGGTTCTTAAGAATATTTCCCTCATTATGGTCATAATCTGTGCCCTCCAAGAATAATATGTGCGGTATTTTAACAAGAGTAGGGAACACAGTGGTAACATGGTCTCTATTTTCATTAGTTTTTCAGTCATGACATGTAAACAAAGATGTTTGTCTTATATATTCCCAGGAGAATATGATAAGAAATCTTTAAACTCTTTATCAAAAGTGTGATAATTTTGAAAATATTTTTAAACAAAAATGATAAATTTATGACATTTTAAATAAAAGTCAAGATTTCTAGGATGCTCAGCAGTTTCAAGGCGTGGGTGTTGTTTTCCCCTCTAATCCAAAGCAAGTTCTTTCTTTTGGAAATAACACTGCCAATTTCCTCTTTGTTTAATTTAGGTTATATTGTGTAACGGTCAGGGTTTATAACTCAGTCTTCCCAGATGTATTTTGTTTCAGTGTTCTCTCTCTCAACTGTCTCCTCTTTTTTGTCTGGTGTCAGATTGTTTAACATAATTTTGATCCTGAATGTTACTTGAGGCGAGAAAACAAACTGAAATCAAAGCACTCTGATGGGTAAAAGAGAAAACCATATACCTGTTTGCCTGTACTTCATATTTTCTTTTTACTTGGCTTTCTACTCTTGACTGACCTCCTCTTTTTCGTGTGAAATTGAGAAATTGCACACTGATTCAACTGTGTCTGGATTAAGAATTAAAGAACAGAGATTAGGAATGAAGTATAAAATAGAATGAGGAATTTGCGGGAAAAGAATAACAAAGGGAACCTAGAACATCTGGAAAGGGACTTAATAAAATTTATGAAGCAAACAAATATTTACCTTCTATTATTCTCATTCAGACTTTCTCCCCACCACCACCATCCTACTTTTTGTTCTTTCATCCTCTTCCTGCCTAGTCTGATTTTCCTTTCTGTAAGGCCTTGCCCTTCTTTTCAGTTATTTCCTCAAAGATTAATGAACACATCTAAAAGTATTATTCTCACAGGCATTTGCATTTTACTAAAAGGCTGTTACAAACTAGAATTAATTCTAGGCCCAAGAATGAATTCCTAATGGTTTAATGCAATTGGCTTTACCATTTGTGTAAATGTGTTCTTTGTGGCACTACTTCCATACTTCTCACTTATATATCTGCTTCCCTCCCAAATCTCTTTCCCCCAGCTACCCCAGTCTGCCCAGGCTTTCTATATGTTCCGTTCTCAGGAAATATTAGTACTTTTGCCAGGATGCTGTCGGATATGTGTATGAGGAAGAGAGTGGACAATCCCTAAATGTACACATACATACAAATATATGTATGGATAGGTTTGGAAACTGGATTGACAGCTCTAATTCCAGTGTATGAGGAATGAAGATTGTCAATGCAAATGACAACAAAGGAAGTTCTCTCACAGGGGACATCTGCTTGACCACTGCCTTCAGAAAAAGAGGATTTTACCTATCTCAGGAAACTCTTCTTTTACCTATGACCATTTAGTTGTTAGCTTATTGGATTGTCTTCCAGTGAGATACAATTGTTAGATCTGCAGTACAGGTTTGAAAAGAAGCTTTTTTTTTTTTCCTTAGTTATTCAGAAACTGGTAAGTCTCCATTTCTCTCTCTCTCTCTCTTTGTATCTCTATGTGTGTGTATTCCCTTTGAATTGGCTTTTCTCTTTCTGGGGAGCCTTATGTGTAGGGACAGATATTTATGCTTAATTGTTCTAGGGAACTGTAGGAGGGAGCCAAGATGATCTTGGGGAATATGGGAGGGAAAAGAGGACACATAGAGTCTTAATTCTTTTAATACCACCCTGATCTTAAATATGGACTAGGGGAAATATATATATATATATATATATAAACCTTGCTAATTCGTGAGTAAATCGTCTGTTTCAGTATGATACTCTAAGATCCCTTTGGAAAAGAGTAAACACAGTGATCTGGTTGTGAATCTTTTCTTTAATAGCAGGAGTATGAGTATGTTCCCCCAGCCTTTCTTAAACTTGATTCCCTATGCATTGTGATATTTTTGTCTTTCTTATGTCTCTTTAAAAATCAGTTGCAGTCTGATAGCTGTTTACCAATCTCTGTTCTCCCCATTCTTTCTGTGTACACAGCTATATTACATTTCTGAGCATTTCTTACAGTTTGGTTAGGCCGTCTAAGTTCTCTCCAGTGGAATGGGAGGAGAAGTTACAGGTGTCAATTCCAGGACTTTTCCATAGAATCTCCACACATGTACTTCCAAGCTTCATTTGCTTCCCCATAAGAAGAAATGATGGTAAGCAAAACAACACTGGAATCTACATGTTGAAAATGAAAAGTCTGAGGCACTTGGGTGGCTCAGTTGGTGAAGCATTTCCCAGCTCCCAAATGGCTGAGCTGGGATTCAAATTTAAGCCTATCTGACTTCAAAACTCTTTCTATTACATTATGCTTCTTCAATATGTTTCGTTTAATACACCATATTTGGTGTTTAGATTTGTAATCTTGAGAATATTAATATGATTCAGAGCCAAGTGTAATCATTCGGAATTCAATAAATCTCTGAATAAAATAATAACGTGGGCTATGTAATCTTAGCCACATAATAAAACCGTTTTAATCATTTTATGATCACCATTTATACTCTTTCTCCCTAAGTGATCTTTAAAATTACAGAGTAAATATAGTAAAAGCTCAGCTACAAGAAATGGAGATTGAATTTGAGACACCATGGTTAAATGATTTTCTGGTTAAGGATCAGAAAGCAATAGAAAACATTTTTCATTTTAATCCTTTCCGGAAAATCTTTCAAAATTTGGAAATTCAGTCTGTTGAATAGACTGGTGCCGTGGTATCCCAAACTAGAGAGATATATTCTAGGGATTTTTTTAGATGGTTATTGGGGTTGAGTATACATATAAGAATATCTGTGTCGGGTGCCTAGGTGGCTCAGTGGGTTAAAGCCTCTGCTTTTGGCTTAGGTCATGATCCCAGGGTCCTGGGATCAAGCCCTGAGTCCTAGTCTGGCTCTCTGCTCAGCAGGGAGCCTGCTTCCCTTCCTTTCACACTGCCTGCCTTTCTGCCTACTTGTGATCTCTGTCTGTCAAATAAATAAAATCTTGGAAAAAAAAAAGAATATCTGTGTTTTATTAATCAAAAATAATAGGGGCCTTTGGGTGACTCAGTCATTTGAATGTCTGACTCTTGATTTCTGCTCAGGTTGTGATCCAGGGGTGGTGCCATAGAGCCCCACTTCAGGCTTTGCCTTGGTGGGGAGTCTGGGATTCTCTCCTTCTCCCACTGCCCTTCTCCCTTCTCTCTCTCTCTTTCTAAACTAAATGAATAAAATTATTAAAAAAGAGAAAAGAAAGAAGGTGCCTGAGTGGCTCAGTTGGTTAAGTGTCTGCCTTCTGATCAGGTCACAATCCCAGGGTCCTGGGATCAAGTCCCACATTGGGCTCCCTGCTTGGCAAGATAGTCTGCTTCTCTTTGCCCCTCCCTCCACTTGTTCTCTCTCTCTCTCACAAAAATAAATTTAAAATATTTTAAAAAAAAAAAAGCTATTTCTTTAAAAAAAACAAACTGAGGGTTTTGGAGGGGATGGGGTTAGGGGATTGGGTGAGCCTAGTGGTGGATATTATGAAGAGCACGTATTGTGTGGAGTGCTGGGCGTGGTACATGAACAATGAATTTTAAAAAACAAAAAATTTTTTATTGTATAAAATAAGTATATAAAATATTAAAAAATAAATATAATTGCACATAAACACTCATACATACATATAAAAACAATGTAACACTTAATGTGTTTGATAACAGAAGGTCATATGTAATGTCATATATTTATGAGTCGTCTGGAGCGAAAGTGTGAAACATTGGAGGCCCCTGGGTGGCTCAGTGGGTTAAGCCTCTGCCTTCGGCTCAGGTCATGATCCGAGGGTCCTGGAATCGAGCCCCACATCGGGCTCTCTGCTCAGTGGGGAACCTGCTTCCCTTCCTCTCTCTCTGCCTGCCTCTCTGCCTACTTGTGATCTCTGTCTGTCAGATAAATAAATAAAATCTTAAAAAAAAAAGTGTGAAACATTGGACAGAAACACTCATTAAACTTTCTTTTCTTTTCTTTTTTTTTTTTTTTTTTAAGATTTCATTTATTTATTTGACAGAGAGAGAGATTACAAGTACAAAGAGAGGCAGGCAGAGAGAGAGGGGAGGCAGGCTCCCTGCTCCCTGCAGAGAACCCAACGTGGGGCTTGATCCCAGGACCCTGAGATAATGACCTGAGCCAAAGGCAGAGGCCTTAACCCACTGAGCCACCCAGGCGCCCCTATTACTTTATTTTCATTGTCTTACAAGATGTTGCAATTTATACATTCCCAGTTAAATTTCTCAGATTATCAAGTTTTTTTTTTTCCAATAAACTAACCATCATTTTGTGAGATTACTGCAAGTGAAAAAGAAATTGACAGTATTCTTTTTCAACCACATTATTATTTTAAATACAAAATAAAAGAAAAATAAATAAATAAAAACAAAACAAATTAAAAAACCATGATGATCTAATTAGACCTGCTAAAATGTTGTCCTACAAAGTTCAAAATTAACAAGAAGACTTTGACATATCAATTTATATCCTGTATAGTATCAGTAAGCTTTACCATAAATATGTTCCATGCCTTAAGATATTAGCTACTTATAACACCTTACAGGTTTAATTTGCAAATAAACACTTCTACTGAGAGGGTACATTCAAAATAAGAAAACACCATAGAGTTTATTGTCTACAAAGTTGGGAGACCAGTGTCTTAACATAATCCCCTATCTTACTGTATTGGCAAATCTGTTTTCTAAATTAAATACTAATTTCTTTGAGGGAAGAGGGGTTGTATATTATGTTTGTTATCTGCAGTATGTAGCTCTTGGTTTTGCAGTGGTAGGTGCTCAATATCTGTTAAATGGAAATAGAAATTTGCAACCAACATGAAATGACAGCAAGAATTAAAACAGCCTGAGTTCTTTTACTAAATACATAGTTTTTGACCATATGATCTTGGAATATGCTATTTTTATTTTTTTCCCCTAGAAAATGGGGTGAATACTTCCAGTTCTACCTATTTCTATGGTTTCTTATGGGACTCACATGCAAAAATAAAGAGAGGGAAGCCTGGGTGTCTTAGTAAGTTAAGCATCTGCCTTTGGCTCAGGTCATGATCCCAGGTTCCTGGGATAGAGTTCTGCATCAGGCTCCTTGCTCACAGGGAACCTGCTCCCCCTGCTTGTGCTCTCTCTCTTTCTCTCTCTGACAAATAAATAAATAAAATATTTTTTAAAAATAAAAAATAATGATAAATTTTAAAGCCATGTGTAGGGCGCCTGGGTGGCTCAATGGGTTAAGCCGCTGCCTTCGGCTCAGGTCATGATCTCAGGGTCCTGGGATCGAGTCCCGCATCGGGCTCTCTGCCCATCAGGGAGCCTGCTTCCTCCTCTCTCTCTCTACCTACTTGTAATCTCTCTCTATCAAATAATTAAATAAAATCTTAAAAAAAAAAAAAGCCATGTGTACTCTGATGTGCTCATATTATTTTTCAAATATAAATTACTTTGGAAGCTTAGTATTATGAAAAAAACTAAGAAAAGGAAATGACAGAAGAAAAATGTTAACTAGGTCTTGAAAATTAAAACAAATACCTTTTAGTGTGGAATGTTGGCACTTGGAATGCTGGCACTTTCCTCCAATTGTTCAAATGAATTTTTTCAATGAACATGCTGTTAAAGTTACAGAAGTTTCGGTAAGGAGAAAAGGAGATGTAAGCATTACCTTGCCTACCATTTCCAAATGCTTTCTATAGTTGAAGTAGTGTCAACATTACCTTTATTCTTGTTTTCAGTTAATTCCACTTAACAATAACTCTTGTAGAGATAAGAAATGCAAGTGGAAAGTACGAAAGAGAAATCCTGGGGCAGCTTCCCTGTTCTGTCAACCACAGGAGAAGCAAGTCTAATACTTGACTTCTATGTTGTCAACTAAGGTAACCAAATACATTTTGTGCTTGTGTGAGAAAATGCACTATAGCTCTTTAATAAAACCAGGGAGATGTGACACCTTGGGAGAAAGGAGTTTCCTATTAAAATCTCACAATTTGGGATCCCTGAGTGGCTCAGTTGTTAAGTGTCTGCCTTTGGCCCGGGTCATGATCCCGTGGTCCTGGGATTGAGCCCCGCATAGGGCTCCCTGCTCGGTGGGAAGCCTGCTTCTCCCTCTCCCACTTCTCTTGCTTGTGTTTCCTCTCTTGTTGAGTCGCTCTCTGTCAAATAAATAAATAAAAATCTTTAAAAAATAAATAAAATCTCGGGTTTTTAATAGGTGGGGATCCCAGAAACAAGAATAAAAGGAGTGAGGTTTATATGGAGTAAGGCTGAGTTATCCTGTCTGATCAAAGTTAAGGTTCATGAGGGGTGCCTGGGTGGCTCAGTTGGTTAAGCATCTGCCTTCAGCTCTGGTCATGATCCCACAATCCCTGCTCAGCAGGGAGTCTGTTTTTTCCCCTCCTCTCCTGCCCTCTTCCTGCTCCTTCTCTATCTTGCTCACTCTGTCTCTCAAATAAATAAATAAAATCTCTTAAAAAAAAAAAAGTTAAGGTTCATGAACGATCCAATTGAGATATTTCCTAGTGATGGTGCTCTGGGGCGCCTGTGTGGCTCAGTGGGTTAAGGCGTCTGCCTTCAACTCAGGTCATGATCCCAGAGTCTTGGAATCGAGCCCTACATCGGGCTCTCTTCTCAGCAGGGAGCCTGCTTCCTCCTCTCTCTCTCTGCCTGCCTCTCTGCCTACTTGTGATCTTTGTCTGTCAAATGAATAAATAAAATCTTTAAAAAAAAAAAAAGATGGTGCTCTGACATCACCTTTGGATTTTTTCCTGAACATTTTTGTATTCTCTTCAGTTCTGCATAAACCACTTGCTGTCCTACCACCTCACAAATCAGTCCATGGTTGTCTCCATTTTATTTTTGCATTAATTCTGCTCTTCTCCTTTACTCTTTTTGCTTCTTGCATGTGTGCTCTTGTCTAAGTGTTTATAAACACTACATGTAATTCGTATATGATTATCTATCTTTATATAAATGATGATAAAGTACAACTTCTGAGCACTGAATGTCTTGACATAAATAAACAAAAGCAACATCTAATAATCACGGTTGGATGAATGATACTGGCTATTGTCAACTTAGTCATTTAACTGACAATTGATGCCTTCATTACTATGTTAAAATAGCATGTCAGAGTGCCATTGTGTATACTGGTTATCCTTCATATGGATTATTCAACACATTTATTCACTTAAAATATATTTATTAAGCACTTAATGTGTGTCAGGTACTGTTTCAGGTACTTGGGTGTCATCAGTGAATGAAATAGACAAAAATATATTCTGCATAGGGCTTACAGTCTAGAAGAAGGAGACAAGCAATAAATGACAAAATAACCAGCTATATAACTAAATAAGTACATGATACTGTATATTAGAAGGAAACACATGATTTGTAAAATATAGAAATAGTTATACTGGAAGGTATGGATTGGTACAGATTGAAATTCCAAATAAAGTGGCCACGGTGTAGGTCTTACCAAGGAGACGTTTGAGAACCTGAAGGAGCCAGTCACATACTCAACCACATTGATTTTTTTTTAGGGCTCTTCAAATCTTATTACAAAAATGATACGTATTCTGTCTGTGTATGGGGTTGGTCCCAATTGTAAGCCACACCAAGGTTAAATTCAGAGGGCGCCATTCCCTTCTCTCGTTGGGAGTCTGATTCAGTAATACAAGACAGAAATGTTAGAGAGACATTAGTCTCATGCTATTGTGTAATATATAGTAAGACAGCTTTTTATATTGGCAATACCTTCATACATTCCAAGAGTTCAAGTTTCAGATACATAGCATATGGCAATTAGAACATAAAAACGCACCTTGGGATGCACTATGTAAAGCTGCACTAAATGAAGTGATCTGGAAATGAGGATGAGTCTCTAGTGCTCAGCCAAAATATTTCTCTGGTGACATAAGAATTGGGGAGCCAAGAACCGCATCACCCACTCCAGATTTCTGGCTTCCTCCCAGGAGTCTAAACATTTGTTTCCTGAGAAATACCACTTGAATAATTTCTTGGCTTCCGGACAGGAATACTACAAAGATAAAATTGCATTGCCCTTATTTTAGTTTGTGAGCTAGAGTCAGGACTTTAATTTTTTTTTTTTTAATTTGTATTTGCACCGTGATAATAAAGCTATATTTTGGATCATCTGAGTAAAATTGCTTATTATTATTTTGGGAGATAAAAATTTTAGGGAAGAAGCAGATTCTATAGGCCCCATTGGAATTCTGAATACATTCTAAAGAGTTTCAGAGTACAAAACAAAAAGAGAAACTCATGGATGCCTGGATGGCTCAGTTAGTTGGGTGCCTGCCTTCAGCTTGGGTCTGGTCCCAGGGTCCTGGGATCAAGCTCCTGTTGAGCAGGGAGCCTGCTTCTCCCTCTCCCCTGCTCTTGCTCTCTCTCACTATCTCTCAGTCTCTCAAATAAAGAAATAATTTTTTTTTAAGATTTTCTTTGTTTATTAGACAGGCAGAGAACACAAGTAGGCAGAGAGGCAGGCAGAGGGAGAAAGGGGGAAGCAGGCTTCTGAGGAGCCCTACGGGGGGGCTTGATCCCAGGACCCTGGGATCATGACCTGAGCTGAAGGCAGAGGCTTTAACCCACTGAGCCACCCAGGGGCCCCAAGAAATAAAATTTTAAAAAACAACAACAACCAAACAAAAACAAAACCTCAAATCCAGGCAGAACTTACCAGAATCCTAAAGAGCAAATACATCACAGGATATAAGAAATGTGCTCTTTGGGGAATGTTGAAGAGATAGTATCCATTAACCTAGAAGAAGAGAATCCTTGTGGATAATTTAATAATTGTCTTAAAATGTCAATGACTCAGATGCAGAGGATAGTCAATAAATATTCTCTTTATTCTTAGATGACTAAGTAGACTTAAAAGAGGCCATGGGAGATTTTGGTTAGACTTAAGGAGGAATCAAGATTGTGAAACACTGGAAATGGTTCCTAAGGAAAGCTGTGGAATCTTCTCTAGAGAGGTTTATAAATAGGATAAAGTCTCATTTGTCTGATGGTTGAGTGTAGCAGCAAGACCTAGCAATCCTAAGGTTTCTTCTGTGGTATTTTACATTTGGTACATCATATTTATTGTAATCATGTTGTCTGTATATAATGTTGGAGTGTACTGGCATGATTTGCATTTAAATTATAGGTTAAATAATATTAGAAATATATATCTTCTATAAACAAACCTTTAGTGTTTTCCTCTCATTTCTAAACATTGTATCATGACAGTCTGAGTAATATCAGTATGTTTCTTTATCCTGTCAGTAATAATTATTTCAGTGACGACTTGTATTACTATTACCCATTCTTCCTGAAAAGAGGGAAAATAATGTGAACTATGTCAGTCTACTCAAGTTGTTACCTGAAACATTTTGTAAGAGTAGAATATTTATTTGAAATATTTCCTTTCCACAGATATCATCAGGAGGTTACCACATTTAATGTTCTTTTCCTGTAAGGTCATTTTCTTTTAACCCATATTACTCTCCTTACATAGGGCTTGTAAGACAATTCACAAGAAGTGGCTGGATCTCACACACATTTGGAAAGGTAAGTTTTAATTTTCTTAAAACTTGTTTTAAAAATTTGCATAAAATAAATTTATTTGTAATGAAACAAATTTTATTTTAAACTATTTTTCAGACGAGTTAGATCTGGATATAACTTTGAAGGTCATCAAGCTTATTTTACTGTTGAGGAAACAAATTCTGAGAAAAGGAAGTTTGTATCCAGTGTAACAGTGATAACATACAGGCCAAATCTCGGGTCCTGTAACTCACAGTCCAGTGCTTTTTGCAACACACATCACTAAATCTTTCTCTGTTTTGGTGCTTTATTTAGTGGTTATTTGGTGGAATGAGTTTGTGCATGTCTGTTAAGGTTAAGAATCTGTGGTCCACAGAAGTGTGACAGCCATGTGGAAGTGTAGGAGTGGAAAAATTTCCCTTCTTCCTCTGGCTGGTCTAATAAATCGACATAAGACAGGTTAACAGGAGAAAAAGAAATTTCATTTGTACTGGAGCTCCATTAAAATCTGAAGCCCAGAAGGTAGTGAGGTTATTAAGGCTTCTATATAACATGCTGAGCTAAGGAATGAAGCAGAGGTCTGGGGACAAGCAGGTAAGGAAGGCCATTCACAGGAAGGCTGATGAAATGTTTGTAAAACAAAGGTTGCCTTGTTACGCAAATTTTCTTGGGTATCTCTGTTAATATCACTCTTTCCTGGCATAGGCCCCCTTTACAGTGTAAATTAAGGCAGTTGTTGGGGAGAGGTAAGAACTTCATCTGAATCTGCTGGGTTTTGATTGTCTTCAGCTCAAAATAATCCTCATGCCAAAGTGACACATTTTGGGGTGGTAAATTCTGCTTCCCTTTAGTCCAGTCTTTGAAACTTCAAATAAGGAATTTTGCCATCTAGAAGTTCAGTTGAGACTCGTTATACCAGTCTCAGTCTTCAGAATAGGTCAGTTAAATGGTTTTGTTTTAATTCAGGAGGTGGTCTTGCAGGTGGGCTCTCAAGGTTAGGTTTAAATTGTGTGAGCAGTGAGACAATTAATCAGAGGAATTTATATAGAAAGAAAATAAAAAGATTAATGGTTAAAGCCAATTATAAACCCAGTGTCAGCGTCAGTCCTGAAAGCTGCCAGGCAAGATTTCTAGATGTCTGGCTCAAAGCATCTTCAGAATGAGTGAGAGCAGGCTATGGCAATCTGATGGATGTTCCCGGTTTGCAGTTTGAATGTCTTTAATGACGTCTGAGAATCTTTCTAAGTCCTGCACACAGCAACAGGCATAAGGAAGATTGTCTAAACATGAGTTACTGTGGTGATTTCTCTGAAGTTTATATCAAGTCATCTAGTTTCAGTGTGAGGGCTTTAGGAAAAGTAGCAGTTTTAGTTCACAATCGTTCCAGGTCAAAAGGATGAGAAAAAAATTTGCAAATATTAGTTAGCATATATGATATTTAAAGAAATTAGATATTAGATATTTAAAGAAACTAGAATTCAGGATCTAGTCCAGTTTAAAGATAAATAATAAGATTTCAAAGACAATAGAACTAGAATCTATATGTATGTACTATAGTTTCTATTGAAACAAATTTTTTCTCTCTACAAATACTCCCATTTCTACCCAAGAAAATAATGGCATAATTAATTTGCTAAGATAAGTCTAGTTTTATTAAATTTGGCCTGATTATATAAGTACATCAAGAATAATGATTGATCATTATAGGTTCTTTTAAATCAGCTTTGCTGGAACTTTTCATAAGGACTCTCCGATTGAACTTCTAAAAGCCTCTTGAGGCTAGTAAGCCAAGCCAAGACTTGGCATCAGAATTCACCTGCAATGCCTATAGATTTGGGCAAACTTCTCCCTTTTTTAGGTCCCCTAAATATCCCGAGTCTTCTGTAGCTGCCAGAAAGTGATTTTCCTTACTTCCCTAGTGAGGCTGTTGGGAACCCTGTAAGGAAGTATCAGGCTGTTTTTCACAGGGCCTTTTTGGCTATAAAGTCAACCTTAGTTCCTTAAAGCTGTTTAGAATATCTTGTTCTATGTATATTCTCAAATCTGACATTGTAGTAAAAGCCTTGGTAATATAACCAATGTTTCCAGTTGTATCCTGTGACAAAGAGAACAGATTCTCATTGAACTTTTGCAGATAAATATATTAACATGAAAATAAGACTCACTAAGAGTTTCCAAATTCTGGAGAGATCAGGTAGGGAGAACAAGTAATTGTTTTATTTTTGTTTACAAATGTATACTCTACCAATTTGCTCTAAGTCTTTGGTACCTTAGGAGAAAAAGTTTCCTTAAATCTGGAAAAACAAAACATTAAAGAACCAGCAATATTTCAAAAAAAAAGTCATACAAATTGTAATCATCATCAGTTCATTTGGGCCCATGTAATTAATTCTTGTTCTGCTTGAAACCACTTTTTTCCATTAGTTTTGGAAACTTCCTTCAGTTTTATGATCTAAAAATGATCAGAAACATGTGCTTGCCAGAATCCTTTCTGTAAATTTCCATTAAGATGAAGCACTTAAGCTGATGTCTAGAGGATGTGAATTCTTTGTGGTGGGTATCCAGGATGCATTCATAAACGACTTTGCATATGAAGGCCTGAAGCTGGCAGCACCTGATTATAGTATCCTGGAGAGTAGGAGGCCAACAAAGCAGGTCTTACCTCTTGTCTCAGGTGTTTCTGCTTGATACATTTCCTGGCTTTTGGTATTTACGTGAGTGATCTTTGTACTCTGGGCCTGGAGATCAGGCTGGCGTGCTCTCTGTAAATCTTATGAAGAGAGGGAAGTCAAACAGGCAGCTGGGAATTTAAGGGGTTTTCTGGGGAAGCTGTAGAAATTTGGGGATTTAAGGGAATTTGTCGAGGTAATGAGGCTGGATTTTGAGAATGGGGATTTTAGACCAGGGGTCCAGAGATACAAGAGTTCTCCTGAAGTATCAGGAACAGGGAATAGGAGATTTCAAAAGTGTACATAAGGGCACAGAGGAGGAATTTACATTAGAGTAGACTTCAATTTTTGTTTTAAGTCCAATTTATGTTCTTTCATTTTACTAAAGGAGTCCTTTGTATTCATTTCAACCCAGTCTCTCCATAGGTACCCATATGACATTTGTTTAGGATGAGCACTCTCTACTTTTTTTTTTTTCTTTTGAATCTGTCCAATTCCAAGGATCCATCGTCTGGCCATTGCCAAGTGTGATCTTATATTACTCTCAATAGTGGACCAAACCAATAAGTCTTTAAGAACACTTCCAAAGGAGAGTGAAAACGATGCAGTCCTCATAATCCAAAAATTTTAGTTCCAAAAATAATAATAATAAAAAAAGACAAAGACACATATCTAGCCACAAATGGGGTCCAACCCACATTTCTGTCCAGCCATATCTAGCTGCAAATGAGATACAACCCACATTTTTCTGGCCAAATTTTATAACAGAGAAGAAAACAGTGACCATCTTTGGAAGGAAAAGCATTAATAGAAAACAAAGTCACTGTAACACACTTTTACCAAAGTGTCTATACCCAAGGAACTAGTTCACCCAACTATTTTCTTCTGCTAATCTAAATTTAGAAAAAGAAAAGGACTCTCATTACTCTCACTTCCATCAGACCCTGTAGGCAGAGATCTGGGAGATTGAGATGGTAAGAACTCATAACTTCTGCTGGCTTTTGTCATAGGTCCCAGGATCTCACAACTGCAACAGCCCCAGAGAGAGCAATGTCCAGCAACTGAAGATTCCTTTGTTGTTGCCTACTGTAGGGGTGGAATAATTTTCCTTTCATCCCTTCTAGGTTCTTTGGTCTAATAATCAAATTGACCAAAGATTAAAAGAAGGGGGGTGCCTGGGTGGCTCAATCGGTTAAAGCTCTGCCTCAGACTCAAGCCATGATTGATTGAGGCCTTTGTAATGTTCCCTGCTCATTGGGGAGTCTGCTTCTCACTCTGCTCCAACCCTCACTCGTGCTCTTTCTCTCTCTCTCTCTCTCTCTCTCTCTCTCGCTCTCTCAAATAAATAAATAAATAAAATCTAAAAAAAGAAGAAGATTGACAGGAAAACCCCTCAAATTTCATATGTACGGGAGTCCCATAAAAATATAAGACGTAGGGGTGCCTGGGTGGCTCAGTGGGTTAAGCCGCTGCCTTCTGCTCGGGTCATGATCCCAGGGTCCTGGGATCGAGGCCCGCATCGCGCTCTCTGCTCAGCAGGGAGCCTGCTTCCTCCTCTCTCTCTGCCTGCTTGTGATCTCTCTCTGTCAAATAAATAAATAAAATCTTTAAAAAAAAAAAAATATATATATATATATATATATATATATAAGTCGTAAAGGGCAGCCGGATAATTGAGGCTTATAAGCCATACTGAGCCAAGGAAAGGGATAGGGTTCTGGGAATACAAAATGGAGGAAGGCCATTCACAGGAAGGTGAGAGATTTTTGGAAAACAAAGTTTGCCCTTTTATGCAGGTAAGTTTCTTAGGAAAAAAGGTATTTCTCCTAATAATTCCCCTCCTGGTTCAGGCTCCCTTTCAAATGAGAATTTAGACAGTTGATGGAGAGTAAAAGGCTTTTCCTAAATCTGTAAGTTAAAAAAAAAAAAAAAAATCAGCCTAAAATAAATCCTTATACCAAAGAAGCATATTTTAGGGTGACAAGTTCTGTTTCACTTCAAAAGTAGGAGACAATTCAAAAGAATTTGTTCTTTTTTTAAAAGTTTTCATTTAAATTAATTAACATACAATGTAATATTAGTTCACATTTACAATATAGTAATTCAACACTTCCATATAATACCCAGTGCTCATCACAAGTGCACTCCTTAATCCCCATCACCTATTTCCCCATCCCTCACCCATCTCCCCTCTGGTGACGATCAGCTTATTCTCTATAGTTAAAAGTCTGTTTCCTGGTTTGCCTTTCTTTTTTTCCCATTGCTCCTTTGTTTTGTTTCTTCAATCTCACATATGAGTGAGGTCATAAGGTATTTGCCTTTCCCTGATTGACTTATTTCACTTAGCATTGTTTAGCACTATCATGTCCTTGCAAATGGCAAGATTTAACTTTTTTTATGGCTGAGTAATATTCACATATACTTCAGTATATCTTCTTTATCCATTGATCAGTTGATAGACACTTGGCTGTTTCCATGACTTGGATAGTGTTAATAATGCTGCCATAAACATTGGGGTGTATCTCTTATAACCTGTAGTGCAATTGCTAGATCATAGGGTAGTTCTACTTTTAACCTTCATATTGTTTTCCACACTGGCTGCACTAGATTGCATCCCCACCAACAGTATAAGAGAGTTCTCCTTTCTCTACATTCTTGCCCATAGATCTTGTTTCATGCGTTGTTGATTTTAGCTATTCTGACAGGTGTGAAGTAATATCTCATGGTAGTTTTGATTTGCATTTCCTTGATGATGAATGATGTTGAGCATCTTTTTCATGTATTGGCCATCTGTGTATCCTCTTTGGAGAAATGTCTCTTCATGTCTCCTGCCCATTTTTTAATTGGATTATTTGTTTTTTGGGTATTGAGTTGTATCAATTATTTTTTCTTCTTTTTTTGTAAAAAGATTTTATTTATTTTTTTGAGAGAGAAAGAGAGAGATGGAGAGTGAGGAAGAATGAGTGGAAAGAGGGCAGGGGGAGAATGGGAGGGAAAAGCAGACTCCTCACTGAACATGGAGCCCAACATGGGACTTGGTCCCTTGACCCCAAGATCATGACCTGAGCCAAAGTCAGATGGTAGACCAACTGAGCCACCCAGGAGCCCCTCAGTTCTTTATGTATTGTCCTTTGCAAATATCTTCTCCCATTCTGTAGGTTGCCTTTTAGTTTCATTGGTTGTTTCCTTCACTGTACAGAAGATTTTTATTTTGAGGTAGTCCCAATAGTTCATTTTTGCTTTTGTTTCCCCTGCCTCAGGAGACATATCTAGAAAGAAGTTGCTATGGCCAAAGTCAAAGAAGTTACTGCTTGTGTTCTCTTCTATGAGTTTTATGGCTTCAGGTCTCACATTTAGGTCTTTAATTCATTTTGAGTTTATTTTTGTGTATGGGGTAAGAGAGTGGTCTAGTTTCATTCTTTTGCATGTTGCTATCCAGTTTTCCCAACATCATTTGTTGAAAAGACTCTCTTTTTCCTATAGATATTCTTTCTTGCTTTGTTGAAGATCAATTGACCACATAATTTTGGGGTTATTTTTGAGTTTTCTGTTGTGTTCCATTGATCTATTTGCCAGTACCATACTGTTTTGTTTACTGTAGCTTTGTAATGTTACTTGAAGTCTGGAATTATGATGCCTCTAGCTTTTCTTTTTCTTTCTTTCTTTCTTCTTTTTTTGTTTTAAGATTTTATTTATTTATCTGACAGATGGAGATCACAAGTAGGCAGAGAGGTAGGCTCAACAGAGAGCCTACTTCCCCCCTCTCTCTCTGAAACACAGAGCAGGGCTCCATCCTAGGACCCTGGGATCATGACCTGAGCCGAAAGCAGAGGCTTTAACCCACTGAGCCACCCAGACGCCCCTAGCTTTGCTTTTTTTTTTTCAAAATTGCTTCTGCTATTTGGTGTCTCTGTGGTTCCATACAAATGTTAAGATTGTTTGTTCCAGCTCTGCAAAAGAATATTGTTGGTAGGGCGCCTGGGTGGCTCAGTGGGTTAAGCCGCTGCCTTCGGCTCAGGTCATGATCTCAGGGTCCTGGGATCGAGTCCCACATCGGGCTCTCTGCTCAGCAGGGAGCCTGCTTCCTTCTCTCACTCTCTATCTGCCTGCCTCTCTGCCTACTTGTGATCTCTGTCTGTCAAATAAATAAAATCTTTAAAAAAAAAAAAAGAATATTGTTGGTATTTTGATGCAGATTTCATTAAATGTGCAGTTTGCTTTGGGTAGTATAGACATTTTAACGATATTTGTTCTTCTAATCCATGAGCATGGAATATCTTTCCATTTCTTTATGTCATCTTCAGTTTTTGTCATTAATATTTTATAGTTTTCAGAATGTAGGTTTTTCACCTCTTTAGTGATATGCCTGGAATTCTTTCTCTTTATTCTTTGCATATTTATTACTGGTTTTTTTTTTTTTTTTTTTTTTTTTTTTAAAGATTTTATTTATTTATTTGACAGAGAGAAATCACAAGTAGATGGAGAGGCAGGCAGAGAGAGAAAGAGAGGGAAGCAGGCTCCCTGCCGAGCAGAGAGCCCGATGCGGGACTCGATCCCAGGAGCCCGAGATCATGACCTGAGCCGAAGGCAGCGGCTTAACCCACTGAGCCACCCAGGCGCCCATTTATTACTGGTTTTTAATATATGGTTACTATTATGTTTGTATGTAACCTGTTATGCATGTAACAGTCTATATTAAGTTAATGGTCTTTCAGCTTGAACTCATTCTTTACTTTTCTCCTCCCTATATTTTAGACATATGTTTTTATATTTTATGTCTTTTTTGTGAGTTCTTTGGATGATTTTTTTTACAGAAATATTAATTTTTACTTGCTTTTGTGTTTCCTGCTTTTATACTGTCACTTTTGGTCTCTCTTTTCCACTCAAAGTGCCTTTGAATATTTCTTGCAGGACTGGTTTAGTGGTCATGAACTCCTTTAGTTTTTGTTTTCCTGGGAAACTCTTTCTCTCTACTTCTATTCTGAGTGATAGTCTTGTTGGATAGAGAATTCTTGGCTACAGATTTGTTTCATTCAGCATATTGAATATATCATGCCACTCCCTTCTGGTTTGGAAAGATTCTGTTTAAAAATGTTCTGCTTGGGGTGCCTAGGTGCCTCGGTCAGTGGAGTGTCTGCTTTCAGCTCAGGTCATGATCTCAGGGTCCTGGGATGGAGCCTCATATTGGGCTCCCTGCTCTGTGGGGAGTCTGCTTTTCCCTCTCCCTCTGCTCCTCACCCCCACTCATGCTCTCTCTCTCTCAAATAAATAAATAAAATCTTTTTTTAAAAAATTTCTGATTCTTTTTAAACTTTTTTTGTCTCTGGGGTAAGGGTTTCACTGTTGTCTTCTAGTCTTCTCAAGTCCATTTAGTACCCTTTTGATAGTTGCTTTAAATTCTCCATCAGGCATGTTACTTATATCTGTTTTGGTTAGATCTGTGGCTTGACCTTATCTTGTTCTTTCATTTGGGATTAATTTCTTTGTTTTTCTCTTTTTGTTTAAGTCTCCGAATTCTTCTCTGTATTAGAGAAGCTAGTTATGTCTCTTGTTCCTCAAAGTAATGGCCTTTTGAAGAAGAGATCGTGTAGTACCATAGGCCTGACACTTCATGGATTGTCTTCAGTGTGTCTGCTTCAGCTCTGCTGTTGTGTTCTGGCTGTTCTACCCTTCAGGCCAGTTGTCTACTGAGGCTCTCCTCACCTGATTGAGCAGTATTTGTTCCCAGGGCCTGCACGTGGTGAGTTTTAACTAGGTGCTCTCTGGTCTGCTTTTGAAATGAGACCTGACACCACCTCCACTGGAACCGAGGCCCTACAAAACTCTCTGGTTGGGAGTTGTGATATGAGCAGGAGTTTGTGCTGATCTTCTGGGTGAGGGGGCTGCTTGGTTGGGACAAAGTGTAACTGAGAAGGACAGATCCCCTGGAACACAAGAAGATGGGGCTTAGTGTAAGCAATTTCAGCAGCCAGTGTCTGTGCTTTGCTGCTTCCCACAGGTGGCTCTGTGTTTATGCTGAGGGGTGGGAGGAGGGAAATGGCACCTGCCAACTCCTTTGTTCCAGGAGAGGTTTCTCTGAACACTGCCTGTCAGGGACATGCTCATAAAAGAACAAATAATCTCCCCACTGTGTGCCCCAGACACTCCTCTAATTGCTGTTTCCACTCTGTGTGCCCCTGGCTTGTTTTTCTTGCCTTCTCTCCAAGAGCAGCACGATTCCCTCTGGGCTCTATCCCAATCAACTTAACTAAACTTTAAAACCCCCAGCGTTAAGCCCTGCTGGTTGAAAGAACTCATGAAATTCAAACCCTCTCATTTTCCAAGCCAATAGCTATGGGGAAACGTTCTCCTTGAGCATTTCCCAGAGTATTCCTCTGTCTCCTGCTCTTCTCTGTAACCATGGCTCCCTCTCTTCCACAGCAGCCAGAATCCATTTCTCCCCTAAAACACCTCTCTGCCTTACCTTGTTTGATGTGGTCTTTTCTCTCCCTTTATTTGTGGAGTTTGTTCTGTAGTCTTCAGGTTGATTTCTGAGGTATTTAGGATGATTTGATAGTTATCTAGTTATATTCATAGGATAAGGTAAGCCTAGGGGCCTCCTATTCCAATGTAATCTTCCTCCTCCCAAAAGAGTATATTCCTTAAAGAGGAGAGACACAGGAAGGGTGCCACTGTAGACGGAGACTCATACAGAATATATGTCTTATGATTTTAGAGATGATATTTTTCTTTTTGGGCTGTGCTAGAATAAAGGGTGAGGAGAAGGGAGAGGTACTAATTTGAAATTTATGCAAATACAAACAAATGGTTGGCATTATGGGAATTTTTCTCATATTAAATATCATAGGTAGTAGTTAAGAAATTAAATGTGGCATGTATTGGTCACAAGAAAATCCCACTAAACTTTATGTAATAGGATGTTCATAGCTATTCAATTTTTTCCCCCAAGGTGTCCATAGTAAGCAGTATCTATGTAGCTTGGAATTGGATTCTGTCTGTGTCATTAAGTATTTGAGTGACATAACAAATAAGAATTGTCAAGCAGTGTGGCAGTGTAAAAGGGTCATGGTGATGTGGAAGGCCAATATCACTGATCTATTAAATGAAGGAAAAAGCAGCCCAAATTTATACACAATCAAGATACTTTGTCCCAAATAAAAACCACATTTGCTGGACCATATCAGGTTTTGCTTTCCCATACAATTCAAGTCCTCCCTCATAATTCCCTTTCTCTGACCCATCTCTCTGGCCCCACTAGCTATGCACTATATGTTAGAGTCCAAGGACATAGAGGTAAATAAAAATATATTTCATTTCCTCAAGAAGCTCACAGCCTTGTTCACGGAGGTAGAGAAATAGAGACAATTATGATGCATTCTACTTAATGCTGTGATATCAGGAAGAACTTTTCCATATGTGTCTATGGAAACTCAGGCTATGTGTTTCAGTGAGGGGATGATGTCTGAGTGGAGTTTTGAATGATAAATCAGAAGATCTCATTATCTTCTCTTTGGATTATTGAAAGTATTCCCTAACTGAAAGTCTTGCCGGCATGCTTGCCCTACTACATTTTGACGGAGCTCCCAGTTGAAAGGCAGTGAAGCATAAGAAATTCATCGTGTATTGGGGGAAATTTCAAATATTTGGTATGGTTTTACTGAGAGGTGAAAAATCCAAGTCAAGACGATAAGCAGAGACTCAACCACGGGGTACCTTGTATGTCATGAACCCTATAGTGTTGAAATTGAAGAGCAGTAGAATATGTTGCAAGTGGAAGAATAACCCAGTCCAATCTGCATTTTGATCTTGTGACTGCTAAGTAGAGAATGCTTTGGAGGGAGGGTAAGCACGGTGGCAGGAAGCCCAGTTGAGAGGCATCATGAAAAAGATGATGGAACTAGAGCAATGGTGGTGGGAATACAGGGAGATGCACAGATTTGAGAAGTAGTTAGGAATTGCTGTTGACAGAATTTGTTGTTAGATTGATTGTGGTGGAGAAATGAGGGGAGAGAACTAGAATTATCTTACCTGGCATTAGCAACTGGTTAGCAGTGCCATTCTATGAAATCTGAAACAGAGGAGGAAGACCAGTTCTGCGTGGGGGAGGATGATGATCAATTCATACTTGGACATGTTGAGCTTGACTCACCTGTGTAATATCCAGGTAAAAATTTCTACTAAGCAATTTGATATGATGGTCTGGAGCTCAGGAGAGTAGTCTGTGCTCACCCTTTTCTGCCTCTTCTGAATGCCCTTAGAATCCATCCTCAGTAGTTTAACCCTTGATTCCATACCATCCTGGACCTGTCCTTTAGTTTCTCTCATTTTCATGTACTTCTCAGGTATTGTATACCCATCTATCTTTTGCAATGCTTATCTGACATTTGGGCATAAGTGAGGTCTTTATAAAGGCTTGTAAAGATTTGCATGGCTACCTCATCACAGAGGTTATTCAGGGGAAAAAAATGACACTTTTAAATAGTTATTACAAATCAATTTTACATGTGTGACCAATTTTACTTGAAAGATTTGTAAGATATTTTCCATTACCCCTTGCCCCTAATTTAAGTTTTCCAACCTTTAGCGAGAAGTGAAAATGTGAATAGTTTTTCTACATTGGCTTTCTCACAATCCTTTATTCTGTCATTTGAGTCCCTGAGTTTCTGTAACCCAATTTGGCATATGGAATTGATAAGCCAGGGAAGGGATCTGGTTATTGTTATTTCATGTTTGGGCATTTACAATTATTTGTGGATATTGTATCCTGAGACATTCTGAACTTCATTTTTTCCAAAGGAGGGGCCTCTTTTGTATCAACAGTGGAACTTAAGGGATTTCTGTTAAGCATTTACAGAAAACGGTTCCTCTTTAAAAAAAAAAAAAAAAAAATGCAGGAGGCTTAGGAACAGTTGCCAAGTGGGGAATGAGATCTTTAGTGGCTTAGCAGTTTTTGCTTTCTCATTTCCCTCCCTTTTGATACTTTTTCATTATGTTTATCCTCCCTCTTCTAGAATTTTTTATTTCATTTATGCATGCATCCACATATACTCATTCCTTATACATCACTAAAGTTTGCCAGCCCTAGTCTCTGTACTTTGCAGAATACTCAAGATAAGAATTAGTCATGCAGTACAAATGTGAAAAACTAACACTGCTTCTTTCCCACACAGACCTCTCTGCCTGCCTCTCAGTGTACTTGTAATTTCTCTCTGTCAAATAAATAAATAAAATCTTAAAAAAAAAAAAAAAAGAGTGGTGCTAATATTGAGACTTAAACCCAGTAGGTAGCAAGGGGAAATACTGACAAGTAAATGACAGATGGAGCTTTACCCTTTTTTTTTTTTTTAAGATTTTACTTATTTATTTGATGGAGAGAGAGTGAGCACAAGCAGGGGGAGTGGCAGGTAGAGGGAGAAGCAGGTTCCTTGCCAAGCAAGGAGCCTGATGTGGGGTTCCGTCCCTGGGATCATGACCTGAGCCGAAGGCAGATGCTTAACCAACCGAGCCGTCCTGGTATCCTGGAGCTTTAATTACTTTCTGATCAAAATCTTCCATCACCTAATTCATACAGAGGCTAACTGTGTGTGTGTGTGTCAGGCATATAGTAGATGCTTTATACATATAAATTCATTTAATTCTTACTATGATGTAAACCCTATTACTATCTCCCATTTTAAAAATGAGGAAACTGAAGCATAGATGTTCAGTACATTTTTAAAAAAGATTTATTTATTTATTTGACAGAGATCATAAGTAGGCAGAGAGGCAGGAAGAGAGAGAGGAGGAAGCAGGCTCCCCACTGAGAAGAGAACCCAATGTGGGGCTTGATCCCAGGACCCCGGGATCATGACCTGAGCTGGAGGCAGAGGCTTTAACCCACTGAGCCACCCAGGCACTCTGCTCAGTACATTTTCCAGGGTCGCATAGCTAGTAAATGATGGTTCTGAGATTTGAACCCAGGCAATATGACTCCAGATTAATGCCCTTAGATACTATATTCAGATATGGAACTAGTATGATCAATTTAGTATGTATATGTTCATTTTCTTTTAGCTATTCTGTGTCTTCTTCTATGTGTCATATATGTACGCTAGAGAGTAGCTCAGAACAAAAGAAAATCGTACGTAACTTTGCTCTCAACATTTAAAGCCAGTATACAACAAATAAGGGGGAAATGTACCAAAAAGAACACCCGAAACTAGCAGTAACTGGATATCATGCAACAATTTGATGACACAAGAAAGAACGATTGCCAAAACAACCCCTCCACATTATTTATTTATTTAAGCCCCTTCCTTTCTTCCTTCCTTCTTTCCTTTTGTAATCTCTCTGTCCAACACAGGGCTCAAACTCACCGCTCTGAAAGCAAGCATTTCATGCTCTACCAGGTGCTCAAAAATTTTTTTTAAACATTTATTTTATATATATGTATATATATATATATATATTTATAAAGATTTTATTTATTCATTTGACAGAGAGAGATGCAGTGAGAGAGGGTACACAGCAGGGGGAGAGGCAGAGGGAGAAGCAGGGTTCCTGCCAAGCAGGGAGCCCAATGCAGGACTTGATCCAAGGACCCTGAGATCATGACCTGAGCTGAAGACAAATTCTTCATGACTGAGCCACCCAAATGCCCCTCCAAGTTTCTTTTTTATTTGAGTATAGTTGATACACAGTGTTATACGTTTCAGGTATAAAGGGGCCCCTGGGTGGCTCAGTAGGTTAAGCATCTGCCCAGAGTCCTGGGATCAGCAGCCAGAATTATCTTTTTTTTTTTTTTTTAAAGATTATTTATTTATTTGTTTATTTGAGAATGATAGTGAGAGAGAACTGGAGTGGGAGTAGGTGTGGAGGAAGAAGCAGGGTCCCCTCTGAGCAGGGAGCCTGATGCAAGGCTCAATCCCAGGACCCGGGGACCATGACCTGAGCTGAAGGCAGATGTCCAACCCACTGAGCCACCCAGACGCCCCCAGAGTTATCTTTAAAACAGAACTAATTGTATATACTTCCCTGATCAAATAGCAGACCCTTCCAGTGGCTCCCTATCTCATTCAGAACAAAATGTCAAACTAAACTAGCCTAGGAGGCACCACACAAACTGTCCCCTGTACCTCTTTGACGTATCCTCCTTTCTTTCCTGCTTACTCTGCTCCAGCAACACAGGCCTCCTAGCATCTGCCCACCAGACACGGTCCCTCTTCAGGGCCTTTGCACTTGCTATTCCACCTGCCTGAAACACTCTCCACTTAGTCTTCTTCATGACTCTTTCCATCCTTTATTCAGGTTCTTCCTGCAGAGGCCTTCCTCATCTTCCTTTCTAAAATAGCCTCTTTCTCTCACTTCACCCATCATTATCTAACATCTTACCCTGCTCTTTTTTAATGGCATTTATCATGACCTAATGTATTTCTGATTATTTATCTATGATCTATCTCCATTACTGGAAAGTCAATTCAATGAGAGCAGGAGTTTGTTCACTCATTGCTATAGCCCCGTGACCTAACACACACTCAGTAACTATTTGCTGAATTAGTAAGCGACTGGCTGAATCAATGAATCACTAAATGGCAGTAACCTAGGGAGAAAGTAGGTCATGGTCTGAGGAAAGAAGGAAAACATTTCTTCAAAGATGTGCTGCCAATCTGAAATACCACTCACAAGATCATCTCTGTATTAGTGTAAAAGATCTAGCTATTCTCTTTTCAGGCAATATAGCCACTTTAAAGTCACATGTTAATATGCAGTGACTATGACCCATATGATCAGTGTTTTTTTTCTAAATTAAATGTAAAGAATAATAGATGAGATGATTTTGAAACCCTGTTTAGTAGCCTGCTTAAGCATTTGAAAACCCATATGCCTGCCACTAATAGAGTGACAACTTGAGGAAATTAATATGTGTTGTTGATCTTTATTTTTCCTGAAAGTATGATGTGCCCTGGCTGTAAGAAATTTTCTGCTGGTTGTCTGGTCTCCAGCTGGAGCTTAACTTCCTAATTTTATTAAGCCTCAATCTGAGGACACACATGTGTACACTCTGGTTTCCTGTTAATAGTTCATTATGTGGTTGTTCCTATCTCAGCATTATCAAGAGACAAATTGGAAAAGATCATGATGTTATGGTAAAATTCCATATGATTGTTTCTCTGAATTCTTTTGATTGAACAACTGTTTATTTTATAATTCATTTATATTTGAAACGGGATAAATGGGAGAGTTGTTTTGTAACTTATATTTATGGAAAAAATTTAGGTAGAAAAGACATATTTGGAGACTAACCTAGTCTGTATTAACGGATTTATAGAGAAAAAGCTTTTACTGCATTTCGTTACTTGTTTTCAAAGGATTCTAGTAAATTAAAATATGTTTAACACTAAATAGCAATATGAATCAGAAAACTGATATTTTTAAAAAATCTTTTTAAAAAGATTTTATTTACTTATTTGTCAAAAAGAGAGAGAATGCAAACAGGGGGAGCAGCAGGCAGAGGGAGAAACAGGCTCCCTGATGAGCAGGGGGCCTGGCGCAGGACTCGATCCCAGGACCCTGAGATCAGGACCTGAGCTGAAGATAGATACTTAACTGATTGAGCCACCCAGACATCCCAGACAACTGATTGTTATAAAGGCTAATAAATGACCTTGATTAGATCATCTCTTCATTCAGGTCCTTGATTTTCTTGGCTATAAAAAAAAGAGTTTTTAGATTTGTTTCAGTATTACCAGTTTCAGTTTCTGTGAACATACTTACTGATGTCTGGGAATAGGAATGTCAGTTCTCATGATATGATTAATAAATATTAGCTTGATAATTGTTGAATCTGAATAATGGGTACATTTGATTTCATTTAGCTATTTTTACTTTTATGTAGGTTTGAATATTTTTATAAAATAGCAAATTTAGAAATATAATTGATTTACAAAATGCTTGATAGCAGATACTACATTCAAACTGGTCCTATGAAGTCTATTTTCTGCCTATGCTGTTTTCTTCCATTTTGCTCTGAAATATTTATGCAAAATAGCAGTCTTTATGAGCATTACAGGGCAGGCAGTGTTCTTCAGTTTTTAAATAACTGTGCTAAGGGTTAGACCAGATTAAAAAAATTCCCCATGAACAGATTTTCAAGGTCAAGATATTCATTGATCAGGAAACTAGTAAAAGTTTTTACAAGTATGATATAATTTATATTAATTTGGCTCTCTAATAACACATAATCTAGATTAGCTTAATTATCTGTAACTCATTTTTAAGCCAGGCTGATTTTTTTTTCCCTTGCCACCCTACACATTAGCAAGCGTTTGTGGAGGATAATATGGTAGACTACATTGTAGCTAAGAAAATGTCTTTTAATGTTAAACAATCCTGGGTTCAAATCCCTATTTCAGGGGCGCCTGGTGGCTCAGTCAGTTAAGTGTCTACCTTGGGCCCAGGCTATGATCTCCAGGTTCTGGGATAGAGCCCTGAGTTGAGCTTCCTGCTCAGCAAGGAATCTGCTTCTGTCTCTCTCTCTCCCTCTGCCCCTCCCAACTGCCTGTTCTCTTTCTCTCTCAAATAAAAAAACTTTATATTAAAAAAAATCCCGGGGCGCCTGGGTGGTTCAGTGGATTAAGCCGCTGCCTTCGGCTCAGGTCATGATCTCAGGGTCCTGGGATCGAGTCCCGCATGGGGCTCTCTGCTCAGCGGGGAGCCTGCTTCCCTCTATCCCTCTCTTTGCCTGCTTCTCCGTCTGCTTGTGATCTCTCTCTGTCAAATAAATAAATAAAATATTAAAAAAAAATAAAAAATAAAAAATAAAAAAATCCCTATTTCAGCTATTTCCTAAATGTAACATCTTGAGAAAGAGTTTTTTTAATTTCTTCTTCTTCTTCTTCTTCTTTTTTTCTTTTTTTACTTCTTTGAGCCTCAGTTATCTTTTCTGTAAAATGGGAATGTAAATGGTAGTATATACATCATGTATGTATCATTATGACAACTAAAGACCATGGGTAATCATTAAACATAGAGCCTGACAAGTTTCGACCAACAATGTCAGCCTATTCTGTCATTATTTTTTGGTCATTTATTTATTTGCACTATTAAATAAAAGTTATATGTGGAGGAATTTTTTTTTTTTAAAGGAAATATGGCTGTTTTGGTTACCTTCGTTAGAAGCATTCAATACATATTTACTGAACAACTAGGAACTAGTTGTATAGAGACAAGTAAAGCATACTTCCTGTTCTTAAGGAAATCACCTACTAAGGAGAGAACCCGATATGTGAGAGCTTAGAGTCAGGGCCAAACTTAAAGGAGTGACAGAGTAGGCAATGATTAGTATGCTGAGATTCAAAGGGAAGCAAAAATGAACCAAAACCCAAACCAAAAACCTCTGGCCTTTGACTAGGTCTGAAATATCATTAAGATTTTTTTTCCTTTGGACTTTATACATTCTTTGATTTTGGGGTTCCAGGTACAAGTGACTTTGGGAAGAATAACACATTAAGTAATATCACTTGCACTTTAATGAAAATTTATTTCTTTATTATTTAGGGTACAAGGTAAGTTGCCATATTCAAGACACCTCGGAATATTATGGCTCAAGTAACAGACCAAAGGCGAGCAGGCAGCACTGCAGCAGGCCATCCGTGGCCCAGAATCCTTCTACCCCGTTGCTTTGCCATTTCCTAGTGCGTTGACTTTGTGGTCAGATATGGTCCTTACTGTCATGTCTGTGGAATAGCCTACTGGTTGAGTGAGGGGAGAGAAGGAAGAGGACAAGAGATTTTCTTGTCAAAACATGATCCAAATGTTGCACATATCGCTGTGTTTGCATATCATCCTCTAAATTTCTGTCATATCTTCATATCAAACTGCAAAGCAGTCTGGAAAATACAGTCTTTGATTGGGAAGCTGTGTACCCAGCTAAAGTTCATGAGTTTCAGTTACCAAAAGAAAGAAGGGGAATATGGATACTGAGAAAAAATTAGCAGTCTTTATCACAGTGTATCAGACAAATTTATCTTGATAAGCTTCCTGAAAAACCTAGGCCTTTCCAAATAGGTGGCTATTTGATGCATAAAGAAACAATTATAAAGAAGGTTGACTTGTCAAGGATGTTTTCTGGCATCAAGCAATTATCCAGGCTCAGATTCTCTGACCCCAATTTTGTGGATGTTCATTACTAAGGCATGGACCTGGATGTCAGGTCCACCTATATTTTATTTCTCTTGAATCTTTTAAAGATTTTATTTATTTATTTGGGAGAGAGGGCAAAAGAGTACAAGCAGGGGAAGCAGCAGAGGGAGAGGAAGAAGCAGACTCCCTACTGAGCAGGGAGCCTGATGAGGGACTCAATCTCATCATGACCTGAGCCAAAGGCAGACGCCTCACCATTTGAGCCACCCAGGCACCCTCTCTTGAATTTTTGACTTCTGGAAAGTGACTTAACCTATTGGATTTTGAATGATATCCATTTGTAAAACTGAAATGGCATCTATTTAGCTATCTCAGGGAGATAAATGGATAAAATAAACTAATACCTATGTTCCTGCTAGAGAGGTCAGGGATAGCACTTGTCTACCTTAGGTCCATTCCCTGATTAAATCATTTACCACTGGTGATTGAAATCAACTTCCAGTTCCTCTCCCCTCTCAGGAGGTCGGTGGTGTGGGCTGTTGGGGGTGGGGCTGATAGTTCTTACCCTCTAATCACATGGTGGCTTCCTCTGGCAACTGACCCCCATCCTGAAGCTATCTAGGAGCTCACCAATAGTCATCTCAGCATAAGCTCAGGTATGGTAGAAAGGGACTCATTATGAATAACAAAAGACACTTCTGTCACTCAGGAATTTCTAAGGGTTTTAGGAGCTCTGTGCCAGAAACTGGAGACAAAGACCAAATACAATTTTTTTACTATACCACAATTTGACAGCAGAAGCAAGAGTGACCCCCCAAACCATTTCTGCCTGAAGATATCCTTCTCATCACAAAGCAGATAGAATGAGTTGTTCTCTTCTCTGAGCTCCTTAGCTGACGAAGATTCTGTAGATTGTGTCAGAGTATGCTGTTCTTATTGCACTGTACTATAATTATTCAGTAGCCTCTAGCTTCCATAGCTCTAACTAGAATTGACCTACATGAGGTAGTCTTTGAATCCCCAGCATCTAGCACAGTGCTTCACACGTTGCTGCTCTGTAAATGGTTGAATGAATGTGAGTGAATAGAAAGCAGAGTCTGCCACTGCTGACCCCTGTGGTCTGTGGGTCTGTGTTTAAGCCTGTTTGGTGTCAATCTGGGGACTGGATCATACTGTTGCTATTTGTATTTTTCAGCTTGTGTGGGTTTCCTGAGAATCTCAGCTCTGGTATTCTGCTGTTGAATCTATGGTAGTCTGGAGGGGAATTTAAGACTCATAAATAGTTGGTTTCAGAATAAAAAGACTGGAATTCAGGGAAAGCAGGCTGTCTAGATGCCTTTTGTCTCACAGAGTTTGTTCTTTGTAAGACACTGCTTTTCTGTGCAATATGCCAAGCCTACCAAGTAATCTTCAGGTCAGTTTTCCAGGGGTGTCATATGAAAAGAAAAGCTCTCTGGACATTATAAGTTTGACATTTGCCTGAATGTTTAAAAACTGTTCTCAAATCCAGGAATTTTGTTAAGAGGTGTGTGTGTGTGTGTGTGTACACATAAAGAGTCAGTGGTTATTATTTTATTTTTTTAACATTTTGTTTTGTTTTGTTCTTGCTTATTTAGTGTCTTTTAAACTTACAAAGGAAATAACACTTTGGGGCACTAAATACTGACTTTGCTGATTACTTCATTTGAGCAGCAGTTCAGGAATACCCATTTCCTGTTTTGATGGTCTACAGAATAGGAGTTCTACAGCTTTACACAGCAAAAGAGATATCAAGATCCTTGCTAGTCAACGAGTTCAGCAACTGAGTTATCAGAGAATTCTAGCAATAGTGTGACTGCAGGGAAAGCACTGGGGTAGGTGTCAGGCCCACCTAGATTTTATTGAATTACTCTTGAATTTTTGACTTCTGGAAAGTAACAACCTATTGAAACTTGAGTGATATCCATTTGTAAAACTACCTAGTATCTACTTAGCTATCCCAAGGGGATAGTGGATAAAATGAAGTACTACACTTGATCTTAGCCAAAAGGCTGAGAAGCGATAAATTGAAGTACTATGTTCCTGCTAGAAAGGCCCCCAGGGATAGTACTTGGGTGCCCTTCGTCTGTCCTAGTTTCACTTTATGGTGTCAGGCTAGGAAGTCTCAGTTCTTACACAGCTCTGGCCCAGTGAGAGCCATTCTCTTTTACTAGGTAGAAGTCTGGAAGTAGCCTAGTGTGTGTTTTGCTTCTAGAATTGATTTGGGCCTCTGGGAAACTATGTAAGCATCAGGCTTTAGACTTTGTTTCTTACCTCACCATCTGCTGTTGGGTGTTTAATTGGACTTTGGCTTCCTTATGAAAGCTCAGTTCTGTGTGTCTCTGATGAAAGGAGGGCCCAGGCCTAAATCTTCTTGCCTAGTTTCTGCTGGCCCCCTTCCAGAACTGAATGTTGATTGCTTGCAGAATTTCTTGTATTATCTTGCTCAATTCTCCCAGAAATGTGACCTGATCCCCACTATCTTGAAGAACTTCCCCACCCCGAGGCTTTGATGTACCTCTTCATTTCATCCCTTCTGGGTGACACTGACCCTGCCCTGCATCAAATGTTGGTTTATAGTCTCTTGATTTTGGACTAACTTCCAGCTAAAGAGGGACTGTTCCAATTAGTCTTATCTAGCCTCCTTTCTCTGCACTAATCATGTTTACTTCCAAATTCTCTTTATTAGGAGTTGCAACATGTCATGTATTTGAGGCAGAGTAATGAATGCTAAGGTACAAGCACACAATTATCATTGGCAACTTCTATTGATATCAGTAGAAAGCCATCAAATAGGACTTGTAGTATATTAAAATAAGTTCTTTTTTTTTTTTTTAAAGATTATTTATTTGAGCTGAGAGAGAAAGAGGGAGAGAAATTATGGCAAAGAGAGGTAGGGGCAGAGGGTGAGGAAGAGGGACAAGTAGATTACTCACTGAGCACAGAGCTTGACACAGAGCTCAATCTCATGACCCTGAAATTATGACCTGAGCTGACACCAAGAGTCAGATGCCTAAATGACTGAGCCACCCAGGTGCCTTGGATTGTCTTTTTAATTTCTTTCTCTTCACACCATGAAACAAAGATTTGCCTATGTTTTCATGATTATGCTATAAAATCAAGATAGAAGTTCATATTTAATGAAATTTAACATCTGAGGCATGGTACATTATTGCTTTCAACTTTATTTTATTTTTTTAAAATTTTCCCAACTGTATTTTATTAACTATATTTAGCTTATGAATAAGCTAACATGAATAAATGCACTGTATCATTCCAAGATATGATTATACTTGCATTGAATTGTACCTTTCCATTAAAACTATAAAGTATAGTGTAATGAAATGTTTGCAAGGGTCAGGAAATTTGGGGAAAACAGGAAGCTTGAAGAAAACTTCATGGAGAGTATTTTTAATGGAAAAATATAAATAAACAGTTAATTGAAGTTGCAATCACAGGAAAAGGAAAGAAGATTTTGAGTCTTGGTCTTTTTCTTACCATCATGTCAGCAATTTTTTTTTTAAACATTTTATTTATTTATTTGACACAGAGAGAGAGATCACAGGTAAGCAGGGAGGCAGGCAGAGAGAGAGGGGTAAGCAGGCTCCCTGCTGAACAGAGAGCCTGATGCGGGGCTCGACCCCAGGACTCAGAGATCATGACTTGAGCCGAAGGCAGAGACTTAACCCACTGAGCCACCCAGGTGGCAAATTCTGATTGTGATATTCCTCATGTAGGTCTGATAAATGATTTTTGAAAAAATGATTGTGAAATAGACAAACTAGCTGACATCTGTAAAATACATACCGAATTCCCTAAACAATGCTCAATGTCTTCCCACCTCCCAGTTTCAATTTAGGTTGAAGCATCAACTATGCAGTGAATAAAAATGAAAAAAAAATCTTAGAGTAAAAGATAAAGTTAGTGATAGAAGGCTCTACCCACGGTCTTCTCTTCATTCAGATTCCTTACCGTTTATTTGTTCACATATTTATTGTAAAATGTATCTTTGGTATATGAGAGAATTTATCAAGTGTGAACCTGTGTTCTGAACCAAGGAAGGCACTTTTTAACCAGTGGAAATTAGGTGATATTATATGGATTGGGTTCAATCTCAATTTACTTATATTTTGGAATAAGTACCTGACATACTTTAGAAAAGCATCCAAAGTTCCCATCTTCTTATGGCTTTGCATGGTTCCCGGACATGGCAATTACTTTGGAGACTTAAAGGTTGAGGGGCAATTTGGAGACTTAAAGGTTGAGGGACAATTTGGTGACAATTTAAGTTTCTTTATTTACTTTTACCTGGGCTGAAATAAAATCTTGTTTGGTTATATGAAGATATATTTGATAAACTTTCAGTGGAGGAAAAAAACATATACATGACAATGTATTTTAATTACAGCACCAAAGATTTTAGAAATCAGAAATTTAGGACATCATTTAGTTCCAACTGCTAATTTTACATATGAGAAACTGACCACCTTTTTGGTGAAATGCAGAGGCAATCTTTACTTGGAATTTAAGGTTAAACTAGATGATTTCTGAGGTTCCTTTAATATTTTATTTTTTTGAAACTGAGTCCTAAAGAATTTAAGGAAATTGTCCAAGGTCACCTATACCTAGCTGATTGTGGGAGGGACACCCTAGAGTAGAACCTAGGTTTCCAGATTCCTTGTCCATTTATGACTCTTTTCATACTTAAGGTATTTGAAACTCAAAACAGTGAAGTACTTTGGATTGTATACTCTGAGGAAACAGCATAGACCTGGCAATCACATACTTACCTTTGGATTATCTTTTAATTCCCAATGTGGTGAGTCACGTAGTAAAATAACATTGGCATACTGAAATGCCATATCAGGAACTAATTAAAGGGGAAAGAAAATCAGATGAACTTCGTGATTTCCTCTGAAACTTTTGACAAATGTAACCTTGAATGCTGACCTGCTTTGAATGCAAATTTTCTCATGACAGTACATTCCGTGGATAAACCAGAGCTCCTCCTACAGAAAGTCTTCATTTCTTAGGTCATTTAAAATCCATTAAGCTAAGAAGCTGTTCATTGAGACAGATTTCAGTGGTATTTCAGAAGAATTTGAATATAACTGGACACATTATTCACTCACAGTAAGTCTGAAACTGAAGTTTCTGAGAGGGAATGTGGGGATGAAAGGTAACTTAGAAATAATTTTACAGATTTTAATAAAAAATGGGCTCAGAAATCTTTTTATAGCAAAAATCGTTTGAAATGATATATATTCATTTGAGGAAATACTGCTTTTTTGCATGCAGCTAATTAATAGGTGCTGGATAATCAATATGAATAACACTATTGCTTAATTTCTAGTTGTTCTTTTATTGGCCTTTATTTCCTATAAAAAATCATACCTCTTATAAGCAAAACTGGTCCTTTGGAAATGGTAAGGAAAACTGCATTTTAGAATTAAGTTTTCTGAAATTATTTTCTATGTGATTTTTTCCCCCCCTATAAATGAGAACTCTCTACTTTGCTGCAACTTTTCTCTATTTTGCTCAGAAATAACCATACGGCTCCTCTAAAATCAATGACAATATATTTTATATGATGTTTGGTTTTATTTATGGAACTTGCGTATCTTCTGTATGTGATGATTTCATTTACTTGTGTAGTATGGTTAAACACATATATAGTAGAGTTATTAAAATAAAAATTCCAATTTTCACTGTTTTTGTTCTGAAATGAACTAATATACATTTGATGCTTATCTTCTTCTGAAAAAAAAAAATACATAGTTAACACTTAAATCTGACCATCACTTTTATACATTGTACTCCCTTTGAATATTTCCAGATTCATTTTCTTTGTTTAACATGTAAGAGAGTATATGAAACCATGACATGAATACAGGGGATTTAGCAGCTTTTTTTTCCCCCTAAGATTTTATTTATTTGACAGACAGATCACAAGTAGGCAGAGAGGCAGGCAGAGAGAGGAGGAAGCAGGCTCCCCACAGAGCAGAGAGCCCTATGTGGGGCTCAATCCCAGGACCCTGGGATCATGACCTGAGCTGAAGGCAGAGCCTTTAACCCACTGAGCCACCCAGGCACCCCAGTAGCTGTTTTTTGATACAAATTTTATTAAAGTATGAAATGTTTAGAGAGTTTAAGACTTAAGTAAATTGCATAAAATTATTATTTTTTAAAGATTTTATTTATTTATTTGACAGAAACAGTGAGAGAGGGAACAGAAGCAGGGGGAGTGGAAGAGAGAGAAGCAGGCTCCAGCTGAGCAGGGATCCCCATGTGGGGCTCAATCCCAGGACCCTGGGATCATGACCTGAGTGGAAGGCAGGTGCTTAACGACTGAGCCACCCAGGCACCTCCTATTATTATTATTTTGAGCAGAGAATAATAAAGTAAGGACTAAGTGGTCTTCATCTTAGTTTCTTTATCTGTACATGTTAGTTTCTTTAATTGTAAAATGAGCCAAATGTCCTGATGAGGACTCATGTTGTGAAAGGCAATAGAAATGTTAAAAACAGGGGCACCTGAGTGGCTCAGTCTGTTAAGTGGCCAGCTCTTGATTTTTAGCTCAGGTCATGATCTTGGGTCCTGCAAGCCCTGCATAGGTCTCTGTGCTCAGCAGGGAGTCTGCTTATCTTCTCTCTCTCCCTCTTCCTCTGCCCCTCCTCCCACTCACATACTCTCTGTCTCTCAAATAAATAAATAAATCTTTTTTTTTTTTTTTTTTTTTTTAAGAACTGTTAAAAACTATTATTTAAGTGGTAGGATTAAACAAAAGGAGTGTGGAGAGAGTTGCTTATTCGTTTTGATGTATTTTTCTGGGTGTCTTTGAGGAATTAACAGGGGGTGACTGTTGCATGTGGAAGAAGTGGAAGGCAAGTAATAACAATTGAGTAATGCCCACTATGTTGCAGGCATTTACATGTACTATCTCATTTAATCACTTCCTAAACCCTATGATGACAAATATTGTTGCCTTCATTTTATAGATAAGAAAATTGAGGCATAGAGAGCTGAAGTGTCTTGCCCAGATCTCTATGGCTGCAATAGCCATGCTGTTTCCATCATTCCATGCTGCTTCTAGTCTAGGGTCACACTGAAGCAAAGCTGAGAGGAAAAGCTGTTTGGAATTTCTTTCTTTCATTCTCGCTGTATAATCAAGACTTATGCTGGGTAGATGGATAATGTCCAGGATCATAGAGTATGACCAATCACACTACAGGTGCCTACCTGGGATGATTTAGGAGATGGCTGACAGGTGCCTGCCCACAGATGTTCTCTTCATTGACCTGTCTCAGACCACTTGACCTGTCTCAGTCCCTTTGCCTAAGATTTTACCATGGAAGTCACTACTTTGGATATGGAAGTGTTCTGTTTGTTCTGTTTTTCTTTGCCAGTGGGGATATTGGGGGGACTTTTGAATGCACATATCCCTAGGAAGGTTCATAGATTAAGTCTTTTATCACATAATACCTTAACAGGGAGCATGGAATAGAAGAAATAACTCATATTTTGGAGCCAGAGAAACTGGCAATTGAATTCTGATTCCACCACATCCTAGCTGTTTAACTTGCCTATGATACTGCATCTTTCAGAGCTCTCATTTTCTTCTTGAGTAAAACAGAGATAGGAGTTCCTGTGCACAGTCGGTTAAGCATCCAGCTCTTAGTTGCGCCTCAGGTTGTGATCTCATAGGTTGTGAGATTGAGCCCCGTGTTAGGCTCCATGGACTCTCTCTCCCTCTCCCTCTGCTCCACCAACCCTACCTACGTTCTCTCTCTCTCTCTAACATAAATAAATACATCTTTTAAAAAAACAGAGATAATAATGCATATGCATAGGCCCTTATTATAGTAATCAATATGTTGAACATCTGGTATGGGTTGCTGTGATAGAGTCGGAAGAGCACTGGAATGGAATTCAGGAGACTTGGTGTTCTGCCATATTTGTTTCATTTATTCAGGTAAGTATTGAGTATCTACTATGTGTCTTGCACTGTGCTAGGCACTGAGGGTACAACATAAACCATTTGAAGTTCTTGCTTCCTTATATCTTAAATTCTAGCTTCTTGCTAACCTAACTATATCCATATTCTGGTCATGCAGAACAGTATTAATATTCTTCACATTTTAGTGATTGGAATCTAAGGGTTACATTTTGAGCAAAATACATATAGTGGTGAGCAAAATGAATATGATCCCTGACCTCACTGAGTTTATAGTCTAATGGAGTAGAAGTTAATCTGGTAATCCCACAAATTAGTATAAGATTAAAACCATTACAAGTCTTTAAAGGAAACATAGTGCTCATAAAGCAGGGGGCCTCATTTCAAGTTCAACAGGGGCCTCATTTCAACTTCTCTCAGCAAGTAACATTTGAGCTGAAATCTGAAGCATGAACAGGTATTAGCCAGGTTATCCTTCTACAGGTCTTTACTCAGAGTCTTCTGGATTCTCCTAAATTCTTTTACATCCTCCTTGGTGGCTATTGCAAACCTTCTCCTCTGCTTTTGAGCATTCTACTCAGCTACTACATATTTATTCTCAGGAGGTAAGCTTTTCTCCTATTTCACACAGAAAATAAATGCCATCAGATGTGCCTGAACCTCTTATCCACCAACCTCACTGTCTTTTATAAACACATCAATTTTCGTCTTCATCCATGCTTTTGTCTTGTCTCAGAGCCCTCTGTCAGTCCAAATTCAATTTTTCCACTTTTGTTTTAGATTACATGCTGGCCTTTAGCTTTTTCAGGGATTTCTTTACATAATTATTCTCTTTCTCTTCCTTTACTCTCTTCCACTTTCTCAGCAAAGAAAAAAAAAGATACTTTTTTTTTTTTTTTAAAGATTTTTATTTATTGGAGAGAGAGAGGAAACACAAGAAGAGGGCATAGGAGAGGGAGAAACAGGTTTCCTGCTAAGCAGAGAGCCCTATGCAGGGCTCTGTCCCAGGAGCCTGGGATTGTGACCTGAGCCGAAGGCAGACACTTAACGACTGAGCCACCCAGGCACCCCAAGATACCTTTTCTTTCTTTCTTTCTTTCTTTCTTTCTTTCTTTCTTTCTTTCTTTCTTTCTTTCTAAGATTTTATTTATTTATTTGACAGAGAAAGAGAGAGACAGCGAAAGAAGGGAACACAAGCAGGGGGAGTGGGAGAGGGAGAAGCAGGCCTTCCACTGAGCAGGGAGCCTGATGCGGGGCTCAATCCCAGGAACACTGGGATCATGACCTGAGCGAAAGGCCCAATGAGTGAGCTACCCAGGCACCCCAAGATACCTTTTCTTAACCTTTCTCTGTACAACCAAGACCAGCACAATCTATACAACTAAACTTCGATAAAAAGTGGTCTATACATGTAACTACCTTTATCAAAGTCACTACTTATTTCCTTTCCTTTTTTTTTTTCTAAAAGATTTTATTCATTTGAAAGAGAGAAGCAAGAGAGCATGAGCAGGGAGGAGGGAGAGGGAGTGGGAGAAGCAGACTCCCTGCTGAGTAGGGATCAAGACCACGAGACCCTTGGGATCATGACCTAAGACAAAAGCAGATGCTTAACCCATTCAGCTACCCAGGCATTCCTTACTTATTTCCAAGTACAACAGAACCATTGCAGTTTTGTCTTACTTTCCCCCATGCCATCCCTGTTGGCATCTGAGGTTTTAATACCTTTTCCTTGAAATCTTCTACTTCAGTAGTTTTCCTCAGTACTGTTTCCTGTCAATACCAGTTATTACCATCAGTACTAAGTCAGAGTCTTTTTTTTTTTTAAAGATTTTATTTATTTATTTGTCAGAGAGAGAGCGAGCGAGAGCGAGCATAGGCAGACAGAGTGGAAGGCAGAGTCAGAGGGAGAAGCAGGCTCCCTGCGGAGCAAGTAGCCCGATGTGGGACTCGATCCCAGGATGCTGGGATCATGACCTGAGCCAAAGGCAGCTGCTTAACCAACTGAGCCACCCAGGCGTCCCTAAGTCAGAGTCTTTTAACATGGCTCAGATAGCATGCCTAAGTATATCTTACACTGCCACCAAATCAAACCACTTGTAGATGTTTGAATTCATTAAGCTTTCTCACTTCTCTGCTTTTGCCTAATCAGTTTCCATTGAGGAGGAATCCTTCCCTCATATTCCCTGCCCCTGCAAAAATGTACTCCATATATATGAGATAGTTTAGGTACTACTTCTCTGAGGATTCTTACTTGACCATTTCCATCTCCCCGGACCAGTTTAGGTACCTGTCCTCTGTGCTTCTAAGTGCTTGTCTCAGTCTTAGAATTTACCACACCTTATTATAACTGAAGGTAGTATGAAGTTAGTCTGCAACTTTGGTATCCAAGAAATTTCACATTTTAATATGTTCTTTAAGCTACCCTGTATTCAGCGTTCCGCCAAGAAAGTAAGATATGCAATTTCAGTTAATACTTGATCCTCCTACCATGTTATGCAAATATTCTGAGGCCTTAGGCAACACCAAAATACTAGAGAGGCCCTTTTGGTCACTGATCTTTACCTTCTGTCAATTCTCTGATACAGTCTCTGAGATACTATTTTGTCTCAACCAAGGATGGTCCTTTCAGGTTTGCCCCTTTATAGGCTGCTACCATTGAATGCTGAGCTGTTCTCTCTGCCAGACCCTTGACTTCTTTTTTTCTAAAGTATTTGTTCTTTCTGGGATGCCTGGGTGTCTCAGATGGTTAAGCTTCTGCCTTTGGCTCAGGTTATGATCCCAGGGTCCTGGACCAAGCGCCACATCAGGCTCCCTCAACAGGAAGCCTACTTCTCCCTCTGCCTGCCTTGCCTACTGTTCTCCCTGCTTGTGCTCTCTCATGCTCTCTGTCAAATAAATAAATAAAGTCTTTTTTTTTTTTTTAAAGATTTATTTATTTATTTGACAGAGAGAGAGAGAGATCACAAGTAGGCAGAGAGGCAGGCAGAGAGAGAGGAAGGGAAGCAGGCTCCCTGCTGAGCAGAGAGCCCGACGCGGGACTCGATCCCAGGACCCTGAGACCATGACCCGAGCCGAAGGCAGCGGCCTAACCCACTGAGCCACCCAGGCGCCCAAAATAAAGTCTTTAAAAAGAAAAAGTATTTGTTCCTTTCCCTCCTGAGTACCCTAAAAGGAATTTCATTTGTCTTCTTAAGACTTGCATTGGCACTCCTAAGCATAATTTCTCCTATGAGCTTGATTTTTGGCAATACAAAAGCTAGGAGGGGAAGTCTGTGTGCACAATTTCTGCTTTTAGTCTTGGCAACAGGGGAAGAGGAAACCCCTTGGGTGAGGTAAGGAAAATTAAAAAAAGACTGGTTATCTTCTTGAAAACAGAGGGAGAAGAAAAAAAGCTTTGAGTAAAATACAAATAATTATCTCAAAATGTTGCCGTATACTTGTCTGTTTATGAGTCTCGTCTCTTCGTTAAATTGCAAGTGCCTTTTAAAGTGTTGTGGAATTTCATTACCTAATATTTCAATAGACAGTGCAGACATAATTCACAGTTTAGTCTGGGAGAAGGTGTACTCAGAAAGCATAGAGAGGGAAGTGTTGCTACCTGAGCTAAATCTCAGTGACTAGGAGTAATCCATGACTAGGCTAGATAAAACAAAATTAGTCTCAGGAGACATGTATAGACAAAAGTTTAGAGATAAAATAAGACCCTACTTTTGAAGATCTACATGTAGGAAATGAGACTGAAAGTGCTGGTAAGGGCCAGGTAATGAAAAGTATTGACTGCCATGCTAAAGAGTTTATTCTTCATTTTATGAGAGGCAATACAGCATAGAGGTTAGGGCACCAATTTGGGAATGACACTTGCCTGGCTCTGAATCTGGCCCCATCTCTTACCAGCCCTGAGACCCTGCAATAATCTTTTAGTGTTTCTGTGCCTCAGTTCCCTTATTGGTAAAATGTGATGACATCAGTACCTGTCTCATAACGCTGTGATGAGGATTAAGTGAATTAATATAGGAAAACATTTTCCGAAGCGCTGGCACAATATGAGCACAATTGAATTTTGAGCTATTATTATAAATTATTCTGTAGGGCAATGTGAAGTTAGTGAAGGAGTTTGAATGGACATATTTGTGTTTTGAAAAGGTCACACTGACTACAGCATGGAAAATGACATGAATCTGTCCTGTTAGAAGACGGAAATGCATCAAAAGGTTATTGCAATTGATCAGTCAAGAGATGTTAAGAGCTAAGATTAGGGTCTTGTCAGTGAAGATGAAGTGATTATGGATGGCCCTCTAAGGTCTTTAGAGGTCTCTAAGGTTTAGAGAATGGAATCTTTATATTGTGCGTATGTGTGTGTATGAAATGGTGATTGAAGATAAATGAGAAAAAGGAATCTAGGATGACTCCTATGTTTCTATTTTAGGGCACTGCTTGAGAAGTCACACTACTGTTTGGTACTGGAAATAGAGGAAAGGAAAGTGATGATAAGTTCCATTAATATTTTGAGTATTCATAGTTCCCATGTGTATTCATGTTCTTTGAACCAGAAAAAAACTATTTCAAAACTGTTACATTATCTATCAGTTTTGAAATCATGTATGGAAGGATTATCTGGATATTTTAAGGTCATCTGCATAAGTGGAATTTATCACTGTTCTAGGGAAGATATACTTGTTCTAGGGAAGATATACATGCTGTTCTTCTACAAGTACTGGTTTGTTATTTGCATAGCTCAAAAATATTATTGAGAAGAATCCTTTGGTGACTCATGTTGTAGAAGTATCAAGGTACCATAACAGAGCTCTGGTAAATTTATTTTGGATCAGGAGTCTGTCAGCTTTCCAAAATAAGAGGACCTTTGGAGATAACTAGTTTAAAGCCTTAAAACAGTATCAGTGCATTCATTTATTAACCAAACACTTATTGTCTACTAGGTAATAGGCATTATGGTGATGTAAAAGCAAAAGCAGTTCTTACTCTCATGGGCCTTATGATTAACCATACGAGATGATTTTTTTCAGCCAGATGGAGCAACATGTGCATAAGCCCTGTGGTGAGAACGCAGAGCACAAAATAGGAGAGTGTATAAGAAATGTTTGTAGAATTAGTCAGATGCCACAATGTTTAGGACCTTGAAAATCAAGTGTCCCAAGATAAAGAGGAAGCCATGGAGAATTTTTAACAGGGCAGTTGTATAATCAGATTTGCTCTTGGAGAACAAAAGACAGGTACCCTGACGGTAGAAATTACAGGGACCAGAGTAAATTCAAGGAAATGTATTAAGAAGCTATTATAGGGGCCGCTGGCCGGAAGAGCATGTGACTCTTGATCTCGGGGTCATGAGTTCAAGCCCCGTATTAGGTGTAGACATTACTTAAAAAAAAAAAAAAAAGTGATTGCTAGTGCCCATTGGTGATGATTAAAAATTGAATACAGATTTTTTTTTTTTTTTTTTAGATTTTATTTATTTATTTGACAGAGAGAGACACAGCAAGAGAAGGAACACAAGCAGAAGGAGTAGGAGAGGGAGAAGCAGGCCTCTTCCCACTGAGCAGGGAGCCTAGTGGGGGGCCCAATCCAGGACCCTGGGATCATGACCTGAGCTGAAAGCAGACTCTTTTAGCCTGAGCCACACAGTTGCCCCCAGATTGTTTTTTTTTTTTTAAAGAAATTATTATTTTAAGTCCAGGCAAATTATGATGGTGATTTGATTTGGACTACTATTGGAGGGGTATAGATGGATATAAGTAGTTTCAAGGGATATTTGAAAACTGAAATGAATTTGATTATGGATTGGACATGGGAGATGTAATGTCAGGTATCTAGGGTGCCTGGTTTCTGGCTTGTACTGTGGAATGGACACCACTGATAACTAGTAAGATGGAACTACTATACCTTGAAACTACATCTCTGGCAATAAGACCCATTTTCAGATGGAAGATCATGATTTTGGTTTTTGGTTGCATTTGAGGTGTGTTTGAGACTTCCAAGTGAAGATTTTAAGAAAACAATTAGATATATAAATCTGGGGCTTAGAGCACTAGTTTGGATGAGAAATATACGTTTGAAAGTCATTGTCATAGTGATGGTAATGGAAGGTATAGGAACAGATAAAATTATCTAGGGAGAACATAGGGTCAGAAGAAATGAGGACCAAAGAACTCTGATGTATAAGGGATAAGCCTAAAAATGAAGTAAGATGAATAGCCAGAGAGATAGAAGGAAAACTGGGAAGCTGTTGTCAGAAAAGCCAAAGGAATAGTGTTTTAAGGTTGGTGGTAAACAGGTGAATGTTGTTAAGAGAGAAACAAGATTGGAATGAAAAATATTGATTCAGCAATATGAAGGTCATTGGTTATTCTGGTCAAGGTTAAGGTTATTCTGGTGAGACCTGTTTTAAGAGAGTCATGGACTTGTGGGATGAAAGAAAAAACTAGAAGAAAATGAAGTGATAAAGAGTGAGTGGGGGCATGTGGAGAATATAGTAAATATAGACAACTCTTTCTTGAAGCTTGGTTATAAAGAAGTACTGGAGCAGTAGCTGAAAGTAAATATGTGGGCAAGGTAGTTTATGTTTTTTAAGCCTTGGGAGAGATGAGCATGTTTGAATGCTAATGGGATGTATCTGGCTATATCCATATATATGTTTATCTTATGTATGTTGAAGATATTAAAGAGAAGGAAAAAATTAAATTGAAGGTTTCTGATAATCTGAGCAGGGTAGGAATTCAAAACACACAGTAGGTATTTTATCTTCAATAGTAGAAAATATACTTCCTTTATTATAGTAGGAGGGAAGGAAGGGAGGATGTGGGGAAGATATGGATTCAGGAAATTGAAGGAATTTCCATCTGATGACTTAATTTTGTTTTTAAAGAGGTAAGGTCATATGCTAAGGAAGAGAGGGTAGGAAAGGATTGAAGATATTAGAAAAAGGCTTTTCACACCAGTCAAAATGGCTAAAATTAACAGATATTGGTGAGGATGTGGAGAAAGGGGAACCCTCTTCCACTGTTGGTGGAAATGCAAGCTGGTACAGCCACTCTGGAAAACAGCATGGAGATTCTTTAAAAAATTAAAAATAGAGCTACTCTGGGACACCTAGGTGACTCAGTGGGTTAAGTCACTGCCTTTGGCTCGGGTCATGGTCTCAGGGTCCTGGGATCGAGCCTCTGTCTCTGCCTTTCTCTCTGCCTACTTGTGATCTCAGTCAAATAAATAAATAAAATCTTAAAAAAAAAAAAAATAGAGCTACCCTATGACCCAGCAATCGCACTACTGGGTATTTACCATAAAGTTACAAATGTAGTGATCCAAAGGGGCACGTGCACCTGAATGTTTATAGCAGCAATGTCCACAATAGCCAAACTATGGACAGAACCTAGATGTCCGTCATCAAATGAATGGATAAAGAAGAAGTGGTATACATATATATATAATGGAATACTATGCAGCCATCAAAAGAAACAAAACCTTGCTATTTGCAACAATGTGGATGGAACTAGAGGGTATTATGCTGAGCAAAATAAGCCAATCAGAGAAATACAATTATCATATGATCTCCTTGAAATGAGGAATTTGAGAGCCAAAGTGGCGTGTTGTGGGGGGTAGGGAAGGAAAAAATAGAACAAGATGGGATTGGGAGGGAGACAAACCATAAAAGACTCTTAATCTCAGGAAACAAACTGAGAGTTGCTGGGGGGTGGGGGATACGGATAGGGTAGCTGGGTTATGGACATTGGGGGAAATATGTGCTATGGTGGGTGCTATGAAATGTGTAAGCCTGATGGTTCACAGACCTGTATCCCTGGGGTAAATAATACACTATATATATATAATGATATTATATATATATGATATTATATTTAATATATATATATATATAATGATTTTGTTTATTTATTTGAAAGAGATAGTGAGAGAAGAAACACAAGCAGGGGAGGAGGGAGAGGGAGAAGCAGACTCCCCACTGAGCAGGGAGCCTGATGCAGGTAGCGCTTGATATCAGGACCCTGAGATCATGACCTGAGCCGAAGCCAGACACCTAAGGACTGAGCCACCCAGGTGCCCCTACATAATATATTAATTTAAAAAAAGAAGTTGAACAGAGACATATAATAATGTTTTTGAGTAGTAGGGTGGATTTATATAAAATGGAATGTTAGGATTTTATCATGGAATAACCGAGCGTGGGACTTGTTCCATCAGCACTTACCTGCTCAGTGAGAGGCACAGGGGGGACTTGAGAGTTAAATTCATTAGGTTTGGGATTTTGTTAGGAAGTTATGATACAAAAGCAGAGAGGCAAATTTATTTTGGGGTAGGGAAGCCAATCTAGATGACATAAAGAAGGGAAACAAGACCAAATCTGATGGATGAATTTGGGAAAAAATAGTCAAGTCTTTGCAAAACAGAAAAATAAACAGAGTGGCAGTACTGGAAGACCTAAGCTAGAATGAAATGAGATTATGGGAAAATCGTTTGATTTCTCTGGCCTCTGTTTTCTCGTTTATTTTTAAGCCAGGGTGATAGATGGTGGAAACTAATTTCTACACATATCTTGTTGTGTTTTGGTAGTAAGTATCAATAGACTGGGATGGGCCTAGGAACTCCTGAGGAGCACCCCACCCACTTCTAAGGAATGAAGTGGAGTTAGGGGGTAGGAGGTATTCGTCATTCTAACTTTCCCATGGATGTTAAGGTAAAGGAAGACAAAACCGTGTTCTAAAGTTGTAATTCTATTACAAGTAGTGTTCTTTCCCCTAGGCGTGTTTGACTTTGCTCATCCAGCAGTGACTAATCACTAATAATGGAATCAGCCATTTGCTTTGTCTAGCACTTTTGCAGGAAGAACAATGTACATTTTTGATGGAATCAGTACTCATTTATTGAGAGGAAACTTGAACTCCAGGGTATCCTGATAATAGCCAAAGCATGTGGGGTGAACTGTCAATATCTGGAAAGGGAGAAATTAGGTCTGATTAAAGATATGTAAGTGCATCACCACAACATCTCAGAACACCACGGCAGCAGCTGGTGTTGGGAGGAAGTGCTGTGGTTCACAAGAGCAGTTATTACTAGCAGAACCTCCAGAGGGCCATAGAGTCCTCCAGCACCTGTATCCTCTTGTCTGTTGCTATAAGGACTTCAAAGGCCTCAGAGGGGGGAGTCAAGAAATGTTTTTTTGGTCATTGTAAAAAGCTTCTACTTCAGCATTTTGTGATTATATTCACAAGTAGGGTGGTTCAAGTATGTCCCCATCCTCCCCAACCCCAGGTATCAGGTTGCAGGTTTTTGCCAAAGAAAGTGCTACAGAGTTTAAATGTGGCCCTTTACAAGAATGAGCTTTTGACTCAGGCTATGTAGAAAACGAGGGGTTGGACTATGTAAGTGCAAACATCTTTCATTTCATGGAAATCTGTGCTTGAAAGGTTATGAACTTTTAAAGTATTTTAATACACAATGCTAAATACTCCTCTAATTAGGTTATAGGTTCTGCTTAAATAAGAAAGTAGTTTATTTTGCTCTCACCTGAATGTCTTGAGTTGGCTAATCTAAGGCTGCAGGAAGAATATGCAGCTTTATTGCATCAGATTAAGAGCGGGGGGGGCTACCCCAAACTCGTTGTTCTACCACACCTAGGGTGATTCCCTCATCTACTTGATCTGAGGTGGCTCACTACCAAGATCATATTCTTTTTTAAAAATATATTTTTTAAAGATTTTATGTATTTATTTGAGAGAGAGAGGGAATGAACAGGGGGAGGGGCAGAGGTCGAAGCAGACTCCCCACTGAGTGCAGAGCCTGACACTGACATTGGGGCTCGGTCCCCGGATCCTGAGATCATGACCTGAGCCAAAGTCAGACACTTTACCAAGTGAGCCACTCAGGCGCCCCTACCAAAACCATATTCAAAGCAGCAGGATAGAGAAAGGAAGAAAGGTGAAGAGGAGAAAACATTCATTCTTTTTAAAGGTAAGACCTAGAGAAGTGGTGACAGGGGGGATGGGGTAACTGAATGATGAGCATTAAAGAGGGCACTTGATGGAATGAGCACTGGGTATTGTATGTAACTGATGACTCACTAAATTCTACCCCTGAAACTAATAATACAGTATATGTTAACTAAATCGAACTAATAAATTATTTAATTAATTATTAAAGAATTTATTTATTTTTTTGAAAAAGAAAGAGACAGAGATAGCAACAGAGATAGCATGAGAGAACACAAGTGAATAGGAGAGGGAGAAATGGGCTCCCAGGGAGCCCAATATGGAGCTTGATCCCAGGACTCTGGGATCATGACCTGAGCCAAAAGCAGCCACTTAACCGACTGAGCCACCAAGGCACCCTACTAAATTGAATTTAAATTAAAAAAAAAAAAAAAAGATGTGACCCAGAGATTGGAGATGACACTTCCATTTATATGTCTTGGGCCAGAACTTCAGTACATGTCACATGTAGCTGAGAAGATGTTCAGAAATGTAGTCTCCATTTTGTGTGGCCATGTTTCCTGCTAAACCTTGGGGACTCCGTTACTACTGAAGAAGATGAATATTATGAAACAGTAATGTTAGCTGCACCCCCTCCAAAAATGATTATACCAATTTGTATTTCTACCAGTAGCCTGAGAGAAGGCTCACACTTTATTAATTTTGCTTGAATTATAATTTATTTAACTCTAAGTTTATAGAATTTATTTTTAAAAGATTAATTTTAGAGCAATTTTAGGTTCATAGGAAAATAAAAAGGAAGGTATAGAAATTTCTCATATGCCCTCTGCTCCCACACATGCATAGCCTTCCCATTTTCAATATCCCACATGACAGTGGTTCATTTGTTACAATTGATGAGCCTATGTTGACCTGGCCTTATCACTCAAAGTCCATAGCTTACATTAAAGGTTTACTCTTGATGATTGTACATTCTATGTATTTGAACAAACGTATAATGGCATGTATACACTATTATAGTATCACATAGAGTGTTTTTGCTGCCCTAAATATCCTTTGCTCTACCTATTCATCCCTCTTCATCACCTCAATCCCTGGAAACCATTGATCTGCTTATTGTCTTCATACTTTTGGCTTTTCCAGGATGTCATATAATTGGAATCACATAGTATGCAGCCTTTTCAGATTGGCTTCTTTCACTAAGTAATTGGCACTTAAGGTTCTTCCACGTCTTTTCATGGCTTGATAACTCATTTCTTCTTAGCACTAAATAATATTCTATTGTCTGGATATACCATAGTTTCTTTATCTGTTCACCTACTGGAAAGACATCTTGGGTTGCTTCTAAATTTTAGTAGTTAAAATAAAACAGCTAGAAAGATCTATGCTCTGATTTTTGTGTAGACCTAAGTTTTTGACTTCTTTGGGTAAATACCAATGAGTTTGTTTGCTGGATGGTATAGTAAGAATGTGTTTAGCTTTTAAGAAATCACCCAACTGTCTTCCAAAGTGGGTGTACTACTTGGCATTACCACCAGCAATGAATGGTCATTCCTGTTGCTCCACATCCTCTTTCTCATCTGTTGTCAGTGTTCCAGATTTGGGCCATTCTAATAGATGTGTAGTAATTTTTTTTTTTTTTTTTTTAAATTTTAAATGCTCCTTGAGTAGACTTTAGGGTAGGGAACACTATATCTTGCTTGTTTTCATATCTGTAGCCTTGAGTGCAAAATGGATACTCAGGAAATGTCTGTGAAATGAAGATCTGGATGGATGCCTATGACTATGTCAGCACCAATACAACAGTCAAAGGTCAGGCTGAAAAAATAGAAATTTTGAGGTTGCATTTTGATGAGAGGGCTCTAAAGTCACTTAGGAAATATTGTCTCACTGAAGCTCAAAAGCAGCTATCAAAAACAGTGAGAAACTGGGTAGGTAGGCAGACCTATCACTTAGGATTATGAAGTGGATTTTGAACCTTTAAGCAGATATGATTATAAAAACCAGTTCTCTTAAAGAAGGGAATGCATTTTTATGAAGGGCAATAAGTCAACTGAAGAGCAAGAAATCTCTGTCAACATACAAGTAAAAAAATAACTCTTTTTTGGGTCACTTTAGAAAAGTACTTTTCTAAAAAAGATTTATTTATTTTGGGGGGTGGCAAAGAGAGAGGGAGAGAGAATCTGAAGCAGACTCTCTGCTGAGCACAGAGATTGACGCTGGGCTCAATTTCACAACCGAGATCATGACCTGATCATGTCAGGTCATGAAACCTGATCATGAAACTAAGAATCAGATGCTCAACTGACAAAGACACCCAGGCTCCTCTATCATAAGCACTTTTAAAAAGTAAGCTTACAAGGTTACAAAATTGGTTTAATCTTTTGAAGGTTGCTGGAGGGGATGGGGTGGTGGGAGGGATAGCGTGGCTGGACATTGTGGAGGGTATATGCTATGGTAAGTGCTGTGAAATGTGTAAGACTGATTAATCACAGACCTGTGCCCCTGAAATAAATAGTACATTATATGGTAATTAAAAAACAAAACAAAACTGGGTCGCCTGAGTGGCTCAGTGGGTTAGGCCTCTGCCTTTGGCTCTGGTCATGATCTCAGGGTCTTGGGATCGAGCCCCACATCGGGATCTCTGCTCGGTGGGGAGCCTGCTTCCCCCTCTCTCTTCCTGCTTCTCTGCCTACTAATGATCTCTCTGTCAAGTAAAAAAATAAAATCTTTAAAAAAAAATAAAAAATATCGATCAATCAATCAATCAATCAATAACTGGTTTAATCTTCAAGTGATTAAGTGATTATTCTGAAGCCAAAGAAAATGCATTGAGAAGAGAGAATGCTCCAGTGTTTTAAAAATGAGGACAGCTAGTGATCCAAAAATATATTAATTTCTACTTAATGGAAAAGAGAAACATCAGTCAGACAAAGGAAAAGAGGGGGGCGCCTGGGTGGCTCAGTGAGTTAAAGCCTCTGCCTTTGGCTCAGGTCATGATCCTGGGTTCCTGGGATCGAGCCCTGCATCTGGCTCTCTGCTCAGCGGGGAGCCTGCTTCCCCCTCTCTCTGCCTGCCTCTCTGCCTACTTGTGATCTCTGTCTGTCAAACAAATAAATAAAATCCTTAAAAAAAAAAAAAAAAGGAAAAGAGGGAAAAAAATAGAATCAGAAGAGAAAAGAAAGTGGGAGCAGGTGGCAGAGGGGCATGAGGGAGAAGAAGCAAAGAGAAATGATGGATTAGCTACCATCCATGGTCTGAGTCTCAGATATTCTGTAAACCAGAATACAAATCCTCTAGCCTAGAGAGATGCACTTACTGGAACTCTGGGAGTATGTCCAGTTGTATTGTTTGATCCCTCAGTTTCAAAGTTTTCAACATATGATAAAGACTATATGTTCCTATTTTGCACTTTGAAATCGGGACAGGAACCAGAATCTCTGATATTTTTCAATTCAGATCTTCAATTATCTTTCTAGACTAACAGCTGAATTTTGTATGTGCCTTATAAAAATAAAATTGTTTCTGATGACTTTTGCTGCAAAAGACAAATTTAGAAGGAAAAAAAATGAAATCTCTTATTTCTCATAGAAAGTAAAGATGTTCTATAGTCTGGAGAAATGGTACTTTAAAAAAATATTATTTCATTAGAAATGCAAGAAGTTGGAGATAGCTTTGCAAAATAATTTGAGCAGATGGAAACTATTTGTTAAAGTAATCACTGATGAAACTAAATTTTGTTAGGTTCTAGTTGCCCTAGAAAAAATGTTCTGCCTTGGTATGATACCCTTTCATATTACAATTCTAAACTACTCTGGCCTGCATCCCTCAAATAAGAACACCTGCCATTCCTGAACAGGTATGACAAAAATCCAAGGAAGCACACTTGGGTGGTGCAGCAAGTTGTGTGTCTGACTTGGTTTTGGCTCGGGTTGTAATCTCGGGGTTGTGAGGTTGAGCCCCAAGTTGGGCTCCACACTTAGCATGTAGTCTGCTTAAGGGTTCTTTCTCCCTCAGGGCACCTGGATGGCTCAGTTGGTTGAGTGTCCTACTCTTGGATCCTTCTCAGGTTGTGATCTCAGGGTCCAGAGTTTGAGCCCAGCCTTAGGGTCCCCACTCAGCGGGAAATCTGCTTCCCTTCTCCCTCTGCTCATTCCCCCGGCTCGTGCACACATGCTCTCTCTCTAAAATAAAATAAATACATCTTTTTTTTTTTAAGATTTTATTTATTTATTTGACAGATGGAGATCGCAAGTAGGCAAAGAGGCAGGCAAAGAGAGGAGGAAGCAGGTTCCCCGCTGAGCAGAGAACCCGATGTGGGGCTCGATTCCAGGACCCTGGGATCATGACCTGAGCCAAAGGCAGAGGTTTTAACCCACTGAGCCACCCAGGTGCCCCTAAAATAAATAAATCTTAAAAAAAAAAAAAAGGAAAAAAAAAAGAAAAAAAGATTCTCTCTCCCTCTGCCCTATCCTCTAGAAGTGCTCTCTCTCTCTCTCATATAAATAAGTAAATCTTAAAAAAAAAAATTCCAGGAAAAAGTAGGATCAAACCTTCATGTGAGATGTTCTCCATTTATGTTTTTAAGAGGAAAGAAATGTGTGATTGCCTCCTAGCAGGAGCACCTATGATCTCCCTAAAGGGACCCATGTTCCTTTATAGCAAACTTTTAGCAGAGTTAACTGTACTCATTGTCTCCATTGGCTCATCCATTCTTTCCTGAACCCACTTACAACTGAGTTTTGCTCTGGATATTCCACCTGTTCCCTTATCAGTGTCACCAACTATTTCCTATTTGCCAAATCCATTAGATTTTTTTCAGGTCTCATCTTGTCCAATCAGCAACTTTTGACATTATCTATCACTCTTAGAAATATTTTCTTTACTTGGTTTCTAGGGCATTACAAGCTCTAGATTTTCCTCTTATCTCCCTGGCCTCTCCTTAGTCTCCCTTGTTGGTACATCCTCATTTCTTTGACCTCAATATATTGGAGGGTCTCAGATCTCAGTTCTTGGTCCTCTTTTCTTTATTTCATTTCTTTTATACCCTTGGGGACTTCAGTTGTTCCTGTGTCTTTAAATACTGTCTATATATGGGTGACTGTCAAATATTTATCTGTATCTCTGCTCTTTCCCCTAACAGAGGCAACTATCCAACTATTCATCTTCCTCCCTTGGATGTTTAGTTAGGCAGCTTAAATTGAAACATACAAAGCTGATCCCTTGTCCATCATCCCCAAGCTACATAAATAATTACCCAGTTGCCCACAACAAAAATAGAGACATCATCCTCTGATGGTCTGTACTTAATCCATCAGTAGATCCTATCAGCATCTCCACTGCCATCAACTTGATCCCCATCACCATCAGCTTTAGCCTGTATTATTGCTTCTACCCTTTCCTTCCACACATGGTGTCACTATACTCACAACTGCCCAGTTGTCTCCCATTTTACTAAAATAAATGAGAAACTCATTACTATGGTCTACAGCCTGCCTATCTTTATGAGATGCAGGTTTTTTTGGTCTTGTACACTGTTATATCCCTCATGCCTGGAAGAAGGCCTAGCATGTAGTAGGCTTTCAAAACTAATTATTAAATAATGAATACATGATAGAAATATTCATATGTTTTTCTTAGCGTTCCTTACTGTAATTGATGGTATTATATATGATATTATATATGATATAATATATATTATATATATGATATAATACCATATTTTCATGTATTTGCAGTTTATACCTCATGGACATGAAGAAATATACTGGTAGAATAACCTTGAAGTCATAAACCCTGCTGTGGTGGGACTCCTGGGTGGCTCAGTCTGTTAAGCTTTGTCAGTCTTGTCAGTCTTTGGCTCAGGTCATGATCCCAGGGTCCTGGGATCTGGTGCACCTGGCTCCTTGCTCAGTAGGGACTCTGCTTCTCCCTCTTCCTCTGCCTGCCTCTCCCCCTGATTGTGCTCTCTGTCAAATAAATAAGTAAAGTCTTAAAAAACAAAACAAAACAAACCCTGGTGTGGTACATTTTGTATTCTGTTTTTACTTAATTGGAGGGGGTGGGGCACACTGTATTATTTACTTTTGAAGTTGTTACGCGAAGTAACGCGAAATTAATGTTTTGAGTACACAGTGTTTGCTTGCTGACAAGTATTTGGGAGCATCTGGTAGTGGGGAGAAGGGTGTTGAACAAAAGAGATTGTTTTGCCAGCTCCAGAGAAGTGGTGCCTTTCAAGATGCTGCATTGCTTTACAGCTGTGACTTCACTTGAATAGAGTGTAAGGTATATTTCATAATAACAATTTGACCTGCTCTAGGAAGTGGATGAAGTGGGGGCTTTTCTTTAAAGGGTTATAAAAGTGGGGTGGGGTTATAAACTAATAATGCTCTGATCCTCTCAGATTAGGGACTGATTCTGAAATGTGCAAACTGCTTCATGAATTAACACTGTAAAACTGGCAGTGGCTATTGTAGCTCAAAACTGAATTCACTGGCTTTGTGCATGCTTTTGGAAACTTGTTCGCTGGATGAACTCAGGGTGTCATACAGGAAATCATCTACAGGAAGGATTTTTTTTGTATACAGTGTTAGAATGTAATGTTGTCAAGGGCACAGATATAATCATATTATAGATAACTGGTTGTTAAAGTGGTATGTGTTGAAAAGAGATCCTACCTGTATTTCATTGCTCTACAATGATTTTTATCATTCAGCATGTGCCTAAAGTTTTTGTGTATTTTTGTGGGAGGTGACTTACACTTGACTAGTGGCAAGTATGAGGAATCTGCCTGATTCAAAGTTGTGTGTGTGTGTGTGTGTGTGTTTGAAAGTACACAGTCATCTCTAGCATTCTTTACGAATTACTCCACTGAAACTTAAATTGAATTTGACTCACCACTAGTTCATATGCTGATTGATCCACGTATTGATCTCAGCATGTTGTCAGGCCTCAGGATCTGGCAGGTTCCAGAGGTGCTGATTATAATGCTGAGTCATGGCCATAGGCCAGAAGCTGTAACTAGACTTTTGTGCATGTCGGGTGGTCTCCTGGAAAGGAGGTCAGTTATTTGGGAAGCTAGTACTTTTGAGTGACATCCTGAAACCATGCATGGATACACAGCAGATTAACTAATGAAACAGAATGATATCCCAGGGAGAACTTGTTTGAAAGGAAATTTAGCTTCACTAAAGTGAGATTAGTTGAAAGGCATTATATGTTAAAAGGAACAAGTCTTTAAGAATCAGACATACACATCTTCTCTTGCTTAAATTATATGACCTTGAGTACTTTAACTTTTCTGAGCCTCAAATGACTCATTTGTAATATTGGGATAATAATACAGTAACTATCAATGTTTGTGAGACCTAAGTGAGCTAATCCATATTGATGTGGTTTTAGAAATATAGGTGAGGTTCAGTGGAGTTAAGTCTGGAGCCAATGACCAAGGAAGAATTCTTGGGAGGTCTTTGGTGCAAAAAGGTGTTTTATTAAAGCATGGGGACAGGATCCCTGGGCAGAAAGAGCTGCTGCAGGATCTTGAGGGGTGGCTGATTTGATACTCTGGAGTTGGGAGAAGTAAGGAAAAAGAGGTTACAAAAGGATATTTATATGTTAAAGAAGAACCTCAGGATACTGGAGGCCTGGCTATTATCAAGCTAAGGTTGTTTTTACCTCTGGCAAGGTATTAACCTTAAGATAGTTGGGAGATTCCTGGAAGAATGTCACACCTGTCCCACCCTGGAGTGACTGCAGGGTGTCAGTTTACGCTTTTCTCTTCCGGAGCCTTCTGTTGCCTCATCACAGATCAAGCATCTGGCACAGAGCTTGACACCTGGTGAGAGTTCAAAGAACTCTAGTTCCTGTTATTATTATTTTCTAAATCCCCTGATAAAGTTGGTACTAGAGCCCAGATCTCCTAGTCGGTGTGCCTTTTCACTTAAGACCACATAAATTGTTTTGTCCGCAGATGAGATTTAAGCCTTTACCATCACCCCACTTTTCTATTTTTCTCTCCTTAAGCTGTACTTCCCATTTTCCCATTTTCTTTTTCTCCAAGCCCTATTCTTACTTACTGCTTTGGCTGATTTTTTTAGATACCTTAAATAATGTGAATGGAAATTCTCAAATTTTGTAACACTGGTTTCTCAGTCTAATGGCAACATAAATGACATGGCCATACTTTATGTGTTTTTTTTAGAGATCGCTTTAGTGGCATTACAAAACTCCATTATTATTTGTCTCTGGAACTTGCTCACTGCCTTTATAAATGAAACAAGAAGCTGTGGTCATTTCAGATAGTTTGGAATAGTCTTTTTGTATTTCTTTGTCAAGGCAGAAATGGAACTTTTCCATAAAGCCATATTATGTAAGTGACTGCATTCTTAGGCTTGCAACATTTCTGTCCCTTACTTCTTTTACCTTGCCTTTCCATAAAGATTGTATCAGCTGTGGGATCTTGTGCCAGTCATATCTCTTCTCTAAGCTGCAATGTTACTGACTGTAAATATGTAATACCAACCTTATACACCTGCGGATTTGTTAGAATAATTTAAGCAGTTCTTTGTAAATTGTAAAAGATAAGAGAATGTGTGAAGCTTTTGTTATTAAGACAAGTATCAGTAGAGGCAACTGATGATCAATAAGGGTAGTGGAAGTTGGAGGTTGATAACTGTCTACTTATCAACTGTGGATGGATCAATTTTCCTGAATTAGTAGGAGCAAATGTGTATTTTCAAAATTATTTCAGCAAGTTATTTTCAAAATTGTGATTAGTAGTAAGGTGCTCAGAAGCAAACTCCTCCTAAGCATACAGAGCAATTTAAGTTAATATAATAATTATTAATTAATTAATATAATAATTAATTAATATAATAATTTAATTATAGTCCTTTCACATACATTGTTTCCTTTAGTCTTCAGCACGAATCTGCCAGGCCGGTGTCATTACCTCTATTGTATAAATGGGAATTGAATTATAATTTGCTTCCAGGAACATTAGTGGTTGAGGCAGTGCTGAAATCCCAGTTGATACTTAGACCATTGTGCCTTTTGTTTTAACAAGTTCCTCAGCTATATATCTGTTTGTTTATCCAAAGATTAATTAGTCCTGTCAGCTTTTACATTCCCTGCTGTAATTCTAAATTTGTTTTAGATGCTTTTAGCCCCACCCATAACCTCCCTGTCTTGTGTATTGCAGAATCCATATCCTGGCCTGCTGGCTATTTCAGACGAGATCGGGCGCGTTCAGGGTGGTATGGCCATAGACATGCTGGCTATTTCAGGAACACTATCTTTTTTTTTTTTTCCAGTGTGCTTGTTCATCAGACAGGAAGGGAAGTGTTAGAGATTTTAATTAATGTCTCTGAAGTGAAGAAGAGAAAAAAAGAAGGACTTGTGATAATTGCCTATGATAATTCATTTCTTGAGAAACCGTATTATTGGTAAGTACCTGGAGTTTCTCCAGTCATGCAAGGATTATCTTCGCCCAACTCCTAGAACAAGAGCATTATGTAGCATGGCTTTGAAGAGGTGGGGAAGTGAGGCTGAAAACAGGAAATAGTTTAGGCTTGCCATTCCAAAGGAGATTCTCAGCGGGAAACTGTTTAAGCAATAGTGTTGTGTGAAACTGAATGGGTAGAAACTGGAAGCTGCCCTCCACATTAATCTTAACAGTGGAAAATGTCTAGCCTAGTGGTTGTCATCAAGGACTCTGGTACTAAACTGTCTGGATTCAAACCAAGCTTCATTATTTATGGTCCGTGTGACTTACAGGAAGTTGTTTAATTTCTCTGTGACTCAGCTTCTGGTCTTTAAAATGGGCGTGAAAATACTATGTGCATCCAAGGCTGACTATGTATCATATGATATAATGTATGTGTGGTGCTTAGCACAGAGTAGTGCCTGGAATGCTGTGAATGCTGAATAAATAGTAGGAGGATTGCTATTATTATGGATATTATGATTTGTCACTTATACATTGTATCCTGGACAAGATTTACCTGGAAATGCATCTGGCAAAAAAAAAAAAAAAAAAAAAAAGTGCTCAGTAAATGCTTTCTCAATTATTATTCTGCCAGAAAGGTCATGCTGGTAAAACTGTGTGCTGGGTTGATGGTTTGGGTGGTGACGGTAGGCTGAACAAGGTTAGGGGAGGCTTCTGGTAAAATGGGCTCAGCACAGACTCCTTATAACAAGAAAATTTATTGTTTAGTCAGTGGAAAGGGATCATGAGATCTGGTTTTCAGTCCTACCTCCGGTACACAACAGTAAGTTGTGTGAGTCTACAGTTCATCTACCTCTCTTGGTATGTCCTCATTTTTAAAAATAAGGAGTTAAGACCAGATGGGGTTTGTTGTTAACAGTGGTTGTTAACTGTGGGCTGGGGTGGAGAATTTACCAGAAACTGTTTTAAATTTTGTATGTCTGTGTTTCCATCCCCTATTTTCCCTTTGCCTTCAGGTTCTTTCCCCTCTTGTGAAAAATCCTGTCTTTCCTGGTAACCACATAGTACGTAAAGCACCTCATTGCTCAAGTGGCAATCTTGTAACCCGGAAACCAAGGAAAGAGTTGTCTTCACATTCATTTGTGTGTGAAAGTCTAGGTGGGGCCCTAAGTGCATTGAAATTCAGGGGACTCCTTTCATAGATTTATAGAAAAGTTGACTCAGGAAGTGACTATTCCATTTCCTATCTTTGCTTAAATGTGTTGGGCCGATGTAGGAAATATGCGATTTGGTAGCCGAAATCAAATTTCAGTAACTTATAAAAGGAGCAGAAACAAAGGATTTTTAACTCTGACCATTTGTGCTGCACATGAAACAGGTCTATGAAAATATATAAGGACAGATTGATAAAGAAGAGAGAACTTCAAGATCTTTCTGGGAGCAGTTTAAGGGAGTTCTGATTGGATTCGTTCTTATTAGGAATAGGAAGGGATTTCTCTTTGTCAGACCTATGTGCTGCCTTAGATGAGAATGTAACCAGAGTGTTCATCTCAATCCATGAGAGCAGCTCTGTGGAAGATCTGTTGACAGGCCTACCTACTACTTACAGATGCTTTAGAGGACAGCAATGGGTTTGCATGTTGGCAGGGAGGAATTGAGGGAGATTTATTCGATCTTAGTGTAAGCCTACTTAGCCAGAGCAGCTCCATCTGGTTAAACAATGATTTTGTTGTTTATGCAGTAAAACTTAAACTGACCCTGTGCCCACCCCCCCCCCCCGGGAACTTACTTAAAAACAAGTCCCAGAAACCAATCCTAGGTAACAAAGCCCAAATACAAGGGCGGGTCAGGCCAGGTGGAGGTATCTGATCAGTGGGGAGCATACTGTCTCCTTAGCTACCAAGGAGTATGGGCCCTGCCCTCTGGACACCTTTTGGGCGCTAATTCTGACCAAAGTGATAGACTAGGTCAAATATGTACTAGGGTAAATTGTAATTCAATTGGCCACCCATGCGTGACCTAGCATGACTGTGCAGCTTTCTCTGTGTGTTACAATCTCATTGGCCACCTGTGCGTGGCCAAGCCCAACCACATGGCCTTTGCCCTTAAAAGCTAGCCTATAAGGCAGAGAGAGGTCTCCTCTTTGCAAGAGATGGCTCTGGCCAGTCAGTTTGATTCTCGATTCTTGGCGCAAAATAAAGCTTGGCTTGACCTTCGCTTTGTATCAGTCTCGCTCCTTTGACCACGAACCCAACATTAGTAAGAGAAATGTTATTCTTTTATGATTTTATGAGACATAGAAAAACAAGAGCATGGTGTGGTCTCAGCCTGGCTAGCTAATTGAAGGAAGACTTAAATGCTGGAGTCCCAGAGGAAGGTTTCATAACTCTCAAACGCGTGGGATCCAGCATAGGGTGGAAGTACACTGAGTTAGGGAGATCATGTTTCTGTCTTATTTCCAGCTCTGTTACTAACTTGCTGTGTAATCTTGGGCAAGTCTGAGTTTTACTTCCCAACATATAAATGAGGCTGGGCTAACATAACCTCCAAAATACATGGCTGGCTTTAATAGTTTGATCTCAAGGTCCTGTGTGATAATAATTGAAACCTAGCAACATTAGAATGTTACAGACGGTCCAGGTAGGTTGAAGAGGGTGGTACAGGGAGAGAGGGTCTCCCCTGCTTAATGAATTTATGTAAGAGAAAAGAAAGGTAATCACTAAATATTGGTATAGTGATCTTTACTCCTTAACTTCCTGTGAAATTGTTGGTTCCAGGAGTATAGACTCAAGGAGAAGTATAAAATTGGGAGTAGTGATTTTTCTTTGAAAGAAGAGTGGTTTTTTATTAAGTCGTTATGTGGAGACATGAATCCTTTAAATTTCGGTCATACAACCAATATTCTTCAAGAATGTAAAGACTATTAAGTTGTATTCTATGACAGTGAAGTGTTGTTTTAAGAAACAGGTGAAAAGAGATTTGCTTTTTAGAGAGGTCATTCTGGCTATATGTGGTATGGAGGATGGTTTGGAGACAAGAAAGACTGGATAATGAAATCCTAATGATAAGTTCCTCATCTTGGAAGGGGTAGTGATAATGGGAGAGGTTGTATGGGAGAGGGAGAAGTTGAACTCCCAGGTTTCTAGTTTGGGCAACTGGGAAGATGAGAATGCTATTTGTTGATACAGCAAACAGAAACAGATAGAGAGTAGAGGATGGTGGTTTAATACTTATGGAGCAAAAAAAGTCTGAGGCTTTGGTGTAGGTTCTGTGCTTTCTTGGTAATCAGATAACTTTCAAATGCTTTTTAATCTCAGAAAAGAGTATATGTATCAGTGTATGTATCTTGTTGCTAGGTGAGAGGGTTGCTATGGAGATTAATGATGTCATAACGCCCACTGTGATCCAATAAGGACCCTCTGGTGGGTCTGACTCAGTCTTCAGGCTGAAGGTTATTTGAAGTTATCCTATCCTGGCCAGAGCATGTGATGTATGGAAAAGTCTATGTTGGGGGGCCGATATGAAGGGATACAAGCAGTTATATGTTTATATGTTTGTTTTGCTTTTTTTTTTTTAACTGTTAGGGAAAAAAGAGCCTAGAATCCTCCCTTTCTAGGTTATTGGTTCCAAACCTGATTTTTTCTGTTTCCATGGTTCAAAGGGGCACAGTTTTCCTAATTCCTAGTTGAAGGCACACAGAGTTATCAAATGTGTTTTTAATCACATTTAGTCTTAGTTATTTGAAGTAACATAAAGTTAAAATGTATTTTTCCTTCTTAGAGTGGAAATCTCAAGGTATTTAATCTTGGAGAAATGGCTTTCGCTCATTTGGATGGGAGACACTTCTGTACCCTGCTTATTTGCACAACGTTTGTCTCTGTGCCTTCAAATGCTGAGATAAAAGGTAAACCAACAATGGAGTACTTTTAAACTTTAGGATATTAACTGTCTTTTCAACCTACCCTGTAGAAGTGCATAACAAGTAGATAGATTATTACTGGAAATATTTTAGGAAGTCCATACACAAATGATATGTTCTTACTAGCCAGCCTCATGTTTAAGGTAACTAATGGTAACAAACATTTTGCAGGATAAAAGTCAAACTAAAAGACACTTTCCAGACCTTTTCATATAGTCTTCTAATAGGTTAATTATCTGAAATCTCATTGCCTAATACTCAACTAACTGGAAACTTATTTGTGGTCCTTAATCTTTGAGATAATTAGATAAATACGGAAAAATATGCAGAGATTTAAAGGGAGTTGGGGGAAATTGGAGGGGGAGATGAATCATGAGAGACTGTGGACTCTAAGGAACTAACTGAGGGTTTTGGAGGGGCAAAGGGTGGGAGGTTGGGTGAGCCTGGTGGTGGGTATTGTGGAGGGCACATATTGCATGGAGCACCGGGTGGGGTGCCTAAACAATGAATTCTGGAACGCTGAAAAGAAATTAAAAAAAAAAATAAAAATTTTTTAAAAAGTAAAATTTAAACATAATTACAGAATTATTAAATCATGTCTACTGAATTTTCCTTATTGCGGAAGGTAATCAGAACAATTCATTTCACAAAGATTTGTAAGTATAAGAATTGAAACAATAGGGTTGTCATTTTATCCTCAATAGAGACATTCTTTATTGGTACCTGGTGGGGGTCCCATGTCAAATCATAATTTGTACCGCAAATTACAATCTTTTTGTAGATTCTTTTCTTCACCTCAATATGTATCATGAGAGGCATTAAAATGAACAAATGGGCAAAAATGAAAGGAAATTATGAGCAGAAAGGCAACATGAGGGCAGTACTATAGTACTATTAGATTTGCTAGTGAGAAAATTACTTGTTCGTTTGCTTTTTAAACCACCAGTTGGGGCAGCCATTGCCGTCCACTGCTCCTCCCGACAAATAAAATGGGCTTTTTACTCTCCTCAGCTCCCTCACACTTTTTCTTAAGTCCTTCGGAAGAGTGGCCCTGGCTTTCCCTGGGATAGTAATGAACTTTAGTTGGAGAATTCAGTTAACCAGAATGGAATGACAAGATCTGCTTGTTCTAATCCTTAAGGCATTAAGCCATAGTAGTCATATTTTACATTTCCTATCCCTTTTGTGTTATATGCATATAGTAAACACTGAATTAATACTGATTGGTTCTTGTTATTAGAGAGATTTATGTAATAAAGTGTTCCCATCTTAGGCCAAATTCTGGTCTATATAACCACAGAGATAATTCCATGTTCAACTGCCTGCTTCTGTGAAAACTTAGTAGCTAGGTAAGGCAAAGTCATATTTGCATATAGCAGTAATCTAGACTTTTTTTTTTTTTTTAAAGATTTTATTTATCTATTTGACAGACAGAGATCACAAGCAGGCAGAGAGGCAGGCAGAGAGAGAGGGGGAAGCAGGCTCCCCTCTGAGCAGAGAGCCTGATGCGGGGCTCTCTCCCAGGACCCTGAGATCATGACCTGAGCCGAAGGCAGAGGTTTAACCCACTGGGCCACCCAGGTGCCCCTAATCTAGACTTTTTAACAGCTTTATTGATATGATTTCCATAACATAAAACACAGACTTTTAAAGTGTACTGTTGGGGCGCCTGGGTGGCTCAGTGGGTTAAAGCCTCTGCCTTTGGCTCAGGTCATGATCCCAGGGTCCTGGGATCGAACCCCGCATGGGGCTCTCTGCTCAGCAGGGAGCCTGCTTCCCTTCCTCTCTCTCTGCCTGCCTCTCTGCCTACTTGGGATCTCTGTCTGTCAAATAAATAAATAAAATCTTTAAAAAAAAAAAAAGTGTACTGTTGAGTGGTCTGTAGTATCTTCACAATATACTTGTTTAACAACCCCAGCTACTCAATTCCAGAATATTTATATCCCCTTCCCCAAGGAAATCAAGTATTTATACAGTAGTCATGTGTTTTTTTCCTTTCCTCCAGCTCCTGGCTACCACTAATTGACTTTTGTCTCTACGAATTTGCCTATTATGAATATTTCATATAAATTGGTCTTATGTGATCTTTTGTGATTGACTTATTTTAAATTAGCTTAATGTTTTCAGGGCCTTTGGATGTTGTAGCGTCAATCAGTACTTCATTCTTATGGCTGAATAATATTCCATTGTATAGATGTACTACAGTTTATTTATCTATTCACCACCTGGTGGACATATGGAAGTGATCTAGATTTAGCAAATTTTGTCATAAGATACAGGAAAAAAAGTAAAAATATTTTATTGATTTTATTTCAGTTAATCCTCCTGAGGATTTTGAGATAGTGGACCCTGGATATTTAGGTTATCTGTCTTTGCAATGGCAACCTCCACTGTTTCTGGATAATTTTAAAGACTGCCCAATAGAGTATGAATTAAAATACCGAAACATTGGTAGCAAATATTGGAAGGTAAGTAAAGCAAGCACTTGCAAACTTGTTGTGATTATTAGGAACTTTCTTTTAATTTTTGATGTCAGTGTCCACTCTGAATCCTGTATCTCAATAGCTATTATTATTATTATTTTTTAAAGATTTGTTTATTTGACTGAGAGAAAGAACACAAGTAGGCAGAATGGCAGCAGAGGCAGAGGTAGAAGCAGGCTCCCCTTTGAAGAGGGACCCCGGTGTGGGGCTCCACCCCAAGACCCTGGGATCATGACCTGAGCCAAAGGCAAACACTTAACTGACTGAGCCACCCAGGCACCCTCTCAATAGTTATTGTTAAGAAATAATAAGCTGCCATGCCTGCTGCTATCGCCTGAGTATCCTGCCACATCTATTTTTACCACACCCAGTATTAAGACTACCATTTGAAGTGTAGGAAAAAAAAAATTGATTCCATGGAATATAGACTTGAAGAATACTTACACATTTTACTGTATTTTATGGTTACGTAAATACCTGTATAAGAGTCTTATATAGGCTATTGGACCGTAAGCTTTTTCTTTGTAGGAATTAAGCCTTATTTATCTTTGCACTTGACCCCAGAACAAAGCATAGTTCTTTGCATATATTATAGTAAGTGTTCAGTGAAACTTTATTGACTTATTAAGGACATAGTCAAGCATGTTCAAAGATTTCGTTGTATGAGGCATACTGTTAGCTTCCTCAATTCATAGGTAGTTTCAAGAGACAATTCAAGTACATTTATTGAGCAACATTTTGTGCCAGGCACTTGGCTAGGTATCAAGAATACAAGGATAAATGACATGATTGTAGTCCTCTGGGAGCTCATAGTTTGTCTGCCTTTCTCCAGTTGCCTCCCAGGTTTTACTGTATATGGTTCCTGAAGAGTTCAAATGATACTTGAAATGTGATTAGAAACATTTGTCATGTAATAGGCATATGGTATCTGAAAATTATCTCTTGATTTCAAGTTTGTTATAGCTCAAGATCTTGCATAGAGACTCTCTTCTTTTCCAGATTTTTTGGGGGTTATTTTGGTTTTGTTTCGTTTGTTGTCATTGTTTGTTTTTAAATAGGTTCTACACCCAGCATGGGGCTTGAACTCACAACCCTAAGATCAAGAGTCCCATGCTCTACCCATTAGACCAGCCAGGCACCCCTGGGTTTATTCTGTATAAGATGTTAAGATTCTCAAATGATACAATATGCAGAAATGAGCCTGCCTAGAAATATCTAGGACATTGTATCTGATAATCATTAGGAATTTCTTAGATATTGGTAACACTCCAAGGTGACTTCTTAGCCCCAATAATGTGGCTCATGATGCTGTCACTGTAAGTTTGACTTTGTCTCATCTTCTTATCAAACAGACCGTCATTACCAAGAATCTACATTACAAAGATGGGTTTGATCTTAACAAAGGTGTTGAAGCAAAGATACACACACTTGTGCCAGCACAATGCACAAATGGATTGGAAGTTCGAAGTTCATGGTCAGAAGCTACTTATTGGACATCACCAAGAGGTTAAAATAAAGCTCTCTTTTCATATTTAATACTGTCAGAACAACCCATACAGGGCATAAGGCCCTTAACCCTTATTTACTAGATTGTATGTATAAATGAAAGTGTGGCAGCAGATAGAATTCTTCTTAGGAGTGGGTGACTGGCCATTTTGAATCCTTTAAATCAGCAAACAAATTTGGCAAAACCTGCATCTTATTAGGTTAATATAGTTCCCAGTTTTTTGTTTGTTTGTTTGTTTGTTTAAAGATTTATTTGACAGACAGAGATCACAACCAGGCAGAGAGGCAGGCAGAAAAAGAGGAAGGGAAGCAGGCTCCCCGCTGAGCAGAGAGCCCGATGTGGGGTTTGATCCCAGGACCCTGGGATCGTGACCTGAGATGAAGGCAGAGGCTTTAACCCACTGAGCCACCCAGGTGCTCCTATAGTTCCCAGTTTTGAGGTCATATTAGTAAATACGTATGTGAGTATTTGCTCAACTGCTCAGAGCATCCTAGAATAATTTTTATTTTTAATTTTTTTTAATTTTTAAAGATTTTTTATTTATTTGTTTGACAGAGATAGAGAGTGGGAGAGCACAGGCAAGGGGAGCAGCAGACAGAGGGAGAGGGAGAAGCAGGCCCCCGCTGAGTAGGGAGCCTGATGCAGGGTTCAATTCCAGGACCCTGGGCTCATGACCTGAGCCGAAGACAGTTGCCCAACTAACTGAGCCACTCAGGCACCCTGCATCCTAGAATTATTCATTTAGTACCTTTTCATATGCTTATACTAGTACCATTAAATGAGCCCTCAAAAGTTTTTTGATTTTTACATGCCCCATTACAGTGAAGTGACTTCTAATAATTTCCTTTTAGAATATTCCTGATTATATATTGATTGCTAAATGAAATAGAGAGATCAAAAGAAATGAATTAAATTGCATAGTGATTTCCCAAATTACTCATAACCATGCCTCTCAAGCATTGATAGTTCATTCATTCTTTAGGAAACGAGGATACCAAAGTTCGGGAAATGGACTGTGTATATTACAACTGGCAACATTTACTCTGCTCTTGGAAACCTGGTGTGAGTGCCCATTTGGTTACCAATTACCAATTGTTTTACTGGTAAGTATTTTTATAATAAGAATTCCATATTAAGAAAGTATCTATAAATATTATAGTATGAATAACTGTATTTTTACTAAATTGAATTTATTATTTTTCGGAGTTGCATTTATGATGAAGGTTGCTTACAATTATTTGGGGTTTTCAAGGGGGGATAAGTAGGTTTAGGCTGTATCTACTGGAAGTCACTCTATGGGGTGATACAGGAATGCAACACTGTTCCTGTACTGGATTAAATTTTGTATCCTTTAGATATATAGGATTATAACCTAAAAAGTTTTGGCAGGTACCTATTAATGCTGAATCCTTTTCCTGACTTCCCTTTTTTAACTATCACTGAGGCTTTACACTTAGAGCCATCTGAATCTTCTATCTCCTTCATTCCTTCATTGTTTCATGATAACATTGTTCACTGCATTCTGACACTGCTTTCCAAGGTTGCACATCTGTTCTTCACTTCCCATCTCTACTGTAAGAACTCTACTGTAGGCTCACCTCTGTTCCGCAACTGGATGACTCATAGTTTCCCAAATGATGGTCTCTGCTTCCAGGCTCTTCCCTTCCTATTCATTCTGCACAGTGTAGCCAGATTTATCTTCCTATATTGCTATTTTCATATATCAAAACCTTCCAGTGGCTCTTCATTGCTCCAGGATAAAAATCTTGTCTGGCATTCAAATGTCTGCCTCACTTTATCACTGCTCTTCCAACATTACCTTCTACTATCTCTGGTGTGAGTGTTCCACTCCATTTAGACCCATCTCTACATTTTCTTTCTCACCTCTGTTATGATTCTTTATGCCTTTGTGTGCATTACTATCTGGAATGCCCTCTGGCTTTCTCCCTAACCCTTACCCATCACCCATCTTTTAGGCCCATCTGGTATTCAGTTTCATTAACTCTTTACTGATCACATCAACTTCTGTTCAGTTTTTCTCCGAACTATTACTTATTTTAGCTCTTAATTCCTTGTCCGAATGACATTTAAATTTTTGTCATATATGTGTGCTTTGTCTGGTCCCTTAAATTTTTAAGTGATTAGTGGGCATGAACTGTTTCTTACATTTCTTTTCACTATCTGTGCTGTGCTATGCCTATCATAGATCATCACAAAATATTCATTAAATGAGAGTATTGGTACATTGATAAATATGTATTAGAATTTATTCATTTATTAAATAACGTTAAAAAGCAAGAGAGGACAAAGTGTTACTCTTTGTGTTTCAGACCCATGGCTTTTTTTTTTAGACAAATCATAAGACATAACTGATAAGCCATAAGCTATTGAGAATACTGAGAACTAGGTTTTAACGCCTGCTCTGGCATCATTGAGTTTGGTGGTCTTGGGCAAGCCATTTTCCTTTCTGGGGTTTCTTCATCTGGAATTGGCTGGGTCAATCTCTACAGTCTAATTTATTTGTTCATTAATTCAACAAATTTGAAGCAATTATAAAATGCCAGGCACTGTTCTAGATAAAAAGGCCGAAAGTATGCCCTTTTATACATTGTAGTTCATATATAACATAGCTTTATCCTCATCTTAGTAGTGAGGGGTAAATATTGACATCTTAGAAACTGGAAAATAAGGTTGCCATGAGGCTTCACGCTGGCACATAGTAAATCTGAGTAAAGTCAAGCCTAAAACTCAAGTCTCCCAAACAAAATTAGGTGAACTAACCAAGAGACTGTAACTTTGCAAAATCTGCCCAGAGTAAATACTTGACTACTTGAAAAGGGAAATTAAAGCTAATATATTATAGAATGCTTGTATTTTCTTCCCTCTCTCTAGCTGCTGGCAGCTATTGTGTTAAAAAATAAAGTGATTTTCACTATCATAAAATTCTGTTATCACCCCCCCTCATGCAAATACATAACAACTTGGGATAAAAAACAAAACAAGCAATGGAAACAACCTGACTACTTGGCAAAAAGTGAATTCAGTAAAGTCTGGCCATTTGTATCGGCACCTGGTCAGCTACTAGCTTGGCCTAATTTCAAGAGGGATTTTGGCTGCTTTTACAGATGTCACATTTTGCATTGCAAAATATAATTTAGGAAAATAAACCAGACATTTGTGTTTTGAAAATCAGTAGGGAAATCCACCCTAATTCCCATTAGCTTTAATACTGGAAAGAGGTTAACTTTCAGTGAGTGATATGGCAACATTTCTTGTCAAAGAGAATGGGAAATTACATATTTATTTGCCAGACAGCTCTTTTTCTTTTTGACCCCTCTGTTGGCTTTTCTGAGGCTTAGCTCTTGATGTGTATGGTATCTTCAGAGGACTATCATTCATTTTATTAAACATAGCAGTATTTTGTAAGTCTGCTTTTTAGATGTGCTTTCTTCTAATATAAGTTCTCCAGTACAATATTAAAAGGGCAACATCACCCAGCATTATATATTTAAACCCTAGGTTTTTTTAAAATAGAAATCTTACTCTTTGATTCGCAAATCCTGTGGGCAAGTTAATATCACTTCAATACATGAGTAAGAATCCTTGCCTTATCCTCGATATTTTGTAAAGACTCCCATCAGATTGTAATCTCCATGAAATTATCAAATATGCTTTCTTTATTATTATATCTCTATCACATAGCATAGGATTTGGCACAGAGTTGGTGCCCAATAAATATTGGATGTTATTAAATGATTTTTTTATTCACTTGGTATCTTAAAATAATTGAAAACTGAATACCATGATACTTTAAGATATTGGGAAGCACAATTCTTACAATACCTCTTTTTACAGGTTTGAGGGCTTGAAGCACGCAATACAGTGTCCCGATTACATCAAGGCTAATGGAAAAAATACAGGTTGCAGGTTTCCCCATTTGGAGTCATCAGACTATAAAGATTTCTATATCTGTGTTAATGGATCATCAGAATCCCATCCTATCCAACCCAGCTATTTTATTTTTCAGCTTCAAAATATAGGTGAGTTAAACAACTTCAAAATGTTTTTAGTTTAAGCCATTTACAATCACATGGAAGAGAAGAGATGGAGACAAAGATATAGAAAAAGTTATGGAAATGCAAAGCCTAAGAAATGAGGGCCAAGAGAGTATATGAAGAAGCTCTTATTAAATATAAAAGTATAGGAATAAGGAATCTCAGCAAGAATTATTTTTTTAATTTTTATTTAGAATTTACAATTTATTCCCTAGCTTCAAAGCATTGGTCTGCTGTAAAGTATTTTGGTCTAGAGTTAATAATGGAGTAATTATAGAATCCCTTATTCCCACATCTCAATGCACAAATGGTTAGATATTCTGAGTTGGAGTTCTTAGTTCTAGTGTTACAATAATGTCAGGTTTTAGAGTCAGCCATACCTGGATCTGAATCTTAGATTTACCAGTTTATAGCTGTATAACTTTGGGCAAGTTTTAAAGTCTGTTTCAATTTCCTTATCAGTAAAATGAGGATGATAGAGGACACTTCAAAGGCTTATTGTGAGACATGAGTGAGGTTTTTTTTTTTTTTTTTTTTAAGATTTTATTTGAGAGGAGAGCGAGCAAGAGAGAGCATTGCAGATTGGTGGGGGGAGGGAAGAAGGAGAAACAGACTCCCTTGTTGAGCAGGGAGCCCAAAGAGGGGCTCCATCTCAGGACCCTGGGATCATGACCTGAGCTGAAGACAGACGCTTAAGCGACTAAGCCATGTAGACACCGCCATGAGTGAGTTTATGATGTGATATCCCTGCTTCAGTGCCTGACTCATCATAAGGTCTAAATGAGAGTTAGCTATTGATAAAAATAGTAGTGGTAATTGTTGTGGCAGCTGTTCCTAATGCTACCAAATGGAAAAATGACTGTAATGATTTGGATCTTCTAAGTTTTCTTTTGGGTTTAAATATTTGTCAATATGTGATTTACCAAAATTTAGTTTCCAAAATAACCAAGTTTCTCAATAAACTAATCTTGGTTGCCAAGCAACTTTGATTTTAATTCACATTGTAGTGATTAGTCTTGACCCATCCGATTTATGTTAGAGATTTCTCTTACTAGGTGTCCCTAGCTTTTGATAAGAGCTACTGCTAAACTTAATGACTTCCATGTTGAAATGACTTCCTTTCGCTTTTCAGTTAAACCTTTGCCACCAGAGTACCTTAGTCTTACTGTGGAGAATTCAGAGGAAGTTAACCTGAGATGGAGCATGCCTAAAGGACCCATTCCAGCCAAATGTTTTATTTATGAAATTGAATTCACCGAAGATGACACTACCTGGGTGGTACGAACATTGCATTTGTTTGGAAAAAACGTAAACATAGTTTTTAATTTTTTTTAAATATAGACTTAATAAAATAAGCAAATACGAGAACCAAAATCAGTTGCTATCCACATAAGAAATAGAATATGACATGTATCTTAGTATAATTTCCAGAAAACAATATAATGTAGGGGACAAAAGAAAGATGCTTGCTTGTAGTCTGAAAGGATAATCAGTCATAGAAATTTTAAAGCTACGTTAGGACTTTAGAGATAATGTAATCAGTTGTTTCTAATATTGTGCCAATAAATTAAAGTTGCCAAGTGCAGGTATGAGATGGGTTATGATGAGGGCTTTGGTGAAAAGGAAAACAGCACAATAAAACCACTTCTTGAGGAACAAGCATCATGTCAGAATTAGACTCTGACAGGGCTACTTGAATTGCTGGTAATGCAGGAGAGGGGCTGACAGAGGAAGGAGACAATGATTGCAAAACTCATTACCCCCCAGTAACAACAGTGTGATGATGCCTTTAGCCCTACATTGTTATATGTTAATTTTATTCATTGGTTTCCAACTTAGAAAGTGGTGGAGACAGCATAGGTGAGCCATTAGTTCTAATCAATTAATTTCACCTACGGATAAGAAGAAAACTGGGAGTTGAATTGATTTACAAGTCCCAAGAAAATGAATTGACTTACAAATTATTCAGCTAGTCCCAGTCCACTATGTTATGCCGGTTCCCAAGAAAAGATACAATAAAATAGAAGCTGTTATTTTGGATGAGAGATACTGTTCAGTTCTTTGAAATGCAAAACTCAAGCAATTTCTTCATTGATTTTTTTTTTCCCTTTGAGAACATCTAGCCCTGTGTATTCTCATATCTGAAGAAGTTTCATGCTAAGCCCTGAGCACTGTTATGTAGCTTTTATGGCAGTTAGCCAAAATAAGGAGAGAGAGAGAGAGAGAGGAAAAAAAAAAGACTTTATGTGTATGAACTCTGTAGTTTCCATAGAAATAACATTCACATGATGGCTCCTTTTGCTAACTCAGTATCTGTAGCATATTCCAGTTTATGTAATCTGCGAAATTTGACACTACTCCAAATACTGGTTATCATAAACAATAAAGCTATGTAGACATTTTGCTCTGTCCCACATGCCTTTACTACAGGTGATCCATTATTAGTATAGAAAAATTTTATAATACAGATAAGGAAGGGAAGAAAAATAATGAAAAAACCCCACCATGCAGAGAGATAATCGCTGTGAAGATTTGGTATATGGGGGTGCCTGGGTGGCTCAGTGGATCAAAGCCTCTGCCTTCGGCTCAGGTCATAATCCCAGGGTTGATCCCAGGATCAAGCCCCACATTGGGCTCTCTGCTCATCAGGGAGCCTGTTTCCCTTCCTCTCTCTCTGCCTACTTGTGATCTCTGTCAAATAAATAAAATTAAAAAAAAAAAAAAAAGATTTGGTATATAGCTTTCTTGTCATTTGATATGTATATTTCATGTAATAAAATCTGCTACCAAAATGACAAGTCAAATGAGATCTATCTAGCTGCAATTAGATCAAATAATAGCATCTTATTTTTTACTTGGCTTTCAGACTACCACAGTTGAAAATGAGATTCAAATCACCAGAACATCAAATGAAAGTAAAAAATTGTGCTTTTTGGTAAGAAGTAAAATAAATATGTATTGCTCAGATGATGGACTCTGGAGTGAGTGGAGTGATGAACAATGCTGGAAAGGTAAGAGATAAGAGCAGTAACTGAATAGCTATTTGGTAACAAATATATTTTCTTTCAGTGTATTTTGTAATAATGGAAATAAAAATGCTCTTGCATATAGTCTATAAATAGATAAATTAGCAAGCACCTCAAACATAGATTTATAGAAAAGAAAATTAAGCTCCAGTTTTATGAAAGTGCATTACTGATTTTAAAGTTTAATTTTATATCCCCTGTAATAAATGAATTCTATTTTAGCCCAACTTAAGAACACAAGGTATGACTCTCTTTCTTTCTTCCTAATTTTCTATATAATTTGTCTTTTATTATCTTCATTCTCCTTCTGAAACAACCAGTTTGATTTTAGGATAAAACTACTTTCTTTTTCCTCAACAAAAAATGCATCTCCATTCCTCATAACCTCTCTTACCAAACATGCATATCGTACTATCCTTGCATACAGATGTGTTTTCCTTATTATTTCTAGCAGCTTTAATTACATGTATTAATTAGAATTCTTAATCCTTAGAAATTTAATTTATAGTGAAACTAAAGCAATTGTGAATTGTATATTTTGCCAACATGCTTTAGATTGGAAAATTTATGAATACATTTCATAATTTCTAGAAACATATGTTTCTTCACAATATAGTCTTTCACTATAACACAAGACATGCTTACCGACAGACCCCAATATCGTAGTTTCTTTGTAATAGTGTTTAAAAAACAAAATTCAACTGTGTAAATTTGAAGATCTGATTGGCTTTATGTAAGATTTATAAATTGAGCAACATCCCATTTTGCAAATAGGAAGGAGCTCTGAGGAGCTGTATGAAATGGAAGGTTTTATAGGCAGAAGGGGGAAAATTATGGATTATTTTAGGAAAGGTCACTTTCCTTTACGGGATGAAAGGGGTCAGAGGTCCACCAGGCAGATTATCTCACTAGTACTGATCAGGTAATTCCAGACACTTGATAAAGGTCATGTCCCTGGCACAATGCTGAAACTGTAATTAAGTTAGATTTTAAGTCTTAGTTTTCTGGTGTGGAGCTTAGCACAAGGGACTCCATTTTGAGCCCGTTATCTTTTTCCTTTAGCAATAGGAAGAAAAAATAGATAAACCTATGTTCAGCAATTAATGTTTTAGTATGTTATCTTATTTAAAAATGTCTTTTTTTCGGGGCACCTGGTGGCTCAGTGGGTTAAAGCCTCTGCCTTCGGTTCAGGTCATGAACTTGGGTTCCTGGGATCCAGCCCCACAACAGGCTCTCTGCTTGGCAGGGATCAAAGAGATCCCTTCCTCTCTCTCTGCCTGCCTCTCTGCCTACTTGTGATCTCTGTCTGTCAAATGAATAAATAAAATTTTAAATAAATAAATAAATAAAATAAAAATGTCTTTTTTCTTTAAAAAAAAAAGATTTTATTTATTTGCGAGAGAGAGAGAGAGAGAGTGAATTGGGGAAGGGGCAGAGGGAGAAGTAGACTCCCCACTGAGTGGGGAGCCATATGTGGGGCTGATGCAGGGCCGGATGAGGGGCTCGATCCCAGGACTCTGGATCATGACCTGTGCTGAAAGCAGACACTTAAGGACTGAGCCACCCAGGTGCCCCCAAAATGATCTTTGTTTATTACTATATTATGGATATTTAGAGCTATCCTTCATTTAACTTACTAAAACTTTTTTTTTTTTAAAGGCTTTGTTTATTTATTTGACAGACAGAGATCACAGGTAGGCAGAGAGAGAGGAAGGATGAAGCAGGCTCCCTGCTGAGCAGGGAGCCCGATGCGATGCCAGGGCTCTCCATCCCAGGACCCTAAGATCATGACCTGAGCCAAAGGCAGAGGCTTTAACCCACTGAGCTACCCAGGTGCCCCTAACTTACCAAAACTTTTAAGGTTTTATGTTACCAAAAAGAGTTGGGGAAACAAAAAAATTCACCTAAAAACTCTTATTTCATAAACATCTATCTAATTGTTCTCAATTATGTTTATATTACTCACAAAAACTTGATAAGACATGAAACAAAGTCAACTGTCATCTCAAACTATTTTTTCATGCTGACAAGTTTTGTAAGAGATAACATGAACTCTTTTGACCTTTAATAAGCTTTGGTAGAAAAAAAGAATTATGTTTAATCCTGGTAACTTGAAAGACATACCTGTTTTAATTAAACCAACAAACTTAAAGTAGTTTTAATACCCAGTATTTTCCCAGATCATGTAAACCTGAAACTCATTTGGGTTAGTTTCTTATTATATTTCTGAGAATTGTTTATATAAATGTTTAATTTTAAGTTGGTTAAATAGAATTTTTTTACAAATTAATTTTGACAGTACTATCCATAGGCAGAAAAATATCTTACAATACATGTATATATAAACACACACAAATGGGCGCCTGGGTGTCTCAGTTGGTTAAGCTTCTGACTTCTGCTCAGGTCATGACCTCAAGCCCCAGCAGGGCTCAAGCCCCAGCAGGGCTCCAAGCTCAGCAGGGAGTCTACTTATCCCTTTCCCTCTGCCCTTCCCCCCTGCATGTGTGCACGTGTGTGTGTGTGTGTGTGTGTGTGTGTGTGTGCACGCACGTTTGTGTATGCACGCTCGCTCTCTCTGTTTCAAATAAAATGTTAAAAAAATAAATAACTAGAAATATACAGACAGAAAACTTATAGCTTCCATTTAAAAAATACTGCCATTGAATCAGGTACAATAATACAAATTAGTATTTGTGAGAAGCATTCATCTAAGTTTCAAATGACCTTTTTATTTTTGAGTTCTTCTGGTAAGAATTACCTCCCTGAAGTTTGTACTTTAAAGAGATGACCTAGATAAAAGCACTTACCAAAGACAGAGGGAAAGAATGTGTGTTCCTCCAACAAGGACTTTAGTTTCCTAAGGCCAGAATTGTTACAATACTTAAAAAGCCTTTAGAAATAAACAGGGGAGGTTTAGGGAGCGATAAAAAGGAAGAAGTGAACTTTAAACTACTTCTACAGCTGCATTTCTCATTCTGTAAAGATTTGTAAGATAAGGACAATTATTCTTATTTTCTCCAACAACTGGATTGCAGCCTAAATGACATAAGAGGTTGATCCTCCTATTAAAGTACCTTATCTTCAATTTGCTTTTTTATACCACGGATCTTTGGAATGTTTTAGTAAATCCTTTTACAAAGGCTTCAGAAGGTTTTTCTTTCTGGGTGCATAATTTCCTTTTGGTTTAGGGAAGGAAGCCTAAAAAAAAAAAAAAAATTCTTTCAGGCTCTGTGTATCAGCTTTCAGTGTCTGACCAACTTGTGACCATAGAACTGCTAAAGAATCCTTTAGACTATCTTGTGAATTTTCAGCTGGGACAAACAGTTTTTCTGGCAGTACTTAACAATCCCCACTTGGTGTAAGAGGGGCCCCAAGGAGGATGTAAAGGATATTACCTTCCGAAGATCCAGAGTCACTCCTAAAGATAGCCCTAGGAAGGAATCAACCACCTGCATGTCCCAGGCAGCAGGAATCCAAGCCTGATTTGTAGGACACACAAACGAGACAAGCAAGAAGGCATATAGCTAGCTATCTCTGGGAGAGACAGGATCAATAACCAGTGGGTCTGGATTTGAAAAGGAAGGGACAATATTAAATTTTAGTTTCTTCTCTTGAGCATTATGCAGAGATTTGTGAGAGCTGACTCTGATAAGAATTCTTACCCTTTGCTGGCTTCTACCAGTTTTCCCAAGATGCCCTTTGTAGACTCCAGAATTTGGCAAAGTTTTTAATTAATTTTAGTGTTAGCTTCCCTTGGCTGTTTAAGGGAATAACATAGCAGTTTACGAGAAAATCCCCCAGGGTCTCATCAACTCTGGGAGGGGCCCATACGGGAACCTTCCTTCAGGGAAGGATAAAACTGAGGACATTTGAGTTGATGTTGAAGAATTTGCATAGGGCCTTTGTAAAGTCTGTATAAAACTTCTAAGCAAAACTTTTAAGCAAACCTTTTAAGCAAAGGCCTTCTTTCTGAGTGTACAATTTAAACTTGGACCAATTCACCCTTGTTCCAGAGTTGGAGGGAAGCATCTCCTGTTGCTTCTATCTGCCCCTGAACATTGGCTGTCAGCTGATCACTTGTAGGAGGGCCTAAGAGCAATTCTGGTCATATTTTGGGGGGGGGGGAGGGTGGCGGAGGAAAGATTTCTCAGGGAGCCATATGATTTGTCTCTTAACTGCAATATACCGGTAGGAAGAACACCCGTTAGCATCTAATAAGGTCCTTGTGAGTAGGGGTGTTGAATGGCCACTAATCTTTCCAACTCCTCTCTAAATTTGTATGATCTGAAAGCGAAAGTAAAGGGGCTTTATAATTTAAAAGAATAGCTGCTGTCCCTGGGACATGAATTCTTCACAGTGGGGGTCCAAGATATACCTGAAAAGGACTTCATATGGGAAGACCTGAAGCTGGTAGAGCCTGATTAAAGAGCCTTGGAAAGTAGGAATTATAAAGGATAGCAAAATGAGTTCCACCACCCTTATTGGGTGCTTCTGCTAAAATCACTTCCTAGCTTTCAGTATTTACACAAGTAACCCATATACCCTGGACCTGGCGATCAGGCAAGAGTATTCTCTGTAAATGTTAGAGGAAAGGGGAAGCTGAACTAGGCAGATGGAGCCAGATTTTGAAAAGGAGAATTTACATTGGATGTAGACTTTAATTTTTTTCTAATTTTTGTTCTTCCATTTTGTTAAGGGAGCCCCTAAGGCTTGCCATATTATATTCCTTTGTGTTCCATTTTTATTTTTAAAAGATTTTATTTATTTATTTGACAGAGAGAGTGGGAGAGAACACAAGCAGGGGGAGAGGGAGAAGCAAGCAAGGCGCCCGATGCAGGGCTTGATCCCAGGACTCTGGGACCACAACCCGAGGCGAAGGCAGATACTCAACAACTGAGCCACCCAGGCGCCTGTGGAAAAAAATGTAGTTTTTCCACAGCTGTCAATAGGATGAGTGCTCCCTAAAAGCTTCAATCTAGAAATCTAATTCAAAAGATCCATTTTCTGGCCATTGATAAGTAAGATCTATTAATCTCAATAGTGACTCAAATCAATAAGCCTCTCTATGGACACAAAGGGTATCGCAAAGGAGAGTACACCAGATACAGCCCTCACAGGATTCAGTCTAAGAGAACAAAGACCTTTATTATCACAACGAGACAACAAAAATTGAGATGACAAAGGCCCCTTATGAACTGAGGCCCCTTAAGACAAAATTCCCCTGACAGCTGGCATAGTCAGACCAAGAAACCTAGGTCTAGACTAGTTTAGCCCAAGTTCTGTTTTTACATTGGACCCAGGCCTAACTCCGTCCGCTCAGATCCACAGCCTGTTCAGCTCTCTGCCAAATGCACACTGGTACATGTACCCTTTGGTTGGCAGAATATTCTCACTGGTCATAAAGCCAAGCTCTCAAGTTGTAGAAAGTGACAAAAAGAAACCGAGGCAAAGGATTAATAGAAAACAAAAGTACTCATACCAAATCTTTACCAGATGTACTGCACCCAAGGAACTTGTTCCATAAATATTTTCTCCTGTTAACCTACATTTAGAAAAGAAAAGGACTCTCACCACTCTTGCTTTCATGAGACTCTGTAGGCAGAGATCTAGGAGACTCACATAGTAAGAATTCTTGCCAGCCAGTTAAAATTTATCCTGCTGAATACACTAACTGTTGTGGAGGAAAAATGTTCCTTCTAGTCTTCTAGATTCTTTGGCTTCTCTAATAATTAAACTGATATAAGATAGATTAACAATAAAAAAAGTTAATTTCATAAGTACAGGGGCCCCATGGAAATGTGAGACCCAAGGACAATTAGGGCAGTTGAGGCTTATATGCCATCATGAGCTAAGGAATGGGACTGGGACCTGGCTTTTCAAAGTAGGAGAAGGGTAATTCACAGGACAATAGGAAGAGGGGGATATCCCCACAGGGGATATGTTCCAAGACCCCTAATGGATGCCTAACACCATGGAGAGTACTGAACCCTCTATAAACTGTTTTTTCCTATATAATCTATGGTAAAGTTTAATTTAGGAGTAGGCACAGAAAGATTTAACAGCAATAGCTAATAAAATAGAACAGTTATAACAATATAGTGTGATAAAAGCTATGTGAATGTGGTCTTTTTTTTTTTTTTAAGATTTTATTTATTTATTTGACAGACAGAGATCACAAGTAGGCAGAGAGGCAGGCAGAGGGGGTTGGGGGGAAGCAGGCTCCCTGCTGAGCAGAGAGCCCGATTTTAGGCTGGATCCCAGGACCCTGGGACCATGACCTGAGCCGAAGGCAGAGGCTTTAACCCACTGAGACACCCAGGCGCCCCTGAATGTGGTCTTTAAAAATACCTTATACTCAATCTTCCCTTCTTGTGATGATGTGAGATGATAAAACGTCTAAGTGATCAGATGAAGTGAGGCAATACTACTGTAGGCATTATGACATAGCATTAGGCTACTGTTGATCTGATTATACATCAGAAGGAGGATCATCTGCTTCTGGACTGCAGTTGACCACTTGTAACTGAAACCATAGAAAGCAAAACCATGGAAAAAGATGGGGTTTTTTGTTTTGTTTGTTTATTTATTTATTAGAAGAATTTATTTATTTGACAGAGAGAAATCACAAGTAGGCAGAGAGGCAGGCAGAGAGAGGAGGCAAGCAGGCTCCCCACTGAGCAGAGACCCTGATGTGGGGCTCGATCCCAGGACCTTGAGATTGTGACCTGAGCCGAAGGCAGAGGCTTTAACCCATTTAGCCACCCAGGCGCCCCCATGGATAAGGATGTTGATGGTGGTGGGATGCTACTGTAATTACATGATTCCCCTGCCATACAGATAGGTCATTCAAATGAAAGTTGTTTCTGGTAATAGCTTGCTCTCAGACCAGGCTGAGAATAAATAAGATCATTAAATAAATAAAAGAATAAATAAATAAAAGAATAAAAATTCTTTTATGTGGTTAAGGGAGAGGTAAACATTTTTCTTGAGTCTGCTGAGTCTTTTTTTTTTTTTTTTTAAAGATTTTATTTATGTATAGAGAGAGAGAGGGAACACAAGCAGGGGGAGGGAGTGAGACTGGGAGAAGCAGGCTTCCCTCTGAGCAGGGAGCCTGATTCAGGGCTCAGTCCTAGGATGTTGGGATCACGACCTGAGCCAAAGGCAGAAGCTTAAGAATTGAGCCATCCAGGCACCCTGCGTCTGCTGAGTCTTGATTGCCTTCAGCTCAAAATAATCCCCTTGCCAAGGTGGTGTATTTTCTGGTTATGTATTCTGCTCCCTGTTACCAGATTTTGCTCACTATAGCATTAGGTGATATAAAACTTTGACTTAGTAAGAGTTAAGAGATACACAAGATCTCTTTTTCTAATCACTTAGCTAATATTTCATCATTTTGGTATGAAATTTCACAAGGTAAAATTTTAAATGAAATCACATCGGAAAACAAGAATTGAGCTTTAGGGAGTTGTTTTTCCAAGTGCAATGAAGAGATGGGACGTTTAGTCAAGTAATTGTTCTATATACAAATTGCACAAATGGAAGGTATGCTATACTCAAACAAAACTGTGGTACCTAGGCACTAGCAAATATGGCAGAGGCTTCCAAGTTTAACTCAGTTCTTCACCAGTTACTGGCTTACTTACAAACTAATTTAGCTTCAAAAATAATTGTAGGGTGCCTGGATGGCTCAGTGGGTTAAAGCCTCTGCCTTCAGCTCAGGTCATGATCCCAGGGTTCTGGGATCAAGCCCCGCATCGGGCTCTCTGCTCCGCGGGGAGCCTGCTTCCTCCTCTGTCTCTCTGCCTGCCTCTCTGCCTACTTGTGATCTCTGTCTGTCAAATAATTAAATAAAATCTTCAAAAAAAAAAAAAGATGAAAGTTATAAAAAAAATTGTAAACATCTAACCTTTCCTTTTTTTTTTTTTAACTGTTTAATCCTAGGTGACAAATGGAAGGAAACCGTAGTATTTTTCTTGATACCATTTGCTTTTATCTCACTGTTCATTTTGGTAATAACTTGTCTGCTTTTGTATAATCAAAGGGCTTTACTGAAAACGGTAAGTTGTATAACATAATGTTTAGTCTGAGATAGTAGCTAACAAATAAATGTTCTGTGTTTAGAATTGATAGACCTATGTTTTTATAATTTTTCCTATAAACTGTGGATATACAACTGATGTTGTATGGATTATGATGATGTCTTCAGAAAATACAATAATTTAAAAAATTAATCCTATAAAGCTAAATTTGGAGGTGGATTTACTTTTGTTGAAATATAGGAATAATGTTTTGGAATATGAAACACTATTCACCTCTAGTTTAGGGAACAATATAAGGAAAGAGTTACAGGAGAAAAGCAGGATTGGGAGGAAGGAAGGAGTGACTTAAACTGAATATATATATATTAGTAATATAACTTACTAATTATACTAATTATACTAGTAATTACTAATTATATTAGAAATATATTACTAGTATGTCACAGGCAAATATCCCCCAAATTGAAAAAGATAGTGTCTGCCCTCCAAGAGTTTATATACTCTAGTTGGGGAGATAGAATCCATAAAAAGTAATAATCTGTACTGTGAGCTGTTTTTAGATAGTTCCTATTTAAGCTGTACAAATGTTACACAATTTCAGAAAATGAAGGTCAATAAAGATTGGTGGGCTTTAAGGAGAAACTGTGATTTGTAGAAAAATATCTTAATGCCAAGTCTTTTAAAGATAAAGGGAAATTTGAATGTGCATGAAATGTTTCACTGTATTTCTCTGCTGAACGCTTTTTTAAAATCTATTTCTCTGAGTTACTAATCTGAGTTGAAATAGTTTGTGTTATTACTGATTATTTGTTAATAATGGAGCTCTTTTTTAAATTTCAGATCTTTCAGGCAAAAAAAGAAGTCTTTTCTCATCAGGAGACATTTTTTTGACTCATTAACTTTCAGTCTTATGACCAAATGTTAAATATGAGTCTTATTAAACTGAAGCTTTTCACCAAATATTGAATAAATCTTGTTTTAAAAGCATTGTTGTATTTAAGTAGACTTTAGAATACTCAAACCTTCGACTAGTAGTACATTTTCTGGATTCTAATAAGTTTTCTCCTCATTAATGCATAGTCAGAGTACTACACATAGAGAAGTCAAGGGTTGGGTCAGATTCTAATCACTGATGTGTTAATAAAACAGTGTGATTTTATAATTTGCACTAAGCCAGAAATATTGTTGAATTCTGGAAAATGAGATTCTCATTAAAAAAAAAATAATACTTGGGATGAATGTAGTCACCATAAGTAAAGTCGTTTGGCTTTAAAATTAACCTGTGGAGAGGATTAATAAGAAATAAGAAGTTTTCAGTACATTGATAGTCTAAATATGTACTTTATATTTTGTGGAAAAAGGTGGAAGAAATGAATGCATAGGAAGGCTGAAAATAATGAAATGAGTAGAGAGATCATATTTGAAAAATCCAGATGTCACAAATATGTAGTAAAAGCTTGGGAGTTTCCTGTACTAGTTGGCAGGCCGCATCTCCTACTTTCTGATGGTGTGATTATTTATTTATTTATTTATTTTTAAGTTCAGGAACCAAAAGGCAGAAGCCTTGAAATTACTAAGAAGCCTTTTAAAAGTAAATATAACTTTCAGACTAATTGACAATTAACTTCTGGGAGAGAACATGGCAACCTAAGTGTAGAGAGTTGCTTTAAAACTTAGGGAATAATGACCTATAGATTACATTCAAGAGCCAAGTTTTAGTTTGGACAAATTTCTTTTAATATAATTCAAAGTGTTTTTTCCTTGTGGTCCACAGACCAATAGAGTAGGGATTTCTTGGGAGCTTATTAGAAATGCAGAATCTCAGACCTTAAGCCAAACCTTCTTAATTAGCAATCTGTATTTTAAGAACATCCCCAGGTGATTCATTTGCACATTCAATTTGAAAAGCACTGATATATAGGAGCATTTTAGAATGAAATTGATTAAAACAGTATAATGGAGAGATAAACCCATCAGCAGGATAACCACAGCTTTGACTATTATTGGTAGTGACCATTTATCTCTAAAAGGGGAAGAAGAGGTAAACCGAGGTGTAAACCAGAATACCACTCTCTACTGTCACTTGTAATCAATGACAGATGCACTACCACCTTCCTAAGGCCTATCCTTGTTAAACATTAAAAGTCCTATAGCAATATATATGATTAGCAAATTACTCTCAAACCAGGTCTTGCTAAAGATGTTTTGAAGAGTTGAGAGGTGTTGGGGAAGAAAGAGGAATGTGGAGGGGAAAATGTCAAGCCTAGACAGAAATGGAAGTCAGCCACATGAGTGGGTCTTGGGGAACAAGTATTTCAATTCCTCTCTTGAGAGCTGCATAACTAGTTCTACTAATCAAAAGATTGCTGGCATTCCTGCCATAAACCTACAAGTTCCTACCAAAATTGCCCTAATAAACTGGATATGACAACAAAATGACAACAAATCTGGACAAAAAGACAAAAGGTCTTTGCAGAAGGATCCCTGGAACTCCTGGCCTACTAACTCTATAGGTTTACTAACCTTTCAATAATGTGACTCCAAATTTTCTGAAATTGAATTTTTTCAAGTCCTTTTTTTTTTTTTTTTTTGCATTATGATAGAGTTTTAAGATACCAAAAATTTCCCAAATGTTTGATATATAGATAGTCCCCTAAGTCACATCGCCCCTCTCTCCCATCTGACTTCTGTCACCTAGGGCTGCCCTATGCCCTCACTTAGAAGCCTCTCCCCTAGGACCTCCCAGAAACACCTTTTTCTTTTTTTTTTTTTTTTTTTTTTTTTTAAAGATTTATTTATTTATTTGACAGAGAGAGAGAGAGATCACAAGTAGGCAGAGAGGCAGGCAGAGAGAGAGGAAGGGAAGCAGGCTCCCCGCCGAGCAGAGAGCCCGATGTGGGACTCGATCCCAGGACCCCGAGATCATGACCCGAGCCGAAGGCAGCGGCCCAACCCACTGAGCCACCCAGGCGCCCACCTTTTTCTTTTTTAAAAAAAGATTTTATTTACTTATTTGACAGAGAGAGATCACAAGTAGGCAGAGAGGCAGGCAGAGAGAGAGAGCGGGGGAAGCAGGCTCCCCGCTGAGCAAAGAGCCCGTTGCAGGGCTCAATCCCAGGATCCTGAGCCGAAGGCAGAGGCTTAACCCACTGAACCACCCAGGTGCCCCAAGAAACACCTTTAATAAACTTTAAATAGCAGGAGTTCTCCAGGATCCTACTCTAGGGCAAAAAGGAGTGAGGATGACTTCATGACTATATGTCCTATGTAATTACACAGGTACCTATGCTTGGGGCCTTGGAAGAGCTTCAGACATGATTTAATCTGCTGTCACTGTCTTGAAATTCCTAATGAGTTTTGAAGAAGGAACCCCATATTTTATTCTTCACTGTGCCCTCTTAATTATATAATCCATCAGTTCTGATTAGACTGCTCAAGCTATACCATAAAAACATCCATATCCGTTTATGACTATGATTTCTCCCCAGATGGTGTTGGTCACCAGCATTACTTGTCCTTCCCAGTTCTGTGTTGCAGAAGCTCTGTTCTTGGCAAAGGACTTTTGAGGCTCCCTCCCTTCACCTACCTCCCATTCACAGGTGCAGCAAGCCAAGAATACTGGGTTCCAGTAATCTTCACCCCAGCTTCCATGTAGGACTAAGGTTCTATGCTGGAAGGGACAAACCAAGAAGATCAGAGATGTCTGTTCCCCTCCTGCCCCCCAGCCCAGAGTCTTGCTTCTCATGGATGATACTGTAAGGGTAAATATTCCTGCCCCATCTCTGAAGCAGTAGCAAAGAGTTTCACATATGGCGAGAGTCAAGCGGTAAGAACAGAGCTTGGTAGCTCTCTCTTAAAGGGGTTGACTTTGTTTGAAAGCGACTAGAAAAGTTTGCTTATGGATGCTGTCAAAAAATACAGATCTGTGGCACCTGGATGGCTCAGTCTATTAAGCATCTACCTTTAGCTCAGATCATGATCCTAGGGTTCTGGGATTGAGCCCTGCATGGGAAAATCCCTGCTTAGCAGAGAGTCTACTCCCCTACCCATGTGTGTATACTCTCTCTCTAACAAAAATCAATATCTTTAAAAAATGCAGATTTTGCTGATAAGCAAACATCATACAAAAAGGCAGAGGAGGCTAGAGCTACATAGAAGTAACATTTCCCTATCTCACTGTCCTTAAGTTGGTATAAATTTGAAATAGATCTGAGAATTAAGATGTATACTGAAAGCCCTAGGGTAACCAAGAAAATAAATTTTAAAAATAATAAACAATTATTAAAATAGCTGAAATACTACATTAAAAATAATCACTTCAAATGAAGATAATACAGAAAGAATGAGAAAATAACATGAATCACAGGAAAAACATAAAGTAAAATGATGGTTGTAAAACCAGTCATATTAATAACAATAAAACTGAGTTAATCTGTACAAAAAGCAGACATTTTGATACTGGAATGAATGAATGAATGAATGAATGAATGAATGAATTTATTTCAAAGATTTTATTTATTTATTTGACTGAGAGACAGCGAGAGAGGGAACACAAGCAGGGAGAGTGGCAGAGGGAGAAGCAAGCTCCCCACTGAGAAGGGAGCCCAAACTCAGTAATAATAGCTCTACTTCAATGACTCACTTTATTTTTTTAAAAAGATTTTATTTATTTGAGAGAGAAAGCACAAGCAGGGGGAGAGAAAGAAGCAGACTCCCTGCTGAGCACAGAGCCCAATGTGGGGCTCGATTCCAGGACCCTGATATCATGACCTTAGCCAAAGGCAGACACTTAACAGACTGAGCCACTAAGGTGCCCCAACAACTCACTTCCAATGATGGAACAAGTAGGCAGATGATCAACTAGGAAACAGAGAACTTGAACATAATATAAACCTGCTAGGTCTAACACATCTATAGAACAATTTATCCAACGGCATCAACATACACATTCTTCTTAAGAGTATATGGAACATTATCCAAGATAAACCATATGCTAGGACATAAAACAAAACTAAACAAATTTTAAAGGCTCTAAATCATTTGAAGTATGTTCTTTGACTACAATGTAATGAAATTAGAGAATAATAAAAATAAATATTTAGAAATAGACAAATATGTGGAAATTAAATAACACACTCCTAAAAAAGCAGTGGGTCAAGGAAAAATCACAAGGGAATATAGAAAATACATTGATAAGACTGAAAAAAAAAAAAAAAAAGAACACAACACACCTAACTTACGGGATCTAGCCAAAACAGTGTTTAGCAGGAAAGTTATAGCTACAAATTCATATATTAAAAAGGAAGAAAAAAAATCAATAATGTAACCTTTCACTGAAGAGATTGGAAAAGAAGAGCAAACTCAACCCAAAGTAAGCTGAAGATAGTATGTAATAAAAATTAGAGCAAAATAAATGAAATAGAGAATAGAAAAACAGAGATAATCAAGAAACCAAAACACGGTTATTTGAAAAAAAAAATCAATAAGTTGACAAACCTTTAGCTATATTGATAAAAGGGAGAGCGAAGATTCATATTATTAAAATTAGAAATGAAAAATTACTACCATCCTTAGAGAAATAAAAATGTGTATAAGGGAGTATCATGCCACAAAGTAAAAAACTTAGATGAAATGGACAATTTCCTAGAAAGACACAAATGACTGAAATTGACTCAAGAGGAAATAAAAGACCTAAGAGATAGAATTAGTGACTTTTAAACTCCCCATACAACAGCCTAGGCCCAGATGGCCTCACCGGTGAATTCTACCAAATATTTATACAAGAATTCATGTCCATTCTCCCCAAACTCATTCTAACTGTAGATGGGGAAGAAACATTGCCCAACTCATTCTCTGAGCCCAGTATTACCTGGATGCCAAAACCAGAAGGCAGTTATTTTGTAGGAATCTCTTCAATTTTGGTTCACTGAATGTTTCCTCATAATTAGATTCATGTCACACATCTTCGACAGAAACGTCACAGAAGCAATGTTGTGTTCATCTCATTGCATGTTATCAGGTAGTGCATGATTTCAATGTGTATCATTATTAATGATATTCACTTCGTTAACTTCATTAAAGTGGTTGCTATCAAGTTTTACCCTGTAAAGTTACTCTTTCTCCACCTTGTAATTATTAAGTATTTTTTTTTAATATTTTTATTTTTTATTTATTTATTTTTTTAAAGATTATTTATTTATTTATTTGACAGACAGAGATCACAAGTAGGCAGAGAAGCAGGCAGAGGGAGAGGAGGAAGCAGACTCCCTGCTGAGCAGAGAGCCCGATGTGGGGCTCGATCCCAGGACCCTGGGATCATGACCTGAGCCGAAGGCAGAGGCTTTAACCCACTGAGCCACCCAGGCGCCCCTTTTTTTTATATTTTTAAAAAATTTATTTATTTGACAGACAGAGATCACCAGTAGGCAGAGAGCAGGCTGAGAGTGAGGAGGAAGCAGGCTCCCTGCCGAACAGAGAGCCCGATGCGGGGCTTGATCCCAGGACCCTGAGATCATGACCTGAGCTGAAGGCAGAGGCTTTAACTCATTGAGCCACCCAGGCGCCCCGATTAAGTATTTTGTATTTTAAAGAATGTAAATATTCTATTCCTCATTAAACTTTAGACTTGTTAACTAATCTGTATCTGTTAAATTAATGATTTCTTCTTTTATTCACTGAATTATAATCCATCACTATTATTTATTTTTGTGTTAACATTGTTCCAGATGTCTTGGGCAATGGGAACTTTTTAAGCTGGCTTCTCTGTCCTTTTGACACATCCCCATCATTCTTTGAGCAATTTCATGCTTTTGGTACAAATATTCTGGGCCCATCTTGTACTATTCCTGCCCTAGCCATGAAATTAACTATGTCTCCAAGAAGTCCCAGTTCCAGTCAGTGGAAAATGGAATATAGAACCCAATATATAAGAGATATATGTACTTATTATTTTCCACCTCTTCTCATTGGACTCTGCCATGTGCAGATACCTTCCTTACTCCAATCAATCTCTGACTGCCCACATAGGGTAGCCCCACCCCATGCATGCATGTGCTCCTTGTCTTGCTTGACTTCTGACTTTCCATGCCAACCTGCCACATTGTGAATTTCTTCCTCTACTCAGACTATGATTCTATACACCAGGCCTGCCTCCTGTTTGGATACTGAGCTGCTTCCCTGTACGAAGCCTTTTATTTTTTTATTTTATTTTTTAAAAATATTTTATTTATTTGACAGACAAAGAGATCACAAGTAGGCAGAGAGGCAGGCAGAGAGAGAGGAAGGGAAGTAGGCTCCCTGCTGAGCAGAGAGCCCGATGTGGGGCTCGGTCCCAGGACCCTGGGATCATGACCCGAGCTGAAGGCAGAGGCTTTAACCCACTGAGCCACCCAGGCACCCCTACAGATGCCTTTTAATACCACTTAGGCACTGACTGCCAATGTCAGGACAGGTCCTAGCATGGACATGCTATTTATACTTATCAGACTCTGACATCTCATACTACACTGCCCTCCACATTTGTGATCCCATCTTCTCTCTCTGAGTTTTGACACCCGATACTAGGTTAATCTGACTGCATGGATATCCTCTTCACCCCCCTTCACCTCAGACATCTCAGCTCTGGAACACCACGGTTCCACTCCTCTACATCATGGAAGCCTACCTAGATCTATCCCAGCTGCTCAGCAAGAGGAAGAGGGGAAAGGGGAAGGGGGTGCTTGACTTGAATTTTGTAGCGAAAGTGGACATTGACAATCAAAGATAAAAGAAATTTCAGTATGGAACTTATATGTGAATTATGGGGTATAGAAAAATAATTTTTCAAGTTTGAAAGTTGAAAAATTTTTCAACTTTTCCCAGAAAGTTACCCAATAATTGCATCACAATTTGGTGAACAATTTATTTCCTCCCAATGTAAAATGACATTTTCCACATTTACTGTATATTTAACATACAATGCTATATTAGTTTCAGGTGTACAATATAGTGTTCTGACAATTCCGTGCATCACTCTATGCTCATCATGACAAGTGCACTCCTTAATCTCCATCATCAATTTAATCCATCTCCTCCCCCACAACCCTCCCTCTGGTAACCATCAGTTTGTTCTATAGAGTTAAGAGTGTGTTTCTTGATTTATCTCTCTCTCTCTCTTCTTTCTCTTTCTCACTACAGGTTTGTGATATAACTTGAAGACCAGAATTGTGATGCCTCCGGCTTTGGTTTTCTTTTTCAACAATCCTCTGGCTATTCAGGGAATTTTGTGGTTCCATACAAATTTTAAGATTGTTCTCCTTCTGTGTAAAATGCTGATGGTAACTTCATAGGGATTGCATTATTGCTTTGGGTAGTATAGACAATATAGTAGAACAATATTTGTTCTCCCAATCCATGAGCATAGAATGTCTTTCCATTTCTTTGTGTCATCTGCAATTTCTTTCATCAGTATTTTATATATTTCAGAGCACAGATCTTTTACCTCTTTGGTTAGACTTATTCCTAGATATCTTATTGCTTTGGTGCAGTTGTAAATGGGATTGGTTCCATCCTCTCTCCTTCTGCTGCCTCATTATTGCTGTATAGAAATGCAACAGATTTCTGTATGTTGATCTTTTATCCTGCAAATTTACTGAATTTGTGTATCAGTTGTAGCAAATTTTTTGTGGAGTCCTTTGGGTTTTTTATATATAGTATCATGTTGTCTGCAAATAGTGAAGTTTTGACTTCTTCCCTGCTGATTTGGATGCCTTTTTTCTCTTTTTGTTGTCTGACTGCTAAGGCTAGGACCATCAGTACTATGCCGAATAAAAGTGGGGAGAGTAAATATCCTTGTCTTGTCCCTGACCTTATGGAGGTCTTTTCCCCATTAAGGATGATGTTAGCTGTAGGTTTTTCATCTATGGCCTTTATTATGTTGAGGTATGTTCCCTATCAACCTACTTATTTGAGGATTTTTTATCATGAACGGATGTTGTACTTTGTTAAGTGCTTTTTGTGCATCTACTGAAATGATCATATGGCTTCTCTTACTGATATGATGTGTCTCATTGACTGATTTGTGAATATTGAATCACCCTGGCAACCCAAGAATAAACCCCACTTCATTGTGGTGAATGATTTTTTTAATGGACTTTTGGATTCGGTTTGCTAGTATTTTGTTGAGGATGTTTGCATCTATGTTTATCAGGGATATTGGTCTATAGTTCTCTTTTCCGGTGGAGTCTTTATCTAGTTTTGGTATCAGTGTCATGCTGGCCTCATAGAATGAATTTGGGTTTTCCTTCCTCTTCTATTTTTGGTAATAGTTTGAGAAGAATAGATATTAAATCTTTAAATGTTGGTAGAATTCATCTGTGAAGCCATCTGGCCCTGGGCTTTTGTTTGTTGGGAGTTTTTTTTGTTTTTTGTTTTTTGTTTTTGTTTTTTTGTTTTTAAGATTTTATTTATTTATTTGACAGAGATCCCAAGTAGGCAGAGAGGCAGGCAGAAAGAGAGGGGGCAGGCAGGCTCCCTGCTGAGCGAAGAGCCTGATGCGGGGCTCGATCCCAGGACCCTGGGATCATGGCCTGAGCCAAAGGCAGAGGCTTTAACCCACTGAGCCACCCAGGTGCCCCATGTTGGGAGTTTTTTGATAACTGATTTAATTTCTTTGCTGGTTATCAGTCTGTTCAAGTTTTCTATTTCTCCCTGTTTCAGTTTGTTAGTTTATGTTTCTAGGAATACATCCATTTCTTACAGGTTGTCCAATTAGTTGGCATATAGTTTTTCCATAATATTGTCTTATAGTTATTTGTATTTCTGGAGTGTGGGCTGTTATTTCGCCTCTCTCATTTGTGATTTATTAGGATCCTTATCTTTTCTTTTTGATAAGTCTGACTAGAGGTTTGTCAATTTTGCCATTTTTTTTTTTTCAAAGAATGAGCTCCTAGTTTCAGAGAGCAATTCTTTTTTATTTTTTTTAAAGATTTATTTATTTATTTATTTGACAGAGAGAGAGAGAGACAGAGAGAGCACAAAGAGGCGGAGAGGCATAGGGTGAGAGAGAAGCAGACTCCTTGCTGACCTGTGATCCTGATGCAGAACCTGGAGATCATGACCTGAGCCAAAGGCAGATGCTTAACCATCTAAGCAACACAGGCACCCCTCTTTTTTTTTTTTTTAAAAGATTTTATTTATTTATTTGTCAGAGAGAGAAAAAGAGAGTACAAGGAAGGGGAGCAACAAGCAGAGGGAGAAGTGGGCTCTGCACTGATCAGGGAGCATGATGCAGGACTCCATCCCAGGTCCCCATCCCAAGACCCCAGGATCATGATCTGAGCAAAAGTCAGAGGGTTCACTGACTGAGCCACCCAGGTGTCCCTCAGTGGTCAGTTGTGTTGTTTTCTTATATTTTTGCTTTTAGTTTTTATATCATTTATTTCTGCTCTAATTGGTTTTTGTTTCCTTTCCTTTTGCTGGGTTTGGATTTTGTTTATTGTTCTTTTTCTAGCTCCTGTATGTGCAAGGTTAGGTTGTTAATTTGAGATTATTTTTCTTTCTTGAGGTAGGCCTTTATTGCTATAAACTTCCCTCTTAGAACTGCTTTTGCTGCATTCCAAAGATTTTGGACTGTTGTGTATTCATTTTTGTTTGTTTCTATATACTTTTTAATTTTTCCTTTGATTTCCTGGTTGACACAGTTATGGCGTAGTAACATGTTATTTAACCTCCATGTTTTTGTGATCTTTCCAGATGTTTTTCTTTTGGTTGATTTCTAGTTTCATAGTGTTGTTGTCAGAAGAGATACATGGCATCCATCTTCTTGAATTTGTTGAGGGTTTTTTTGTGGGTTAATATGTGATCAGTTCCGGAGAATGTTCTTTGTGAACTTGAAAAGAATGTGTACTCTGTAGTTTTAGGATGGGACGCTCTGAATATATAAAATCTATCTGTTCCAGTGTTCCATTCAAAGCCATATTTTCCTTGTTGATTTTCTGTTTAGATGATCTGTCCATTGATGTAAGTGGGGTGTTAAAGTCCTCTACTATTGTCTTCTTATCAGTTCATTTATGTTTGTTATTAACCGTTTTATGTATTTGAGTGCCCCTATGTTAGTTGCAAAGAAATGTACAATTGTTACATCTTCGTGTTGTGTTATGTCCATTGTTATTATAGTGTCCTTTGTCTCTTAGTTTTTGCATTAAAGTTCTATTTTTTTCTGATATAAATATTGCTATTCTGGTTTTCTCTTGACATCTATCTGCATAGTAGATGTTTCTCTATCCCTTCATTTTAAATCTGCTCCTGTCTTTAGGTCCAAAATGAATCACTTGTATGCTGTATATAGATGGGTCTTGTTTTTTAATCCATTCTGACACCGTTTGTCTTTTGATTGGAGAGTTTAGTCTATTTACATTCAAAATAATTATTGATATATATTTATTGTCAACTTACTCTTTATTTTGTGGTTGTTTTTGAAGATTTTCTCTGATCCTTTCTTGTCTTTCCCCCAATGTTTGTTGACTTTTTTTTTTTTTTAGTAATGTAGTTGGATTTCTTTCTCTTTATTCTTTGCATATTTATTAGTAGTTTTTGATATATGGTTACCATTAGGTTTGTATATAACCTGTTCTGCATATAGCAATGTATATTAAGTTGATGGTCATTGAAGTTTGAACTCATTCTTTACTCCTTTCCTCCCAACATTTTAGCTATGTGTTTTTATATTTCTTATCCTTTATTTTGTGAGTTCCTGAACTTTTTACAGAAATATTCCTTTTAACTGCTTTTGTATTTCTTACCTTTAAACTGTCATCACTTTTGTTCTCGCCTTTCCAGACAGAGTCCTCTTTAAGATTTATTGCAGGGCTGGTTTAGTGGTCATGAACTGCCTTTAGTTTCTGTTTGTCTAGGAAACTCTTTATCTCTCCTATTCTGAATGAATGGATAGAATATTTTTGCTACAGATTTTTCTCCATTTATCACTTGGAATATATATATAATGCCACTCCCTTCTGGTTTAGAAAATTTTTGCTGAAAAACTGCCTGGTAATCTTATGGCTTTTCCCTTGTAAGTTATTGTCTTCTTTTGTCTTACTACTTTTAAAATGTTTTCTTTATCACTATATTTTGCCAATTTTTTTTACCCCCCCTTTTTTTTACTGTAGCAAATGTCTAAATATTATTTTCAAAAGTGCTTAAACAATTTTCCCAGATTACTGCTGATGGATTTTTTTTTTGCCAATTTTTTCTAAAGATTTTATTTGTTTATTTGACAGAGAGAGACACACAGCGAGAGAGGGTAAACAAGCAGGGGGAGTGGGAGAGGGAGAACAAGCTTCCTGTGGAGCAGAGAGCCCGATGTGGGACTCTATCCCAGGACCCTGGGATCATGACCTGAGCTGAAAGCAAATGTTTGACAGAGCCACCCAGTTACCCCTATATTTTGCCAATTTAGTTACAATATGTCTTTGTGTGCATCTGTTTTTATTGATTTTGATGGGAGTTCTCTGTGCCTCCTGGATCTGAATATTTGTTTCCTGCCCCAGATTAGGGAACTTTTCAGCATTATTTTTTCAAATAAATTTTCTGTCCCCTTTTCTTTCTCTTCCAGCACTCCTATACAAATATTATGTTTGATGGTCATTGAGTTTTCTAAGTCTATTCTAGTTTTGCGTATTTTTTTCTCTCTTTTTGTTAGCTTGATAACTTTCTGTTACTCTATCTCCTAGGTCATTAATTTGTTCCTCTGCTTCTTCCATCCTTTTCATTCCATCATGGGTGTTTCTTATTTCATTTATTGAGCCCTTTATCTCTGCTATGTTAGTCTTTATCTCTGTGTTAAGAGTCTCCCTCATGTCCTCCACTCTTTTCTCAAGTCCAGTGAGTATCTTTATGATCATTACCTTAAATTCTTTATAAGGCATATTACTTATATATGTTTTACTTAAATCTCTGGCCATGGCCTTTTCCTGTACTTTCATTTGGGATAAATTTTCCTGTCTTCTCATTTGGTCTAAGTCAATGTGCCTGTGTCTTTATGTTAGAAAAGTTAGATATGTCTCCTTTTCTTGAGGGTAATGGCCTTAGTCTTCTGGGGGCAGAGGCCCTCTGCACTGAGGGAAGCATAGCTGAGTGGGATGGTTCCACTGGAGCATGGGGGATAGTGCTTGGAGTAAGCAAGTTGGGTAGCAAGTTTTGGTGCTTGGCTGCTTCCCATGGGTGGCCCTGTGCTTATGCTGAGGGGTTGGGAAGGAAATGTTGCTGCCAATTCCTTTATCCCTGGAGGGGTTTCTCCATGAATGCTGTCTCTCCCAAATGTGTTATCACAGGAGCAAATAACCTCCCCACTGTGTGCCTAATGTATTCTTCAGATTTCTGTTTCCACACTGTATGACCCCAACGCATTTGCCTGCCTTCTCTCCAAGAGCAGCACAATGCCCCCCAGGCTCTACTACATCCAAGCCTGCTGACCTTTAAAATTTCAGGCTCTAAGCCCCACTGGTTACAAAATTTGGACTTTCTCACTTTCCATGCCAGTTGGTTTGAGGATTCATTTTCCCCACGTGCTCCCCTCTATGCTCGTCTGTCACTCTCCCTTCTCCACAACTGCGGTTCCTTCCCAACTTCAGTAGACACAATGTTTCTCTCCCAAACTGCATTTCTGCACTTTCTACCTTCTACTATGTGGCCTCTTCTCTACCTTAAGTTGTGGAGTTTGTTCTGCCAGCCTTCAGGGCAACTTCTGAGGTATTTAGGGCAATTTAATAGTTATCTAGTTGTATTCATGAGAGAAGTTGAGCTTCTATTTCGTCCCCATCTTCCAAGTTCTCCAGTGCAAGGCACACCAGGGCATCGTAGCAGAGCCAGGGAAGCACCCTGGGGTCTACTGCTCCTCACTGATATCCCAGGTGCAGATCCAGTGTGTAGTCCATGACCAACAGTGTGGCACACAGGAAGTAGCCCTGTTAAATTTATTACTAAGTTATCTGTTTATAACTATTGTAAATGGTATCTTTCTTCCATTATAAATGCAACTGGTTGTTACTACATAACAACACTGTTTGTTTTATATATTATTTTTATCTAGCCATCTTGCTCAATTCTTTTAAAGTATATAGTGATTTTTTCTGGGGTCTCCATATATACAACAATGTCATCAACAAATAATGCTAATATTACATCCATCATTTTACTTTTTAAAAAATAAACTTAAAAAATTTCAGTTTGCGATTTACAAAAAAAAAAATGTGAAGGTACTACAGGGAGTTCCAATCTATCACACACATTATTTATTATTATTATTATTATTATTTTGAGAGAGAGAGAGAGAGAGTGGGGGTGGGGTGGGAGAGAAAGAGAGACTCTTAAGCAGGCTCCATGCCCAACATGAAGCCTGATGTAGGGCTCAATCTCATGACCCTGAGATCACAAATGATCTGAACTAAAATCAACTGACTGAGCCACCTAGGGGCCCCTCATACATATTATTATTAACTAAAGTCCATACTTCATTTAGATTTCCTTAGGTTTTTACCTAAGGCCCTTTTTCTGTTCTAGGAACCCAACCAGGATACCACATGGCATTTAGTACTCATGTCTCCTTAGACTCCTCTGGCTGTGACAATTTCTCAAACTTTTGATGACCTTGACAGTTTTGAGGAATATTAGCCAGATATTTCATAAAATTTCCCTCAGCTGGGGATATTTTTCTCATGACTAGATTGAGGCTGAGTTTTTGATGAGGAAGACAACAGAAGTTAAGTGCCATTTTTATCACATTTATATCAAAGGTATATATTATCAACATAATCTGTCCCTATTGTTCTTGACCTTGACCACCTGGCTGAGGTAGTGTTTGCCAAGTTATTCTACTGTAAAATTACTCTTTTTCTCTCTATTATTATTTGGAAGAAGTCACAATGTATAGCTCACACTTAAGGAATAGAGAGTTATACCCAACCTCCTTGAAAGCAGAATTATTTACATAAATTATGTGGAATTCTCTTGCATGGAAGACTAATCTATTTTCCCCATTTATTTATTTATTTAATCATTTATTAATATCAGTATAGACTCATGGATACTCTTATATTTTTAATTTTTAAAAATTTAGATTTATTCATTTATTTTAGAGAGAGAGAGAACTCAAGTGGAAAGGGCAATGAGAGGGAGAGAGAATCTCAAGCCTACTTCTGCACTGAGTACAGAGCCCAACTTGGGACTCAAGCCCACAACCCCAAGATCATGACCTGAGCTAAAACCAGGAGTTGGATATTCAGCCAACAGTACCACCTAGGCACCCCATGGATACTTCTTTTATACTTTGGGTTTTATTTATTTATTTGTTTATTTATATTTATTTATAAAGATTTTGTTTATTCATTTAAGACAGAGTGAGAGAGAAAGAGAGCATGAGCAGGAGGGAGAGGCAAAGGGAGAGGGAGAAGCAGATTCCCCACTGAGTCAAGAGCCCAATATGGAGCTCAATCACAGGACTTGGAGATCATGACCTTAGCTGAAGTCAGACACTTAACCATCTGAGCCACCCAGGCATCCTTATACTTTGGGTTTTAATCCAATACTATTGTATTTATTTTATTGCTCATATTTTTATAGCTTTGGCCAATTTGGAGCTCTTTCCTGTCTCCCTTTGACATACCTCCATCATTGTGAAGCTTTTATGTTTTAACACTTCCTTACTCTTTAGCATTATAAGATCCTCTAGGCTCATCTTCTATTTTCCCTCTCTGAGCCCTAGAATGAGTAATTTCTCCAAAAAGCCTGGTCTTTTTATTGGAAATTGGTATTAGAAACCAAGATCTGGGCAAACAATGTGCTTATTGCTACTCATATCTTATAATCATATCATATACCCATATTATATTAGTGTATATACACACATGTATAAGTATTTCCATATGTGACCATCTGTATTTATAAAAGTTAAATGTGAATTTATACTGATATAACCAACAGTATTCCACTGCAACACAAATAAATTGTTCTAGTCTTCTCCTGTTACACATCTATAACCTCCCACTGCAACAATGAGAAACCTGTCTCCCATCTGCTATCTATTTAATTAATTGTTCAATTTAAGTATACATGTATAGTGGTATAAGGATTATTAACCTGTACCTCCATGATAAAGAGCATCATCGATAGTACAATGCTTTTTTCTTTTGCCTTTAGTGTTACAGACTCCACTTGTTTCCAAAGTTACTTATGTCAGTGCTGTTTTTCCCCTACCCCCTTCTTACCATATGATCTATCAATCATGCTCCTAAGTATTTAACTAACTGATTTGAAAGCTTACACTCCCACAAAAACGTGCACATAAATTTTATAGAAACTTTATTCATAATCACAGATTCACACATACCTGGAAACAAACAAGGTGTCCTTTAATAGTTAACTAAAAACCAAATAAATAAAATTAAATATTAAAAAAAGCATACTGGAGTTAGTTTATCCTAAAATACCTGTGATACATCAATATAATGGAATGTTATTCTGTAGTAAAAATAAATGAGCTATCAAACCATGAAAAGATATGGATGAAATTTGAATGCATATTGCTAAATGAGATAAGCTAGTCTTGAAAGAGCTATACACTGTGTAATTAATTATATGACATTCTAAAAAAGGTAAAACTATGGAGTAAAAATATCAGTGGTTGTTAGGGGATCACAGGGAAGAGTTGAGATTTGAATACGTGAAGCCTAGAGAATTTTTTAGGGCAATGAACTGTTGTGTATGATGTTGGTATGGTCAATATATGACACTATACATTTGTCAAGACCTATGGAACTTTATGGCACAAACAGTGAACATTAATGTATGCAAATGTTTAAAAAAATCATTTAGGGCATCAGGAATGGAATGCAGAGTTTAATTAAATAACCTAACTATATCACAAATGTGTGAAACAACATGACTGAAGGGGGATATACTATATAGGATTTCCACGAAAATTAGAACATTTTTAAGTGCAGATCAATTTCCCTTATTTTAAAATGTATTTTGTGGCTGTTGGGCTGGCAGAAAGGGCTACTTAAGATGGCGAAAGTCCCCACCACAAAACCTGAGCTCAGACAGGAGAACAAAGACCCAAGCAGGAATGGGACCCCGAGGAGCAGACGAAATATCCAAATAAGGGAAACTTGCCAAAAGACCCCTGAACTCCCCTTGAGGCCCCTTAAAAGCCCCCTTCTCCCCGCCTTGGGCGCGACTTCCGCCACTCTGCTTTCCAGAGTTGTGGAACATTACCCGAGGGTGCCCACCTTCTCCAGGAGCAACTTTCCTGGCTCCCCTTCTCCGGAGCCCTGAAACTTCGCCAGAGAGTGTTTTTAATAAATCTTGCCTTGCACCCACTTTGCCTGGTGTTGTGTTTATCTCGCCGGAAAAACTTTACAGTGGCTTGTGTTAAAAAAGATTCTTTGAATTAACAAAATACCTACATGCGCTCTGTGGAACTTTCGTCCACTGGATATTAGTAAGTGTTCCATGGAAAAAGGATTCTGGAATCAAACAGTTGGGGAAATTTGGGGTTAAGCAAAGGTTAATCTAAGTTTTTTAAATGGCAAGACTAGGTAGAGCCTTTATTTTACTATGCATCGTGACTCTTACATCATAGCATTCAGCATTTTCTAAATTTGAGAAACCTCTTTTTTTTTTAATCACAATGCTTTTTTTTTCTAGCTTTATTAAGATATAATTGACGTACGTTTGTCTAAGTTTGAGGTGTACAATGTGTTGATTTGATGCACTTATATATTGCAAATTGATTAACACTGTAATATTAGCATTAGATTATCACCACCTCCATCATGTCATATAATTTCTTTTTAAAAACTATAACCACCATACAGTACATTAGATTCCCAGAATGTAGTCACCTCATAACTAGAAGTTTGCACCCTTTGACCAACATCTCTCCGTTTCCCCCGCCTTCCCATCCCAGCTAAGCCTGCCTGAGCCCCTGGCAACCACCATTCTCCTCTGTGAATCTATGAGTTCAGCTTTTTTATTTTATTAAAAAACCGCACAAGATTATTTATTTATTTATTTGAGAGAGAGAAGGAGCAGGATGAGGGAGGGAGAGAGACACACACAGAGAGAGAGAGAGAGAGAACATGAGTGGGGGAAGGGGGAGAGCGAGAGGGAGAAGCAGGCTCCTCACTGAGCAGGGAGCCTGATGTGGGGCTCGATCCCAGGACCTCAGGATCACAGCCTGAGTGAAAGTTAACAGACTGAGCCACCCAGGCACCCCAAGTTCAGCTTTTTTACATTCCACATGTAAATATTTAATCTCCCAGGAGAGTATTCCGAGAGAAAACAGTTTGAGCCATGTTCAAAATATCAGTGGTATTTTCTGCCTGCCTGAAAAGTGAGGTGAAGCTAACTCCAAGGACTGGGATATCGCTCGGGAGGAGAGAGGCATTAAAGGACAGCATTTGTGTGTCTTGGGTTCATGGATGTTTAGATTTGATTACTGTCTACGTAACCAAATTCTGTGAGTCAGTCTGATGCTGAATGAAAAACAAGGTGTCCTTCAGAGTCTTTAAGGGTGGGGAAAAAAACGTTTAGAAGTAAGATGACAGGGGCGCCTGGGTGGCTCAGTGGGTTAAAGCCTCTGTTTTCGGCTCAGGTCATGATCCCAGGGTCCTGGGATCAAGCAGCATCGGGCTCTCTGCTCAGTGGGAGCCTGCTTCCTCCTCTCTCTCTGCCTGCCTCTCTGCCTACTTGTGATCTGTCTGTCAAATAAATAAGTAAAATCTTAAAAAAAAAAAAAAAAGAAGAAGAAGAAGAAGAAGTAAGAGGACAGCCAGTAAATAAGACAATACTGACAGTGGAATGTTTACGCCTGTTTCAAGTGCTGCGCAGCCAACTGCTGATGGGACTGTGGACTGAGTGGGATAGAATGATGTGCAGTCTGTGCTTTGCTCACTTCTCCAGGAAGTCTTCCTCTCGCACCCCTGTCACTGCCATGTAGTCAGGCCCCACATTTCTTTCTTTCTTTTTTTTTTTTTTTTAAGATTTTTATTTATTTATTTGACAGACAGATTACAAGTAGGCAGAGGAGATAGGCAGAGAGAGAGAGGAGGAAGCAGGCTCCCCGTTGAGCAGAGAGCCCAATGTGGGGCTCGATCCCAGAACCCTGGGACCATGACCCGAGCTGAAGGCAGAGGCTTTAACCCACTGAGCCACCCAGGCACCCCAGGCCCCACATTTCTATTCTGAACATTCTCTCTTTCCTCTCCATTCTTTTCCTTTTTCCTTCATTTTCTCCTTGCATAACCTTACCCATTCTCTTGGCTTTGGGTACCACCTCCTTTTCTGGGTCTTTGACCCAGAATTCTGACCTGAGCCTTACATCTTGCATCTAATGTCTACTCAACTGTTTCACAATCACCTCAAAGTCGACCTGTTCAAAATCCAACTTCTCCCTCCTTCCCACTTCAAACCCATAGTTTCTTCTTCTCGTTGGAGCTTTGTTAAAGGGATGGTCCCAAGCTGAGAAGGGGATGTGCTGGTGCTGAGCACATGATCTGAGTGGTAGTTTGAAGGCAACCATCTCCAGGCCCCCTTCTACATGCTAGTTTAAAAAGAGAAGTCGGCTGGGTTGGGGGGGCGTGTGTGGAGCTTGGGTGGCTCAGCTGTAGAGCATCTTGAGGTCGTGAGTTCAAGCCCTGCATTGGGTTCCATGCTCAGTGTGGAGTCTACTTAAAAGAAATTTAAAAATTAAAAAAATAAAATAAAAAGCGAAGTGGAGAATTAGAAGTCCCTGAGCAGCCATAGCTCAGGGCCAGAGATCCTGTGATTTCTTGTCTTGAGGGAGTAGTTGGAGAGAAAAGTGGTGAAGGATAAGAAATCTGGCTGAGATAAAGACATAGTTTTTGTTAATAGATGTGCACTCCTGGCCAGAAGGAGCTCAGGCATGCAGCCCTTCTGTTCTCCCTGGATGTAAAGCAACAAGGATTAGGGGAGGCAAAGAGAATAGGAAGAATATTTTTATTTACTTTTGAGAGTCCAATAGTGATAAAGTGCTTATGACAAAGCAAAGTTATTGGCAAAGAAACAAATCACCTTACAAAGTCTTTAGATTTCAAAGTATTTTGAAACAGTGATCACATACTGTGGTGTGGAAAAAGTGTTTTTTGTTTTTGTTTTTGTTTTTCTTCCCTTTTTTTCCTCTAGATTAAGAGATTTGGTTGTGGTGAGATACTTGTGACTGGGGTGGGATTTGTGGTGCTTTATCCAAACCAAGAGATAAAGTTAGGATTAATTAACATCTCCAAGACCAAGATTCCACTTGGGGGAATAATACAAACTTCATAGCATTTTCTTTAGGATTAAATGACCATAGTTTGTAGCACTTCACTGATCACGAAGTAAGAGCTCAATAAACCTTGTTTGTTTTCATTTCTCTCAAAAGATGTAAAATGACATCCTTCCACCCAGAATATAGCTTTTCAAGAGTATCTGAGCCAATTTACTACTGGAGGACTGTTGCATTATGAATATCCAAGGGAAAAAGGGAACAGATATGCCCACGTAAAGTGGACCTTCTTTCGAGACACAGGATTTGAGTTTTGAGTTTGTGAGTGTTTTTCAAAAAATATTTTTACACTAATTTTTTACACTAATATTAATAATCATATTATATTACATTGTTGTTGTATAATATATCGCTGTTATATTGTAATTTTATCCATCTAGGACAACAAAAAGTGTTATTTTTCATTTTTTTCTGCTCTTTAAGGAGGGGCGCTACTAACAACCAGAGGGTTCTTGGTTTGTTAAATAGGCTTTTGCGTTTGGAAGTCCCTAGACAGAGATAATGTAATCTCCTAAGGATAAGAAAAAAAAGAGTAATGTTGCTGGAATGGAGAAACTAAAGCTGGGTGGCTAAGCATAACAGAAGAGAGCATAGGAAAGGACCACTGGAAAGATTTAACAAATGAGGATTTTTGAAGAAAAATATATTGTTTTGTGAACCTACTCCAATTTGCCTCTGAAATCTTCAGTATGACGAAAAGGGCTTCTTTATGTAGAATGCAAAGAATTTCTGAGTCCTAGGGGCGCCTGGCGTCCCAAGGACCATATCTTCTTTATCCATTTGTCTGTTGAAGGCCATCTTGGTTCTTTCCACAGTTTGGTGACTGTGGCCATTGCTGCTATGAACATTGGGGTACAGATGGCCCTTCTTTTCACGACATCTGTATCTTTGGGGTAAATACCCAGTAGTGCAATTGCAGCAGACCGTAACCTTTAATCTGGGGTCCACTGTAGTCTCTGACTCATTGGAGCACTACAAAGTGTCCTCCTTGGCCAGAATGTAGGGAATTCTTTTACTCTTCCACCTTTCACAGTGGCTTTAAGGAAGGTAAGCAAAGTGTGACCTCTGGAATAAATTTTAGGGGGCTACCTGTCAAATACATGGCTTCTGAATTTCAACTGAAGAGTTGAATAGGGGGAAATGTTCACCATGAAATGAATAACACAGTGTAAAAGTGTATGGCAGAAGCTTAACCTTTAAACACCATTTCTTTGCTCACAACACTTTTTTTTTTTTTAAAGATTTTATTTATTTGACAGACAGATCCCAAATAAACAGAGAGGCAGGAAGAGAGAGAGGAAGGGAAGCAGGCCCCCCGCTGAGCAGGGAGTCCAATGCGGGGCTCCATCCCAGAACCCTGAGATCATGACTTGAGCTGAAGGCAGAGGCTTTAACCCACTGAGCCACCCAGGCATCCCTCACAACACTTTTTAAATGACTTCTTTTCCCTCCGGAATAGAAAATGTGCAAACACTTCTTATAATTTTTTCCCTTTAAATTCCTCTCCTCAGCTTCCCCCCTCCACCTTTGCCTCCCTCTTCTTCACTGAAAATTTCAAAGCAACTTTATAAGGCTTTAGTGTTTCAAATTCCCACTGAAATTGAATCCCCCCTCTAACGTGTTTTCTGTGGGGTTACTGAGCCAAGTTTAAACCCAGATTTATCAAGAGCTACCTGAGAGGCCCAGCCTCAATTCAGGGGCAAGGGTCTCAGGTAGGAATTATCTGCTGGAACTGGCTATAAATCCAGGACCTGAAAATGCAGAATCTTCTGCCTTTCAAATGCTTCCACAACTGAGTGACTAGAATCATCTGTAGCTGGTCAATTGGTCAGGAAAGTGTGGATAGACAAGGTCTTCCCTTCTTTTAGAACTCCAGAATCAGGGTGCCTGGGTGGCTAATTGGGTTAAAGCCTCTGCCTTCAACTCAGGTCATGGTCCCAGGGTCCTGGGTTCGAGCCCCGCATCGGGCTCTCCGCTCAGCGGGGAGCCTGCTTCCCCCTCTCCCTCTCTGCCTGCCTCTCTGCCTTCTTGTGATCTGTCTGTCAAATGACTAAATAAAATCTTAAAAATAAAAAGAACTCCAGAATCAGCTTCACTGTGTATCTTTGATGTGCCAGAATCATTTGGGCAGTTGCCTCCTCCTCAGAAATCTGAGGCCTGACCCAGGCATTGTGTTGCTTCAATGCTCCCTTTTTGCTTTCTCAATCTTTTATTGCCTGTTTTCCCAATTCCTTATGTTAGAATTCATGTTGAAATACCTAATACAGTTTCTGTTTTTCTATGGAAGTGGTGTTTTTTTTTTCCAGTGTCTTGATGGATAGATTGAGTCAGTCAAGAGATTTGTTGCATTTCCCATAATTTTCAAGATTTTTGACACTGACCCAAATCCTAAGCAACAAAATAGGCCAGGAGGCTAGAAGAACAAGTTTTTGTTTTGTTTTGTTTTGTTTTGTTTTGTGTGTGTGTGTGTGTGTAACTTTTTCACTGCCTTCTTTTAACATAATCATCTGCAATTGGTCTTCAAGGAAGAGAAACACACAGGTCATTTGTGAGTGTGTTTTAGTTTATTCAGAGCTTCATGAACTATAGGCCTGATTTCTACTTTTATTTTAATTTTTAAAAAAAGAACTTATTTATCAGAGAGAGAGATAGAGAGAGAGAGTGCACAAGTGGGCAGAGTGGCAGGCAGAGGCGGAGAGAGAAGGAGGCTCGCCCAGAGCAAGGAGCCTGATGCAGGACTCAATCCCAGGACTCAATCCCTAGGCCTGATTTCTGTATGTATCAGAGGATTACAAGAGTGCTGAGGTAGTAATCCCTTCAAATTCCCCCACTTACCTGGCCAGTCCTTTTCCTAGCTATAAGGAGCCTCTTTTGTGTCCCTTTTTATACTGCAAATATATTAACACTTCCTTCCAAGGTGGGCATTGTCAAGAAATGATTGGGAAGCATTGGGTCAATTGCATTTCAAGCAGACTTTCTTAAGACCTCTAAGTTTAGTGTTCCCCGAACTATATTCTGTGGAATAATGGTCTCTCATGAGGTTTGCAGGTGTTGCAAGGGGGAAAAGAGGTTCTGTGGCCAAACTCATTTGGAAAGTTCTGGGGTAACTAGCAGACTAACCATAGGTCTCAATTTACCCAGGACATTTCCAGTATGTGCCTGCTGTCTCAGTGTAATTATTAGCAACATCCTCTTTGGCACTCAGACGTGCCCTAGTTTGGATGATTAATTATAGGTCACTCTATCTTTGAGACACAGAGCTTATTGCAGCATTTCCAACACTTAATTGTCCGTGGAACTTTTTTCAAAGAGTGTCTTACATGCTCCATGGAATATATTCAGGAAACATTGTATTTGTATTTATTTGATCTTCATGACTGTGAGTATCTTGCAGCAGAGTAAAGGGCATTTGATTTCATGGAGGCCCATTCCCCTTGCTTCTGGGCAAAACAGAGGAAATGTGACTTTATAATCCACAAGATTAGCCCCAGGCAGGCTTTCATGGCCTGGAGCCTGAAGTTGACTGAGATATTAGGAGGTGATGAACTTGATGTTGCAGCTGTTTTCTTTAGAATAATCCCCCCCCCCCCCCCTTTTTCCTGTATTCTTGGAATCAGAGACTTGAACCACAGCAGGAGGAAAGAGGGGGAAAAAAAGATCCTATGCTTCCAATATGATCTTTATTCCCTAGATTTCCCTGCTTGACTCTATGCCAGGTCTTCACAGCTGTGCTAATCCCAGGGTCATTCTGGAGTTCCAGTCCCTCAGCTCTCAGACGACCATCAACCAATCTCTGCAAAGGTGTTAGTGAAAAAGAACTTGAAGCAATAGACCTCTACCTTAGAAGCCATGAATGGCTGTCTTCTTTTGAAACCTCGGAGCCATGGTGTTCCATGGGGAATAGGGAACTACTGGTTTATGTTATCATGTTCTAATGGTATAGACTGTGGTTAAACACACAAATTTAAGAATCAGACAAATCTAGGGGCACCTGGGTGACTCAGTTGGTTAAGTGCCTGTCTTTGGCTCAGGTCATGATCCTAGGGTCCTGGGATCCAGCCCCCCATGGGGCTACCTGGTTAGTGGGGAGTCTGCTTCTCCCTCTCCCTCTGCCTGCTGCTACCCCTGCTTGTAGTCTCTCCCCCTCCCCCCCGTCAAATAAATGAAATCTTTATTGAAAAAAGAAGAATCAGATAAGTCTTGATCTGAATCCTCTGCTTCTTTCTATCTGTATAACCATTGACAATTAAATATTTTGAGGTTTGATTTCTTCATCTGTAAAATATAGATGTTACCTTTTGATAGATTTGTTTGAAGGTTAAATGATGTAATGTTTATACATTGACTGGCACAGTTCCAAGTGTATAGTAAGTGCTATATAACAGGGAACTAGATATATTAGAAAATGCTGATTTGAGTTAGGTTTTGCACTCATACAGACCTGGATTTGAATTCTGATTTTGATCACAAGCTGTCTGACCAGGGCCAGTTTACTTAATCTTTCTAAGGCTTAGTTTACTCATCTGTCAAATTGGGATACTGACAGTATCTAACTCATGGGATTTTGTATGTGTATGAGATAATGCATGTAGTTTCTAGCACAGTACCTGGGATATAGATAGTACTGCATTATTAGTATCATTTTTGTTTCTATTACTATTTATGCTTCTATTATAATTATTATTTGTGCTTCTAAGGAGGAATTGAAGACAACAAAGAATTTAAGGCACCAGAGAATGGTTGTATGACATTGGAATTATGTAGGTCCAATGACAGTTAAGTGGGACAAGGGCTCTAATATAGTCGGCCACTTTCACTGAAATAATTTCTTGTAAAATGAATGCTGGTTCAGGTAGACTGACCATGAGAATCACTGTATTAAAGGTATTATAAGACCTTCAAAATTGTGGTAAAGAGCTTCTTTAATGTAGTTCTTGAGATAAGGGTAGTTGAGACAGTTTCCTGGTGGAAAATTGATTCTGAAACAATAATGAGTTAGAATAAATTATGAAATAAAGTTCAATATTTTCATTTATTTCAGTGAGAATATCATAAAATTTAACACAACTTAAACATAGTGTTTTCATTGAATCTGTTATGGAAATATCAAGTGTGGATTTCCTTGTGAACTATATTCTTGGTGACCTCAACTGACATACTTACTGACTTGGACAATTTGTGTTACTGCTTATGAGTCAGCTGTGCCCTTTTGGTGAGTGGACTGTTTCCCTATAAACTCTGGATGATTTCAATTTTCAGAATTTCTCTTTAAACCCTGTAGATTAATCATTCAGCTCTCAGAACAAAGTCTGCATTGGTTAAGAAAATGGAAATTAAGCACCAGAACAATTTGAGAACAGTATAAACTTCCTTCTGTGATAGAGTGTGGACTTGTCCTTTGAATGATTTTTCTATAATACAAATCTGATTATACAAATTATCCTGCTTAAACCTTTGAACTTGTTACTATTGCTGTCATGATAAAGATCAGTTCCATTGCATGGGATACAAGAACATTTATCATCTGGCTCCTCATTAGCTCTTTACTACATTGTTTTCTCTGAGTGCACGCTCTTCGTCACCACCCTACTCCCTTGGTTCTTCCTCCTCCTTCTACTGCCTGTTCTCTATTTCAGCCATACTAAACCATTGGCAGTCCCTTAGTCATGGCACCATTTCTTGTGCCTCTAGTCCTTAAAATTTAGTACCATCTTTGCCTGAAACACACTTCAACCACTCCTGCTTTAGCTTGACTAGATGAGTACTATTTGTTCATTGTGGGACTAAATGTCCCCCAGTCTAATACAAGAAAAGGTTATGTTCTGTTTTTTAATTCTTTTTTTTGTTATTATTTTTTTAAATTTATTTGAGAGAGAGAGAGAGAGTGAACACGAGTAAGGGGAAGGGCAGAGGGAGAAACAGACTTCATGCTGAGCAGGGAGCCCCACATGGGGATTGATCCCAGGACCCCAAGATCATGACCTGAGCTGAAGGTAGATGCTTTACCGATTGAGTAACCCAGGCACCCCACTTTAGTTTTTCAAACTTTTAAAATCCATATGTACTTTAGGTAAACATTGATGTCATATTCTCTTTGTAATTTAAAATGTAAAACTTTGGGGCACCTGGGTGGCTCACTGGGTTAAGTTTTGGACTCTTGATTTCAGTTCTGGTCATGGTCTCATGGTCCTGGAATTGAGCCCCAATTTGGCCTCCCCACTCATTAGGGGTCTCCTTGAGGATTTCTCTCTCTTCCTCTGCCCCTCCCACTGCTTGCAAATGCTCTCTCCCTCTTTCTCTTAAATAAATAAATGAATCTTTAAAAAAATGAAATGTTATTAGGAATTATTTCTTTCTAAATAAAAAAAGTATACTTTATCACTTAATAAACTTTAAAAATATACCTCTCCTTGCTCTACAAATTCTGTCAACACCCCTTCCTGATCTCCCTTAGCACCCTGCTCATCTGGTTAAAAAACCACTGTGATAAGTAATAAAATTTTCCTTACAGATGGTATGAAGTAGGATGCAAAGAAACCAATCTGTGGTTATGTTTGTAAAGTTATCCTTCTTCAGGGATTTGGAGACGCTGAAGGCAGAGCAAGGAATGTTCCAGACTTGTAAGCTGCCATGATATGTGAATTGTTAGTCCTGGCTCTGCAACTAAGTAGTTTTGTTGACTTGAGCATATTGCAATCTTTTCTGGGTCTTTCCTCTATTATCTTTAAAATGGAGGGGAGCCTGGGTGGCTCAGTGGGTTAAAGCCTCTGCCTTCAGCTCAGGTCATGATCTCAGGGTCCTGGGATTGAGCCCCACATCAGGATCTCTGCTCAGTGGGGAGCCTGCTTCTCCCTCTATCTCTGCCTGCCCCTCTGCCTACTTGTGATCTCTATCAAATAAATAAATAAAATCTTTAAAAAAATAAAATAAAATAGAAGAAAAATTAACTGGGTTAGTATTTCTTGGAGTACATTTGAAGTGCACTATTATTGTATTGGGTGTTACTAAAAAAAGTTTAGTTGTTGTTATATATATATATATATATATATATATATATATATATATATTTTAAGGTTTTATTTATTTATTTGACAGACAGAGATCACAAGTAGGCAGAGAAGCAGGCAGAGAGAGAGGAGGAAGCAGGTTCCCTGCTGAGCAGAGAACCCAATGCGGGGCTAGGTCCCAGGACCCTGGGATCACAACCCGAGCTAAAAGGCAGAGGCCTCAACCCACTGAGCCACCCAGGGGCCCATTGTTAGATGTATTTGAGACACACTAAATTAAACAAACAGCCCCCACCCCCCATCAAGATCCTATAACATGCTAATGTCTTTTAGAATCTTCTAGGGGGGACTTCAGTCTAAAGTTTCTGTTTTGTTTTGTTTTTTTACATATTTTAACCATGAAATCCTTCTGATTCAGAATCTTTTGTAGAACTTGTGTTCTGTGTAATACAGCTGGAAAAATGATCTTTTGTGGTCTTTCCTATTCTGGACTTATTTTGATGCTTTAATGAAATTCTTTGACAATCAGCCTCTAGGTCTTGTTTAGTTTCTTTTCCAAAGCAAACTTAAGCATTCATCTCTGATTCATGGATAATATGAATATTGACACACCCTATAAAGCTGCTGGTGTATAATTTTCATGGTTCAATTTCTTCTGCCTTTTCAAATGACTCAACATTTCTGGAATGCAAAATATAGAAGATGGTGACTAGCTTCAACTAGTTGCTTTTCTATATACAAGAGGCTTTGGGGCATTCTGTGTCACTAGTTATGCAATCCAGGAGGTCATGTTGAAAAACTTTCTGGAGAAAATATCTTGGGAAACCACCTACGGAAATATGGAAATTTTGACAATACGCACAAACTCTTATTGCCTGAGGGCTGTTTCCCTTTTCTAGATTTAGTGTAACTAGTTAGGACAAAACAAAATGGAACAGATTTTCCTCTAAAACAGTGAACTTCTTGTCATGAGAATTATATTGAAGGATTACAGCTGAGTTAATTCATGAAACATGCCAGGAATGTGAAAGAAGAAATTCTCACATTGCAAGGGGTATTAGACTGGCTTAAGCATGGGAAGGTCTCTTCCAGATCTAAGACTGGTCTGCGGTGGCATAGTCCTCTCATTCTGAACTGTTAGTTGCACCCTTAAAATCTCTTTTTTGAAGGTTAGCCTCCAGAGATCCAATTTAGAACCGAACAAATAATACCTGGAAAGTTCTCCTATAGATTTTTCTCTTGTTATTAATAGGGCTTTATTCTTCACTTAATTGTTCCCTTTGAAAGCCCAGAAATTCAGAACATGAAGAAAGGGATAATGAACCAAAAATATACAAATAAGTAGATGATTAAGACTAGGTAATGGAAATATGACTTGGGTAAGGAGGATGAAGTTATAAATGTGTGTCACTTATGTATCTGACAGAGGAAAAAAAGAACAAAACTTGTGCAATTGTTAGGGAAGGGAAACCACTGGAGTGCCAAATCAAGAGGAAAGTAAAACATCTTGGGACACCTGGGTGGCTCAGTCAGTTAACCACTGCCTTCGGCTCAGGTCATGATCGCAGAGTCCTGGGATCAAGTCCCGCACTGGACTCCTTGCTCAGCAAGGAGCCGGCTTCTCTCTCTGCCTCTGCCTGCCTCTCTGCCTGCTTGTGCTCTCTCTCTCTCTCTCTCTCTCTCTGACAAATAAATAAATAAAATCTTAAGAAGAAAAAAAAGTAAAACATCTTTCCTAAAATTCTCTTCTCTCTTGTATCATAGAGGTACAACTAACACATACCTGGGTGAGGGGGAAGATAAAATTAATAGGATTTAGTCCCTATCCTCAAGTAGTTATCAGTTCAAAAGAGCAGACAATAAAATAAGCAGTTATGATCCTATGTAAAATTAGACAATAGAATTTTGGAAATAAGGAATCAGTGCTATGGGAATGTTTCCACAGTTAGACCTTATGTTCTCTTGCTTAAGAAATGATTTCCTATTCTAAGGTCTTATAATTATTTTTTATATTTTCTTTCAGAAGTTTTAATGTTTTCTTTTTCACATTTAAGGTTTTAATCCTTCCTAAATTAATGTTTATAACGTAATATAAGCCCCCAACCTCATTTTTTCTAACCAGACAACCAGTTTCTCTCAGTACATATTTTTGAACCATCTTTCCTTTCCCGATGATTTACATTGAACTCTAACAGACATTATTTCCATATGTGAATGAGTATTTCTGATCTCCCTACTCTGTTGCATTGGTTGTTGTCTGTGGCAACACCACACTGTATTTCTATAGCATCACAATCAGCCTTGAGATCTGCGAGGGCAAGTTTTCATCCCTATGTCCCAGCCTTGTCCTCCTCTCCTTCCTCCATTTTTCTCTTCCTCCTACTCCCTCACTTCCTCTTTGTTCCTCTTCAGGACGGTCTTAGTTATTCTTGGCTTTTTTCTGTTACAAATAAATTTTAGAATCAGCTTGTCAAGTTCCCGGAAAAACTCTGTTGGGGTTTTTATTAGAATATTGTTGAGTCTATATATGAATTTCGGTAGACTTGACATATTTATAATGTCAAGACTTCCATCCACAAGCAGATATGTTTTATTTGCTTGGATCTTCTTGATTATTTTTCAATCACATTAATAATTTTCTATATGTAGATACCTTTCACAACTTTATTAGCTTTATTCCTATGTACCTTAATATTTTGCTATTGAAAGGAGTTTTAAAATTTATATTTTCTGTTTGTTGCTGGTATATAAAATTGATTTTTGTACATTGATTTTTACATTCACCAACTTTGCTAAATGATTATTATTTCTAGTAAGTTGTAGATTCTTTGTATTTTTCTCTATAAATAATATCTTCTATGAATATATCTATTAAGGTAAAACTTCTCTTTGACAAATACACCCATAAATATCAGTGTCTTTTTTTTAAAATATCAGTGTCTTAAATCAATAGTAGTTTGTCATTCACATAGAGTACAGTTTTTGGTGTTAGTCTTCCATTGGTGACTCATGGACACAGACATCTTTCCTCATGAGGATTTGCATAGTAGGTGCCAGCAGTATTACTTTCTCTTTCTTAACCTCATACCTTTTGTTTCTTGCTCTTGCCTTTCTGTTCCATCTAGTTAGCTATAGTACATTATTAAATGGAAGTGTAATAAATTTTTTCTTGATTTTAAGTGAAGTGCTTCTAGCATCTATTAAGAACAATATTTACTAGGATGCCTGGGTGGCTCAATCAGCTAAGCATCTGCCTTCAGCTCAGGTCATGATCTCAGCATTCTGGAATCGAGTCCCGCATTGGGCTCCTTGCTCAGCAGGGAGTCTCCTTCTCCCTTTGCCTGCTGCTCCTCCTGCTCTACACACACACTCTCTCTCTCTCTCTGACAAATAAATAAATAAAATCTTAAATAAAGAATGATATTTGCTATATTTTTCAGTTGATACCCTTTAACAGGTTAGCAAAATTCCATATTATTCATCATTCATAAGATTTAATTATTTTATTTTGAATTTTTCAAAAAAACTCATCTTTTTAAAAAAAGATTTACTCACTTATTTGAGAGAGAGAGAATGCAAGTGGGTAGGGGCAGAGTGAGATGGACAGAAAATCCTGAAGCAAACTTTTGCTAAGCATGGAACCCAACATGGGGCTCAATCCCAGGACCCTGAGATCATGACCTGAGCTGAAATCCAGAGTCAGAGGCTTAACCAGCTGAGTCACCCAGGTGCCCCCCAAAATTTTATCTTTTGAGATTGTTATATATATTTGCTCTTTTAACATATTAAAAAGTTGAAATACATTTATGTAATTCTTTTCCTGAGATCAATGTAACATTAATAAAGTATTATTATTTTTACATATTACTGGTTTTTGTTTGCTTTTTAAAGAATCTTTGTATCAGGGCCCCTGATTTGCTCAGTCAGTTAAGTGTCTGCCTTCAGCTCAAGTCATAATCCCAGGGTCCTGGGATTGAGCTCCACATTGGATTTCTTGCTCAGTGCAAAACCTGCTTCTCCCTCTCCCTCTGCCTGCCACTCCCCCTACTTGCCCTCTCTCTCTCTCTGTTAAATGAATAAATAAAACCTTTTAAAAAAATCATTGTATTTATGATTTATGGGTAAGATTTTTTTTTATAAATTCCTTTACTCATACTGTTAATTTAAAATAAAAATAAATCAACACTGTGTTGTTTATCTTCTGATCTCTGGAAGATTTCAAATAATATTTGAATAATTCATTCTCACTTGAAAAGGTATGACACCCATAAATCATCTAAGATTAGCATTTACTTTGTGAGAAGAACTTAAACTACTATTTTAAATCTTTAGAAATTGTGAATTATTCAGTCTTTCTATATCATCATTAGTCAGTTTTAGTGGGTTATATTTTTCTTGCTAATTAAACACTCAACTAAGAAGGTCAAGATTTTGGCATAAAGTTATTCATACTACTCCTTTAGATTTTAAGTCTATGCTGTTTCTATAGATATACACTTCTTTAATTATTTTAAAACAGTTTTAAATATGTCAAACACTTAAGTTATTTTAAGATATAATTTATTCAGTACTTAAGTACACCCATTTAAAGTGTATAATTCAATGTTTCTTCGTTTAGTTATGCTGTGTGTAACCATCATGTAATCTAATTTTAGAACATTTTCATCACTCCAAAAATAACCTTGTACCTATTAGCAGTCACTCCCCATTCTTTCTCCAACCCTTCTATCAGCCCCAGGCAAACATTAGTCCATATTCTGTCTCTATATATTTGCTTATTACAGACATTTCATATAAATGGAGTCATCTAATAAGTGGCTTTCTGTATCTGGCTTCCATTACTTCGTATAACGTTTTCAGGGTTTATTGTATTGTGGCATGAATCAACATTTCATTCCTTTTTATGGCCACGTAGTATTCCATTGTATGAATATACCACATTTTGTTTATCTGTTCTTCAGTCCATGGGTGTTTATGTTGTTTCCACTATTTTTTTTAAAGATTTTATTTATTTATGAGGTGGAGAGAGATAGAGAGAGAGAGAGAGAGAGAAGGAGAGGGGGCGAGAGAAGGAGAGCACAAGCAGGGGGAGCAGGAGAGGGAGAAGGCTCCCTGCTCAACAGGGAGCCTGATGTGGGGCTCGATCCCAGGACCCTGGGACATGACCTGAGCCGACTATGTTCAAATGCTTAACCAACTGAGCCACCCAAGCACCCCTCCATTATTTCTTTATTATGAATAATGAGGTTATGAACATTCATCAGCACGTTTTTGTTTGAAGGCCCGTTATCAGTTCTCCTAGTTATATACTTGGGAGTAGAATTGCTCAGTCATATGGTAATGTTATGACCTTTCTGAGGAACTGCCAAACTCTTATCCAAAGTTACTGCACCACTTTACATTCCTCCTGAAATGTTTGAGGGTTTTAATTTCTCTGCATTCTCACCAATAATTGTTATTATTTGTCCTTTTGAGTCTAACCATCTTAGTGGTTGTGAAGTGGTATTTCATTGTACTTTAGATTTGCATTTTCTTAATGGCTAATGATTTTGAACATTTCTTCACGCACTTGCTGGCCATTTTTATATCTTCTTTAGAGAAATGTCCATTTGACACTTTTGCTGATTTTAAAATTGAGTTATTTATCATTTTGTGATGGAGTTATAAGTGTTTCTTATATATTTGTATATTCCCAAGAGAATTGGAAATAGGTGTTCAAACAAAAACTTACAAGGTATATGATTTGTAAATTCTCCCCCCTTTTATGGGTTATCTTGTCATCTTGACTATCTTGATGAAGTCAAAGCATAAGTCATCACTTATAATTTTCATGTCACATCTAAGGTCACAAAGTTCCAGTCTAGTGTTTTCTACTAACATTTTATAATTTTAACTTTTACTTTTACATCTATGGTTAATTCTGAATTAATTTTTATATTCTCTGGTTTGGCTTCATTTTTTGCATGTTGTCATCCATTTGTTGACAAGACTATTCTTTCCCCATTGCATTATTATTTCTTTTAAAAAGATTTTTATTTATTTATTTGACAGACAGAGATCACAGGCATGCAGAGAGGCAGACACAGAGAGAGAGAAGGGGAAGCCGGCTCCCTAAGATCATGACCTGAGCTGAAGGGAGAGGCTTTAACCCACTGAGCCACCCAGGTGCCCCTCCATTGCATTATTTTGACTCCTTTATTGAAATTCAGTTGACCTTCAATGTAAGGTTTTTTTCCTGTACTTTCAATTCTGTTCCATGAGTCTCTATGTCTGTCATTATGCCAGGAGCACATTATCTTGATTTGCGTAGGTTTACAGCAAGTTTCAAAATCAGGAAGTGTGAGTCCTCCTACTTTCTTCTTGAAGTTCACTGATTCTTGCTTTTGACAGCTCAAATCTGTTGTTGAGCCCTTTTAGTGAATTTCTCATTCCAGTTATTGTGTTTTTCAACTCCTGAATTTCTTTTGATGCTTTTTAAAAATAATCTCTGTCTCATTATTGATAATATCTGATGGGACAATATTCTCATACTTTTTCTTTAGTTTTTAAAACATGGTTTTCCTTCATTCTTTGGTCATACTTAAAATAGCTGAGTTAAAGTTTTTGTCTAGTAAGTTCAATGTTTAGCTTCCTCAGGGATAGTTGCTATGATTTCTTCTCTTCCTGTATATGTGCTATACTTTTCCTTTTTCTTAACATATCTCATACTTTTTTTCAAAATTATACATTTTAATTAATATAATGTATTAGCTCTGGAAATCAGATTCTTGCCCCTGCCTAGTGTTTGTTTTAGTTGTGACTTCAATATCATTGCTGATTGTTTCTTAGTTATGTAACACAGTTAATTCTGTAAAGTTTTTGTTCTTTGTTGTGTATAGTCACTGAAATCTCAGTTCACTTAGCTTCCTCATAAGCTAATAAATCAATAGAGATTTCTTCAAACACCTAGAACCAAGCACAGTCTCCTAATATTTGCTGAAGGGTTTTGTGTGTGTATGTGTGTTGGGATATACCTACAACACTTAGCCAGGTAACTGACAACTGTACCTGAGCCTTTACTTATTGCTTATGTAGAGCTTTGAGGTCAAGCAGACAGAGAGTGTAGGTCTCTGGGTGTGTCCATGGTCTTATACATGCTAGTGGCATTCTGGATTTATAGGGCTATGTCAAAGCTTTTCAGATCCGCTATAGATATCTCTTTCTCCTGCTTTTCCTTTTCAGGTTTTTGATTAGTCTCTCATTTGCCCCAACTCTTATCCACCTCTTCAGAAAGCCTGAAATTCAAAGAACTACCTCTAAGGGATTTCATCAAAATTCCCTGGGGTAAAGGCTTTTTTAATTAAGCGAGCTTTGAGTCAAGTCAAATGAAGATAGTCTGAGACTTGGTGTTCTGGGGAACTACCAGTTATGTAAAGTAATTACACATCTGTGAGAATGAGGTTATGAAGAACCTCTAATCTTGTTCTGCCTCTGTGTTGGCTGACAGGCTGCTGATTTCCACCATGATTACTAGCTATTAGTTTTCTAGGGTGTCAAGGTTGAGAGAGGGGGAGAAGAATAGTGCAAGTCAATAAACACCAAAACTCATTGTTTTTATCAAGATTTCTTGAATAAATTCTCTTGGATTGCTGCAAGCCTGTAGTTAATTTGCAGAGTTCTAAAAATATTCATTCTAATAATTTTTGCAAGTTTTCAAATTGTTTTGAAATTTGGAGAATTTTTTGTTAGGTCACCCTGACAATTATATTTTGCAGCTATTTTCTCATACATTGTATCTATGTCTTTTAAAATCTTAATGATGTCTTTGATGAACAGGTATGATGATCTTTTTTCTCTTTGAAGATACATTTTTATTTACTTAAAGTGGATGCTTCATTGTTAACTAAATAGCATTTGAGATAAATTTTTTTTAGTTTTATCTTCTCTAGCAGTTTTTGTTTGTTTAAAAATAAACTAGTTTTTACTGTTAGCATAAATGTAAGTTGGTGCAGCCACTGTGGAAAACAGTATGGAGGATCCTCAAAAAGTTAAAAACAGAACTACCCTATGACCCAGCAATTGCACTACTGGGTATTTACCCAAATAATACAAAAACACTAAGTCAGAAGAATATATGTACACCTATATTTATTGCAGCTTTATATACAATAGCCAAGATGTGGAAGCAGCCCATTCCATTGAAAGATGAATGGATAAAGAGAATATATTGCACACACACACGCACGCGTGCACGCGCGCGCACACACACACACACAGGAATATTATTCAGCCATAAAAAAGAATGAAATCTTGCTGTCTGCAACAACATGGATAAAACTAAAGAGCATATGCTAAGCAAAATAAGTCAGTCAGAGACAGAAAAACACCATATGATTTCACTCATATGTGAAATTTAAGAAACAGAACAAATAAGCAAAGAAAAATGAGAGAGACAAACCAAGAAACAGACTCTGCTTTTTTATAGAGAAAAAACAAAACAAAGCTGATGATTACCAGAGAAGAAGGGTGTGGGGGAATGGGTGAAATAGGTGAAGAGGATTACCATCAATGTTAATGTTACCATGATGAGCACTGAGTAATATATAGAATTGTTGAATCACTATATTGTACATCTGAAGCTAACACAACATTGTATGTTAACTGTACTGGAATTGAAATAAAAAAAAACTTAATAAAAATTTTAAAAATAAAACATAGTATAAAATAAACTAGTTTTATCTTCTTTAGCACTTTTTGTTTGTTTAAAAATAAACTTTATTTTAGTTCACATAGAATAAAATGCATCCATTTACAGTGTACATTTAGCTAACACTTGAAAATTTTTCCACTCATGTAAATTCCATCACAGTTAAGATATGAAATATTTTCATGACCACAAGAATTTTCCTCATGACCATTTGTACTCAAACTCCTTTCTCTACCACTAACCTTTGGCATCCACCCATTGTTTCCTGTCCCTATAGTTTTATCTTTTCCATAAAGTCATCTTAATAAAGTCACTGAGCATGTAGTCTTTTACATTTGGTCTCTTTCACTTAGTGTAATGGTTTTGAGATGTAGTATTATTTATAAATATTTTATTCCTTTTTATTTTTAAGTACTCTTCCATTGTTTGCATGTACAGTTTGTTTATCCATTCATCGATTAGTAGACATTTGAGTTGTTTCCCGAATTTGGCTATTATAGATAAAGTGGATATAAACAGAAATTCATATGCAATTATTTGTGTGGTGATATGTATTTTTTTCTCCTAAATAAATATCTTGGAGTAGTCTTTGTGTAACATGGTAAATATTTTATGAAAACATATAGTCTTTTTCTTCCAAAGTGTTTGTAACATTATCAGTCCTGAGTACAGGGGGGCCTGAGTGGCTCTAGGTTGGGCAACTGCCTTCTGTTCAGGTCATGATCCTGGAGTCTCATGATGGAGTCTCATATCGGGCTCCCTGCTTGACAGGGAGTCTGCTTTTCCCAATGGCCTCTCTCCTCTCGTGCTCTCTTACTCTCATTCTCTCTCTCTCAAATAATAAATAAATAAAATCTTACAAAAAATCCTGTGAGCAATATATGAATTTTAGTTACTCTACATAAACACCCACAGTTGACACTTTCAGTTTTTATAATTCTTCCTATTTTGATGTTTATGCAATTGTATGTCCTTTTAAAAAATTTTGCACTTCCATTATTAGTTTTTTTTTTTTTAAGATTTTATTTATTTATTTGACACATTGAGAGAGATCACAAGTAGGCAGAGAGGCAGGCAGAGAGAGGGGGAGAGCAGTCTCCCCACCGAGCAGGGAGCCTGATGCGGGGCTCGATTCCAGGACTCTGAGACCATGACATGAGCCAAAGGCAGAGGCTCAACCCACTGAGCCACCCAGGCACCCCACTTCCATTATTAGTAATGAGGCTGAGGCCTTTTCAATATAATTTTTGGCTATACTGTTTTACTAAATGCCTGTTGAAGCCTTAGGCCTAATATTACTGTGTTGTCTGTCATTTCTCCTTGAATTTTATTAATTCTTTATGACTTTTGGATATGAGTTTTTTCCTGATTATGTCTCACAAATTATCTTTTACCATTCCATGACTTTGCTTTTTTAGTCTGTTGTGACATCAACAAACAGATATCCTTAATTTTGATGTGGTTAGTAGTCACTCACTCCCTTTATGGTTAATCTTTATATCCTGTTTAAGATAATTTTTCTTACTCCAAGGTGACCAAGATATTTTAAATGTTATCCTCTCTATAAGTTTTCTTTTTTAAATGTTTATATTAGACCTGCAGTCTACCTACAATTAATCTGTATGTCTAATGAAGCCTTTTTTTTTCTCTTTCTCCTGTGGCTATTCAATTTATTTAATGCCATTTATTGAAAAACAAAATATTTTCCTCACTTTTTTTCCAGAAGCATCATTGTTATAATTTATGTGATTGAATAATTATGAATCTATTTTGGACTCTTTTGTTCTACTGGTCTATTTTGCTATCCTTGTGCAATACCACACAATCTTATTTACTGTAGTTTTATGAGTTTTGGTATCTGGTTGTGTAAGTCCTCTGGCTTTGTTCTATTTCTTTCACAAAATTATCTGGGTATTATTGGCCCATTATATATTTTGCTATGAATCTACCAATCTCTACCAAAAGCTTTCTGGGATGTTTATTGAGATTGTACTGAATATCTATATTAACTTTAGGGGAGAAGTGCAATCATTACAATACTGAGTCTTCTAATTCATTAACACAGTATGAGACTACATTTATTTAGGTTTATTTTTTTAATTTCTTTTCAAAATATTTTATAGTTTTCTGTGTAGAATTCTTTCTTTTGTTCATTAGATTTATTAATAGGAATGTATTAACATTTGATGACTATCTCTCTCTCTCTCTCTCTCTCTATATATATATATACACACACACACCAAGAGCAAAGATGAAGATATATATATATATCTTCATATAAAAATGCATTTTAAATATATTGATTTTTGTATACAGCTGGGGTATAAGGCCTAAAATTAAGACCAAATATTATGTGCTACCTTGACTTCTGGTAAACTGGAAGGACCTCTAATGCACTAACTAATGCTAAGTTCTCTTCCCCATTCTGCCTCTGTCGATAAAGTCTTCTAACTAAAATATCCTCCTTATCAAGGGGACCAGACATAGTTTCTGCTTATCATGAAGGCATGAGCTTCAGTTACCTGATGGCCCACAGAATTATTCAAATAAGCCAAATACATTCTTCCCCAGAAACCAAGGTCACTCCATCCTCTTGCTACAAGGCATCCTAGAGATCTTGGCTATTCACTCTGTTCCTGTGTGGTGCGTAATATCCCCCTCACGTGGGCTTTGAGTATATAGACTAATAAACTCTTTTGATTCTTCTGTGCAGTGTTTTCATATGTTTGCCAACCCCATTATCCTAGAACAGGAATTCGTTCTTATCAACACACTGAATAGGAGACAATTAAGACACCTCTATTTTTGCTAAATTCACTTAAGTCATATACTTTATTTGAATATTGTTTGAATTTTCTGAAAACATAATCATGTATTTGAAAGTAACATCAGTTTTATTTCTCCCTTTAAAATTCTTGCATCTGTTATATATATTTCTTGCCTTATTGTACTAGCTAGGACTTCTAGTACAATGTTGACTGTAAGTAGAGATTGTGGAGGTTTTTGGTCTTTCCCAACCTCAGAAGGAAAATTTCAAAAAAATTTGTCCCTAAGTTTTTTGTTTGTGATAGTATTTTTTTTGTAGATACCATTTATCAGATTAAGTGTATTCCCTTCTATTTCTAGTTTTCACCATAAATATATTTTTTAAAAGATTTTATTTATTTATTTGACAGACAGAGATCACAAGTAGGCAGAGAGGCAGGCAGAGAGGGAAAAGCAGGCTCCCCGCTGAGCAGAGAGCCTGATGTGGGGCTCGATCCCAGGACCCTGAGATCATGACCTGAGCCAAAGGCAGAGGCTTAACCCACTGAGCCACCCAGGCACCCCTTCACCATAAATATTAATCAGATCTTCTTAGGTACTTTTTCTGCTTCTATTGAGATAATTTTTTTCTCCTTTGTTCTATTAATGTAGTGAATTACATTGATTGATTTCTCATGTTAAACCAACCTTGTATTCCTGGATTAAATTTAGATTATTTATTTGTTTTTCTAATTTCGAATTTTTGTTACTATGTTAATGAGTGAGTTAAATGTTTTTATTATGAGATGTAACTTTTTATATCTAATGATGACTTTTACCTTAATATCTACTTTTTGTGATAGTAGTTTAGTTATAGCAGCATTCTTTTATTTACTGTCTGCCTGCTAGATTGGATTCCACCTTTTTACTTTTACCTTTCCATTTAAAATGTTTTTTCAGAAAACAACATGTAGTTGTTGGAAATAATTATCTTTTAATTGTAGCATTTAATCCATTTTTGTGGGATATATTTATTAATATATTTTAGCTTAAATTTGATACCTTGTTATTTGTTTTCTCTTTGTGCCACAATTGCATGTCCTCCTTTCTTTCCCACCTTCTTTTGTATTATTTTTATTATAGTTATTTATATTAACTTTATGCTTAAGTAGTCTTTTCTTTTAGTCCTCCACATTCCCCTCTTTAATATGGCATTTTCCCCAATGTACATTAATGAAAATTTGAAACAAACAACAAGAACTTTAGTCCAACTCACCCCCTTCCTCCAGCTTTATTGGATAGTTTAAAATTACATTTCTATTTTCTAGGACTTCAATTGCTTTTCCCATCTGACTTTTAAAAACTGATTACAGCAAATGAATCAGTTGTCTAAGTGATGTAAGTACACAAAAATAACATCTTGATTTCTGTGAAATGCATTTCTATGCAATTCCTGAATAACTCCAAATTATGCTATCTCTGAGCATGGATGTTTACTCTGGGTTTTAGATAGTCTTTGAAAAAATTTGTTCTAAACCTTTGCCGTCACCTTATATATATCTAACATCAAGGTTGTGATGAAGTTTTTCCTGTTTAGGCCTTTATCCCGATTTTTCTTGCAGAGTCATTAACACACATTTGTCTTTTATTTTGTTTATTCCCACTCAACTGTATGTTTTATGTAGGGCCCAATACAGATGTTATTTGATGTTAATTAATAGCTTCTGAGGTCAGACAATTGAAGGCAATCACTATGCTAAAATTAAAGTTAGTTATGAAAACTCATAGATACTTTAAAAAAAAATTTTTTTTAAAGATTTTATTTATTTATTTGTCAGAGAGTGAGCGAGCGAGAGCGAGCACAGGCAGACAGAGTGGCAGGCAGAGTCAGAGGGAGAAGCAGGCTCTCTGCGGAGCAAGGAGCCTGATGTGGGACTCGATCCCATGACACTGGGATGATCACCCGAGCTGAAGGCAGTTGCTTAACCAACTGAGCCACCCAGGCATCCCTCATAGATACTTTTAGAATTGGTTTCATCTCCTACATGGGAACATATCCAAGAAACCCAGAACAGGCTTAACGGTTTAACCCAGCTCTTCTTATTCAACAATCCCTGACAGTGGCATGAAAAGGGGGTTGTTTTTTTGAAAAAATATTTTATTTATTTATTTAACAGAGAGAGACACAGGGAGAGAGGGAGCACAAGCAGGGGGAGTGGGAGAGGGAGAAGCAAGTTTCCCATGAGCAGGGAGCCCAATGCAAGGCTCCATCCCAGGACCCCGGGATCATGACCTGAGCCAAAGGCAGACGCTTAAAAACTGAGCCACCCAGGCGTTCCAAAAAGGGGGTTCTTTAACAAAGCTGTATATATTACACCTCTACCAAACTTGACATAAACTACTTTTTAGTTAAATGCAGAAAGTTGATATTTTTTTTCCCCACCCCTTTCCTCCTTTTACATGGCAAGTGAAGCTCACTGACCTGGGAGTAGCCTCTATCTGCCAACCTTTGGCAAGTGAAGAAGATTCACAGAAAATAATACAACCTTCAATCAGGAAAAAAAGAGGGTAACAAAGGAAAATAATTAAGCTATGGCTTCAATTGTGCATTCCCGTGCAGGATACCCTGACTCGCCGGAGCAGTAACAGTTGACTTCACTTGTCTTGCGGCAGTTGATGGCCATGTGACCAGTTTCACCACACCCATAGCACTTTGCTCTGGTGCAGTCTTTCTGAATGTGTTCAAATTCTCCACAAGAAGAGCACTGCTGCTCATCCACATGGCACAATCACGAGTCAGATGGCCTGGTTTGCCAAGTTGTGGCATTGCTCTTACTCTCTCTTGGGCTCCTAGCAGCCCTTGGCCCTGTGCCCACCTCTACCACAGCTACAGCAGGCATCATCCTGAAGATCAAAACCCTTGCCAAGATGACCAGACTCACCACAACAATAACAAATGTCTGGAAGGGTGAGGAAACAAACTGGAAACTTCTATCCGAGATAAAATCACCTCTGCCACAGCTTCCGTGACCAGGGCGCTCCCATGGCTACATCACCCCCACTTGAAGCACTCATTGGTTCTCAAGGCTGCAGTAAGATCTTTGGTGTTTGGGTGGGCCTGAAGTGGCAAAGACTCTGGCACAGGCCAGTAGAAGGCAGCTGACAAGGAAGTGGCTGTTTATTTTTAGGGTCCTTTCCTGTGCCACAGGTGGGTCTGCACCTATACTAAAATATTCCTGTAATATTCATAGTAGCTACCATAAAAATCTTATATTCTTTTTTTAGAAAATGAATTTATTTATTTATTTGACAGAGAGACAGAAAGAGAGGGAACACAAGCAGGGGAAGTGTGAGAGGGAGAAGCAGGCCTCCCACAGAGCAGGGAGCTCAATGTGGGGCTCGATCCCAGGACCCTGGGATCATGACCCGAGCCGAAGGCAGACACTTAACCAACTGAGCCACCCAGGTGCCACTTTAATGTGTATTCCTGGTATTAAAGTACTATAAATTAGTACTTTTACCTTTCTTAGACAATTTAATACCATAACATTTTTGAACTCCATTTACCCTTTTTTTTATCTTATATCTTTTTTATGAATATTAACTTTGCATTTTTAAACTACTCAATACATTATTATTAGTAATAATCAGTATTAAGTTTTGGGTGGTCACATATTTATCCTTTTGCCGGTCTTTGTTTTTTCCTCATCTTCAAATTTGTTCTCATTTTGTTTCTGCTGGAATATCATCCTTTACTAATTCTTCAACCATGTGACTGCTGTTGGCAATTTTCTCAGTTTTTGGTTTTTTTCTTTTTTTTGGTCTAAAGATGTCTTTCCTTTTTAGTGGGTATTTTTATTATGTAGACATCTATAGTCTGGTCATTTTATTTTTTACTAACTTGAAATTATGCCAATATTTTCTGATTTTCCTTTTTCATTAAAAAAGTCTCTTTTCATATAGCAATACAGGCCTACCTCAAGAAGCAAGAAAATCTCAAACAAACAACCTAATCTTACACCTAAAGGAGCTAGTAAAAGAACAACAAATAAAGCTTAGAGCCAGCAGAAGAAAGAAGATAATAAAGATTAGAGCAGAAATAAATGATATAGAAACCAAAAAAAAAAAAAAAAAAGCACAGTTTAATGAAAAGAAGGGTTCATTCTTTGGAAAAAAATAATAAAATTGATAAACCTTTAGCCAACCTAGTCAAAAAGGAAAGAGAAAAGACTCAAATAAATAAAATCACAAATGAGAAAGGGGAAATAACAACCCACCCTACAGAAATACAAACAATTATAAGAGAATATTATGAAAAATTATATGCTAACAAATTGGAGAATATGGGAGAAACAGATAAATTCCTAGAAACATATAAACTACCAAAACTGAAAAAAAAGAAATAGAAAACTGGAATAGACTGATAACCAGCAAAGATATTGAATCAGTAATAATAAAACTCCCAAGAAACAAAAGTTCAGGGCCAGATGGTTTCACAAGCAAATTCTACCAAACATTTACAGAAGACTTAACATCTGTTCTTCCCAAACTATTCTTAAAAAAAAAAAAAAAAAAAAAGGAAAACTTCCAAATTCATAAATTCATTCTATGCGGTCAGCATGACCCTGATACAAAAACCAGATAAAGCTTTACTGAGAAAGAGAATTACAGGCCAATATCCCTAATGAACATAAAGGCAAAAATTCTCAATAAGAAACTAGCAAATTGAATCTAATGTGTTTTTAAAAATCATTCACCCCTATCAAGTGAGATTTATCCTGGGGTTCCAAGTGTGGTTCAATATTTGCAAAATTAATATGATACACTAAAATTATAAAAGAAAGGATAAGAAATATATGATCATTTCAATAGATGTGGAAGAAGCATTCAACAAAGAGCAACATCTATTCATTATGAAAACCTTCACCAAAGTAAACTTAGAGGGACCATACCTCAACACGATAAAGTCCATATATGAAAAACTCACAACTAATATCATCCTCAATGGGGAAAAAAATGATTTTTTCCCTACAGTCAGGAACAAGACAGGGATGTCCATTCTCATCACTTTTATTTAACATAGTACTGCATATGCTAGCCACAACAATCAAAAAACAAAAAGAAAAAAAACTGCACCCAAATCAGCAAAGAAGTAAAATTTTCACTATTTGCAGATGATATTGTTACCCTATATAAAAAAAGTGAAAGATTCTAAAAAAAAAAACTACTAAAACTAGTACATGAATTCAGTAAGGTCGCAGGATACAAACTCAATGTATAGAAATTTGTTTCATTTCTTTACACCAATAATGAAGCAACCAGAAAGACAAATTAAGGAATCAATCCCATGTATAACTGCACTGAAAAATAAGATAACTAAGAATAAACCTAACCAAAGAGGTTAAAGACCTATAAATAGGTCTTTATAAAATACTGATGATATATACTATATAAATACTATAAAACACTGATGAAAGAAACTGAAGGCGACACAAAGAAATGGAAAACTATTCCATCCCTATGGATTGAAAGAAAAAATATTGTTAACATCTCTATACTACCCAAAGCAACCTACACATTTAATGCAATCCCTATCAAAACACCAACAACATTTTTCACAGAACTAGAACAAACAATCCTAAAATTTGCACGGAACCGCAAAAGACCCTGAATAGCCAGAGCAACCTTGAAAAAGAAAAAGCTGGAGGCATCACAATTCTGGACTTCAAGTTACATTACAAAGCTATAGTGCTCCAAACAGTATGTTGCTGGCATAAAAATAGACACAGAGACCAGTGGAACAGAATAGAAAACCCAGAGATGAGCCCACAACGGTATGATCAATAAATCTTTGACAAAGCAGGAAGGAATATCCAATGGAAAAAAAGACAGTGTCCTCAACAAATGATGTTGGGAAATCTGGACATGCAACATGCAAAAGGAAAAACTGGACCACTTTCTTACACCATACACAAAAATAAATTCAAAATGGCTGAAAGACCTCAATGGGAGATCTGAAATGACCAGAATCCTAGAGGAAGAACACAGGCAGTAACCTCTTTGACATGGGCCATAGTGATGTCTTTCTAGATATGAAGCCTGAGGCAGGGGAAACAAAAGCAGATAAACTGTTGGGAACTCATGAAAATGAAAAACTTCTGCACAGCAAAGGAAACAATCAATAAAACTAAAAGGCAACCTTCACAATGGGAGACGATATTTGCCAATCACATATCTGATAAAGGGCTAGTATCGACAATCTAGAAAGAACTTATGCAACTCAACACCCCCAAAACCAATTAAATAATCCAGTTAAAATGGGCAGAAGCCATGAATAGACATTTTTCCAAAGAAGACATCCAGATGGCCAGCAGGCACACGAAAAGATGCTCAACACCACTGATCGTCAGAGAAATGTAAATCAAAACTATAATGGGGTATCACCTCACACCTGTCAGAATGGCCAGAATCAACAACACAAGAAACAACAGGTGCTGGTGAAGCTGTGGCAAAAGGGGAACTCTCTTGCACTGTCGGTGGGAATACAAACAGGGGCAGCCACTCAGGAAAACAGTATGGAGGTTCCTCGAAAAGTTAAGAATAGAACTACCCTACAATCCAACATTTGCACTACTAGGTATACACCCGACGAATACAAAAATACTAATGCAAAGGGATGCATGCACCTTAGTGTTTATAGCAGCTTTATCTACAATAGCTAAATTATGAAACCAGGCCAACAAGGAATATTACTCTGCCCTTAAAAAGAATGAAATCTTTCCATTTGCAATGACATGGATGGAGCTAGAAGTATTATGCTAAGCAGAATAAGTAAGTTAAAGAGAAATATCTTATGGTTTCATTCATATGTGGAATTTAAGAAATTAAAAGAGCAAAGGAAAAAAGAGAAAGACAAATGAGAAACAGACCCCCCCCTTTTTTCAAAAAATTTATTTACTTGACAGACAGAGATAGGCAAGTAGGCAGAGAGGCAGGTAGAGATGGGAGGGTGCTGGCTCCCTATGGGGTGGAGAGCCCAATGTGGGGCTTGATCCCAGAACCCTGGGATCATGACCTGAGCCAAAGGCAGAGGCTTAACCCACTGAGCCACCCAGGTGCCCCTGAGAAATATGCTCTTAACTGTAGAGCACAACGTGACCCTTACCAGAGGGAAGGTGGGTGAGGGGATGGGGGAAAATAGGTGATGGGGATTAAGGAGGGCACTGGTGATGAGCACATGGTGTTGATTGTATGCGAGTGCTGAATCACTATATTGTACACCTGAAACTAATACTACATTACAAATTAACTAACTGAAATTTAAATAAAAGTTTTAAAAGAAACCAGGCATCACTCATATTTGTTGCTTTGTAGAAGAAGAAAATAATATTTAAAAAAATTTAAAAATCTGGTTGCTTTTAGTTTTTTCTTCATTTTTGCTTTTTAGAAGTTTTACTAGTCTAATATGCATAGGAATAGTATGGGTATTATCTATCCTGCCTGAAGTTTGTAGGTTTTCTTGAATCTCTAGCTTTTTGTGTTTGTTGAGTTTGGGGAAATTGTCTTCAATTATCTCTACCAATATTTTGTTTATGTCAGTCTTTCTCTTCTCCCTTTTGGAGACTCCAATCACATATCTATGTGGTGTTTTTACTACACTCTCAACGGTAGCTTAGGATCCAAAATTGCCTGATGATAAAGTTCTCTGAACTATGTTAAATTGAAGGATGACGTGGTTGGATTCCAATACTGAAAACATCACTCTAGTAGTTCGTGTAGAAGACGCATATGAAGCACAGACTGGAGGCTGGGAGTTGAGTTAGAAAAGTATAACTACAATCTATTTTGACCATTTGTAATGCGTTTCTCTCACTGGCCCTCCTTTCTTCTCCCATTTTCTGAATTTGGGTATTCCTCAAAGTTTTATTTTTGTCTTTCTTATCTTCTTTTCTTTGTGTACACTTACAGTCACTTCTGCATTGTTGTCTAAGAAATAAAAATTTCCAGTCTCATTCCCTCTTCTAAGAACCCATGCTGCATCGGAAACTGCCCACTCTGTATCTACTCACACTGCAAACAGGGGTCCTTAAAAACAAATTTTCTTCTGCCTCATTTGAGTTCTGTCTTTTGACTTACAGTTTCTCTTAATGGTATGATCATACATCAGCCACTGGGCTCATATCTCTCATCTCTGGCTCCTTCCTCTCTTGATCCCAACATTTCACAGGTGACAAAACTTCTAGCATTTTTATCCACTTTATCTTCCCCATCCTTCTTTCTATTGCCAAAATGCAATATTAGCTCTCATCTCCTGGGCTGTTATAAACTTTTTAACTGGTCTCTCTGTATGGTCTTCTTCCATTCTATCCACCTAATAAGTTTCCAGGGGGAAGCCTGGGTGGATCAGTGGGTTAGGCCTCTGCCTTCGGCTCAGGTCATGATCTCAGGGTCCTGGGACTGAGCCCCGCATGGGGCTCTCTGCTCATCGGGGAGCCTGCTTCCCCCTCTCTCCGTCTGCCTGCCTCTCTGCCTACTTGTGATCTCTCTCTGTCTGTCAAATAAATAAATAAAAATCTTTGAGAAAAAAAAGTTTCCAGGTTATTTTCTTAAGGATTCATCATATGTTGGTATATATAGATAGATAGATAGATAGATCTTGCCATTTGCAACCACAGGACTAGTCTAAAAAGCATACTTGTATTACCTCATTTAAGTGACACAAGTGCCCTAAGAAGCAAGTAATAATGGTCATTTTTATTTTACCAGAGAGCATATGGAGGCATACGGAGATTAAGTAATTTGCTCAGAGTCATGCATATAGCTATTATGTAATGTGAACGCAAGAAATCTGGCTCCAGAATTCATGCTCTTGTCTATTATACCACACTGTGTAACTTCATTTTTCTAATATATTCAGTCTGTGGAGAGAGTAACATTCTATGGTAAGGAAGGTAAGTTTTCCCTTAAGAATTTAATAAATACTCGGGCGCCTGGGTGGCTCAGTGGGTTAAAGCCTCTGCCTTGGGCTCAGGTCATGATCTCAGGGTCCTGGGATCGAGCCCCACATCAGGCTCTCTGCTCAGCCGGGAGCCTGCTTCCCTTCCTTTCTCTCTGCCTGCCTCTCTGCCTATTTGTGATCTCTCTCTGTCAACTAAATAAATAAATAAAATCTTAAAAAAAAAAAAGAATTTAATAAATACTCAAATTCTACTGAATTCATCTACTATGAGATTATTCTATTACCATTCATGATCTATAGGCCTCCTCCCTCCTTTAGCTCTCAATAGTGACCAACTATCACCTGCCACGCTGATGATCAATACTCATCTTTATCACATCATCTCTGCATCTGTTGTCTCTAATCTCTGCAAACTTATAAGCAAAGCCCCATCTACTACTAACTTCTGAGAAGACTGGAATTCTGTTTTATTTTGTTTTTGTTTTTTAAGATTTTATTTATTCAAGACAGAGAGAGAGGGAGAGAGTGCATGAACAGGGGGAAGGGGGCAGAAGCAGGCTTCCCGCTGAGCAGGGAGCCCAATCAATGTTGGCTCCATTCCAGGACCCTGAGATCATGGCCCAAGCTGAAGGGAGATGCTTAACTGACTGAGCCACCCAGGCATCTCCATGGACTTCTGGTGTCTCACTTTTATTCACTTTTAGCATATATTTCTCCTCCCTTTTGATTATGCATCATCTGCCCAGAAAGGCAAAACCTCAGTGTTTCCCAATTTCCCTTCATAGTATCCTAGTTAATAGGTGTTATGATAATTAGTGGATATTATATGAAACATAATTATATGAAATAAAAGGATTTTTCTGGGAAAGGAAGTTTGGGAGATATTGGCTTGACATCTTGAATCTGCCCCTTACTAATTTTGTGAACGTGCTAGAATGATTTCATCTATCTGCATCTCATTTTTTGTCCTTCAAGAAAATGAAACTAGGGACGCCTGGGTGGCTCAGTTGGTTACGCAGCTGCCTTCGGCTCAGGTCATGATCCCAGCGTCCTGGGATCAAGTCCCACGTCAGGCTCCTTGCTCGGCGGGGAGCCTGCTTCTCCCTCTGCCTCTGCCTGCCATTCTGTCTGCCTGTGCTCGCTCTCTGCCCCGCTCTCTCTCTGATAAATAAATAAAATCTTAAAAAAAAAAAAAAAAAAAGATTTAAAAAAAAAAAAAAAAAGAAAATGAAACTAAATGTATTATCTGCCTCACTGATTTGTTGCAAATATTATATGAGTTAATGCATGTAAATTGCTTTGTCTTATGTTTTACTCATACTTTGTATTCAACATATGTTAGCCGTTATTATTAAATTACGACTATTATTATTATAAGCCAGGACAGAACCACTTAAGTTTGAATTGTGTCCAAGTCTGCATTCTCCTGGTAGAGTGTTGTAGCTCAGGTTTACACGCAGTGGATCCAAAATTCCACTCTGTGGATCATTGATTCATAATCTCTGCAAATACTTTTTAATGATACAAACTGAGGGTTTTGGAGGGGAGGGAGGTGGAGGGTTGGGTGAGCCTGGTGGTGGGTAATATGGAGGGCACGTATTGCATGGAACATTGGGTGTGATGCATAAACAATGAATCTTGGAACACTGAAAAAAATAAAATAAAATAAAATAAAATAGAAAAAAATTACAAATGCCCATGTTCTGCTCCTGGAAATAGTGAATTAGTACATTTTGTAAATTATTTTTTATAAAATTCCATTTTCAATAGAACCAACTTTCAGTAAGATTTGGGAACCACTAATGTAGAAAATAATATTCATCAGGGTGCCTGGGTAGCTCAGTGGGTTAGGCCTCTGCCTTCAGCTCAGGTCATAATCTCAGGATCCTGGGATCGAGCCCCACGCAGGGCTCTCTGCTCAGTGGGGAGTCTGCTTTCTGCTCCCCCTCTGCCTACCTCTCTGCCTCCTTGTGATCTCTCTCTCTCATGAAATAAATAAATAAAATCTTAAAAAAAGAAAAAGAAAATAATATTCATCTTTCCTAGCACAACATCCAGGGCTTTGCATGACCTAGCTCTATCCTGCCTTTTACATTCTCAGCTTCTTAGTATAGTAATAGGTAATGCTTTTGAAAAAAAAGTTTTGGAACCCCACACAGTATTTAGAAAAGAAAAGTTGTAACTGACAGGCAAAAATCCTCCGGTCACTACAAAGGTATCCTATGCTCTAAAGCAGAGGTTTCAAATCTGGATGTATGTAGAATCACGTGGGGGCTTTTTAAAATATACATATCCCTGGGCTACAGTCTGAGAGTTTCTGGTGGAGCAAATCTGTGATGGGACTTGCAGATATATACATTTTTTAAAAAGACTTTTAAGTGATTTCAGTGAGGAGCCAGTCTTCAAAACCATAGTGCATTTTTTCTCTTGGTCTATATTTGTTGAGAGACCAGATATGTCTTAACTTTTTTGTTTTGTCCAAAAATCAATAGCCCAATGCTTACACCACGTAGGTGCTCTTTTATTGATCCAAGCAAGGGAGAAGGATTGGTTGGGTGAGAATGGGATATAAGTTTTTTTTGTGCCACGAAAATGACTTAATTTATATCAGACCTAGTCTCCTCTGGAATGAAGAAGGAGAAGCAACAATTCTATTGTAACTCCTTTGATACCACTTTTAAGGTCACTAGAGATTAGGCCTTTTGCTCTTTGATGGAAAGTCCAAATGTAGCCTACTCAGACTAGCAGTATCCAATCAAAATTGATTTAATTTTTTTCTATTTGTTGTCTCTTCTCTATGAAAACAAGGTAAACAACTATTCAAATCCAAAGTTACATAGCATTTTGATTAACAGCTTAGGTTCTGGATTTATACTTCTTGTAGTCAAATACTTTCTTCTCTTTTTGCCAGCTGTATAACCTCAGGAGTGTCACTTAAACTTCTTGTGCCTCAGTTCTCTCAATGATGATATGGGGGTAATTAGTACTTATTTCATATGATTGTGAGAATTTAATGAGATAATATAACTCAAATAATTCTTGACATATAGGTGTGCTAAGTATTTCCTTATTTGTGTATTTCTTTGTAACTAATGAAGAATTTTGTATATACATATATCAGAATTTCCATAGAATTCTAATCCCTTTCCCTAAAGTACATACTTTTGTGAATTAAACAACCTCTCACGTGGAAGCTGCATTTTCCAAATAGTGACAAAGGGCAAGATTTAACAATGTGTTCTAGAGGTCAGTTTCCTGATTGCTGATACTTGATCATGTTTTCACCTGTCTGTGAAAGGTAGGAAAAATAAAATAGTATAATTGCCAAATGTCATTTCTTAAGAAGGATTTTCCTTTAGACACTGATTTATTTCATTCCTATATTTTTTGGACCAAAATATCAATTTAAGGGAAAGACATACCATGGCTTATAGTATTTTTTAAACTTCCCATACTTAAAAATTTTCTTTTAATAACAAATTTATGTCAGACCATGATATGATAGCCCATGATCACTATGAGATCCACTTAAAGCTACAACATCAAAGGGCAAGTTCTCCCTTCCTTTAGCTATGTAAAATTCAAATACCCATTTCTTCCAGACGTCTTTGAAAGTGGTTTTGTTTTTCAGTTGACAAATTCCAAGATTGGCTGCCACCTTGACATTAAACACAGCAATAGACTTTGTTCAAACCTTGGATAAGAGGCAAGAAGCATGATGATGGTGGTTGTGTGCTTTTATGAGCTAAGCAATTAAGACGTGAGAATATTAAAGGGACTATTAAGTCTGTTATTTAATGCTCTCATATTAGCTTATCAGAAAAGCTTCTTATGTTGCACTGAGATATTATATAAAGCATTTGAAATGTTTTGCAAAGATTAATGCACTAGAGAAATACAAAACATTATCAGTTTTCTCTTGAAAACTTTTCTTTTGCTTTTTTATTTGCTTCCTCATAGTTTTAATACATGGATATGACTTGTCCTGTGCTAGAGGAAAGACCTAGGCTATGTGTTTGGATACTCCTAAAACACTTGTTAAGACGTCAGTTATGTTTAAAATTTCCTTAAAAGAATAGAATTAAAAAAAAAAAAGAATAGAATTTTGGGGGGGGCCTGGGTGGTTCACCTGTTAAACATCTGTCTTTGGCTCAGGTCATGATCCAGGGTCCTGGGATTGCACCACTTGTCAGGCTCCGTGCTCAGCTCCCTTTCCCCTCTGTGGCACCCCCGGCTTGTGTTCCCTATCTCGCTGTGTCTCTCTCTGTCAAATAAATAAATAAAATCTTAAAAAAAAAAAAAGGAATAGAATTTTAATTTTTTGATATGCTAGTTAAAATATTCTTTGAAATTTCTTTACTTTTCAATTTTTATATAAGTATTATGTATATAAAAATAAAATATAAAGATAGTAAAACCATTCAATGTAGTTGGAAATGAAAATCACATAAACCAAGCTTGTTTTATATCTGATTACCACTGGGTGTCAGCAATGTATGACTTTCAACTGACAATCTCTAAATATAAAGTATAATAATCAAAGTTTATTTCATGTTAGTATTTGACTTGTTTTCATTTGAGATTTTTATTACTGAAACAATCTTTAACTATACATTAGTAATGATTTTAATCCCTGGATAATGCTTTGTTATCCCCACAATATGTGCCATACTAAATGGCACTTCCTTATAATTTTTTAAACTATAGAAATTAAAGACCACAAGATAGTAAAAGTGTAAACAGACTGTTAGCTCACTGTCTGGGCGTGCGCGTGTGCGCGTGTGTTTGTCTATATGTGTGTTTTGTAGATTCAAATTATCTAAATACTAAATAGATCAGGATTGATCAGAAAACACATAAAAGAAAACACATAAAAGAAGTCATTCCTTGACTCAACCCTATAGTTATACACTTGACACACATTTACAGAATGCTTACTGTGTTTTAAGATCTGTTCATGGTGCAGGAAATAAAGGGGTGAATAGGACATCATCCTTTCTCTCAGATTGCTCATATAGCTGGGAAGACAATTAAAATCACAATTATAGGGGAGGCATTCTGTGATATGTATTATGTGAAGGGGAGACAGTATAGTATTAGGTTAAGTGATCTGGCTCTGGAGTCTGGCTGCCTGGTAGATCCCCATCTCTGGTTTTATTGGTTATATGATCTGCTACAGGAAACAGGAAACCTTAGGAAAATAGGAGAACAATGTCTCACCAAATAGAGAATATCACTAAAGAGAATATATACCAAAAGAACCCACAAAAACTAAGTATAAATTCTAGAGTTGAAAAGTACAATAACTGAAATGAAAAATTAACTAGAAGGGATGAACAACAGATCTGAGGAAACAGAAGAAACTCTCAGTGAAATCAAGATAGCTCAGTTGAGATTAGTGAGTCTGAGGAATCAGGAAAAAAAAATAAGAAAAAAGGAGTATGATATTAGGGACATGTGTGATACAATCAAGCATATCAACATATGCATGATGGGAGTTCCAGTAGACAAGGACAGAGAAAAAAAAATACTTGAAAAATAATGGCTGAGAACTCCCCAATTTTTTTAAGGTTTTATTTAAATTTCAGTTAGTTAGGGACACCTGGGTAGCTCAGTCGGTTAAGCATCTACCTTCAGCTCAGGTCATGATCACAAGGTCCTGGGATCAAGCCCCATATTGGGCTCCTTGCTCAGCAGGAAGCCTGCTTCTCCCTCTGCTTGTAGTTCCCTCTGCTTGTGCTGTTGTTCTCTCTCTCTCTCAAATAAATAAATAAAATCTTAAAATTAAGTAAATAAATTCCAGTTGGTTAACATACATTATAGCATTAGTTTCAGGTGTACAATATAGTGATTCAACAATTCTATACATCATCTGCTGTTCATCACGAGTGCCCTCTTTAAAATCCCTATTACCTATCTCACCCATTCTCGACCCACCTCCCCTTTAGTAACCATCAGCTTATTTTCTATAGTTAAGGGTCTGTTTCATTTGCCTCTCTCTCTGTTTTCCCCCTTTGCTCATGTGTTTCATTTCTTAAATTCCATATATGAGTAACATCATGGTATTTGTCTTTCTCTGACTGACTTATTCTGCTTAGCATAATACTTCTAGCTCCATCCATGTCATTGCAAATGGAAAGATTTCATTCTTTTTAAGGGCAGAGTAATATTCCTTGTTGGCCTGGTTTCATAATTTAGCTATTGTAGATAAAGCTGCTATAAACATTAGGGTGCAGGCATCCCTTTGAATTAGTATTTTTGTATTCGTCGGGTGTATACCTAGTAGTGCAAATGTTGGATTGTAGGGTAGTTCTATTCTTAACTTTTCGAGGAACCTCCATACTGTTTTCCTGAGTGGCTGCCCCTGTTTGTATTCCCACCGACAGTGCAAGAGAGTTCCCCTTTTGCCACAGCTTCACCAGCACCTGTTGTTTCTTGTGTTGTTGATTCTGGCCATTCTGACAGGTGTGAGGTGATACCCCATTATAGTTTTGATTTACATTTCTCTGACGATCAGTGGTGTTGAGCATCTTTTCGTGTGCCTGCTGGCCATCTGGATGTCTTCTTTGGAAAAATGTCTATTCATGGCTTCTGCCCATTTTAACTGGATTATTTAATTGGTTTTGGGGGTGTTGAGTTGCATAAGTTCTTTCTAGATTGTCGATACTAGCCCTTTATCAGATATGTGATTGGCAAATATCGTCTCCCATTGTGAAGGTTGCCTTTTAGTTTTATTGATTGTTTCCTTTGCTGTGCAGAAGTTTTTCATTTTCATGAGTTCCCAACAGTTTATCTGCTTTTGTTTCCCCTGCCTCAGGCTTCATATCTAGAAAGACATCACTATGGCCCATGTCAAAGAGGTTACTGCCTGTGTTCTTCCTCTAGGATTCTGGTCATTTCAGATCTCCCATTGAGGTCTTTCAGCCATTTTGAATTTATTTTTGTGTATGGTGTAAGAAAGTGGTCCAGTTTTTCCTTTTGCATGTTGCATGTCCAGATTTCCCAACATCATTTGTTGAGGACACTGTCTTTTTTTCCATTGGATATTCCTTCCTGCTTTGTCAAAGATTTATTGATCATACCGTTGTGGGCTCATCTCTGGGTTTTCTATTCTGTTCCACTGGTCTCTGTGTCTATTTTTATGCCAGCAACATACTGTTTGGAGCACTATAGCTTTGTAATGTAACTTGAAGTCCAGAATTGTGATGCCTCCAGCTTTTTCTTTTTCAAGGTTGCTCTGGCTATTCAGGGTCTTTTGCGGTTCCGTGCAAATTTTAGGATTGTTTGTTCTAGTTCTGTGAAAAATGTTGTTGGTGTTTTGATAGGGATTGCATTAAATGTGTAGGTTGCTTTGGGTAGTATAGAGATGTTAACAATATTTTTTCTTTCAATCCATAGGGATGGAATAGTTTTCCATTTCTTTGTGTCATCTTCAATTTGTTTCATCAGTGTTTCATAGTTTTTCACCTATTTGTATATATTTATTCCTAGGTATCTTATTGTTGAGAACTCCCCACATTTGATGGAAACACATTTATCTACACATCCAAGAAGCTCAATGAACTCAAAGAGAATAAACTCAAAAAGTCATACCTAAACACAGCCTAATTAAACTGTTGAAAATCAAAGACAGTGAAACTTGAAAGTAACAAGAGAAAAGCGACTCATCACATACAAGGGATCCTCAATGACATTAAGAGTTGATTTCTCTTCAGAGACCATGGAGGCTAGCAGGAAGTCAGATGACATAATAAAAGTGCTGAAAGAAGAAACTTTAAACTAAGAATTATAAATTTTGTAAAACTGTCCTTCAAAAACAAATTTTTAACGTTGTTAACATGGTAACATTCCCCAAACTGGCCTATAGAGTTAATGCAATCCTGCCCAAATCACAATATTCTTGCAAAAATTAACGAACTGGTCCTAAAATATTAAGATGGAGTTAAACAATTCAGAACAGCCAAATCAATCTTGAAAAAGAACAAAGTTTGAGAATTCACATTTCCTTATTTCAAAACTTACTACAAAATTACAATCATCAAAACTGCATGGCGGGGCGCCTGGGTGGCTCAGTGGGTTAAGCTGCTGCCTTCGGCTCAGGTCATGATCTCAGGGTCCTGGGATTGAGTCCCGCATCGGGCTCTCTGCTCGGCAGGGAGCCTGCTTCCCTCTCTCTCTCTCTCTCTCTCTGCCTGCCTCTCCATCTACTTGTGATTTCTCTCTGTCAAATAAATAAATAAAATCTTTAAAAAAAAAAAACTGCATGGCACTGCCATATGGACAGACAATAGAATAATGAAATAGAATTGAGAGTTCATGAATAAACTCATATTCTATGATCAATTAATCTTCTATAAGGTCACTAATACTATTCAGTAGGGAAAGGAATAGGTTCTTTGACAAAGGATGTTGGAACAACTGGATATTGACGTGCAAAAGAATGATGTTGGACCCCTGTCTCACACCATAACCAAAAATTAACTAAAAAAAAATGGACCAGAGACTTACATGTAAAGGTTAAAAATATAAAACTCTTAAGTAAAACCAGAGAAATAAATCTTCATGAGCATAGACTTGATAATACAGTCTTAGTTAGGACACCAAAAGCATACTCAACAAAAGAAAAAAAAAAAAACAGAAGTATGACTTAATCAAAATGAAGAACTTTCATGCTTCAAATGACCTATTAAGAAAATGACAAGAAACCCCACAGAATGGGAGAAAACATCTGTAAACCATATATCTATTAAGCCTTTCGTATCCAGAATATATCAAGAATTACAATCTGACAGCAAAAATCCATCCAATTAAAAAATGGACAAAGGCTACTGGGTATTTACCCCAAAGATACAGATGTAGTGAAAAGAAGGGCCATGTGCACCCCAATGTTTATAGCAGCAATGACCACGGTCGCCAAGATGCCCTTCAACGGACGAATGGATAAGGAAGATGTGGTCCATATATACTATGAAGTATTATGCCTCCATCAGAAAGGACGAATACCCAATTTTTGTAGCAACATGGATGGGACTGGAGGAGATTATGGTGAGTGAAATAAGTCAAGCAGAGAGAGTCAATTATCATATGGTTTCACTTACTTGAGGAGCATAAGAAATAACATGGAAGACATTAGGAGAAGGAAGGGGAAAATGAAGAGGAAGAATTGGAGGGAGAGATGAATCATGAAAGACTGTGTACTCTGAGAAAGAGGATTTTGGAAGGGAGGGGGGTGGGGTTGGGTGAGCCTGGTGGTGGGTATTAAGGAGAGCATGTATTGCATGGAGCACTGGGTGTGGTGCATAAGCAATGAATCTTGGAACACTGAAAAAAATAAAATAAAATTAAGATGTTAAAATTAAAAAAAAAAAATGGGCAAAGGCCCTGAGGAGACATTTTCTCAAAGAAGATATGTAAATGCTTAATAAGCACAAGAAGGGTGGTGCTCACCATCATTAGACATTAAAGAAACAGAAATCAAAACCACAATGTGATACCACTTCACACTCTCCAGGATGATGTAATGGAAAAACCGAATTTTGTCCTTCTTTTGTAGGGAAAAATCCAGCTGTGTGCTTCTTTATATTGCAAATCTCCTTTACCACTCACACAAAATGCTTCACTTCCTGTCACCAAATGTTTGAAGGTTTTTCCCTATACCACAAGCAATTCTCAGACACTGGCAAGGTATTCAAGTATTCAGCTCAGTTCTGACACTATCTACCCAGAGATGGCATCAGGTTCCGAAGATTAGGGGTTCGGTCCTACAAGGCTGCCCCCTCTCCCATTTCAGACATTAATCACAAGCTCAGGCTATCACCTCTGCTTCCAACGAAGCAACTGTAGATTAGGTTTGATTAATTGCTAGAGTGGCTTATAGAACTCTGAAACATTTTACTTAACCAGATCACTGGTTTATTGTGAGAGGATATAACCCACAAAGAGTCAAATGGAAGAGATGCATAGAAAAAGGTATGGGGAACAGGCACAGAGCTTCCATGTCCCCCACGGTGCCACTCTCCCAGCACCTCCATGTATCCGCCAACCCCCAAAGCTCTCTGAACTTGGTACTTTTGGGTTTTTCCAGAGGCTTCATCATGTAGGCCTGATTGACTGTTAACTCCGTTTTCAGCTAACTGAAAGAGGTCTGAAGAGGATTTTCACTTTTACCAAAAAGCTACTTCTGCATTAATGTCTGTCTTTCATAAAAGTGAAGTGGCAGATGCAAACTTTCAGGAAGCAGGAAAAATTCTTTTCATGCCACTTCAGCTTACGAAAGCCTTCATAAAAATGCTTGTTTCAGACAGCAGGGGACACCTGTACTCTGACCAAGACTTCCATTGTATCAGCCTTATCATTTCATATGAAGAAAATTTCCTTTGACAGGTTGTTTCTCCAGGCAGGGAGTCTTCAAGAAATTCATTTTCTCTTTATCAATATATGTATGTTATTGGTAAATAATTTCCAAATATATAGAGTACACTTTTTAAAAAAGGAGATTATTTTTATTTATTTGAGAGAGAGAGTGAGAGAGCAAGTATGAGAAAGACAGAGAAAGTGAGAGAGAATGGAGGAGGCCTAGAGAGAGAGAGAGAGAGAGAAGCAGACTCCCCACTGAGCAGGGATCCAGAATGGGGACTCCATACCAGGACCCCGAGATCATGACCTGAGCTGAAAGCAGACATTTAACTGACTGAGCCACCCAGGAGCCCCTAGAATACACTTTTTTTTTTTTAAAGATTTTATTTATTTATTTGACACAGAGAGATCACAAGTAGGCAGAGAGGCAGGCAGAGAGAGAGGAGGAAGCAGACTCCCCGCTGAGGAGAGAGCCCGATGCAGGGCCCGATCCCAGGACCATGGAATCATGATCCGAGCCAAAGGCAGAGGCTTTAACCCACTGAGCCACCCAGGCGCCCCGAGAATATACTTTTAATAAAACCTACAAGACATTGAAGTTTTTAGAGGATGGGTTAAAAATGTAAATAGATATTCTAAGTTATTTTTTCAAACCTCAGTAGGTCATCTTGGGTTCCCTCTTGGGGAATATGTGCCTCTTTGGTGGACATTGGACTAGAAAGCAAAGTGTTTCCCAATCTGTGATCTGAAGACCACTCATATCAGAATCACCTGAGAATCCTGTTCAAATGGTTTTGTACTCTTCACATACCTACTTAATCAGAAACATTAAGGGTAGTACTGTAAGATCTTCATTTTAAATAAATCTATAGGCTCAGGGGATTTTTAGGAGCATTGAAGATTTAAAACTATTGGCTTAGGGGTGCCCGGCTGGCTCAGCTGGCACATCAGCCTTCTGTTCAGGTCATGATCCCAGGGGCCTGAGATGGAACCCTGCATCGGGCTCCCCGCTCAGTGCAGAGCCTGTTTTTCCCTTTCCCTCTGCCCATTCCCTCTGCTTCTGCTCTCTGGCTCTGTCTATCTCTGGGTCAAATAAATAAAGAAGATCTTTAAAAATAAATAAAGTAAAATCATTGGTTTAGAACAGTGTTTCTCAAAATTGGTTGATTATAGCAAGCATCAGTATGTTTAAAATACAGATTCTTATTCATCACCAGAAAACATACTGAATCTAAAATACGGGTAGGAACATTGAAATCTTAATATTAAAAAGTGCCCACCGGTGACTTATTCTTAGCAAGATATTGTATTAGCTCACTAGGGTTGCCATAACAAAATAGAAAGAGTTTATTTTCTCATGGTTCTGGAGCCTAGAAGTCCAAGGTCAAGGTATAGGTAGGTTTCGTTTCTTCTGAGGCCTTTCTTGGCATGCAGATGGCCACCCTCAAAGCCATGTCCTCACATGGTCTCTGTGTGAGCATGTCTGATGTTTCTGTGTGTCCAAGTTTCCTCTTCTTACAAGGATACCAGTCAGATTGGATTAGGTCCCACTCTAATGGCCTCGTTTTAACTTAATTACCTCTTTAAAGGTCCCATTTTCAAATACAGGTCACCTTCAGAGGAACAGGGGATCAGGGCTTCCACATATGAATTTTGTAGGGACACAATTCAGCCCATAACAGACATGATAACTAAATGTAATGTGACATTTTAGGTGGATTCTGGAAAAGAAGGACATTAGATAAAAACTAAGAAAAATATGAATAAAGTATGGCCTTGAATTAATAACAGTGTGTCAATATTGATTCATTAATTGTAACAAAGTACCATATGGACTTAAGCTGTTAATTGTAGGGTAAACCATGTGGGAGTTTGAGAAATCCTGGTAGATCAGAATCTCTACTGTAGCATTTACAAGTTATGCTATTAGCCAGATCTTTTAATTTCTCTAATTCTTAGTGTTCTCGTTTGTAAAATGGAATACTAACAGTTCCATATATAAGTTCTTTTGAGTTTAAAATGGGTAATGTAGGTTTAGATACTTTGTAATCTGTACATCATATGTACAGATGTATTTTTTTTTTTTTTTTTTTTTTTTTTTAAAGATTTTATTTATTTATTCGACAGAGAGAGATCACAAGTAGGCAGAGAGGCAGGCAGAGAGAGAGAGGAGGAAGCAGGCTCTCTGCTCAGCAGGGAGCCTGATGTGGGACTCGATCCCAGGACCCTGAGATCATGACCTGAGCCGAAGGCAGCAGCTTAACCCACTGAGCCACCCAGGCGCCCACAGATGTATTTTTAAATGAGCTTTTTGTTTGACAACAGTTATAGATTTACAGAAAAATTACAAATATAGGAGGAACACTGTTCCAAAATACTTATACCCAGTTTCTTCTTTTATTAACATCTCCTGTCAGGATGGTGCCTGCCAGGATTGACATGTCATTATTAAAATCTGTACTTTATTCAGATTTCCTTAGTTTTTACCTAATAATCCTTTTTCTCTTCCAGGATCCCATCTAGAATATATTACATTTGTTTATTTACTTTAAAGATTTTATTTATTTATTTCAGAGAGAGCGAGCACAAGCAGGGGGAGGGGCAGAGAGAGAAGGAGAGAGAGAGAATCTCAAGCAGACTCTGCACTCAGTGCAGCAGAGCCTGACATGGGGTCAATGCGGGACTCGATCTCACAACCTCGAGATCATGACCCGAGCTGAAATCAAGAGCTGGACACTTAACTGACTGAGCCACCCAGGTGCCCCAAAGACCACATTACATTTAGTTATCATGTCTGCTTAAGCTCCTCTTGGCTGTAACAATTTTAATGTGGTGGTAAGAAATGTTCTGCATATGTACAAACATACCTTTCTTTTGATACTGATAACATTTTGGAACTAAACCAGCACATTCTGAGTACATTATTGCCCAAGTCAGGAACACCAGGAGAGTTGTTTTTGAATCATAAATCCCTAGACCCCACAGAATCACAGTCAATGATTATGTCATGGGTTGAGTGATTTGGGTGGGGCCCAGAAATCCAGCTTTACTTATTTATCTACTCACTTCCTTACTTACACAAATTTCCCTGGTGATTATGAGGTCATTGATCCAGCACAGGTCTGTAAACAGGCATTTGAGAGTCACTACTCTTGAGCATTTCAGCTGTTCCTCCTTGTTGATACCTAAATGGCCAGGAGAGATCTGTTGAAACACGCAATTTGCCTGTATTGACATAAAGTTTCTTGTTGCATAAATGATGAAACTGGGTAATGCACTCAACATCTATAAACTGAACCCTCAGGGTACCTGGGTGGCTCAGTGGGTTAAAAGCTCTGCCTTTGGCTCAGGTCATGATCTGGGGTCCTGGGATCGAGCCCCACATCGGGCTCTCTGCTCGGCAGGGAGCCTGCTTCCCCCTCTCTCTCTGCCTGCCTCTCTGCCTACTTGTGATCTCTCTCTGTCAAATAAATAAATAAAATCTTTAAAACAAGAAGAAGAAAAAAACCTGAACCCTTACCACTGCACCGCTTACATCAGGGGTATTTGTCTACATAGCAAAGAAATAACTCAGTCTTCCCACTGACATTACAAACACACATGGAATTCAAATCCTGAATTTTGACCAGTGTGATCAGAGAATAACACTTTTTCTGCCATTCAACGATAGTAAATAAGGCCATGGGAAAAATAGTCTTACGCGGTGAGCGGGATGTTGTAGCATAGAACCAAGAAAATAAAATACTGTTCAGGCAAGTTCCTAACCAACGTAATGCCAGATGATAAACACTGATGAGCTGTCTATCCAAATTACTCTCCAGACAAAATAAGATGTGTTTGGCAAGTACAAACACATAAGACAAGCCCATCTCAACCAAGGGCCCCAGGGAACTTCGTCCCCAAGTCAGTCACAATCATTTCTTTTTGGGAAGGGATGTGAGTTTTTATTTGGGGTTATAGTAATTGGAATACCAGTGTAATTCCCCACAGTATCTAGCCAAGAAAATAAATTCCCTGACACATAATACTGCCTTCCTTTCTTTTCCTCTCTCTTCTTTCCACAGCTTTAATGTTCACATTAAACATTCTACTGGCAATTTATTAATACACAATTGTCAAGGGCTGGAATATCTTGGATTGAGAATCCTGGTACTGAGAATCCCAGAAATCAAATAAAAAAGTAGAATATCTATCTATAAATGTGAACTCAGAACTAACCCAGTCATGGAAAATTTTGGTGACTTCTCCACTTCCCATATGGGGACCCAATTATCCATTAACTGGAGTATTGGCCTTGGTCTGTGTGCTGAGCAATTATTTATTTGCCCTGGAATCCATTTCCTTGCTCTGTTCTGTGTCAAAGCAGCCTTTTCCTGGGTGTCTTTGTGCTCTTTTCTTAGCAGGTTGGGCAAAGATGAGGAGGGTGTGAAGAGGCAAGAAAACAACAAGATATTTCCCCCCCTTCTCTCTACTTCCTCTAGCATCTCTAACAATGGCTGAGTCTCCCACCTGGCTTCAGTACTCCTCTATGGTCCCAGCTGCAGTCTTAGTTTTAGGTGCTACAGGATGACCCCAGCTTCCTGGGCTCTGATAATCTTTTGTCACTTCTCCATAGGGATAAGCATAAGCATAAGCATGGCTTTCTGCGGTTTCTACTCTCTGAGTTGCCTCGGCTTTCCCTGTTTGGGTTCTCAGCAAGTCCAATCTTCTAACAAATGCCAGTGTTAGGTTCTCTCTTTTGGAAAGATCCACAGCAGTTTTCTTCTTCTGGTTGGTTTTCCTATAAGTCAGGTAGTCAACTCGCCTCCTGGATGATGCTAGAAAGACAGTAAAAAATTCTTTCTCTCAGGATAATTGTTAATAATAATGAAAATCCTGACTCAGTAGTTGTAGAAGTCATATAGAACAAAAGCAAGAGCAGAAATTTATTTTTTAAAAAGTTTATTTATTCATTTATTTGACACAGAGAGAGAAAGATCACAAGTAGGCAGAGACACAGGCAGAGAGAGAGGAAGGGAAGCAGGCTCCCCGCCGAGCAGAGAGCCCAACTCGGGGCTCGATCCCAGCACCCTGGGATCATGACCCGAGCCAAAGGCAGAGGCCTTAACCCACTGAGCCAGCCAGGCGCCCCGCAGAAATCTATTTTTAAAATCATGTATACACGTGTTTGTGTATAAATATATGTTTATTTACATCTATGTGAATGTGTGTACATAGTTGTAATCGTAAGTATATAAAAAAGTTCAAATCAAGTGCTTGATTCCTTCATCTCCAACCTGCTTCTAAAATATATCCAACCACTTTTCATCATTATTGGACGGTTCCAGCCCCTAACTGGTATCCCTGCTTCTTCCTTTGCCTCCTTATATTTTATTTAACACAGAAACCAGATCATGTTTTAAAACAAAAACAAAAACAAAACACACAGTTCTTGTCATTTCCAATGTTCAAAGCCTTCAGATTCAAGTCCCTACATGATCTTAATAATGGCTACTTCTCCAAATTTTTCTTCTAATGTTTTCCCTTATTCACTCTGATCCAAGCATGTTGGCCTCTTGGTGGTTACCCAAATAAATCAAACATGCCGCCACCTTGGGGATTTTGTACTTCTTGTCCCTTCTGTCTGAAATATTTATATGACTCACTCCCTCACTTTGTTTTGGTCTCTGCTAAAATATTATCTTATCAGAGAAAACTCTCCTAACCATTCCATCTAAACTAAAAAATACACAGCAGGATGGTCACGTGTTTCGTTCTTCTGCCTTATTCACCAAAATGAAAGGTCTATACGGGCAGGGTCTTTTATTTATTTATTTATTTATTTGGGCTCTGTTGTGTCATCTTATGTATTTAGTACAGCCATAGATCAGTATGAATGGATACCCAGATGTACTTTGCATTCTGAAAGAACACGTGCGAACTGTTAAATCAGGTTATCTTAAAAAGTGGAGGTAGGGACGGATGAGTTGAGAATGATTAATTTTTATAATGCAGTGGAGTGAAGGATCTAGGTCCAGACCATTTTAATCAGAAGGTGATTTATCATCCTTCCTATGTTTCCTAGTACATTGTACCCTTTGTCCTTAATAAAGAGTAGTAGAAAAATTAACTTCCATTTCTAGCTATGATATAGGAAATGTTTTTAATGAATTATTAAGTTGGTTAACTCCCATTAATAATATTACCCTTATTGTGCCTAAAGGTTTGTCTATCAGAGTGATGTTTCCATAATGAACATATGATAGGCTGTTTACTTGTTTTTTGTCTTTGTTTTGTAAATACTTTTATTAAGTATAATTGACACACAATATTGACACATAATTAAAGCATACAATTTGATATATTCTTTTTTTAAAAAATTTTATTTATTTATTTGTCAGAGAGAGAGCGAGCGAGAGCAAGCACAGGCAGACAGAGTGGCAGGCAGAGTCAGAGGGAGAAGCAGGCTCCCTGAGGAGCAAGGAGCCCGATGTGGGACTCGATCCCAGGACGCTGGGATGATGACCTGAGCTGAAGGCAGCTGCTTAACCAACTGAGCCACCCAGGCGTCCCCAATTCGATATATTCTGACATATGTATACACCAGTGAAATCACGACCCCAATCAAAATGGTGGACATATCCATCACCCCCAAATTTTCCTTATTCTGCTCCCCTCGTCCATATGCCAGGCAAAACTGATCTTTTTTTTTTTTTTTTTAAATCACTTTACCTTGGTTTTCATTTTCTGGAGTTTTATATAAATAGAATCATCCAGAATGTACTATTTTCTGTCAGACTTCCACACAGCATAATTATTTTGGAACTCATTACTGTTGCAGCATGTATAAATAGTTCATTATTTTTATTGCCAGGTTTCATTCCACTGTATGGTTATACCATAATTTCTTTAGCCACCCACGTGTTGATATACTTTGGGGTTGTTTTCAGGCTTTTGCTATTCCAAATAAAGCTGCTATAAGAATTTGGGTACAAGGAGCGGTGCCTGGGTGGCTCAGTGGGTCAAGCCTCTGCCCTCGGCTCAGGTCGATCCCAGGGTCCTGACTTGTGATCTGTCAAATAAATAAATAAAATCTTAAAAAAAAAAAAAAAGAATTTGTGTACAAGGAGGGACCTGGATAGCTCAGTTGAAAGAGCATGCAAGTCTTGACCTCAGGGTCATGAGTTTGAGCCCCACATTGGGTGTAGAGATTACTTAGATAAATAAAAATAAAACAGAATTTGGGTACAAGGCTTTGTATGGACATATGCCTTCATTTCTCTTGGAGTGGAATTATATGGGAGGAATACATTTACCTTCTTGAGAAACTGTCAGGTTGTGTTCCATACTAGTTGTATCATTTTACGTTCCCACCATGGGTGTATAAGAGTTCCAAGTGTTCCTCAGCTTTGTCAAAACTTGGTATTAGTTTTACCCTAGTAGGTATCTGAGGTATATCTCATTGCAGTTTTAATTGGCGTTATACTAATGCCTATGTGTTAACTGTATGTCTTCTTTTATATTTATTATTTATTTATTTATTTAAAAGGTTTTATTTATTTTACAGACAGAGATCACAAGTAGGCAGAGCGGCAGGCAGAGGGAGATGGAGAAGCAGGTTCTCTGCTGAGCAGAGAGCCCGATGTGTGGCTCAATCCCAGGACCCTGAGATCATGACCTGAGCCGAAGGCAGCGGCTTAACCCACTGAGCCACCCAGGCGCCCCATTTATTTATTTTTACAACTTTATTTTATTTTTTAAAAAAATTTTATTTATTTATTTGACAGACGGAAATCACAAGTAGGCAGAGAGGCAGGCAGAGAGAGAGGAGGAAGCAGGTTCCCTGCTGAGCAGAGAGCCAGATGTGGGGATCGATCCCAGGACCCTGGGATCATGACCCGAGCCGAAGGCAGAGGTTTTAACCCACTGAGCCACCCAGGCGCCCCAAAACTTTAATTTTTAAGGGCAGTTTTAGATTCACAGCAAAATTAAGGGGAAGGTACAGATATTTCTCATATATACCTCCTGCTCTCCCACATGCATAGATTCCTTCACTATCAGCATCCCTCACCAGAGTGGTACGTTTGTTATAATTAGTGATCTTACGTTGACACAGCCTTATCACTCAAAGTCTGTAGTTAATATTAAGCTTCATTCTGGGTATTGTACATTCGACAGGTTTGGACAAATATAAATGACACGTATACATCATTTGGTATTGTACAGTGTGTTTCCACTGGCCAAAAATCCTCTGTGCTTAGCCTGTTCATCTCTCCCCCCATAAACCCTGACAACCACTGATCTTTTTTATTATCTTCTTAGTTTTGTCTTTTCCAGAATGCCATATAGTTGGGATGGTGCAGTATGTAGCCTTTTCAGACTGGCTTCTTTCATTTAGTAATTTGCATATGTCTCCTCCATGTTTTTTTATGGCTCAATTGTTTATTTATTTTTAGTCTCGAGTAATATTCTGTTCTCTGGATGTATCACAGTTTATTTTTCCATTCGCCTACTGAAGGACATCTGGCTGCTCCCAAGTTATGGTAATCATGAATAAGGCTGTTATAAACATCCATGTACAGGGTTTTGTGTAGACATGTTTTCAATTCCTCTGGATAAATACTAGCGAGCATGATTGCTAGATTGTATGGTAAGAGTAAGTTTAGTTTTTTAAGAAACCAGAAAACTATCTTCCAAAGTGACTGTAGCATTTTGCATTCCCACCAGCAAAGAAGATTATTCTTGTTGCTCCACATCCTCCTCAGCATTCAGTACTGTCAGTTTTCCAGATTTTGGCCATACTACTAGGTGTGTAGTGAAATCTCATTGTTGTCTTAATTTACATTTACGTGATAGCATGTGATATGGAGAATCTTTTCATTTGTTTATTTGTCTTCTGTATATCTTTTTGGGAAGGCATGTCTTAAAATCTTGGGTCCATTTTTAAATCAGTTTGTTAGTTTTCTTAGTGTTGAGTTCTAAGTCTTTGTACATATTGGATTAACCATTTATTATTAGATGTGTCTTTTGCAAATATTTTCTCCCAGTCTATGGCTTGTCTCCTTATTTTCTTGACATTGTCTTTCACAGAGTAGAAGTTTTTTATTTAAATGATGTCCAGGGGCGCCTGGGTGGCTCAGTGGGTTAAGCCTCTGCCTTCGGCTCAGGTCATGATCTCAGGGTCCTGGGATGGAGCCCCGCCGCATCGGGCTCTCTGCTCAGCAGGGAGCCTGCTTCCTCCTCTCTCTCTCTGCCTGCCTCTCTGCCTACTTGTGATCTCTCTCTCTGTCAAACAAATAAATAAAATCTTAAAAAAAAATGAATGATGTCCAGCTGACCAATTACTTTTTTCATGGATCATGCCTTGCTTTTATATCTAATTAATAAGTCATGGTGATAAAAAGTACAGCATAAAGAATACAGTCAATGGCATTGTAATAGCATTATATATCATCATAGATGGTAGCTATACTTATGGTGAGCATAGCATAACATACAGACTTGTTAAGTCACTAGTTCTACACCTGAAAGCAATATAACATTATGTGTCAACTATAGTTTAAAAAGTGATTGCCATACCAAAGGTCACTTAGCTTTTCTCTTTGGTTATCTTTTAGAAATTTTAAAGTTTTGCATTCTACCTTTATGTCTGTGATCCATTTTGAATTAATTTTGGCAAACGATGCAAGATCCGTGTCTAGATTAATTTCTTTGCATGTGGATGTCCAGTTGTTCCAGCACAACTGGCTGAAAAGACTACCTTTGTTCCCTTGTATTGCCTTTGTTCCTTTGTCAAATACCAGTTGACTTTATTCATGTGGGCCTATTTCGGGGCTCTCTATTCTGTTCCATTGATCTATTTGTCTGATCTTTTGCCAATACCACGTTATCTTGTTACAGTAGATTCATAATAAGTCTGAAAGTCAGGTAGCACAAGACCTCCAATTTAGTACTTTTTCTTCAATATTGTGTTGGCAATTCTCAGCCTTTGGCCTCTGGATATAAACATTAGAAATAGTGTGTCAATACCACAAAAATAGCTTGCTGGAATTCTGATTAATTGCACTGAATATATAGACCTAATTAGAAGGAACTGACATCTTGACAGTACCGTGTCTTCCTATCTGTAAACATGGATTATCTCTCCATTTACTTAGTTTTTTTTTGGAATTCTTTCATCAGAGTTTTATAGATTTCCTCATATAGGTCTTGTGCATATTTTCTTAGGTTTATACCTAAGTATTTCATTTTGGGGGATGCTAATGTAAATGGTATTGCTTTTTAAATTTCAAATTCCACTTGTTCGGAGTGGATATATAGAAAAACAATTGATATCTGTATATTAACCTTGTATCCTGTACCTTTCCAATAGTTTTATTAGTTCCAGGAGTTTTGTTTTGTTTTTTTTTTAAAGTCTTTTGAAATTTTCTATGTAGACAATCGTGTCATCTGTAAACAATATGTATCTTCTTTTGGTTAAGGGTCTGTTCATATCTTTGTCTTTTGAAAAATTTGGTTGTTTTTGTATTATTGAGGTTTGAAATTTCTTTATATATTCTGAAAGCAACTCCTTTATCAGATATGTGATTTGCAAATATATTTTCCCCAATCTGTAGCTGATCTTTTCCTCCTTTTAAGAGTATCTTTCAAAGTGAACTTTGAATTTTGATCAAGTCAAATTTATTAATTTGTTTCTTATGGGTCATGTTTTTGGTATTATATCTAAGAAATCTTTTTCTAAGCCAAAGTTGTGAGGGTTTCTCTGATGCTTTCTTTTTGAACTTTATATGTTTAGGTTTTACATTTTGGTTAATGGTTTAACATTTGTGTGGTGTGTATTATGAATTAAGGTTAATTTTTTCATATGAATATGCAATTGTTCCAACACAATTTGTTGGAAAGATTGTTATTTCTTCACTAAATTGTGTTTGAGTCTGTGCCACAAATCAGTTGTCCATATGTATGTGTGTGTACTTTTGTACTTGTAATTTTGTTTATCTATCTGTTGATTTTCCTGCCAGGAACACTTATGAAGAAATCCATTTTTCTCCTGTGATTTGAATGCCGTCTTTATCATATACTGATATGTCGGATTTATATCTGAATTTTTGAAATTCCATTTTTTTCTATGCCAATTTGACATGCTTTTAATTATAGAGTAAGTTTTACTATTTGGCAAGTCTATACTCTTATATTGTTCTATTTTTCCTCATTGTATTCCCGAATGATTTTCTTCATTTATTCCTCCAAATAAATTTATAATCACCTTACCTAGTGTAAAGGCCTATTTAGCCAGAGTGATTTTATCTCGGTTAAACAGTGATTTTGTTGTTCATGCAGTAAAACTTAAACTGACCCTGCCCCCTCTTCCCCCAGGGGAACTTACAACTTACTTAAAAGCAAGTCCCGGAAACCAGTAAAATATGGTCGACCAGTCCCTGATAACAAAGCCCAAATACAAGGGCGGGTCAGTTCAGGTGGAGATAACAAGCCTGAATGCAAGGATGGGTCAGGCCAGGTGGAGACATCCAATTACTATCTCCCTAAAAAAATGTGGGCCCCGCCTTTTGGGCACCAATTCTGACCAAGGAGATAGGTTAGTTTAAATAGCTACTATGGGGTGAATTGTAATTCAATTGGCCACCCGTGTGTGACCTAGCATGACTGTGCAGCTTTCTCTGTGTGTTGCAATCTCATTGGCCACCTGTGTGTGGCCAGGCTCAACCACATGGCCTTTGTTCTATAAAAGTTAGTCTTTGAGGCTGGGAGTCGCTCGCTCTCTCTGTAAGAGGTGGCCCCGAACGGTCGGTTTGATTCTCGATGCTTGGCGTGAAATAAAGTTTGCTTGACCTTCGCTTTGTATCAGTCTTGCTCCTTTGATCATGGACCTAACACTACCAAAAAAAAAAAAAAAAAAAGACTGCATTTTTTTTTGTTGGGATTACATTAAATTTACAGATTAAATTAGAAAGACAGCATTTTATAATGGCATGTACTATTATGCAAGAACAGGGTTTATGAGGGGGCACCTCCTGGGTGACTCAGATGATTAAGCCTCTGTCTTCGACTTAGGTCACGATCTCCAGATCCTGGAATTGAGCCCCATATCAGGGCTCCCAGCTCAGTGGAAAGCCTGCTTCTCCATTTCCCTCTGCCTCTCCTCCAACCCCACTTGTGCTCCTCTGTCACTCTGTATCTTTCTCATGTACAGTTTTAAAAAAACTTAAAATGAAAAAAACCAGGGTTTGTGACTCCACTTAATTAATTCTTATATCTTTCACAGTTTTGGTTTTTTATTTTATTTTGTTTTTTAGTTTTCTTCATAAAGGTTTTAGGAATTCCTTGCTAATTTTATGAACAAGTACTGTTTTGTTTTTTTTTAAGATTTTATTTATTTATTTGACAGACAGAGATCACAAGTAGGCAGAGAGGGAGGCAGAGAGAGAGGGGGAAGCAGGCTGCCTGTTGAGCAGAGACCCCAATGCAGGGCTCGATCCCAGGACCCTGGAATCATGACCTGAGCTGAAGGCAGAGGCTTTAACCCACTGAGCCACCCAGGTGCCCCGTAAGTACTGTTTTAAAAAAATGACCTTATTTTTAAGTAATCTTCACACCCACATGGGGCTTGAACTCACAACCCTGAGATCAAGAGTTGCCTGCTCTACTCACCAAGCCAGCCAGAGGCCCTTGTAAGTAAGTAGATATATTCAGAAAAACAGTGGGGTCAATTAAAGGACACAGGTCATGAGTGTTCTTCCCCGGAAAATGACCTTTCCTAATGAATTCTTAAAATTATTTTAAAATATTTATCTCTTCTGAGAAAACAGTTTTAAGATAAACTGTTCTTTAAGAGTTTCAAATTCTTAGAAATCATAATAGGAGAATACTTTTACGGAGGAACTGCTTTCCAGAGATACTAAAGTATTTCCTTAGTACAGATGTAATTTGCCAAGGTGACTTATTTTGGGATAGCAAATCCTGATCCCCATCAACTTTTTTTTTTTTTTTTTTACTGTGTTTGTTTTGGCTTCATATAATTGATAAACTCTTCATATATCAATAATTTTGTAGTATATTTTGCTATAGAATCTATCAAATAATGATTTAGTCTTTATCATGAAATGATAAAAATAGTTCTATTGCTCAAAGTTTAGAAAAGATTCTCCCAGCCACATGACTCATTATGGTTAGTATCATGGATTTTATAGTCTTGTGTTTCACATTCGGATCTATGATCCACCCCTCCCCATTCTTTATTGTGGTGCAATTAACATAACATGAAATTTACCATTTTAACCATTCTTAAAGTATATAGTCAGTGGTATTAGATACACCTCATAATGTTGTGCTACCGTAACCATCACCCATCTCCAGAACTCTTCATCTTGTTAAACCAAAATCCTATATCCATGAAACAGTAACTCCCCATTTCTCATTTCCCTTCAGTCCCTGGCAAACACCATTTTATTTTCTATCTCTATAGTTTTTACTACTGTAAATACTTCATGTAAATGCATTCATAGAGTATTTGTCTTTTTGAGACTGGCTTATTCACTTAGCATACTATCCTCAATGTTCATCCATGCAGTAGCATAAATCAGAATGTTCTTCCTTTTTAAGGCTGAGTAATACTCCATTGTGCTTCAAAAAATTGCTTCTACCTCATTCTATTCATTTGTTCCTTCTGAAAAATTTTAGGTATATCTTGGAGCTACTCTATCTATACTCCCTATTTGTTGTCTTTAAAAATGTATTTCCCGTTTGTTTATCCCTCAACACTATGCTTAGGGAAATTTATTAGTCAACATGGATTTTCCCTTGAATTGTGTCTAGCCTATTGCTTTACCTGATCTATTTTTTTTTCAGCGACTATATATTATTTTAATTTATTTTAATTTATTTGACAGAGAGAGATAGCATAAGCATGGAGAGGAGGAGAGGGAGAAGCAGGCTCTCTGTCGAGCAGGGAGCCATGTGTGGACTCAATCCCAGGACCCTGGGATCATGTGTTAAGCCAAAGACAGACGCTTAACTGACTGAGCCACCCAGATGCCCCAGTGACTATATTTTTTATTCCTAAGATTCTACTTGTTTATTTAATATGTCTATTTCCATTTCATATTCCCCTATTCTTATTTTATAAATCTATTCTTAAATTTGTAAAAAAATAAACACATTCATTCTGTAGTTGCCTTCTAAATGTTCTATTATTTCTAGATCTTTGTGTGAATTTTCCCCATTATTTCTGTGTTTTTCTCTTGGTTATTCATGGTATATATGTTTTATAATTTTTACCTTAGAATCTATTACCAAAGGTTTTTTTCTTTTATGGGTACTCTTAAAATAGTTCTTTGGTTATTCTTGTCTGGATCTGATAGTATTCAATAGTTTGTATATTAGTTTGTCATCTCATAGTTTCTATTTTCCTCATATCATAAAACATTTGGAAGTGGCACTCTTAATAATTGGCATTTCAGTCTCTTGAGGAAGACTCTTTTTAGTTATTTATGGGTTGAAGTGACCAACTCAGTTTTGGCCATGAATGACGCTAGGCAATAAGTGGAGATATTAACAACTGCAGCCTTTGACTTAGCAACACATGGAGATCCAAGTTCTAGCTTTACTTGGTGATTGGTAATTATTTCCTCAAATAAGGATTACGCCTCCAATTTCCAAGACCTACATTTCATCTTAATCTACAGGTGGCATGCCTATCTTCAACTTCTGCTTCTCTCTTCCTTCCTGAAATTCAGATGTCCCTTTCTTACTTCATTTTTCCCCTATGAAATTATGACTTTTCAAAGACTTATTTCCCATAACCATTTTTGTACTATAAGAAAGTATCATGACCATCTATATTAATTACAGGTATATAAGAACTCATTTATCTAATAGATGAACGCTCGTTGTTTAATGAAGATTTATGTGGAGGAGTACCACACAAGGCAGGTGCGTAAATTTATATTATAGCTCTTCAAAGGCTCCCCATTTCAATCACACTAAAACCCAAAGTCCTTTCAAGTCTTACATAGTTGGATCATCTGGTTCTTTGACTTCATCTCCTATGAGCTTCCCCATGGTCACATTGTCTTTTCTTGCTGCGCCAAAACTACATCAGATAGCATCCTATTTTAGGACCCTTGCTTTTGTTCTTTTTTCTGCTTATAATGTTCTTCCCCAGAAGATCCTCATGGATGACCCCCTTCCCATCTCTCAGGTCATTGGTCATCAGGCCTTCACTGACTCTATAGTTTCATCCTGTTTAAAATTACACCCCTTTGGAGTGCACTTGTCATAATGAGCACTGAGTGATGTGTGAACTTGTGGAATCACTATATTGTACCCCTGAAATGAATATAAATGCTGTATGTTAACTGCACTGGAATTAAAGTGAAGTGAAATGAAATGCCGTGAAGACTTGCACCCCTTTGTCCCAATGCTCTATATGCCTCCTTATTTTTTCACAGTACTCATACTTCATATCATATAACATACTTTGCTAAAAATATGTCTTCTGCCAATAGAATATAAGCTGTCTGGGTATGATATTTCTTTGGCTGTTTCACTTGCACTATATCCCTAATACTAAACTTCGTGCCTGGCATGTAGTTGTTCAACAAACACAAGCTGAATAAAATAAGAAATGACCAAGTATTGAGTTTAAGCCAAATATAGACTTTTTGAAAAGTTAACTGCATTAGAAGAATACTGATGAGTAAAAAAATAACTAATTGGTTTCAGATATCAGGGAGTAGTTCATAAGAGGGAATTGGTAGAGAGATAGAGTGGTTCTAAGGCAGCTCATGCCTGAAGACTTCCTACCATCCCTGCAGACCCCTCAGACTACTTATTTCCTCAGCAGTAGGCATGCCCATCTTAGCGGAACCAAGGGAAATCAGGCAAGCTGTGCCAAAAACACTGTTTAATGCAGTCTCACTGTTGTATATAAAGTTAAGTAAATTATGTAAACTCTGTCAAGTATGAAACCGTGTTACTTCATAAAATGGGGGACTGCAATGTTTGGGGAGAACTTGACTGTTATCATGCAAATCCCACACATAGGATCTCTCCAGGCTTGTTACATGGTGGATCTGATTATATTAAAAAAAAAAAAAGTTTATGTCATTAATTTGAATTGTTATTTGTTTATAAAGTTAACTTTAAAAATAAAACTGCCAAGTATTTTACCAGTGGAAGATGGATTTATTCAGGAAGAGCCAAGAACTACAACATGGGGCCAGCAAGCCATGGCAAAACCATAAGCAAGTCCAGAGAACAAAGGAGAGGAACATTTTTTTAGAGAGGAAAGGGGGACTTGGTGGGGGGGATGCTTTTATAAACAAAAAGTCCATTAGAGTAAACAGGGAGTTCAAAGTACAGTGGCTTTTCATTGGCTGAGCCTTTCACTGGCTGCAAAGCCAGGAGAGGAGGAAAAGCCTTTCTTCCTCCTGCTAGCATAATAAAGTAGTATCTGCAGGCAAAATTCCATCTCTTTCTATCGGCTTTGCAGTTGACAACTAATGCTCAGGCTTGAGAGCTCCACCTGTCAAACCTCCTAGTCCATTTCAATGATGTTTCCCTTCATGACTGTTGACATTCCCCTTTTTGATCAAGATCTTTCTTTAAAAGCATCACTGATCGATAGTTAGGTTTTTATTTTTAGTGGTTTTATCCCTCAGTGCCAGGAAGGACTTTTGCTTGCTGTCATGTCCTATGTCAGAGGAAAGTGCATAGTAGATGGAAACCACTTAGAGCCACATTTGATTAATAAAGAAGGTGAGGAGGAAGAAATTCTCAGGTACTGTGCATCTAAAGTCTACATCTTCTCAAGGTCATAAGAGTTGATCATATCAAAGTAGCGAGCCAGAGTCCCTTCACTGGGTATATTGCTATTGGTTTTTTAGGTTTGACAGTCAATAAAACACAACACTTAATTATACAAAACAGAAGAAGTAACATAACCATTCCAAGTTGTATGAGGATTCTAAACCAGCACTTTGGGTCTGAAAGTAGCCAACTGAAAACTTTATTGGCCCTTATTCTGACTTAGGGGAGAAATGTCTCCTTATGAAGGCAAATCCAGAGTCATGTCTGCCTCCTGGAAGGCTCCACTTAAAGCAACCAAGAAGGCACAACAGTGGCTACAGCAAGAGCACACCAAAAGAAGGAACTGAGTGGATTTGGGAAGAAGCTACAGTGCAGGTATAAATACGAAGCAATAACGGATCAATTTTTTGCAAAAGAGCAAAACTTCAAAGATGTTTCAAAACATTATTGTTATCTCAAAAGAACTGTTTGGGACCACATACGCTATTGATAATACCAGCCTGCAAGGTCGCACATTCAGAGACCATATATTTGGATATAAATCCAAAGTCACTTCATCATTCAACTGAAAGAAAACTTTTGTGAATTCTGAACCTCTTAACCTTTCAGGAAAAGCAAGTGAAAAATTAATTTGTCATGAGATCATGATGAGGCTTTTTCCAAAATTTTCCCCCTTTCACAAGGATTTGGGAAATAGAGGTGAGGTCTTTGTCTTTCTACAAAAGAGAGAGAAGGAGCAGCAGTGAGCAACAGGTGTACAGGCCTGGACTGGACACGTTGGGAAGGCTGTCTCATCAGATGTTATCTGCTTCAATTCCAGGAAATTTTTACTTTAAGGTCGCCAGATGGTGTACAGCTTCAATCGGGGTTTGGTGCTTTCTCTAGGTGTGTCATGTGGACCCAAGAGTTTCTCCTCTGGAGCTTGGCAGCACAAGGGTTGGTTCCTGATGAGGTCCAAGAGTCTTTCTGGAGGTGTCTTTCCCAACTGACGAAATCTTTAGGTTGCCGGCTTATTGTCTCCTGGGAGCGCACTGTGAAAATATTGCTCTACCAAAGGATGGTTATTTTTAATAGAAGCAATTAGGCCTTTAAGCTTTTGAATTGTATCTCCTTTTATCAAGTATGGGTCAAAGAAGGCAGGGGCCAAATGCATTGGACATCCTGGTGACTATCTCAAATGGTGAGAGTCTGTGAGTCTGAGATCTGAGATTTAGAAGGACTAACTTTGCTTTCAGCCAGAATGTTTGGAGGGTCTCTACAAATCATGCCAGCTGAGTCTTTTTGAAAAAAAAAAAATATATATATATTTATTTGACAGACAGAGATCACAAGTAAGCAGAGAGGTAGGCAGAGAGACAGGGGGAAGCAGGCTCCCCACCAAGCAGAGAACCCGATGCAGAGCTCGAACCCAGGACCCTGGGATCATGACCTGAGCCGAAGGCAGAGGCTTTAACCCACTGAGCCACCCAGGCGCCCCTGCCAGCTGAGTCTTAATAGTGCCAGTAGGGAGTGCAACTAACTCTGAGGATTGAGGATGGTATGAACAATGAAAGTGTTGTAAAAACCTGCCAAACAGCAGACTTGTTGAAGTCCCTGAGTAAAATGGGTTAGTAAAATGGGTTCCCTGATCACTGTGACGTTTGAGAGGAGTTCCCTAGGTAAGGATAATCATTTCTAACAGAAGAAGCACTGGCCTATAGAAAAGTCTCTCATAGAAGAGAAAGCTTTGGTCTAGGGAGAAAGCATACAGAACATGATGAAAACATATTTATCCATGAGAGGGGGAAATTGTATGAAATCCATTTGTATGAACAGATTTCCCTGGATTACACTTTGGTCAGGTGGGACAAGCCAGGTAGGCACCTTTTGCAGTCCTATTAATCTTTTCCCACCAATATTGATTCGTGAACGATATTTTGTAAGTAGACCAATGGTTTAATGCATGTACAGTGTTAGTACTAGAAATTTTAGAATTTCTGGAAGGACAGATTGTTAATTGGTCCAAACCAGATTTGGCTTTTTATTGAGCCAATGATGATTAGATTTCCAGTATTGTTTCTCTTTTTCTGGGACCACTTGTCGGGTGGTTTTTCTTAATTTTTCCAAAATTTATCTTTTGGGAGAACACCCCTTTAGACCATGACAAAGGTTTACCTATCAGTTTCTTTGACAGCAGGTTTTTTTTTTTCCTAAAGATTTTACTTGTTTATATTATAGAGACAGACACAGAAGAGAGGGAACACAGCAGGGGGACTGGGAGAGGGAGGAGAAGTCTTCCTGCTGAGCTGGAAGCCCGATGCAGGGCTCGATCCCAGGACCCTAGGATCATGAACTGAGCCAAAGGCAGATGCTTAACTGTCTGAGCCACCCAGGTGCCCTGACAGCAACATTTTTGGTGGAAGTAGACAAGTGGACTACTTTGGCCTCCAGGGAGTTGACTCTGGCATGCCCACTAACCTTAACAGCCAGAGCAGCAGACAAGGGAGTATGGTATCTAATAAGTTTTGGACATAAGAGCCATTTTTAATTTTATTCCTATTGGAGGTAAGGACATCTCATTGTTTTCATAATATTCCAAAGTCATGAGTTATCCCAGAGGCCTTCCCACTATCACTATAAATGCGAGATTCTACCCTTGGCTAAAGTACAAGTTCAAGTAAGGACATGTAATAGAAACTTAGGGCCTGAAGTAGCCAACGGTGAAAGTGCTGCCTCAGTGATTTCCAAAGGAATTGCAATGCCATGCCCAGCACAATATTTATCATTTTTATTCTTTAAATAAGAACCCATCAGTAGTAAACCATGAAAACTCTGCATTGGTTAGAGGAGTTTCCTGTAAACTGTCATGCGGATTCTAAAGGTAACCTGTTGGTATTAAGCAGTTGTGAGGAGTTTTGTCTGGATCCAAATGCAGTCCTTGTTTTGAGATCCAGTGCCCTAAGTATCTAATCTGAGGCTAAGGCAACTGTCCTTTTCTTTTGGAGACTTTATGTATCTTTAAGGCCAAATGTTTTAAGAGGTGGATGCTGCCTTCCTGTGAAGAGGTTTGAGAAGGGGAGCAGAGAAGCAAATCATCCATGTATTGTAACAAAGTAGAGACTGCAGAAATCTTTATAGCATCCAAATCAACTTCTAAGGTTTGTGAAAAGTAGGAGAGACTGTGAAACCCTGGGGATTACTGTCCAGGTGTAATTCTGTTCTTCCCAAGTGAAAGCAAAAAGATATCGGCTATCCCACTCAATCTTAGAAATATTAAATATTAAACATTTAATATATTATATTATATTATAATATAAATAATATTTCTATATATTTAGAAATATTAAATATTTCTAAGATATATCACTAAATGCACTGCATAGATCAATTACAGTGAAAAGTTTGTTTTCGGTGCAAATGGGTATGAGTAGTGGATGGGGACTGGGAACAAGAGGGTGCTGAGGGATAATGATGTTACTTATTGCTTGGAGGTTCTGGACAAACCTCCATCCTTTGGCAAATCTATGAGGGTGCTCAGTCACTTTAGAAAACTTTCTAGGGGCAGCTGGGTAGCTTAGTGGGTTAAAGCCTCTGCCTTCGGCTCAGGTCATGATCTCAGGGTCCTGGGATCGAGCCCCACATCGGGCTCTCTGCTCAGCGGGGAGCCTGCTTCCTCCTCTCTCTCTGCCTGCCTCGCCACCTACTTGTGATCTCTGTCTGTCAAATAAATAAATAAAATCTTAAAAAAAAAAAACAATTAAAAAAACAAAAAAGAATGGGATGCCTGGGTGGCTCAGCGGGTGAAAGTCTCTGCCTTTGGATCGGGTCGTGATCTTAGGGTCCTGGGATCGAGCCCTGCATCGGGCTCTCTGCTCTGCCTGCCTCTCTGCCTACTTGTGATCTGTCTGTCAAATAAATAAATAACTCTTAAAAAAAAAAAAAAAAGAATCTGCAAAAAAAAAAAAAAAAAGAAGAAAAGAAGAAAACCTTCTAAGCTTCTAACCAAAACCTTCTAACTTTGGTCTCAGTTCAGGGAAGCTAAGCAACTTGAGGTTTATTTAGATCCTCGGAAGGCTTAACTTTAAGAGGCAATTTTTAATAGGTTCAGGGGAGGAGGGTTGAGAAGAGATTTGGAAAAAAATGTAGCTTCAGCAGAACTAAAAGAGGAAAATGGTGCTGGGTGTGGGACCTGAGTACAAGGTGGCTGCCATGTATCAGCAGATCAAGAAGACAGGAAAGAGGACAAAGAGGCCTCTGAAACCATTTTGAATTTTTTCAATTGTTTGCTTGCTTCAGTTAATTTAGAAATGGTATTTTGCAAAGAAGCAAACTTAGATTCCTGAGAACATCTGGAAGCCTCAAAGTACCTTCTAATATAAGCATCTCATTCAGTCCCTTCCCCCCTTTTTTTAAGGAGCCATGGCTTTCAAAATTAGTTTTGAGTAAAATAATTTTGGAGAGATCAAAAGCTCTCCATAATGACCATTTGAAGTTCTAAATTACTTCTGGTTAAGGCAGTCTGTACATATGGAGGGACCATAGTTTTTTTGTTTTTGTTTTTGTTTTGTTTGTTTATTTGGTTTGGTTTGGTTTGGTTTGATAGGAGGGATGGGGACAGAGGAAGAGGGAGAGAATCCTATGCAGGTTCCATGCCTAGCTTGGAGCCTGTTGCAGGGCTCGATCCCATATCCTAGTGATCATGACCTGAGCTGAAATCAAGAGTCAGATGCTTAACTGACTGAGCCACTCAGGTGTCCCAAGGGACCACAGTTTTAAACATAGAACCTGCCAAAGTCCTAGTAGGGAGGGGCACCCTCAAAGCATTCTGATGACTGAGATCCTATTTCTTAGAAGTTTTTCTCTAGAATAACTAGAAGATTCCTAAGCAGAACAGTTCAGGCATTATGAAAATAATCTTGTTCCAAAGTAATCAGGCCAAAGCCAGCGCAGTTCCAATAGAACAGTCCAGTTCGAAAAGGACTCGGACCTAAGGCTAGCGCAATTCCAGTAGGAAGAATCTGATCTCAAACAAGAGTCTAACTAAAGTCTAGCCCAGTTCCAGCAGGCACAGTTCCAGCTGGAGCAGTCTTATCACAAAAGGAAGTCAGACCAAAGGCCTACATACTTCCAGCTGGCACATGTCCAACAAGCAGTTTGGTTCTGAAAAGGAGTCAGACTGAAGGCCAGCACAGTTCCACCAGAAAGAGTCTGATTCCAAAAAGGAGTCCGATTGAAGGCCAAAGAGTACTCTCTGAGATAAAACAAAAATAAAAACAAGGATCTAGAACAGGTCCCAAGTATAGCCTGGGAAACTCCAAAACAAAGTATGCAGCTCGAAATCTAGGAGAAAACCTATTCTCAGACCGTAGGGTCCGCAAGAAACCAGTGAGCCTAATTGGCTCTGGGAGTACTGTTGTCTGCTTGCCCACCAGCCTCAGAGCTGTTAGGGGTCTTCTCTGGATCCTACTTCTAATCACCGAGTGATGTTAACCTTAAAAATAAAGCTGTCAGCTATTTTACCAGCAAAAGACAGGTTTATTTGAGAATAGCAAAGAATTGTGATCTGGGACAAGCAAACTAGTGCAAACCCATAGGCAATTCTGGAGAACAAGGAAGGGGAATGCTCTTTTATAAAGGAAAGGAGGACATTGGGAAGGGCTGTTGTCGCCCTCGGCCCGCAAGGACGACCATGAGCCTGGTATGGTGTTAATGCTTCATTTCCGTTTATTTAATCAACTTCCTTAGCTTATATACAGCAGGGTGACCAATAAGGGGCCAAGCAATGGGGAGAGCCAATGAGAGTCCTGTTACTATGCTGATTAAATTTGATACAGCCAATAACTATGTCCTCCTTTAGGCGGGCTTCACCAGAAAGTTCATTGTATACTTGCAGCGTATTTTGCTAGCAGTGAGCCAAGCGCCTTCTTGTAATGGCGGGGACTTTCCCAGCCGGAGGCAGTCCCTGACAGCTGTTACTAAGTTATTAGTGTAATGAGTATTTCAGAACATGCGATCAGTAAATCAGAGTCCAGTTTAAGAAATTGTGCCAGCACTTAGGAAAAAAAAGGACATGCCAATGAACATGGTGAATAGAAGGATGAGACATAAAAAATGATATGGGCCATCTAACATGTATATCATAGGCTCCCTAAAAGCATAAAACAGTGTACGTGGCTCAAAAGAAACAATAAAAAATAATAGAAAAAAAATTCCCTTATCTATACAAAGGGTTTTCAGTCTACCAAGTAGTAGATAAAGTTAATGAAAGTAGATCTGTATGTAAACAATAAGGAATTTTAAAAATGAAGTAAAATTCTACAAGCATTCATAAAATAACATGTCAGAAATGACATTGCTAATAAAAGAAAATATCAAAATAATATCACAATAGTGGAAAGCCTGAGGAAATTTGGGTAGCAGAACACAGATTTGAGGGGAAAATATTTTGACTCAAGAATTCTAGGTCTGGGGCACCTTCTTGGCGCTCTTCGTTTGGCTCTGGTCATGATATTGGGTTCATGAGATTGAGCTCTGTGGCAGACTCAGGGCTCAGCAGGGAGTCCACTTGGGGTTCTCTCTCTCCCCCTCTCTGCCCCTCCAGGTCATGCTCTCTCTGTCATAAATCATTAAAAAAAGAGTTCTATGTCCAACTAGGCTATCATTTAGTGCAACTGTAACAAAATGATGTTCTCAGATTTGCAAAAACACGGAAAGTATACTCTTTCTAGAAAAATAAAGAAACTGAAAATGGAACTAAGTCAATAGTTTAAGAAATAAAGATAAATTGTTAGAGCCATGGCACTGATCACCAAAACCGGTAGGCTTTAAAATTAATGTTTGTCAGTGTACGAAATATAAATGTCAAAAACTCCTCAACATACAATTTAAATAATGTACAAAATAAATAAATAATAGGGGTAAGAAAGTTCCTGCAATTATTAATGAAAACAGTTAGGGGAACAATATAAACAAGGGCCCAAAAGTATAATCCATCTCACGGGGCGCCTGCGTGGCTCAGTGGGTTAAAGCCTCTGCCTTCGGCTCAGGTCACGATCTCAGGGCCCTGGGATCAAGTCCCACATCTGGCTCTCTGTTCAGCGGGAAGCCTGCTTCCTCCTCTCTCTCTGCTTGCCTCTCCCCCTGCTTGTAATCTATGTCTGTCAAATAAATAAATCCTTAAGAAAAAAAAGTATGATCCATCTCATGTTATATGTAGGAAAGGAATAAATCGTCTTACATTTGTGTTTGTGAGGAAATATAGACTCAAATTTTTTTTGTAAAGTTAAAATCATTACTAAGAGATTAAACCAATTCATGTAAATACTGAAAAATTGCAGGTGAAATGTAGTAAATATATCAAAGAAATATAATTTGTCAAATATGAGAGTTGTAAGCTGTCTGAAATAGTCAATAAATTTATTTATAAAGCATTAATACACTTAAGTAGGACTAAGATGGGGAATAATCATAGGTAAAAATTAAAAAAATAGAAAATACTACTTATGCAAATATATTTAAAAGTAAAATGAAATTAGCAATTTGAAATCAAAATTGCTTTTAGAAGGGATAGAAAATAAGAAGTAAATTACTGTGGAAAAAATTAAGAAAATTGGCAATGAGATTTCCCTCTAAACTCAGAGAAAATTCTCAGGGCAAGATTTTATAGCCCTTCGACCTGGTTTTGCAAGTGCAGACTTTCTAATCTGCAAGGAAAGACTTATCTTTGTTATTCAAACTGTTCCAAAGAAATGGTTCGGGACGAAGACTTCTAAACTCTTTTTATGAAACACTTAATCAAAAATTGAGAAATTGCATCAAATTTGATAATATCAAAAGATAATTATATCATTTCTTTATGTCTGACTTCTCCGACATGACTGAAACACCCATTCTTATAGTCTCATAACACATGTCATATACACATACACATAAACACACAGACATGTTTATGTATATATTTATGTGTATATATATGTTATGTAAATAAATACATATTTTAACAGCGTTCTTGGATTTTCATTACATGCCATAAAATTCACCACTCATCCATTTCAGGTGTACAGTTTAATTTTAGAATATTTTATTTGCCCCAGTAAGAGCTCTCCTGCCCCTCTATATTTAATTCATTTTGCCACCTTCATCCCTAGGCAACCATTAATCCACTTTCAGTCAGTGAATTTGCCAATTCTGGAAAGTTCATATAAAAATAATCATATTTGTGAAATATGTCAAGTGAAAGCATCTGGCTTCTTTCACTCTGCGTAATGTTTTCAAGATTTGTTTATGTGGTAGCATCTACTGGTACTTCATTTCTTTTAATTGCCATGTAGTATTGCACTTTATGGATCTAACACAATTTGCCCATTTATCAATTGATGGATATCTGGGTTGTATCCACTTTTTGGCTATTATGAATAATGTTGTTATATATAAGTTTTTGTGTAGATATATGTTTTCAATTCTCTTGAGTATATATCTGTTGATGGAATTGCTGGGTCACTTGGTAACACTCTGTTTAATCCTTTTAAAAAAAGATTTATTTGTTTTAGAATGAGAATGAGTAAGCAAGCAGGGGAGGGACAGAGAGAGAGGGAGAGAGAGAATCCCAAGCAGACTGCACACTGAGTGCAGAGCCCAACACTGGGCTCGATCCCACAACCCTGAGATCATGACCTGAGCCAAAATCAAGTCCGATGCTTAACCGACTGAGCCACCCAGGGGCTCCCATTTAATCTTTTAAGAGCCTGCCAAACTACCCTTAGCAAATATTCATTTCAGTGGTTGTACTTTTCACAAGTATAGAATTTCTATTTGGTTATTATTTATAATTTCTATCTATTGATATTCTCACCTTATTCTCATACTTGAACTTTTAGGCAGTTTAAGAACAACAGCTCTGAAGTCTTTTTCTGCTGAATTTAATACCCGGGCCCCAGCAGAATCAGATTCTATTGCCTGCTTTTTTCCATGAACATGGGTCACACTGTCTTGTCTCTTTGCATGTCTTATATTTTTCTATGGATAACTGGATATTTTAGATAATATATGATAATATATTAGCAACTCAGGATTCCAACTACCCATCAGGGCTTGTTTTTTTGGTTGTTTCTTAATGGCTTGCTAGATGAATTCTGAGAAATCTATTTCCCCAACAGTGGGCAGCCTCTGAACTCTGAGGCTCTGAACTATGAACACAAATTTATTTTTTCCCCTTGTTTTTATTTTTAAGTCTGGCTTCCTAGAAGTTTTGTTTGTTTGTTTTCTAAAGATTTTATTCATCTATTTGACAGAGAAGACAGAGAGATAGGGAACACAAGCAGGGGAGTGGGAGAGGGAGAAGCAGGTTTCCCTCTGAGCAGAGAGCCCGATGTGGGGTTTGACTCCAGGACCCTGGGATCATGAGCTGAGCCAAAGGCAGATGCTTAACTGACTGAGCCACACAGGTGCCCCTTAAGTCTGGCTTCCTAGAAGATATCCATGGCTTAGTCTCTCTTAGTGTTCTGCCAGTGTTTTCTTATAACTGTTTCTTAAGTTCCTTGAGACAGTAAAGCTTATACCTTGTGCAGATAGATCTGTGTGTGGCTTGGGGAAAGGTTTCAGTTCTGCCCCATGAAGCCATACACTAGCAGATCCTGAGTGGGTCAGCCTACTGCAAACACATAGACTTCCATCTTACCAAGGCCCTATTTGATTGTCTGTTCCTGGTTCTCTTTGCTTAACTTCTCTCTGGTCTACCAATTCTTTTGTTGCTACTAGCTTCACTCAGCTGTCAACCTTCTCTTAACTGCTGGCCATTAACAGAGGCAAGACTTATGTATAAACCCAGTCACTTGAACTGGTAAGCAATATGTAAATAATATGTTGTTTTGTAGCTTTCTGTAATTGCTTAGGGGAAAACTGTATACATTTGGAGGAAGAAGAACCATTGACTATCTTGTGGTAGCGTAATGAGCTAGAATTTTCCCAAATTGAACCAAAGAATGTTTTCTACACCAAAATAAGGACCCAGTATCTTTCTGTGGAGGCAATATCTCTTTGAAACACCTTCTAGCTTGTGGTATCAATTTGGAAAACTAGGAAGAGGGCCTGAGAAGTTGCATAGCTAAATGAGTGTGTGCTTCTTAGCTGCTTTTTCTTCTTCTTGTTATTGTTTTTTTTTTTTTTTTTTAAGATTTTATTTATTCATTTGACAGATAGAGATCACAAGCAGGCAGAGAGAGAAAGAGAAGGGGAAGCAGGCTCCCCGCTGAGCAGAAAGCCCAACATGGGACTCGATCCCAGGAGCCCGAGACCATGACCTGAGTGGAAGGCAGAGGCTTCAAGCCATCGAGCCATCCAGGCACCCCTTCTCAGCTGCTTTTAATGGAGACACTTTCAAGGCACTTGGTTCCTACTCCAATTGTTAAAGAGGTCATAATTGGAACTGTCATTTCTGAATTGGGAGATCAGGACCAGGAGATGGGTGATTTAGTTAATTCCAAAACCCTTATTGGCTATAACCTAGCAATGGTAGCATGAAGAACTCAAAGTGTTTTGGAACTGGAAAAACCCATAGAATCCTTAGTTTCCACCTAGATGAGAGATCCAATCTATTGTGAATCTTCAGTGTCAATGTGGGTTAGTTTGCCCAGAGGTTGCCAAACTCCCTGTGATGTCTTTGTTTTCATTACCTACTTAAATGCATTGTTCACAGAGCCTCCACAGGTACTTATTATAAGGGTATAATTCAATAATTTTTAGTAGATTGATAGAGTTGTGCTGTCATCGCCACAATTCAGTTTTAGAATATTTCCATCACTCCCCAAACTTCCCTCATGTCTGTAGTAAATCCCCACTCCTATCACCAGCCCCAGGCATGCAGACTGTACTTCTACAAAACGATTAAAAAATTATCCAAACAAAATATTATCATGTATTGCTTTCTGCACTATTGATTGCATTGCAGGGGTGGAAAAATTTTCCTTCTTCCCTTCTAGGTTCTTTGGCTAGTTTACCTGTCAAATTGACATAAGACAGATTAATAAGACAAAACCAAATGTCTCCATAAAAATTTGAGACCCAAGGACAAACTGGGCAGTTATGGCTTATATGCCATTTTAAGCTAAGGAATGGGATAAGGGTCTGGGGTTTCAAAGGGGAGGGGGGAAATTCATAGGAAGATGAGAAGAGCAGATGTTTTGTAATTAGATATTTGCCCTGCTATGGGTAATCAGAAAGATTAACAAAAATTATCTCTGAGACTAGCTCTTCCTGGTATAGGCTCCTATCTAAATCCCTTCAGGAAATGAAGAGACAGATAAAGTTTTTCTTGTGTCTGCTGGGTCTTGGTTGCCTTCAGCTCAACCTATTCTGCTCCCCTTCAGTATTTATTGTTAAAAAATATTTGTAAAGCTAAAAAAAAAAAAAAAAATTATAGCAGATTTCATGTCTCCTCTGCTTTTTTTTTTTTTTTTTTTTTTTTTACCCTTTGAGACTTTGTGTTGACAATCTTGGTCAGATTCTCCTCCAGAGAGAGAATACTCCAACTTGAAAGAGTTAACTTGTTTTTGCATAAAAAAGCATATAGTTGGGGGGACCTGGATGTCTCAGTTGGTTAAACATCTGACTCTTGGTTTTGGCTCAAGTCATGATCTCAGGATCATGAGATCAAGCCCTGCATCAGGCCCTGCACTAAGCACAGTCTGCTTGAGATTCTCTCTCTCCTTCTTCCTCTGCTCCTCCCCCTTCTTGCAGGCTTTCACTTTAAGTAGATAAATAAAATCTTAAAAAAAAAAAAAAAGCATATAGTTAAGTTATGAATTAAATATTTAAATAAGGTTTTAGCTTCTTTAGCTAATAAAATTAAACTAATTGCTATGGTCTTGAAGGGGAGCAAAATTGCCACCTGGAAATATTCCTCTTTGCCTTAAGGATTATTTGGGGCTGATTATTATTATTACTTTTTTTTGGAGGAGGAAGTAAAACTTATTAGTATACATAAAAGGGATCTATTCATACATAGAAATTCCAAATATTGTCAGGCAAAATGAAGCATATATGCCATTCTGAATGGAGCAGAAGGGGGCTGAGGTCTGGGCTCCAAAGGGAAGAAATTCAATTCACAGGAAGATAAAAAAACATAAATGCTTGGTAAACTAATGTTTGTCCTGCCATAGAAGGGTTACTCAAATGTATTTATTTCTGGTAACAACCCTAATTCTGGAAAGGCCACCCAATTTAGATTCTTCAATGTAGGTAAAGGAAGGACCAAATTTTCTCTTGAGCCCAAAGGGTCTCAGATTGGCTTCAGCTCAAGACAATCTTCATGACAAAATAGCCCATCTTGGGGCAGCCCACCCTCAGTCCCTATAGATCCTTCCTCTGGAGCATCCTTGAAGTGTCATACATCAAAAGTTGAGCAGGTAGATTCTTCCTTTTGTGGAACTAGTCTCTCTCTCTCTTTTTCAAGATTTTATTTATTTATTTGAGAAAGACAGAGTGCATATGAGCAGGGGGGAGGAGCAGAGGGAGAGGGAGAAGCAGACTTCCCACTGAACAGGGAGCCCAATGTGGGGCTCGATGTTGAGCTTGATCCCAGGACCCTGGACTTATGACCTAAGTGGAAGGCAGAAGCTTAACTTTCTGAGTCACCTAGGTGCCCCTAAAACTAGTCTCTCTTTTTTTTCCCCCAAGGATTTTATTTGTTTATTTGACAGACAGAGATCACAAGTAGGCAGAAAGGCAGGCAGAGTTGGGTGGGGTGGGGAGGTAGACTCCCTGCTGAGCAGAGAGCCCCAGGCAGGGCTTGATCCCAGGACCCTGGGACCTGGACCCGAGCTGAAAGCAGAGGCTTAACCCACTGAGCCACCCAGGTGCCCCTGGAACTAGCCTCTTAATCTGACAATAAGTCAGTTCAATGAAACCCATTTCAAGAGGTGGTGAAGTAGGTGGGCTCTCAAAGTTAGAGCCTTATTGGGCAAACAATCAGGTAATTGAAAAACAGCATTTTTATGGAAACAAAGGAAAAATGTAGGTTAATGTTTGGAACAAATTATAAACCCAGCGTCTGAGTCCTGAGTACTGCCAGTGAGATTTCTTGATGTTGGGCTGGAAGGATGTTCACATGGCACAGCTCAGGCAGTGGCAATGTGATGGAATTCTCTAGTTTTGCTTTGGATGTCTCCAGTGATCTTTTTGAGGGACCCACAGAGCAATAAGCAGGAAGGTGTCTATACATGAGTTTTTGTGGGGATTTCTCTGAAGTTTACATCAAGTCATTTCTATTCATTTTGCAGGGCTCATGATGCTGCTGTGAATCCTGTGAGAAGGTACAAGTCTGATATTTCCAAGGGCTTCACTGGCTCCTCAAAGTCAACCTTAGTTCCTTAAAGCTGTCTGGTCATATCCAAGCCTATGTATGTCTCTCTCAAATGTGACATTCTGGACAAAGCCTTGGTAATATAACCAATGTTTGTGCTCTTCTATTGGCTGTCAGATGTCCCAGGACCTCAGCTGTAGAGTACAAGGTGAACTGTGTCTAGCAGTTTGAGTGTCCAGCCAACTACACCATCTGTGTGTATCTGAGTTTGTAGGTTCCATCTCCCAGCCTGTGGTGACTCAGCCACCCTTCTTCTCTGCAGCCATAGGAGAATCTGCCAGACTCACTCACACCCTGTCACATGGCTCAAGGATTGACTTCTGTTTTCAGATCTTCAACAGACCTGTTTTCTTGTTCTCTCTTGGGTTTTTAGTTTCCAGGATATTAAGCCTTTCCTGGTGCACTCATAGTACAAACAGCATCTTTGGCCACTCTGTTCCCATTGACTTCATTGCTTAGTCACGAAGTTCTCAGTTGACTGGGGGTCCTGGTAGGATTCCATTACTGAATTGTTCACTCTGACAGCAGCAGGATTCATATGATCCCTTGAGTATGGACTCAAACTTCTAAGAACTTGAGATATTCCTGGCAGGAGAATGTCACATCCAGCCCGGGACCTTAGCAGTTCCACAGCTGCCAGAAGGACTCTGCAAGCAAAGCCCTGGGGCTGGTTATTTTTAAGAAACAGCAGACAAAGCAGACTCTCTGAAAACCGAGTAGAAGTTAACCCTTTTTAAGAAGACATATGTATAAGAGAAATATCCATTATTAAGGGCATCTCTGTCTCTGTACCAGGAAGAGGAGGATGACCAAATCTCTAGAAACTTTTATCAATGAGGAAAGTGCCTACTTAAATCTGCATAACAGCCTTAAACTTGCATGCTGTACTTTTCTTGGTAACCTCCCATAACTGGACTCCCTACGCCAATATCTTCTCTTGTCTTTAGCTGAAGATGATCTTTTAAGGTGATGGACTGGGCCATTTGCCAAGTGTTCCTCTACAGGGGTACACATGTTATTAACCTTCTGTTTGTTTTTCTCCTATTAATCTGTTTTTTATTACAAGGAGGGGGTCTCAGGCAAGAATTTAAGAAGGTAGAAGAAAATTTATCTTTCCTTCCCTATAATCTGAATGTTTGTGTTCCCCCCAAAATTCGTAAGTTGAAATCCTAATGCTTGTTATGTTGAGAAGTGGGCCTTTGCAATGTGCTTAGGTCAGGAGGGCAGAGCTCTCACGAATGGAATTAATGCCCTTGTAAAAGAGGCCTCGGAGACTTCACTTGCCCCTTGTACCATGTGAGGTCATGGAGAGAAGTTGGCAGTCTACAACCTAAACGAGGGTTTTCACCAGAATGCAACCATGCTGACACCATCATTTTGGGCTTTCTAGTCTCCAGAACAACAAGAAATAAATTTCTGTTACTTATAAACCACTCAGTGTGTGGTATTTTCTCATAGACACCTGATTGTACTAAAACACTAATCTTAAAATAAATCCCCTGTTGAAATGGTAATTGTATCTTCTTTGATGTTACACCATCACTGGCAACATGGTCTTCATCATCATGATTATTTTGTTTTAAGCACACTTTTCATCTTAAGCATAAACTTCTGAAAAATGTGTTTTTTATGAATATCGTGTTAGCTGTTATTTGTTTAATCCTTGTCTGTCTTTCCAGCCTCTTTAGGGGAGGACTTTATCATGATAGAAATTCACAGTGGACTATACATGGCCATTCTTATCCATTGTAGTGGCAGGACTGAATGAATTTTAAAAGGCTTATTCATCTACTTCATTACACCATTTTGAAGTGGTAATGCTTAGAAAGATGTACTTTGAGATGGGTTATGCTTTCTGCTCTGGGAAAGCCATTTTTGCCTGTATTTTGGGAGCAGTCATCAAGAAGATGTGATCAGTGGTTGACCCATGGGCTGGACCTAGGGACTCCTCACCCCATCCTGTGTCCTTGGAGTATGGCTTCCACTCTCCTTCCCTGTTCCCAGAGGCTTCTCCAAAGACATAGCCTTTAGCAAGTGATGTGGTGTTGAAAACATCTAGATGTTATACATGACCTAACCTAGTCAAGGCCTTTGTCTAAACTTTTAAGATGTGGCAGGAGGGTGTGGAAATCTATTCATCTTGTTTCCATGCAGGACAAGCTTCATGTGTAAGTTACCTTTGTTTATTAAAACTACCACCTACCAACTTGGAGTAGCCTCTCTTTCTTCTGCCTCTCCCTACTCTCCGAGTGTAAGGACTGATTTCATATTATACCTCAGGAGCTCCCAGAGAGTCTGTGAACCAACAGTTGGGGAGCCAGCCAGGATATCAAAGAATTGGGCCTTGAGAAAGAAGTATCTGTGGGGGATATCTTGAGTTGGCCATTGACTTGTCGGTGGGAAAATGTGACCCCTATATCAAATGTTTGTGGACTAACACGTGAGTATGGAGATGCTCCCAAATGCCCATTAGTCTGATGTGCTTTTTGGAGACACTGCACAGAGAAGGGAAGCACATGGCAGTTATAATGGGCTGGCCTCCACTGTGGGCAGTTGACCTGGTCATCAAGGCCCAAATAGATAGAGTTAGAAAGTTATTAGAGCTGAAGTTTGGGAAGGTTGTGAGTGTCCACTAGTCTGTAGCTTCAGGACTGACAGACAAGGCGGGAAAATAGGACAAGCAGAGATCTTGATGTGCCATTTTGCAAAACGAGGAGGGCACAAGATGCCTCCGATTAAGATCTGAGTGCTTGTGGTTAAACCTGATTGGGTTGCTAAGAGTTGGAATCTCTGGGAAAATGATGAGAGTAAAGAGAAGATGTTGTGATCAACAGTGAAACAGACAAAATGCCTGGAGCCATCCAACCGCTAATATGAACAACAACAACCCCAGCCAGTGGGGCAGCCTCCACTTCAGGAAATGTTCATGATGAGAGAATATACTTCAGCTGAACTTATTGATATAGCTGCCAAGTTCCAGTTAAAGGCCAGGGAAAGTATCCAGGTATGGTTAGTGCAACTACGGGATATGGAGGCGATGACATTTCTCTGACCAGGCAGGAGGCAGAGAAGATGAAGAACATAACCACACACCCTGCCCTCTAGCAATACCTGTCTGGTGTTCCGGGTTTCAAGGTACTCACTGTCTTACAGATTGGATCATTCTATCTTGCAGAGAGCTTGGCCCAATGAGGGGGATTTCCCCGAGAACATGGGACCCTGAGAATCTGTACTGAAGGTATAACAAATTCGTAGGGAGGTGAGAATGAGGCAGGCAATCTACGCCTCTTTCTTTCAAGATGCTGATGGGGCCATATTCACTGCTGGGTTGGAAGCCAAGATTCTCCAGTTTACCCCCAGCACTTGATACTGGATGCTGATATCCATGCTGAGCTCACTTGTGAAATAGGGCATTTATGGTGTTGGGAAATCCATTGTTGATCTGGGGAAAACTGACAGATCCCAGGAACAGGCATGGGCTGTGGGAAAGGCCCCAAATAGAGGGGATGTTCGGAAAGTGAAGAGGCTACTGCAGTTGGCAGTAAAAGTCTAGTAAGTGTAACCTGGAAGCAAGTGGGTCGTGATCTTATCACTACTGGTACCCCACCTCAACAGACTGACCAACAACCGGACACTATGTTGGTTGGGCTGTAGAAAGCCTTAAAATCTGAACAGCAGTTTCAACCTGCCCCATCTGTCCCTACAATCCTTGATCCCCAGTCTGCTCCAGGAGAGCCCTCAGGGATGCAGTCTTATCTGGGGCAGTTGCCTTCCACACCCCAGACAAAGGATGCAGGCCAAGACTGTCTTTAGGTGACCGTCTTTGGAGGTGATCAGAGGCCTCATTTTAAGCTCACTGTTCACTGGTCCTCCAGAACTAAACCAAAGGTGATGACTCTGGTGGATAACAGAGTTGAATGTACTCTAACGCACAGTAACCCTCAGAAATTTGCTGACCCCCTTAGTGCCATGATGGTTATGGAGGGCAGATAGTTAAGGTCAGGAGGTCTATTTGACACTGCAGATTAGGCATTCTCCTGCCCTCCCCCAAGAACATGAGGTTTTTATCTCCGATCCCAGAGAACATATTGGGTATTATTATCCCACAAGGCCAAACTCTGCAAACTTTTGTTGCTTAATTCCACCTCCAGGTTAGAGTAATCAGACCAGTGCAGAGGGGAAACCACAACTGGGAGCTGGTAAGCCTGCCACCCCCATGAAAAGTAGTAACTTCCAAACAACATAAACTGCTTGAGAGGCATAAGGAGAAAAGAGAAACTTTCCAAGAACTGCATTGAGTAAGTATTGAACATCCTGTCCACAGTGCTTTCAGCAGTCTGGTATAGCCAATAAAAAAGCCAGATGGCTCATGGCAGATGACAATAGGCTACCAAGAATTGAACAAGGCATTCTCCCTCCACCAACCCCGGCTCCACGTGGCTGTTTCCAACGTTGTCTCCATCTTAGATACCTTGGCCATGGTCCTCGGAGTGTCCCAGGCTGTGTTGGGTTTAGCAAATGTTTTTTTCAGTGTACCCCTGTGATGAGAGAGCAGGAAGCTGGCTGAGGACAAAGCAAAAGCTGGCACCTTGCACCCCCTCTCCACCCGTTCTTCTCCCCTTGGTAATGTGTGTGACATTCCTCAGGCATCCCTGACTGCCATAAACGAAAAACAAATAGTTAACTTGCAGAGATCACAATCCTGCAAGATAGGAGTCTCCCTTGGTTTACAAAAGTCCTAGAGATCTACAAACAAAGAAGTTACCTTATCAATAGCACAAATTTCCAGAGGCAAATAACTCAGTTCCTCAGCCCTAAAAAAAGTTAAATTTCTTTTTTTTTTTTTAAGTTACATTTCTTCTAAACCCAAATCTCACTAACAAAGACGCTTGATAGCAGAAATGTGAATGGCTTGCCAAAAGACAACACTGATCAAGCCGCCAGGCCTCTGGTATCCCGGTATCCCGGCACCTTGTAGGCCCTCTTTAGCATATGAAAGCTCCGTTGAAACGTCCCCTTCCCCTCACCATCCCCCAACCACAAGGTACAGAACCTGCCATCTCTCACAACCGGGGCAGCTACTCTTCCTGCCCACGGGTCCTGTCCCCGTGCTTTAATAAACCACCATTTTGCACCAAAGGTGTCTCAAGAATTTTTTCTTGGTCATCGGCTCCGGACCTCAGCCCACCGAACCTCACCTAGGTTCTAGAACTTCATCACCTGGACAATGAGACAAAAGATCAACTAGTCTTCACATGGGAGGGATAGTAATGTATCTTTCAAGTGCTTCCCCAGGGTCATCTGCATCACTCCACCATATGTCATAAGATGGGAGCCCAAGACCTGTGCCTGTTCTCCTTTCTACTAACATCAGTAAAATGGGCCCATTACCTTGTTGATATAATGTTAACGTGTAAGGACTTGGCTTTGCTGCAGCACCTGTGAGGGGAAGGATGGGCTATGAACCCAGAAAGCCCAAGGCCCAGCCACCGTTATCAAGCTTTTGGGAATCATCTGATTGGGTAAGAAGCCATGATTTATAAGGTGTAAGCCCATCCAAATCCTGAGGATGTGAAAGAGGGGCAAGGTTTTATTGAGATTTGGGGGTTTTGGAGGACTTTTATTTCCCATCTGGCACAGTGCCTCTGTCCATTATACCACTTGGTAAAGAAAGGGCACGTATGGGACTGTGGATCAGAGTAGCAAGCCACCTTTGGGAAGCCAAAAATACTCGTAAGTCAGGTTAACATTTTGGCATCTCTCAAGAAAGGCTACCATTTGAGTTAGATGAGTCTGGGACTCTAGAAGGTCTAAGTTGGGCACTGGGGCAGAAACAACAGAAAAAGATAGCACCCGTAGGATTTTGATTTCCCAGCTCTGGAAGGGGGAAGGAATCCATTATCTGCCACAGAGCAACAGTTCCTAGCAGTGTATACAGCAGTCCTCCAGATAGGTCCTCTCAGTAGTGAACAGGACATTGTGGTAAGAATTTCCCTACCTGTCAAGGGGTGGGTTGAAAATATTCTCCAGCAACCCACTTCTATAGTGGCTCAAGCCCATATTCTAAGTGGTGTGCCTATTTGCTAGAGGAGCACTTGTCAACCGGCCTATTGTCTCCAGAAAAGTAGGCACTACTCGGTCCTGTGGACTATGTAGAATCTCCAGATACCCCTGCCTCTTTTACTGTAGAGGGCCCTGTGGCGTGTAAAGAGGGGAAAAGGGAAATTCCCACTGATGCCCTTGGGGTACAGATGAGTTTATTCAAAACAATCCTTCCACAAGGGCTCTGGTCGCTATTCAGCCCAACACTGACACCATCTGGAAGGAAATCAGAAGAAACCACAGAAACCAGTGGGCTGAATTCAAGAGTTTTCTCTCTGGTGATCACTCATGAGCCCTGGCCATTAACCCTTTGCACTGAAGGTTGGACTGTTCTAAAGAAATTAACCCAGGGGAGCGCCTGGGTGGCTCAGTGGGTTAGGCCGCTGCCTTTGGCTCAGGTTATGATCTCAGGGTCCTGGGATCGAGTCCCGCATCGGGCTCTCTGCTCAGCAGGGAGCCTGCTTTCCTCCTCTCTCTCTCTCTGCCTGCCTCTCTGCCTACTTGTGATCTCTCTCTCTGTCAAATACATAAATAAAATCTTAAAAAAAAAAAAGAAAAGAAAAGAAAAAGAAATTAACCCAGGGCACCTGGATGGCTGAGTCATTAGGCATCTGTTTTCCACTTGGGTCATGATCCAGGGGTTCTGGGATGGAGCTCTGCATTAGGCTCCCTGCTCAGCGGGAAACCTGCTTTTCCCTCTCCCTCTCTAACTCCCCCTGCTTGTGTTGTCTGTCAAATAAATAAAAAAAATCTTTAAAAAAAAAAAAAAGGAAAGAAATTAACCCTATGGCTCAGATAACAGGAAAGGGAGAAGGTGGATGGTTATGACTAAGCCTTTGCGGGATCAGAATATATGAAAAGATGTTTGGGTCCTAAGGCAGTCCTCACTGTTTTTCATGTCCCAGTTCATAAGGTACCTATGCCCTCTGGCAATCAGTATTCTGTTGTCCTCACTCAGGTACAAGTCCTAACAGCAGACCCTTCTGTAGATACAACAGATCTGGTATACGGAGAGTGGCCACAGTGGTATCCGGATGGGATGGCATATTGCCAAGGATGCCAGATTGCTCTAAAAGTACACTGACTGTTAATGCAATCAGAACATGCCCTATGTATTCAAAACAATGCCAAGGAGTCTGACGCCAGCCACCAGAGTTCCCAGCCAGTGAGGCATTGGCAAATTGACTGTATTGGTCCCTTCCTTCTAAGCAAGGGTTCTAAATGTGCCTTGGTTTGTGTGGACACAGCTTCTGGCCTAATCCAAGCTTTCCCCTGTCACTGTGTAAACTAGGCTGCCACCATTAGGGGATTAGAGGAGCTGAATACCATGTACAGAAACCTTCGTTGAATGACAGTGAACAGAGGCTACACTTCAAAGGTCATGATGTATAAGACTGGGTGAAAAAATGTGACATTAAAGGGAAGCCTCATCTCCCCTATAATGTGCAATCAGCAGCCATGCTAGAAAGGGAAAATGGAATATTAAAGCAGCAGACTAAATTCTAGCACCTAAACCCACCTTGGCCAGGTGGGCTGAAGTACTGTCCCAGCTTTAATACATTTGAATGGCCAACCAGTAGATCCCCTATGCCAGACTGGAGACCAAGGTACCCAGTACTGTAAAGACATGGAATTGCAGGAGAGAGCCATTGCCCCGACTTACCATACATTAATAAGCTATGCTGCTGAGAATAAGCCCCATCAAGCCTGGGAGAGGTATTTTCTACTGGCATTTGCAATGGGATGTCTTTTTTTTTTTTTAATTAAAAAAATTTTAAAATAAACGTATAATGTATTATTAGCCCCAGGGGTACAGGTCTGTGAATGGCCAAGTTTACACACTTCACAGCACTCACCATATCACACACCCTCCCTAATGTCCATTATCCCACCACCCTCTCCCTAACCCCCCCCCCCCCCCGGTTTGTTTTGTGACATTAAGAGTCCCTTATGGTTGTCTCCCTCCTGATCCCATCTTGTTTCATTTATTCCTTTCCTACCCCCCAAACACCACACGTTGCCTCTCAACTTCCTCATATCAGGGAGATCATATGATAATTGTCTTTCTCTGATTGACTTATTTCACTAAGCATAATAACCTTTAGTTCCATCCATGTCATTGCAAATGGCAAGATTTCATTTCTTTTCATGGCTACATAGTATTCCATTGTATATATATACCACATCTTCTTTATCCATTCATCTGTTGATGGACATCTAGGTTCTTTCCACAGTTTGGCTATTGTGGACATTGCTGCTATAAACATTTGGGTGCATGTGCCCCTTCGGATTATTACGCTTTTATCTTTAGGGTAAATACCCAGTAGTGCGATTCCTAGATCATAGGGTAGCTCTATTTTCAACTTTTTGAGCAATCTCCATGCTGTTTTCCAGAGTGGTTGCACCAGCTTGCATTCCCACCAACAGCGTAGGAGGGTTCCCCTTTCTCTGCATCCTCGCCAGCATCTGTCATTTCTTGACTTGTTCATTTTAGCCGTTCTGGCCGGTGGGAGGCGGTATCTCCGCAATGGGATGTCTTGCTGGGATGGGTGAGTTAGTTCACGCCTCTGGGTGAGGGGAAACTACTCAATCTGCAATGGAATCTTGTTATCATGGTGTAAGCCACACCCATTGAAATGTTCTGTAGTTGGAATGGAACATACACAAAGGGGAGAAGATAGTGGTCTTAGTCTGGTGTATCCCACCCCCAGTCCATCAACTCATGGGTGACAGCAGTGCCTCTCCTAGCCAACATGTATGGCATATACAACCTGGTCACATTCCTAAAGCTGCAGCCACTTTAACTTCTGTTGAGAATTCGAGATAGTCTCTTCCTACTGGGTCTGCAAAGAGATGAAAAGGGTGGGTACTGTATGAGACCTCCCCCTTCTGGCCACCCAACTCCGCTTTAAATGAGGTTTCCTTTTATTAATTTTCACAATAATATCATGATAGTGTGTAGGGAGTGGACGAACTGAAGCTAGTTTGTGTGTGAGGTTTTAAGACAGGTAAACAAAGGTTGATCATAAACTTTCTTTCTGTGGCTTTCAGTATTGCTTCTCGGGATGTTAACAAAAAGATAATTTTTTAGAATAAAATAGAAATCAGAGCTAAAGCTTAAGATTAGGTGTAAGGTTAGAAGCTTAGAAGTTAGAGCTTAACCTCAAAGGAGCGTTAAAGGCAGGAGAAGCACTGGAGTTAACACTTAGGGTCAGGGCTAGAGATTTGAGTAATGTTAGAGTTTCCAGAAAAACAGGATCATAATTAAAGGTGATGTCAGGATTTAGAGGTAGGAGTTAGGGTTAGAATTAATTATAACATTGAGAGCAGGTGTGCAATGAAATATAAAGATATTTAAAATTAAGGATAGATGGGCGCCTGGGTGGCTCAGTGGGTTGGGCCACTGCCTTTGGCTCAGGTCATGATCTCAGGGTCCTGGGATCGAGTCCCGCATCGGGTTCTCTGCTCAGCAGGGAGCCTGCTTCCCTCTCTCTCTCTCTGCCTGCCTCTCCATCTACTTGTGATTTCTCTCTGTCAAATAAATAAATAAAATCTTTAAAAAATAAAATAAAATAAAATAAAATTAAGGATAGAAATAATGTTATAGATAAGGTGTGAGAATAAAGGTAGACTCAGGATTAAACGGAAAAAAAAAGTAACGTTAGCTTCAATTGAAAAGAAAAAGGAGAGTTAGCTTTAATAGAACAAAGAGATCCACTGATTTCCCTTGCCTCTGCTCCATGGATGTAGCATGTAAAGATGTAGCCTTTATTACCACTTTTTTTCGGGAGTAACTATATTGAAAAAAGGTTTCTTGGCAACCCATCTTGAACATGGAGTGTGGGCACAAAAGGGTCGTTTGCACTGTTAAGCCCCGGAGACTTTGGGATTGTTCTTTACTGCAGTTTATCTGAAGCTCTCCAGATGAAAAATCCTAGTAAGCTGTTGATTGAGAATACCTTCCATCCGAAGAGAGATCACAGGGGCGCCTGGGTGGCTCAGTCATTAGGCATCTGTCTTCTGCTCTGGTCATGATCCCAGGATCCTGAGCTGGAGCTCCACATGGGGTTCCCTGCTCTGCAGTGTAAGTGTCTGCCTTTGGCTCAGGTCATAATCCCTGGGTTCTGGAATTGGCTGTGTTGGGTTTCTTCCTTTCCCTCTGCTTCACCCCCTGTTTGCACTCTCCTTCTTTCTCACAGAAATAAATAACATCTTTTAAAAAATTGAAAAACCAGCATACCTTGTTTTATTGCACTTTACCTTATTGAATTTTGCAGATGATGCATTTTTCCAAATTGAAGATTTTGTGGCAACTCTATGTCAAGCAAGTCTATCAGAGCCATTTTTAATTAGCATAATTTTTCTAACAGCATTTTGTTCACTTTATATCTCTGGGTCAAATTTTGGTAATTCTTGCAATATTTCAAATGTTTTGTTATTATTTTATTTGTTATGGTAATCTTTGTTCAGTGCTTATGACTCACTGAAAGCTCAAACAATAGTTAGCATTTTTAGTGATAAAATATTTTTAATTAAGGTATGCACGTTGTTTAAAAATTTTTTTTAGACATAATGCTATTGCATCTTTAACAGACTACATTATAGTATAAACGTAACTTACATGCACTGGGACACTAAAAAAAGTCATTTGACTCATGCTATTGTGGTGTTCTGGAAATGCTCCTGCAACTTCCCCAAGGTATGCCTATATGTCCTTTCTCTTCCATTTGCTTTGATGTTGGCTGAAGTGACAGTCAGGTTCTTTCATGTTATTATATAGGTACTGAACTGGGTGGTGAATCTTTTCTATCCAAAAAAATATACTATTTATTATGGACCCTGCCATGAGTTCACCTTCAGGGCTGAAGGGTTTATTCCCCAAGGGTTGGGATGATTGTGGACTGATAGCTTTTAGCTATAAGCCTTCCCTAAGAGCTGTCTCTGTTGAATAGAGTGGCCTGGCATAAGACATCTCTCTTGGGGGCAGTGGAGGTATAGAGATCTGGCCCCCTCGCTTTCACTTGGGACAACTCTGAAGGGATACCTTAGATTCAGAGCTCACCATTCGAGTCAACTAAGTGTGATCATTGTTTTTGTTGTTTGGACCTCTTACTTGTCTTCCCCATGGTGTTGTAGTCCTTGAGCACATGCAGAATTAGTCAAGAAGTGTGATACTTTCTGGTTGTGTTCGTCCTTGTGTATTCATTTATTTACAGGATTTTATTTATCTGTCAGAGAAAGAGAGAGAGAGCGAGCGCAAGAAGGGGGAGTGGCAGGCAGAAGGAGAAGCAGGATCCCTGCTGAGCAAGGAGTGACGCAGGACTCCATCTCAGGACCCTGGGATCATGACCTGACCTGAAGGCAGACACTTAACCGACTGGGTCACCCAGGCATCCCTGTGTTTGTGGACTTATTTTACAAGATTCAATTTAACTTGCAAAGAAAATAAGGTGAAGTGGTTTATTTTCCTGTCTAAAGGTGCAGGGGGTGGAAGTCCTTATTGTAAGTACACCACAGTCCATCTTCTTCCTCCTGTTTTCTCCCCTTGCCCTGTGCAAATGGATCCCAAGAACACTTCCCAGGAAGCATCCTGCACACTCATCATTTCAGGATTTACATCCTAGGGGAGCCCAACCTACCTCTTAGAGCTATATATAAATGTGCTATGGGTCACATAATATTTGAGAACCTCCATGATGCCACCCGCTTCTGTTGGCACTGCCTATAAAAATACCTCTTTCGAAGGTATTCAGTTCTCTAGATGATATGGTAACATGTGACTACTGAGAATGTCCTAGGAGAAATGGGCTGCAACCTTGGAAAGTTTGTTGGCCTAACTGAGAGCCAAGAGACCGTGTAGAAACCATATATTTCTGCAGTAAGTAGAAACATACTGCTACTTGATGACAAGAAGCATCTTTCTCTTCTTAGACCACGAAACCTTCCAGTGCTCTGGAATGAAGCTCTTTCATTTTCCCCTGTCCACCTTTCCTTCCACCTCCTGTTCTGAGATGTCAGAAATTCCAATCTCTCCCCATTGCCTTGCTTTTGGGGAAGAGTCACCCCCTAGCTTCAGTGTTAAAAGGTATTTCTGGTCATGCACAGCAGTGACCTGTTGTCTCAAGTGACAGTTCAACTTTTATCTCTTGAGGCACGCCTAGGAATCAACCTAGTCATAGTTGCAATAGAATGAGATATTCCTGCTTTTTTCTCAGGGAACTGAAGTCATGCCAATATCATCTAGGCTCACTCACCATCAGGAAGGTATACATGTTGAAAGAAAAGGCCAGTGTATTTTGGTAATTGTTCCAGATGTGGAGGAACAGAGTGACTTAGTATAGTGACCCTGATTACAGAGGTATCCAAAGCCATTTGGAATAGAGGTAAGTTTAGGTGCTCCATGATTGAAGAGCAGGGAGTTGTAAGGCCCATTTTGACATCAGGAGCAGATAATACAATGCCCACAAATATTGAGTAAGCTCAATATGTACCTGCTGAATGTAGTGTAGGTGTCAGGTATTGGGAATAAAACCATCAACAAGATAGACATGGTCCTTTCTGTTCTTGGGGAACTAGGAGTCTGGTGGAAATAAGATGGTAATGGTACCTATTTGCAAAGAGGGAACATGAACCATCCAAAGCTCCTCCTTGGGTTAAGGAAGGTAGGATAATTTGGGAGTGCAGTTATTCTGCTCGTAAAGAATCAGTGATGTTAATATTGTTTTGTTGTTTATACTTCTTAATCGTCTTTCCTCTGGCTTTGTTGTCTTTGAGTACATGCAGAATTAATCAGAAGAGTGATATTTTCTGGCTGCTTTTGTCTTTTTGATCTTATTTTACAGGATATGATTTAATTTTCAAAGAAAATGGTGAAGTGGTATATTTTCCCTTCGAATGACAGAGGGGCAAAAAAGACACATGACCTACTAGCCAACATTTAATAAATTTAATAAATTAATAGGAAGTATCACAAAAACTTGGAATGGATAACATACAGGAACCACAAATAAGACAACACTTTGCAACCACTCACAAAAAGTACCATTTGACCAAGGAGAAGATTTACAGGAAATAATATAAGGCAGTCTGTTGCACGTGTCTTAAACAGATATACATATATAATAGTACATCAAAATGATTTGTTCGACAGTAAATTCACCACGTTTACGTTTATCACATGGACTTTTTCTTTTTAAAACATTTACAAAAGTTTGTAGATTTAACATTGAAGTGTAAGATTTATATCCAAATGAGTATATTTGTTTCATACCAAACTGCACAGAACTTACGAATAGCACACGATTTGAGAATAATTACTGTGTTGGGTACTATTAAGTACTACTACTTGATGACATAAGAATTATTAACAAATGTGCTATAAGCTATTATCATTCCACTTATTGCTAGTGCTTTTCAAAATCTGTGGTTTATATTTTATTTCTTTGTAAAACATGTGCTATGAGCTTGCCCTGATAGTTAAGAAAAGAAATCAGATGTTTCCAATTTTCTCTAATACTCACAATACTTCAGATCTGAATGTGTGTCATCTCAAGGACTGCTGAAGGATTTCCTCCAGTCCTTTTTGTATCATCTACTCTGCCTTACGTTAATACAAATCGATGGATTCATGCAACATACATGGCATACATGCAGGACTCCATCCGTATGTGCAGAACTCATGCTCAATGCATGCTGTGTGTCTTCAGACGTCTTCGTTTCAGTAAGAATTAGATCATTTCATTCAATTTCCTATAATTGTTTTAACATGCAATTCAACAGAGCTAACAGGCAGGTAGACTTGACTTTCATGGTGTATTGGGGCATGCTCAAGCAATTGACTGACATTTGGCAGTGTTGCTAATCAAACAGACTGTATGAGTTTCCTCAAATACAGCAGCTCTCCCACTGCCCCTGTGGCAGACTGTTGGATTTATCTATGCTGTGTGTTGAGAACATAGACCAGGGGTTCTCTGAAATTCAGATTCTGCCTTCACGGATTTCGAGATCTTGAGAAGCACACACTAAGGTGTGTAAGTAACTGTCAGGCATAAGAGATAGCATCATGAATTCTTCAGAAATTGATCCACAGTTGTGTGAAATGGACACACATGGAAATAGTGGCAACACTTGGATACTCGGCACACAGCATAGACTTCATGGTCTGACTTTAGCAATGCTTGAAAACCTTTCGTGGTTAACAAACTAGTTAAATGGTACTGAATTCTTAGAGCAGCAGGCCCACGAATGAAACAATGGCCAACACTTATTGTGACACAACACTATTATTTTAACAAAGATTTTAAACTTCTGGTACATAATTGCAGTACAATGAAGAGCTTGCCACTTTCACAAATTAGCTGCAGCCTTTTCCTGCACTAGAGAGTTTGGAAGGATCTGAAAATGAGATAAATTTTGTTTAAAACCCAAATGGAAACTCTGTATTTCTGTTTTTTTTTTTTTTCCCAGAGTTCAGTACAAGCTTGTTTTTACTTTTTTTTTTTTTTTTCACATTCTAAGGGCCTAATTCTGTAGTCCTTAATCAAGTAAAACTTCCAAGGTTTTGATCATCTATGCTTCCAGCACAAGTTTTACTCAAAAATGGACTGCGAAATTGGGTCCTATAGATAGAGGTACCATAATTATGAAAATATTTTAATAAGGCTCAAAATGCTAATTTCACTTTGTGTGTAGCACACGAATTTCCAGGATCCTGAGATCAAAACCCAATTGATGTTGAATCCTGGATTGGGAAATAACTCTGGGATCTTGTTCCCCAGTTTAATCATAGAATTAGATATTTACTAAGGACCAGAATGAAAACACTAATTCCAGTTTGCTTGTCGTGATAATCAGAATTTGAACATTGTCCTTAAGAAGTGAAAAGCTATTGGTGTATATATCTCGTATCATCCTTCCACTTCTGTAGTCCTGGTTAACCAGCTGCTATGTTAAAATACCACTATGGGGACGGACATTGCAGTAAAATACCAACACGACATCCGGACAATGTCAAATTTTGCCCCTATATGTGACAACGAGGCTAAGTTCTACCTTTGACTCGCCAATGCATGTGATAAGGTATCACAAGGCAGAACCTATCTTACTGTGTTTATGTGTGTAGATGAGCAGAGCAAGAATTTAAAGTGTATATTTACTGTCAACCCGGAAAAAGAGTCCACTGAGTTCGTTAATTTTGGTGTGGTTGAAATAACCACTGTCACGTGCGTCATTCTGGTCTCCTGCAAATGCCACCTGAGATCAACATCAACATTTTCTTATGCCCAAAAGAAAAAGAGAGAGGGAAAGAGAGAGAGAACGAAAGAAAGAGGGAGAAGGAGGGAAGGAAATAGGAAGGGAGGGATAATAGAAACATCAACATTTTATGCATTAAATAATCAAAATAAGTTATTCTCCATCTATTATAAACAGTAAATATAGACCCCTAAATCTCACTGTCGTGTGCATGATTGTAAAGTACAGGGTTGCAAAGCTATATACAAAACACTTTTTATCAGACGATATTTACATTAGTTATGACCGACAGAAGAATTCTAAGACCTTTCCCTACATTTGTAGCTTTGCCGTAGGGAAAGACTGTGCTGCTTGTACCCTGCTCATTATACACTGCTGATCCTTTCACTAACCACGCTGGAGGGATTAACTGGGAGCTCCAAATTCTCCACTTGCATCTCTATACCGGGCTCACTGTCATCAGCTTTCTTAAGCACAGGTTCGTTGGTATGCCGGTAAATGTTAACGTTAAGCTCTCTCCCTGACAAAGCAGTAGCGGCCACCCTGGGCATCTGTCTCACCGGAGGTTTCTTTTCTGCCTTATAATTGCAGCGCAGATAGTTAGAGAAAGCCCTTCGGTAAATTTTGTTGAAAAGCGTGTACACCAGAGGGTTAATTCCTGAACAGACGTAGCCAATCCAAACAAACACATTCAGAAGCTTTTCCATGAGCTTTTGGTTACAGGCCTTCCCGCACAGAACCGACAGAATATTGGTAATGAAAAACGGGCACCACATAACCAGAAACACAAAGAAAACAATGCCGAGCACTTTGGACGCTTTCCGTTCATTGTTGATGGCTTGCATGGTGCCCCTGGGGCGTCGCTCTTTCTTCTTCCTTCGGCGTGGGTTCCCGTCCTGGTGAGGGTTGGCCGGATTCTCTTCCTCCTCAGCGTTCCTCTTGCACCACTTCAGAAAGTTCCAGTTTATTCCAGGCGGTTCCTCGATGTGGCCGTGCAGTAACATCAGAGCTTGCCGGCGAAGAACGTAGATCGTCAGGCAGTACGTAATCACCATGATCGTTAACGGGATGAAGAACGCGACGAAGGACCCAATGAGAACGAAATTCGGGTCGTTCAGCACGCAGGTGGTGTTGTTGACGAACACTTTCTCTTCATCTCTCAGTCCGATCACTGGGATAGGAACTGACACACCTAAAGGGACGACAAGGACAACAGAAGGTAGGATACAGTTACAGCACAGCTGAAGGACTGAACAGGTTTGTGCAGTGGCATACATTCAACTGTATTGTACCGAAGAAAATTCAGAACTGGCATTTGTTGAAAGCTATTCATGGCATAAGCTGATAGTCACAGGAAAGAGTTGAGGTGTGACCTCAGAGGATGACCATTTCTTTTAGGCTAGGAATGCCTTCTCCCCCAAGTTCTGTAGAAGGTGAGGGATTCCCATCATTGCTCGTGTGTAAGAGTGGATTGTGTGTGCTTTGTTTCATTTCCCGTTCCTAGAACTGTCCTGGCTCACACGAGGCGCTCAATAAATAATTGTTGAATGAATGAATACATTACAGCGAGACTCAACGGCATTAATAAATTCACTGTTTTTTTTTTTTTTTTTGCCTATCGTCTTCTACATGCAGTAAAAATGATGTGCGCACCACCTAGATGAGGAACCATGCCTTATAAGGGTCGGCTGGGCTGAGTTTGAGATGAGTTTTTAGCCGACAGAGTCCCTTTCGACGCCTTCCTTTTTTGAGGAAAGAGTTTAAAAGGAGGAAATTTTATGTGTGAGTCCTTCGGAGCCAGAGTTCTGGTTACTAGAGATGGAGAGGACAGCGGGGCCCTCAGCCCTGCTGCAGGGACTAGATCTAAGCACTGTCCAGAAATAATAATTTCTAGGCAGAAACTGACAGAACTCTCTTTTTAGCAAGAGTCCTTCCTGAGTCACTGGGCATAAGCAACCCATTTTAAGGGCAGGAGACAGAGCAAAATAAAGAGCTGGGAGAGATGCAGTATCCCCATTTGTGTGTGGAATTTCAAGCATTTCTGTCTTGTTTTGTTTTGATTTTTAAGAATACCAAGAGGTCGTTCTTGGAGGCATGCACCTCCATTAATAAATAAGCTCACTGGCGGAAAATAGCAATGAGGAGGTGGGAGCAGAAGGGGGTCTGGTGCCTCACTCTAAGGGAGAAACGTGGAAATTTTCAGAAATCGCCTGGTAGATCTTGAAGAGATCCCACATCCATAGGATAACTTGCAAGTAAAATTCAAATGTAAAGTTAATTTATTCTCCCTTGTGTCCCCAGGAAGGTGGAGCCTGGACAAAGTCCGATTGTACTTTTAGGAATCTATCAGAGATTGTTATTAGGAATCCTGGGTTGATGGGTATTCACTATGAGCTGTGAGCAGAGACAGAAGTGCACACTCAGAGCTCAGAGATTGCTGCTGGCTTTAGGGAACACATAGAGAACTGTGACAAATCTGAAAGTGAAAATCCTTTTTTTTTTAATTTGAAGATTTTATTTGACAGAGAGCAAGAGCGAGAGTGAGAACAAGCCAGGCGAGCAACCGAAAGAGAGGGAGAAGCAGGCTCCCCACTAAGCAGGGCTCAAATCCAGGACCCTGGGATCATGACCTGAGCCAAAGGCAGACATTTAACCGACTAAGCCACCCAGCTGTCCCTACATTTCTTAAGTTTTAAAAAGTCAGTTAAGAAGGCTGCCAGCTTGTTCTAACATTAGAACCTTCATCCCAAAAGTCATAAATATAAGGGAGTCTTTAGAAAGAGTGTGTATCAGGCTTGCCTGAAGGAAGTCAGTATTGACTTATCTTCAATGAAATGTTTTAGTGAAGGGTTAGGCTGCAGGAAGTTTTCCAGAATTAAGGAAGCGAGTAGGGAATTAAGAAAGGAGGGAAGGGCTTCTTCAAAACATAATTTACAAGAGAAAAAAAAATTAGAATGAGTACCTCCAAGTTAAGAGAGACTTAAAATACCTATTAAGCAATTACAATATGTGGCTCTTATAATCTCGATGCCAACCAACTTTGAACAATTTTCATGACACAGCTGGAAATTCTGAATAATGACTGGCTTTTTGCTGATATTAAATAATTACCATTAATTAATTTTTAAGAAAGCTGTTGATTTTGTGGTTATGTAGAAAAATATATGTTATATTTTATATATACATGATATATATGTATACATGATACATATTTTATATATACATGATGAAATATTTATGAAGTATTATGGCGTCTGGAGTTTATTTCAAAATAATATGGGAAGGAGAAATAGATAGAAGTAGGAATAAAACAAGGCAGTACATAAATTGGTAAAGCTTAGAGTTGGATGATACATAATGGGTTTTTATTATGTAATTGTACCTACATTTGTCATCTTTGAAAGCCTCCCTAACAAAAGTTTAATAATATTTTAAAAGAGAAAAAGATGAAGAAAAGAGAAAAAGAAAAATATTTTAAAAGAGAAAAAGAAGACCTAGAGGTCCTTTCTGAAGCAGGCAATAAAATCACTGCTAGATCTCAGATCATAAAGTTCTCCAGGACTTACTCTCCACTGCTGACCTTGGAAGTGATTACTTTTAGAGCAACGGACTTGGAGTTCTGTATAGAAACACTCACCACTTCGATACAATTGGAGGAAAGAAGGCCATTTTTTGCCAAAGAGCTGGTAGAAAAACTCATACTTTCCTCAGGATCCTATGGCAAGACCAGAGAGGGGTGTGGGAACATTTGGATATAGGAACATTCCCTTCCAAACTCTCCCCTTCTACTAACCCCTAGCCATGTGGGAACTAAAGACTTGGTCTGGGGATATTGCATTCTTTTTTGGAGGAGTCCTGATAAGTACAGGCAAGCCTACACTCAGGAAACAAGTGCTAGAGTGGAGATTCCGTTCCCTACAGGAAATACTACACAATGTTCTAGAGTGACCTGAAGTTTCTGAAGGCCTTACACACCGACCAGAAGAGAAGAGCCCAGCTCTGCAGTGGGATTGGCTTGTTGCTGTTAAAATCTTTACCCATTTTCCTAAGGGACTCTGGGGCCTGAAAGTAGGCCTGTGTCAAAGGATAACAAAAGACTGACTCTGGATGAGCTGAAGGTGTTATTAGATATGTGAGTTCAATTTTATCCATGGCACCCATTTGTATAGTTTTATGTACATTGAGTAAAGAATGATTCCAAAGTTGCCTTTTGCTGAGTCTGTCTTATGTTCCAGGCACTGAGCCATGTGTATCACTGACATTATAGATGTAAACTGTACTATCTCAATTTGGTTAAAGACTATGTAATACAGATTTTAGTCTAGTAGCTTAACCCCTTTACCAAATTTATGCCATTATTAATTTTCTTTTTATTTTCCTTCTTTCTTTCTTTTTTTTTTTTTTAAAGAAACCATGAATGCAGTCAACAAAACAAGAAGAAACTCAAGATTTTTTGACACTATCTGGAAATTATAAATAATAGCAACAAATGAAGCAGCATTAATAACGATATATATTGCATGGATTATCTTATTTAGTACTTTAGAAAATTAAAGGTATATGTCAGCGGTTCTCAAAGTATAGTTCAAGGACCCTGGGGGGCTGCTGAGGCTCTTTTAGAGGGTTTGCTAGATTTCCTTTTTCCAACTATTTGTCTTTAAAACTGCATTTTCCTCATAAACTTTAACTGAAACAACAAATCACAAGTTGAATGCAGATACAGATTTGAGAATTCAACTGCATTTCCATAAAACTAAACATTAAAGAGATTTTCAAAATTGTAAAATATTGTTTTCATAAAAATGTTCTCTTAACATTAAGTGGGTTCATTTTATTTAAAATGAAATGATTCATAAATAGTTAAAACATTTCTCAGTTTTAATTTCAAATACAGCAAATATCGATAGGTATAATCCACGTACACAGAAGCTTTTTGGGGTCTTCAGTCATTTTGAAAATTATGAAGGAGTCCTGATACCATTGCATTTGAGAACTGCTCTTCTACATTAATAGACGAAGTTATTTCAACATTAGAGCATTAAGTTCAGCAAATGAGTAAAGTCTTTATCAATATTTTAAATTTGTCAACCAGTAGAAGAAATTCCGGTAATATTATAATGTCAGGTAAATATAAAGCAACATCAATAATAGCAGCATACTACATGCACTACCTTATTCATTCTTATAAAAATTCTGAAATTCACATGATATTTGGTGAAGTAAACTTCAGAAAAATTAAGTAATTTTGATAGGTATATTTGGAACATTCTTTGATATTTTTAAAACCTTTGAGTTGCCCGAGGAGAAAGTGCAAAAATGAACTACCATAGAAAATACCAGGTATACATCATAATTGAAGTAATGATAACTACATTTTACTGGGTGCTTCTTAATTTGTCATGCACTGAGTCAAGTATTTTATGATTATTATGTAGTTTCATAAATTATCTTACTCAATCCAGACAAAATATTGAAAGAAGGAATTATTAACTAGAATCACTTAAAGTTTCTGAAATTAACTTCATTGAATCTTTATCAGTCTTTCTTAGAATTTTAGAAGCAACAAAAATAAATTATAATTCATGTTCTGCTGAAAATATCAAGTACCACTTCAACCAATAAGCAGTCATTTTGCATGCATTATCTCATTTAGTTCTCAAATAACCCCAAAAAGTGATTATTATTTATTAAGATTACTTAAACTCAGAAACAAAAATACGTTCAATAAACTTATGTCTTAGCACTTTAGAAATAATCATGAACAGTTATCGTTTAAGTCTTTATTGAAAATATCATGAGTTACTAGTAGTACTACTACAACTACGACTACTATGACTACGACTACTATTATGACTATGACCAGTACTGCTACTGCTGCTACTCCTCTTCCTATTGTTTGTTGAGTACTCCCTGACTCTGCTACTTTATCTGCATCACATACTTTACATGCATTATCTCATTCCAGCCTTATAAAAGCCATGAAATAGCCTGGTAAGGTTATTTACTTCAGGTCAGGCAATTAAATCCAGAAAATATATAAAGATGTTCACATTGTTTCTTAAAGCCTCGAATTCAGGCAACACAGATCAATTCTCTTCAAACTCTCTGATGATAATGTCATATGCCAAGAATCCTTAGATGCGCATTTCTTTCAGATTTCAACATCTTTGAAAACATGGTGTGTCTTATGAATGGAAGTCTCTTACAATCACTGTTGGCCAGCCCCCAGTCCCTACATAGTTGTTATTGCCAGTACATGTGAGAACCTGTTCTGGAAAACTTCTTTTGATCTCTTCCAGTAAAAAAATTATGAGCAGCAATTTTTTTTTTTTTTTGCATCAAAATTTGCGAAATGGATATCAGCGGCATGGTAGTAATTCAGTGTGAATGAAGAATTATGTCAAAACAGTTAACAGGATGGAACATTCTGAAGGCATCCTCAATAGTGTCAAATGCCACAGAGAGGTTTAGATTAAAAAATTTCCTAGATTAAATTTCTAGATTAAAAAAAATCCCTAGATTAAAAAAAATTTCCTCTGTCTTTGAAAATGAGAAGTTCACTGGTGATTATAGAGAGAACAATTAGAGTGGAGTAGTGAAGACAGGAAACAGATTGCCAGGAAATGAATAATAAATGGTGATACAAAGGGGAGGGAGAGATTATAGAATAAATTTCCTGGAACAAATTGGCCAACATAAAAATGCAAGCGTTCTTCTAAACTGCCGGGCTATCTTGAGTAATACAACACCTTACTAAAACTGAAGGGCAATCTCAAAGGTACCTATTTTTATGGTAGTTTATGCTTTCTGTACTGGGAAATGGATTTCCTTTATGAATGCAAATTTCCTTTACAAAAGGGTAACTTTTAAGGTATTTTTATGGTATGGAAGTTTTCATGGAAAAATTTTTTTTGAAGACACCTAGGAGGACCACACAATGTCAAACACATGCATGGTTCCTAGCCTCATGGAGCAGTAAGTGAATCTCTTGCATATGGGAGTCGATAGCAGAGGATGAAGGAACTATGTTCAGAGAAGAACGTAGAACATGAAACAATGCGAACTGTGTTGCCTTCCTTCTCAGGTGATAAACTGTGGCAGAGTTGTGGAGAGAAGCATTGCGCATTCTTTGGCAAATATATCAGTATGATGTTTGGGCAGTGAGAATGTTAAGAAATTCAGAGTCAGGTTCAGAGTCAACTTTGAACTTCAAAGGGTTTGTAGGTTTAAGAAGAGTAGTGACATAGGCATGTGTGAAGAAGGGATAGTAGGGGTAAGAGGAAGAACTTAAATAACTGAAGAAAATTGAACTAAAAGAGGAAGACTATAAGCAAGGAGAGCAAGGGAAGACAGTCCACGAGCTAACAAGATGAATGTTCAGGATTTGTAAGATACACTTGGAAGAGAATCTGTGAAGAGGTGAGTGGAGAAGGTCTTAGTATTTAACGACAGTACAGCTGAGGGCATGAAAAAGTGAAATTGGAGGTAGTGCTGAAATATGACCACATTACTACTGAGAAGTAGTAGAATAGGCCACCCCAAAATATGCCTCTTTGGCATAAAGATTATTTTGAGTTGGTTTTGTCGAGAAATTGCAAACACAGGGAAAGCTCTGAAAACAATGTAGGAGTTACCCTTTTGTAAAGGAAATTTGCATTCATAAAGGAAATCTATTTCCCAGTACAGACAGCATTTTCCTATCTGTACAAGGAAGAGAATGACTAACTCAAGAGAGGAGACAAGTTTATTAATGGAGAAGACACCCAGTTAAATCTGCATAACAAATCTTACCCTTGTTTATTGTGCTTTTCCTAGTAATCTCCTTTAACTGGTCTCCTCCCAACCAACATCTTTGTTTGTTGTTAGCTGAAGATGATATTTAAGGTGGTGGCTTGCACGACCTGAAGAAGTTACTCAGCTTTTTTTTTTGGGGGGGGGGTATATCCCTTGTGTACAGGAAGTATTTACATATTATTAAATGTCTGTTTTTCACTTGTTAATCTGTCTTCTATTATTGGAGGTCTAAGTTAAGACCTCAGAAAGTAGATGGAAAATCATTTCTCCTTCCTGCATTATTCACAAACTAATAATGTTTGAGAAAACTAAGATTATATTTAAGATTATATTCAACATTAATGAAGATCAATAATGTGCTTCCACGTTATGGCTGAAAGCTAGTAGAATGGGAGAACTTAAAAATGCAAAAAAGAAAGGTAACGGATGATGGAATAAGGTCCCTGAGGAGGCAAAGTCAGAAACAATTGAAAGAATTACACTAGGAATTAAGAATGGCTGTTATTTTCTATTAGAAGAGATGGTAGTATAAATGGGTGGTAGAAATTATCAAGGCCTCCATGAAAAGGTAAAAGAGGGATAAATAGAAATGAGAACTAACTGGTAGATGGCAAAAGAGCAGAACTGCACAAAATGATTGAAGTGGGTATTTGTTAATTCTGTGAAGCAATGAGAAAAGAGAGTGAATGCAGATAGGTGAATGTAGATAGTAAGCTTTTCTTAAAAATAAAATCAGACAGTTGAACACTCTTATATGCTACTGGGAAAATATTCAGAAGAGAGTTTGGAGGTTCAGGAAAAAGAGAGAAAGAGAGAGAGAGAGAGAGAGAATGAATGGGCAATGAAACAGGCTCTGAGAACCTGAGAATAAATGGACATCTGGGTCCCCAGGCAGAAAGTCAAGACTTGGTAGAAGGTGGCCTCAGTTCTTTTGTAACAGATAAGAAAGATATTATTATGCAAGGGAAAGAAGAGTCTAAATAAAGTGAAAAGTAGAAAGGATTAAGGGAAATAAACCAACTTTTGAGATATTTAGGAAGTTTCATTTATAAGACATAGTGAGTGATTGGATATGGCATGTGAGAGAGAAGGAAGAGTCAATAAGTAATCACAGGTTTCTTATTTGTGTCCTTGGGTAGATGGGGTTGCTGTGAAGCATAGGAACATAGAAGAAGGAGCAAGATTGTGGCAGGAAAGGTAATGGACTCTGGATTGTGTTATGTTAGAAGTGCTTGTTGAGGACCAATATGAAATTCTGCATGAATATAGGTGTTTGGAACTCAGGAGCTAGGTGTGAGCTGGGGAAAGGATCTTTCTTATAAGGAGAAATTACAAGGTCATGATCTTTTGAGGAGAACTTTTGTGGAAAGAAGAAGGATCAGAAAAGAATGTAGGGCAATGTAAGTATAGACCTCCTGTCAGTATAATGTTTTTGAATGGATTAAACAACACAGGGAATTGCAAAAAAAAAAAAAAAAAAAAAGGAAAAAATCCCCCCACCCAAAATTATTCTGACATTTTTCTATCAAACATTAAAGACAAACTTTAAGAACAGTAATATATGTGTTTTTAAATTAACACATCAAATATCAAGTTCTAGTGGTGGATCTAATAGCTACTCAAATTTTGAAATAGTCACCAAAATAGTCAGACCTTATCATAGGTCAAGATATATGTCAGAACTGAATGTGATTTTTAATTGTCTGTGATTCTTCTTGGTGATAATAATACAGACACTGCAAATTACTATTATGGTTCATTGCCTACATTTGTAATTGGAGTTAATCCCAAATTTCAGTTATGGGTTAGTTAAAATAAAGATGTTAATTTTTTTCAACATCAGACTTTAGAAATTTCCAGCTACAGTCATGATGCAGTAGCTGGTATAAAATTAGACTTAACATCTTGCTATTAACAACTATTTTTTTTTTAAGATTTTATTTATTTATTTGACAGATCACAAGTAGGCAGAGAGGCAGGCAGAGAGAGAGGAGGAAGCAGGCTCCCCATGGAGCAGAGAGCCTGATGCTCAATCCCAGGACCTTGGGATCATGACCTGAGCCAAAGGCAGAGGCTTTAACCCACTGAGCCACCCAGGCGCCCCTTGCTATTAACAACTATTAAAACTGTTAAAAAAAAAAAAAAGACTATCATTTTCTAATAATGGTGGAGTAGCTTATAGAAGGCCTATACTCTTGCTAATAACAACCATAAATTGTGAACAAAATTTTAAAAACTCAACATTTGAAGGTACATAGGGGTGAGCAAAAAAACATGTAGAAAATATAGAAGACTCAGCCATTGAATGAGGGAATCATGTTGCTTGAATTCCAAATTTATATGTCTCCTCCCCTGAGGGCTTCTCCAGCAAGGAGGTTACACTTCAGGTTACACTTCAGAGGAGAAAGTTGCTATCTACGGGCTGTTCATTGAGGGGTTGCTCAACAGTCAGTTTAGTACCTGACTCTTGGTTTTGGCTGAAGTGGTTGTGATCTCAGGGTCGTAATCTGGGGGGGGGGGGGTGTGTGTCATGAAATTGGGCCCTGTGTTGGGCTCCGTGCTGGGCACAGAGTCTGCTTAACATTCTCTCTCCCTTTGCCCCTCCCACTCATGTGCTCTCTCTCTCTCTCTCTCTAATAAATAAATAAGTCTTTTTTCAATATATAAAAAGAGAAGTTACATGTGTAACTGAGTTGCAGAGTAAGAGAATAGCATTAAGATCTGAGAGAACAGCTAGGATTTGAAGAGGGCAGTCAGTGACAGGACAAATCACCGGGAGGAGAGGTTTTAAAATATCTGTAGAAAGTTCCCTCCACTTCTTTCTTTACACCTGAATTCTTTATGTGTGAGATTTGTAAGGAACTCATGGAACAAGCAATATTTGAAAGGATGAAAGTATTTAATAGAGATTTCAACAGTTGTCTATGGCAGAGTAAACAAAGTTGGGAGTTTGCATCACACCATTAGAAAAGCTTAGTAAATACCTTGGCCATTCATTTATACTCGGAGCATACCTTGGGAAACAAACCAACCAACCAGTTTCTTAGGACTAAGGGAGTCATAAGAACTGGAAACAAGAGCTTTTAAATCCCAGAACCCACCATAAGAAACAAAAAAACAATGCTTCTATAAGAGTATATTTATAAAATTACTAGATATACAAAGAAACAAAAAAAGTGACCCATAATAAAGAGGAAAATAAGTACATAGAAACAGACCCACACATGATCCAGATATTGAAATTAACAAAGGTTTTAACTGGGATACATGTCTTAATAATTTACCAGAAAATATAGAAATGTATTGGTAGACGTGAAAATTTCAGGATAGATGTGGAAACTAAAGAAAAGAGGAAATCCTGCAACTAAAAGAATTCATTATTTAAAATTAAGAAAACACATTGGATGGGATTAATAGTAGAAACAATGATCAATGAACTTCAAGTAGGTCAATGCATATCATTTAAACTGAAGCACAATTTAAACAAAAGATTTTAAAAAATTGGACTCATGTTTCCAGCCATGATAGAGTTCTTGGTACCAGAGTTGCCATCCTGCCAAAGACAGCTATAAAACTAAACAGAAACACACACACACACACACACACACACACACACACACACAAATATATCTATGATAAAAAAAATATATATAAAGTATATGTATATTTCAAGCATTTGGAAATGATTTGTGTAGGACTATGCTTTTTAAGATAAGGGAAACAAATGAGATAGTGCTATATTCACCCTTTCCCTCTCTGTCTGGAGACAATTTCTTGACTGTGGCACAGGGAAGAAAGCCCAAGCAGGGATTGTCTGTCCTGCTGAACTAAGGAAAAAGAGGTCAGCATTCAGGACTCCCCAAACACCTGGAATTTCCTGAGCAAGGTGTAAGAGAAGAGAGAACTCTGCAGAAGGAGAGACCAAGAAGTATTTGTGAGCAGAAACTCCAGGTACATGGTTGAGAGCTGGTTATGTAGTGAGATTCCATAAAGCCTAGAAGTGAGTGGCAGTGATGAGGACAAGAATAGGACAAATATACTAGAGGTTAAACAGTTCTAAAAGTTAGAATCTGGCCCTACCAGAATGAAGATACCACATTTTCCATCATTAACATCTTGAGGATTCAGCTGAAACAAAAGAAAGTATATACTTAGTGGTAAGGATCATGTCCCTAAAAGATGCACCTTAGTAAAACTTAAAACCAAACCTGAATAGAGTCAAGAAAAACAGAAGGAAATTCATAGCATGCCAGCCTGAAATTTAATACTCTTTAAAAGAAAACAACACCTCCTGAACTTTTTGTAATATCTACAGTGCCCATTATAAAATAAAAGTTGGATATGAAGAAATAGGAAATTATGATAATAATCATAAAAAAGCAATCAATGAAAACAGACTTCCTGTACCACCTACCATTGGAATTATCAGAAAAGAATTTGCAGCAACTATTACAAAATAAAGATGTTGAAGGACTTAAAGCCAAATATGGTCCCAATGAATGAAAAGATACTGGCTCTTGACAGAGAAATGTAAATTATAAGAAAGAATGGAATGGAAGCTTTGGAACTATGAGGTAAAATATATGAATGAAAACTAAACTGGACAAGTTTTACAGATGATTGGCGATGACAGAAGAAGGGAATTACAAACCTAAAGACACTCGTAAAAATTAATTGGAAGAGGCTGAGGGAGTGAAGGAAGATGGGGGCATAGTCGGAGGACCCTAGGCTTGCCTCATCCCTCGGACACAGCTAGATGACTATCAGATCATTCCGAATACTCAAGAAGTTAATGTGAGGACTGACAGAACAAACTGCACAACTAGAGGGAGAGAAGAGGCCACATGGAGGAACGTAAGAAGTGCGGAGACATGGTTTGGAGGAGATACAGATCACACGTGCTGTGGAAGGGAGGGAGTGGTGGTCATGGAGAAAGGTGAGAGAGAAGGAGGAGAGAGGGAACAAACAGGGATTGCCATAAGGAGAACAATTCTCCAAAGCCACTGGCTGGGAAAAAGAGATGGGCTAATTTTCCAGAGTTTTTGCAACCAGCAGGGCTCAAGGAGTGGAATTTTAGAGGTCAGCATGCTTTGCCAAGATAGAGCCTGGTGGGTGCTGCCCTACTTCTGGAAAGAAGGTAGGTGAGCAACACTGGGCCAGATGGCACGATCTGAGGATCACCAGTGGAACATGGAGAGAGACCGTTGGCTCTTTTTGGAGCTTATCTGTGAGAGCTGGCATTCACAGAGATGCCTCTCTGGGAATAAAGGAGTCAGTGGGCACTGTTTCCCTCACCTGCTTCTCAGCATAGGTGCAGAGACACCTGCTAAGGGGAGCTAACCCAGACACTGGCTGTTTAGCTAGCTTGCTCCAATTCCCATGCCCACGCACCCTGGCATGACCACCCTTCTTGGTCAAACCTGTATTTATCTCAGCACAACAGGACCCTCCCCCAGGCAACCAGTGCAGGTCCCCACCACAGCATATCCCTAAACTTTGGAGTTTTAAAAGTCAGCAGACTTGGCTGGGATAGAGCCCAAGGGGCACTGCACTGCTCCAGGCAGGCAAGCAACTTGGAGACAGACTGCTTGAAAACAACCATCTTAAAATGCTTAGGAGGCATGACGGGATATTGCTTGCTTTTCTGGGAGCACTTTCCTGAGAACAGCAAGCATGACAGCCCTCTCTAGAGACAAAGGAGCAGCCTGGTGCCATTTTCCTTCTTTGCCCCTCAGTATAAACCAGCTTCAGTAAACAGCACAGTGCCAACACTGGATGCTTAATCTGCTTACACCAAGGTCTGTCCCCCGCTGTGTTCTGTTGGTACGGTTTCTCTCAGACAAGAATGCCTACAGACCAGCACAGCAGGCCTCTTTCCCGGAAGACCAGCATAAACTCCCATGCCCACTTTGTTTTCTGATCATACAGTAATGCAAGGCTTTATTTCTACAGGAAGTAGCATCAGGTCTCATGTAACAAGCAGACCAGAGCATGCCTACTTGAAACCTGCCACGCTCTGGCATAGGTCCAGTACTGACCACTGTAAGCAAGGACAGACTCTGAAGACAACTGACCTGAGGGAAAGAGCTTCCCAAACATGGCAGCAGAGTACATGAAGCACATACCAGAGACACTCTCTGAAGCCCCAGTACCTGGACACCATATGACCTTTTCTTCACAAATCCGTTACTTTCAGGAGCAGGAAACAAATCAGGCTTTTCTAACACACAAAAGAAGATAGAGACTTAGCCAAAGTACCAAGAGAAGAATTCATCCCAAAAGAAAGAACAAGAAAAGTTCACTGCCAGAGAGCTAATTGAAACAGATATAAGTAATATGCTTGCTTGAGAATTTACAGCAACAATCATAAGGATACTGGGTGGGTTTAAGAGAAACATGTAAGACATCAGGGAGACTCTTAACACAGAGACAAGGAGTTAAAAAAGAGTAAGAATTAAAAATACAGAATTAAAAATAACCGAGATTTGAAACTGCCAGAATGTAATGACCACAAGGTGGAAGAATCAGAGGAATGAATAAGTGGTATAGAAATAGAATAATGGAAAATAATGAAGCTGAACAAAAGAGAGAAAGAAGAATTATGAATCATGAGAATAGACTTAGGGAACTCAGTGACTCCATCAAATGTAACATTTGTATCATAGAAGTCCAACAGGAAGAGAGAGGAAAGGGAGTATAAGGTTTATTTGAGGAAATAATAGCTGAAAACTTTCCTAATCTGGAGAAGGAAATAGACATCCAAGTCCAGGAGGCATGTTGAACTCCTAGCAAAATCAACAAAAGCAAGCCAACACCAAGACATATTGCAGTTGAATTTGCAAAACATAGTGATAGAGGAAAAACTTAAAAGCAGCAAGACAAAGGAAGTCCTTAACTTACAAGAGAAGACCCATAAGGCTAGCTGCAGATCTCCACAAAAATTTGTAAGAAGTTTTTGAAAGAAGCTCCATAAATCTTGACAAGCCTGAAGGGAGTGGCATGATATATTCAATGTGCTGAATGGGAAAAATCTATAGCCAAGAATACTCTATCCAGCAAAGCTATAATTCAGAATAAGTGAGCTAAAGAGTTTCCCAGACAAAAACTAAAGGAGTTTGTGATCACTAAACCAGGCCTGCAAGAAAGATTTTTTAAAAAGATTTATTTATTTATTTGAGAGAGAGCACAAGAGAGCAGGGGGAAGGGAAAAGCAGAGAGAGAGAGAGATAGATAGATAGAGAAAATCTCCAGCAGATACCCTGTTAAGCACAAAGCCTGACACAGGGCTTGATCCCAAGATCTCATGACCCTGAGATCATGACCTAAGCTGAAACCAAGAGTTGGATGCTCAACTGACTGAGCCACCCAGGCACCCCTGCAAAAAATATTAAAGAGGACTCTTTGAGAAGGAAAGAAGGAACAAAAGTGACAAATACTAGAAAAGAACAGAGAAAATCTCCAGAAACAACCACAAAATAAACAATAAAATGGCACTAAATACACATCTATCAATAATCACTCTGAATGTAAATGCACTAAGTGCTCCAATCAAAAGACATGCAGGGTCAGAATGGATTAAATTTAAAGAAAGAACCATTGATATACTGCTTCCAAAAGACTCATTTTAGACCTAAGGACATCTACAGATCGAAAGTGAGGGGCTGGAGAAACATTAATCATGCCAATGGAAGTCAAAAGAAAGAGTAGCAATACTTACATCAGACAAAATAGATGTTTAAAACAAAGACTGTAACAAGAGGTGAAGAAGGACATTATATCATAATTAAGGGGTCTATCCCACAAGAAGATCTAACAATTTTAAATATTTATGCCCCCAACTTGGGAACACCCAAATATATAAATCAGTTCAACATAAAGAAACTCATTGATAATAATACAATAAAAGTAGGGGACTTTAACACCCCATTTACAAAAGTGGACACATCATCCAAACAGAAAATTAACAAGGAAAAATGGCTTTGAGTGACACACTAGACCAGATAAACTTAAAAAAAAAAAAAAGATTTTATTTATTTATTTGGTAAAGAGAGAGGTCACAACTAGGCAGAGAGGCAGGCAGAGAGGGAAAAGCAGACTCCCTGCTGAGCCGAGGGTCCGAGAGTCAGAAAGTCTGATGTGGGGCTCGATCCCAGGACCCTGAGCTGAAGGCAGAGACTTAACCCACTGAGCCACCCAGGCACCCCAGACCAGATAGACTTAACAGATATATCCAGAACATTTCATCCGTATACATTCTTCTCAAGTGCACATGGAACATTCTCCAGAACAGATCCCACACTGGGTCACAAATCAGCCCTCAACAAATACAAATAGATTCAGATCACAGCATGCATCTTTTCTGAACGCTATGAAACTTGAAGTCAATCACAAGAAAAAAAAATTGGAAAGACCACAAATACATGGAGGTTAAGCAATATGCTACTAAAGAATGAATGGCTCAACTAGGAAATCAAAGAAATAATAATAATAAAAATGTACATGGAAACAAATGAAAATGAAAACATGACAGTCCAAAACCTTTGGGATGCAGCAAAAGCTGTCATATGAGGGAAGTATATAGGGGTGCCTGGGTGGCTCAATGGGTTAAGCCTCTGCCTTCAGCTCAGGTCATGTTCCCAGGGTCCTGGGATCAAGCCCCATATCAGACTCTGCTCAGCAGAGAGCCTGCTTCCACCTCTCTGTCTGCCTGCCTCTCTGCCTACTTGTGTTCTCTCTCTCTGTGTCAAATAAATAAATAAAATCTGTAAAAAAAAAAAAAAAAGAGGGAAGTATATAACAGTACAGACCTACCTCTAGAAGTAAGAAAAACCAAATAAACAACCTAACTTTACACCTAAAGGAGCTACTAAAAGAACAACAAATGAAGCCTAACCTAGCAGAAGAGGGGAAATAATAGAGATTAGAACAAAAATAAATGATATAGAAAATAAAAACAGTAGAACAGATCAAGGAAACCAGGAGCTAGTTCTTTGAGAATATTAATAAAATTGATAAGCCCCTAGCCAGGTTTATCAAAATGAAAGAGAAAGGATCCAAATAAATAAAATCACAAATAAGAGAGAAGAGATTACAATCAACACCATGGAAATACAATTATAAGACAATATTATGAAGAACTATATGCCAACAAATTAGACAATCTAGAAGAAATGCATGAATTCTTAGAAACACATAAACTACCAAAATTGAAAAAGAAGAAATAAAAGAACTGAACATACTGATAACCAGCAAAATTATTTCAGTAATAAAAATATCTCCCAACAGGGCACCTGGGTGGCTCAGTGGGTTAAAGCCTCTGCCTTCAGCTCAGGTCATGATCCCAGGGTCCTGGGATCGAGCCCCGCATGAGGCTCTCTGCTCAGCAGGGAGCCTGCTTCCCTTCCTCTCTCTCTCTGCCTGCCTCTCTGCCTACTTGTGATCAATGTCTGTCAAATAAATAAATAAACAAAATTTAACAAAAAAAAAAATCCCCCAACAAACAGAAATCCAAGGCCAGACAGCTTCCCAAAGGAATTCTACCAAACATTTAAGAAAAGTTAATACTTATTCTTCTCAAACTATTCTTTTTTTTAAAAAACTATTTTATTTATTTATTTGACAGAGAAAGACACACAGAGGGAATACAGCAGTGGGGAGCAGGAGAGGGAGAAGCGGGCTTCCCACCGAGCAGGGAGCCCGATGTGGGCCTTGATCCCAGGACCGTGGGATCATGACCTGAGCCGAAGACAGCCGCTTAATGACTGAGCCACCCAGGTGCCCTCAAACTATTCTAAAAAATAGAAATGGGGGGCACCTGGGTGGCTCAGTGGTTAAGTCTCTGCCTTTGGCTCAGGTCGTGATCTCAGGGTCCTGGGATTGAGCCCCGCATGGGGCTCTCTGCTTGGCAGGGAGCCTGCTTCCCCCGCCCCCCCCGCCACCGCCTGCCTCTCTGACTACTTGTGATCTCTGTAAAATAAATAAATAAAATCTTAAAAAAAAAAATGGAAGGACAACTTCTATATGTATTCTATGAAGACAGTATTACTCTGATTCCAAAACCAGACAAAAACCCCACTAAAAAAGAGAAACTCAGGCCAATATCCTTAATGAACATGGATGCAAAGATTCTCAACAAAATATTAGCAAATTGAATCCAATAGTACATTAAAAGAATCAGTCACCACGATCAAGTGGGATTTATTCCTGGGCTGCTAAGGTGATTCAATATTCACAAATTAATCAATGTCATACACCACATTAATAAAAGAAAGGGTAAGAGCCATGTGATCCTCTCAATAAGTGCAGAAAAACATCTGACAATGTGCAACATTCATTCATGATAAAAACCCTCAACAAACTGAGTATAGAGGGAACATCCCTTAACATAATAAAAGCCATATATGAAATACCCATAGCTAAAATCATCCTCAACAGGGAAAAACTGAAAGCTTTTATTCTACAGTCAGGAACAAGACAAGGATGTCCACTCTCACCACTGTTATTTAACATAGTACTGGAAGTTTTGCCATAATAATCAGACAACAACAACAACAAAAATAAAAGTCATCCAAATCAGCAAGGAAGAAGTCAAACTTTCATGATTTGCAGGTGACACAATATTCTATGTAGAAAACATGAAATACTCCACCAAAAAATTGCTAGAACTGATACACAACTTCAGGGGACTTGCAAGATACAAAATCAATGTACAGAAATTTGTTGCATTTGTATACACAAATAATGAAGTAGCAGAAAGAGAAATCAAGGAATCAATCCCCTTTATAATTTCACCAAAAACCACAAGATACCTAGGGATGAACCTAACCAAAGAGGTAAAAGATCTGTACTCTGAAAACTATTAAACATTGATGAAATAAATTGAAGATGATCCAAAGAAATCAAAGACATTCCATGCTCATGGATTGGAAGAATGAAGATTGTTAACATGTCTATACTACCCAAAGCAACCTACACATTTAATTCAACCCCTATCAAAATAGCTCCTACATTTTTCACAGAGATAGAAAAATCCTAAAATTTGTATGGAACCACTAAAGACTCTGAAAAGCCAAAAGGAATGTTGAAAAAGAAAACCAAAACTGGTAGCATCACAATTCCAGACTTCAAGCTCTATTACAAAGCTAGCTGTGATCATCAAGACAGTATGGTACTGGAACAAGAACAGACACACAGATCAATGGAACAGAATAGAAAGTCCAGAAATGGACCCACAACTCTATGGTCAACTAATCTTTGGCAAAGAAGGAAAGAATACACAATAGAAAAAAAGACAGTCTTTTCAACAAAAGGTGCTGGGAAAATTGGACAGCAACATGCAAAAGAATGAAACTGGACCACTTTCTTACACCATACACAAAAATACATTCAAAATGGATGAAAGACCTCAATGTGACACAGGAATCCATCAAAATCCCAGAGGAGAACAGAAGCAGGAATCTCTTTAACATTGGCCATAGCAACTTCTTACTAGATATGTCTCCCAAGGCAAGGGAAGTAAAAGCAAAAATAAACTATTGGGATTTCACCAAAATAAAAAGCTCTGTATGGTGAAGAAAACAGTGAACAAAAATAAAAGGCAACCTACAGAATGAGAGATGATGATTGCTCAAAACATATCTGATAAAAGGTTAGTATCCAAAATCTATAAAGAACTAATACAACTGAACATCCCCCCCCCAAAAAAACCCAGTTAACAAATGGGCAGAAGACTTGAATAGACATTTTTCCAAAGAAGACATCCAGATGGCCAGCCTACATATGAAAAGATGCTCAGTATTATTGACCATCAGGGAAATACAAATCAAAACTATGAGATATGACCTCACACCAGTCAGAATGGCTAAAATTAACAAAACAGAAAACAACAGGTGTTGGAGGGGATGTGGAGAAAGTGGAACCCTCTTGCACTATTGGTGGGAATGCAAACTGGTGCAGTCACTCTGAAAACCAGTATGGAGTTTTCTCAAAAAGTTAAAAGTAGAACTACCCTATGATCCAGAAATTGCCCAAAGGATATACAAACACTGATTTGAAGGGATACATTCTCCCTGATGTTGATAGCAGCATTATCAACAATAGCCAAATTATGGAAAGAGCCCAAATGTCCATCAACTGATAACTGGATAAAGAAGTGGTATATATACACAATGGAATATTATTCAGTCCCCCAAAAGAATGGAATCTTGCTATTTGCAAGGATATGTACAGAGCCAATGAGTATTATGGTTAGTGAACTAAGTCAGTCAGAGGAAGACAAATCCCATATAATTTCATTCATATGTGAAATTTAAGAAACAGACATGGGGGGAAAAAAGAGATACAAACCAAGAAACAGACACTTAACTACCTACAGAGAACAAACTGAGAGAGACAGGCAGTGGGAAGGGTTAAATAGGTGATGGGGATTAAGAAAGGCACTAAGATGGGGCCTGGGTGGCTCAGTGGGTTAAAGCCTCTGTCTTCTGCTCAGGTCATGATCCCAGGGTCCTGGGACCGAGCCCCATGTCGGGCTCTCTGCTCAGTGCAGAGCCTGCTTCCTCCTCTTTCTCTGCCTGCCTCTCTGCCTACTTGTGATCTCTCTCTGTCAAATAAATAAATAAAAATTTAAAAAAAAAAAAAAAGGAAGGCACTAAGATGAGCACTGAATGTTGTATCTAAATGAGGAATCACTAAATTCTATTCCTGAAATTGGTATTACAGTATGTTAACTAACTGGAATCTAAATAAAAACTTGAAAAAAAATAAGTGGAAAAACAAAGTATTTTATAAACTTTAGACTTTCATTGACTTATGGAGCAATATAAAGCACTCTAACACACATGTAATAAGAATCTCAGAAGAAGAGGAGAAATAATGGGGCAGGAAGATATTTGAGGAGATAATGGTAAAAATTCCCTAAATTTGGCAAAAAGTATCAATCTATAGATATATATAGATATATGCAATCTATAGATATATGCAACTCAACAAGACTTGAGTGTAATAAATTTGAAGAAAACAAATCCTAAGCATATTATAAACTAACTACTTCTAAACAATATATATATAATAAATCTAAAGGCAAGAGAAAAATAACACTTTTCACAGAGAGGATTAATATAGAAATGTCCAAAGACTTCACATCAGATACTATAGAAGGCAAACGATAATAAAACTGCCTTTAAATAGAACAAAGTAAAAACAAAACAAACCTGTCAAGCCAGAATTTTATGAAGGTAAAATTAAGACATTTTCAGACAAAATAAATCTAGGAGAATTTATTGACAGGAGATCTTCACTAAAAGAAATGCTGAAGAAATGTTTTGAATTGATTGAAACAACAGATGAAAATTCAGATCTATTCGAGTATAAGCTACATCCTATTAATTTCCAAAGACTGAAATGTTCTATAATACCTTTTTTACAATGTTAGAATTAAATATCTCAGTTGTTTACAGCCCCCCCCCCCAAAAAAAAATCATAAGGAAATGTGGTAAAGCAGTTGGATAAATATGTTGAAAACACAGCATATAAAATCTGTGGACATTGCAAAAGCAGTGTTCCGAGGCTATTTTAGCCATAGGTGTCTATATTAGAAAAAAAAAGGAAAGGGCTAAAATCAGTGAGCTCAGTTTCCACAATAAGAATTTTTTACAAAGAAGAAATTACATCCTATGTAGAAGGAAAGAAATAATAAAGACAAAAAACAAAAATCAATGAAAGAGAAAACAAAAATAAGAGAAAACTGGCAAAGTAAAAGCTAATTCTTTGCAAAGTTTAATAAAGTTGATGAATCTCTAACAAGACACACCAAGACAAAGCAGGCAGAAAGAAGAAAACACAAATTACCAATATCAAGAATGAAAGAGAAGGTATCACTACATAACCTACAAACATTAAAAAATCAGGAGCTACTATGATTAGTTATGATCAGGTTTATGATCTGCTTCATGTATAATGTTAAGAATCATACAATAGTACAAGTCTGTTTATACCCACTGACATATGTGCAATTGTTTCCATATAGTTTACTTCAAAATATGGTATAACCCCACAACATATTGTTATAAGTTTTCTTTGAGTTATTACTTAACTTTTAAAAAATGCAATGAGAGAATGTATGTGTTTTATAATTTCAAATGTTTCATTTTCCCAATCTCTCTCCTTCCTGAGATCCATGCATATTTGATGACTTTGCAGAGCCTCATAAGCTGTTGATGCTCTGTTGGTTTTTAAAAGAAATTTACCTATTGAGCATAGTTTACTGGCCTATAAAAATAGGTTCCAATTATATATTTGTATGAGGTTTTACAAATGTATATACCTGTGTAATTACCACCCAATCAAAATAATAGAACATTGGGGTGCCTGGATGGCTCAGTGGGTTAAGCCTCTGCCTTCGGCTTGGGTCATGATCTCAGGGTCCTGGGATGGAGCCTTGCATTGGGCTCTCTGCTCAGCGGGGAGCCTGCTTCTCCCTTTCTCTGTCTGAGTCTCTGCCTACTTGTGATCTCTCTCTCTGTGTCAAATAAACAAATAAAATATTTTTTAAAAATAATAGAACATTTTCAACACTGCAGATCATTTTCTCATGTCCCTTTCTAGTCAGTGTCTTTGAGCTCAGAAAATGACTATTTGGATATCTATCAATATAAAATAGCTTTGCTGTTCCAAACTTCACATAGATGGAATTGTATAGGATCTAGGTTTATGTATTTGGCTGCTTTTATTCATTAAAATGGCTGCCAAATCACCCTTATTTTTGGTTGTATTCCTAGTTTTTATTGTAAATATAACACTTTTGTGAGAACTTTTGCTAATATTTTCACATGTTGAATGGACATTTGGGTTATTTCTACTATTGGATTATTATGTATAAAGTAGCTTTGAGTATTTGTGCATAATTTTTTGTGTGTGCATGGACATACATATTATGTGGGTAAATGTAAACAGTGGAATGATAGGGTAGATGCATATATACCTTTACTATTATTATTATTGCTATTATTATTAAGATATAACATATTATTTGTTTCAAGGGTACAGGTCTGTAATTCTTCAGTCTCACCCAATTCACAGCACTCACCATATAGCACATACCCTCCCCAGTCCATTACCCAGCCACCCCATCTGTCCCATCCCTCTCCATTTCAGCAACTCTGCTTGTTTCCTGAGATTGAGTCCCTTAAAAAAATTTTTTTTTAATTTAATTATTTTTCAGTGTTCCAAAATTCATTGTTTATGCACCATACCCAGTGCTCCATGCAATACATGCCCTCCACAATACCTACTCTGGTTTTGTCTTGTTTCTTTTTTCCCTATGATCCTCTGTCTTGTTTCTCAAATTCCCATTCTGTCAGTTGTCTTTTGGTTTTGTTAACTGTTTCCTTTGTTGTGCAAAATTTTTTTATCTTGATGAAGTCCCAATAGTTCATTCTTGCCCTTGCTTCCCTTGTCTTTGCAATGTTTCTAGGAAGAAGTTGCTGCAGTTGTTGCAATGTTTCTAGGAAGAAGAGGTTGCAGCCTGTGTTCTCAAGGATTTTGATAGACTTCTGTCTCACATTTATGTCTTTCATGCATTTTGAGTCTAGTTTTGTGTGTGGTGTAAGGAAATGGTCCAGTTTCATTCTTCTGCATGTAGCTGTCCAATTTTCCCAACACCATTTGTTGAAGAAACTTTTTTCCATTAGACATTCTTTTCTGCTTTATCAAAGATTAGTTGACCATAGAGTTGAGGGTCCATTTCTGGGCTCTCTATTCTGTTCCATTGATCTATGTATCTATTTTTGTTCCAGTACCATACTGTCTTGATGATCACAGCTTTTTTTTTTTTTTTTTTTAACATATTATTTATTCATTTGACACAGAGAGAGAGATCACAAGTAGCCAGAGAGGCAGACAGAGAGGGCGGGGGGGAAGCAGGCTACCTGCTGAGCAGAGAGCCCGATGCGGGGCTCGATCCCAGGACCCTGAGATCATGACCTGAGCCGAAGGCAGAGGATTAACCCACTGAGCCACCCAGGCACCCTGATCACAGCTTTTTAATAGAGCTTGAAGTCTGGAATTGTGATTCCACCAGCTTTGGTTTTCTTTTTCTTTTCTTTTCCTTCTTCTTCTTCTTCTTTTTTTTTTTTTTTAAAGATTTCATTTATTTAGTTGACAGACAGAGATGACAAGTAGGCAGAGACGCAGGCAGAGAGAGGAGGAAGCAGGCTCCGTGCGGAGCAGAGAGCCCGATGAGGGGCTCGATCCCAGGACCCTGGGATCATGACCTGAGCTGAAGGCAGAGGCTTTAACACACTGAGCCACCCAGGAGCCCCTGGTTTTCTTTTTCAATATTCCCTTGGCTATTTAGGGTCTTTTAAGGTTCTAGACAAATTTTAGGATTACTTGTTCCAGCTCTGTGCAAGAAGCTGATCGTATTTTGATAGGGTTGCATTGAGTGTGTAGATTGTCCTAGGTATCATAGACATTTTCACAATATTTGTTCTTCCAATCCACAAGCATGGAACATTTTTCCATTTCTTTGTATCTTCCTGAATTTCTTTCATGAGTATTCTATAGTGTTCTGAGTACAGATCCTTTGCCTCTTTGGCTAGATTTATTTCTAGGTATCTTATGATTTTTGGTGCAGTTGTAAATGGGATCGACTCCTTAATTTCTTTTTATTCTGTCTTGTTGGTGTATAGAAATGCAACTGATTTCTATTCATTGATTTTATATCCTGACACTTTACTGAATTCCTGTTTGAGTTCTAGCAGTTTTGGGGTAGAGTCTTTTGGGTTTTCCACATAATGTATCATATTATCTGTAGAGTGAGAGTTTGACTTCTTTGCTGATTCAGATGCACTTTATTTCTTTTTGTTGTCTGATTGCTGAGGCTAGGACATTTAGCACTTTGTTGAACAGCAGTGGTGATAGTGGACATCCCTGCCGTGTTCCTGACCTTAGGGGAAAAGCTTTCAGTTTTTCCCCATTGAGAATGATATTCGCTGTGGATTTTTCATAGATGGCTTTTTATGACACTGAGATATGTACCCTCTATCCCTATGCTGTGAAGTTTTAATCAAGAAAGGATGCTGTACTTTGTCAAATGCTTTTCCTGAAATCTATTGAGAGTATCATGATTCTTGACCTTTCTTTTACTAATATAGTGTATCACATTGATTTGCAGATGTTGAACCACCCTTGCAGCCCAGGAATAAATCTCACTTGGTTGTGGTGAATAATCCTTTTAATGTACTGTTGGGTCCTATTGGCTAGTATTTTGGTGAGAATTTTTGCACCCATGTTCATCAGGGATATTGGTTTTTAATTCTCCTTTTTGGTTGGGTCTTTGTCAGGTTTTAGGATCAAAGTAATGCTGGCTTTATAAAATACGTTTGAAAGTTTTCCTTCCATTTCTATTTTTTGGAACAGTTTCAGAAGAAAAGGTATTAATTCTTTTTAAATGTTTGGTAGAATTCCCCTGGGAAGATATCTGGCTCTGGGTTCTTATTGTTGGGAGACTTTTGATCACTGCTTCAATTTCATTACTAGCTATGGGTATGTTTAGGTTTTCTATTTCTTCCTGGTTCAGTTTTTGTAGTTTACACATATCTAGGAATTCATCTATTTCTTCTAGATTGTCTAATTTGTTGGCATATAGTTGCTCATAGTTTTTCTAAGTAAAATATCACCATGGAAAAAAGGGCTTTAAATGACACACTGGACCAGATGGACTTCACAGATATATTCAGAACAATCTATTTCAAAGCTACAGAATACACACTTTTCTCTAGTGCACATGGAACATTCTCCAGAATAGATCACATCCTGGGTCACAAATGAGGTTTCAACCAGTACCAAAAGATTGGGATCATTCTCTGCATATTTTGAACCACAGTGCTTTGAAACTGGAACTCAGTCACAAGAATAAGGTTGGAAAGAACTCAAATACATGAAGGTTAAAGAGCCTCTTACTGTACAATGAATGGGTCAACCAGGAAATTAAAGAAGAATTTTAAAAAATTCATGGAAATAAGTGAAAATGAAAACACTGTTCAAAATGGTTGGGATGCAGCAAAGGCAGTCCTAAGGGGGAATTACGTAGTAATACAAGCCTTTCTCAAGAAACAAGGAAGGTCTGAAATACACAAACTTACCCTACACCTAAAGGAGCTAGAGAGAGAACAGCAAATAAAGCCTAGACCCAGCAGAAGAAGAGAACTAATAAAGACCAGAGCAGAAATCAATGAAATAGGATCCAAAAGAACATTAGAACAGATTAACGAAACTAGGAGCTGGCTCTTTGAAAGAACTAATAAGATTGATAAGCCCCTGGCCTGTCTTATCAAAAAGAAAAGAGAAAGGACCCAAACTAATACACTCATAAATGGAAGAGGAGATATCACAGCCAACACTGAAGAAATGCAAACAGGCATATATATATTTTAAAAGACATTGCTCAAGTACCATTTTGCATTCCCATCAGCAAATTATGAAAGTTTCAGTTGCTACTAATTCTTGCTACCCTTTGGTAGTGTTAGTCTTTTCAATTTTAGTAATTCTAGTGGGTGATAATCTGTTTCTCATTGTAGTTTTAAAGTGGTATGACTTCATGGTACTGAGTATTATTTCATGTATTTAATGCCATTTGGATACATTCTTTTATATAAATTGTCCATGACTCTGCCCATTTTTAATTGAGTTGTTTGTCTTACTACTTAATGGTAAGAGTTCTTTATATATTTTGAAACAAGTTTTTTTTGTGAGAAATATCTTGTTAATATTTGCTCTGAGACTGTGGCTTGTTTCTTTGATTTCCTTAGCAGTGTCATTTAAAGAGCAGTTTTTAATTATGGTGAAATTCAACTTATCAGTTTTTAAATTTCCTTGTTAAAGTATTTTTTCTATATTTAAAATATTGGTTTATGCCAAGGTTAAAGACATCCTCCTATAATTTATCCTTAGATCTTATATTTAGGTCTATAATCTATTTTAAACTAATTTTGTGTAAAATGTGAGGTAGATATCAAAGTTAATATCTTTTCATATCAATACGTACACAAATCTCAGAACATTTGTTGAAAAAACTATTTTCCCTATTTAATTATCTTGGTGCATTTTTTGCAATTCAATTGATAGTATATATGTGTGAGTATATTTATAAATTTTCTTTTAATTGCATTGATTCATTTCTATTTTTTCCCCAGTATCCATTCTCATGATTACTTAAACTTTAAAGTAAGTCTTTGAATCAGATAGTATAAATGCTCCTACTTTATTTTTCCTTTATGAAATTATTTTGATTGTCCTAAGTGCTTTGCATTTCTATTTAAATTTTTAATCTGCTTGCAGTTTGTCCAAATAATGGATGTGGTTATTTTGGAGTCACTATGAGTCCATAGATTAATTCGGTTGACATTTTAAGTTTTAGTCTTCTAATTTAAGAACTTGTACAATCTCTCCATTTAATTAGTCAATCTTAATTTCTCTATGCAATATTTTGAAGATTGTAGTATAGAGGGTTTTCACATCTTTCTAAGGGTACCATATTTTTATGATATTATAGATATAGTTTACTAAATGTTTTCATTATTTGTTGCTAGTATGTGGAAATAAAATTTATTTTTGTATGTTATATTGACTTGATATCTTGCTACCTTGATAAATTTACTTATTGATATTAGTAAAGTTTTCTTTTTATAGGTTTCTTAAGCATTTCCACATAAATTGTTATCTTCAAGTAAAAGTTTTAACTTTTTCCATTCTTCATTACCTTAATTTTTATTTATTTAAATTCACCTTATTTAGTTGGCCATGAACTAAAGTGGATCAAAATGGAAAGAAATAGAAAACTGAAATTGCTCTTCATCTACCAAAGTAATTAAATTAATATTTAAAATCTTTTCCACAGCTAAATTGACATCCAAATTTTTAATTGGTGAATTCTGTCAAAATATTTTGGAGGGAAACATTAAATTTACATGAATGTTTTCAGAAAATGGAAAAGGAAGGAATATGCCCAACTGACTTTATGGGGCCAGCATAACCCTGATAGGAAAACCTGATAAAGACTTTACCAGATGGGATATATGTAGAGCGATATCAATTGTATACATAGATGCAGGGTATCTCAATAACATATCAATCTATAAATAAACTCTTTCTTGGGGCACCTGGGTGGCTAAGTCGGTTAAGCATCTGCCTTGGACTCAGGTCCTGAGATCAAGCCCCATGGTGGGCTCTGCACTCAGTGGGGAGTCTGTTTTTCCCTCTCCCTTTGTGCTCACTCTTGCTCTCACTCTCTCTCAAATAAATACATGAATAATCTAAAAAAAAACCCAAAAAACAAAACACCTCTGCCCTAGTTCTTGACTGATTTTTAAACAACATAGGAACAGAGGAAATACTGGAGGAATAGATTAAAAAGAGGCATCTGGAAGTCAAGAAAATAGCAGAGACAGGGGATGCCTCAGGGTGTGGGAGACACAGGTTTTACCTCTGGAGTCCCGAAAGCTAACTGTTTACTAAAAGACAAAAACAATAATCTTCAAAAGTGAAAACAAACTCTAGAGTATCACAATGTATAACAATGTCCAGTTTTAATTGGACAATTGGTTATTCAGAGAAATAGAATCCACAAACAGAAAAAAGTGAAGTAAATATAAATAGACTATATTGGACACAGATGTTGGATTGAAAATACAATATTGGCTCTAATCTAAGTAGTTTTCTTTTTTGGCACACTAACTAATTACTTAAAACAGAAGAAGGTAAGGAAGTGACATGTGCAAACAAATAATAGAGTAGGAACTTCCAATAATTGTATATTCATAAAATCAACAGAAAAACTGTAACTATATAAATTAATCGAAGGCTTGCAGCAACACAGGAAACACTAATTCAACACGTGCATCACAGTATCAGTAAGAATCTATATTATTTTCATTGCTTGATCTCCAGGTCAGTGGTAAACTTGAAAAATAATAGCTGATTCTAAGAAGAAAGATTAGAGCAATACAGGCCTAGGCAAGAAAGATCCCAGATAAGCAACCTAACCTTACACCTAAAAGAGCTAGAAAAAGAAGAAAAAACAAAACTCAAAGCTAGTAGAAGGGAAGAAATAATAAAGATTACAGCAGTAATGAATGACATAGAGACTTAAAAAAAAAAAAAACCAATAGATTAGATCAAGAAACCAGGAGCTAGTTATTTGGAAATATCAACAAAATTGATAATCAAAATTGATAAACCTTTAGCCAAACTTGTCAAAAACAACACGAGAGAGAGAACTGAATAAATAGAGAAATGAAAGGAGAAATAGCCAACATTACAGAAATAAAGAGCATTATAAGAGAATATTATAACAATATAAGAAGAAATGAATAAATTAGAAGACATGAATAAATTAGAAGAAATGAATAAATTCCTAGAAACATATAAACTACCAAAACTTAATCAGAAAGAAATGGAAAATTTGAGCAGACTGATTACTAGCAATGAAATCGAATCAGTAATTAAAAAACTCCCAACAAAGGACCAGGAACAGATGGCTTCCTAGGTAAATTCTACCAAACATTTAAAGAAGAGTAAGTATTTATTCTTCTCAAACTATTCCAAAACTTAGAAGAGGAAGGAAGACTTCCAAATTTATTTTATGTGGCTAGCATTACCCTGATACCAAAATCAGATAAGGACACTGCCAAAAAAGAAAACTACTGGCCAATATCTCTGATGAACATAGATACAGAAATCCTCAACAAAATATTAGCAAGTCAAACTCAACAATACCTTATGAAAGTCACCCACCATGATCAAGTGGGATTTATTCCAGGAATACAAGGTTGTTCAATATTTGCAAATCATTATCACCATGTTAACATCATGTTAACAAGGGAAAGGATAAATACCATACGATCATTTCAGTAGATGCAGGAAAAGCATTTGACAAAGTACAACATTCATTCATGATAAAAACTCTTTATAAAGTAGGTTTACAGAGAACATACTTCAACACAATGAAGGCTACATATGAAAAAACCCACAGATATCATCACATTTAATGGTAAGAAATTGACAGCTTTTCCTCTAAGATCAGGAAGAAGAGAAAGATGGTCCTTCTCACTTTTATTCAAGATAGTACACTAAGTCCTAGTAAACAGCAATCAGACAACAGAAAGAAATAAAAGGCATCCAAATTGGTAAGGAAAAAGTAAAACTTTCACTGTTTGCAGGTGACATGACACTATATAGAGAAAACCCTGAAGTCTCCATCAAAAGCTACTACAACTGGTAAATGAATTCAGTAAGGTCACGGGATACAAAATTAATATATAGAAATTCATTGCATTACTATATGCCAATAATGAAATAAAAAAGAAATCAAGAAAGCAATGCCATTTACAATTATACCAAAAAGAATAAAATACTTATGGGTAAACTTAACCAACAAGGTGAAAGACCCATACCCCAGAAACAATAAAACACTGATGAAAGAAATTGAAGATGACACAAACAAATGGAAAGATACACCATGCTCATGGATTGGGAGAACCAAAATTGTTAAAATGTCCATATTATCCTAAGCAATCTACAGATTGAATGCAATTCTTATCAAAATACCAAAAATATTTTTTACAGAACTAGAACAAATAATCCTAAAATTTGTATGACCCCACAGGGCCAAAGCAATCCTGAAAAGAAGAACAAAACTGGAGGTATCACAATCCCAGATTTCGAGATATACTAGCAAGCTATAGTCATCAAAACACTATGGTCCTGGCACAAAAATAGACACAGATCAATGAAATAGAATAAAGTCTAGAAATAAGCCTACACTTTTATAGTCAATTAACCTATGACAAAATAGGCAAGAATATACAACAGAAAAGAGACAATCTTTTCAACAAATGATGTTGGAAAAACTGGACAACTACATACAAAAAGTGAAATTGGATCGCTTCCTTATACCATAGACAAAAGTAAACTAAAAATGGGTTAAAGTCCTAAATGTGAGACCTGAAACCATAAAATTCTTGGAAGACAACATAGGCAGTAATTTCTTTGATATTGGCCATAGAAACATTTTTGTAGATATGTCTCCTCTCACAAGGGAAAGAAAGGCAAAATTAAACTATTAGAGCTACATTAAAATAAAAAGCTTCTGTACAGTGAAAGAAAACATAAACAAAACAAAAATACAATGTATTGAATAAAAGATATTTGCATATGATATATCCAATAAGAGGTTAATTTCCAGAATACATGAAGAACTTACACAACTCAACAGCAAAATCCAAATAATCTAATTAAAAATGAGCAGAGGATCTGAATAGACATTTTTCTAAAGAAGATAGAGATGGCTAGCATATACATGAAAAGATGCCTAATATCACTAATCATCAAGGAAATGCAAATCAAGACCACAATGAGATATTATTCAGAATGACTAAAATAAAAAACACAAGAGACCAGTGTTGGTGAGGATGTGGAGAAAAAGAAACCCTCATATGCTGTTGGTGGGAATGCAAGCTGGTGCAGCCAGTCTAGAAAACATTATGGAGTTTCCTTAAACAATTGAAAATAGAATTACCATATGATCTAGTAATTCCACTACTGGGTATTTACCCAAAGAAAATGAAAACACTAATTTGAAAAGATATGTGCACCCTTATATTTATTGCAACATTATTTATAATAGGCAAGATATGGAAGCAACCCGTGTCTTTTAACAGATGAATGGATAAAGGCGATCTCATATATGCGTGTATATAAAAAATGAAATATTAGCTATAAAAAAGAATGAAATCTTGCCATTTGCAATAACATGATTGGATCTGAAGGTATAATACTAGCTGAAATATGTCAGGCAGATAAAGGCAAATATCATATGACTTCACTTATACATAGAACTTAAGAAACAAAACAAATTTTTTAAAAAGACAAGAAAATAGACTCTTAAATGTACAGAACAAACTGGTGGTTGCAAGAGGTGAAGTGGGGGGAGGAGTGGGTGATATAGATATAGGGGATTAAGAGTACACTTATCTTGCTGAGCACCGAGAAATGCACAGGATTGTCATTATATTGTATACCTATAACTAATATAACACTGTTAATTATACCTAAACTTAAAAAAATAATATAAAAATAAAAACTGACACTGCTGGTATTGGATGTAGCAAATGAAGTAGGAACTCTTTCAAAGCCACAAACTCCCAAACTGTCATTCTTTGCCCTGTCTGATGGTTGCTTGAAAGATGCAACTCAAAAAGCCATCATTATTTGATCTGACCCAGAATTCAACAAGTGCTAAAAATCTCTCTTTGTGGTACATTTCTGGAAAATCCTTACTGGCAAATACTTTGAAAAGAAATCAATAGAAACTGCCTAGATATTGCACTTACTAGACAAAGACTTTAAAAAGCTATTTAAAATATATTCAATGAACTAAAGGAAATTATGTAGTATATCCATGAATGGAATATTATTCAGACATAAAAAGGAATGAAATGAGTTCCATTTCTGGCCTGACAGCATAAGGAACTTCACAGACTGACTCCCCAAAAGCTGGTGAAAATTAGAAAATAATAGCAATTTAAAATTTCTGGAAATGATCACAGGAGAAACATTTGTTCCAAGAAACCTACTAGAACTCAGTAAGAATGGTTAAGAGTTTGTGGTGTTTGAACCAGGAACCATTCTGTTCCTTTTCCTCTCAACTCTATTCAGACTAGTGCAGACAAAAACACAGGTCCCTTCTCTCCCACAGTTCTTAGTCAAATGTCTATCTTGAAGAAAAAGCAGGATATCAACCTTTTTCACCCTGCTGCCAGCTACTTGTTGCTGGAGCTATTATCTGAGTGATTGCAGCTGAAAGGGGGAGGTTATGGTTCAGGCATCCCTCACGGGATGGAGTTTCTACCTTGGGCACAATGCTGCTGAGGATACTCAGCCCCTGATCATCGTTTTCCCAGCTTATAAAGCAGTGGTTCCATGCAAGAAAGAGTAGAGTTGAGAGACCTGAGGCAATTGCTCATCCGCTCCAGTAGGCACTCGGTTCCTAGACTGGGGCTATCACTCAGAGAGAAGAGAGCTATTGTCTTCAAGTCCAGATCCAGAGCTGTGGCTCAGAGATTTGCCTTGGGAAAGAAAGACATAAGGCACAAAGCTCCTAATCTCCTCCCAAAGAAATTGATTTTATTTGCTGCAGAGCTTAAGGGCACTCTAAAAAATAGTGGAGATTCTCAACCAGTGAGATGAGAAATACACTCCTTTCTCATTTGTTTTTATTAAGTAAACCCTACCCCCAGTGTGGGGTTCAAACCCCCAAGATCAAGAGTCACGTGCTCTACCAACTGAGCCAACCAAACACCCGTGAGAAATCTGCTCTTGACTAGTATAGCAAAGGCACAGGGCTCCTTTCCCTTTCTGCTCTCAGTTTGGAGGGCTATCTTTTTGGAAAGGGCAAGACACCAGCATTTTCATCCTGTTCCCAACTATCTGTTACTGAAGCTGTTTCTGGTGGGTGTGGCTAAGAGTTGGGGGCTCACTTTTTCCACCCAGTGTCCACTTATAGAAGAGAGACACTACTATGGGCATATTACTGGTGAGAGAATAGGCAGTGATTGCCCTAACCTTGATCCATAAAGTGGTAGTTCCACACCGGGAGAGGCAAGCCAAGAAGACTAAAGGCTATCACCCACCTCTACCCCAAAGAGTGTGCAGCTTCTAAATTAGAAGTGTTGCTCAGAGAGAAGCATGCTATTGTCTCTGCTTCCAGTTACACAGCTAATGGCCCAGAGATTTTCCTAGGAAGAGAGCAGAGGAACTGGGAAAGAGACAATTGGGAGGATCCTGCTTAGACTCAGAAAATTTGAAATACTGACCTCAGAACGAAGAGCCCAAATTTGATTGGGCCAGCCCATACAGCAATTTGGGTCACAGGGCCCCATTAAAAACAAATTAACAATCAGTCAGGAATTGGTGGAAATTAATACCTTGGTGTGCTTAATGGAAAGAAACAGTCAAAATAATTATCATCCAGGGCGACTTTGGGCATAGTAAAGGCTGTGCTTCTCTGAGAAGCAACAAAAAAGGCTAACACTTTAAGATAATAGATATCAATAAAATAACACAACCAATTACTAAATAAACTAAAATGCAAATAACAATAATAAGCCCTGGAGGAGAGGCAGGTGCCCAGAGTTGCTACAATATATTACATAAAATGTTTAGTTTCCATCAAAAATTACAGACCTGAAAAAAAAAATATCAAACAAACAGGAAGCCATGACCCATAAACTGACACATAAGCAGACTAAATAAAGTGCTTGTGAGAACAAAAAAAAAGTCACATTTAACAAAGATTTCAAAATAACTATTATAAATATAGTTAAGGAACAAAAAAATCATGATTAAGAAAGAAAAAGAAGACATGCTGACAATGTAGCATTAAGTAGAGAATATCAATGGAAGTAGAAATTATACAAAAGAAGCAAATGGAAATTCTGGAGTTGAAAAGTACAAAAACTCAAGTGAAAAAAATCACTTGAGGGTCTCAAAAGTGGATTTGAACTGGCAGAAGAAAAAATTTATGAACTTCAAGATATATTGATAAGGAGTATGCAAAACAAAGAACTAACAGAAAAAATGAAGAAAAATGAACTGAATCTCAGAGAATTGTGGGACTCTATTAAGTACCCTAAAATAAATGTAATGGAAATACTGAGTGTGTGGAGGGGAAAAAGCAGAATAAATATTTAAAGTAGTGGCTAAATATATCCCAAATGTATTGAAAATGAATAATCTATACATTTAGGAAATTCTGTAAACTCCATGTTGAATTAATGCAAAGAGATCCACAAACAGACACATCATAGTCAAAATGCTGAAAGCCAAAGACAAGAAGATAATTTTGAAAGCAGCAAGAGAAAAGTGATTTGTCACTTACAATGGAACCACTGTAAAATAAATAGTTGACTTGTAATAAAAAAAAAAAAAAAGTGGAGAATGGAAGTCAATGAGATAACACTCAAAATGGTTAAAGAAAACAAATGTCATTGAAGCAGCCTATGAACAGTAAGTCTATATTTCAGAAATGAAAACAAAATAAAGACAATTTCTGAAAGAATTTTTGCCAGAAAACCCACCTTATAAGAAATATTTATAAAAGCTCTTCAGACTGAATGCAAGTGACCCCAGACAGTAATGCAAATATGCACAAAATACAAGGAAACATATGTAAAGGTTCTTTTTAAATTATAAAAATATGAATGCATATATTTCTCTTCGCTTAACTGATTTAAAGAACGATTATGCAAAAAATATTGTTGGCCACATACCATACAGAAATGCAACATATTTGTTAATGAAAACATAAAGAAGGTATGTGGAAACATAAGTAATAGGCAAAGAAATGATCTAGATGTAACTTAAAGAACCTAAAATTAGAAGGTAAATTTGACAAAACCTCTCCTCTCTCTCCTTTAACAGACATGAAATTATATAAAGTAATAATTACAGTGATATATTGTATTTCTAAAGTTTTGTTGGTATAATATGTATAACAATAATATCACAAAGGCAAAAGGAATAAAAACTATGCACTCAAGTTGGCTCCTTGTACATACTTCCATGTATATTGACAAGAGAACTCTGGTAGATAAAGAACATGTTCAGGGAAGAGGTCAGGGTCTTTGGGCAAGGTAGAAACCATAAACTTGAGCTACAGTGCCACTTTCTGGAAAAAAACAAACCAAAAATGTTTCTAGTATGTAGAGTTGTAAGAACCAAGATTCTGAAACAAGAGGGAGCAAGAAGATTGGAGCAGATGTACCCACACAAAGGCAGAGAAAAGCCAAGGTAATAGCACTATCAAACAGAATACCCTATCTGAAGGCACCTAGTAAAGATTTAAAGAAGTGTTTGCTACTTCAGGATATAAAATCAATGCAGAAAAATCAGTTGCATTTCCATACACTAACAATGAGACAGAAGAAAGAGAAATTAAGGAATCAATCCCATTTAAAATTGTACCAAAACCCATAAGATACCTAGAAATAAACCTAATCAAAGAAGCAAAGGATTTGTTTTCTGTAACTATAGAACACTCATGAAAGGAATTGAGGAAGACACATAGAAATGGAAAAACATTCCTTGCTCATGGGCTGGAAGAACAAATATCGTGAAAATGTCTATGATACCTAGGACAATCTACACACTCAATGCAACCCTATCAAAATACGATCAGCTTCTTGCACAGAGCTGGAACAAGTAATCCTAAAATTTGTATGGAACCTGAAAAGACCCTGAATAGCCAGAAGAATGTTGAAAAAGCTGGTGGCATCACAAGTCTGGACTTCACGTTCTATTACAAAGCTGTGATTATCAGGATGGTATGGTACTGGCACAAAAACAGATGCATAGATCAAATGGTACAGAATAGAGAGCTCAGAAATGGACCCTCAACTCTATGGTTAACTCTATGGTTAATCTTCAACAAAGCAAGAAAGAATGTCTATTGGAAAAAAGGCAGTCTCTTCAACCAATGGTGTGGGGAAAATTGGACAGCCACATGAAACTGGAACATTTCCTTATACCACACACAAAACTAGACTCAGGCCAACAGACACATTAAAAAATGCTCAACATTACTTAGCATCAGGTAAATACAAATCAAAATCATGATGAGGCAGCAGCTGGGTGGCTCAGTGAGTGAAGCCTCTGCCTTCCGCTCAGGTCATGATCCCAGGGTCCTGGGATTGAGCCCTGCACTGGGGGGTCTCTGTTCAGCAGGGAGCCTGCTTCCCCCTCTCTCTCTGACTGCCTCTGTGTCTACTTGTGATCTTTCTGTCAAATAAATAAAATCTTAAAAAAAAATGTGATAAGATACCATCTCACACCAGTCAGAATGGCTAAAATTAATAAGTTGGGAAAGGACAGATGTTGGCATAAATGAAAAGAAAGGGGAACCCTTTTACACAGTTGGTGGGAATGCAAACTGGTAAAGCCACTGTGGAAAACAGTATGGAAAACTGTGTGGAGGTTCCTTGAAATGTTACAAATAGAGCTACCCTATAACCTAGCAATTGCATTACTAGTATTTACCCCAAAGATAAAAATGTACTGTTCTGAAGGGACACTTGTACCCCAAGGTTTATAGCAACAATGTTCACAATAGCCAAACTATGGAAAGAACCCAGATAACCATCAACAGGTGAATGGATAAAGATGTGGTTGTGTATATATAGACAATGGAATATTACTCATCCATCAAAAAACCAAAATCTTGCCATTTGTAACGATGTGGATGGACCTAGAAGATATTACGCTAAGTAAAATAAGCCAATCAGAGAAAGGCAATTATCATATGATTTTACTCATATGGGGAATTTAAAAAACAAAACAGAAGAGTATAAGGGAAGGGAGGGAAAAATTAAACATGAAATCAGAGAGGGAGAAAAACCACAAGAGACTCTTAATCATAGGAAATAAACTGAGGGTTGCTGGAGGGGAGAAGAGTAGGGAATGGGGTAACTGGGTGATGAACATGGAGGATGGCACATGATGGGTCTTATATAAGACTGATGAATCACTGAACTCTACCTCTGAAACTAATAATACACTATATGTTAATTAATTGAATTTAAATAAATTTTAAAACAGAGTGTCTGCTACTTCAAATGCAAAAACAGCAATGCAAACCTATAAGAAACATGAAAAACCAAAGAAATATGCCATCACAAAAAGAAAATAACTGTTCAGTTACCAAGTTAAAAGGCAAGAAATTTTGTGAGCTAGTATATAAAGAATTCAAAATAGCTGTTTTGAAGAAATTCAATGAGTTAAAAGAAAACTTGGAAAGACAATTCAATGAGATCTTGAAAGAAATACATGATTAAAATGAGATTTTAAGAAAGAGATAGAAAGCATTAAAAAACAAGAATTCTAGAGATGAGGAGTGCAATATGTAAGATGAAAAATGTGATAGAGAACATCTGCAGTAGAGCAGAACAAACAGAAGATATAATAAGTGACTTAGAGGATAGAAATTTTGAAATACTCTCATTGGAGAACAACAACAACAAAGAGAAAGAAAAAGAGTAAATAAAGTCTATATGACAGAGGGGATTACATCAAAGATACAAATATTAGAATAATCTGAGTTTCAGAAAGAGAGAGAGAGAAGGATGCAGAAAATTTATTTAAAGAAATAATAGCTGAGACCTAACCTATCCTGGGGAGAGAATTGGACTACTCAGTTTGTGAAGCTAATAGATCACCTTTTTATCTCAGTGCAAAAAGACATTCTCCAAATGATATTATAATAAGATTGTAAAAAAAAAAAAAGAATAAAGAAATAATTCTGAAAGCAGCAGAAATAATTCTAAAAGCAGGAAAGAAAAGATTGTAACCTACAAAGGACCTCTTCTTAAGTTATCAGCAGATTTCTCAACAGAAACCCTACATTCCGGGGGAGAATGGAAAGACATAGTAAAGTGTTGAAAGAAAAAAAATTGCCAGCCAAACATACTCTATATGGAAAAGTTGTCCTTAAGATATGAAGGAGAAATACTTTTCTAGACAAACAAAAACTGAGGTAGTTTATCACCACTATACATGCCCTGCAAGAAATGCTGAGAGGAGATCTTCAAGCAGAAATGAAAACATATAAATGTATACAACACACTGGTAAAGGTAAATCCAGAGACAGATGCAGAAAACTCTAAATCTATAAGATGGTGGATTAACTACTTAGCTATAGTGTTAAGATCCAGAGGAGAAATAGATGGGGTATGGGTGAAATAGATGATGGGAATTAAGGAGTACTTATCATGATAAACACTAAGTAATGTATAGAGTTGTTGAATCACTATATCGTACACCTGAAACTAATGTACCACTGTATGTTAGCCATACTAGAGTTAAAATTAAAAACTTAATTTAAAATAATTAAAAATTAAAAAATAAAATAAAAAATTAATTATAGACATACACACTATAATGTGTTAACAAATACACAATATGAAAAGATGTAAATAATGTCATCAAGATATAAAAAGGGGAGACTAAAAGGCTGAAGCTTTTATGGATTATCAAAATTAAGATGTTCTCAGTTTAAAATAGACTGTTTTTATCTGTGAGATGTCTTATGTAAGCTTTATTGTAACCACAAAGCAAAAATCTAGAGATAATCGATAAAACGTAAGAAAAGAGGAAATAGAGCATACCACCATGGGAAATCACCAACTTACAAGGAAAAATAGAAAGAGAAAAAGAAACAATGAAAATGCAAAATAACCAGAAAAAAATAAGATGACATTAGTAAGTCCTCATACATTAATAATTACTCTAAATATAAATGGATTGAAATTACTAATCAAAAGGCACAGAGTGGTTGGATTGGGAAAAAAGCCTCAACTATATGTTGTCTACAAGTATCTCACTTCAGCTTTAGGAACACTCAAAGGCTCAAAGTCGAGGGATGGAAAAAAGATATTCCATGCAAGTGGAAACCAAAAGAAAGGAGGAATAGGTATACTTTATCAGGAAAAACAAAACAAAACAAAATAAAACAGATTTTAAGTCAAAGATGGTAACAAGAGACAAAGAAGGCCATTTTTAATGATAAAACATTTAATTCATCATAAAGATATAAAAACTATAAATATATATGCACCCAACATCAGATCACCTAAATATATTAAGCAATTACTAACAGAAGTGATGGGAAAAATAGATAACACAACAATAATAGTAAGGGACTTTGATACTCTACAATGGATAGATCGTCCAGAGAGAAAAATCAACTATGAAATGATGGACTTGAACATTAGGCCAAATGAACCTAACAGATATTTACAGAACTTTCCATCCAACAGCAGCAGAGAACACATTCTTTTCAATCACACATGGAACATTCTCCAGGATATACAATAGGTCACAAAACAAATCTTAGCAAATTTAAGAAGACTGAAATCAGACCACAATAATATGAAATGAGAAATCAACAAAATAAAAGTTGGAAAATCTGCAAAATGTGGAAATTGAACAACATCCTCCAGAACAACTAATAAGCCAAAGGAGAAATCAAAAGGGAAATGAAAAAATTAAAAAAAATTGAAAATGGAAACAATAAACCAAAAACCCTTGAGATACTGCAAAAGGAGTTGAGAGGAAGGTTTATAGTGAAAAATGCATATATTAAGAAAATGGAGAGATCTCAAATAAACAACCGAAATCAAACCTCAAGAAACTAGAAAAAGAATAAATTAAGACCAAAGTCAGTAGAGGGAAGAAAATAACAAAGATCACACTGCAAATAAATAAAATAGAGACCAGAAAAGCAACAGAAAAGATCAACCAAATTAAGAGCATTTTTTTTTCCTGAAAGATAAACATAATTGACAACTGCTACCTAGACAAACTAAGAAAAAAGAGAGATGGCTCAAATAAATAAAATCAGAAATGGAAGAGGAAACATTACAATTAATACCACAGAAAAACATAGGATCATGAGACCATTATGACAATGATATGCCAACAAATTTGATGACCTAGAAGAAATGGATAAATTCTTAGACACATACAACCTGCCAGGATGAAATCAGTGGGATATAGAAAATCTGAACAGATCAAATAAGAGATTGAATCAGTAATCAAGAAAACCTGCCAACACAGAAATTACAGAACCAGATGGAATCACAGTGAATTCTACCAAACATTTAAAGAAAAAATAATGCCAGTCATTTTCACATTTCTCAAAAAAAAAAAAAAAATTGCAGAGGAGGAAATATTTCCAAATGCATGTCATGAGGAGAGCATTACCCTGATTACCAAAGCCAGATAATGAGACAAGAAAAGAAAATTATAGATCAATATCTTTGATGAATGTAGATGTGAAAATTCTCAAGAAAACATTAGCAAGATGAATTCAACAATACATCAATAAGATCATATACCATGATCAAGTGGGAAATATTCCTGGGATGTAAAGATCGTTCAACACATGTGAATCAATAAATGTGGTACATTATATTAATAAAATGAAAGATGAAAATCAATGATCATCTAAATAGATGCAGAAAAAGTATTTGACAAAATAAAACCTCTTTCATAATTCAAATTCTCAACAAATTTTGTATAGCTATAAATACTATATACAAGGGAAAATAGCTATATACAAGGGAGAGACTATAAGGCTATTAGCTGGTTTTTTTCAGGAGAAACTTTGCATGCCAGAAGAGAATGGTATGATATATTCAAAGTGCTAAGAGAAAAAAATACTTGCAGCCAAGCATACTCTATCTAGCCAGACTATCATTCAGAACAGAAGGAGAGATAGTTTCCCAGAAATACAAAAGTTAAAGGAATTCATCACCACAACCTTACAAGCAATTTTAAAGGGGGCATTTGAATGGAAAGGAAGGTCCATAAGCAGGAGTAAGAAAAGTAGAAAGCACAAAAGCAGTAAAATTGAGTGTATCTATAAAAATCAGTCAAGGGATCCACAGAATAAAAGGATGTAAATTATGGTTCCATATACCTAAAACGTTGCTGGAAGAGGACTAAAAATTTATTGCTTTTTAAAATAAAGATTGTATTTATTTATTTTTAAATTAATTAATTAACTTAACAGAGAGAGAGAGAGGGAGAGCACAAGCAGGCAGAGCAGGAGGCAGAGGGAGAGGGACAAAGAGACTCCCTACTGAGCAGAGAGCCTGATGTGGGGCTTGATCCCAAGATGGTGGGATCATGACCTAAGCAGAAGAAGGTAAATGCTTAACTGACTGAGACACCCAGGTGCCCCAAATTTATTGCTTTTAGAATGGGTTCAAACTTAAGTGACCATCAACTTAATATAGATTTCTAAGTACATAAGATATTATATATAAACCTAATGACAACCAGAAATAAAAAACCAGTAATAGATACTCAAAAAATAATGAGAAAGTATACCAATACAGAAAATAACAAACTAAGGGGCGCCTGGGTGGCTCAGTGGGTTAAGCCGCTGCCTTCGGCTCAGGTCATGATCCCAGGGTTCTGGGATCGAGCCCCGCATCGGGCTCTCTGCTCAGCCGGGAGCCTGCTTCCTCCTCTCTCTGCCTGCCTCTCTACCTGCTTGTGATCTCTCTCTGTCAAATAAATAAATAAATAATCTTTAAAAAAAAAAAAAAAAAAGAAAATAACAAACTAAGAAAAGAGAGCAGAGAAGGAAAAACAAAGCAACCATTAAAAAAATTACCAAAATGGCAATATGTAAATACCTATCAATAATCACTTTAAATATTAATGGACCAAGTGCTCCAATGAAAAACATAGGGTAATGAAATGGATGAAAAAGCAAAACCCATCTATGTGCTGCTTACAAGAGACATATTTCAGACCTAAAGTCACATATGGATTGAAAATGAAGGGATGGGAAAGCATTTATCATGCAAATGGAAGTGAAAAGAAATCTGGGGTAGCAAGATTTATATAGACTTTAAAACAAGGACCATAACAAGAGACAAAGAAGGATAGTACATAATCAAAAATGGACAATCCATCAAGAGGCTATTGGGTGAGCCTGGTGGTGGGTATTAAGGAGGGCATGTATTACATGGAGCACTGGGTGTGGTGCATAAAGAATGAATCTTGGAACACGAAAAAAAAATTTTAAAAAAGAAGCTATAACAATTGTAAATATTCACACATGCAATATGGGAACATGCAAATACATAAAATACCTAATAACAAGCATAAGGGAAGTAATCAATTGTAATACAGTAGTAGGAAAAGGAAATAATTGATAGTAATACAATAACATTAGGGGACTTTATCACGGCACTTACATGAATGGTTAGACAATCCAAATAGAAAATCAACAAGTAAACAGGATTTGAATAACATATTGGATGAGATTAATCCAACAGATATTTTTGGAACATTCCATCCTACAACAGCAAAATACACATTCTTTTCAAGGGCACATGGAACATTATCCAGAACAGACCACCTGTTAGGCCATGAAACGAGTCTCAATAAACTCAAAAAGATTTAAGTCATATTCTGCATCTTTCTGACCACAAGGCTATGAAACTAGAAATCGCAAGAAAAAAATTGGGAAAGCACAGAAATATATGTAGGTTAAGTAACATGCTACTAAGCAATTAATGGGTCATTTAAAAAATCAAGAAAGAAATAAAAAATATATGAAGACAAATGAAAATACAATGTTCCAAAGTCTTTGAGATGCAACAAAAGCAGTTCTAAGAGGGAAGTTTACGGCAGTACAAGTGTACCTCAAGAAGCATGAAAAATCTCAAATAACCTAACCTTATAGAAGCTAGAAAAAGACCAAATAAAACCCCAAACCAGTAGAAGGAAAGAAAGAAAAAAAGATAAGGGCAGAAGTAAACAAAATAGAGACTAAAAAACAATAGAACAGATCAACAAAACCGGGAGCTGGTTCTTTTAAAAGATCAACAAAATTGATAAGCCTTTAGTCAGACTCATCAAAAAAAAAATAAATAAATAAAATAAGGAGAACTCAAATAAACAAAATCAGAAATGAAGGAGGAAAAAAACCAACCAACACCACAGAAATACACAGGATCACACAAGAATATTATAAATGATATGCCAACAAATTGGACAATCTAGAAGAAATGGATAAATTCCTAGAAACATATAACCTCTCAAAAATGAATTAGGAAAAATAGAAAATTTGAACAGCCTGTTACTAGGAAGGAAATTGAATCAGTAATTGAGAAACTCTCAAGAAACAGGCTTCACAGGTAAATTCTACCAAACATTTAAGCAAGAATTAATATCTGTTTTTCTCAAACTATTCAAAGAAATAGGAGGAAAATATCCAAATCCATCATATGAGGCCAGCATTACCCTGATAACAGAACAGATAAAGACTACAGAAAAAAAAAAAAAAAGAAAGAAAGAAAAGAAAAGAAACAAGAAAACTACAGGCCAATATCACTGATGAACAAAGATGCAAAAATCCTCAAAAAATACTAGGAAACCAAATCCAACAATACATTAAAAAAATCATTCACCACAACCAGATGGGGTTTATTCCTGGGATGCAAGATGATTTAATATTTGCAAGTCAATCAATATGATATATCACATTAATACAAGAAAGGATAAAAACCACATGATCATTTCAATAGATACGGAAAAACATCTGACAAAGTACAACATTGAGTTATAATAAGAAACCCTCAACAAAGTAGGTTTGGAGGGAACATACATCAACATAATAAAAGCCATATATGAAAACCCCACAGTGAACATCATATTCAATGGGAAAGAATTCTTCTAAGACCAGGAACAAGAGAAGGATGTCTGCTCTCACCATTTTCATTCAACATAGTACTGGAAATCCTAGCCACAATAATCACATAAGAAAAAGAGATAAAAGTCACTTGAATTTATAAGATGTAAAACTCCCACTGTTTGGAGGTAACATGATACTATATAGAGAAAACCCTAAAGATTCCACCAAAAAACAAAAACAAAACAAAAAGAACCCCACTAGAACTGATAAATGAGTTCAGTAAGATTGCAGGATACAAAACCAATATATAGAAATCCATTGCATTTCTATACATTAAGAATGAAGTAGCAGGAAGAGAAATTAAGAAAACAATAACCATTTACAATTGTACCAAAAAGAATAAAATATAAAGGAATAAACTTAATCATGGAGGTGAAAGATTCATAGTCTAAAAAATACAAAGCACTGATGAAAGAAATTAAAGATGACACAAACAAAAAGATATTCCATGCTCATAGATTGGAAAAACCAGTATTGTTAAAATATCCATACTACCCAAAGCAATCTACAAATTTGATGTAACCCTCATCAAAATTCCAACTGTATTTTTCTCAGAACTAGAAAAAATAATCTTTTTTTTTTTTAAGATTTTTATTTATTTACTTTTTTGATAGACAGAGACCACAAGTGGGCAGAACTCTAGGCAGGCAGAGAGAGAGGAGGAAGCAGGCTCCCCGCTGAGCAGAGACCCCGATGCAGGGCTCGATCCCAGTACCCTGGGATCATGACCTGAGCTGAAGGCAGAGGCTTTAATCCACTGAGCCACCCAGGCACCCCTAGAAAAAAATAATCTTAAAATTTGTATGGAACCAAAAGATTCCAAATAGCCAGAGCAATAGCAAAACTAAAGGTATCAAAATTCCAGATTTCATGATATACAACCAAGCTATAGTCATCAAAACAGTATGGCACTGGCACAAAAATAGACAATGGAACAGAATAGAGAACCTCAAAATAAAACCACGATTTTATGGTCAATTAATCAATGACAAAAAGGGCAAGAATATGCAATGGGCAAAAGACAGCCTCTTCAACAAATGGTGTTAGGCAGACCAGACAGTTATATGCAAAAGAATGAAACTAGGCTACTTTCTTATGCCATACACAAAAGTAAACTCCAAGTGGATGAAAGACTTAAATGTGAGACCTGAAACCATACAAATTCCAGAAGAGATCAGAGTCAGCCATTTCTACAGAAACTGGTGCAGCCATTCTGGAAAACAGTATGGAGGCTCCTCAAACAGTTAAAAACAGAATTACTTTATGACCCAGCAATTACATTATTACATATTTACCCAAATGATACAAAAATACTGATTTGAAGGGGTACATGCACCCTGATGTTTATAGTAACATTATCAATAATAGCCAAATTATGGAAAGAGCCCAAGTGTCCACCAGCCGATGAATGGATAAAGAAGATGTAGTGTATATATATGATGGAATATTACTCAACCATCAAGAAGAATGAAATCTTGGGGCTCTGCCACTGGGTGGCTTGGTTGGTTAAGCATCCAACTCTTGGTTTTTGGTCATGATCTCAGGGTCATGGGGTTGAGCACTGTGTTGGGCTCTGCAGAGTCTCCTTGTCCCTCTTCCTCCCCCTTTGCCTCTCCCCCTACTCACGCACATGATTTATCTCTCTCCAAATTAGTAAATAAAATCTTTAAAAAATGTTTAAAAATATAAAATCCTGTCATTTCAATGATGTGAATGGATCTAGAGTGTACTATGTTGAGCAAAATAAGTCAGAGAAGGACAAATACCGTATGACTTCAATCATTTGTGGAATTTAAGAAACAAAACAGATAAACATAAGGGAAAGGAAAACAAAGAGAAGGAGGCCAACCATAAGAGACTCTTAACATTAGAGAACAAACTGAAGGTTCCTGGAGGAGAGGTGGGCCAGGGATGGGCTAAATGGGTGATGGAAATTAAGGAGGGCACTTGTGATGAGCACTGGGTGTTATATGTAAGTGATGAATTGCTAAATTCTACTCCTGAAATTAATATTACACTATATGTTAACTAACTACAATTAAAATAAAAACTTAAGAAAAAACATTCAGAAAAGGATTCACTCTTCTGGATGTCATTAAGAACATTTCTGATTCATGGGAATAAGTACAAATATCAACATTAATAGGAACTTGGAAGAAGTTGATTCCAACCCTTATGGATGCTTCTGAGGGTTCAAGACTTCAGTAGAGGAAGTAATTGCAGATGTAGTGGAAACAGCAAAAGAACTAGAATTAGAAGTGGAGCCTGGGTATGTGACTAAATTGCTGCGATCGTATGATAAAACTCAGTGAATGAAAAGTTGCATCATATGGATGAGCAAGGAAAGTGGTTTCTTGGGATGGAATCTACTTTTGGTGAAAACTCTGGGAAGATTGTTGAAATGACAGCAGGATTTTAGAACGTTGTATCAGCTTCTTTGATAAAGCAGCAGCCAGGGTTTGAGAAGATTGACTGTAATTTTGAGAAGTCCTACTGTGTGTAAAATGCTATCAAATAGCACCACATGCTACAGAAAAAGTCATTCATGAACATCAATTAATGCTGTAAAATTCATCATCTTATTTTAAGAAGCTTCCACAACCACTTTAACTTCAACAGTCACCACCCTGATTAGTAAGCAGTCATCAACACCAAGGTGAGATCCTCTAGCAGCAAAAATATTATAACTCACTAAGAGCTTAGATGATGATTAACATTTCTGGCAATAACTTATTTTTAATTAAGATTTGCACATTATTCTTTAAACATAGTACTATTGCACACTTAATAGACTACAATATAATGTAAATATAACTTTTACATGCACTGTGAAACTAAAAAAATAATTTGACTTGCTTTATGTTGGTGGTCTGGAGCCAAACCTGCAATATCTCTGAGGTATGCTATGAAAAACCCACAGATATCATGGTCCTAAAGGTGTAAGACCTATTTCTTTCACCTTAAGATCAGAAACAAAAGAAGGCTGTCTACTCTCATCACTTCTATTTAATGTTGTAGTATAGTTTCTAGAGAGGGAAATTGGACAAGAAAATGTAGTTAAAAGCATCCAGATTGGAAATCAAGGAGTTAAAACTATCTTTGCAGATGACATGATCTTGAATATAGAAAATTCTTTTTTTAAATTTTTTCAGTGTTCCAAGATTCACTGTTTATGAACCTCACCTAGTGCTCCATGCAATACATGCCCTCTTCCAGTAATAAATTGGTACAACTGTATAAATGACTTAATAAGAGTGCATGATTCAAGATCAATACACAAAATCTAATTATATTTCTATACACTAGCAAGGAACAATCCAATACATGAAATTAAGAAAGCAGTTCAACTTACAACGGCATTGAAAAGAATAAAATACTTAGAGAGAAATTTAACAAAAGAAATTTAAAAAAACTTTAAAATTGAAAACTACAAAACATTGTTGAAAGAGAAATGAAGAATTTTTTTAAGGAATGGGAAAAAAAAGCTCATGTCCATGGATGAGAAGATTTAAAATTGTTAACATGGCAATACTCCCCAAAGTGACCTAAAAGATTAATACAATTCTTGTCATCATCCCACCTGACTTTTTAGATATTGACAAGCCAATTCTAAAATTCATGTGAAATTACAAAGCATTCAGAATAGTCAAAATAATCTTGAGATAGATCAAAAAAGAAGAACTCACACTTCTTGATTTTGAAACTTTCTACAAAGATGGTAATCAAGACCATGTGGTCTGACAGAAGAATAGACATATAGATGAGTGGAATGTAATTATGAGTCTAAAGTTAGGCAAAGAACATGAACATATATTTCTTAGAAAAATATATACAAGTGGCCTATGTATATACATGTAACTATGTTCAACTTCATTTCCTACTAGGGAGATGCAAATCAAAACCACAATGAAAATATAACTTTACACTCACTAGGATGGGTATAATCATAAATATAGACAACAAAAATGTTGGTAATGACATGAAGATGTTGGAAATCTCCTATATGATTGATGGGAATTTAAAATGACATATCACCTTTGAACAACAATTTGGCAGTTAAAATATGACTCAGGAATTCTATAGTTAATGTACCCAAGAGAGTTAAAAACAGTTATTAAAAAAAGTTCCATAATTGTTCGTAGTAGCATTATTCATGATAAGAAAAAACTGGAAACAATCCAAATGCACAACAGAAGAAGAATGATAGAACAAATAGTGGTATATCCATACAATGAGATCTTATTCAGGCATAAAAAGGGAATTATAGATACATGCTACAATATGGATGAAACTTAAAGTCATTACCAAGTAAAAAAGCCAATTACATAAGACCACATAATATATGATCACAACTGTATGAGATCCCAGCTATTGCCAGAATAGGCAAAACCATAGAGACAGACAATAGATTAGGTCTTGTCTAGGTATAGTGAGGTTGGGTAGCTAGGGGTGCTGATAGCTATAGGGTTTCTCCTTGTGGTGATGAAAATGTTTGAGAACTAAAGGTGGAGCCAGTTGCACCTATCTGTTTTTCATGGACATGAGAAAACATTGAATTTTTCAGAGATACTAAAAAGCATTAAATTGTAGATTGGTGAATTGTATTATGGCTGAATTATATCTTTTTTTTTTTTTGGCTGAATTATATCTTAATAAACTGCTAAAAACGAACAGAAAAAAGTAAATGATGTACAGTTGACCTTTGAACGATACTGTTTGAACTGCATGGGTTTTTTTCCCAATAAATACACTACAGTACTATAAATGTATTTTCTCTTCTTCATGGTCTCCTTAATAACATTTTCTCTTCTTCATGGTCTCCTTAATAACATTTTCTTTTTTTCTTTTCTTATTATAAGAATATGGTATATAATATGCATAACACACAAAGTATATGTTTATTGACTATTTAATGTAATTAGAAAGTCCTCTGGTGAACAGTAAGCTATTAGCAGTTCAGTTTTGGGGGTGACAAAATTATATGTGGATTTTCAAGTGCACAGAGGTTTGGCACCCTCAACTCTTGGTGTTGGTCAAGGTTCAGCTGTGCTGATATATGCTACAACATGTAAGAAGTGAAAATACAGTATTTGAAGGAAAGCAGATAGAAAAGGCCCCATATTATATGACTTCATTTATAAGAAATATCCTGATTAGGCAAATCTATAGAAACAAAAATTAGATTAGTGATTTCTAGGGTCTGGAGAAAAGGAATGGGGAATGACTTAGATACTTTTTTTGATGTCATAAAATATTTTGTAATTAAATAGTGGTGATGGTGTATAATCTTGAGAACACACTAAAAACTACTAACTTGTAAATTTTTAAATTGTATGTTTTTTATGGCATATTAATTATATCATGATAAAGAAAAAAGCAGAAAAGAAAGAACAAAGGAACAATAAAATAGAAGATAAATGAGATAAATTGAAAATAAATACAAAAAATGAATTTAACAATCTTAATAGTCACATTAAATGCTAATCAACTAGACACTCTAATCAAAAGACAGAGATCATCCAATTGGGTAAAAGGTTTAAAAAAGAGAGATAAATTTGTTGCTGCTTACACAAGATATTTTAATTACAAAAACACAGGTTGAAAGATAAGAATTGAAAGATATATTACAAGAAAAGATATGCATAAAACATTATAGTGGATGCATATTTCAGGTAATATATACTTAATATGATTATTAGAGAAAAAGAGATAACATAACTATAGATGATATAATAATTAAAAATATAATTAAAAATATTCCAGGATGATATAATAATTGAGAATATAATTTAAAAATATGCATGTATTAACACAGGTCCAAAATACATTGAGTGAAATCCAACAGAATTTAAAGGAGAAATAGTTAAATTAAGATGTATAGTTGAAATTTTAATATCAAACTTAGAAATTAATAGAATGAGTACACAGAATAGCAAGGATAGAGTAGACCTAAATAGAACCATGAACCAATTAAGCATAATTAAGATTTATGCAATGTTTTACACAACAGCAGGATTCAAATTCTATCCAAGATACCACAGACTATTAGCAAGGGGCACTGGAACATACCCAGGCACATAAAATAAGACTCAAAAAGTTTCATGATCCAAAGAAGTTGAAATCATACAGAATGTTTTCCTATCACTGTGGAATTATGTTGTTAATGAACTAAAAAATGCCTAAAATTAATCCATATATTTTTTTTTCTTAAAGATTTTATTTATTTATTTATTTGACAGAGAGACACAGTGAGAGGAACAAAAGCAGGGAGTGGGAGTGGGAGAGAGAGAAGTAGGCTTCCCGCTGAGCAGGGAGGCTGACCCTAGGATCCTGACTTGAGCTTAATGACTGAGCCCGCCAGGTGCCCCCATTTTTAAAATAAGTGCATTGTAATTATTATCCAATCAAGATCTTTGACTTACATTTAAAATTTTTAATAAAGATAAAAGCTTGAGAAAATAGCGTGTAATTGCAGAGAAGAAAGTTTTTAAAGAGAAATAAATATTTCTCTTAAATCTATTTATCTTAAAGATAAGTGGGGGAAAAAGATAGTGGAGGGGCGCCTTTGGCTCAGTGGGTTAAAGCCTCTGCCTTTGGCTCAGGTCATGATCCCAGGGTCCAGGGATCGAACCCTGAATCGGGCTCTCTGCTCAGTGGGGAGCTTGCTTCCTCCTCTTTCTCACTCTCTGCCTGCCTCTCTGCCTACTTGTGAGCTCTGTCAAATAAATAAATAAAAATCTTAAAAAAAAAAAAAAAGATAGGTGGAAAATTTCCATGTATTTGGAAATTAAATGTTACATCTTTAAATAACCTATAGATCAAAGAAGCTATAACAAAGAAAAGCAGAAAATATTTGGAATTGGATAAATATGAGAAAAAAGAATTATCAGAATTAATTGGATGCAGTTACAGTTACTCAATCCACTTAAATACAATATGGAATCCTGGATAAGTTATAGAAGCAAATAATGGACATTAGGTGATAATTTTGTAAAATTTGAATAAAATATGTACTTTAGCTGATAATACCGTACCATATGTTAATTTCCTGTTTTGATAATTGTACTATGGGCATACAAATGTTTACATTCAGTAAAGTAAGATGAGTGATGTAAAGGGAGTCTAAAATTAGCTCAAAAATTTTAAGACTGACAGTATCAAGTGGTATTGAGGTTGAGGATTAAGTAAAACTCAACAAAATTTGTTTGTGGGAATAGAGAATACTACTGCCACTTTGAAAAATGGTTTGGTAGTTTTTTATAAAGATAAACCTACATCTTTGTTTTGACCCAGCTATCCCACTTTTTAGTATTTATCCAAGAGAAATAAAAAACATATAATCTAAAATACACTTTGCACAAGACTAGTTATACCAATTTTATTTCCGATAGTCCCAAACTGAAAAGAATGCAAACATCCATCCAGAGGTAATTCAATAAACAAATGCTAGTATATTCATGCAATGATAGTTACTTAGAAATAAAAAGTAAATATAACAAAATGGATATATCTCAAAATCATATTGAAGAAAAGATGAAAGACATAAGAGAAGGCAATGTATATTTCCTTTTATTTGAATAACTGGAATATGTAAAACTAAATGTTAACAACAAAGATCAGAACAATGGTTACTTCATTGCAGGTGTGTTGCCTGGAAAGTGAATGAAGGGCAACTACTGAGTGTAGAATTATTTTAAATCCTAATTTTTTTCTGGTGGTTCCATGGAAATTATCACTTTTCCCGACTCATCAACCTCTATACATAAAAATCTATAGATTTTATTGTATGGACATTATGTTTTAACAACAAAAAGGAGAAAATTAATCTGAACCAAATACACAATTATTTCCATTTGTTGGATAAACAGCAAATCTATAATCTGTAGGAAAAGGGAAGCACATATTTGAGCCCACATTCAAATGAGCTTTCTCTTGATGAGCAATTTTGGCACCGTTTTAAGAAAATAGAGCCCAGTCAAAGAGTGGCACTTATGCTGGGAATTTGAGACAGAAATCATATTTCAGCACTGAAAGATGACTTAAACTTGGGTGTTCATGACACAGAGGAAGGGCACACAGATGTTTCATTAAAATTTACATAAAATTTCTTATATCTTTGCCCTGAGATGCAAATGACCTGGGTGAACCTTTTGGTTGACTGACATAGAACAGACATTGGAAGTCTGGAAGTCTCAGCTGAGATTTTAGAGATTGCACAAGAACAGTGGACTGCTTGTGATAAATATTTAAGGCCTTTAGTTGAGACTGCAGTAAAGCCATACCCTAGGAGTAAGGAATAACCTCTAGGGGTAAGAATAAAGTAAAACAGCATTTTCCCCAAAGTCTGATACAGTATCCAGGTGATGTGCTGATAATTTGATTTTCAGTTAGAACAAAATTTAACAGTTATGAGAAAAAGTTACACAAGTAAGGGTCTATATAATGTAGTATCCACAGTAGTGGGCACACAATAAAAAGTAAATATTGAAGCAGTATCTGATGATCAGAAGATGAAAGAGTTAATAGGGGGCTCAGAAATCATGGTATATTGAAAAAAGGTAGAATATGAAAAACAAAATAAATACTGAAAAACAAAAGGTTAGATTTAAACACAACCATATCAGTAATCACATTTAAAAAGATATAAATAAGAGATTATAAGATTGGTTAAATAGATAAGATTTATCTATATTTTAACTACAAGAAATACAGCTTAATTATAAAGACAGAGATTAAAATAAAGGATGATTGTATAACTGAAGGTGACATCAGTGGAAATGGTGGAATAAGGACATCAGAAAATGGTCTTCTCTGTGAAAACAACAAGAAAGCTGGAAATATTGTCAAATCAAATTTTCAGTACTCCAGAAATCAACCAAAATCTTGAAATAATTTGGGGAGCATTTATTCAAGAAAAAACCTCTAATTCCATAAAAACAGGGTTTTGTTGCATTTAAATTTGCTTTATTCTCATTGCCTTCTCCCAAATTCTGTTGTAGTCTTGGGAAACAATAGTCCTGCAATCATACTGAAGACTAGCAGCCTAGCCAACACTTTAGAGGCTAGAGCAGGGTTGGAAATCTTCCAAAACCCTATCCCAGGTAATTATTTTTTAACCTCTTTGGCCATTCCCTAGAAAATCCCACATCTAGGGTTTGTTATATTTGACCTGAATTAGCACTCATCCATTGCAAACAGCCTTTCTCTGGGGTCATCTATAAAAACAAATCAGTGACAATTGTAAAGCATTGTAGTTTCTTGAGGTGGTGGTAACAGGTGGGGGTAAAAAAGCATGCTGAGCAAAAAATATTTACAAGGAAAAGCCATGTTCACAGGGGTATTTTAAAAAGCTACAAAATAGTCCTGGGAATCTAGAAGACCATGTGCATGGATATGTTTGTGGATGTGTGTGTAGTTCAGAGAAAATCTAGGGAGAACTTAATTGCTCATCTAAGGATCACTTTGAAGCTCTATGCAAGCAGCAAATGAAGGCTAAGGGAGAGTTGCAAACTGCCAGACTGAACATTGAAGGCACATTCCAACATGCACACAGTACTGCTGATAAAGACCTAGAGACAGTGGTCCAGGTATTCAGAGAAATCCCTCTCAAATTATTAGTTGATCACTCAGCTAATTTAGTAGAAATTTCAATGATCACACCCAACAAAGAATACAAACTTACAGAATTATTTTAGGAAAATGACAAGTGGAAAAATCAGCAGCAGTTACAAACAGCAAGAACATCAAACTCCTGGGAGTGGGAAGAAACAGATTGCTGAAGTTGTTATATTATTTAAAATGTATAGATTGCAACAAAAAATTGTGATGTATGCACAAAAACACAATGGCCCATACAAGGAAAGAAAAAATAATCAAAAGAAGCTATTTCTTAGGAAACCACAGACAGTAAACTTATTAGATAAAGACCTTAAGATATTTTAACTATGTTCAAAGAAATAAAGGATGCTTTGTGAAAAGAACTGAAAGAAAACATGAGTATAATTTCTCATCAAATAGACATTATCAATAAAGACCTAGACATTATAAAGTAGTATTAGTAGAAATTCTGGACTTCAAATTACAATAACTAAAAGAAACATTAACTAGAGAAGCTCAAAAACAAATTTGAACTGGCAGAAGAAAGAATCAGTAAACATGAAGCTAGGTCAAGTGAGATAATACATTCCGAAGAACTGAAAGAATGAAGAATGAAGGAAAGGAGGAGAGCTTCATAAACCCGTGAAACACCACCAAGTGTACCAACATATGAAAAATGAGTGTCCCCCAAACAAGTGATACAGAAAGAATATTTGAAGAAATGATGGCAAAATAATCCTCAAATTTGAAGAAAAACATTCACCTACACATCGAAGAAGTTCCATGAATTTCCGGTATACTAAACTTAAAGAGAGCTATACCAAAAAAATATTATAATCAAATTGTCAAAATCCAAAGACAATGAGAGAATCTTGATAGCAGCAAAAAAGAAGGAACTCATCAAATATGGGGAATCTTCAATAAGTCTCATTGCTCAACAAAAACCATGGAGTCCAGATGTTTGGATGACATATTCAAAATCATGAAATAAAAATATTGCCAACCAATACTACTATATCCAGAAAAGCTATTCCTTAAAAATGACGGAGAAATTAGATGTTTCCAGCTACATAAAAGCTGGGAGGATTTGTTGCTAGCAAACATGCCCTATGGGAAATGCCAAATACCTTCAGGATGAAATGGAAAACGACAAAAATTGGTTCTTTGGAAAGATCTCCAACACTGATAAACTGTAATTAGACTTACCAGAATAAAAAGAAAAGATAAAAATTATCAGAAAACATGAATAAAAGAAGGACATGATAGAAATAAAATGGATTATAAGGAAATACTAGAATTAATTCTATGCCAACCAATTAGAAAATCTACAGGAATGTGCAAATCCCTAGAAACACACAAACTATCAAAACTAACTCACATGCTGTGAAGTGTGTAAACCTGGCGATTCACAGACCTGTACCCTTGGGAATAAAAATACATTATATGTTTATTTAAATAAATAAATAGATAAATAAATTTATTTTAAAAAACAACTAACTCATGAAAGAAAGGAAGGAAGAAAGGAAAGAAGGGAGGAAGGAAAGAAAGAAGGAAGGACGGAAAGAAGGAAATCTGAATAAACCTATAATAGGTAAAGAGGTTCAATCTGTCATTAAAAAGAAAAAAACCTTCTCACTAGAGAATATTATGTTAAGCGAAATAAGTTAGAGAAAGACAAATACAGTATGATTTTACTTATATGTGGAATATAAGAAACAAAACAAACAAACATGGGGGGTAAAAGAGAGAAAAACCAAGAAACAGACTCTTAAGTAGAGAGAACAAATTGATGGTTATCAGAAGGGAGGTGAGTGGGGTAAGGGGTGAAAGAGATAGTGGGGATTAAGGAGGGCACTTATTGTGATGAGCACTGGGTGTTGAGTCACTAGATTGTACACCTCTAAGTAATATAACACTGTATGTTAACTAACTTTAAATAAAAACATAAAAAACAAAAAGAAAAAAGAAACCCTTCTAAGTACACCTAGGCTCAGATGGCTTCATTGGTTAATTTGGTCAAATGTCTAGAGAAGAATTAACACCAATCATTCAAACATTCGTCCAAAAAAAAAAATAGAAAAGGAAAGATAATTTCCCACCTAATTTTATGAGGTCAGGATTACCCTGATACTAAAAACAGACAAAGAGCTCATACAAGAAGAAACCCACAAATACATACTTTTTCTAATATAGGTACAAAAATTCTTAACAACATATTAGTCAACGAAGTCCAATAATATATAGAAATTATTATATAACATGACCAAGTGGGATTTACCCAAGGAATGCAAGGTTGTGTCAGCATATGAAAATCAATTAATACAACATGCCATATTAATAAATTAAAAGACAGAAATTCAATGCATTTTCATATAAAACAGTCAACATATAAGATATAAAAGAGAAACTCCTTAACCTTAGAATACTTACAAACCATCTATAGTTTACATCATACCTCATTCTGAAAAACTGAAAACTTTTCTCATAAGATCAGAACAAAACAAGTATGCTTTTTACTACTTCTATTAATATTATATAAGAGGTTTTAAGTAAAGCATTTAGGTAAGAAAAAGAAATGCAAGGCATTCAGATTTTAAGAGAAGACCATCTTTATTTGACCATTATATGATCTTGTACTAGAAAATGAGATTTTGGCGAAACTTCAGGACATGATCTATATAAACTAATCATTTGAAGTGGTATGTAATAGCAATGGACACTTTGTAAATAAAATAAAACAATCCCAATTTCATTAAAATTTTAAAATAATATAATATTTAGGAATAAATTTAATGAAAGAAGTAGAAGACTGGTACATTGAAAACTGCAAAAAATTTAATTCAAGAAATTAAATAATATAAAGAATTCTAAATACAAGAAAAGATATCTGGTGTTTATGGATTGGAAGACTTAATATTGTTAAGATGAAAATTACAAATTTTTTACAGATTTAATGCAATTCTTATAAAAATGCTAGATGCCTTATTTTTCAGAAATTGACAAACTGCTTATAAAATTATATGAAGTTTCAAGGGACACAGAGGGACTCAAAACAAGAGAAAAAGAAGAATAAAACAGACATCCAGATCCAGGAGGCACAGAGAACTCCAATCAATCAAAATCAACGGAAGCAGTTCCACACCAAGACATACTGTAATTACATTTACAAAACTAAATGATACCGAAAACTCTTGAAAGCAGCAAAACGAAAGAAGTACTTAACTTACAAGGGGAAACTCATAAAGCTAGCTGGAGATTTCCCAACAGAAACTCGACAAGCCAGAAGGCAGTGGCGTGATATGTTATTCAAAATGCTGAATGGGAAAAATTTGCAGCCAAGAATCCTTTATCCAGCAAGGCTATCATTCAGAATAGAAGGAAAGATAAGAGTTTCCCAGAAAAACAGGAACTAAAGGAGTTTGTGACTACTAAACTAGCCCTGCAAAAAATATTAAAGAGGTCTCTTTGAGTGGAAAGGAGAGACCTGAAGTGACAAAGACAAGAAAGGATCAGGAAAAATCTCCAGAAACAATGACAAGACAAGTAATAAAATGGCAATAAATACATACCTATCGATAATTACTCTCAATGTAAATGGACTAAACACTCAAAAGGCATAGGGTGTCAGAATGGATTAAAAAAACAAGGCCCAACTATGTGCTGCCTATAAGGGACTCATTTTAGACATAAAGACACCAGCAGATTGAAAGTGAGGGGGTGGAGAAACATTATTCACAAAAATGAGTGTCAAAAAAAAATCAAATAGCAGTATTTATATCAGACAAGCTAGACTTTTTGTTCTTGTATTGTTTTTATCCTCCCAACCTTTCTCAATTGCTTCCAAAAACTTGAAAGAAGGACGACTTCCAAACTTATGTTATGAGGCTAGCATTACCCTGATACCAAAGCCATATAAGGACATTACAGGAAAAGAAAACTACAGATCAATAGCCTTGATGAATATATGTGCAAAAATCCTCAACAATATACTAGCAAACTAAATTCAACAGCACAATAAAAGGACCACACACCATGATCATATAGGGTTTAGCCTTGGTATGCAAAAATACTTTAACATACGCAAATTAATTAGTGTATTATGACACATTAATAGAATGAAAGGTAAAAATCGTATGATGATCCCAATAGAGATAAAAGAACAAATGCAGAAAAAGCATTTTACAGAATTTGACGTTCTTTCATGATAAAAACTCTCAATAAATTGTGTATAGAAGGAATGTATCTCAATATAATAAAGACTGTAGGTAACAAGCCCACAGCTAATGTACTCAGTGGTCAAGCCCCACATCAGGCTCCTTGCTCCACGGGGAGTCTGCTTCTACCTCTGCCTGTCACTCCCCTTGCTTGTGTTCTCTTTCTCTCTCTCTCTCTCTCTCTCTCTCTTTCTCTCTCCCCCTCTGTCAAATAAATAAATAAATAAATAAAATCTTTTTAAAAAATCTGATGAGAGGTGTTTCACAAAATCTACAACTAACAAACATCATTCTTAATGTTGAAATACTGAACACTTTTCCACTATTTCACTCTGTAAAAAGAAAAAAATGTCCATTACCTCCATTTCTGTTAGAAAACAATATTTTCCAAGCTTTATCAGTTCAATTAAGCAAGAACAAGAAATTAAAGAATGATTAAGAGAAGACAAAATAAATTTGTCACCATTAAATTACTGGATATGTAAAAAAAATTCTAATGAAACTGTTAAACTCTTAAAAATGCTAAATAATTTAAACAGCTGTCCTGGTACAGAGTAAATTCAGAAAAAAGCAAATATATTTCTATATACTAGCAACAAACATGTAGAAATAAAGTTTTAAAATACCAATACTATTTATAATAGCATTGTAGGAAATTAAACACATAGGGATGAATCTAACAAAGCTATGAAAAACTTCTAAACAAAAGCTACAAAACATAACAAAGCAATTAAAGATAGCCTAAGTAAATGGAGGAATATTCTAGAAGTCAGAATATTGTTAAAACTTCAATTCTCACCTAACTGGTTTATAGATTCAATGTAATCTTGATTTAAAGAACAGTATGTCTTATTTGGAATATTGACAAGGTAATTTAAATCTCATATGAAAATGAAAAAGCCTTAAAATAGCCTGGATAGTTTTGACAAAGAGCACAGCTGAAAGACTTGCTCCACTAGATATCAAGACTTAGTATGAAGCCACAGTAATTAGGACATTCTAGTGTTGGTACAAGGAAAGAATACTGGACCAATAGAACAGAACAGATAGGCCAGTAGAAAGAATGTACATAAGTTCATCTCGCTTATGAGAACGATTCCATTCTAATTCAGTGGATGAGAATAATCTTTATTTTTTACTTTTTAAAAAGATTTTATTTGAGAGAGAGAGAAAGCACAAGTAGGGTAAGGGGCACAGGGAGAGGGACAAGCAGACTCCCTGCTGAGCAGGGAGCTTGATGTGGTGCTTAATCCTAGGACCCAGAGATTATGACCTCAGCTAAAGGCAGATGCTTAACCAACTGAGCTACCCAGTCACCCCGAGAACAATCTTTTTAATAAGTGGTGTTGGAGGCGCCTGGGTGGCTCAGTTGCTGAGCGTCTGCCTTCAGCTCAGGTCATGATCTCAGGGTCCTGGAATCGAGTCCCACATCAGGCTCCCTGCTCAGCAGAAAGCCTGCTTCTCTCCGTTCCACTCGCCCTGCTTGTGTCCCCCCCGCCCCGTCTCTCTTCTCTGTCAAATAAATAAATTAAATCTTAAAAAAAAAAATAAATAAGTGGTGTTGAATCTATTAGATATTTACATGGGGAAAAAATTCAACCCCTACAAGAATTAAGGTGAGATGGCTATTAGACCTAAACGTGAAAGCTGAGATCATCAAGCTATTATGAAAAAACAAAGCAAAACCAAAACCAGAAGGGTTTATCCTCTAGAGCTTCGGATAAAAAATTTTTTCTTAAACTGAATATAAAAATCTCTGGCTACTAAAGTAAACACTTACAAAGTGAACTTCATTAAAAGAGTAAAGAGCTAGGCACAGGCTGGGAGAAAATATTCTGAATATATATATTCAGCAAAGGATTCATTTAGAATGTAAAATAGACATCTGGAAATTAATTTTTAAAAGATAAGTTGAAATAGGCAAATGGGTGGAAATGATACATCACAAAGGATATAAAAGAAGCCATCCAAATACATCAAAAACATAAGGAAAATTGTTCAACATTGATTAGTGCTATTAAATAAATAAATAAATAAATACATGAGTAAATAAATAAATACTAAAATGAGATCATCACTACATACTCACCAGAACACAATTTAATTATTAGGATGAGAGTTTGGCAAACTGTGACTCATAGGTCCAATCTGGCCTACAGCCTGTATTTATGTCTACTTAGAATTATTTTACAGTTTATTTATTTTAATTAATTAATTAATTATTCATTTAAAAGAGAGACAGAGAGAGCACAAGCAGGGGGAGAGGGAGAAGAAGGCTCCCTGCAAAACTGGGAGCCCAAACTGGGGCTCAGTCCCAGGATCTGGAGATCACGACCTGAGCCAAAGACAGATGCTTAACCATCTGAGCCACCCAGGCACCCCTTATTTTACATTTTAAAAGGTTGTTAAAAACATATGTAACAGAGATCACATGTGGTCCACAAATCCTAAAATATTTACTTCCTGACTCTGATAGAAATGATGTGCCCACAATTAAGACTGACAATATTAATTTTTGGCAAAAACTTCACTTTTTTCCTTACATTTCTCACATTACATTTCTTTCATCTCTCATATTGTGGATGGTTCATGAATGGACACAGCCAATTTGGAAACATATTTGACAGTGTGTACTGAGCAAGTCTAAAGTGATCCTCAGATTTCTCTTTTGGGTAAAAGAACAACAGAAATGAATGTTTTTATCCATCAAAAATCATGGACACGGGGCATCTGGGTGGTTCAGTGGGTTGAGCCTCTGCCTTCAGCTCAGGTCATGATCCCAGAGTCCTGGAATCGAGCCCCGCATGAGGCTCTCTGCTCAGCAGGGAGCCTGCTTCCCCCTCTCTCTCTGCCTGCTGCTCTGCGTACTTGTGATCTCTCTCTCTCTCTGCGTCAAATAAATAAATAAAATCTTTAAAAAAGAAATCCCAAACAACCATGGACACTCAGGTTTTTTGCAACTTTATAATAGCCTAACACTGGAAACAAACCAAATGCTAAGCAACATTAACAAGGTAAATTCATTTTTTAAATGTTTATATAATGGAACACTATGTGACAATGGAGAATAACTAACTACTGATAAATGCAATGACATGGAGGGATCATATAGATATAATATTGACTGAAAGAAATCAGACTGAAAGAGTACATATTATGTGCTTTCACTTATATGATGCTCCAAACAGGCAAAACTAATTTGTGGTTATAAAAGTCAGAATATTGGTTACCCATAGGAGATTACAGAAAGGGGGCAATAGATAATCCTCTGGATATTTCGAATGTTCTATAACTTTTCCTGGTGTTCATTAAAGTGGCATATACATCTGTAAAAATTCAACAAGCTATGCACTAAAGATTTGTGTATATTACTGTACATGTTACACTTAAAATTTTAAATAGTTTTAAAGTTTATAGATAATATGAATTTTATTCATAGACATAGGTCAGAACCACTGACCTGAGATGAAAATTATATTTAAGATGTTGCAGGATGAGATAGAGGAGATATTCTGAGGGCATGGGTTGAATTTGTGAAGCATGGCTACTAGTGAGTTATGAAGGTGGATAAAATTCCTTAAGGCAGTACCTTACAGGCTATTGAAATAACTAAATCACTAATATGGTAGAGAATTTCATGTGGCAATGGAAAATGGCCCTGGCCAAAGGAGAAGGGTGAGCCAACATGTGAAACCATGATGGTTAAAAAAAAATCAAGGCAGAAAATAAAGAAAGCAAGAGAAAATGAATTGAAAAAAAAAAGTTAAAAAAATGTTTGAAGGAACTCTGAATATTTGAACATGGAGATTTGGAGAAGAACTATTGTTCTTATTGTCATGGGTGTACCTGGCTCACTTAAGGACATGAAGATGTGTCTTGGATATGGTGAATACGATTCCTTTTACAGAGGTAGGAGTGGAGGTGTGGATGCACAAATGATAAACAAAAAGATTCAATGGATGGGGGGATGGGGTAACTAGGTGGTGGGTATTAAGGAGGGCACTTGATGGAATGAGCACTGGGTATTATATGCAAGTAATAAATCACTAAGTTCTACTAAGTAATAATATACTATATGTTAACTAAATTGAATTTAAATAAAAAAAAATAAAGTCTTATATTAGCAAAACAAATGAGGAAATGGAGGGACTGGAATGTGAAAAATATTAAGGAGAAATATTAACGAATATTGAGGAGAGGTTGTGTTGATTTGCCATGGGGAGAAAGAGAATTCTAAATGATTGTCAGGTTCCTTTTTGGGTAAATGGGAGATCCTGTTGCTGTTCACCTGAGAAACAAATATGTGGGAGGAAGAAAAATTGGAGGTAGGGGAAGGTTTTCAGTGCAACTTGATAAGATGGCATTTGAGATACGTCTCCGACATTCATCTCTATATCCCTATATATCCAAAACTAGAGATCTGGATATAACCTGGATAGAAATGTTTACTTGAGAGTCATCAGTAGATAGATTTTAGTTTCTTTCTTTGGATGATTAAACCAGGAAAACTGTATAAGCAACTGGAAAGAATAGACTGTTGGAGAAGAGTGAGAGTAAAGCAGAAAATGAAGACAAGAAATAAGAGCAGACAGAAAGATAAGAGTGAAGAAAACCCAAGAAAAATGATGTCATAACTTGCAGAGGAAGAGAGAATTATGAGGAAAGCATTGTCAACAGTTTCAGATGCCAGAGAGGAAGCTAAAGTTGGAAACACAGCTCTTAAAAAGTGTGTCCCATCAATGCAAGCTGGTGAAGCCAGTCCAGAAAACAGTATGGAGGATTCCTCAAAAAGTGGACAATAGAACTACCCTACAACCCAGCAATTGCACTACTGGGTATTTATCCCAAAGATACAAATGCAGTGATCCAAATGGGCAGGTTCACCCCAATGTTTATAGCAGCAATGTCCACAATGGCCAGACTATGGAAACAGCCTAGATGTCCATCAGCAGATGAATGGATAAAGAAGATGTGGTGTATATATACAATGGAATACTATGCAGCCATCAAAAAATGAAATCTTGCCATTTGCAACGACGTGGATGGAACTAGATGCTATTATGCGAAGTGAAATAAGTCAATCAGAGGGGGACAATTATCATATCTCACAGATTTGAGGAATTTGAGAAACAAGACAGAGGATCATAGAGGAAGGGAGGGAAAAATGAAACAAGATGAAACCAGAGAGGGAGACAACCATAAGAGAATCTTAATCTCAGGAAGCAAACTGAGGGCTGCTGGAGAGAAGGGAGTGGAAGGGATGGGGTGGTGGGCTGATGGACATTGGGGAGGGTATGGGTATGTGGTATGGTGATTGTTGTGAATTGTGGAAGACTGAAGAATCACAGACATGTATCCCTGAAACAAATAATACCTTATATGGTAACAAAAAAAGTGTGCCCTATGGATATCTGGGCATCTCTAAGACCCTCTGAATGGTATTGTGAAATCAAAACTACTTCTGTAATAATCTTACTGTGTTACTTGCTGTTTTCCCCATGTTTACATTTTTAGCGATGGTGCAAAATACTAATGGGTGAAATTGCTGGTGTCTTAGCATGAATCAGGCTAGTGACACCAAATTGTACAAGTAATCATTGTTTTATTCACTACCACACACATTCAAGGCAAAAAGGCCAGTTTTACCCAAGAAAGTCCTTAGTGAAGTAGTAACAAATATTAATTTTACTAAACTTGACTCTTAATAATCCATGTAATGAAATGGAAGTACACATAGAGCACTTCTGCAGCATACTGATACAAGGTTGTTACTTTGAGGAAAAGCACTTTCGCAGTTGTTAGAGCTGAAGGAGGCACTAGACGCTTTTCCCATGGAACAACATTTTTCCTTGAAAGAATGACTGCCAGACACATGGGCATTATTCATACGTGAGTTATCTGGCAGACTTGTTCTTAAAAATGGATGTGTTGAACCTGACAGGTCAAGGATAAAGACAGATGATATTTATTGTTAATGATAAAATTTGAGCTTGCCAGTGAATATTGGAACTTTGGAAAACTTGTACACAGCCCTGGGAGTTTGACACTTCTCTAATATTTAGAGACATTTCTGACAAGATTGGTAGGGATTATTAATGCATGTGATTTTTTTTTTGATACTGTATTAACATTTGGGAAATCTGCATAACTCAGGGAACCAATATTTTCTGAATGACCCATGCTTGATGTTACAAGATAATGCATGGTTAAAATGTCAAAGCAAAAGACAGATTAGTGGATTTTAATGTAACGGCATATGAAAAAAATCAGTGATGTGGTTTCCAATTACATATTGCAACTGAATTTAAGAAAAAAAAACTTGCTGGATTTTAGTGAGTCTCAAAGAAAATGTCCACTATTACCCGAAAACATTATTAAAATACTTTCCTATATTGAGGCTACCTATCTGAAGATATATATTTTTTTCACAGAATTCAACCAAAGCAACTCATTGAGACAGATTAGATTGCAGAAGCAGAGATGAGAAACAGATTTTTAAAAGTCTAAAAAAAAATCACTCTTCACTAACTTCATTTTTTGGGGGGAAAATGCAGTGATTTTTCATAGAGCTATATTATTTATGTAAGCATATAATAGGTTTCTTGTCTTTTTAAATAAATCCACACATAAATAAACTGTTCTCAATTTTAATTTCCAGGACAATAAATATTGATAGAGTCACTAATGAACTTATAAAGAATGGCTTCAGTAGAGTGACAGAGCTACAAAATTCTTATGAGATGACTTATAAATGGCACCAAGGAAGACATGAGTGTGACCAAATGTAAGCTTGGCTGTAAAGCCTAGGAGAGAGACTGGACATTATTGAAATTAGTATATAGATTAGAGAAAGTATCTTTTTAGAATTCAGTTACCCTCTTCCTAGATTATTTTATAAATTTAAAGAGAGCCCAATCAAAATACAGACAGGATTTTAAAGTGGGACTAAGAAAGTTAATGTTAAAGCTCATATGGAAAACGAAACATTCCCAGCTCTAAAAGATAAGAGTTATGAGTGAGAATGAACCATATCAGATGAGAAAATTTGTTATGAAATTTTCATAATTAATACGGTGGGGAATTGGTACAGGAATAGACACACTATTGGAATACAATGTAAACTTCAGAAATAGGCTCAGATATGGAAGAACATTTAATATATTATAAAGGTGGCATTGCAAGTTTCAGACTACATAAAGTTTTTAAATAAACAGCATGAGGCAATTGAGTGATTATTTGGAAGAAGATAAAATTGAATGCATATCTCACCGCATACAAAAATGAACTCCAAAAGGAACAGATCTGAATGTGAAAAATGACGTAAATATGTGTGATTTACTGTCTTACCTGAGTGTGGGGCAAGAATTTATAATAATCATTCAATATAGAAATGGAACCTGACTGACAAAATGAGCTGCAAAAAAAAAAGAACAATTCTGCATGGCAGAAGCACCATATGCAATAGTAAATAGCAAACAAAGAAAAAATATTTTCATTTATAACATATAAAATGTTTTTTTTTTTCTGTGATGTATCAAGAGCTATTGAAATTAAGAAAGAAATAGGTTAAAAAAAACAGAAAAAATGATCAAAAGGTACATTTTGCAAAAAACTAATTTAGCAATGGCACTTAAATGTATGAAAACAAGCTCAACTTCTTTTATGACAAAGTATGCAAATTGAAGTTTGAAGATGTACCTTTTAGCAAGGCTTCAGGAAAACAGGCTCTCTTACATTGCTAGTAGGAATGAAGAAATGTTCAACCCTTTACTAATCAGTATCTATACATTAACCTCTTGATAAATTAGAAATTTCTGTTAGGAATTTTTGTTGAAATTAAATTTCTAAAAGTATGAAACATATACAGAGTGAGGGGTATGCAGAGTGGTATGCAAATGATTATTTTTGCAAAATATTAGAAACAACTTCAAAGGCTCATACTACACATGAGATTGGTTAAATAAATTATGATGTATCTAACCAGTGTAGTACTAGTGGGTGTAAAAAGTAGAAGAAAATTGGCTTTTAAATGCAGTGTTTTCCCAAAAAACAGATAATTGAGTAAAAAAATGGGCAGAAGATATAAGCAGACACTTCTCCAAGGAAGACATACAAATGGCTGACAGACACATGAAAAAGTGTTCATCATCATTACCCATCAGGGAAATTCAAATCAAAACCACATTGAGATAACACCTTACACCATTTAGAATGGCCAAAATTGACAACTAACCACTAAAAAGAACAGAGATTCCTTATAGGAGAGGACTGATTTCAGAACTGGAGCATGGAAAGTAAAAGGTGAATCTGGCATAATTCATGCCAGAAAGTAAATGCTCAAAAACTGATCGTACATATTAAAAGGACTTCTCATAAAATAATCTAGGACAGTTTTGAGCATCAAAATAATTAAGTATACCAATAACAAGTTATATTGATTTCAAAAGAATTAAAAAGTTTTTACCAATATGAATAAATAAATGACAAAGAATGGGAAGGAAAACTTTTCCTTATAGTGTAAGGCTAACTAGAAAGGAAGAAAGAATGATAAAATAAGAAAAATTATCTTTCTATAATCACATAACAATAAATGATTTAGGAAGAATTATCAATGGATTTTTAAATCTACTGAGTCAAGTTTGTTGGAAAGTAATTTCTTAATTTCCAAATAAATGGAGATTTTCTAGTTATCTTTTGATAAACATTTTATATCTCATTCAAATTTCAGCCAAAGAATATGTACTTTATGATTCAAGCACTTTGAAATCTATTGAGAATTGATTTATAGCCAAATACATGGTCAATTTTGATAAATATTTCTTGTTCAAATGATGGGAATATACATTTTTCACTTGCTAATGAGTTCTGCCTTTTTCATTGTTCTAATACAATTATTGAAAAAGGTTTGTTAAAATTTCACGCCATAATTATGGATTTGTCTGTTTTTATTGCTCTGTCCATTTTTGATTTAGTAATGTTGAACCCATATTATTATACACATATAAGTTCGTTACACAATGTCTTTCAGATGAATTAAATCTTTTCTCATTATGAATTAAACTTTCTTTAAAATTTCTTTTGCTGAAGTGTTTTCTGTCAGATTATTAGTATAGCTACACAATTTTTCTGTCTGTTACTGTTCATGTGGAGTACCTATTTTTAATTCTCACCTTTCTTATGCTTTAGATATGCCTCTTATAAACACATAGTTGGATTATTTTTTCAAACCCTGTCTGACAATCTTAGAATATTGAGTTCCATTTACAATTACTGATACATAATTACTGATACTGATTTGGTTTCAATTCCACCATCTTAGTATTGTTTTTATGTTTTCCCACCTGACCTGTGTAACATTTGCTACCCTTTACTGCCCCCTAATGGATTTGCTTTGTTATTCTATAATATTCCTCTAAATTTGGAAGTTAAACATTCCTTTTCTATTAGTGACTGCCTTTGAATATACAAGTTATACCTTATTCATCAAAGCTCAATATTAAATATCATTTTTATCATTTTCCTGGACAATGAAAAAAGCTTACTTTCAACCTGCTTATACGCTATTGTTTTGCGAATTTTAGTTCCATAAATACTCTGAGCCTCAGAAGACATAATTACATTTGTTTTATACAGCCAATGCTTTTCTTTAACCATATGTTTACCATTTTTTTCAGTTATTCATTTTTTCAGTGATTTTTTTTAAAATGAGTATAGTTGACACACAATGTTACATTTGTTTCATTATTCATTTGTTTCATTATTACAATACAATAATTCAACACGTATCATTTTCATTGTTTTGTTTCTTGTACCTTCTATCTTCCATCTGTGGCCATTTTCCTTTGTTTTAAGAACATCCTTTAGGATTTCCTTAAGTAGGAGTCTGATTTTGTCTTGTTCTCCTGACTTTTGTTGGCCAGATAGTCTTCATTTCATTTCAATTCCTAACGTATATTTTTGCTGAGTATATGGTTTTAATTTAGCATGCACTTTTTATCAGCACATCGACACTGTCATTTCAACATCGTGTTTTCATTGCTGTTGAGAAAATATTCATTCACCTTATCATAATTTTATTGAAGATTATCTCTTTATTTTTCCTCTTTAAAATTGATTTTTTTTCTGTAATGTTGTTATGAGGGGTTCAATGTTGATTTTTTCTTATTCATTCTGCTTGAGGTTGAGCTCTTTCAATGTGAGAATCAGCATCTTTCTTAATTCCAAAAGCCTTTATTTCTTCAAATATTGCCTTTCTGCCATTCTTTTCTCACCTTGTAAAAGTCTTCTCTCTTTATTTTGTTTTTAAAATTTATTTATTTATTTTAGAGAGATTGAGAGCACAGGCATGGAGGGGAGGGAGAGAGAAAATCAAGCAGACTCCATGCTGAGCGTGGAGCCTGATGCAGGGTTTGATCTCATGACCGAAATCACGATTTGAGCTGAAACCAAGAGTTGGAGACTTAATCTACTGTACCACCCACGTTGTATGTTTATTCTTACTCTTTTCTCTCTTTTGTATCCTTCCAATTCTCCTTGCTTTGTTCATCATCGACCTCCAGTAATGCTCTTTTTAGTTATGTCTAAACTGCCTTTGAGTTCTTGGAGATTTGTGTTATGCCTAGCTCCAGATTTTCCAGGTTCTTCTCATATCTTACACGTCCCTGTTTGTAGTTTGTATTTTCTTGCTGAAATATTTAAATTCAGCTCATAATTTTCATATGCAGAATACAAATACTTCTTTAAAGTCTATGTCTACTACCTTGAGTGTCAGTGAGTTTGTGTTATCTTTTACTATATCTGATTCATGCTGTTTTGTCTTTTCATATATCTGTTCATCACTGTACTCTAGATACTGGAATTGAAAATTACTACAAGAAATAATTTGAAGTGTACAGTGATTTTTTTTGTTTACATAAGAGAAATCAAAAACTTGAAAAATATGAAATCACCTTAAGCCAATTTTCAGGCTTCAGATATTTATTGGTTACACACATAACTTAATCCTGGCCTGACTTCCATGTCAAGAGTGGTTTAAGCCTAGTCCATCTTTATTTCTAGTGTACAGGTCTTTGGCATCCAAAAAATAAGCTCAAGTTGGTCAATCCTTTGCCATACTCTGTATTCCTGCTTTAGACCTTCTTTGCTTGTGAGAATATGAAATGAACTTATCAACAATCAGTCACATCTTCAGGTTAGGAAATGCATCCTTGTCAAAAGTGACCCAAAATTCATAGTCATTCTTTCTAGATTTCTGTCTTTTTCTGGACCCTCCACTATCTTATTAGCTTCTAAATGTTAATAGTATTTTTCCATACTTTTTTGTTGTGTTTAACACAAACATCATTGCAGATTGCCCATCTGTCATTATTAGAAGCTGATGCCCCTAATACTCTAATTTAATTTGGCTGTATATTTTCTTTGTAAGCACCGTAAGAACTGGCATCTTTTAAATGAGCTCTTTGGAGTGGAGGAAGTAAACTCTGTGAACCCTTAAATATGTAGGTCAAATTGTGTAAATAGATTCAGTTTTTTTCTGGGAGAAGTTTTATTGCTTTTTATCCAAAGGTGTATGTTATTTGTGTGTGTGTGACAGAACAATCTTAAAACTTAAATTTATTTTATCAATAATCCCAGAGTTGAAATCTTTAGATAATTTCAATGAAGACTGTATAGATTATCTTGATCTTGTTCTAAACTGTACCAGAATCTTTTATAGAAACATAACTCTGAGGAAGGATCATTTAATGAGACACTAAATGTAAGTTCCAACTGGAAGAGGAGGAAACAAAAGGGAAAAAAAAAAAAAAAAGAATTGTAAAAGCCCTTACAGTCCAATTGGTTAAATTTTGTGACTTGAATATTAGCATTATTAAGGCATATCTCAATCATAAGCAATATCTCAATCATAAGCAATAAGATGATCATTTCTCTCCCTTCAACTTCCCCCAGATCTTTAAAAAATGGATTTCTTTCTCATTTTGTATAAGCAGAATCTAAGAAGATATTTAAAAACAGAGGAAAAGTAATATATTCTAAGTCAATTAACAGTATAAATTTCGACATGTTTACTTCATGAGGATTCATGTGAAACTTGATTTTTCCACTCAAGAAAATGTGAAATTAGAATAAAAATATTAAAATTAATATTTTGTGATAGATTTATCTTTTGGAAGATTTTAATGCTATATTCAAAAAATTTAGACCATATATCTTTGTCTTCAAATAGTTTTAAATAACTCAAAGATTATGTATCTGTGTTGCAGAATTCATTGGCATACTAATGTATAAAATAATTTAACAGCATAACTAGAAACTTTACATTTATATATTAATATACATTACATTTCTTTCATTATTGTTAACCTAAATATCAGATATATAGGTTAAGAATAATTCTTAAATAGAATCCCGATTAAACGCAAATGTTACCAGTCGACGTCTGTACGTTGTTCACAGTACATAATCCGAAAGTATTGAGCATAGCCGCTGCAATTCTAATGGCCAAGAAAGTTATTTACCTATCGAAATTGCCCAAACAATAGCAATCTTCATGATGGCCTTAGTCCGCGAATTGAAACGGCTATGCTCAATAGGATTACGTATTGCTACATACCGATCCAGCGAGATAGCGCAGAGGTGCATGATGGACGCTGTAGAAAATAAAACATCCAAAGAAATCCAGACGGGGCACAAATATCTAGGTAGTGGCCAGACATAATCTGAAAGAGAAAACAGAGAAGACAAGAACATATTATCCTAGTTAAACCATCTAGTTTTACATATTAGTCTACTTATTTTCTTCCTCTCATAAGTATTTTTTTTTTTAAAGTGAAATTTGGGAATCATATTCCATAGTAACAACAATGAGGATGATAATGCCTTTAGCGTTTCATACATTATTTCTTATTGAGATAAAACTTATACAACATGAAATTAGTCATTGTAAATTTTACAGTCCTGTGGTATTTAGTACATTCACAATATTATGCAATCATTACTTTTTTGTAGTTTTAAAACATTTCATCACTCCAAAAGGTAACTACTACTCATTAGGCAGTTATTCCCCGTTGTCCCCTCCCCCAGCCCCTGAAACTCTCTAATCTGTTTTTTGTCTCTGTGAATTTAACTGATCAGAATATTTCATATAAATGGAATCACACAATAGGTGCCTGGCTTCTTTCATTAACTCTGGTTTTGATGTTCATCCATTTTATAGCATGTACTTTATTATTTTTTATGGCTAGTGCTTTTATTTGTTGAGTTTTTTTTGATACTGTTGTAAACAAAATCTTTTTTTTTTTTAAATTTCCTTTATGGACAGTTCATTGCTAGTATGTAGAACTATAACTGCTTTTCATGTGTTAATCTTGTATCCTACAGCTTTGCTGAATTCATTTATTAGATCTAGTTTTGTGTGTAGGGTTCCTTAGGATTTTCTGTTTACGACGTCATGTCATTGAATAAAGATAATTTTACTTTTTCTTTTCCAGTCTCCTTTCGCCTTTTATTTCTTTTCTTGCTTAAGTGTCTATATACAATTTCTAGTACAGTGTTGAATGGAAGTAGTAAACACAGCCATCTTACCTTTTTCCTGATCTGAAAAGAAAATCTCACATTCTTTCACAATTAAGTAGGATGTTAGTTGTGGGTTTTTCATAAATGTTTTCTATCACATTGAAGAAGTTTCCTTCTATTTCTAGTTTGTTGAGTGTTTTTATCATAAAAGAGTGAGAGATTTCACCAAATGCTTTTTTTTTTTTTTTTTTTTTTTTGCTTCATTTGAGATGATCTTGGGGTTTTCTTACCTTAATTCTATTAACGAAATCCAATACATGGTTGATTTTTACATATTGAACCATCTTTGCATTCCTATGATAAATCTCACTTGGGCATGGTGTATACTGTAATATTATATTTAGTTTTCTAGTATTTTACTGAGGATTTCTGCATCTATATTTGTAAGTAATATTGCTTTATACTTGTCTTTTCTTGTAATGTCATCATCTGGTATTGATATCTGGATGATGTTGGTCTCATAGAATGAGTTAAAGAGTGTTCCCACGTCTTCTATTTTGTAGGAGTTTGATTAGAATCCGTGTTCATTCTTCAAATATTTGGTAAAATTTGTCAGTGAAGCCATGCGGTCTGGATTTTTTTGTTTTTGTTTTCTTCTATTCTCTATTTTGTTTATGTCCATTTTAATCTTTACCATTTTCTTTCTTTCTTTTTAAAAAAGATTTATTTATTTATTTAACAGAGAGAGAGAGAGAGAGAGAGAGCACACAAACAGGCAGAATAGCAGGGTGAGGGAGAGGCAGAAGCAGTTTCCCCGCTGAGCAGGGAGCGGATGCAGAGCTCGATCCCAGGACCTTGGGATCAAGACCTGAGCTGAAGGCAGATGCTTAATGAGTGGGCCACCCAGGCACCCCTACTATTTTCTTTCTTTTGATAGTTTAGGTTGTTTGTTCTTCCTTTCTAGTTCCTTAAGATCTGGAGTTAGGTTATTGATTTGGGATCTTTCTTCCTTTTAAATGCAGGCAATTGCAGTTATAAACTTCTGTCAGAGCACTACATTTGCTGTACCCATAAATTTTGGTAAATTTTCATTTCACTCTCCTCAAAGTATTTTCTAATTTCATTTGTAATTTCTTCTTTGATCTATTGGATGATTAATAGTGACTGTGGTGGTTAATTTCCACATATTTATGAATTTACAGTATTCTTTTGTCATTGATTCCTAGTTTCATTTCATTTTGGAGAAGAGTTTTTGAATATTGATATTTAAAAATTTTAGTGCTTATTTTGAAAATGATCACGTACACTTGAGAAAAAGGCTTTTTCTGCTGTTGTTGGATGGGGTGTTTTATATATGTTTGATGGGATTAGTTGATTCATAGTATTGTTCAAGTCCTCTATTTTTCATTTATCTTCTGTTTACTTGTTCTATTCATTACTGAAAATGGTGTATTCATGTATCCAAGTATTATTTTAGATCTTTTCCTCCCTTCATTTTGTCAGTTTCACTTCTTATATTTTTTGGTCTCTGTTGTTGGATGCATTTATATTTGAAATTATTACATCTTTTTGATGCTTTGACACTTTTATCAATATATAATATCTTTCTATGTCCTTCATAACAATTTTTGCCTTCAGTTCTACTTTGATACTAATATAGCCACCTCAGCTTTTATTGGTTACTATTTGCATGGAATATGTTTTCCATCCTTTTACTTTAACCTATTTGTGACTTTGAATCTAAAATGAGTCTCTTACTGAGAAGAAAAAGGTTATACAGGAAGGTTCTTTTTAAATCCATCCTGGCATCATGTATTTTTTTTTTAAGATTTTGTTTATTTATTTGACAGACAGAGATCACAAGTAGGCAGAGAGGCAGGCAGAGAGAGAAGGAAGCAGGCTCCCTGCCGAGTGGAGAGCCTGATGAGGGGCTTAATTCCAGGACCCTGGGATGATGACCTGAGCCAAAGGCAGAGGCTTTAACCCACTGAGCTACCCAGGTACCCCTGGCATCATGTATTTTTAATAATTCTGCTAATCTTTGCCCTATAACTGGGCAGTTCAGTCCATGTGCTTTTAAAATAATTACAGTTACAGAGGGATTTATTTCTATATCTAATTGTTTTTATATGATACATATCAGTTCCTCATAAATATTTCTGTTATTCACTTTAATTGTGATTAATTGATTTCCACTGGGCAACTTTTGATTTTTTCTTGTTTCTTTTTCTTTATATTACTTTAGAATTAAAATGGTAACAAAGTTTTAATTAATACTACTTTTGTTTCAGTAGTATACAGATTTTTGTTCTGTTACAAATGACATCTTTACACATTGTGTGTCCATTAACATAGATTTATAAGTATTGTTTTATGTAAGATATTAAACAAAAAGGGGAATAATCCCAAAGCTAGAAAAGAAATAAGAAAGTAAGTAATCTCATTAAATTAACATGTATGAAAATATGAAGGACCATAGTAATTTAAAAAATTCTCATAACTCATTTCATAAAACAATATAGTGTCAATATCAAAACCTATAAAACATTGAAAAAAATGTAACTAGCAAGAAATAACATTTATTGATATAGATTCAAAGTTACAAACAAAATATTAACAAATAGAATTCAACAAAGTGTCAAAAGAGTAATATACCATGTAAAAACAAAACTATTTCAGGAATGCAAGTGTACTTCAATATCATAAAACCCCCCCAATATAATACCTTATATTAATATTTTCAAAGGCATTTTATGATCTTTTAATAGATATTGAAGAATAGTTTGATAAAATACAGAAGTTATTTCTAATTAAAATTTTAATTATATAGTGATGAAAGGAATCCCCAAATTTTATAATTTACCAAAAACCAATAACAAATATTATAAACCCTAGTGCAATAAATACATTTCAATTACATTAAATTCAGAAATTGGACAGGGCAAGAATTTATAGACAGTCTTCAAAGCAGCTACCATGACCATGTTCAATGAAGGAAGGGTGGAAGCTCTTGAAACAAATAGTTAGAAGACATCTTAAATAAGAAGTAGAACTTATAAAAAGAACAAAATGGAGAATTTAGAGTTGAGAAAATATGTAATATCTGAAAGAAGAGAATCACTTTATAGACTTAATAAAAGAATGGAGATGATAGATGAAGAGCCATTAAAACTGAATATAGATTAGTAAAAATTATCCAAACTGAAGAAGCATGAGGAAGATTCAAAATAAATGGTTATAATAGGGACCTACAGAATAATATGTAGATGTGTAACATTTGTGCCATTGGAATCTGAGAAGGGGAAAAAACTGATACAGAAAAAGGTTTTGAAGAAATAATGGTCTATAACATCCCATAATTTATGAAAAACAAGAAGTTCTGCAAAACCCATTATGGTTAAACTCAAAGATAATCATGCCTAGATACATCATAATCTGGTAAAAGCAAAAGATTAAAGGAAAACATCTTGAAGCAGCTGAGAAAAATGACCAAGTATAGGAAGCAATGGCTTTTACAACTTCAGATTTTTCATCAGAATCATGGAGACCAGGGGTGCCTGGGTGGCTCAGTGGGTTAAGCCGCTGCCTTCAGCTCAGGTCATGATCTCAGAGTCCTGGGATCGAGTCCCGCATCGGGCTCTCTGCTCAGCAGAGAGCCTGCTTCCCTCTCTCTCTCTCTGCCTGCCTCTCCATCTACTTGTGATTTCTCTCTGTCAAATAAATAAATAAAATCTTTTAAAAAAAAAAAAAAAGAAATCATGGAGACCAGAAGGCAGTATAATCATAATCCAGAATTCTACATCCAGTGAAAATATCTTTAAAAAAAAAAAGACTGAAATAAAGGAATTTTCATGTGAGGGGAAACAATGAACCGATTGATAGGAAACTTGCTCTAAAAAATGCTGAACGATGTTCTTCAGAAAAAAGAAAAGAAATTATACTAAAAGAAAACTTGTAAACTCAAGAATGAATGAGTGAAGAAGAACAGAATTGATAAATAATTTGGGAAATGTAATAGATTATTTTTCTTATTCTAGGTCTTTAAAATACCTATGACTATTAAAAATTATAATCCTGTCTGAGAAGTTTCTCCATGTATATAGATGTATCCCATATTACAATTAAAGCAAAAGGAGGAAAGGAATCTATATGACTATAAGGTTTTTATAGTCACTTGAAGTGATAAGATAGTAACTGTAGGGAAATTGTGAAATTTTAGATGTGTATATTTTAATCTAGAGAGCAATTGCTAAAAAACACTGTACAAAGAAATATAGCAAAAAACCCAATAGATCAATAAAAATGAAATACTAAAATAAAATGAATAAGACACAAAGAAATTCAGAAATAAGAAAAAAGGCATAAAAAGAGATAAATAGAAAATTATAAAAAGATAACATAGTTCCAAACTAAACAATACTTGCACTAAATGGAAATGGTATTAAGTATAAATTATATCAATTTAAAGAGACAGCCATGCTGGATTAAAAAGAACAAAAATAAATATTACCCAATCATATGCTATTTATAAGGAACTCTGTAAGTTTGGATATGATGATATAGATAAATATAAAGTAAAAGGACAGAAAAGGATACACAATGCAAACACTAATCAAAGGACTTACTGGAGTTGTTATATGAATATCAAAGTAAATTTCAGATCAAATAATATTACTAGGAATGATAGAGACTGTGTTACAATGATAAAGTTTTCAACTTATCAAGAATGTATAACAATCTTAAACATCTACATAACCCAATAACAGAACTTCAAATTTCATGAAGCAAGAAAATGATAGAAAAGAAGACATCAAAAGTTGAATCACAATTATACTTTGAGATTTCCACACCCTTTCCTCAATAATTGACAAAAGTAGGCAGAAAATTGTCAGTGATATAAAAAAACTGCATAGCACTAACAATGAACTTGACTAAATTGACATTTATAAAACACTATATTCAACAATAGAAGAATACACATGCTTTTCAAGAACCCATAAAAATTGATCAGAAAAGACCATAAAATAATTCTTAAGAAATTAAAATGATTGACATAGTGCAATGTCTAGTCTCTGACCTTAACAGAATTAACTTAAAAACTAGTAATGAAAAGATATCTTAAAAAAGTACAACTATTTGGAAATTAAACAGCACAGTTCTACACAGTTTATGTTTCAAAGAAGGCTCAAATTTAATTAAACAATTTGAACTAAATAAAAATTAAAACATTCAAAATTTGTGTGATGGTGCAAAGCAGTACTCAGAGGGAAATTTCTAATTAATGTTTTTTTTAATAAAAGAAGAAAATCTCAAAACCATGATCTAAATTTCCAGATTAAAGTCCTAGACAAAGAAAAGCGAATTAAAATGAAAGTATCAGAAGAAAGGAAATCATAAATATAAAAAGCAGAAATCATTGAAACCGAGGAAGGACAATAATAGAAAAAAAATTCAATGAAATGAAACAGTTTTTTGAAAAGATCAGTAATATTGATAAACTCCTAGGCAGATTAAGGGAGAAATAAGAGTAGAAGACACAAGTTACCGATATTAGTGATGAAAGAGGGAGTATCTCTACAGACCTCACAGACAATTATAAGGGAATTTTATAAGCAATAGTTTGTCATAAATTTGTATAGACATATGGTTTCACTTATTTGTGGAGCATAACAAATAGCATGGAGGACATGGGGTGTTAGAGAGGAGAAGGGAGTTGGGGGAAATTGGAAGGGGAGGTGAACCATGAGAGACTATGGACTCTGAAAAACAGTCTGAGGGGTGTGAAGTGGCGGGGGGGGGGCGGGGGGGAGGTTGGGGGAACCAGGTGGTGGGTATTAGAGAGGGCACGGATTGCATGGAGCACTGGGTGTGGTGAAAAAATAATGAATACTGTTATGCTGAAAATAAATAAAAAATAAATTTAAAAAAAAATTTGTATAGACATTTGTTTCCTTAGACATAAAACTACAAATTTCTGAGCCATGCACTGAATTCAGGATTCCCGTGGAGAGTCTGTGCTGCTGAGTCAAGAAAAGGATACAAATGTTTTGAATTTCTACTCAGAGTTAGCCTTTTCCTTGCCACGGACTAAAGAGTGCCAAAGCCAGGGATGGTTGACTGGAAACTTAACTTAGATTTGACTGCATAGAAATAAACCCTTTTAAGGACTCCAGGGTCTTTCGAGATGGCATCCCAGGCTATCACTCAAGTTGGTACTATTGACAGAGCTAATTGTCTCCAAGCAAAGTTTCCTATAGGTACTCGTCATATATAGGTCCATAGTGAAATTTTCAACAATCTACAATGAAAATTGGGAAATTAAGTATAACAATACCTTTAAAAAATAAAGTTGTATTAATTCCACTTAAATGACTTATTTTTATTCTGAGATTATATCCTCCTTCTAGAATTCAGAAGCATTAGGGTCCAGCCCATAGATTGGCTGAATTTGCCTTATCATTTTATTCCTGCCCCTGTATTTTTGAAAACTTAGCTCTGTTCTTGATATTTTCTATCACTTTGCCTTTGATAGAGTTCCCTGGATATGATTGGATACTGCATCTCACATCAATTATATCTTATAAATGCTTTTGGGAACATGCCACTAACTTTCTCTCTTGGAATCACACCCACCTCCTTTGTAACTTGATTTTTCTCTGATAATTAGACTCACTTTCCACCCACTTGAACTTGATTTAGAATTATTGGATCTTCTCTGTCCTACTCAAAAATCCTTTGCTTCTGACATTGAGGCATTTTAAAAATTTACTGTTAACTTGACCTTGAGCTTACAGATCGATTTGATCTTGACCCTGAACTTACAGAGCCACTCCCAGAGCTACTGCCTTTTCCAAGCCAAGGTGATGACCCCCAGTGCCCTATCCTCTACTAAATACATATGTCAGAGTACCTTTTTAGTCAAACAGCGCAGCATCTGTATTTCCTTGACACGCAGATTTTATGGTTCTTCAGTGAAGCCGTGATGTGTCTCGATGAAGTGGGCGGGGAGATGGGACATCCTACATATGCAACCAGCTGGCCCCCTTACTATGGAATAGGGATATCCTGGCAGCACTATGCAGGATGTTCAACCTCCCGGCCCATGTGAACGTGAACTGCTGCACTGCGAAGTTCTGGTTTCTGTGAGGGGCTCGTTGTTGATTGATGCTTCTCTGTGTGAACATGAAGGCTTCCTCCAACCTGATCTTCTCCTCCTGAAGAACTGGTTATGGTTATTAATAGCCTAAATAATCTAGAAGCCTGGTAACTAATAACCCACCTCTTATTCAGAATTAAGCTCCATATTCTGACAATATAATTTTCCATTGACTTAAAGAGAGAAAATTCTTTTAACACCTGAAGGGTTTGATATGATGTAGAAAATCTTTTGAAAAACACCCTGGATTTGCTCCCCTGAGATAGTCCCACAGTCCACATACCCTGGAGTTTTCCACGTAATTTACAATTACATTCCTTTCAAGATGACTTTAAGTCTTCTGTTATGGGCATATGGTTAAACAAACAAACAAAAAACAACAACAAAAAACAATCTGATGATATTTTCTTCTGTGGAAGTCTCACCAGTTTTATGGATCTTGGGTGGTGGGAAAGAGAGAAGGACGTAGAAGAAATCATGAATATTTTATTTTCCTGGTGGTCTTAGCTTAACCAAGTTCAACTTAATGAGGATTTGCGCTACATGGCTCTACCTTCTAGTCACTAGATTTCTTGAACTAGATTTTTTGAACATTATTATTCAAAAGAGAAAGGAATTTAAACAGTGTTTTATCCATGCCACTAAGAAAGTTTCATGCTTAATTTGAACATTAGAAGTTTAATTTCTTTTCTTTTTTTTTAAAGATTTATTTATTTATTTATTTGAGAGAGAGGGTGAGAGATAGCACACGCAGAGGGTAGGGGTAGAGGGAGAAGCAGACTTCCCGCTGAGCTGGGAGACTAATGTAGGACTTGATCCTTGGACTCTGGGATCATGACCTGAACTGGAGGCAGACGCTTAACGAGCTGAGCCACCCAGGTACCCCAAAGTTAAATTTCAACAGGAATCAAATAAACGCAACAGACTCATATACATGTGTGTCCTTTTTTTTCACATGAAGCTTCTCTTTACACAAAGTTCTTGATTAGGTTGAGGAAGTTACTTTCTATTTTAATTTGGGTTTTCTTTTCTTTTCTTTTTTGTTTTTTAAAATCACGAAAGGGGGTTGGATTTTGTCAAATGCTTATTTGTGTCTATTGAGGTCATCAGGTAGTTTTTGTCCTTTATTCTGTTGGTAAGGGGTATTGTATTGATTGAGTTGCACATGTTGGAACAACTTTGCTTTTCTGGGATAATATCCATTTTCTTGGCGTTCAGCCCTTTTTATAGACTGCTAGGTTCAATTTATCTAGCATTTCGTTAAGGATACTTGCATCTATATTCATAAGAGATATTGATCTATAGATTTTTATTTTTCTTGTCTTGTCTTTGTCTGGTTTTGGCATCAAGATAATATAGGAATTCCCCTCTCTTTTGTTTGTGCAAGATGTTTTGATGACGATTCTCTGGAAATGAGGGTCTGAAGGAGCTCTAACCCTGTTCTGTTCCCCTCTGGCAGCTGTTAGGCAGCTGGTTTGCATCCTGATTGTAGGCTGTTGGTTTTTAAGTTTACCCTGAAGCCTGAGAGAGGACACGAGACTGGGGCAAGTTAAAAATGCCACAGAGACTGCTGTTCTTACTGAGATTCGGTCATTTTTCTTGAATAAATATTCCCCAATTGCCGTAAGCTTTCAGTTAACTTCCAGAGGCCTGAATTAGTTGATTCTGATAATTTTTGTAATTTTTCCTGTTGCTTTTAACCAAGAGAGGATTTTGGAAGTCCCTAGTCCACCATTTTGGCTGATGTTCACAATGCGATTTTTATGTAAGGAAATATATCTTCAAATTTTATAACATCGGAAAGTTTAGAAATTGTAGGAAATCTTTCATGCTGAGACCGTATTATTAGTATAAAGAATGGAATGGGGATTTTGAATAGTAGTATGAATGAGAACATGGAAATGTTCATGTCATGTTCATATCTAGTTCCCAATATCAAGGGCTGCATTATATACGCTTTCCTAAATAAACCTGTAGGTGTATTTTACACTGTTTTTTGATGCAGTATTTTAACATTAATAATTGTCTCAAATATTTTATGCCACTCATTTATCTTTTAAAATTTATGTCTAGATCTTGCTTCAATTATTTTATTCCAGTTTATTTTACATTATTTAAAAGTATTGCCGCAATAAAGTGTTGTATTGTATATGTAGCCAAATTGGTCATTCTTCTCATTTGTGTCATCTCCTATGACTTGCTCATCTCAGATGTTAGGTAAATAGCCAATAGATGAGTAAATATCCTATTCAGTTTCTTCTTATTTTTCTCTGGATACTTTTTTTTTTTAAGATTTTATTTATTTATTTGACAGAGAGAGATCACAAGTAGGCAGAGGGAGAGGAAGGGAAGCAGGCTCCCCACTGAGCAGAGAGCCCGATTCGGGGCTTGATCCCAGGACTCTGGGATCATGACCCAACCCAAAGGCAGAAGCTCCAACCCACTGAGCCACCCAGGCGCCCTTCTCTGGATAAGTTTTAAAGAGTCCTTTCTTAAAAGTCTTCCCAGAATCAATTTTTGAGTGTGAAGAGACTTGAGTATCTCAAATTTAACATGTTTTCTTTTAGCATTGACTTTGATGCCTCATTTATTGTAAATAGTATGACTCATGTTCTACTTTTTCCCCCCTTTTGTTTCTGCTTACTCCTACAAACACGCATTATTATTATACTGGCTGTTGGCTTAGAATATAGTAAAAATGGTTTTTCTGTTATTATCTTTGGAAAGTGTTTATTAGGAGTATGCACTGAAGTTTATTAAATGACTTTCGGCCTCTCCCAGGATGAACCATAGTGTATTGTGTTTAACCTACTGTAATACCATATTGATATATTTTATAATATAGCGAAAATCCTTATATTCATTAGATAAAAAGAAACTAGCATTAGTTAGTATATTTCTTTTCTAAGAAACCTTACATGGATGATGTCTTTGATGCCTCAAAATAACAGTATAATGCAGTTAGAGATTAAAATTAAAAACCCTGAGGTTTGGTGATGTTCATACTCCAAGTTATGCAGTTGTAATTTGGCATTAGTATACATAAGAAAAAAAAAAAGAAAAAGAAAAGTATAGAGATGAAAAGCCATGCTGCTTATTCAATATGCACTATATTTCATTAAAAATTTTCCAGTGTTAGTAACTGGGTGTTCACTGTATAATGAAGAGGCTAACATGTAAACAAAAATTTTGGTACAAAGAGATAAGTGCTATGACAGGTAGCACACATGATGTTCTGGAAATACAGAGAATGATAAACTTAACTCCCCCCCAGGTTTATGAGATAAGGCTTCTCAGAGAAGGCTGGAGAGGGAAGAAATGAAAGTCTGGAAGAAGCCAGTGATTTGGGGAACACATCAAGGAGATCGGAGTGATGTTCCAGAACAGGCTATTTGTGAATAAGGGAGTTAGAGAGCTGGAAGGAAGAATTTCATACAGCGGCCCCCACTTATCCACAGGGGATACATTCCAAGACCACCAGGGGACGCCGGAAACTGTGGATGGTACTGAACCCTGTGTACACTATTCTTTTTCCTGTACCTACATACTTGTCATAAAGTTTAATTTATAAATTAGGCATTATAAGAGATTAACAACCATAACTAATAACAAAATAGGACAATGTAACAATATACCATAATACAAGCTTTGTGAATGTGGTTTCCTCTCTCTTTCTCTCTCTCAAGATATCTTACTGTATTGCACTCACCCTTCTTGCGATGACGTGAGATGAGAAAATGCCGGGGTGATGAGATGATGTGAGGGAATGACGCAGACATGGTGACTACGAGTGACCTTCTGACTCTGTGTCAGAAGAAGGAGCCTGGGCTTTGGGCCCGCATCACTGAAACTGCTGAAAGCCAAAACCACAGGTGAGGGGGACTACTGAATTGAGAAGTAGGAAGTTGATGATTGAGGTAGAGCAGTTCTCGAGTTTTGGCAAATTAAAAGAATAGCCATAAAAATCATGGGTTGTTTGAATTGCCAGAAAGGTTGTGCTTTAAAAAAGGTTTAGTGTGGGGCACCTGGGTGGCTCGGTGGATTAAGCTGCGGCCTTCATCTTAGGTCATGATCTCAGAGTCCTGAGATGGAGCCCTGCATCAGGCTCTCTGCTCAGCAGGGAGCCTGCTTCTTCTCTCTCCGCCTACTTTTGATCTCTCTTTCTCTGTCAAATAAATAAATAAAATCTTAAAAAAAAAAGGTTTAGTGCTAGATTATTTGTCAATAATTCCAACTATCCAGTTCCCTACACTTTCTGTGCTGCCAAATTTTTTCAGTTAATGCAGTTTTTCTCGTTCTCCAACTTCTTTTCCCCTCCTAATAAGTTAGAAACCAAGGCTGGGAATGAGTCAGGATTTCCTTTTAACAGTTTCCCCTTCTAACTGAGGACATGAAACCTTGGCTGAATTTTAGTATCATTTTGAATTCTAGTCCCATCATTGTAGTTTTTATAAACATTTAAAAATTCTACCACAGAGGCAGCACTACTTATTAATTTCGAGTAGGGTTTTATATTTCTTTTTGTTTGATTTTACAGGATGTGTACGAAATTTGAAAAGCAGTCTCCAGCACTTTTACAAATTGTTACTTAAGGTAAACCAAAAGGAGATCTTTTAGCTTTCACATGGGATTGAAGGAAATCTATTAAGGAGAAAGCTGTGCCTAATTGCCTGAAGTAGCTATATATCTTTCAAGTCATCATTCCAAATATCCCTCTAGCCCTTCTAAATATAATGCATTGATTTTGAAAGGATGTAGAGCGAATTTATGGTCAAGTAGATCAAAATAAAACAGTGTCAAGTAGAAGCAGCAAGAAATGAAAGTCTCCCAGAAAAGGCACTCTTCTAGTTAATATTCTCTGGAAAACCTGCCAAGGATGAGTAAAGCTTTATTTTAGTGAAGGACAGAAATGCTTACAACACAGAACACTATTTATTACATAATTTGCTCTGTGGAACTCGGTAGATGAACACAGATTTTCTTTCAGCCAATGTGAACAACGCATGGCTCTATTTTGGACCGGGAAGATTTATGTTTTGTCATGGTTTTGTCATTCTGTTAATACCTGTATAACATTACTGGTGTCAATTACCTAATATTACTAGTAATATTACCTAATATATTCTTAGTAGCACTCAAGTCACATTTTAACTTCCTACTAATGAATTGCATAGAGTGTCTGTTGGCCTACAAATTCTTTTTTTTTTTAAGATTTTATTTATTTATTTGACATACAGAGATCACAAGAAGGCAGAGAAGCAGGCAGAGAGAGAGGGGGAAGCAGGCTCCCTGCCGAGCAGAGAGCCCAATGTGGGGCTCAATCCCAGGACCCTGGGATTGTGACCTGAGCTGAAGGCAGAGGCTTTAACCCACTGAGCCACCCAGGCGCCCCAGCCTACAAATTCTTAACACTGGTTAGGTGCATACTGGGTATAGTTTTGGGTTATACAACTTTACTGGAAAATCCTGAAGATGATTACAAACATTATCAAAGTAAGTCTATAGGATTTCACTAAACTGTTAACGTTGCTTAGCTGTCAGGGACACACAACATTAATTATGGCTTATAAATAATCTTGTACAGATATTTCCTCATGTCATCAAGTATAAAACTTGAGTAAAGAGATAATAACTATGAAATTGGGGTGAAAAAGGAAGGATTAATTTACTCTGAGATCAGATATCTGCTTTTTACTCTAGTCTCATCTCTAGCTATTGTCCCTTTTTGTTTCCCCCAGTCTTTGTACATTTGACTCTTTTTTTAGAGTGGGGAGGGGCAAAGGGAAAGGGAGAGAAAGAATCTTAAGCATACTCCATACCCAGCACGGAGCCCGACCAAGGACTGATCTCACAACTCTGCGATCATGACCTCAGCAGAAATCAAGAGTCAGATGCTTAACTGACTTAGCCACCTAGGAGCCCCCATTTTGACTTTTTTTGCCTAGAATGACATCTGTAAAAATATCCCATATTTAGGCCCCTTTCCTGCTCCACTAGACAAGTTCCATAATTAAAAACCTGGCTGAGGCAGTACTTCATCTAGGAAGTCCTTACTAAAGTTACACAAATGGAATTCATTACTCCATATATCTTCCCATAGTACCCTGAGTATATCTCTAGGTTAGCGTATATATTTTACTGTAATTTTCTGTTTATTTGTCCTGGTACATTGTAGATTTCTTGACATTGCAGCCTGTGTTAGTACTCTGTAATGTTTCACACAGCTCAGTTAATCACATAGATGTCAGTCTGCACATGTATGGTGTTATAAGTCCCTGATTATTGACATAAACAGCCTTACTCAGCCTCGGAACAACGAGAAATAGACCTATTAGTGTATTAGGAGCACCTCACAACCAAACCCTTCTCCCTGTGAGGGCAAGCTATTCTCACTGCCTAGGTTCCTGGTACCTAGATTTTCCAGCATTCTTGCTACAGAAAGAGATCTTTGATCAACTGGAAACATAATTTGTCATTCTGTCTGGAAGCAGAATATCTACTTTTGGTCTTCCATATCTCATCCCAGTTCTAGACTCCTCTGCATTAAAATCTTCTCCTGTGTTGTATTTTTTCTTTTTGCTTTTTCTTTTTTTTTAAAAGATTTTATCCATTCATCTGACAGACAGAATACAAGTAGGCAGAGAGAGAGAGGAGCAGGCTCCCCACTGAGCAGAGAGCCTGATGCGGGGCTTGATCCTAGGGCCCTGGGATCATTACCTGAGCCAGAGGCAGAGGCTTCAACCCACTGAGCCACCCAGGCGCCCCTTGTGTTGTATTTTCTATCAAGACTGAATCTCAAGAATATTGAAAGCCCCTGATGGGACATCACAAACAACTGCCTCGAATTGTCCAGATACTCTGTTTGAACTGTTATTTGGTGACTTAGACTTGGAATTTTGATTCAATCTGCTGAGCCAGTCTTTAAGATGGGGATAGCATTTTTGCTGTAGTATTTTATCATGCACTGGAAAAAAAAGTTATGAAGGTGTTAATGGGCCTCCTCCATCAAACTGTCATCAAGAGTTTCCAAATCCTTATTTCTTGAGACTGTTTCTGACATGATTTAATCTTTGAGAGTGTAGTTTTAAACGTTTGCATGCATTAATAAAGGAGAGCATGAACTATATTTTCTATATTTATGATAGTTTGTTGGGGTGATTTCCATCTGTGAGGTGGTATGACCTTTTATGAATGCAAATAGCTAAAATAAATAAAGCTTTAAAGACTTTTCTACTTCATAAATTTATAGCATTTTTTAAACAATGAATCATAAACTCAAATATTAAAGGAACTTTTGCCTGATAAAAATTCAAATATTTGTTATACTATTTAATATTTTTACTTTTATTTAACAAAATATCTGCTATTTACTGTAGTAATTCAATTTATAAACTGGTATTACTTGGGAAGATTGGAAGTTAGTATCAGCTACTTCAATTCACTAACAGGTATTTTTGGGCTTAGCAAGATGGTATTTTCTTCACTCTCTTTATACACATTCTGGATTTGTCCATGCTACCAGAGAATGTCTTCATAGAACATGACCTCGTTTTCCTAATGTAGTTTTGTTAAATGTATAAACCATGTAAGGGATTGCGGGGGGGAATTGGGGTAACCAAGGAAGAAGCCACAGAGTTTTGGGGTGGCTACCACTGTAAATAATGCTTCCTTTCCACAGAAATTGATTTGGGTGATTAAATAACCATTCACAAAATAGTAAGAGAGAGAAAGTAGTAGGACTAAAAATATCTCAAAAATCGTGGCTGCACAGAGCAGTTCGAAAAGAGTGACGGTAGGAAGAAATGGTTGTTTTACCATGTGGAACTCTGAATGTTTGAAGCATGAACTGGTGGTTGTTCCTGGATGACTAATGAAGGCACATGCTAGAAACAGGTAGTAGTTTGCCAGGAAGCAAAAACTTTTCCATGAAGAAGCTTCCTATAATAATTGCTCTCTTATCTTCTACTCAGACCATGCGTTTAGAAACATACTGACACAAAGCATTTAGCCTTGATAGCCAAACTGCTGATTCAATACGCTAATATATTTCTCAGTGAATTAAATGTCTATAATGAGTGCCTGAATGACAACATATTGCCATGACCCTTGTCTTTTCCATAAGGCAGATATTGCCATGATTAAAGGGAAGAGAAATGCCATGCAAAGGTGAAGAAGTATGTAAGAGTTTCCCAGATATGAGTGTTCCAGATATTTTGTGACATCTGTATGTTCTTTGAACAACTTACTAGATTACCATTGTCACCATACTACTTAAATATTTTTTGTTACCCAAACACTTTAAAGCATTCTATAGACATTAGCATGCTAAACTTCTAAAAAACATGAAAAAAAATAGCAAAATAAAAAAATAAAAACCATATAGAGTGGGGTCTGGGGGAAATTATGAAAAGACAAAATTGATCTTTGGACACTTTCTTTACTTTTAAACCTCTTTCATTAATGGCATCTATATTTCAATCATGCATTTTGAATTAAGATTAAACTCCTATTGTTGGCATTGTAGGGAGTGGCAAGTGAGGGAAAAATATTTTGGCTGGTGTGGGAGGGCTAAACAACCCGAGTGGCGTCCCTCAATTCACACTCAGAGACTTACTCTGACTCTCAAGTGTTCCAAGGCTTCCAGGAGCACACTTAGCCATTCTCTCTATGTAAGCAGTTTATTCATCTTACTATGCCACATTTTGTCAATTTTATTAATCAATGGTCTATATAATTAACTCTAAAATATTTCTATAAATTGGCTTTAAAATCAGAAATGGTACATTTTAGCTGGACAACCATCCCATATTCATTTTGGGGTGAGGTGTGGACATTTTTCTAGATATTTTTTAATGTGATGAAAATCTTGCTTCAAAATTGAAATTGAAGACACGAAGTAGCAAAAGAAAAGGTGTTCAGACAGGTACAGGGTTGTATTAATGGACAGACTGTGGAACTGTATCACAACAGAAGGGCCTGAGACAGGGCCAAGAGGCAACAAAGGCTGACCTGGGAATGAAGCTGTGTGTCTACAGCTTGAGGAAAATATGCATCATAGGCCGAAGTTTGAGAAACAGGTAGGCAGGGAACAAAAGAATCAAAGGCAAGAAGAAATGACTAGGAAGTAAAATGGAGCAATTGTGATATCCCTTGGGACGGAGCAGGATAAGCACAACAGGATAAAAAGCCTCATTTAACTCATTGGTAGCTCTACTGAATCCCGGTTGCTGTCCTCTTTCTTTTAGATGAAATAAACTATTTGGCCACATTCCTAACTTTCGACCTTTTTTATCATTTGTTCCCTGGATGGTCATCAACTTCTTTTTTTCTTTGGCTAACAAACAGATAAACCTTCCTCTTGGGATAAAAACATTTATAAAATCTAAAGGTAAAGGGCTTAAAGCATAGGAAAAGCTTATAGTCTGGATTTTAGATTTGGATGTCTTTAGTAGATGGTAGTCGAAAGTATGAAAGTGGAATGTATTGCCCGGGGGAAAAATGTAGGGGAAGCAGACACCAGACCAAGAACTTTGATAGCTTTTTGAATTACTTTCTGCCTCAAATTTATGTTACTGCAACAAGTCCCTGGAAATGTCAGTGGAAGGTTCTCAAAGGACCACTAGCATAGAATGTTGTTGGACAAAAGCCCAGACTCCTTGTCATTTGAGACCATTTAAAATTGATCAGCATTCTACAGGCTTCTGGTGCAAGCAGTCATTTAAAAAGTTTAAAACTTTTTTACTTTTTTTAAAAAAAAAGTTTAAAACTTTTTTACTTGTAAAGAGATTACAAAACCTTACTTCCAGAAGTCATATACTAAAGCCAAAGTGTTCTAAGTTTTTATTTTATTCTTTTTTGATCACTTTAATGTCTCTTGGCTACTGCAAAAGTTTGTAAAAAAATTTATATGGGGCGCCTGGGTGGCTCAGTGGGTTGAGCCTCTGCCTTTGGCTCGGGTCATGATCCCAGGGTCCTGGGATCGAGCCCCGCATCGGGCTCCCTGCTCGGTGGGGAGCCTGCTTCCCTTCCTCTCTCTCTGCCTGCCTCTCTACCTACTTGTGATCTCTCTCTCTGTCAAATAAATAAATGAAATCTAAAAAAAAAATTTATATAAAATTTTAACATTATGTCATTTTAGAAGGAACTGTTTCACTCATTCTCTCTCTCTCTCTCTTTTTAAAGGTTTTTTATTTATTTATCAGAGAGAGAGAGAGAGTGAGCGAGCACAGGCAGGCAGAGTGGCAGGCAGAGGCAGAGGGAGAAGCAGGCTCCCTGCTGAGCAAGGAGCCTGATGTGGGACTCGATCCCAGGATGCTGGGATCATGACCTGAGCCGAAGGCAGCTGCTTAACCAACTGAGCTACCCAGGCATCCCCTCTTTCTCTTTTTGAAGATGTTATTTATTCATTTGTTTGATATAGCAAGAAAGAGCATGCAAAGGGAGAGAGAGCGCCAGTGGGGGAGAAGCAGAGGGAGAGGGAGAAGCCGACTTCCCGCTGAACAGGGCCCTCCCAGTGTGGAGCTCCATCCCAGCATCCTGGGGTCATGACCTGAGCCGAAGACAGATGCTTAAACAACTGAGCCACCCAGGCACCCCTAGAAGGAACTACTTCTTAATACTTTTCATCTCAACCTGATATGAAATAGAACTGTACTATTTTAGATTGAGAACCTTATTGTACAGCAACGTTTGTTAGTCCAGCATTGCACAACCTTTACTCTATTATACTACAGGGGAAGGAGCGTGGACCCTGAAACTAGACAAACCTGAGTTTCAGGCACAACATCACTAGCTTAGGTTCACCTCCTTCATGGAGCCATTCTTGGAACTCTTCCTCCTCCCTCATTAACTACTTTCCCTTTGTGTTCATAAGAAACTCTAGCCTAGATCTAACTTTGCACTGCACTTAGGCCACATGGGATTAAAATGATCAGCTACTGCGTCCGTTTCCTATAGGTACAGAAGTATTTTACTCGACACAGAGCCCACACACTTTAGGTCCTCCATTAAGTGTTTGGAAAGACAAATTAATAGACAATATATCAGTGGCTCCATTTATCTTTTTCTTAAGGAATGATAAGAGGGGGATGATAACAATAATTCAGACTCTTGGATAAAAAGGACCTAAGCATAATGTGTCAGTAAAATAAGACCAGAAAATGTAAAGCTAAAGGCATCATTTTGAGCAAAACTTGAAGCAAGAAGGCAACCTCATGCTGAAATGCTCTGATTTTTCATCAAGGGCAACATGATTATTGGATTTGGTTAGGTAGATGAAGGAGTTTCTGGCATTAGTTTGGCTCTTTGGAAATGCTGATGCATATTCCTGAGAAAAAGTTGAATTTGTGACACTTTATGGCACATTCTAAGGTGACTGCCTTTAAAAAAAAAATGTAATTTTCTCATATTCCCAACGGGAGTGTCAAGAAATAACACAGAAACTCTGTGTAAAAGCTCTTGATTTCCCATCACTGTGTCTAATAGTATCATTAAGTTGGACTCTAAAGTTAGCTTCCGTAGACTCCTATTTGCTCAAATAAATGAAGTGGATAAAAAAGCTCATTATATTGTATTTGGTACTCTATGAAGCTAAAATCAAGTGTGAATCCATCCTAGCCAGTGTTAAGTATTCAACAGATAGCCCCCACTATTCTATTGCAAAGTCCCTGTGATTGATTCCAAAATTTCAATTCCTCAACTTAAAATAATTTATAAGGTAGCTCTCTCAGGAACATGGTGCAAGAAGTCTCATAAATGGGGGCTGCCTGGGTGGCTCAGTGGGTTAAAGCCTCTGCTTTCAGCTCAGGTCATGATCCAGAGTCCTGGGATCGAGCTCCGCACCGTATCAGGCTCTCTGCTCAGCGGGGAGCCTGCTTCCCTTCCTCTCTCTCTGCCTGATTGTGATCTCTGTCTATCAAATGAATAAATAAAAAAAAAAAAATCTTAAAAAAAAAAAGAAATCTCATAAATGGTCCTCTTTTGAGATAAGGGGAATTCTTTGTTAATCTTTTACCTCATCGTACTACTACTTTCACTGAAAGACTGTGGCTTGGAAATGTGTCGAAATTGAAGAGAACTGCAATAGTTTTTTAAAAATTATGATAATTCATTTGAATAAATATATATTACTCACACACACATATTCAATCTGGTCTCTTGACAAAGTTCTTCCTATAGTTAGATTTTGTCGAAGTGGTAATAACTGTGCTTAAATGCTCAAATTCCGGCGTGCCTGGGTGGCTCAGTGGGTTAAGCCTCTGCCTTCAGTTCAGGTCATGATCTCAGGGTCCTGGGATCAAGCCCCGCATTGGGCTCTCTGCTCAGTGGGGATCCTGTTTCCCTCTCTCTCTCTCTGCTTGCCTCTCTGCCTACTTGTGATTTCTCTCTCTGTGTCAAATAAATTAAAAAAATCTTAAAAAATGCTCGAATTCCATCAGGGAGTCGATGTTCAACTTGGTAGGAACTGACTCATAAAATTAGAGAAACCTAAATAAAGTATGATTGATAGTGGGGGGGAGGGGGGCAAATATGTCACCTCAATTGTCAAAAACAGTGCAGAAATCCTACTCATGTTTGGAACTCAATTTACGACATCTATCTACAGTAAGAAATGACCTTGCATTCCTTTCTATCCTTTGATTCCATGTACATTAATGCTTTTTTTTTCTTGGATGTATTGTTGATGAAAATTGGGGAAAATATGTATGATTCTGAGTGAAATCTCCACTATGATCTAGACAGGTATCTTCTTCTTTTTAAATCTTTTTATATTTTTATTAATTATTTGTTATTTTGTTATGTTAGTTATCATACAGTACATCATTAGTTTTTGATGTAGTGTTCCAAGATTCACTTTTTGCGTGTAACACCCAGTGTTCCGTGCAATCCATCCCCTCCTTAATACCCACCACCAGGCTCACACATCACCTTACCTCCTCCCCTCCAAAACCCTCAGTTTGTTTCTTAGAGTCCACGTCTCTCATGGTTTGTCTCTCCCTCCAATTTCTCCCAATTCACTTTTCCTTTCCTTCTCATAATGTCCTCCATATTATTCCTTATGCTCCACAAGTAAGTGAAACCATATGATAATTGACTTTCTCTGCTTGAATTATTTCACTCAGTATAATCTCCTCTAGACAGGTATCTTCAAATGCTTATTGGTTAAGGCTGTATGCGTAGGCAACATAGAAAAGTCAGAGATAAAAAATCCACCAAAAATAAAACTTGAGGAAAAAAATTGTAAATGAGGCTTTGGTAGTTGTGTTAATGTGTAGGTCTGCTCTTCCCCATTGCCTAATAAAGACTGCAGAATACTCTCTATTACCTAATATGGTCTCTCTAAGTTCTCTCACTGCTGCCTTACCTTCCCTACTGCTTGCCAGGCTGCCTTGAGTCCCTCTGTGACTAATACGAGTGGACACACCCACACTGAAAGGTCTATGGAGTCCTAGCCAACAAGATGCAACTTGCGCACACAGAATACATCTCACAAGATGTGAGTTACTTCAGTGATGAGGGTTAAATAAACCACTATATAAGCTTGCTCCTGGGGAGCCTGTGTGGCTCATTTGGTTAAATGTCAGTCTCTTCATTTTAACTCAGGTCGAGATCTTGGGGAGTTGTGAGATGGAACCCCATATCAGGCTCCCCGGTGAGCGGGGAGTCTGCTTGGGATTCTCTCTCTCTCCCTTTCTCTTTGTCCCTCTCCCTCCCTTTCTTTCAAATAAATAAATAAATATTTTTTAAAAACTTTCTCTTATGGAATAGGCCAGAATGTAATACATAATTGATAATATTCTGGATTAATTTCTTGCCAGATTGGTCTCTGTCAGTCACAAAGGCTACAACTATGCTGTAAAGTTCTGCTAGTAACATCTATATTTATATAAGTGTTGCAGTAACATGTAGACCATTTTCAGCTTCTTACTGGATACTGATGTCTGGGTTGCATATTTGCCGTTTGGCATCATATGTTAGTAAAATAAAGACACTAAATACGTATGTGTGTGTGTGTGTGTGTGTAGCTAGAAAATACCAAAGAAATAAATGCTAATTCTTATATTTTCCATCAGTCTGGAGTGTGCTCAGTGCTCAGGGTCAATCCAATGTCACGAATTACTTCTGGGGCATAGAAAGTCCTCCAGTTATGATGACTTGAGAAGTCTGGAGAAAATGCATAAAGAATGAGTATGCATATGGTCAGGAGAATAAAGGGCACAGCATAGGGAATACAGTCAATGATATTGTAATAGTGTTGTATGGGCACAGTATAAGGTACAGAGATGTTGAATCACTATGTTGTACACCTGAAATTCATGTAACATAGTGTGTCAGCTGTACTCAAAAAATTTTTAGAAAAAGAATGGCTATGTATAAAAGATGGCTGCCACCAACCTTACTCTACTTGAATCCGATGATCCTACAAAACTCATTTTTTCTAAGATCAAAATCTTTCACTTCAAGATTTTTAATGGGAAAAACACAGCATCCTATTGTCCAAACAATAAACTCCACATTCTCTTGAATTTTTAAATTCAAGGCGCATTATAGTTTGACATCTGCCTACCGTTTCTAACTTCCCCAAACAAGGACATACCCAGTATTCTTAGTACTCAGCACTAATGTTCCTGGTCATATCATGTATTCTCACATTTTCATTCATTTTTGTGTCATTCCCACTGCTTGGAATGTCAAATCCTACTGCTCCTCTGACTGTCAAAATCCGAGTCATACTTTAAAAAGGTTCTCTAATGTCAACTCTCTCTCGGCAAACATCTAGAATAGTGCCTCACTCACAGTAGACCTTACGTGAATATTATTCAAATAGATACATAAATAAACTGGCAAATAAGGCTTTTGAGTTGATATATTACTTTCAGAATTTTTTGTATACTTCTAATTCAGCATATATCAAATATTATCATAGTGGAATGTATATAATGTATAAATACATTTATAAATATAAGTATTTCTATATAAATAAAGCATATATTTTTACATATAGTTATATGCAGTTATATACGTTAATGTAAGTGTTCTGTAATACAAAGTGTCCCGCCTAATATTAACTTGTTGTTAAATGAGTGAATGTATCTACTGCTAAAGTCAAGTCTATAATACTTATTACTTTTCATTTGAGTTATTTATAAGTGTTTTAGATATTGAAAAGAGTTTATTTTTCTGTCCATTATGGTAGGAAAGAATATGTGCTAAAAACTTCAAATATCCTTTGAAAAAAGAAGAAGGAATCTTCTAATTCATTATTTTTATTTTTCAAAGGGGAGGAACTTTGAGTGACTACTGAACTTACGGTTCATGACAACCATTTTTAACTCACAAGTGGTGACATAAACCATGCTAACAAATGCCTAAGAATTCATGTTTGCTTTATCTCATTGTTATTTGTTTAAATTTTATTTTATTTAGGTTCAGTTAATTAACAGATAGTGTGTTACTAGTTTCAGAGGTAGAGTTCAGTGATTCATCAGTTCCTCATTCCATCACGTGCCCTCCTTAATGCCCACCACCTGACATCATTGTTATTTTATCATTCTGAGTGACATTCATTATTAGCAATCTGAGGCAGTGACTGCTTATTTAAAGAATACTGTATTGATGGAGAAATTAGCACACTAAAACCAAAGTTTTGTATCCTTAACATTCATTAACAGTAGCTTTGAGTTTCGAGAAAATGCCATTTGAGCTTGATACTGTCTCAATGACTTCCTCCCTGACCATTAATCGTTAGTCGCCCTCTCACCTCACATGACACTTATTGTATATTTGTCACTTAGTCTAAACTGCTCTGCATTGTTTTTTTAAAAAATCTCTTTCTATAAATATCAAGAGTAGGGATTATGTCTTATATCTCTGTGCCTGAACATTTGAAGGAGAGAAGAATGAGGACAATAGAATGTTCTTGCTCCTCACTCTGTGGTGTTTTTAATAGGAAGGGCATAGTAAGAAACTGGTATGGTCAAAGTTTAAGTAAAATTTAAGTTGTATAGGGGCGCGTGGGTGACTCAGTGGGTTAAGCCTTTGCCTTTGGCTTAGGTCATGATTTCAGGGTCCTGGGACTGAGTGGAGCCTGCTTCCCCCACTCTCTCTGACTGCCTCTCTGCCTACTTGTGATCTCTCTCTCTGTCAAATAAATAAATAAAATTAAAAAAATTAAAGTTGTATAGATAACACTGTAATTTAGAATGGAGAGATAATTTTAAGTATAATTAATTCAGTGTTACACAGTACTGAGGATTTGAGCAATGCTCTCCTTTTGTGGGGGATATTATTATATTATATTATATTATATTATATTATATTATATTAATCGTATCACTACATGCTGTGGATGTATTTGGAAATAACTATCAAAATACTTTATTCATTCATTAACTGCTTAACTGACAGCAGTTATTTCTAAACATTTTAGGAGTTTAGAAGTGTAAGGTAGATTTGTACAGCATAAAACAGGTTTTCTTTTTTCAGTGCTAAGATAATACATTGTCTTTATTATGACCAACAACAGCATATTATAGTTAAGTAGTGTTTTTACATGCTAACACCATCGCATATTTATCTTTTTGTGGAAAATATGATGGCTTTTTACTTAATTGTAATCTGAAGAATATAAGCACCATTTGAAATTTCTTTTTATGTAGACAACATACTCCAGGCCTGACACATCAGTCAAGACCATTAAGTTATGTATCTTTCTGCTCACATTCCCATTTAAAAATTATTAAATGGAACTGAAGACTTTAGTCATCAACAGTCTATGTTGAAATTCACACATGCTGGGAAAAGTAAAGAGTTAGGTCATTTCCTGACATTAAAACCCCAAGCACTGTGAAGTGGTAAGATTAATTAGTTCCTGGCAGAATCAGGGGCTTTGGTTTTAAAGCAATGCAGTCTGGGTCGATGGTCAGACCCAGATATAGACTCCACTTATGGCTCTCATACTACTTACCTTTGTGTTATTAAAATAATCAGTTAAAAAAACATCAGCTAAGCTCACCAAACCTTAGTTTCCAAGTCTGTAAAATGAGGAAGCTGTGGTATTTGAATTTTAATGTCTTTTCTGGCTCTCAGACCCTGGGTGTAAACTAGTCATTGTCTTCCTAATTATCTGTGGAATACAGATATGTCCAGATCATTCTTTCACTCTCATTGAAATTTTATTAGCAGGGCAATGCTAACATGAATATTGTTCATCCACAGCAACAATAGCTCTCAGTCCTGTTCAAAATCATATGAAGGAAGCAAATAATCTTACAAAAATTTGGATAACCATTTCCAGTAGATGCTTTTCTAAGACCACTGTTGTAGCACATGCATGCCATGACACTTAAGCAAAGTTAATTTTACTATTGTGTCCCAATGGGACATTGCTTGCCCCCTTTCCCTAACTGATGATGGCTCTGTCTCCATATCCCAGGAATGATCCTTTTTCATAGATACTCTTCTTTGCCTGCAGCCAGGTGCTCTAGTCATGAAAACAACCTCATTCCAGTCTTACTACGAGTATTTAGCTTGATGAATAGATATTGCTAGGGCGCCTGGGTGGCTCAGTGGGTTAAAGCCTCTGCCTTCTCCTCGGGTCATGATCCCAAATCCTGGGATCAAGCCCCCCATCACATCGGGTTCTCTGCTCAGCAGGGAGCCTGCTTCCCTTCTTCTCTCTCTGCCTTCCTCTCTGCCTACTTGTGATCTGTCAAATAAATTAAAAAGAAAAAAAAATAGATATTGCCAGCTTCTCAAATGGGAATATGTAAGGAACAATGTGTTCTTTTAAAGCCACTAACCCTATTTAATCCTAATAGCACAACAATTAATTTATTCTTTAATTCACTTAAGGGCTGGAAGTAATAATCTAGGGGTACTTTTGTGCCCATGGATGTTTAGTTTATATGCATAGTAGCTTAGATTAGAAACTCAAAGTGAGGGGCGCCTGAGTGGCTCAGTGGGTTGGGGCCTCTGCCTTCGGCTGGGGTCATGATCCCAGGTCCTGGGATCGAGCCCCGCATCGGACTCTCTGCTCCGCAAGGAGCCTGCTTCCTCCTCTCTCTCTGCCTGCCTCTCTGCCTCTCTGCGATCTCTGTCTGTCAAATAAACAAATAAAATCTTTAAAAAAAAAAAAAAAAAAAAAACTCAAAGTGCAGCATTGCCCAATCTGGGAAACTGAAATCTTAATAATTAGGAAATGAATTAATTAACATATACTATATTATTAGTTTCAGGGATAGAGTTTAAATATTTAGAAATGCAAAAAAAATAAAATAATTAGGGAACTCTATTAAAAATTATAAGAAAATTACATTAGACAGTCTTCACCAAAATTTACCCTAGGCCAACTACAGGTGAACTGGAGCTAAGAGGGCCACAATGTGGCAAGAAAGAATGGTATAGTGGAAAGAGAACAGGGTCAGGGTGACACAGGATTTCTGGTTCCTGTGTTAACAATGACTCATTTTACTATCGTAAGCATGTCATCCTCTCTTGTTTTCAATGTAATGGAAAGAAAAAAAGGAATACTTGGGCAGGTGTTGTACCCAATTCATCACCGTACTTGATACCCAAGAAGAGTGATACTGTTTCCACTACCTACCTCGGTTTCACTGTGTCACTGTGTCACTATCTACATTTTTGTGCTCCTGGTATAAAAGACTGAAGCTCTGGAGTTTGACCGAGCTGGGCTCTAATTTAAGCTCTACCACTCCTGAGCTAGGATAGATTTTTAATCTCTCTGATTCTCATTTTCTTCACTTTAAAAATGAAGTCAATTAGGGGCACCTAGGTGTCTTGGTCAGTTAAGCGATGGATCCTTGATTTAGGCTCAAGTCACGATCCTCAGGGTCTTGAGATAGAGCCCCATGTTGGGCTGCGTGCTGGGCATGGAGCCTGCTTAAGATTTTCTCTCTCCCTCTCCCTCTCACGCTCCCCCACCCTCTAGCTCTCTCTAAAAATAAAGGGAAGCTAATTATATCCAACTCGCAGGGTCACAGCATTTAGTTATCGGTACAAATAATAAGAATTAAACAAGAGGCTACATGTGAAAGCGCTTTTCAAATTTAAAGGTTTTTTAATATATAAGAGCATTAAGTAGTACACTTATGTTGCAGAATTTCCAATTTTTTAATCTATGATATTGTCACTGTCTTTAGAATTGCCAACCCTTGATTTCTCACTTTTCTATTTTTATTATTCTTTTTTGATGTTTAATTCATACCCTTATCTTCTGAAACATTTAACAAGGAATGAAGAGACCTAAAGAGGTAAGGGAAGAGTATGTGTATTTGGATTTGGAGAAGAGATGAACACCAAAGGCCTTCAGAATTCTTGACCAGTGGTGAAATAATACTATTCTGTTTTTGATATATCTGCGAGTAGTCCTTAAAGGGATAAAAAATTTAAGCTAGTGGGGCACCAAAAAATTACCAGCTGGATTTAAAGTGTTGACCTATTGGTCTTACCAAAACAGCATAATTTTTAAAATAACTTGCCTAACTGAATTCTTATAAATAGCAACAAGTCATACTCAGGAATAAGATAATAATGAAAGAGTCTTCCTTCCAGATAGGCTATTTCAACACAACATGTCTCTGCCTGCAGATTTGCAAAGACATAGAAAGCATTTACTTCGTCTCTGGAAAAAGAAGATAGATATTAGAGCCAGATTCAGTGACCCTTATCTTATTAGTATGGATTGTTTTAGAGACAACTCACATTTTTCTTAGTGGTGTTTCCAAGTACAATGGACATTCTCCCAAACAATTTAATGTGGACTGTTACCAGATGAAAGACACATTTTGTTGGAACACTCATCTAGTGAGCAGGTACAATTAACTAAAGACAAAATCCTAAGTGAGACAAGGGGAGCTTTACATCCTCAGGTCACAGTACTTTCCATTCTTGTATACAAACATGGGGTGGTGAAAAGTGGGCACGGAAGGGAAGAAGTCAAGAATATTTAGTCTTAGGAAGGTACAGAGGAGAGTAAAAGATTACTTGTCTGGATAGGGGTCCTAAGCTGTTTGTTCTAAGTTATTTATTTGTTTTAAGTTGTTTATTTGTTCTAAGTTATTTGGCCGAAGTTGTTTCATTGGTTCCAAGTTGTTTGAAGAAGATATATTTCTTCTGCAAATCCAAGAAGTTTCCTGTGGCTTTTTTAATAACTAACACTTAAGCTTTGGACAAATTGGAATTTTTATTGTGGCAAAAATGAGCAGATCAGACCTCTAGCATTTATTGTGTCTCCCAGGTGTTTATAGCTACTTAATATTAACAAAAACTCCCTTATTGTAAATGAAGGTATTAGGATATCTTCCTGTGGATGTATCCAAATTGATCTCTATAAGCTAGAAAGTATATTTCATCATTTTTAAAAAAGATTTTATTTATTTATTTGACAGAGATCACAAGCAGGCACAGAGGCAGACAGAGAGAGAAGAGGAAGCAGGCTCCACACTGAGCAGAGAGTAATTTAGTCATGTAATATGGGGCTCCATCCCAGGACCCCGGGATCATGACCTGAGCTGAAGGCAGAGGCTTTAACCTACTGAGCCACCCAGGCACCCCGAAAGTATATCTCATCATAAGAGGAAAACTGGAGAGAAAGAAACAACAACAGCATGATCTCTGAGGCATTGAAATCCTACAATCCTGACCCCCCCAGTGTTCTCAACTGAGAAATGAGAGCTCTCTGTCAGCACAACAAACAAGAACAAAGATCTCTCCAGTCTGGAGCATGGATTGTTGGTTCCTGGTGAGTTGGTCTGTTTGATATGGAGTGGGAATAGCCTCTTAAATTTCAAAGTGGTGTGGCTAAACTAGACAATAAGTTAAGAAGGGCACAACTTTAGAATATAACCTGATTAGGTTCTGCTTCTTAAAAGAGACAGTCACACAGGTCATGATCCCAGGGTCCCGGGATTGAGCCCTGCATCAGGCTTTCTGCTCAGCAGGAAACTTACTTCTCCCTCCCATTTCCCCTGCTTGTGTTCCCTTTCTGGCTGTCTCTTTCTCTGTCAAATAAATAAAATCTTTAAAAAATAAGAAAAAGCCACAAATTAGTACAAACATGGCAGGTGTTTATTATTTTTTGCCTTTATTATCATTTGCCTCATATATAAGCAACAAAGTACACCACTAGGAATAAGGGTTAGGCATTTGGGTTATGTAATTTTGAGGTTTGATACGTTAGTGTGTCTGCCTTAAGGTTTTGCTTATTTCACATTGTTTTCTCATTTAAGGAGAAAGAAGTAAAGCATAGATTGAAATTGTCACAAACAATTGTCCAGAACCCCTTCCACCTCTAAATCCGAAACCAAATACTAAAATCTAACACCATCAAGTACTCTTGTACAGGCATCATTAGCAAAGCACTGTGCATGTGTACACACACACACACACACACACACACACGCACACTCCCTATCCCCTCTTACCATTTTACTTCATTTTACAGCACTTACTATGATCCAACTTTACATTTTAATCATTTATGTATTGTCCATCTCCTTCCAGGAATATATGTTTCATTTTTTAAAATTTTATTATGTTACGTTAGTTACCATGCAGTACATCTGTACTGTACGGTGTTTTTGATGTAGTGTTCCAAGATTCATAGCTTGCCTGCAATACCCAGGGCTCCCTGCAATACGTGCCCTCCTGTCACTGTTCCAGCCACAGCAATGAGAAGAGTGCCTGATGCAAAGTAGGTACTTAATTATGGGTTGTTTGAATGAGTGAATGGATGGATAGATAAATAAGAAGATGAAAAAAAATTCTAATGGGTGATGGGTATTAAGGAGGGCACCTGTTGTGACTAGCGCCAGGTTTTATAAGTAAGTGATGAATCACTCAATTCTACACCTGAAACCAGTATTACACTATATGTTAACTAAATGGAATTTAAGTCAAAAATTTTTTAAAAAGTCTAGAGGGTTGTTTACTGATTTGTCTGTGTTCATGCGCCGCTCAGTAGTAGAGTCAGACCCAGAACCCCGATCTCCTGGCTTTTAATCCTGTACTCTCTTATGCCATATTTTGTAGCTGATCACTAGAAGAGAAAGGTAAGTATGAAAATCCATAATAATTTCCTCCTACAGGAAGGTGAGAATGTGGAAATGCAGGTTGATGAATGAAAAAGATCCTTCTTTTGAAGATTATTTGAAGATTATTTGAAGACTAAAGACTTATACAGCATTTTTTTGCATCAAAAGTTAATTGTCGGGGCGCCTGGGTGGCTCAGTGGTTTAAAGCCTCTGCCTTTGGCTCAGATCATGATCCCAGGATTCTGGTATCTGAGCCGCATTGGGCTCTCTGCTCAGCACGGAGCCTGCTTCTCCCCACCCCACTGCCTGCCTCTCTGCCTACTTGTGATCTCTGTCTATCAAATAAATAAATAAAATCTTTTAAAAAATGTTAATTGTCCTTTTCAAAAATGACAAAATTTGATGTAATCAGACCTGTCCCCGAAAATACAGAGCATTTGATCTGCATAGGTCTGATCGTCTTTGATGGCAGACGGAAGGAGCCCCAAGTCTCAATTACTGACAAATTGTGAGAAGGGGCCTGACAAGAGGAGAGGAAAGGAGGATGGTCTAGGGTCACTACTTAACACTGGGGTCACTTGCCCTTTTTACCACCCAGCTCATACAGCGTGGGCCAACCCCTGCCCCTAGGCACTCAAAATCTTGAAAAATGGAGCCACAATAGGATAAATCCTAATGAATGATCAGGGAAGCAACTGAGAGCTGAAGAGAATCTTCCCTGATTTCCAGAACCCCTTCCATCTCTAAAGGAGAGTCTGTAGGGGAAAGAAATCAAGAGATCTCATAATACAAAGATGATACTAAAAATAATTTATAAAAAGCACAGTCATTTAAATAAATAAGTACATCAGTATAGAAATGAAAATTTTTGTATATTTCTTTTTGTCCCTTGAATAAACCATTAATCATAAAACTAACACATGACAGACTCTGTAGCTTTTTCCATGGTAAAACTGGTGATTGAGAAGAAATGCACAAAATACTCTTTTTTTGTGATTAAAGCTTCATGCAGTTCATTTAAATGCACGCAAAATAAGGAGAAGAGTCTATTATATTGGTGGGAAGGCAAGGAGTGCTATATTTTAAATGGGAGAAAGAAAAGGGGCTAATCACTTTCTACTCTGTATCTCTAATATACTTGTATATTTTTTGAGTGCTTATTTTTCAATTTCACTTATAAAAGGAACTTTTATAAGTGAAATATCTGTTATCTATCCAATCATCCACCCACCTATCTTATATCCTATTACAGGAAGTTCTCATGAAATAGAAAATTACTTTTTCTATAATGAACTGGATCAACTCAAATGTTTCCAAACCTAAGTGTTTCATTGGCTGGGATTTGGAAAATTTTTCTTTTTGTAAAACATTTCAGTGTAATGGTATTTTGGGCTTTATTCCTTCACACATTTGATTTGATGTTTATGGGGAGCCATACCACTAAACATATCCATATGGTAGGAAAGCAATTGCATTTCAAACTCGTTACAAAGACAATAGAACAGGTAAGTAGAATAAGGCTTTAGAAGGACATAAAACTAAATATTCACATTTAGAATTATTCAGAAATTTCTTGAATACCCCAGGATCTTTGATTATCCTGAAAAAGGACAGTGGGATCTTTGTTCCTAGATATCTTGAAGAATGGGACACACTAACTACAGGTACTTATAGATTATATGGATACTTTTAAAGTTCTAACATAACTAAAAAACAACAAAAAAAAATGCAGACCACTCAATCACTTACTGTCTATTAAGAATAAACAGCAATTTATCTTATACAAAATATTTTAGTCAAAATATAAGTACTTGGAGGCCCAGACATAACTCAGCATTGTTCAAAAGACACTTTAAGGGCTTGTAGATAAATGTAAAAACTTGATAGAAAATACAATCCTTAGAATACTAAAAATACTATTTTGTAATAGTAGTAGGCAATACTTATATGCTGGTTAGAAGCACATAAATGTGATTATATGTGCCAGGCACTATTCTGGGTGTTTTATTATATTGGTTAGTCTTTAAATTATGTGAGGTATATACTATTATCAACCAAATAAAGGTTAGGAATCTGGAGTATATCTGAGCTACTTCCTCAGCCTCTAAACTCATACCTAAACACAAGAAAAGAGGTTCTTTCTTTCTTATCAATATTGTCCTTGGCTGGTGTTGTGTTAGTATTTTCTACTTCTGTGGCCTCCATGCTCTGTAATTTCTCAGCTCAAAGCTCACTTTTTAAATTTTGAGAAGTTCCTTGGCCTTTTTTATCTTATCACTTAAGATAACTTCTAATTAAGATCACTGGCAAATTATAATTACCAATAATTATTTTCTTGCTGAGAGAGGACTGTAACAGGTTAGTGTCCTTTTCAGAATCAACTAAAAAAGAATTAATATTTGTAAAAGCTTCAATTTCCAGTGAGAAGCTGTATTGCTAGGAGGATCTGAGTCAACATTGTGTAGTGTGTGTACCTTCAGTTAATGAGAAACAGTGGGATACATGGTTCTCATAAGTGTAAAATATAATGAAGCATGAATCGTAATTCTCTAGTACAGTAACAAAATAACAACGGCACTAAAACATTTGGAATTCTGTGGCACACTTAGAATCTTAAGTAGTTTTCCATTTTAATTACCACAAAAGGGTAATAAGCTGTTTCAAAATCTTTTCCACAAAACTTTCCCTGGGCCAGAAGTCTGAAGGAAATAATTTTCTTCTTGAGAACATGTCACTAAGGGGGAGGTCTCAGTTTTCTTAAGAACTGTAATTTTTCTAATGGTTCTTCTAAGAATAGACCATGGCAAGTGTACTTTGAGAAGACTGACATTAATAAAGTAATTTCCTCCCCAGAGATTAAAGTGGCAAAATGAAAACTTGAATTTGAGATATAATAGCAACTTCCCCCCAAATATCTGTGACTTTGTCCTATCTGTACCTCATTTCATCGGAATTAGGAAGTATTTATATTGACAGGGCATAAGATGTCATTAGAATCTGAAAAGTATATGATTAATAACGATTTACGATTAGTCTGAAGGTGGGGGCAAGGGAATGGAGGGGCAGGGACAGGGAAATACTTAGTTTTGTCCTAGTTTTATAAATATTCTCATCCTCGGAACTGTTATCTAAAAACAAAATATATAGAAAAATCAATTTCCTTCATATTCTGGGGGATATTTTGGGTATTTAAAATTTAGATTTGAGAGGCAGTTTAAGAGGGTACCGTAGGAAGATCCCGAATCCACCTCCTCCCACAGATAAAACAGATCTACAGCTCCATATGGAAAAATTTCCTCTGAAAAAGACCTGAGAACTACCTGAACAAGCTGCTCCATAACAGAGGATAAAAAGGCCACATTAAGATGGGTAAGAGAGACAGAGATGCAGTCTCAGCAAAGGCCCTACCTGCGGTGCTGCCACCGTAGTTGGGAGGGATCTCACAAATATGGAGATTCTCCTTGAGGACTTAGGGATCTGTGCCCCACATCAGCCATCCTGACCCTGAGACCAATGCCAGAGAGATGAGCTCCAAAAATGTCTGGTTTTAAAAGCCAGGGGCTGGGGCACCTGGGTGGCTTAGTCAGTTAAGTTTCTGCCTTCAGCTCATGGATCAAGCCCTACGGTGGTGAGCAGGGAGCCTATGTATCCCTCTACTCGTCCCCTCACTTCTGCTTTCTCTCAAATAAATAAATAAATAAATAAATAAATAAATATTTTTTTAAGCCATGAGGCTGTAGGAAACAGAGAGACTCCACTCTTAGAGGACTTGTATATAGACTCATTCACCTAGGACCCAGAGCAAAAGCAACAGTCTGAAAAGCCATTAGACCATATGGTAAAAAGATTCACTTGTTAGTCTTGTTGTGCCTACAGGAAGGGCAGGAGCCAATGGAACTCTCTCCAGGGAACAGAAATGTTAGCAGAAGCCATTTTTTCACTCTCCCTCTAACTTGCTAGCCCCGGTGGTACTCGGTACTCGCTATGATCCTGCCTAAGCCAGCCAGCAAGAGCACCACCCTCAAGCAGCACTCCACAGCCTCCCCTCAAAACAACTGGCCAGGGAGAGGGCCCTACCCCTAAGCACCACTCCGCCACAGCCTTTCCAAGGGGAATGCCCCTTGAGTGCCTGACTCTAGTAGCTAAGGAGAGTTACATTTTGGGGCCTTATAGTTCTGGAAAAATTGGAAAGGCAGTTCTTTGCAAGCTACCACCCCAAAGGTATTGCACAGACAGCAGACTGAAACTTACCCCCAGTCTTCCCATGGAAAAGGCCTATCTACTTGATCTGGAGCTCCAGTCTGAGGGTGGGCTCTAGGCTTACCACACATCTAAAGGCTACAGAAGTGCTCTTAGGGAATGTAGGCTGGGGGATACCATCTTTGAGTTCTCACTTGGCCTCATTACAGCTCCTTGATACCTCTCAGAAAGGAGTTCATATACTAATCTAGTATATGAGGGAGCGGTCTCAATTAGCACCTAATTTCAGGCTATTATAGAAGTTATAATATTTTAAAATATTTATGCACCTGACATAGAAGGACCTAAATACATAGAGCAAATACTAATATACATAAAAGAAGAGATATTGACAGTAATACAATAATAGTGGGGAACTTCAGTACTCCAATTGCATCAATGGATAGATCATCCAGACAGAAAATTAATATGGAAACATAAACCTTGAATTACATGTTAGACCAGATAAATAAATGTATATACCTATTTGTGTATATATATTTAATATTCCACTGAATAACAGCAGAATACACATACTTCTCAAGGGTGCATGGAGCATTCTTCAAGATAGATCACACATTAGACCACAAAACAAGTCTCAATACATTTAAGAAGACTAAAATATCAAGCGTCTTTTCAACCACAAGGTATAAAACTAGAAATCAACTACAAGAAGAAAACCAGAAAAATCACAAATACAACATGGATGACTCTAGAGGGCATTATAACTGAAGTAAGCCAAACTTAGAAAGGCAAGTACCCTATAGTATCATGGATAAAGATGATGTCACTCTCTCTCTCTCTCTCACACACACACACAGACACACACACACACACACACAGAGGAATATTACTCAGCCCCAAAAAAAGAATTAAAAAGTTCCATTTGTCACAACATGGATGAGCCTAGATAAATCTAAGGGAAATACATCAGACAGAAAAAGACAAATGCCATATGATTTCCACTTATATGTGGAATCTAAAAAACGAAACAAATGAACAAACAAAACAAAATACTTTGTGATTCCATTTATATGAAGTTTAGGAACAGGTATTTAACTATTATGAAAGAAGTCAATATAGCGATTATCTCTTGGGGCATGATACTGCTTATTGATTAGGCTGTGGTATGAGACACTTAGGTTGCTAGTAACTGTATATTTCAATCTGGATGGTGGTTTCACCTGGGTGTGTATATATGTGTGTTTAAAAATTACTTATCTAGGGGCACCTGGGTGGCTCAGTGGGTTAAAGCCTCTGCCTTCGGCTCAGGTCATGATCCCAGGGTCCTGGGATGGAGCACCGCATTAGGCTCTCTGCTCAGCAGGGAGCCTGCTTCCACTTCTCTCTCTGCCTGCCTCTCTGCCTACTTGTGATCTCTGTCTGTCAAATACATAAATAAAAAAATTACTTACCAAAAAATACGTTAATGACCTGTGCAATTAAGATTTTTTGCACTTAAACTGTATGAATATTATACCTCAAAATAAAATAGTGCTCACCTAGAAATACAAATAATCTAGTAGAATATAGATTTTATTTATTTATTTATGTATTTGAGATATAGAGAGTGAGCACATGAGAAGGGTGAGGGCAGACGGAGAGAGAGAAGGGAATCTCAAGCAGACTCTGCCCTGAGCCTGGAGCTGATATGGGGCTCAATCTCATGACCCTGAGATCATGACCCTAGATGAAATCAAGAGTTAGATGCTTAACCAGGCACCCCTAGTGGAATATAATAAGAAGATATAGAAAGAAAGAATATACACTTATTTACAGATTTTAAAGAACTTTATTTTTGGAATAATTGCAGATATACAGAAAAGTTCCTAAAATAATAGAGTTAGCATATCTTCCCATCCAGTTTTTCACATTGTTCGTATCTTATATTACCGTAATACATTTGTAAAAACCAATAAACAAATATTTGCATACTGAAACAAACAAATGGAGAAAAAAATAAGGTCAAAAAATAAATAAAAAACTTGAATGTAAGACCAGAAACCATAAAACTTCTAGAATAAAACATAAGTGGTAAGTTCCTGGACATTGGTCTAAGGGATATCATTTTGGATCTGAACTACAAAAGCAAAAATAAACACATGAGACTACCTTAAAATAAAAAGCTTCTGCACAGGAAAAGAAACCATCAACAAAATAAAAAAGCAACCTACTGAATGGGAAAAGATATTTCCAAATCATATATCCATTAAGGGCCTAATTTCCAAAATACTTAAAGAACTCCTATTACCCAACACCACCAACAAAACCCCAAGAAATCTGATTTAAAAATAAGCAGAGGATCGGAATAGGCATTTTCCCACAGGAACATCCAGATGGCCAACAGGTGCATGAAAGGATGTTCAACATCACCCATCATCAGGGAAATATGAATATGCTTCAAGACTACAGTGAGATATCATCTCATTAATTGTCAAAATAGCTATTATAAAAAAAATAAGTGTTGGTGAGGATGTGGGATGGTTATGTTGTACACACAAACCTAACATTATGTTATATCTCAATTATACTTCAATTTAAAAAATTTAACTTTGATATATTTGTTTCTGCATGGAAAGAAAACTCTAGCTTTGAGAAATTAGAAAAAGGTACACATTTTAGACCAAATTATGTGACCGTTTTATAACTTTTTTTTCCAGATTATTTGACCTAATTCAATTTCTTATACTTAAGACGATTTCTCTAAAGCATCTATAAACTTTTGATTCTTTTTTTTCTATACCAACAGGTAGATATTTCTGACCTGTGAAATCATAAAGAGATTTTTGTGACCAAATTGTTCATGACTTGCTTGTCACCCTCCCCTATCATCTACTTTATTAAAATCCTAAAATACAATCCTGAGAAAAATTTATCTGCATATATAAATTGATGCATTGTGTCTTACTTATTTTGGAAAGCTCTTCCAAAATTGGTGGATTTGTGTGGTATGGAGTCCTCTGGAGGACCAGGTCAAGGGTAGATGGTTTACTTTCATTTGGGGTATAGGGTGGCTCAGAAAAAGACTATTTTTAAGACTTTAAATAAACAATACTTTAATTTCTGAGTACTTTCAGTTTTTCTTGGAATATAACACTTGACCAAATAGTTCAGTTATTATAACTTTTACAGTATACTGAAATATGGTACTTAAGGAAAAAACCCTTCATTTAACAACAAATTGTAAACTCTGAGATACTAAATCAATCATGTTACCTATAAGTGCCAACACTGTTATTTCATCATGCCGATTTCAACCACATTTTTAAAAAAGGAGATAATGCCAATACTTATAATTGAAAGGATTTCTAAATATACAAATACAGTAACAATTCAAGAGCTGAGTGGGACTCAATTCAAATGACAAAAGTTCACTTTTTATTCAAAACTACAGCAAGTGCCTTGGACACATTCCTTGCTGCCAATAAATCCCACAGTTCATTCTCTAAATTATTTTTAAAAATCTAGGTTAGTCATGGTGTCTTTTGAGGGGAGAGGCAGGGTAGGGGAAGCTAAGTGTTACGTATAATTCCTGCAGTTTTCAAATTAAAGTGCTCAATTTCAGGTAAATTTTTTGGATACCCCTCATAAGTGTGTTTCCATCTTCTTTGAGCTGCCTTTTAAGGCTTTATGTATTCCTAGGATATTGTCATGGACTCAGTTTTAATTCTTGCAGAACATATATTTTAAGGATACATAGCATTTAAGAAGCCAGGATTGTATCAAAACTTATTATAAAATCCCAGAATAAACTGGTTTGGAACTAGAACAGTATAGAAAAGAACAGCTAGAGGTACATAGACAAAAGACAATTAATAATTTGGAAAAAAAAAACAAAAAAGACTTACTTTCTGCATTTTGCTAGTTTTCTTCCCTTCTCCTTAAATGCACTTTAAGCAATATTTTTGAAAAATTTACCGAAAAAGAGAGAGAGAGAAAGCTAATTTCCTTTTTATACAAAAATAAGTAGCAGGCTGTTCTCACCCACACAGGAGTTTTTTTAGGTTTTTGTTTTTTCAGGTTTTTTTGTTTTGTTTTTTTTGTTTTGTTTTGTTTTGTTTTTTTTGTTTCTGTTTTTTTGTTTTTGTGGTTTTTTTTGTATTCTGTAAACAGTCTTTTTTTTTTTTTTTTAACTCATAGTCCATTAAATTGTTTTCCTCTCTTCTTTTAGCAAACTTGTAACATATATCCTTTAACAGAAGGAATTTAAGCAAACAAACCAGTCTTTTCCTTTTCTTTCTGTTTCAGTTCCCCTTCTTATTCTGATTTATTTTTTGGATGCCGTATACAGCTAGTTAGGACTGTTACCCGACAATAATATATCCCGGATGAGGCTTTTGATGGAGATTTTACCTACCAAATGAACGAAAAATAATTGCTCTATCACGGAGGAGGAGACTGTGCGGAGGGAAGGAAGGCGAAGCAAAAGCTTTCCAAATCTCATTGGTTGGTTGGAGTACTGGATTCTAACGTATTTCTCCAAAGCTGACTGGGACTTTTCCTGCCAGCTTTCCACACTGGCTACATCAGAGAGACCAATGGCATCTGAAGTGAACAGGATTATGGCTTTGATGCAGCTGTACTCAACGGGGTCGACGCGCAGAGTTTTGAACTTCTCCATTTGCTCTTGAAAAATCTGTACCTGGTCCATAAAGATGGCCACCTGGCTGGAGGACGCCTGCGAGCCCTGTAAGCTGGTGGCAGCCAGGAATGGGAGGACATGGAGTGGCATGGAGCACTGTGCCCAGTTCACCATGAACAGGTCACACCAGGTGAGGCGAAGCAGGGCCACTTGGTCATCGATGGGCAGGTCAGGGAAGAAGGGTATTTTCTGGGCCCATTCAATGGCACCGAAGAGCACCCGGGCAGCCTGCTCACAAATGTTCTCAAGGGTCAAGACATCGTTGGGCTGCACGCACTGGCTGCCTGACCCGAACAGGGTATAGGGCTCGGCGTGGATCAGCAGAGAAATATAATCAGACAGGTTAGTGTGGAAGCCGAGGGATTCCCTATTGGTCGGCACTACTTGCCCACGGGTTGGCTGGACGAGTGGTATCCTGTTCTTGTGCACTGCATCTCTTTTCATACCCATGTCGACGCACTTTTTGAAGCGGCAGTACTGGCACCGGTTGCGCTGGTGCTGGTCAATGCGACAGTCTTTGTTGGCTTGACATGTGAAGTTTTGACTCTTCCCCACACTGCGCTTGAAGAAGCTCTTGCAGCCCTCGCATGTGAACTGGCCGTAGTGTTTGCCACTTGACTTGGCCCCACATACCACGCAATCGATACGCTGTTGCTGCTGCTGCCGGTTGTCACCATTCAAGCCACCAAGGCTGCTCCGTTCCACAGCCACCGTTTCCGCCGGCCTGATGACTGGGCCACCTTGGCTGGGTGTCTGTGGCAAGTATGGGGCACTGGGTGGCGGCCCTGGCTCCGGAATCACCTGCAAGACTGGGCTACCCTCCAAGCTGGGGATCTCATCCTGGGGGTCGCTCTGAGTGTTGACCGCCGTTTCCATTTCTGTGGTGGCCGCGTTGGTATTTCCTGCTCCTCTGGCTGTGGATGATGGCGGCTTCTGATCTCTGGCTCCGGCGCACTGCCTTTTGTGTGTGCAACTGTGCGACAGGAAGTAGGAAGGCGCCCCCGGGTGGCTCAGGGGCTAGTTGGTTGAGGTTAGTTAGTTTTTCCTTTTTTGTTTCTTTTTTGCAAAGTTTTATCAATTTCTTGTCTGGACTGGTATATCTGTTTTGTTTCCCTCTGCTGGGCATTGTTGGTTTCGGGGGGCTTCCCACCAGGAACGGCAGGGTAAGTGCCGGTTGTGAGGGAGTGGGACCAGAATATGGAGAGAGAGGGAGGGTAGGGAGAATTGCAAGTGGATTGTCTAGCTTCAAGACAGAAATAGGAAGAAGAAGAAAAAAAAATCTCCAAAGGTCTCACTTGCTTTCACTCTCTCCCTCCCTCTCTGGTTCACTCTTACGGAAAAAGATTCTTACGGGTTTTTTACTTTGGGAAGACTCTGTTGCCATGAAGTGGGTGACTAGTACAAATGCTTCCCAAAGACTGTATTTCTTGATTGATGTCGACAGTTGTAATTGCTTTCATCATTTCCATCTCCTATGGCTAATCGGATTGTGTTTTGTTTTTGTTGTTGTTTTTGTTTCGTTTTGTTTTGCCACAGTCACTTAATAAAATGAAAGCTGGAATAAAAAAGCAATCAAGGCTTTTTAGCAATGATAGCTTTTAGAAGAAAAGAGCAGAGGAACCTTTTTTTCACCAACGCAGTATAGAAAGTCATTTTGAGTGAGAAAGCTAGGGAGAAATAGGATGCTACACTGTACAAGTTGATTTCAGACCAACTAGGTTCAGGACTAAAGAGAACTGTGAGGTTGACCTGTGTGACTTTTCTAGTATTCAACTCTTTTTGCCTTATAAAAAGGTCAATTTCATGTAGTTTAACCTTGTGTCATCCATTTTCTACAGAACAAATTTATGAGAACCAGTGTCATAGAATACCAAAAGAGTTTAGGGTTTAATGGCTTGGAGGCAAATCTCACCCCTGTCACTTAAAATATGTGTGATTTTGGGTAAACAATAGTATCTTTCTGTGCCTCAGCTTTCTTATCTTTATGATATTAGATTGTATTACTAAAGGCAGCAATGTCAGTATCCATTTTACTGTTTCTTGTATAATTTAATTGCTCCCAGTTTGGGGTAATTACAAGCAATACTGTTACAAATAATTCTTTACACATATGTTAGTGCTTAACTGTAAGCCATTCTTTAGGATGTATACTCAACCTTGGAAGTCATGGATTATAAGGCATGAACTTTGCTAATATTGCTATATAATGCCATATTATTTTTCAATGGTTGTATCAATTTGCATTCATTCTCACCACAGTGTATGAGTTCCTGCTCTTCCACATGTTTGCCAACACAAATTAAAGTGCCAGCACCCTTTAATTTTTCCTGATCTAGTGACTATTGGTATTTAATTGTGGTTCTTCATTTCTCTGATTACCAATAAGTTTGAGCACTGCATATGTAAAGGTACTCAAATTCATCTGGATTTCATTTGTGAAGTACCTCTTCAGTTTTATCTTTTTGTCAATTGCATTGTTTGCTTTTTTTTTTTTTTTTTAATTGATGCATTGGGCACTATTTTCCAAGACTATTCTCAACTAACTTTATAGTTTGAACTTTTTTGACCACTGCAAATCCCTGTGTGTTCTGGTTTGTGGTTAAAAATGATCAAAAACAGGGGCGCCTGGGTGGCTCAGTGGGTTAAAGCCTCTGCCTTCGGCTTGGGTCATGATCTCAGGGTCCTGGGCTCTCTGCTCAGCGGGGAGCCTGCTTCCTCCTCTCTCTCTGCCTGCCTCTCTGCCTACTTGTCATCTCTGTCAGGCAAATAAATAAATAAAATCTTAAAAAAAAATGATCAAAAACAGTTTCCTTCTCCAAGGCAACTCCAAGACACTTTTCCTTACAAATCATAGAGGTGAGAGTGTGGTTCAGGTTTACCTCTGTAGGGTGCAGACTTAAAATGAGGATGATCGGTTGGTTTCCTGTCTGTATACTTTCAAACTCCCTTGTTTAGCCAACATCTGTAGGGCAAAAGGTGCTTCAATCCTGACCCTATATGTTCCAACCTTGACTAAAATTTTGTCTTCATTATTCCTTACTATCTTGTGAGTTCTTTGATATGTGCGCACGTATGCACACACACGCACACACACACACACACACACATCTAATATGCTTGTTTGGTAGTGTTGTCCAAAAATCTTTATCTTCCATGTTTCAGAAAACAGAACTCATTGCTGAGTAAACCTATAAAATCCTGTTGTGTACCTCATGCCTCCCATTCTCTTAAAAATCAGTTGGCATCTAATAAAGAAAAACCAGGCTTGGAAAGAGTTTAAAGTGTAGAGTTATTTGAAATATCTGCTAGGCTTTGGCTGTAACCATTCCCCCCACTGGCCTTCAAGAGTAGTCCTAATGTGAATCTGAATGAGCTCAGGGCCCCCACTGTGAACAGCAGGTATCCTGCTTGAGTTAAAAGGATTCTTACTTAGCATAAAACCTGTATTAGGGATTTTATCAATCTTGTTAACAGGTGCTTAACCTGCTTCCAGTCTGCAGGGCACAGAAGAAAACATATTCTATGGTTCTAATGAGTGTAGGGAGGGGAGGAAAAAGACTTGTTTTAGTATCAGCTCTCTGCTCTGCCACATGCTATGTGTGTGTATATCCACTTTGGGATTTAGTTTCCTTCTGAAAACCCAAAAAAAAATCACCTGTTTTCTCTACTTTACAAGGTTCTTCAAGGATAAATTGAAACATTATGTATGATTGAGTTAAATATTTAAGATATCAACTGTAGTCTTTGACCCGAAATAACACACCTTTACTATCTGTGTTTCCTTTGTCCTTATGAGTTATTCACTGAACTGAACCAGATTGAGGTCTAGGCACCATTTATTACCTTAAAGACCTATGCAGACAACTGAAAAACGAGGCTGCAACAAGAGGCAGTTTGAACTTTTGCCAAATGTCTTCTGAAATGGAATCCCGAGGAGCTTGGTCAGTCCATCATTGAGGTTGTAAGATTTATACACAAAACTCTTACTAATCTTTCCTCATTTGGCCCTATATATATTTTATTCTCTATTTCTTTTGTTTATGCAAAGTCCAAAAAATAGTAAAGAAAGAGAATCAGGAAGGGAACTGGAATATTTGCCAGGAGCTTAAAGTTTTCTGTCTCTGATCTGGGATAGCAAAGATTCCTTACTACACAGCACACCTCACCATCTAGGTCCCAGAGGGCCAGGCACTGCCTCTTAGATAGGGCACTCCATCTAGGTAGCTCTGTTTTCATAATGACAGACACAAAATTTTTTTAATATATAATATATAAATTTATATATATTCATTATATGAATATATATGTGTGTATATATAATATATATTTGTGTGTGTATATAAAAGTTCATATGAATAGATATATGTGTGTGATTAGTATATACTAAGCGAATATTTATTACTTTTGATTAGTATATACTAATATATATACTATATATATATTTATATATACTATATATAAATTTATATATATTCATTATATGAATATATGTATGTATATATAGTATATATGTGTGTGTGTATATAAAAGGTTATATAAATATATATATTATGTGATTAGTATATACTAATCGAATATTATTCACAAGGCTAGAAGCTGACTATTTTTAAGCTGACTTACAATATATTGTATTCTTTTTTTTTTCCTGTTCTTTGATCTCATTTTACTAAACTATCCTTCATTTGGGACATATTGTCAGAAGTTTCTGGCATGTGAACTTAAATAAAATTTTCCTGATCACGTTTATTTAGGGCTTCCAAAATAACATTCTACTGAAATAAATTCCTAAGATTAATTTTATTAATAATATTAAGATATCCACACATACTAAGTGCCAGATATTCTTCACACATGACCTTAAACCCTCAATGCCATCTCAGATAATTTGTCTGTTTTATAGATGAATAAAGTGTTATTTAGGAAAAAAAAAAGTGATCTGTCCAAGGTGAGAAGATAATGTAAGGATTTACACCCATGTTCAGCTGATACCAAAGTCCACATTCTACAGCACTATAACACCTCAAGAAATACTGCTGAGGTTCAGTGGTATTTCATGCTTATTGACATATGCATTGACAGATGGACTGACATGGTCCTTCCAATACATTCCACTTGCATTATTAAAAAACCTCTTTGGAAAAGGAATGATACTCATTCTTACATTGACAGTATTACCCAGAAATGATGCAGTACTTTATTTGCTGCCAAACATTTGTTGTCACGTAGACATAGGCATGATCCATTTCTACATTTCTATCTTATTTCCTAAGGGATATTACAAAACCATTGTTTGCCCCAAGGATTTTAATTAGAAATGAATATCTCACCTCTCCATTAGTTACCCTTAGTCAGAATCACTGAATTTAGTCATTGCTGATTTTGAAATGTCTCCAGAAATTATTCAGGACTGATGCCGAAAATTAGTAATTTTACCTAGTGACGAGAAATCAGAAAATTCCAGACAAGTAACATTTAAATTACTCAAGTATTTTTTAAAAAGTGAGTAAGTTCCTTGGGGGCCAGGGCCCTATTTATTCACCTCTATTTCCTAATGCCAAGTATGAAGACTGATACAGAGTGAACTTTCAATAAATATTTATTTGGTAACTTGAAATTTTGATACATGATCGCAGAAGGTGTCTTCCAAGACCATTTCCCTATAGACCTTATGAACTATTCAGAATGAGGCATGTTTTAAGACATGAACATAAAATTAACTAGACTAGAAGTAGATGAAGTATGAATGCCAAGAGGGGCCATCAAGAAAATGTTCAGAAAAAGTATGGAGATAATCTAACTTTACAGTACCTAACCTTAACACTTTTTAGTTATAGGGACAAGCAGAAGCCCTTGTAAGGGCAGTTGTACATGTTTGCTCATTTTATTCATGGTCATTTTATTTATGTTTTATAAAGATTTTTAAAATTTATTCATTTGACAGACAGAGAGCACAAATAGGCAGAGAGAAAGGAAGGGAAGCAGGTTCCCCGCTGAGGAGAGAGCCCCAATGCGGGGCTCGATCCCAGGACCCTGGGATCATGACCTGAGCCGAAGGCAGAGGCTTTAACCCACTGAGCCATCCAGGTGCCCCTTTATTTATGTTTTAATGCCTTTTTTTTTTTTTTAGCATGGCAGATAGTATTTGAGGTACAATTTTTATCAATATATTAGTAAATTTTTATCATAATGTTTTATGCCATCATGTTTCTGTTTCATGGTATTTGTCATGACATTTTAAACTATATCTGTTTTTCCTTCACAAGTGTTAGATAGCAGAATGATAAAAATATATCTCTAAAAGTTCCAGAGATAGAAGCTGTTGTATTTTTATTAAACTATGAGTAGAAGGTTACAATCCTGAAAGTATATGTATAATTAAACTGGGTTTCTCTATTTTTCCTCAAAGTTGAATTGGCTTTGAGTATATTTAAAAAGTATGAAAAGAACTGTTTATGAAGCAATTTGGTAGCTGGCAAAATGCTATCTGCTTTGTGACAGTCATTTAAATGCTGCCATTGTGAGCCTTTTTCTCATCAGCTGATCATAGAGACATGTCCCTCTACTGAACTTCTTGAACTATGTACTGTGTGTTCAATACATGATTGCATCATTAGCACAGATCTTCACATTGCATATTACCTCTCTATACAAGTTTCTGCTTCCCACCAACACATAGAAACACACATGTGTGTACATATAATTATATTATAAACTCTTGTAGGCAGAGATTGAGATTAACACATTTGTATATCCCACTGTGTTTTGTTTGTTCAGCACTGAAAAAGAGCAGCTATTCAATGCGTTTTATATTCATTGTGGTTTGGCACATGAGTTATAATAGTTTAATTATGACCTTTGTTTTCTTTGATCATTGTTAGAACATCTCCATCCTGGTGGCTAATTGGTCATTGCTGGGCCCATAAGAGCTTCTTAAAGTGTTAGAGAGAGTGGAATTAGAGTGCAGGGTTGAGTGGGATGCAGTAGCTTCTGGGTAAAATAAGGCTTTAATTTCATTTAGATACATATTTTAGAAGGGATACAGAAACCAAATCTGATAGCTATAAAATTAGATGTACAAAGTAAAAGACATTTGGGCAATTATTTGATTTATTTAATCAGTTAATAAAGGAAAATGTTTAATTCCAGTCCCTGGATGAATTCTGTGGTTTCAGTTATCTGATCTGGCTGACTAAAAAATGTTAGTGAATATGTCATTGCAATTTTTGGAATGCACTTATAATACTGTTCAGCAAAAGTGATCTCTGAAAGATCAGATTAGTATCCCAAGAGTACACTGACAAACAAATTTTATTGTTGAAAAAGGTTACAATTCTATGATATCTACAAAATTGTCTCCATTTTGAGATGATTTAAGAACATGTGCTCCAATTTGACAAAGACTATTCCAGGATTTAACTTTTAGAAATTATATATGGCTATTTTCAATCACACTACACAATTTTGCTTCAACTCCCTCAGAGATTTTTTTTTTTTTTTGATAGTTTCACTTCTGATACTGGCTCATATTACAAAAAAAAAGTAAAACCTGTTACAGTAATATTGCTTTATTTTGAAGTTTGAGTGAGAGGAAAGGGTAATATTTATTTCTTGTTAATATAGTATGTATCTGTCTTAAATTTCGATTCAGAGTCTTTCCATAAAACAAGGTATAATGGGAGAGGGAAAAAGGAAGTTCTTGGGTAACTGATTTTAACAGTAAGGGAAACAAAAAGGGTAAGCTCAGTCATTGAAGACAATCTCTGTTTATTGCACATATCTGCCTAAGAAAGGCCTTAAAATAATCCAGGTTTGAGATAAAAGCAATTTTAGAGAATCTAAAACAATCTAATTCTACAAATCAAGGAAAGGAGGCTCAAAGCTAAGTGACTTCATCTAGATTACAAAGTTAGTGGCAAAATTGAAACTAGAAATGGGTGCCGGGGGGGTTAGTTGGTCAAGCTCTGTGTTTGGCTTTGGTCATAATCCCAGGGTCCTGGGATGGAACCCCACAATGGGGGGGGGGTGCCTTCTCAGCAGGGGTCTGCTTCTCTTTCTCCCTCTGTGCTCTCTCTCTCTCTAGTAAATAAATAAAATCTTAAAAAAATAAAAAAAAAATAGAAACTAGGCCTTCAATGCTCTATTATCCCTTAGAATTAACCAATAAAAAAGAGAATGTAAAAGTGCAGAATACAAAAATAGCTCACAAATAAGAGTAATTCATCTAAAGTCTGGCATCACAAGGTAAACTCAAGTTACATTATTGATGGTTTTTCTAAGAACTTTGATACGCCCATCTTCCAGCTTTCCTCTCTGACCTGGTACCTTTCTAAATTAATTCTTTCCTGCCTCAGCTTTTGCTTCTTCTCCTTGACCCTAGGCTAAACTGGAATTAATAGCTGTTGTTGGACAAGGTCTCTGAACACAGGAAGAGTTGTTTTGTTGGCCCAAAACTATAGTGAACAAGGTCTTTGAACATGAGGCGGTTGTTTTATAGGCCAAAAACTAAAGTGATTTCCTTTTAGCCTATAAACAAGTGTAAGTCTCTCATCTGCAGTTAAAGTACTTCCTTGACCTTCTTTTCCCTCTAATAAATATGATCTCTTTTGAGAGTCAGAACCAAGACTCTCTAAAAATTTTTTTCATAAAAACCAAATATAATGTATGGAACTTATTTGGGTCTTGATTTAAGTGAATAAACTTGTTTAGATCCTAATTTGAGTTAACTGTGAAAAAGTGAGTATAGATTGAGTAGTAGATGATATTCAATAACCATTTTAAATTTATTAGGTAGCATAATATTATGGTGCTAAGTTTAAAATGTCACTGTAATTAAAGATGTATAAAGAAGTATTTACAAGGGCAGGCCTTCCATAATGGTAAAATGAGGACTTCGGAGGAATCCTTTCTCACAAAACCAGTAAAAATATTTGCAAAATGGTGAAAATTGACCATTTCAGAATTTTTGAAATTAAGTGGGGCCTGACTGTTTTTGGAGCTCCATATGAAGCTCCATCCCCACAGCACTGTATTTGGAGTAGTTTTCTTGAAATGCCTTTTCCCCAGAGCATTGTGGCTATTTGACATGACTTTGAGTTCAGGTACTCAGAAGAAGTCCTATTCATAGGGTATTATTGAAACAATAGCAATAAGTTGGACTCAGTAATACTATAATTTCCCAAGGCTGTGAGTTCATTGGAACAAACAAAAGCCTGGCTAAAAAGTTAGAAGGAATGTCTCAGTAATAGGAATAAGTCCAATATAGGGGATTTTAAAAAGCTCCATCATATTCCAGGAGATCTAAAAACAGCACACATGCATGGCCCTGCACACACTTAAAAAAGCCCAGAGAGGACCCCAATAATTCAACTCCCGCTCTCCTTGGTGCCCTGCTCAAATAAGAAGTAAAAACAAGACTAACATGTAAACTCTTGAAATTTGAAGATGCAACTTCACACAATAATCAAAGAGCAGAACAATAACTGGCTTAAAGCATTTAATGAAATATTTTAACCAACAACTGGCTAGTCACAAATAATGCTGATCCAGGGGTAATGTCTAAGGAGCCAGGCTTTAAATAAAAACAAGAATTAAAGGAAAAATCTACCAGAGAAAATAGCAGCTACACATAGCAAGAAATATAGAATCTACAAAATTAACTTAGGAAAGTCATAAAGCAATCAAGAATAAGGAAAAAAGAATAATATCAACAGCAAACAAACACTGAGAGTGGAGGGATCTGACTCTGAAGGTGTTACAGTATATTATTTAAAATATCCAGTTTTCAACAAGAAAATACAAAATACAAAGGAACAGGAAAGTAGGGCCCATATACAGGAATAAAAGCAGTTACTTTGGGGTGCCTGAGTGGCTCAGTGGGTTAAGTCTCTGCCTTTGGCTCAGGTCATGATCTCAGGGTCCTGGGATCGAGCCCCGCATCAGGCTTTCTGCTCAGCAGGGAGCCTGCTTCCCCTTCTCTCTCTACCTGCCTCTCTGCCTGCTTGTGATCTCTCTCTCTTTGTCAAATAAATAAAATCTTTAAAAAAAAAAAAGCAGTCACTTTCTAGTGTCTTGGAGGAGATCAGATGTTCAGTTGATTAGACAAAAAGTTTAAATCAGCTATGAAAATATGTTTAAAGAAGTAAAGGAGAGTATATTTCAAGAACTAGAGGAAACTATGATAGTGTTTCATTGAATAGGTAAAGTCAATTAAGAGATAAAAATTCATCTAAAATTAAAAAGTAAACACAAATAGAAATTCCGGAGTTGAAAAATACAATGACTAAAGTTATAAATTCATTAGATGGGGTTAACAGAGGAATTCAGCAGGCAGAATAAGAGTCCATGAACTTGATGATAGGTCAAAAGAGACTATCCAGTCTGAAGAACAGAAAGAAAAAAAAATAAAGAAAAATGAACAGAGTCTGTGGGACACCATCAAATGTATGCATAATTTGAGTCCTTAAAAGAGAGGAGAGAGAGAAAGAGGCAGAAAAAATTTGACATAACAATGGCTAAAATTTTCCCAAATTTGATTCTCAAATTTGATGAGAAACATAAACTTTGACCTAAAAAGCTCAAGGAACACCAATTAGGATACATTTTGGGAAGGATTATAAGACACTTCATAGTCAAACGATGGAAAGATAAGAAGCAAATTATGAATGTAGCATGAGATAATTTGACACATACAGGATGACTCATAAAAGTTTAATGGCTGACTTCTTGTCAGAAACCACAAAGCCCAAAAGGCATGTAATTCAAAGACGGTCAACTGAGAATTCTATATTCAGTAAAACTGTCCCTCAAATATGAAAAAGAAGTAAAAAGGTTTTTAGATAAACAAAAACAGAACTTGTCATCAGCATACTTGACCTACAACAACTACTAAAGGGAATCCTTTAGCTAAAATGAAAGGCTAGATGGTAACTCGAATCTATCCGTATTAAAACACTTCCCCTAAATGATTTAAAAGACAAGTACATAAATAATAATACAAAACTATTTTGATGGGGTATAATGTAGAAAGGTGTAATTTGCATGACAATGATAGCACAAAGGATGGGGAAGGAAGGAAAGTACACTGGAGGAAAATCTTTACACATTTGAAATTTAATATAAATCTTAGTTTTGCGCAGTGGCAGTATCGTAGCCAATGAGGTTTATCCGAGGCGAGATTATTGCTAATTGAAATTTAATATAAATCTTGATAATTTTTTTAAAGATTTTATTTATTTATTTGAGAGACAGCTAGAGACAGAGCACAAGTGGGGGAGAAGGAGAAGCAAGTTTCCCACCAAGCATGGAGCTGGATGAGGGTCTTGAATCCAGGCACCCCATAAATCTTGATTATTTTAAGTTAAGGTACACATTATAGGGAGTGACTGCTAATTTGCATGGGATTTCTTTTTGGGGTGATGAAAATATTTTGGAATTAGATCATGATGATTGCTTGACTTCCTGAATATACTAAAAGCCATCACATTTTATACTTAGAAGGGGTGAATTTTATGGTCTATAAAATGTATCTTAATTTTTAAAAAAGAATGAAAATAAAAAAGATGCATATTGTAAGCCCCAGAATCACCACTAAAAATATTCCAAAAAAACAGTAAAAAAGTAAACAAAGGAATTTAAATGGTACAGTAGAAAATATCTCTATCATCTCTAGTTGACAAAAGTAAAAAAATTATTAAAAGTTTTCTGTGAGTAGCAGTAGTTGGTCTTTCAAAATTCAGAAAAATATTGTCATGGTGGTAGGAAATTGTGTGGAAAAACAGTGACTTTGAATTTGTTTCCAAATATGTCATTCTTTATGAGGTGTATGTGAAGGGGGTGGGTCCTTCTTTAAGGAAAAAATGATTACGACTCTTGTATAATTTTTTAACTCTTAGTATATTGTTTTCAAGTCAACATCTCTTGTATACTTTTTACTTATTAGTATATTGATTTCAAGTCAACACATATGCCTTATTTTTTCTTGCCAGATTTGTTTAGTGTGCTTTATAACACCTGTAATGAAGGACTGCTCTAAGGTTTTGATGAATGGTATAAGTAAAAATATTACATTAGAGAAACTGCTATTGTTTGTGTGACACAGCAAAGCAGACAGAAAAGAGTACATAGGATTTGAGGTTAGATCCATCTTTCCTCCCTGTACAACCTGAATTTAAGTTTCCTTATCTGTATAGGTAATTAATAGCACCCATCCCAAGTAATTTTATTAGATTAAGTCATAAGATTTGAGTAATGTGTTTGGCGTATAACTGGGCCCAAATATATATCAAAGCTCTCACTATAATTATCTTATTTCTGTTACTGTTATTGCTTTATAGCATTTGGTAATTTCCATAAACCCATGATACTGACCTACTAGGCATGAATTTAAAAAAATCAATAGTTACGAAGTAAGGTCAGTTGAAGTTTGCTTTTGTTGTCAAACTATTTTTCCTTTCTGTACTTTTATTTTTCCTATTAACTGTAACCTTTGTGTACTGTTTAATTCTCTTTTTTTCCCAAGTAATCTTAACACATGTCTGAAAAAAATTGCAGGAGAACATAAAGTTGGGCTACGAATGTCATACCTTTTGAGTTTCTTTATTTCACAATAAACACTAGACAGATATTAATCACATTGTCACAATATTTTACATCAGAATTAAATACACTCTCAGATTTCCTCACCACATGTTCCCTCTTTCCTTTGGTTATTTATGTAACTAATTTAATTAGAGTTTCTTAAAAATGAAACTTTTAGGTAAATCAGCCAAGTAAAAGTTAATTCAGTAATTTGTCATAGTCCTGCATGCTAAAAAAATTACTTATGAAATGGTGGTCCTCAAAAATTGTTTTTATATTTTTAAATAAAATAAATTTTGGGGAAGTAGTCATTTAACTTTCCTACTCTACTTAAACTACAAGACTTTTACCTTACCTCATTATAATTAAATTAAAAAAATATTATATTATAATATTAAAACCAAGAAAATACTTCCAGAATGTTTGCTTTAGTAGAGGTGGAAGCAGATGGTTTAAATTTTCATATGCATATCTATTTAATTGTAGCCAGAGGTTTGGTTCAATGCAATACTAAATATATCTTAAAATTGTATTGAGACTTAAAGTATACTAAATATTTTCCATTTCAGTCTTGAGTATTTACAAATACCTATAAAGTTGATGCTAAGTGAGATAATGCAGGTCAAAATACTTATCATAATAGGTACACAGTAAAAGCTAGTCATTCACAAAGGAGACTAATTCTGAGGGATATCCATTGATTTTCCCAAAATCACAATATTAGTATGGCGTTATTTAAGAGTCATTTGATTAAAAAAATCTAGCTAAAACACAGTATTTTTTAGTCAGAAGTGGAGCTAAGGACATGAAAATACAAAATTCAAATATGTATATGATTAAAATTAATATTTAGCTTTAGTATAATTTTTCTATGAAACAATTTTCTTTTTTTTTTTTTTTTGGTAACTAAGCAAAATATCATGCTTAATGGAAATAGTTTGCTGTCTTTATTTCTCACTCCAGTTGCCATTTTAGAGAACACAATGATTGATTACAAGGGTTTATATATCCCACCCACTGTTGAAACTCATGTATATACAGAGATGGTAATCAGGTTTTTGAGGAAATGAAAATTAGACTTAAATCTCACCCATTATGAAAAATACTTCAAAGAACATAAGGAATGTACTTTTCATTATTTATCTACACTTTATTTTGAACGTTTTCCATGTGAAACTAAATAAATCGAAAGTTAGATTTAGCTATTAGTTTAATAACACATACTTAGCTTCCTCCTCTGTACTCGTTCCTAAAATAGAAAACCCAGGAAAGTTCTTTCTCTCTATAAATATGAAGGAGATATTAAACTGAGAATGTATGAGATGGAGTTAGAGTAAAATAGAAAAATAAGTAAGTGCCTAGTAAACATTAAATGCTTTTCTTTTAGCTCCCCTTCAAGGTTTTTTTCAATATAATTTTGAGGAGAAAATGCTGTATGTTTTTTATTAGCTAGTGTAATTCTTTCAGGTTCTAAAAATGATCTTGATCTAGAATAAGGAAAGTTTTGCTCTACAGAAGATGGTCTGACCCCGTTATCTTATGTTCACTCTAAATACTAATTCAGAATACTTTCTTTTCTGCTTCATTCTGAAATAGATTAAATTCCCCAAATGCTGTGATCCCACAACTACACAGGAAGTAGAAATAAAGAATCTACAACAGCTCGGGCTACTTTGTATTTGTACAGACTTACATAAAGACCTTCAACTATCTCTTAACATGTAATTCAATAATAAAAATAGAAATATATAGGTAATTAAAACTCTATCTCCAGGACTTACTTTATTAACTATTTCTCAGTGAAAGAAATCTACAGTGTAAAAAAAACTCATTCAACCTTGATTGTCTTCTTTTAAAAAGAAACCATGCCATTAAATCATAGAAAAAATCCATAAAGTGGGTTTTTGGGGACTTAGTATTATGTGAACAATGTGCAAACACCTTGCCTGTGCTATATTTTGAATGCAGAACAATTAGAGTGCAAAGATTTTAGATCTTTTATTTGGAACACAAAACAAATTTCAGCACTCACTGAATATGGAAATTCGGCTAAGGAGGAAAAGAAAAAAAAAATTAACTTTTAAGGATTATTCCAAAAACCGAGATACTACACATTTCAAACATTGTATTGGAAGTATATAGAGCTAAATGAGAACAATTAAGATTCATAGTTGTAAGAGATTCTGTTTAGCATATGGAAGGTAGCTTTCAAGATTGAATTACTGCCCTTTGAGATAAAGACTAAGTAGGCTATTCTTAATCATCTCATAATGTTTAAAAGTGAAGTTTATGGATACATAGTCCATACATTCTAAAGCAAATTAGATGGTAACAAGAGATAACATGTCTTCTGAGTTATTAAAATAATATCTAATTAATGAGTAGGTTTTTCATCTAGGGTCTCTTACTGGGACTAGTCATATTGATTATCACAATCATTGGCACATAAAAGTGTGTGTGAGATGTAACCCTGTTTATGGAATAGTATTTCTTCTTTTCGTCTCCCTATCATTCATAGAAGCACTGTACTTCTACCTCCATAATGATAATTTCAGACTCTGAGTAAGTAACTTGTTCAGTAACATCAGTAGGAAACCTAATTATAGAATCTTAAAACATAGAAGAAAACCTAGAAAATATCTAGTTCAACCTCCTACTCAAAACAGAAATTCCTTGTATAAACTTCAGTAATGGAGTGGTGCCTCTCCTTGAAAGATAGAGCTTCTCAACAATTAAGACCATTTTATAGAACCCTAACCTACTTCTTTATCTTTTACCATTTATCTGGCTCTCACCTTTTGAAGCTATATAAGCATGAAAATGCTTCTACTATTTGAAGATATATTCTTCCCCCCTTCACTTTTCCTTAATTCTATTTTTTAATCACACGGCAATGAAGGCTTTGAAACATGGGCTTTTGAACTATGTGTCTAAGAGGGTGTTTAGAGTCTGAAATGTGCTGAACTGAAATGACTTTGAGCAAAGCTATGGTTCTAAAAAGAGTGTCTATTAGCTGGGACCATGTATAGCACTAGTGAATGTACAGTAACTATTAACAATAATTATCACTTGTAGAGCTTGGAGAAAGTACTCCTGGGTCTACAAGAGCTGAGTTTTTTTTTTTTTTTTTTTTTTTACGTATGCTACTTATATCTTTAGAGCCATATCAAGACAGGAAGCATGAACCAAGGTTTGGTTGAAGTCTTCGGGAACATGCATGTTCCGCATTTCTAGGGATCAGTAGCAGAAATACTAGTCAGAGTAGCTGGGGAAGTGGGGCCCTTAATACTAGCAATCTAAATGAAAATGGTTATTAGCCTTTTATGGACTTAAAATCAGGTAAAACTGTATATCTCAGTTTTCCTCATCTTTAAAGTGGGGAAAAAGTAAAATTCTGCCAACATATTGGTTGTGAGTAGTAGATGAGGTAATAGACATAGAGTAAGAGCTGAAAGATCAGAGTATGTCACCCCAAAATGGGCCACTTTGGCATAAGAATTATTTTGACCTGAAAACAACTGAGAAACAGTAGAGTCAGAAAAATCTCTCTACCTTCCCCTTTACTGTCTAAAGGTAGAGTATAAATTTCCCTTTTTTAAGGTCCCCCAATACCAAGAAGAGAATTATTCTTAATCACTGGAAACATACTTATCCCCAGGATTGCACAAAATTAAATCTGCATAACAAGACTTATTAAAAATAACCTTTATTGTCCATTAGTTTTCCCCATATATTTACCTTCCCACAATTTACTACCCCAAGAAATTCAAAGCCTCTTTTTTTTGACTTGCCACTTCTCAGTAATTTATTGCTCTTTGTTAAGATGATTCATAAGGCCCAGGTCTAACCATTTCTTCGAATCTTCTTTCCTACGAAGGTCTTCAAATGCATTAGTAATAAACTTTCTTGTTAAGCTGCCTTTTGCCAAATTAACGTGCAGGATCCCAGTACTGAACTAAGAGGGCAGAGGAACATTTATCTTCCCAGATAGTGCTCAAATAAGCTAGCTATTATAATTATTAGAACATCATCTTCCTTACCATCAGGACCTGGCAACAAGCAAGCATTCAGTTAGGTGTTAGCTGCTATTATTTATAAGTGCTGGATATATGTCTATAGTCAAATGACTCTTTTATAGTAGCATTGGAATGTTAACTAAAATTGTATTTTGAAATTATTTTGTGAATTTATTAGAGAATTAAAGCAACAATCTGCAAAAGTTGTATATCTCTAAGGAAGAAAGAAGAAAAAGTACAAAGAATAACTAGAGATAGCAGACTCTAGAGATATGAACAAGAACCAGAATTTCTGGATTGTATTCTTTAATATATGCCACTGTAATTTTCTGTAAATATACTGAGTGCTATTGTTCCTTTTTACACTCAGAATTGAAACTTACCTGACAAAGACTTTTTTACTGAAGGGTAAAGAGCCTACAATGAGAGGATTATGTGTATCTGAAGAGGGAAAGGAGATATTAGAAGACATTTGAATGAAAAAGTAAAGATTCATAGGTCTAGATGGGGGAGCAGGAAATCCTCAGTATATAAAGTCATGAGTTATTCATTTATTCATTAAAAAATGCCAGATACAAGGGTAAATTCTAGGTATGTGTAAGTTCACAAGACTGGCAAGGTCACTGCTTAGCCTTTCCAAGGGAAGTTTTTGTATGGATGGATGACTGAGAACAGGATTTAAGGCATCAGTAAATAAATTCTAAATCAGCTCTATAGAGTGTGTTAACCCTAGAAAACAACAAAAAACAAAACGAAACAAAACCCCAAAAAGCAAAAACCAAAAACAAACAAAAAACCACAGAAAACAGTTTTACAGAGAGATTTTGTGAAGGGGGCAGGGACAAGCATGCTTTTTTTAATGTTTGGATAACAAAGCCATCTACAAATTATGGAGGGAAATATTCCCAGTTTTCCCAAGGAACACTGCGTATAATATAGACAGGAGCAAATGCAGTACCATGTGATATCTTGAGGGTTTGTAGGTTTGGCAGCACCAGGTAACAGCACCCAAGACAGGTAAGCGGCATTCTCATGATGGTGAAATGGCAGAGCATCAGCAGAGACCACAATGCCTGGTGGGAGATTGTGGATGCCCAACAGACATGGCGGTACTCAGCAGCTGCCCAGCACATGGTGATGGATGCCCAATGGAAGATGAAGAATGCTCAGTGGGAGGTGATGGATGACCAGCAGATACACTGAATGGTGGCAGGTGATGGAGGATACATACGTGCTTGATGAAAGGCCAGAACAGCTGCAGCAGCGCATGATGCAGATTGATTTAGTCCTGATTACATGTGAGTAATTCCTAGGGACTTCTAAAAATACTTGGAGGGAAGGTGTGTATTTTTCTAGGGGACTGGAGGAACTTCGTAAGCTCATGGGGATAACAAGCCAGTGACTTTAGGGCATTGATATCAAGATTGTCTTTCTTGTGCTCATAAACTGGGAGGCCTATCTCAAACTTCAGTGCTTTTAGGGACAGGTAGGCAGTATGAATAAGACAGCTAGGTGGAAAGAAAATGGGGAGCAATGGAAAACACAGTGAAGAGGAAACCTACACACCACAGAAAGGCATTCATTTACAAAGTTTTAAAATCATGGGCTAGGACAAAACAAAATTCACATTCAGACAGATGTCAGATAATGGGTTGCCAGTTCATCATCTCTGTAAGTGAATAGTGAGTATCGGTATTTATAGAACTTAATACATCATTTATCTAGGAATGTGTATCACCTTTATGCAAATAAGAAAATTGTTTCATTTTGAAAATGATCTCTGGGTATACAAATTTTGGAGCTCTTTTATATACTTCAGAAGATTGTTTTATTATTTGTTAACCCATTCAAAGAAATCAGAGAGATTCTACTTATCTCATGTTTATTTCTAAAACTATAGCTTTTCCAAAATATTTAGGACAACTTGGGATCCACTGAAGGAGTTCTGATGGAATCCCTGAAAATCCCCAGGATGATAATGGAAAATATGAGGGTGGATCTATATAATTCCTAGATACACTCCCAACTCTTCTTTTCCAAATGAACTTCTAGAGTCTGGGTTGGACAAAATCTATCCTTTACTAGAAGGTGTAAGTCTCCAGCAAAAGGGAGTGAAAATTTAAGGAATTCTTCAAAAGAAATGAAGATAAAATTACAAAAAAAAGGAAGACAGCCTATAAGCATATGTTCCATTTTAATGGAATAAATTCCAAAGAATATTTACCATCTTCATAAAATATAGATACCTATAGATATAGATATATAAAAATTATATTAAATGTATATGTATATAAATATGTATATATAGAAATCTTGTAGGAAAGTAGCTAAAGATTAGTTTGGCCGAACATTAGTTTCATCATGTTAACCCATGAAAAAAACAAATCATGGATTTTGTTAGGATTACATTAGTTAATATATATAAAATTCTTGTAGAATGCCTAGGAAATAGTATGTTTTCAATGATATTTATTATAAAATGTGAAGATGAAATGTGGTGGTAGTAGTCTTATGCTTTCTGGAGTTACTAGTTAACAGCTTTTGTTCTCTCTACTTCTAGTCTTCAAATCCTTTCAAATTACCAGTAACATACTTAAACAGCTCCTTAATTTCTTTTGTATAGAGACAATCCTATGGTATATTTTGATAAGAAGACCTTTTAGAACTTCCACAGAAAACTTATTTCTGATCAATAGATTTCTTGACTCAAGCAAACAGAGGACCAAACTCAATACACTTAATCTTCTCAAAGGATGCAAAAGGATTTAGGTGATTATTACAACTAGACCAGCTTTAGAAAGCTACTACAAGGAATTTTTAAAATCTTTAAAAAATTATACCAATGTTTACTTGCTTTCGTCCATTAAAATGGTTGTGTATATATTGTGTTTTCAATTTCTAAAAGTACTTTCTCTAAATAAAAAGAAAAGCTACTAAAATAAATTACACATTTTCTTAACAAATGGCTTAGAAGCTACTTTTGTATAAAGAGGTTTGCATGACATACATGCCAGTGGTGAAGGGGATACCTCTGTTCTCCAAATCCCCTGGAAGACTAGATTGGTTGAGGACTTGAAAATGAATGATAAATATGTTGTCTGAAAAGAAATCACGGCTATCAGAAAGAGGCCTTCAGTTGGTATAGTTCCATTGTGGTAAACTAAATAATGTATGTGAAAGCAACATGAGTGCTCAGGGTCAGATATTATATGATAATGTCTAGATAGAGAATCGGAAATCCAAGAATGGATTACTCATACTTGCATAAAGTAATCCAATGGCTTTGAAAGAGAAATCACTGTCACCTGGTATCCCCATATATTGGTAGGAGAAAATGACCCAAGAGAAAAGCTAAAAAAATTTGGCAGGAAGACTCTTTTTTTTGGGAGGACATCCGCTACAAAACTATGTAGAAATTGATAATAATTAATAATAATAATAACCTGCAGTTTAATTCTGCAAAGTTCTGTAGATTGGCAAGTGTGTGGTTTCAACAGCTAAAATTTTCTTTTTGCCTACTGCTTTTTGCTTACTCCTGGGAAGGCTGTTTTCCCCAATCATTACCTTATCCTTATTCCAAAACTATTTGTGCCTTCTGAATGACTCAGTTTCTGAAATGAAGATGCTCTTTTCTACTCTCCTGCCTCTACCTCACCAACTAGACTGTAATTTCCATAAACTTATGTCTCTTTTCCTGTTGTATACCCAGTATTTAGCATGGTGCCTAATGCATAGTGAGCATTCAGAACTAATGAATGAATGATATCAAATTGTTGCCCACTGAATCTGAATAAATAGTAATGTGGGAGAACCCCAATGAGGAAAACCATGGTGGTGGTGGTGGTGGTGGTGGAGATAAGGTGGCGATTTCCAAGTTGCAGTAATGTGTGCTGAGAAGTTGTTACTCCATGAAGTGTGAGAAGGATGGATCAGACCCAAGAGCAGGCAAGGTGTCAGACAGCAATGACTTTGTTTCACTTAGCAATGAGTCTGTACAAAGCACAAGAAGTCCAAAAACAATCCAAGGAGTTGCAGTTGATAAATTGGGGACCATTAGTCTGAGGAGCCATGTGTAAGCGTAAATATGACTTAGATATTTGGAAACGTAGTAAAGAAAACCAAGGGAAAAGGTCAGTTTAAACTTGAAAGGTCTTGGGGTACCTGGGTGGCTCAGTTGGTTAAGCATCTGCCTTCAGCTCAGGTCATGTTCTCAGGCTCCTGGGATTGGGCTCCCTGCTCTTCAGGGACCCTGCTTCTCCCTCTCCCTGTGCCACTCCCCCTGCTTGTGCTCCTTCTCAAATAAACGAATAAAAACCTTTAAACTTGCAAGGTCTATATTTAGATTGAGTTCTGAAATAAAATTTTATCCATTTAATATTTTAAAGAATATACTTCACCTACCAAAACTATTAAATTTTAAAAATAAAATCTTAATGTGTATATATATATATGTGTGTGTGTTCATTTTAAATAAATATGGAGTATATTGAGTCCAAACATTAAGATGTACTACTAACTTCTATACTGGACACACTTCTACACTGGCAAACAGATGGACAATAGTAGCTTACCACTATCAAATGGAAGTTGCTGAAAGAGGGATGGCTGAAATAAAAAAATATATATTTATTTTTGAAGGAGAAAAAGGGATAAGGCTCAAGACAGCTCAACTGAAAGCCTTGGCATACAAGTTAAGCCCTAGAAATCCAGAACAGGAGGGAATTAATTTGAGCTAGTGTCATTAGGAAGTTGGGAACTGATTTCTTCAAATTCAGAAATGGTAAATATCTGTAAGCCTGACCATGAGTATTTTTAATTCCTGCAAAACTGGAGACTAAAATTTTGAGAAAAAAAATTCTTTTTGTTTGTGCAAGAGCATGGGAGGAAATTGCCACTATTATGTGAATGTTAAAAACTATTCATTTTGGTTCTATACATCTAAGGTCAAAGTGTCCTTGTCAGAAAAAAAGAGGGAAGATAGATCCAATAGGATTCGATAAATATTTTGCACACTTCCGTGAAATTTTTAATATGGCTGAATAAGTCCATATATTTGTGTCTAAATATAATATTTACCTATATGTCAGTATTGGTTTTGATTGAATGTGTTCTTTTTTCTCCATTGTTTATTTACTTATTACTGTTCTGGTAAAAATTCAGTTTCTTCTGTTTGTTTGAGGGTGGCTGTATGTGATGGAGAAAGCTCTATGTACTTGAAAATCTCACAAAAAACATCTATTTTGGAAAGACCTAATAGGAACTTAAAGGCACTTTGAAAATAAAACACCTATAAGTTTCACAATCATTATCATTATTAACTTTTATTTTCTTCTGAGTTTATTGAATACTGATTTTTAATAACTGAAGTAAACTGGGATTTCATAATATCTTTACCAGAACAGAATAAATGTGATGATATTCAATTTAATATATTGATTTGAATAATTTTTTGTAATTCATATAAGTAAATAATACATTTATATAAATAAATAATTAGTATCTAAGTAAATAATACATTTATATAAATAAATAATTAGTATCTTTATTTAAATAGATAATCAGTATTTTTATTTTTTTAAAAAAGATTTTATTTATTTATTTATTTGACAGACAGAGATCACAAGTAGGCAGACAAGCAGGCAAAGAGGAGGAAGCAGGCTCCTTGCCAAGTAGAGAGCCCGATGTGGGGCTCGATCCCAGTTCCCTGAGATCATGACCCAAGCCGAAGGCAGAGGCTTTAACCCACTGAGCCACCCAGGTGCCCCAATAATCAGTATTTTTAAAACTGTACAGCAAATCTCTTTGCAGGAGGCATAAGATCACATAATACTTAGCTAGACAAATGTTTAGTGTGTGTCTGTGCACGCGCGCGTGCGTGTGTGTGCGTGTGCACGCATGCATGTTTTCTAAGTGCTTCTTCCTCCTAAACTTAAAATGTTGGGAATACTCATCTGCTTATTTGCAGGACTCTTGACAGGCTGTCAGGAAATAGGGAGGACAAGGGCAATTGGTTTCTAATTCATGTTAAGAGGAATGTTTAGGCTGGATATTGTTTTCTAAGAGCTAACAAAATCATGAATGTAAATTGAAATTGAAGAATATAATGTAATTCTACTAGCAAAATACTAATTAGACACATCTCAACAATTTGATACCAAAATATTGGTGATTTTAAAAAGATGAAGAAAAAGAAATTTCTGCTGGTGAATATAAGTACTGAGAGATTTTACCCTTCATTAGGTAGCTTTTTTGAGTGTTATCACCATGGAATGTCAAGTTGAGTTTGCACGCAACTGTGTCTTATCCACCTGAACAACTTGGGTACTTGGGCAGCAACAGGAGAATTAACAAAGGAAAGGTAATGACTTGACCTTATTCACTTTATGGCTTTCACAGGTTTTTTGTTTGTTTGTTTGTTTGTTTGTTTTCTTTTGTCATGGTTTTGAAGATTATGAAAATATGGCTAAAATGGTAGCTAAAAATTAAAATTGTACTGACAATATCTGCAAGGTAATTGGAGTATACATTTGGGGCTAAATGGTGCTGTAGGACTCTAATGACATACAATATTAATATTAGTTAGAGTATATAGAGTTTTCAGTTTGGAGTTCAATTGTTACCTATGTTAATCTACAATGGAAGGATGCCAATGACAACTTATTCCAATTGATTTTTTAATTTTTTATGACTTTAGTGGTAAACATTGTCCTTAGGGAAGTATGTAATATCTAAAATAACAGCAGTTTGGAACACAGCTATCCACTTTCTAAAGCCTATATTTTATATTTTAAATATGATGCATATATTATTATATATTTTTACATTTTATCTATCTTATCCCTTAGTAGAGGGATCAAGGTCTTTTTTTAAAAGATTTTATTTATTTACTTGACAGATATCACAAGTCGGCAGAGGGGTAGGGGGGGTGGTAGGGGGGAGCAGGCTCCCTGCTGAGCAGAGAGTCCCATTCAGCACTCAATCCCAGGACGCTGAGAACATGACCTGAGCTGAAGACAGAGGCTTAACACACTGAGCCACCCAGGCGCCCTGGGATCAAGGTCTCTTGAGAGGTAGTTCCATGTCTTAGTATAGAGTGAGGCTAGAATGCTTCAAAACTTATTTATGCCTTACACATACATTTTTGATTTGAACTTTTTATTTGGAGATAATTGTAAATTCACGTGCAGTTACTTGTGAGAAATAAGGCAGAGAGATTGCTAGTGTCCTTTACCCAGTTTCCTATAATGATAATATCTTGCAAAACAATAGGAAAATATCACAACCAGGATGTTGGTGTTGACATAGTTAGGATATGGGACATTTTCACTACTACATGGATTCCACCTGTTTCCCCTTTTATAATAACTACAGCCTCATTCCTCTCCGTTTTCCCCTTTTCTCCTTTTAGCCCTGGAATCCATTAATCTGTTCTCTCTTTTTGTAATTTTGTCATGTAAAGAGTGCTATATAAATAGAAGCATACGGCATGTGATCTTTTGGGATTGGTATTTGTCCCTCAGAATACTTCTCTGGAGAGTCATCTAGGTTGTGTCATTCGTTTTTATTGCTGAATAGTATTTCATGGTAGGGATAAAACACTGTTTAACCATTCACCCACTGAATGTTGTTTCCAGTTTGTGGCTGTTGTGAATAAAGCTGCTATAAACACCAGTGTATGGTTTTTTGTTTGTTTGTTTGTTTTAATGCACGTATGTATTCATTTCTCTGAGATAAATGTCCAGGAGAGCAACTGCTGGATAGTAGAGTAGTTGCCTGTTGTATAGTTAGTTGCCTGTTGAGGATTTCAAGAAATTGCCAAAGTATTTTCCAAAGTGTCACCAACAATGTATGAGCAATCCAATTTCTCTGAATCCTTGGTAACATTTACTTTCATCATTATTTTTTTATTTTTGCTGTTCTGTTAGGTGGGTAGCAGTATCTCGTTGTGGTTTTAATTTGCATTTCCCTATTGGCTGATAATGTTGAACATCTTTTCAGGTGCTTGTTTTCTATTCATATATTCTTCATAGAAAAATGTCTCTTCAGGGCACCTGGGTGGCTCAGTGGGTTAAGCCGCTGCCTTCGGCTCAGGTCATGATCTCAGGGTCCTGGGATCGAGTCCCGCATCGGGCTCTCTGCTCAGCAGGGAGCCTGCTTCCTCCTCTCTCTCTCTCTGCCTGCCTCTCTGCCTACTTGTAATCTCTTTCTGTCAAATAAATAAATAAAATCTTTAAAAAAAAAAAGAAAAAAAAAAGAAAAATGTCTCTTCATGTCTTTTGCCCATTTTGTAAATGGGTTGTGATTTTTTCTTTTCTTCTGAAATTTGAGAAATCTTTGTATGTTCTAGATGCTTGTTGTACTTTGCTGAAAATGACCTTCTAAAAGATATCCACATCTTAATCCCTGGAACCTGTGAATGCTATTTCCTATGGCAGTAAAAAGGGGTCTTTGCAGATGTAATTAAATTAAGGATCTTGAGATGGAGAGATTATCCTGAATTATCTGGGTAAGCCCTAAAGGCGATCACATGTATCCTTATAAAAGGGAAGCAGGAGGAGATTTCATAAAGAGAAGAAGGTGATGTGATGAAGGAATCAGAGATTGGACTGATGTACCCACGAGCCAATGAATGCCATCAGCTAGAAGTTGACAAAGGCAAAGAATGGATGGATATTTCTCTATAGCCTCCAGGGGTATCATAACCCTGAAGACACCCAGATTCCAGCCTAGCAATACTGATTTTAGACTTCTGGCCTCCAGAACTCTGAAAATAAATTTCTGTCATTTTAAGTTACCAGTTGTGATGATTTCTTATAGCAGCCATGGGAAATGATTATATTATTATTCCTTTGTTGGGTGTATAGTTTACGAATATTTTTCCTATTCTGTGGTTTGTTTTTTCATTCTCTTAAAGGCATATTTGGCAGGACAAAAGTCTTTAATTCTGAAGTCCAAGTTATACATTTTTCTTTATGGGCCATGCTTTTGCTATCAGTTGTAGAACTTTGTCTATCCCTTAGATCCAGCAGATTATCTATACTTTTACTTTCTACAAGTTTTATAGTTTTACATTTTACATTTAAGTGTGTGGTCTGTTTTGAGCTAGTTTTTCTATAAGATGTAAAATTTAGATTGAGGTTCATTTTTTTTTTTTTTTTAACCTGTGAATGACCGGTTTCTTTGGCACCACTTGTTCTTCCACTGAATTTCTCTTGCACCTTTGCCAAAATTAACCAGACACATTTATGTGGGTCTATTTCTGGATTCTCTGTTCTATTCCATTGGTCTGTGTATCTGTTCCTCTGTGCATACAACATTGTCCTGATTACTACTGCTATTTTTTTAAAAACTTGATATGAAGTAGAGTGATTCCTTCCATTTTATCCTTCTTTTTAAAGACAGTTTTCACTATTTGGGGACCTGCTTGTACCTTTTCATATAAATTTTGAGGGGAGAATGTAAAAACTCTTGCTGGGATTTTGCTAGGAATTGCCTTAAATCTATACAATAGATCAATTTGAGAAGTATTATAGGTTAAATCCCCCCCATTTATATGTTGACGTCTCCAGTACCTCAGAAGGTGACTGTGTTTGGAGAGATGGCCTTTAAGATGATAATGAAGTTGAAATGAGGTCTTTAGGTTAGAATGGGCCTTCATCCAATATGACTGGTGTCCCTAAGGAGAGGGAATTTCAACCCAGTGCAAGGCACAGCTGGGTGAGGACACAGCTACAAAGCAGCCATCTGCAAGCCAAGGGAAGAGGCCTAGGAGGAAACCAACCCTGCTGACCTCCTGACCTCTGACTTTCAGCCTTGACATGAGGAAATACATTTCTGTTGTGCTAGCTGCCAGGTCTGTGGTGCTTTGTTATGGCAGCCCTGACAAACTTGGCATCTCTACTATGTTGCATCTTCCAATCTCTGAACAGGATATGTCTCCTGACTTACTTAGGTCTTTGATTTCTTTCATCAACATTTTGTAACATTAGGTGTACAAATACATGTTTTTATTACATTTGGACCTGAGCATTTTATTTTCTATTGAGCAATTGTAAATGATACTGAATTTTAATTTCAGGTTCCACATGTTTATTGTTTGTCTGAAAATGTGGTTGACTTTTGTGCATCAATCTTGTATTCTGCAGCCTTGCTCAGCTTCTTTATTCATTCTAGGAGTTTTATTTGCAGAGTCTTTGGGATTTTCTACACAGACAACCAAGACATCTGCAAATGAGAACAGTTTTACTGCTCTCTTTCTAATGTATATGCCTTTCTTTTACTGTCTTACCATAGTGGGCAAAAGTTACAGTACTGTGTTTTGTAACTGTCCTAAGAGCAGATATCCTTTCCTTGTTCCTAATCGTGGGGGAACAGCTTTAGTCTTGCACCCAGGTTCCACTGCTTCCACTGCTGTGGGCAGATGAACCTGCCCTGTCACTGGGTATGGGATTACTTGCTAAGTCCCTGTTTTGCTTTGTTCATTTGTCCCTGCCTGTTGAAGATCCCGAGTTATAGTCCTCTCCAGTATCCAAGAGTACAATATATAGGAGATAAAAAGAAACCCCAGGAAAGTCACTGCCATGTCATTCTTCAAGTACTGAGTTCCCTAGTCTTCTTTGTGCTTTTAGAATCCTTTTATAATTGTCAAATCCTTTCCAGGGTATTTAGTTGTATTTAGAAGAAAGTAACCAGGAAAATGAGTCTACTACATCTTATCCCTGAACCATGTATTTTTAAAATTTTTGTGTCATTAAATATGACATGATACTGCAAGTACTTTTTTAAAGAGGAATCTGGAATATGTTATTGCTCTGATGGAACTTAGAGATAATTTGGAATGAAGACTTGGGTTAAGAGAGTTGATTGTGAGGACTAGGATATGAGTACTTGTGACTTTAGTGCTACATATTTAAACTCTATGGCCCTCAAGCATTTTGCCAATCTACATGCAGAAATAGTACTCAACTCATAATTGTCAACTGATGTGTGTTTATGGTGCTCCTAGGCATATTGCATTAGTCAATCAGTTCTGTATCATGAGCCTTAAAATTCGAGAGTAGTCGCCCAGAGGGCACATTGCATTCTTTTGGGGGAAATAAAAGGTACCTAGAGAACACTGCTCTCTGGCTTGGGGGTGGATCTGAGGGTAACCTAATAATGGACAGATGAAAATAATCATCCTCTAAGTAGAACTGAAGGTTATAGCATAAGAGATATTGAGATTTTCATAAATTACATAATGAACTTTCAGATACATTTGAATTTTTTTCTCAATTATGCACTGCTCTGCTGTGCTAAAATAAATACGTGGTGTCTAAGATACTCAATCTGAAAACTTCCGATTTAATTGCTGCATTTCATTCTGAATGATTCCTGGCTTAAACATCTAAAGCCCATGAGTTTCTGTATCATTACCCTGAAACCTGACTGAACTTTATCAAATTTAATAGTGTGTGCTCACTTGCATTAGCAATTTGAAAATTCTGATGCCTGTTCCCAGGTCTCCATTTAACATCTCTTAAGTTTTGTGTACTTAATCCCTTTGCAAGTAGTTCCATTTTAAAAATAAAAGTTGAGTCCAAGTGAGTACGGGATGAAAAACTATTTGGAAAGAATTGGGAAGCTGGGAACATGCATGCCTGAACTTGAGAGTTTTCACGTGCATTAATTAATTACGCCCTATGAATAACGTCTCTTTTATATCCAGACATGAAGGGCCAAATCCTACCTATTACCACAGCAGATCTTCCCAGACATTTGGAGTCAGCAATGGTTTCAAGGGAGGAAGAAATTTATAGCAATAACAATACTTTTTAACTTGAGACATGAGGTCACTATAGAAGTTCACCAATGCAAAAAAAAAAAAAAACACTTTACATATTTATGGGAGAATAATAACTTTGGGGGTATCTGGGTGGCTCAGTCTTGGCCTCTTAATTTTGGCATGGATTGTGATCTTGAGGTCATGAGAGCGAGGCACCCCCCCCAACCCCAAGTTCAGCGGGGCATCTGCTTGAGATTCTCTCTCTCTCTCTCCCTATGACGTGCTCTCTCTCTTTTTCTTTCTCTTTCAAATAAATAAATCTTAAGAATATTTTGAAGCATATTGTGAACTAAATACCTCATTGATAAACAGAGGTCTTGGACATCAAATGAACATTTGAGGCACTGAATCTATTCACAGAACTGCCTTAGTTACTGCCAATACCTTGATGCACTTTTAAAAACCAGCAGGCTGACTATCTTGATGTTCTTGGAAACAACTTGATTTCAAATTTTCCTCTAATTCAATTTATATGCACCCCCCCAAACAAAATAAAGCAAAACTGTCCTGGTGTTTTAAAGTAATTTGTGAGTGTCAAAACGATATAATGAAAAATGAAATGGATATCAGAATCTACTAGTCCAGCCATGTGACCTTGGGGAAGTCAAAGCCTAAGCAAAGGGTAGGTAAATGGCATGAGGTGACAAAGATTCTTTTCTTGACTAAACTTTAGTTAGGCTCCTGAGCCTTCGAGATGGAAAGTTTTTGTTACTGTTTTGTGCACTGGCGACAGATTGAGATTAGTGCTTGGCACGTAGTAGGTGTTCAAAAAATGGCTGTTGAATGATCTTCCATTTCTGTATCTATAAAATCAGATTTTTGTGAGAATTAAAAATTGCCACAACTGTTAAGGTCGTGACATAATATACTCACCTCTATACTCAAAATTTGGCTAGTGTCATTATTTCTGTGAAGTCTTCCTGAACTATCCTTCCTCAGCTCTAGTTAGTCCAATCATATCACACATCCCTAGTCTTATTACCTGCTGATCTGATGTGTATATATTTTGCTGCATAACTACAACTGGACATGTTGGTGTTTTTATATCATGTCTGCCACTTTCCTTTGAAGGTATTACTTGGATTTTTTGCTTTTACTCTTGCCTCTTTGACCAAGGGGGCTATATCTTCTCTGTTATCTATTGTAGTGTATAAGAACATAGACTCTAAAGCCAGACAGTCTCAGTTTTTGTTTGTTTGTTTGTTTGTTTGCTTTTTAAGATTTTCTTTATTTGACAGAGAGATAGAGAGCACAGGTAGGCAGAACCGCAGGCAGAGGGAGAAGGAGCAGCAGGCTCTCTGCTAAGCAGGGAGCCCAATGTTGGCTTCAGTCCCCTGGGATCATGACCTGAGCTGAAGGCAGACGTTTCACTCATTGAGCCACCCAGGCACTTCTGGAAAGTCTCAGTTTAAATCTCTACTCTATAATAGCCTAACTATGTAACATTTTGTGAGTTACATAATAATCCTGTCCCTCTGTTCCATCATATGTAAATTTAGGTGTTAACTGTATCTCAGTCATACGGTTTCTGAAAATTAAATGATTTAATACATGTAAAGTGCTTAAAACAGTGCCTGGCACATAGAAAATATTCAACAAGTGTTAGCTGTGGTTACTGTACTTCCTATAAAGCTACAAACAATTAATTATATGTTCTGCAACTTTCATAAAGACTCAGCTCTAGACAGTATTGACAAGCCAAACAACATAGCTTTATATAATTGATTTGTCTACACAGATCTTAGATACATATTCTAATTTCTTCAAAATAATGGAATATAGAACCAGCTAAAGAAGACACCTCAAATGCACATGCAGGGGCGCCTGGGTGGCTCAGTTGGTTAGATGTCTGCCTTCAGCTCAGGTCATGATCCCAGGATCCTGGAATCGAACCCGGCATCGGGCTCCCTGCTTGGGGCAGAGTGGGAGTAGGCTGCTTCTCCCTCTCTCCCTCTTTCTCTCTCTCAAGCAAATATATATATATATATTTTTTAATGCACATGCAATGACAGGAATACAGGATGGAAAAAGAGTCAGAAAAGAAGAAATTATTTGGAAAATACCAGAGTAAATGTTATAGATTCTGCTTTTTTAATAGGACTATGCAGGTTAACTATTTTTTTCTTCAGTGATTTTGGCAATTTGTCTTTAAGAGAATGAGTATTTCATGTAAGTTGTTGTACTGATAGGCATAAAGTTTTTCATAATATTCTGTTACCATATTTTAATGTCTATAAGTTTTATAGTGATGCTCCTCTCTCATAAGTGATAGTGGTAATTTGAGTTGTCTGTCTTTTTTTCCTTGATCAGTCTGGCTAGGGATTTATCATTTTCATGAATCTTATAAAAGAACCAGCTTTGGGTTTCACTGGTTTTTCTCTGTTACTTTCCAATTTTTAATCTTCCTGATTTCAGCTCTGAACTTTGTTAATTCCTTCCTTCTGCTTGCTTTGAATTTAATTTGCTCTTCATTTCTTAGTTTCTTAAAATGGAAGGTTAGTTGATTACTTTGAGACCGTTCTCATTTGTTTAAGATAAGTATTTAATGCCATAAATCTTCCCCTAAGCACTACATTAGTTGCATCTTATAGTTTTTAACAGCTTTGAGGCATAATTGACAAATGAAAAACTGTATATATTTAAATACACAATTTGATATGCTTTCACACACACACACGGGCACACACACTTGTGCAATAATCACTACTATCAAGATAATAGACCTATTCATTATGCCTCCAATTTTCTTCATGCCATTTAATAATCATTTTCATCTGTACACTCCGTTCTCATTGGTCCCTAGCAACCACTGGTCTTTTTTTCCTGACACTCAAGATTGGTTTGCATTTTCCAGAATTTTATATAAATGGGCTTAAGGAGCATGTACTCTTTTTTTGTGTGACTCTTTTTACTCAGTTGAATTACTTAGGGTTCATTCATATTTTGTGTGTTATTTATCAATAGTTCATTCTTTTTTATTGCTGGTATATAGCAATATTGATTATGATGTGTTGGTGTAGTTTTTCTTTGAGGTTTGATGAATGTCTCGAATCTCTAAATTTGTGTCTTTCATAAAATTTAGAAAATAATTGGTTATTTTTTGTTTAATTATTTCCCTGTACCAATCTTTTTCTCCTCTCCTTTGAAGACTTTAGTGACACAAATACTCTACAGTTTCTTAGAGTCTCATAGGTTCTTTAGGTCTTGTTCATTTTTCTTCAGTTTTTCTCTCTATACTTTAATTTAGATGATTTGTATTAATTCATCTTCAAGTTCCCTGACTCTTTGTTATCTCTGTTCTGTTATTGAACCTATCCTTTAAAAAGAAATCCAGGTACTGGATTTTCCTGTAAAATATTCAATTTTTTAGTTTCTTCTTTTCCATAGCTCCTCTTTCTTTATTAAGAACTTCCATACTTCATTTCTATCCATTATATATATATACATATATATATATATGTATATATATTAAATATACTACACAGAGCAAAAAAACTTTGTCTGATATTTCCAACACCTAGGTAATTTGAGGTTTTGCATGTGTTGATGGTCATTTCCTTTAAAAATTTTTAATATTTCCTGGATTTTTTCATGTCAAGTAATTTTGTATTGCATCATGGACATGTTGAGTATTATATTTTGTAGACTCTGGGTCCTGTTAAAATCCTCTCAAGAATGCTGATTCTGTTTACTTGTTTGGTTTACTAGGCAATCAAACTAATTAGGTTCAGACTTAGTGTTCATGTCTGTGGGTCAAGGATTCAGTATCTTTTGTTTACAGAACCTTTGCCTATGCTGCTTTGAGTCTGTCCCACACACATGTTACTCAGAGCATGGTCCTAGACCCTCTGGCAAAGCCAGGACATGAAAAAAGGAGGGGAAAAATATTTCAATGATATTTGGCTTCTGGGGCTTCTGTTGCCTGTTATCCTGGCCAGAGAGATTGGGTATCCATAAGAGTTTCAGCCACTCCTGTACTACCACCGTGTAGCTATGTGACTGGGTACTGATCTTGGGGTAAAGCTGCTAGAGAAAAGAGGGATAAGGGAGCCTGGGTGGCTCAGATGTTCAGCATCTGCCTTTGGCTCAGGTCATGATCCCAGAATCCTAGGGGTTCTAGGGGTCCTAGGATCGAGTCCCACATGGGGGAGCTTGCTTCTCTGACTCCTACTCCCTCGGCTTGTGTTCTCTCTCTCTGTCAAATAAATAAATAGAATCTTTAAAAAAAAAAAAAGAGGGGGAAAAATGAAAATCTCACCCCCCCCACAGGTTATATTTCTAAGTTTTGATTTCCCTCCCAATCTGGCTGCTTCTGTTTATTTTTCTGAGTTCTTACGCAGTTGCTTTTGAAATTTTTTCAGAATTATTAAAAGGAATATAGCAAAAGATGGAGTCCTTAGTGGGCTTACTTTATTTTTGTTGGCATCAGAACTCTTATTATCCATTTTATTTTATTTTATTTTAAAGATTTATTTATTTATTTATTTGACAGAGATCACAAGGAGGCAGAGAGGCAGGCAGAGAGAGAGGGGGAAGCAGGCTCCCTGCTGAGCAGAGAGCCCTATGTGGGGCTCAATCTCAGGACCCTGAGATCATGACCTGAGCTGAAGGCAGAGGCTTTAACCCACTGAGTCCCCCAGGCGCCCCTCATTATCCATTTTAATGTTCAAATGTTCCAAGATTTGATGAAGGGGCCCCATTAAGCTAGCTTCTGTGCTTTTAAAAAGATACAGTCTCATCATTCTTTGAGCACTTCCTTATTTTCTAGCTCAAAAAATGTTCCAGTCTTGTTATAGTATTCTTGCTCTGGGCCTCATTTCTCCAAGGAATGTCTATTCCCATTTGTGCTTGCTGCTACTCATGTGTTGTTGCTTTTAGGTCCTCTTAATAGACAGAGATAGAAAATAAATCAAAGTACACACATATTCACAAAATTATACATATATTACATATATTTAATTACTAATACTATTTTTAATATTCATTTTCTCCATGAATTCATACCAATATCATGAAAATTAATCTGACACCACAGGATTCATTACTTGCTTCCCCCTTCCAAGTTTTCAGTTTCCTGATGCAACAGTGAGAAATTTGGTTTCTATTATCCTCAGGATACTTGTACACTTATCCTATCCCAGAATACAAAGGAAGTAGTTTCAGAATTGGCATTGTGTACCTCTGGTAAGATAAAACCCAATACTACAATTCATTCGTTTACATTTTCTTTAGTTTTCCATTGTGTTTATAAGACAAAAATTGTACTTTAAAGTTAAAACGGTTAGGGTTATTTTTGTACTCTCTACTCAATGTAGTTATTATTGATTTCAAATAGAGTTAAGTTCATTTGACTCTGTTCATAATCTATTTTAGAGTTTTCTCTGTCTTTATTTTTTATAAATAAAAATATAAATCTAAAATATTAGCACAGTTTCTGAAGTCAAAATTATCTAAGATGTGTATTCAGAGAAGTATAATTCTCCAACCCGAACCTCTGTTTCCAGTTTCTACCTTCCCCCTGAAGGTAATAAATCTCATTATTAGCTTCTCATTTAACTATTCTGTGTTTATTTTTTACAAAAATAAGATATGTGTATATTTTTGTATTTGTATGTTTTCTTACATAGATAGTATGCCCTATCTTCTCTTTTGCATTTTGCTTTTTTCACATGATAATATATGTTGGAAATTGCTCCATATTAGTTAATAGAAAACTTTCTTATTCCTGTTAATAGTTTCATGGTACTCCATTAGGTACATTCTATAGTACATTTAATTAACCTCTTTTGTATGGGTACATAGGTTGTTTCAAACATGTTGCAATGACAAGCAATCCTCATATGAATGACATTATACATGTATATTTTTGTTTTATCAGAGGTTTATTATCCAGGGAAATTTTTAGAGGGTGATTTGCTGAGCTAAAATGTAAAATATGTAATTTTGTTCAGTATTGCCAAATTCCTCTCTATAATTACTGTACCAACTGGCATTCCCACCGCTAATATATGAGAATGCCTGTGTCTTGCTGCAGTGCCATGTCAAGCTTTTAAAATTTTGCCAATTTGTATTTGCAACAACATGGATGCATCTAGATGGTGTAATACTAAGTGAAATAAGTCAGTCAGAAAAAGAGGAATGTCATATGATTTCACTCAAATGTGGAAATGAAGAAACAGAAAACTAGGAAAGAAAGGAAGAGACAAATAAAAAGGTCAGATATTTACCAGGGGGATAGGGGAGAGGGGATGGTTGAAATAGATAAAGATTAAGGGTATACATCATGATGAGCACCGAGTAATGTATAGAATTGTTGAATCATTACATTGTCTATCTGAAATTAACATAACACTATATGTTAGGTATATGTGAATTTAAAAATAAATTTAAAAATAATGAATAAAATAAATTTTGCCAATCTGATAAGTAAAAAATGGTATCACAGTGTCATTTATTTTGCATTTCTCTTACAATGATTGAAGCTAAGCACTGTCACATATTTAAGGACTGTATATATCACTGTGTATATATAATTCAAACATTCACGATGTTTTAAAATATATTTAAAAAAATCACAACAACCTACTCATATCTTCAGCTCCTTTTTTCCTATGGAGTGCTGGATCTTTTTACCTCAGTTTTCATTTTTTTAAATTTTTTAAACGATTATTTATTTATTTATTTGACAGAGAGAGAGAGAGAGCAAGAGAAGGAACAGAAGCGGGAGGAATGGGAGAGGGAGAAGGATCCTGACGTGAGGCTTGATCCCAGGACCCTGGGATCATGACCTGAGCCAAAGACAGACACTCAACAGCTGAGCCACACAAATGCCCCATTTACCTCAGTTTTTAAAAATTCTTTATATATTAGGGATATTAGCCCTTTATCTGTGATAAGCATTGCAAATATTTTCTCTGAGTTTGCTGTTTGTTTTGGAACATTGCTACTAATGCTTTTGCCATGTATTATTGTAATTATACCAAGATAACTATCTTTTGCTTTACCACATCTGAATCTTGAGTCATAGTTAAAAATCCTTTCCAAATACCTCAGTTATAGATGAATTCACTTTTCTTTTCTTCCAGTACTTGTATGGTTTCGTTTTTAAAATTAGATTTCTGATCCATTTAGAGTTTGTTTATATATTTGGCATGTGGCAAAATCAAATTTTATCTTTTTCCAAATGGCTATATTGTTAGCCTAAAACATTTCCCAGTGATTTTGAATGATACTTTTATCATATAGTACATATCCATTTGTACTAGGGTCTATTTTAGATTTTCTACTATATTCCCCTTGTTTGTCTATGTAAGGTCCAATGATACACTTTAAATGGTAAAGGCTTTATAATATGTTTAAATATCTCCTAGTGCTATTCCTCTTGCATAGCTCTTCTCTTTCAGTTTTTTCAAGCTATTCTTGCATGTTTAATTTTTGTAAATGAACTTTAATATCGACTCATCTAACATCATAAAAAAAAGCTTTGGAAAGACACAAACATAAGACCTGAAACTATAAAACTCTCCGAAGAAAGCGTAGGGGAAAATCTTCATGATGTTGGTCTTGGCAACGATTTTATGAATATGACATCAAAAGCATAGGCAACAACAAAAGAATAAATAAAGCTTCTACAGAGCAAAAGAAACCATCACAGGGTGAAAAGACAACCTATGAAAGGGGAAGGAACAAAAGTGTGCAAGTCATATATCTGATAAAGGGTTAATCTCCAAAATATATACAGAAGTCATACAACTCAAGTAAAAAACAAACAAACAAACTGTAATAATCTAGAAAATGGGCAAAGCACTTGCATAGACATTTGACCAAACATGACTTACAAATGGATAATATCCATGTGAAAATATACTTAACATCACTCATCATCAGATAAATGCAGATCAAAACCAAAATGAGATTATCACCTCACCCTATCAGAATGGTTAATTAAGACAAGAAATAGCAAGTATTGGTATGATGTGGAGAAAAGGGAACTCCTGCACACTGTTGGTGGGAATACAAGATGGTGCAGCTGCTATGGAAAACACTATGAAGGATCCTCAAAAATTAAAAATAGAGCTGTTATATAATACAACAATCCCACTTTTGGATATTATCCAAAAGAATTGAAATCAGGATCTTGAAGAGATATTAGCACTCCTATGTTCATTGCAACTGTTTACAGTAGCCAAGATGTGGATGCAACCTGAATGTCCATCAACAGATGAATGAAAAAAATGTAATATAAATATATGTGTAATTTATAGATATATAATATATACTACATTCAACAAAATACTATTTAGCTTTAAAAAAGAAGAAAAATCTGCAATATGTGACCACATGGATAAACATGGAGGACATTATGCTAAGTGAAAAATAAAACAGTCACAAAAAAACAAATACCGCATGATTTCACTTATATATGAGGTATCTAAAGTAGTCAAATTCATAGAATCAAAGAGTACAACGGTGGTTGCCAGGAGACTGCGGGAAGGGAAAATGGGCACTTACCAAAATATATAAAGTTTCAGTTAAAATGAGTAAGCTGTAGATACCTGCTATACATCATTGTAACTTTAGTCAATAATAATGTATTATACACTTAAAAATTTTTTAAGAGGGTAGCTCTTATGTTAAGTGTTTTTGAGACAATATGCTTTTAAAAAAATAAATCTTGTCATTTTTATTGGAATTGAACTAATTGTTACATTAATTTTGGAAGAACATAGAGATATGCTTCCTTATCTTGGCTATTGTAAATAATGGTGCAGGAAGCCCATGAGTATGTGTCTCTTTTTGAATTAGTGTTTTTTATTTTTTTCAATAAATGCCCAGTAGTGGAATTATTGGCTCATATGATATTTCTATTTTTAATTGTTTTAGGAACCTCTGTACTGGTTTACAAGTGGTTATACCATTTATATTCCCACCAACAGTGCATACAGTTTCCTTTTTTTCTACATCCTCACCAACACTTGTTATTTCTTGTCTTTTTTGATTCTGGCCATTCTGACAGGTATAAGGTAATATCTCATCATGGTTTTGATTTGCATTTTTCTGATGATTAGTGATATTGAGCATATTTTTATGTAGCTGCTGAACATCTGTTTGTCTTGTTTGAAGAAATATCTATTTAGGTCATCTGCTCATTATAATTAGATTATTCAACTTGGGAAATTACCTATTTTTAATGCTCTGAATTAATTTGCATATAAATCTACAAAGTAATCTCATGATTTAAAAAATGTATTTTCTTCAGTTATTCTCCTTGTGGTATCTCATTTTATACATGCTTTTTTCCTTTTTTTAAAGTTAGCTGATGAGTTTTTATTTTGTTTAACAAAATTTTTTTTAAAAAACCAAGATTGATTTATTCATTAGATCTATTGTTTTTTATTCTGTAGTCAATTTCTACTTTTCTCTTCCTTTTTTTTTTTCTTCGTGCTTTCTTTTGGTTTACTTTATAGTTTATGTTTTTTTCCAAGGTTGTTTTTCTGGGAATTTAATTCATTTATATGCTTTCATTTTTACTGATAAATGTGATTAGGGATATGAATTTTCCACTGATCACTGCTTTAAGTATTATTATTTAGACTTTGATATGTAGTGTTTATGCTGTCATATTTCTAAAGAAATCTGTAATTTCAGTCTACATTTCTCCTTTTGATCAAGAGCTTATTTTTCAAAGATTTTATGAATTTATTTGAGAGAGAGAATGAATAAGAGAGATAGAGGGAGAGAGGAAGGGAGAGCACAGGGAGAGTGAGAGAGGGAGAAGCAGACTCCCCATTGAGCAGAGAGCCCAATGTGGGGCTCCATCCCAGGACCCTGTGATCATGACTTGAGCTGAAGGCAGACCCTTAACTGAGCTACCCAGGTGCCCCTCAAGAGTTGTTTAAACATTTGTCATAATTTCAGCCTGAGATGGTCTTTAAACTTTTGTTAATTTTTCTAATATTATTGCCTTCTTAATCAGAAAGCACTTTGGGTAATATTTTTACTTTTCTAATATTTTCTTTGTGGTCGAGTATTTTTATTAATTTTTGTGCATGTACCATGTGCACCTACAAAGAAGGTATACTCTCTTTGATAAGAGTATAAAGTTCAGCACACCTTCATAAGATCTATATCCTTTTTATTTTTTTGCCCAATCTTTCTTATACTGAGTATGATGTGTTAAAATCTCCCATTAGTAGAATGTATTTATAAATGTGTCCTTCCCTTGTGGAGCATAACAAATATCATGGTGGACATGGGGACTTGGAGAGTAGAAGGGAGTGGGGGGAAATTGGAAGGGGAGGTGAACCATGAGAGACTATGGACTCTGAAAAACAATCTGAGGGGAATGAAGTGGTGGGGGGGTGGGAGGTTGGGGTACCAGGTGGTGGGTATTATAGAGGGCACAGATTGCATGGAGCACTGGGTGTGGTGCAAAAATAATGAATACTGTTATGCTGAAAATAAATAAATGTAATTAAAAATAAATAAATAAATGTGTCCTTCCATGTTCTTTGGTTTTTGCTTTATACAGACCGTTGCTGTGTTATTGGTGACATAGGTATTCTTAACTTCTATATCTTTGTTGTTAATTGGGGCTTTTATCATAAATAAGCATCCTTCTTTTTTACTCTTGTTGCTGTTTTCACTCGAAATTTACTTTGTTAGGTATTAAATCACAATTTGTTTTCTCATTTCCATTTACTCAGTGCACTTTTGCTCATCCCTTTATTTTTAACAATTATGAATCACTGGGTTTTAAGGTCTTCTCTTGAATAGAGAATATAGTTGGGCCTTTCTTTTTAAGGCATATTAAAGATCTTTTATTTGTAGTCATGTTTTAGGTTCATTCACGTTTACTGCTGCTACCAATATATTTGTTTTCCTCTGTCATGTTACATCATGGTGTAATGTTGAGGGCATAATGTTATATTTTCTTGTGTTTGTTCTTCTAATTGATTTTTTTTGCTCTTTTATTAATTATATTTCTTTTGGGGTTTTGGAAGATTTGTTTTTTATTTTAGTAGTGAACTTGAATATCACATTTATATCATGTTTTATTTATATCATGTTTAATGCCCTTAAACCACTGTTTTCTTATTAAAGCTATTACTTTCTGGTTTGCCAATTTTTTACGGTATCATTTAACTCCCACCTTTTGTTTATAGAAAAATCAATAAAATTATTTTACTTTCCTCTTCCTCTTTTCCTTTCTATTCTCCTCCTAATTTTAGTTGCATTTTTGTTAATTTTTTAGAGTTTATATTACATAATAGATGTTTTATAACATATAACAGTATTCTACTCTTATAGCACTTCTATTTTTGTCTTAGCTCTAAAATTACCCATATTAAATGCTCATCATTAGTCTTTTGGATGAAATTTTCCCAGTCATTCCTTTGTTAGTTGAATCTCATCTACTATTTGATTTCTTAAGAAGGGCTTAATGGGTTCAGAATTCTCTGAGTTCAAAATCTCAACTTTTTATAGCCTGCATGGCTAGCATGTCTGGATGTAGAAATCTTCATTTCAAACTCTGAGTATGTTTTTCCACTTTTTAATTTAAGGTATACTTTACATACAGTAAAATTTACCTTTTTAAAACTGCACACTAGAATTTATAGCTTTTCAAATTTTAAGAATTTATATATATATTTACATTATATATGTATAATTTACATATATGTATAATTTACATATATGTGTATATACATATATATATATATATAAAACCACCACATCAACATATACCAAAATAAATACCCCTTTTCAGTCATCCTTCCACCTTAAACCACTTGAAACTAGTGATCTGTTTTCTTTCTTTATAGAGTTGCCTTTGAAAGAGTTCCTTAGAATGGTTAACTTTTTGAATAATATTGCTTCTATTACTATGGTTTATTTTTGTTAATTGTGAAGTCATTCTAATTCTCTTACTCTTGTGTACTTTTTCTTATTTTTGCCTGAAATTCCTGAAGATTTTTTCTTTATGTTTAAAATTAAAAATGGAATTATCATATGATCCAGTAATTCCACTACTGGATATTTACCCCGAGAAAATGAAAACACTAATTCAAATATATACATACATCCCAATGTGTATTGCAGCATTGTTTACACTAGCCCAAATACAGAAGCAACCCAAGTGACCATAGAGAGTTGAATGAAAAGAGAAAATATGGCATATATAATGGAAAATTACTCAGCTATAAAAAAAGAATGAAGTCCTGAAATCTGCAACCATACCATGGACCTAGAAGATATAATGCTAGTTGAAGTCAGAGAAAGTCAGATGCCATATGATTTCACTCATATGTGGAATGTAAGAAACAAAACAAAGGAGAAAAAAAGACACATTAAAAAAAAAAAAGACTCAAATACAGAGAATAAGCTGGTATTTGCCAGAGGAGAGGTGAGTGGTGGGATGGGTAAAATAGATGAAGGGGAGTAAGAGTACCATTATCTTTTTTTTTCTTTTTAAATTTATTTTTTATGAACATATATTTTTATCCCCAGGGGTACAGGTCTGTGAATCGCCAGGTTTACACACTTCACAGCACTCACCATAGCACATACCCGCCCCAATGTCCATAACCCCACCCCCTTCCCCCCAGCAACCCTCAGTTTGTTTTGTGAGATTAAGAGTCACTTATGGTTTGTCTCCCTCCCATTATCTTGATGAGCCCTGAGACATTTATAGAATTGCTGAATCATTGTATTGTACATCTGAAACTAATATAACACTGTATGTTAATTACACTTGAGTAAAAAAAATAAAATGTGACATAAATAAGGCAAAGGGATAGCAGAGTATGAAAAGGAAAATAAAAAACTTCTCTAAAATCAATATTATAAAAATTCTGAATGCCTGAGTTTTATTGTGATAATGTGACCTTGCACTTATATAATTATTAATTAATTAGTTATCCCCATCACCTTGTGAAAACATAAATTGTAGACCCCATAAAGAATAGCTATTATTGAGTGCATATTATATGCCAAGCACTTAGTTTGCCAACATTTAAAGCGATTACTTAAAATACATTTATTAAGGATGAGGAGTCTCTTTTTCTTTCTTTGTGTAAGAGATGATACTAAGTATGTGTACTCCCATCCCCCAGAACACAGAGGTGAGAACATGTTTCTCACTGTCACTGTCACATGAGAACATGTCTCACTGTCCCATTGTATACATTAAGGCAACTATCATTGTTTATAAGTGAGACTGAGCAATAGAGTGTTTGTGCATGATTTTAATATATTGTAAAATGTCTGTTTTGCTTTTTGAAGACTCTGCTACTGATTTATTTAATAATATGATAAACACATCAAATTCTTCTGTCACACAATTTACTTTTTTCATCATTTTCCAAATGATATAAGTAAAATGATTAACTCTATGAATGTTTACTATGATACTTGACATAAATTAGGATATAATCTGGGATTAAAAAAAAAACTAATAAAATTGTACTTACCATAAAGGATTGCAAGCAGAGACAGTGGCATGACAAGTAGTCCCACTAGCATATCAGCAATGGCTAGGGACATTAAGAAATAGTTGGTGGCATTGTGCAGTTTCTTTTCCAAGCTTACTGCCATGATAACGAGAATGTTGCCACCTATTGTCAAGATTATTATAATGACGATTGAAAGTGCTGGCCAGTTTTGTACCCCGTCTGGGAATTTGAAGCGTCCACCATCGGAGGTATTGAAAATGTCAGTTACTAGAGCTGCAACAGGGCTCACAGAAATATCGCATTGCCAAACCAGTAGGCCAATTAGGTGCACACTGAAAAATGAAGAAAAAAAAAATCAGATACATATTACGTTGTTTATATCAATAAACTACTTATACAAAATAATTGCTTTTCCTTTAGCAGCTCTTATCACATCACTGTCATCATTTCTACTACCTTAATTAAATCTCACTATTTTTTCTATCCAAGGAATATTATGAGTCAGACACTTAGTTTATGGAGATATCTATATCTATATATAGATCTAGATATACATAACTAAAAATTATCTGTATTATAAAATTGCATATATGTATTATCATTTGATCACACACAACAACCTCATGAGGTCAGTATTGGTTTATATTCATTATGCAAATGATGAGTCTGAGGTTCAGAGAGGTTAAGTAACTTTCTCAAGGAAGAACAGCCAGTAAGTGGCAGGGACAAGGTCCATAACCACGTCCTAGTGATTTCAAAGCCTGTATTTTAAACTGTTACTTTATACAAGCAACATGAAGCCACAGTGTTGTTTGATTTGCTCTAAGGGTCTATTTTTATATTTTTTCAATATTAATTTCTTCTTGATCCCTTCTGAGACAACTGACAACAGAATGAAGAGAGATTTTCCTTTAAGCACCCAGTGCTCTGACAAGAAAATTGCACCATTGCCTTTTTTAATCTAAAGCTAAGAAGGAATAAGTTGTCATCAGACAAACTTCAGGGAAGAGGTTAGAAGAGGCACCGTGGGTTTGGGCCATAGCGCATATTCATTTCTTTCTAACACTCTTTTTACCTTCTCACAGCTACAGAGTCTAGGCTGGCCCATACATATTAATATCTGTGCTGTAAATCTTCCTTCTATCTGACACTCTTCTCATTTCAGTCCTATGTTTTCTGGGCCCTGTTCTAGGCCAGAAAATGATTGATTTGTGGTGCTGATGAATTCCTATGGGTTTGCTGCTTTTCCTGTGTTGGATGCAAAGTCTCTTAAGTCATTTAAACTGTGCCTCTCTCAGGAAGGTACTTTCATAGACTCTACTAGTAAGAATATCAGGACAGGTGGCAAACAATGTAGGAGAAGCGGACATGGCTATGTTTTGTGCATCCCAAATCAACTTCCCCCATAGTGGTGTGGGATTTATTCAGGTTACATATATTAAGTGTCCTCTCAAAGTGTGTGTTCCTAAAGGATTTAATAAAACTAATATTTATTTTTATTAATGAAATAGATAAGAAAGATAGGCATATTTATTATTTCCTGCATAAAAACAAAATTATTATTGAAAATGTTTTTGTGTATTGTATATTCAGTAGTAGTTATTTTATAAATATTAAGCAGCAACTACACTACAGGTAGTGGTTGTTAAACCTTGTTATTATTTGTAGAGGAGGACATTTTCTCTACTCATACAATTATATGCTGAATAATTTTTTTTTTTTTTTTGCAAGACTGTTGAAGTAAGGGTCTTTCTGGAATTGGGGAGATCGAACACATGACATTAAAACATCTATAGTCTGAGTTCTTCACATACATGATTTTATTTCATTATCTTATTCACTTTTTCTTTGAACTAAAAATGTTCCCTCTATACAGAGAAAATACATGTGTGATTTGATTAGCTTATCATTTATTATCAATTATCAGAGAAATTTACTGTAGTAAAACTGGATGATTATGATAGCATAATGATATCATAACTACAACATTATACACACATACATGCACATACACCACACTTTCTAACTTACACTGGAATGCTTGGCCTGAAAAACTATTCATGTTTCAAAATTCAAGTAAAATACTGTAATAATTTTTTGGATTATTTAAAAATTATTTCTCTTAATATCTTGGTAATATACTTTTATGTCTTTTAAGATAATGAAGAAATTATGAAAATATTTTGACTTTCTCATTCTACAGAGGGTAGAAAACTAATATTTTAATCATCTTGCTTAAAATAACTTCCATATTAGTCGAAGTTACCTGACATTCTAAGCAACACGCAGGTGGTGATATACATAGTAATTTTTATCAAATAATCAGTAAATTATTGTATCAAATAATCAGCAAATTCTATTTTCTGGAACATAAAAATAAGTTAAGGTTATATATGCTTCAAAAAACTGTATCATAAGTAATCTGTGATGAATGCAAGTAGAAATTATTAAAATAAAGGACCAAATAAATAGAAGCAAGTTATTTGCTCTCGGCTTTGATTATTCTGTCACTATATTTGCTGCATTGGGCATGTGATCAATTTCCTAACTTCATGACCTCAATGATTTTTTGATCAGTCACTTAACCTCTCAGAGCATCAGTTTCTTCATCTGTAATACCTATCATGTGATTGTTGGGAAGATTAAATGATAGATATAAAGTCCTGAAAATTATACCTATGTCATAAGAGGCCCTCAGTAAATATTGGGGCTTACTTTCCTTTTGCCTTAAAAGTTAAACAAAAATAGTTTATGTTAGCTATACCATGACTCATGTATTTCACAATTGGTGATAATTTAAATCCTGATTTTATTGTAATAAGATACTAATTTATGCAAAAAGTATCTCAGACAATAATTTTAAATCTGGGTCTTTTCTGGCTTATCTGATGAAGAACGTGTCCTTCTAGCATTTAAAAAAAAAATCTAGTTTAAATTAGCTGCTGATTATCTCAGCTAGTCCTGTAAAAGTTTATGCTCATAGTAAAATGTTTCATCTTCAATTGTCAAGTATAGAAAATAAATATATTTATCCTTCAGAGAATAAGGTCCTAATAGAATATGCATCCAACTTGAATTTTCTAAGCAAGTTATAAAAACATCAAAGTCCTTTTGTATATTTCTCTAAAAATGACAGAGGGACACCTGGGTGGTTTAGTTGGTCAAGTGTATGCCTTTGGCTTGCGTCATGATCTCAGGATGCTGGGATCAGGCCCTGTGTTGGGCTCCCTCTCCCTCTGCCCTTTCACGCCAATTGTGCGCTCTCTCTCTCTAATAAATTAATTTTAAAAAATCTTTAAAAGTGTTAGAGGAATGCAGGATAAAATTGCATGTAAAAAATACATGAAATACTTTTGGACAATTATCAATTTTAAAATTTGAGTGTTTTATTTGGGATTGGTTATCTGCTGGCCAGATATTATTTTTAATTTTCATGAAAGAGTCCATGAGACAAATACTTAATTACTGAGGAAGCTTACAGAATCTAAATATACCTATTGTGAATTATAAAATAATGTTACTGGAAAGATCCTAAAAGAGTATTTACTTCAGTTTCCTGGTTTCAACTCAATTAAATTTAATACATTCTTACTGGGTGTTACTATGGGCAAAGTATTATAATTTTTTTATTAAAGGTCAATCTTATTTTCTATCGTTTTGTAATCAGAAATTGGCTATATTATAATTAAACCTAACTTCTGATATTTACATGCTTCATGAAATATATACAGTCCTTTTTATAAAAGAAGAATAATATAGGTCTTAACCTTAAGTTAATTGTTATTAAGCCCACCGAAGTCTCATAAAATATGTACACAAAAACTACAGTTTCTCCCTGAACAATACAACCAATTTATTCATTGGTACTAAAGGTTTAACAAACATATAATGTAATGTTCCTAGTAACCAAAATGATACTTTGATTTGAAAGAGTGTATGTTTTATTTTTTCATTTAGTTTTAAATTTTTTTTTTTTTATTTGAGAGAGAGAATGAGAGAGAGAGAGAGAGGATGAGAGGGGGCGAGGGTCAGAGGGAGAAGCAGACTCCCTGCTGAACAGGGAGCCCGATGCAGGACTCAATCTTGGGACTGCATTCTTTTTTTTTTTTTTTTTTTTTTTTTTTAAATTTTTTTTTTTTTTTTTTTAAGATTTTATTTTATTTTATTTGACAGAGAGAGAGATCACAAGTAGGCAGAGAGGCAGGCAGAGACAGAGGGGGAAGCAGGCTCCCTGCTGAGCAGAGAGCCCGATGCGGGGCTTGATCCCAGGACCCTGAGATCATGACCTGAGCCGAAGGCAGCGGCTTAATCCACTGAGCCACCCAGGCGCCCCTTGGGACTGCATTCTTGCATGGCATATGACAACGGGTGCTTTTAGAAGAGGTGAATTACCATCCATCCAATGCAGGGCTGGGTCTCACAACTCTGAGATCATGACCAGAGCCCAAATCAAGAGTTGGTCACTTAACTGACTGCACCATCCAGGAACCCCTTCCCTTCTTTATCACTATCCTTCATCCTTTCCTTTTCCTGTCTGGTGTTGTTCTCTTGGAATCACACATCACTGAGACTACCATCAGCACAATGTACCAGGACATCCAAGATGGGCTGTGGTGGAGTATATTGCATATTGTGGAGGATCCAGTGTTGGTGTATTTTATATCTCTACTACTCCACAAACTTTTTCTTGGGTGAGCTCTTTTACAGGACTGATGGAGGAGACTATAGGAGCAAGGGGATTCAAGGTTTCTCAACTGGAACTGATTAGAATTTACAGAGCGCTGGATCTTTTTTCCATGTCCCATTCCTCAAAGAGTGGGTTTGGAGGAGACCAACCCAACATTTATTAAGTTAAAAAGAAGATATACCTGGATTCAATTACATTTAGAATTGCTCAGTACTTGAATCCAATTCTTTTCTCCTTTATGTGATATTCTATTGACCTGAACTACTGGATCATTGTATCAAGACTTTGGAAGATGCCATTGTTTTCCTCTGCCTAGCGACATCACCCAACCTCTACTCTCTGACTTCTTATTCAACCATTCTTTATAAAACCAGAAACATCTTGTCCTTTTGGCTGTTTAGTTCATGCAGGAAGAAAAAGGCAAAACAAGAAAAGAACCTTTCTCATTTTTACATTTTAACCATGGAGAAAGGAGCCAAGAACATTGGAATTATTTTTGAATTTAAGATATAATTGCCATATATTTATTTGAATACATGAGCAGTTCTGTTTAACTGAAGTCTAAGTTATTGGGGTTTTTTTCCAGTTATTTTTGAACAGGGAACATGCATTATGTTAGTCTATGGGCTGCAAATTGAGGCAAACATAGCTGAGTGATCATAGAAAAACCTCTTTAACATTTTTGTTCAAGCTATCATAAAAAAGTTAACTTTTAAAAAAAATAACATCCTTACAGGAACGAATGCACCGCTTTCCTCAGGTTCACCATGATTGCTTCGGTGTTAAGCAACCAAAGTTTAAAATTTTGAAGAGGAATTGTAACAGATTGGATTCATAATTCCATCCTTTCTGGGGAGAGAGAAAAAAAAAAGAAAAAGAAAATTAGTTAAAAGTCCAAATAACTTCATAACAGCCAATTAAATAAGCTTAAATATATTAAGTGTTAAGAAACAATAGTACAAAATTTAGCAAACAGGTAAGCATGTTATATAATTTAAGTGATAAAAAATGGCAGAGAACTATTTTTCATTTATTTACCAATATACAACCATCATAGTTCTTTTTCTTTCCTTTTTTTTAAAGTTTTTCTAAAATTTCTTGTACACACTTTACTCATATGGGGCTTCTACTGAAACTTCTTAGAGTACACAAAGCTTTAAAAAAGTGCTTTTAGAAAAAATTAAGAATATATGCTTAATCGACAAACCATTTGGAGAAAGTTTGTGATGTAATAATTAAGCAACATGTATAAAATACAAAGGTTTCATCTTATAAAAACACGGGAAACTAAAATAAGTTGTAAGTATTTCTATTAAGTGAACACATTCTGTACATTTCTTATTTATTTTCTTCAAAGTGAAGCAATCTGCATTTACATAGTTTTATTTATACTTTTGCATTAACCAAAAATATTCTCTAGAGGGCAGCACCATGTTTATATCAAAATAAATGAGTTGATGAGGTTTACTATATTAAATATAGCAAACACCCTATGTACCAGCTTGTTAGTATCCTACAGGTAATTATAGTTCAGGGCACATGGAAGAATGCTAAAAATGCAAACAAAAGGTCAGTTGCACAAGATGATGCAAACAAAAACCTTAATTTCTTTTATTGATTAAGAGGTGACAATACATCCTAAAGGTATTAGGAAGGAAACATGAAAACTCTCCAAACAACTTATCAAAGAATTTCAGAGAGAATGCTTTTAATTTCTATAGGCTACTTTTCAAGGAATCATTTGCAAAACCCCACCAACTATTTCTGTAGCCAATTATTTAGCAATTAGCACTCACTATATTCAGTATGCTAGAATGTTCGCCAATGTCAATGTAAAGATTGATAGTGACATGTGCCACTCTCTAAAGATGTTATTGCCACAAAGGAGTGCATCAGAGTGGCACATGTCACTATCAATCTTTACATTGATATTGAATGAATACTTAGTGTAAATTCTAGTGATTAACATAGAAACCCTTTTTTTGTTTGTTTGTTTGTTTTTTGTTTTTTTGTTTTTTTACTGCCAGGAGATTCCTAACTAGAAACAAAGTGGGTAAATCTCTCTGTCCTCTATTCTTGGTTTTCTAGATCTTCAATTTTAGGATTTTGATTATACTATCTTCCTGCACCAAACATCTAACTGAAATTCTGAATTTCTGGGATCATAGGCTTTTACAAGAGTCAGGATTGTGATGTTAGGTTTGTATGCAGTGGGCTGTCAATGAGAAAAATGTAGATGCTCTGGGGGAGGGGGAGAGAGACTTCAATAGCTTGAGAATGTGGAATAACATTGAAAAATCATCTGTTCTGTCTAATTTGAAGATATTTTCAAGGAATGTAAAAAAAAAATGTGTTGATAATCTCTTCTAGTGTTTTCTAGTTCCTGTTAGAAATTTGGAAATAAAATTTTACTGGAACAAATTGTACCTCCCTATGTTTCCCATCTCATTAATAGTACTATTATTCTAGTCATCAAGCTCTATGAATTTAATTTATTCTCTCTTCTTGTCCCCCACATCTCACTTGTGAGTTCTATCAGTGTTACCTACGCAGAAATATACTTTCTTTTTCACTAGAATAATGCATAAAGTATGGCCTCCAGTGTCCAGAAAGAAAATATTCCATGGAAGAGATAAAGTGACATTCTCTAGATCATTAGTTATACCGTTTTTATCCCATAAAATGCTGCCAGACAATGCATAAATCCCTTTTCTTGGGAGGTCTGGAAATAAGTGACAGAAGAAAAAAAATGGTACAGAGAGACAAGAAGGTCTTATTTTGCTTCTACAAATACTAAAATTCTTCTTTTCCCAGTATTAAAATACAAAAATTGTTTTTAATTTTTACTTTTCAAGTGTTTAAAAATTAATATAATTTAAAAGTTTCAAAGTAAAATATATTTCATTTGAGTAGATTATAACAAATCATTTGAAATTGCATTTGCTATAGCTTGATATGATAATCATCTTATTAAACATTGTATCTTCCATATTCTCAGCCATAGTAGAATCGCATTATTGTTACTCAAAACACCGTGTTTCTTTAAAATTTAATCAGTGTTGTCATCTTTTTTATATGTACATTTTCCTGTGAAATATAAACAAGAAAACAACAAATATCCTAACTTCTGATTTTGTTAATTGAGGAGACTAAGTAATAATCACAAAAGTATATTGTGTAAACAGATCTTCAATTTATTAACAAAAGTACCTTGGGGGCAAAATAATATCTTTCTGTACTATTAAAATTTGTATTTTTTTGAAACATGATTAAACTGGTTAGAAAATGCCCCTTGATTGGCGGTAAAAGCTTAGAACTATGATTTGATAGACAGGAATAAATTATATATAAATTATGTAAAGTAAGTAATGTTACATTACATGTTTCCCCAAAGGGCTAAGACACTGTGGTGATATTTTGCAATGAGAAATGTTCTGTGGGTACTTCTACAAAACCTCCTAAAGTCTTGGATAAGATAAGTTAAAAGACACAAACAAACAAAAATAAGAGAAACAACAACAACAAAAAACCCATACAAAGCAACACTAATTAAACACTCTGATCTGCAAACCTCTCAGACTCTGTTAATCTTTCATAATGGAATCCTCATCATTGTTGAACAGAAAAACAATACCTGGGAATTTAAGTGCTCAAATTTGAGAAGACTTGTATTTTAAAGAATTAAGAAAAAAATCACTGGTAGAGTGATTCATTTTAAATGAGAATTTACATGGTTCTCCTAGAAACTATGTTTGGTCATGTAACAATGTCGAAGTATTATACATATAAAGTAAATCACAGGTTAAATCATACATATACATATGTACATATACACTTCCTTCATTCATTGGACAATAATTTGATGGTTTGCTTGGAAACCAGTGCTATATTTTCTTTAAGGGATACCTAGTTTTCCATGCCCATTTGCCCTTCAAGTAGTGAGGGATCTATGGCCATCCTTGTGGTCTATAGAATACTTTATGCTCATTTGTGAAAGACTACCAAGATGAGAAAGGGAAATCACTTTTGCATGTTATCTCAGTCTTACACATTTTAAATTTAGCTTATGAAAGAACTTTCTCGTGGCTCCATATTGGGAGATGCAAACAACAAAGAAAACCCCAAGATTTGGACTCTAGTAAAGTCATCATTGGGGATTAGGTTTAAGAGTCAAGTGTTACACCAGTAGCGAGTAGACATTAAGTTGGAGAACAGGAAAAATGAAGAAATGGAAAGAATAGGCAAAAAGGAAAATGACAAGGGAGACTGTTCTGAGAAGGAGCAGAGTCATACTGTGCGACTTGTCCAAAAGAAGATTGCCAGTGACCTTAGCACCATTTCAAAAAAGTCGTGTACAAAGGGTCTAGGATGAAATTGGATGAAGGGGAGAGAAGAGGACCATCCAGACAAGAGGAGGTCATGGGTGAGGAAAAGGAATATGTTCAAAGGGTATGTCCAAAGCAGCAGAGGCAGATGTGTGCTAAATATGTGCTAAAGACAAATTTTTGAGAGAAGGAGCCATGAAGATGTACTTTCCATGTAACTCCCACATTCCTTAGCCAAGTTCTGGGGTCCTTGACTGATGGAAGGGCAGGGAGAGGCTTGAGGTTTAAGGTGTGAAGTGAAAAGATCCTAAAGAATGAGATTGAACTGTGGTTTTATCTAAATTGTGTTTGGAGAAAGACAACTCTATGACTTTATCAAAATCCCCCCCCCAAAAAAAATCCCAGACATTTCCTTGCATCTCAAAAAGCTAGCCATTTATGATTTGTTTTTACTATTATCTTTCCTACCGTTTGACACGGAAGAAAGATTGGTCGTGTTTCAATCACATTTCCTGTCCTCAAACTGTTTCCTAGCCATTCTTTTCCAGACCTGGTTAAACATAATACTGATAAAAATAGTAAGAAAGTGCCAGTGTTTCTACCTGATGCTTTAACAAAATTTGGAAGTAATCGGTTATCCCATTAAAAAACATAATTTACGTGAGATTTCTTCAAATCCCATGAGCTGATTAAAATGATGAAGCAGCGTATTTTCTCTTATAATGAAGAGATGAAGTCTGACACCAAATGTTTTAAAAAACTATAGAAGAGGCAGTCAACTGAGATCATTCTTGTCTGGCTTTTTATAATAAAGCATTTAAGAATTTTATAATTAATAATAAATGTAGAGGTTTAATTTTTGGCAGTTTCCATTGTTCAGAAATTATGGACTAAGGATTCTAAACTAGATAAACTGATATCTAGTTTTTACTAGGTAAAAAGTGGATTAGTTAGAGATGTTCAGATATCTCCTCAGAAGACCATGTTAATGTGGCACAGATTTACATTTTGGGGGGAAATCTTTCAATTCAAAAACTATTATATTATATTATAATACATATAGTATATTATATTATAATAGTCAAAAGCTATTATAATATATTATGTTATTATTATATTATAATATTATAGGAATTTTCCTTTCAACATCAGAAGCACTGTAGGGATTTTCAAATAAAACGTAAAATTGTCATACTAAAAAATTTCCCTTTGCCAACTCTAGTTAAATCAAACAATAGCTATTTATGATTTTAATAAAAAAGGTACTATGTTATGCAGTTATTGTAATCCATGCAATTAAAGTCCGTTCTTTCATGTCAACACAGGACATTCAAGCATATTAAGTGCAGTTAGAAATTTATTTATCTCCATTTTAATGAATCCAAATCTTCTACCTTCAAGTGTAAGGTCTTGATTATAAAACTTCTAGGGCTGAAAAATTATGAGTGATCAAATAATCCAGTCCTTGGCCCGCAAACAGGTCTATACTTAAGCCACTTCAAGAAATGCGATAATTGATGTTCTTCAGAGCAACCTCCAGAAGAGGCAATTTCATAACCTTCCAGTGTTTAGCAATCTGCTTCCCAGAAAGTCATGAATTAGGCAAAAAGCCTCAAGCTAAGAGACTTCAATAGAAATGATTCGTTTCTTACTAAGTTGAATACAAATCTCTATTAAAGGATAATGCTCTACTAGCAACTTGCTCCTTGCGTCTTTTCTTTGACTTGCCCGAGAACGCAGTGATTCGGACCCAAAACTGGAGACCTCCTCATGATGAGCCATAGGGAAGTCTAACGGTTCTGAAGATGCAATTTGATATGTTGGGTGAATTTAAAATTTCCTCTCCAAACCGAGACGCTTTCGAAAGTAAAGGGCGAGGGGGTATTCACTGGACAGGACTCTGGGCTTCTCCTGGACATGTCATTAGAACTGGTAATAAGGTGATTATTTTATCTAACGCAGGTGTAGTGTGATTTCCTTCCCTCACCGCCTTAAGTTAATGTCAGTGGTTGTTCAAAGAAATTTAACTGTTCTTCTTGTACATGGAATTAAAATGAAACATGAAACATTTTCTCGTTATTTGAATTTACTCAATGCTTCCTTGTGTTTTACATATTTTATAAGAGTGACTACTGTTAAATTTAGTGAGACTTCACAAGACGGTTAACTCCAAAGATCTGCAGTTTATAAGGCCCTAAGTTTTTCCCTAGCTAGACCTATTCCATTTATCGAAATAATACTTTAACAACAGAACCCCTTCTAAGTTTAAAGAGTTAAAATAGCTACCCAAATTATTCTGTGATAATAGTAACAGGCATTGAGAGAGTCTGTTTTGGTGGGCAGCAGAAGTATCCCTGAATATTGTCAGCATAAGTATCCACGTTACAGAGTAAACTGAAAGCTTTTGAACAGCAGAGCTCACAGAGCAAACCATACGCTAAATCTCTGTTTTGGAGACCCGATTTACAGGGCTGAAAAACTGTATAACAGCATCTTATCACAGCATCTTCATGGGGTAGCAGACAAGCCAGACAAGGTCTCTGCTCTCACAGAGCTCACATTCTAGCAGGAGATACAGACAATAAGCATTTAAACACACAAGTGGAATAATTCTGGATTGTAAGGGTTGCTATGGATAGAATGAAAGAGCACAATGGGATAAACAGAGACTGGGGGCAATACTTGAGATGGACCTATGTACGCAGCCATAACTTGGGGTTAGATATTTAAATATATATATGCCGTGGTAATAATAGTAGCCAGCATTTGTTGGTTCTTCTCAACCACAATAAAAAATACAGTTCTTTCATACTGGTAAGTTTAAGCACATAATCAGCGTCTCTGATGGGGACAGTTCAAAATTTTCTGTTGGTTTGATTTTTATTTTGCAAACCAGGGTGGAGGGACACAGGGGGCACCTCTTCATCTTTTGCTGAGATACTTAAAACTCAATTCAGCTGCAAACTAAAGTGTGTTCCCACTTACATTGGTGTCTCCTCCCCCATAAGCAACTCCCACTTTCTATTTCATTAGTTTAAGAGGTCACAGGCTTTTGGCTATATAGCAGGCCTTCCTTCTGGCTGTAGAGGTTCCAGTAGAGTTGTGAAAAGCGAAAAGTTCAATCAGTTGCCCAGATGTATTTATTGCCAAATAACGGGGTACTTGGATACATCTGGACAGCCGAATGAACTCTTAACTCCTCATCTTTCCAAAAGCTCTTCATCTCACAGCTCCAGAATCACCTAGATAAAGGGAGAAAAACAAACAAAAGTCCACTTGGCAGTGGAAGGATCAGTCTATTCATGGTTCTGCTGTCCCATAAAAAAAAAAAAAAAAAAAAAAAACACACAAAAAACGCGTGAGTCCTACTTGTGCTTTATAACTTATTACACAATGCATATAAATCGCCAAAATACAGCAAGACTTAAAAATCACAGGTTAATGGCATGGCATCAAACTCTATCAAATACATAAAATTGAGTCAAAATCAAAATTAATTGTATTAGCAATTTATATAATATAGAATTCATTCTAGTATCATTTAGTACCTTAAATGTTAAATATATATATAACACAGCATCGAAGAGTAGGCTAGGAGGTTGGAGACACAGGTTCTAGCCCTGACTTGTTTGATGTATGGCTTAGGATAAGTCACTGGACCAATTCGGGCCTGAGTTTTTTCATCCATAGCATGAAATTGTTGTAATAGACAATCTTTATCTGTTCTGGCTCTGAAATGCTGAGATTCAAGTTGTTTTTCCTAAAAGCTTGATATTATTTTATGCTATTTTACCAACAAGATGCTTCAACCCTCCCCCTTCGCCCCTCTTCCTGCTTATTATGCTCGCTCTCGCTCTCTCTCTCAAATAAATATATAAAATCTTTTTTTTAAACCAGATACTTCTAAAGAGCTGAGCTTCATTGCAATTAAATTCTACTTCTTGTTACTGCCAATTAAATGTAAGACATGACATTCACCCACAACGTCTTGATTTGAACGGAGTGTGAAAGCGATTTTTAACTTCAGTATGTTCCTAATGCAGCCGACGTGTCCTACAAATTTATGTGCATGCATTCTGTCCTATTTCTTCTTCCTACTTCCTTAAATGAATCTGAAATGCGTGTCTCATCTTCAAGAGTTAGGAGACTACACAGACTCACAATAAATTTAGTAGAAAACTTTTTAATTGCAATTTTCTGATTTTAAAAAAATCTGATGCCTAGAAGATAGAAGAGTGAGGTTTAAGAAGCAATCATCAGATTCGTGGCTATCGAAAGCTTGACTTCTGCTTTAGAGGTTTAATGTTCAACTAATACCAATTTACCGTTATGTGTACTCTTCTTCCTTTTTATTTATTTATGGAGAAAAATAGTACTTCAGTTGGACAACTTTGAAAATAACTGTTTCTTGCACCAGTTCTGTGAACTTTATACCAGATGGTGTCAATATTTAGAAAAACAGATCTGCCTATTTTATAACTCTTCTCAGTGATATTAAGCTAGAATATCAGACCACAAATGACATGTAATGTTTTCACTTTTTTTTTCCCAACTAGATGCGAGAAGAATTCTGCTAATTACTCTCCCAGAATGCCTCCTGTGCCACTCAACTTACAAAATAAAATCTGTCAGGAAATTCAAACCAACCTAAATCTTCAAATCCTTTGGTTCGTGACTTCAAAGTGTGTGTGTATGTGTGTGTATGGGGGGGTGGGGAATGAAAAGAAAGCTGCTATGGGTATACACATCTTATTATTATCATCCTCCAAAACACCATCACTTCATAAAGTCAAATCATCTCATGATGAGGCAAAGCCCTTTTGAGAAGATGAATATTTTCATTCATATTTTCCAAGCAGGAGAATTAACTTCCCTAATACTAAAAATCTACAAAATACTGAACACTGCAAATTGGGAAAAATGCCATTGGTGAAATAGCAGATGCTTTGTAACAGCAAAAACTGTTTTTGACATTTCACCGAAAGATAATATATACACTGTCACGATTGTTCCACCCACTTGTGGGCAGTAGAGACGTAATTTTCTATCACATAGATTCATACATAATATAGACCAGCAGTAAGCAATTTTGCTAAAATATCAACATGTTATTCTACAGTTTTACCCACAGTTAAGCTAAATTTGAGAAGAAAACCAACAGGGGTGCCTTCTATTGTTACATTTAAAGGGCTGTTCCCAAGGGCACCTGGGTGGCTCAGTCAGTGAAGCATCTGCCTTCAGCTCAGGTCATGACCTCAGGTTCCCAGGATCAAGGCCCTCATCGGGTTCTCCGTTCAGCTGGAAGTCTGCTTCTCCCTTTCCCTCTCTCTCAGTGCTCTCTTTCTCGCTGTCTCTCAAATAAATAAATTTTTTAAAAATCCTTAAAAAACAAGAATAAATAAATAAATAAACTATCCTAAGAAGTCCTATTTTCTTATTTTATAAACGACAATTTCTAGGTTGAATTACAGGGCCTTATTATTTTTTTTTTTAAATACAGGTGTTGTGCTACTATGTGTCAGGCACTGTGATAATTAGTTTCACCTAATTTAAGTTCCAAAACTCACTTTAAAGGAAAAAGAAACTGATAGGTTGAAAGAGGTTAAAGCAGTTTTTCCTAGAAAATTGCAAGTTTGAGATTCTAAAATTTGGGCAATTTTTTTTACAAAGCACATTTAGGAAGACAATATAAGAAAAGAGTTTATGTGTTCATCTAGACATTGTTCGGGGCTCCTGGGTGGCTCAGTGGGTTAAGCCTCTGCTTTCGGCTCAGGTCATGATCTCAGGGTCCTGGGATGGAGCCCTGCATTGATTGGGCTCTCTGCTCAGCAGGGAGCCTGCTTCCCTCTCTCTCTCTCTGCCTGCCTCTCTGCCTGTTTGTGATCTCTCTGTCAAAAAAAAAAAAAAAAAAAAAAGACATTGTTCATTTATTCAACTTATTTATCTAATGCCTACTATGTGCTTGGGATTTATCTAATACCTACTATGTGCTTGGGATTCTAGCCACTTGGGATTGATGGGGTTCAGGGCAGGACACCTCAGAATACGCCATTTTGGCATGTGGATTATTTGAGCTGGAGGCAATCAAGGCTCAACAGACTCAAAATGAGCTTTTATCTTCCACTGAACTGTCTAAAAAAATTTAGATAGGGAATCTGTACCAGGAAGACAGCTATCACTAACGTTTTTTGTGCACATCAGGAAGACTTTCCCACCTGGAAGGCAAACATATGTTTACCAAACATTTGTTCCTCCTATCTCCTTATGAATTGTCTTCCCGCGCTTTGAAGTCCTAAACCCCAACTCCCTTCTCCTTAGCTCAAGACTGAACATAAACCTCAACTGCCTGTCAGTGGGTCTCATATCTTTGGGGAACCCATACATATCAAACTATATTTGTCCCCCCCTCCCCGCTCATCTGTCTTATGTTATTTTGGTTATTAGAACAGCCGAAGAACCGAGACGGGTAGGGAAAAAATTTCCCCTCCCAGACAGGAGACACCAGTAAATGAAGCAAAGCCCCATGCCCATATAGAGGTTACATTCTTGTTCTTTCTACTGATTACTAATTATTTGTTAATTGAGAATTTGTGGTAAAATTTATAATTTTTAACTGTTTTCAAGGTTTTATTCATCTCTTCCATTGGTAAAGGAATAGAGGTTATGCAAGCTACTTTTGGCAAATTACCTTGATCCTTAAGGTTACTAAGATATTTGTGATTATATATTCACTACTATTCTCTACTCAAACTTAATGTCTTCCCACCATCTGCTGGTATCAGGGATCTGAAATAAAATCTGTTGTTACTGTATTGCTTGTATTGTAAGAAGGATTCCTTGAATTTTAAAATCTAATTTTAACTTACTAAAATATTTTGGTCCAGATTAAAACCATCTGTAGAGAGAAGCAGCTAAAAACAATGCAAGCCAAAGATAGAAGTGTTGGCAATATAGTGTCTCCACAGCTGAATTTATTATCACACACACACACACACACACACACACACACACACACACTTAAGTTTGAAAAATTCTACAGACCACAAAACACCTGCTACTCAAAGAAAGCCAGAAATTATTCTAATTGGTCATTGCAGTTGCCTTACCAAAAACTGAGAAGTTACATTCATGAAACAAGCACCCAACTCATGCCAATATTTGTGGAAACTTATTCATCAGCTTCCCACATACCTTTTGGCAAGATACTTTGCATCTGGCAGCAGAGAAGCTGTCAATATAAGACTCTATAAAGTTCATGGTCACTGAATGTGTTATTATGGTATGCCCTGGGAGGTGTTACTCTCTAAGTCACCATCCGTCACCCTAAAATAAGTAGAGAGAAGAATAAAGAATCTTCTCGATTGAGTAATCCCTGTAGAAATTTCTCAGTATGAAAAGAATGTAAGAAGGGAATGCATAATGATTGTTTCCATGTATTAATTTTTAAAAGATTTTATTTATTTATTTGACAGAGAGAGAGAGAGAGAGATCACAAGCAGGGAGAGAGAGAGGGGGAAGCAGGCTCCCTGCTGAGCAGAGAGCCCCATGCGAGGCTTGATCCCAGGACCCTGAGATCATGACCTGAGCTGAAGGCAGAGGTTTAACCCACTGAGCCACCCAGGTACCCCTCCGTGTATTAATTTATTACTATATGTCAAACACTGTAGGAAATACTTTATATACTTTGTCTCCTTTAATTGTTACCATGGCAACAGTACAATAGCTGATTAAAAAATAAATTGACATGTTAACAAAATACCAAATACAGTTCTCTAAATTGCCAGTCTCTGTGCCTAATAAGTATACTTTCAGGGAAGGTGTTGAAAGAGGCCACCCGAAGACCACCCAGCTTCCTGTTTTGATAGGTGAGGAAGCTGATCCAGAAGAGATAAATGATCTGTCCAGTATCCTTATGTTAATTGTTGTCAGTGCCAAGATTAGAAGCAAATCTCCTATTCTCTTTCCAGTCCTTTGATGCTGAGCCTTATGGGGAGAAAAGGGCCTCTAAGAGTCACAGATGATGGAAATCTCACTAGATTATGCAAGACTTTTGTACTGATGTCTCGTGCCCTCCCTTTAAATGAAAGAGATGAAAGAAATGTCATAGACTACAAAATGAAATGCAGTAGAATGCTCCTTTGGAATGCATTCCTTAACACCTGGCTCTTCAAATATTCCAAAAAGGATGTCAGGCTAAAGGCAAGGGAAAAAAGGAAGGGAGGAAGGGGGCGGGGAGAGAAGGGAAGAAAGAAGGCGGGTAGTGAGGGAGAGAGAGGGGAAGGAAACAGAAGGAAGAAAGGGAAAGAAAACTGTTGTTCTCAAATCTGTATTAATTCCTAGTCTGGAAGTCCCACATGGTTGTGCTATGCCTACTGTTCCAGGGACTAACTCTGGCAGGGATATGCTGGCAGGACTATCCTCAAACATAAGTTGTTTATGCAAAACTTTGTTAAATCTCACAGTTGCTTTCTTGATCATGTAATTTACCCAAAACAATAGCAGGGGAACAAAGTGATTTTTAGATACAATTAACACTTCCCTGACTAGAGCGAAAATGTAATGAAGACAGTTATTTTTTTTTTCCCTCTTGGAAAACATATTCAGACAAGTAGTATGGAAATAATCCCACCAATGAATAGTCTTAGATTATTATTTTAATACAGTTTGGCAATTTGGCGTTAACTGACCCAATTGTAGGCAAAGCAAAACTCCACTGGGGGGTTTAAATAGCGAGAGAACATAGCTTTTAGCTTTGGCTCACCAGAATTAACCCAAGGGATTCACAAGAGGACGCTGCCTTTGATCTTGCTAAAACTGTTTCACTGTGCCAGTTGCTTTGAAAGCAGACACTCCTTTGAAGCAATGAAGTATTCAGTTATAGTTGAGTCTGCCAAATAATGCCTTTTCTGTCTAGATCACATAGTTAAGTACCCATACACAGTCTTTGGTCCATTATATATATTTTTGAGTCAGGCAACTCACTTTTTGAGAACATTATGTCTCTAAAGCTTTAGGAGTAAATGCATACAGTAGAGGGAGAAGCTGACTTTGTTATTAGAGGAACACGTAAATATGTTGCATTTGAATGAGCACAGGTTTTTGGGAGCCAAAGATGGAAAGATGAGCCCAACTTTTACTTCTTGAATTCCTAACTTTGGGCAACTTAATCCATCTGTGCCTTTGTACTGTGTAATCTAGTGTGAGGCCAAAAAGCTGGTAAATATGAAATTGCTCCGTGAAGAGCTAAATGACTGGCAGATATTAAAGTGAAGAGGTATGTTTATGTAATGAGTAAGTGCATTTTCTCAAATTAGTCTATGGAATTATCTGATTATTTTAAAATTATGTTCGGAGTAACATGATTAGTTACCAAGCTATTTTAGTTCACATTGATTACTTTCCTAATATGAAATTCTAATAAAATATGTTCTTTTTTTAAAAAAGATTTTATTTATTTATTTGACAGACAGAGATCACAAGTAGGCAGAGAGGCAGGCTGGCGGGGGGCGGGGGGAGCAGGCTCCCTGCTGAGCAGAGAGCTCGATGTGGGGCTCGATCCCAGGAGCCTGGGATCATGACCTGAGCCGAAGACAGAGGTTTTAACCCACTGAGCCACCCAGGCACCCCATAAAATATATTCTTAATGAAAAAGCTCACAATAAAAATTTATTTTCTCTAGATTTTTTAAGTTTGTCTTCAAAGATTGAGGCAAGTCAGTCAGAAAAGATTATAATACATGTATCTAAATCGTCTTACCTTGAAAAAAGCGGCAAAGGTGACATCAGAAAGAATGTTTTGCATCAGACTAGAATTGAAATTTGTAGGGTTCCCATGATATTCAAATGAGGAGGATACCTAAACACTCTGAGAATTTACACGTGTAGGGAAAGAAACCAAGTCACTCACTTAAGCCATGAACTGCAGAGCAGAAATAAATGATTTGTCAAAAGGCGAAGTTTTTTCTTATAAATAGCTCTTTAGCAGCAGGTTCAGCATAAATACATTTTCCTGTCAGCTTTAGTCTTCTTATAACAGGCTGGATTATAGTACCATCTCAGGATAGTAACATCAATAGCGTTTGGCAATCTAGTCAAGAGAAAAATGGTATCCAGGGGCACCTGGGTGGCTCAGTCAGTTAAGCGTCTGCCCTCAGCTCAGGTCCTGATCTCAGGATCCTGAGATGGAAACCCAAATAGGGCTACCTGCTCAGCGGGGTGTCTGCTTCTCCCTCTCCCTCTGTAGCTCCCCTGCAGCGCCTCCCCTCATTTTCAAATAAATAAATAAAATCTTTTAAAAGAGAGAGAGAGAAAAGTGGTATCCAAACAATCATGATGATGTATTATAGAAGCACATGTTTTATAAAATGATGGGCTTTTTCTGTAGGTGTTTTTTTCCCATGGGTTTTTGTTTTTGTTTTTGTTTTTTTGGTTTTTGTTTGTTTGTTTGTTTTTTTACCTTTTAGAGAGTGAGATAGAGGGAGAGGGAGAGAGAGAATCCCAAGCAGACTCCATGCCCAGTATGACCCCACAGGAGACTCAATCCCACAACCCTGAGATTATGACCCCAATGAAAATCCAGTCGTGCCCAAAAAATGGTGAGCCATCCAGGGCTCCCTTTCTGTAGGTTTTTAACATAATTACATCTTTAGGTTTTACAGTCCCATGGAAATAATGCACTATTAATACATATTTATAAATATGATACATGTTTTTAATCTTAGTGTCCATAATGATGTAAGAATTACATCTTATCGTCCATAATGATGTAAGTAAGAAGTCCATTAAGAAGCCCCTATCACTTCATCATTTTTAAGCAGACACATATACAGTAGGCACACAAAAATAGCTCTTGAGCTTTTGGAGTTGCAGTGTTGAGGATAAAGAGTTCTTAGAGATTTTTTTCTGAGTTAAATTGGGGTAGTTGGTTGGTAGTCATTGATAGTTTGTATTTGCTCTCTGTAGACAATGGTAATTAAAATATTTTTTATTTTGTTTAATTGTTTTTAGTGAACTCTAGAGAAGACAGCTGACCAAATCTTAAAATAATAACTTTATAAGGCTGATTGATTACATCCAGTTTATTACCATCTAATATTTTAATTCCATAAAATTATGTGTCAATTATATGTGATTGCTTGGTTAATACCTTTTTCTGGACTGGATTGCCAAAAGCTATAGATTTCAGTTTAAGATTGTACTCTAATCCAGCCTATATAGAGAGGATGAAGCCAACTAGAGGGTATATTTATGCAAACCAAATTCTATAGATCATAATTTTTTTTTGGTTCTTAAATCTTGAAATGACTGTAAAAGAGTCAACTGTGTGGCTTATTTTCACTTTTAAGGTCATAACTATCAGGACAAGCAGGTGAGGAAAAAATAAGTGCATGTCCAATCCATTTCAAATCTTTATATTGATTCAAACTCCATCAGCAAAATGTTCTCCAAGTTTCCATTTCAGTAGGACATTTGTTATCCAAATAATACAACAATGGTAAAACAAAGAGCCATTGAACTAGGGAAGTTGTATTATGTCTGTCAACCTTGAAAACATGATAGAATGCTTTTTCAATTGACAAGGGCAGGTAGAATCACAGACCTTCACATCTATTCATAATGATTTAGAGTAGCAAGTCAGTTCTATTTACAGGAAAGCATAACTCATACTCCATATCAAGGAATAATTCAATGTGTCATTATATTAGTTATGCTATTATAAAAGAAAAAATAATATAATGGGTACAAAACCACCTGCCAGTATAAACTGCTAGAGTGAAATGAAGACATACGTTTATTGTTCTTATATTTTATATTCTTTCAAATCTGAAGACTCATGCTTTCTTTGCCAAGAAATTCATAATTGAATCATAAGAAATGTAATAGAGCAATATATGTTGCAGCAACCTTTGATGTTAATGAGGGAACTGGCAGTCACATGAAATCAGACGGGTCACAGAAGTGTATTTGCGAGAAAGGAAACATAGGCTAGCAGCTTGGTATTTCTTCTATCCTCCATGAAAATCATAGATATGGGAAGGTTTTCCAAATCATCCTTTTCATTAAAGTTATCTAGAGGTGGACTTGAAACTATACCTGTAAGTGGTAGCCTTTTTTTTTTTTGCAATGACAGTAAACCTGATTCACTTTAGCCTTGTAGTCCCTGAAGAAAATAAAAAAGTTCACTGTACTTAAGTGTTAGGTCTCTAACAAAAAACATTTGATGAGGAAAAGAGGAAAGGCTGCACACTCCTATTTATCATTAATTTATTGAATAAGACTCAATTGAAGGCCTTTTATAGGTCAGGATCTGTGCTAGGTGCTGGTGACATGGTGACAGGCAAAACAGACATGATCCTTGTTTTTGTAGGGAAAAGAAAGCTATGGCAGGTCACAGACCTTTTATGAATAATCACACCAATTCCATATTGCTGGAAATTGTAACTGGTGCTAAGAGAAAGGATAGGGTACTATGAGAGACTTTAATTTAGATTGGTTGATCAAATAGGGCTTCTTTAAGAAGTAACAATTAGGGGCGCCTGGGTGGCTCAGTGGGTTAAAGCCTCTGCCTTCAGCTCAGGTCATGATCTCAGGGTCCTGGGATCGAGCCCCGCATCGGTCTCTCTGCTCAGCAGGGAGCCTGCCTCCCCCTCTCTCTCTGCCTGCCTCTCTGCCTACTTGTGATTTCCGTCTGTCAAATAAAAAAAAAAAAAGAAGTAACAATTAACTTGGATCTGAAAGATGCATGCTATTCCAATTTTTCATCAGGCTATAAGGTTATTGGAATCAAACTGTATTTCAGTCTCAAGTCTATAAGATCCAAAGGTACTTACGGGGCCAGAGTTGTATGATGAATGTATTAAAAGTTGTAGCTTAAAGCAAAAAATACCTACTATAAATGTTTCAAAAAGAAAACTTGAGGACATTAAACCATGACACATTAATGCTTGTTTTATTGTTGGGCAATCCCAAGTTGCCATAGAATGTCTGAGGTAGAATTCTGATATTTAATAAATGAGACTTCCTCCTGTGGGGGTCTTTCATTTTGGGCAACATGCATTTTAGAGCTGCCATCTAGTGACTACCACAATAACTACTAAGAAAAAAAAAAAAGGTCATTTTTATTTGTGGACATTGTGGTAGTTTTTACACAGAATAAAATGCTCTTACCTAGATGCAACAGTCTATGTGAGTACACATTGAGTTCTGGAGACTCTTTCTTTATATGCAGAGTACATCTATGTGCACAACATTAATGTAAATGAAGAAGATTAATGGCAAGAACATTAATGTAAAATGAAGAACAGGATAAGTTAGCTTTAAAAATAACAGATAATTCACTTCAAATGTATCTCATGCCAATTTGGATAGAGTAATTTTGCAAACTGCCAACATTACAAATGAGTTTCTAAGAAAGGAAACAAAAGTGGTTCTCTTCTCCAATGTGGTTTAAAAAGGGGGGAGGTTGTTCTCAATGTAGTACGTTAAAGTAATTTTTCGTTTTTATGATGTAGAAGAGAATAGAAAATAACATCATTTATTTGTACACAGTAAGAATAAATCCTTTTTTGTGTGTGAAACGTTGTGTGTGTGTATGTTCTGAACGTCACACTAAAGTGTATTTCAATGCTGCCAATATTGGTCAAAATTTTATGAAAGGTACTTCAAATTCTAAGAATGATCCTAATGACCCTCATATGGGTCCAATGACCTTGAGTAATCCCCTTTCCTATAAGGGTGACCAGGGCATGTAAAATGAAATATTACTCCCAGGAGTTTGTTGCTTTATATGGCAAAAGAGATTATCCAGGCAGACCTAATCTCATCCCATTAGCGGTTTAAAAGCAAAAAACTTCCTCTGGCTCATAAGTGAAGGGTGTGTCAAAGGGAACTGAAGCATTAAGAAGGCTTCTAAATGCAACTTCTGACCTTGAAGATGGAGCCATGGTGGGGTGGGGGGGAGACATGGGCTGCCCCTAGGAGCAGAAAGCAGCCCCCAGCTGACAGCCAGGAGGAAAATAGGTACATCAGTCCTTCAACCACAAGAAACTAGATTCCACCAACAACCTGAAAGACTGTGGAAGTAGATTCTTCTCCAGAGACTACAGATAAGAGCTTGGCCCAGAGAACACACTGACATCAGCCCTCTGAGACTTAACCAGAGAATCCTGGACTTCTGACCTACAGAACTGTGAGCTGATAAATGGGTATTGTTTTAAGACATGGTTCTTGGTAATTTGTTACAGAACAATAGAAACTAATACAGCTGGGGCGCCTGGGTGACTCAGTTGGTTGGTTAAATCTCCAATTCTTGATTTCAGCTCAGGTCATGACCTCGGGTTTGTGAGATTGAGCCAAGCACTGGGCTCTGTGCTCAGCAGTCTGCTTGAGATTCTCTCTCTTTTTCTCCCTCTTCCCCTCCCCTCTCTAAAATAAATAAAGTCTTTTTTTTTTTTTTTAAAGAAGCTAATACAGTTAATATGAGGTATATGAAGAATCTTGAGTTATCATAATGGCAGAGGTGGAAGCAAGTAAGGATCACAGTGTGAGGAGTAGGAATGATTGTGAAATGTCAGGAAAATTAAAAAGTGAGGATGATGGCACGAACATCTCAGAAAAATGGCCAGATGAGAAAAGTGAGGAATCTACCTGCAGGACATAGCAGGTGAAGGCTTGTTCTCTCTGTGGCATAAAATTATTTCTTCCCCAGCAGAGAAAACAGGTTCATACCCATTTAAATGTTTGTATCTCAATTTATTGAATTTACTTTTTCTAGTATTCTCCTAAAAAGAAATGAGAGAATCAAGCCAAACATTTCTTAAAGATATGCTATGATGATAAAGAAATTTGGGAAGAAATTAGAAGTTGCCCATTGACACATCCATCTTCATAGAAAAGCTTTACTGGATTAGAACAAGCATAAATAGGAATTGAATTAAATTTATACCAAAAAAGCAGAAGACACTTTATTTGGATCGATGCAGAATAATAATAAATCAAGTGACTGAGTCAGTACGCTGCTAGATTTGTGGCACAAAAGGAAATGGAAACACTGAAAAGTTCTGCTTGCCCAATATATAGAGAGGGTAAAACACTGATGGATCCGTAGTAGGTAAATGCGAACTTGATTCCGTATGGCACAGACTGAAATTCCTCTGAGATTTGGGGTAACAAATATAACTTACTTAAGGAAAGGTTTTCAGAAATTAAAACTCAGAGCTGTCAGATCACAGAAAGAAAATTTTTGAATAGGCTGTAATTGTTATTGAAACACTGAGGCAATTAAAATCTTAAATGTGAGGAAAAGCAAAGAGATGATGGCTTCCCAGGAGAATGCCATCAAACTTTAAATATTGCCTAAGCTCTAAACTGCTCAAAGAACTAGCAGGATTATTAAGTTTTTAAATCCTTTCCCTGCGGTGAAACCTCATAGAAAGCCATTAATAAGCAACTACTATGAGCAAGACATTATTTTCTTCTTTTTGGGGTTTTGGGGGTTTATATAATAAGAGGGCAAATGTAGGCCCACAGAGAGTTAATACTCAAAGGATATAGGAAAAAGGTGAAGTATCATCAATATTATATAGTGTGTCAATAATCATCAAAGCTCTTTCCTCATGTGTTGTAAATTCTTAACAGAGTCCAAATGAATGAACATAAAACCATTTCAACTGGGGCTGAAGATAAATGAAAAGTAGTCATGTACTTTCAGTTAGTTGGCTCCTGTAACTTACATTACTATTCATCTTTGTGGACTTGCTTGGTGGAAGAACATTGTTTCCAGAGTTCCTAATATTATTTTCCATATCCAAGCAGTAATAATAAATTCTACACTTAATTTCATGACTTTCAGTAGCATACCCAAGACTTCTAAGACTAGCCCCCTTAAAAAAAAAACAAAAAACTTCTCTTTCATTCTGCAAATACTTATTGGTTTCTCAGTAAATCTGAAACATAGTCTTTGTAGGTAATTGATTAGATACAGATTTTCTTTCTCAGGGGAGGGGAAAACAAAACAGGTGAAGCAGATACCAGTAGAACCTAAAAGTCACTAAAATACAAGGGATGATGGGTGATTTGACTTGTAATTAGCAGAGGCACCAGTAAAATCAAATTTTATCTCAGACTTTTGAGAATGGGTGCATTTTCATTTTTTCTAGTGTTCTTAGGGTGTAGTCTTACTTAGAGTTGGGGAAGGGACTAACGTCTATATAATCCTATTACTGTATAAAGCATGTTCATTTACATGACTTTGAAGAACTGACTCGGATCTGCAAATCATGCTACTTGCACTAAACTGTTTCATTAGTGACACTCATTTGTTTCCTAGTGTGAATATGTGATTCCTGCTGTTAATGAAAATAGGAAATTTTGCTAAATCAAGTCTTAAGATATAATTAAGTGGGAAGTATGACATTAAGCTTCAATGCAACTCAATCGTTTATATTATCACGGTGCATTTATATGGCACTTCATATTTGTAATGTACAAGATAAATGACCTCTATTTAACTCTCCTATTGAGTCTGGGGAGTCAAAGTGAGCACATAACTCTGTTGTTCAATTAACCGAGTGAAAAGCTTACAAAACCTCACAGGAATTATTTGTTCACTGTAGCTACTATTTGCATAGCATTGGTGGTTCACAGCTAGTGTTTATTGCTGAATGGGCAAAGATTTAAACTAATGTTTATAATTCTGCTGTTAAAAACTTCATAGCTCTTCAAAATATTTCAGTGAATAAAGATCATGGGGCTAGGGATTATAGTAATATAATATTTTAAAATGACTTCTCTGTGTTCATTACCATGAATTTGGAAAGGTAAAGGGAAACAAACGTGAGATTGCAGGTGATTTTTAAGGAAAAGCAGATATTCAGCATTAGGAAATTTAGGGAGCATTCTTTCTGTTGCCTCTTATTCCTAATCACACACAAACAAACATATTTTAAAACTCCCAATCCTAATCTCACCTAAGGAGTCTGAATCTGTAGTATCAAAAACCTCAGCCAGAGGCCTTAAGGTCTTAGGTAAAGGAACATTTTGTCTCTGTACTGAGTTTATGCATCACTTAATAGATTTATTAAAATATTCTTAAGTTATGTTGCCTTATTTAAAATGTTTATTTGTGCTTGTTGGTGCTCTGTCATATGGGAAGGGTAATCTTTTCAGTGCTTAGAGTCTTTAAAATCTTACTCAAAAAAAAAAAAATCTCACTCTGATTCTTCTTGAATGGAGCTACAGTTGTGGAGGATAGTGAGATCTACTGCCGATACTAGGAATTTGAAGATTCCTGCAAGTTATTTAACAGTGATTTTCTCATTGAACCTTTGTGGTTGCACATTCAAGGTAAGTTTTGTTTTATTTTATTTTGTTTTTAACTAGGCTCCACGCCCAGTGTGGAGCCCAACATGGGGCTTGAACTCATGACCCTGAGATCAAGGGTTGGATGCTTAACCAACTGAGTTGAGATCAAGAGTCAGCTGCTTAACCAACTGAGCCACATAGTTGCCCCTCCAGATTGAGTTTTATGGTTATCACATTAGAAACTACAAGGAGAGTCCAAAGAAGTAGGTCATGGTACGAAATTTGCTGATGACATGGGATAATATTTCAAAAATCAACTCATCTAATTTACTTAGATTTGGGGACATTCTCTCTGCATTTTTTATGAATTTTCTGTTTTGCTTTGCTATTTAATCTTCTATTTTGTCAACTTTTCTTACAAAGATCGGATAGCATAATCAAAATAAGATAGACAATGTTGGTTTTAAACACACCATAGGAATGAATACAGAATAAACTGACTGTAGTAATAGTACTACTAAAATGTTCTTGGATAGCAGGAAGACAATATGTTATCACACTAATTTATAACCATTCCATCTCTTTTCCCCCATATTACACGGGAATTCTTTATTAAAAAATCATGATTATGACTTGGGAAAGAGAGTTTGTCTGAACTCCTGAACTCTCACCAAAGTTATGGGCAATCTTTTAGGAAGATATTGTGTTGACTACGTATTTTTATTCTATCATATTGACTTAAGAATGTGTAGTCCAAATATTAATAGCAAATGAGTTTTGGAAGCTTCATTGTTCTTATTCAGAATTACTGATGATTGTATTAATACAAATCACCTTAATAAGATTAAATTACCTGGTGACATATTAAGTAATGTGAAGCTCAAGTGCAAGTATTTGAACTACATTCTTATTCAAATACATGATTTAACAGACACATGTTTGGTAAAGAATACTGACATTGTATTAGAATATCTACTTTAGATAGGCTTAAGAAACTAAGTTAGTTTCAATATTACTCATATAAATAAAACAGCACTCTCAAAAGCAAACAGATAGGAATGTCTAATATTTTCTGCTCATGTTTTCCAGTATTTCTCAAAGGCTAATTTCCCCAAAGATCATGTTACTAGAGGCAATTTAAAAGCATACTTAGAGAAGAATACTGCATTAGCATTCAACACAATGAAGCACTGACTGAATAAAAGTGATCTCATGATCCCAGGGTCCTGGGATTGAGCCCTGGATCGGGCTCTTTGCTCAGCAGAGAGTCTGATTCTTCCTCTGCCCCTTCTCTTACCCATACTCACTCTCACTTTCTCTCAATTAAATAAAATCTTTAAAAAACTCAAATACGAATTCTTAATATTGCAGGGAAGAATTAACATGATTTTGTACAGGAGACAAATTATTCACAAAAATGTCCATGCCAACAAGTTATTCACTATGTGCCAGGTACATGATGGCAGACTGCTGGGAACCAACATGTAAAGCACGGTCCTTATCAAGAAAGGGTTCACAGTCTTGTAGGAAAAATTCATAGCGAAGATCACAATTCACTTGCTGAATTAGTTTCTCCATGAATTAAGAGCTTTTTGAATGCCTTCCAAAAACACAGATCAGAAGGGTGGATGCTAACTATACAGGGCAAATAACCCGAGGGCAGTAAATCACTGGATAGCTGCCAAAAAGATGTGCTGAGTTCAAAAGATGTTATTTATCATAGCTAAGCGAATTAGAACAGGGCTGGGAAAGTAAAGAAATGAAAAATAGACAAAGCACCTGCTTCTCAAAATATCCAGTGTAAGGGGACAATTTGTAGAAGACTACACTGTTTTGAAAAAAAACAGAGGGTCAAGAACAACCTAAGATTGTTCCTCAACTCCAAATTTGCCACCTGGTAAGACTTGTCAAATAATCTAAGGACTCGATATTCAGAGATATAAAATTATTTCTTAGAAGCCATGCAGTTAAAATGCTTGTATTTTTTTTTTTTTTTTTAGTTTGTTCCTACAAAAAGCTAGTCCTACATAAAGAAAATTCTCTTAATGGCTTAAAATTAAACCTGCAGCCATTTGAATACACGAATTTGTCAGAACCATGTAATAATGAACATACAAAACAGACTTTTAAATTAACATACAATGCATTATTTGCCCCAGGGATACAGGTCTGTGAATCATCAGTCTTACACATTTCACAGCACTCACCATAGCACATACCCTCCCCAATGTCCATCACCCAGCCACCCTGTCCCTCGCTCTACCCCTTGGCCCCAGCATCCTTCAGTTTGTTTCCAAGATTGAGTCTCTTATGGTTTGCCTCCCTCCCCTGTCCCATCTTGTTCTCTTTTTTCCCTCCCTGCCCCCCACAACTTCCTGCCCTGCCTCTCAAATTCCTCATATCAGAGAGATCACATGATAATTGCTTTTCTCTGACTTATTTCACTTAGCATCACAGATGTTTTTTGAATGCATTACTTCCCAAGGAAGCTGCTCAAGGAGAAAAAAAAGTATTAAATGTGATTACTACTGGATAGTAATTCCATATAAAGCACATAAAACTTTTTAAAATAACTTTTGCATGAAGTCAGAAATGTTTGCTCTGATGTTTATTTGTATGCTTACAAAAAAGTCTCCTATTAGTTAGTGCTGATAAGAGAGCTAATATGATATACATGTTTGAATTTTTCTGCACAGGAGACACATTTTTTTGCAGCCCAAGTGAGATTCTAGTAACCTTGTTTAGGAAAAGTGTTAGGGGTCAACCACTATTTTATTAAGAAGAGAGCTCTTTAATTATACCTTGGAAGAAAATCTAAATTATACGTTCAATCTAAATCCTGAGTTGAAATCTTGACCACTTTATTAACATCAAATATGCTCCTGATTTCATCATAAGAACATTACAACAATCTATCCAGGCTCACCCAGAAGTCCACTGGAAAGACACTATCACTTATATGTGAGACATTTGGGGAATGTTTAGAATTTCATAAATATTGGGATATGCAAAAATATGAAAATATACCTTACACACATATATCTAAAGAGATAGTTGGATAACTGAGAGAACAACTGACAGTTGGATAACTGTCTATTCAGTATCCAAAATAAATACTCCAGCTATACAGAAGACAATTTATTATAAAAAGAAAAATTTACCAAAGTAGAATGTACAATCCCCAAAACTGTGATTTTATTTTAGGATGGAAAAATTTAGACAGTTGGTAAACATTGCAAGAGAGATATGTTGAGTTGTATCAAAAGTGACTGAGAAAGAACACTACATTTGTTGAGGAAATGACTTCTTTCAAGAAGTAGCAAATTATTGCATCTACAAATTAATCACCTTGCTGACTACATTGTTTTCAATCTGTGTATTTCTTATAAGTCATCTTGTGTTGGCTATGATTTCTAAAGTGACTAATTTGAGAGATAGCCTAAGAGGAATGAAAATGGGATAAAAACAAATTCAAAATGACTGGGCTAGACAAGGTTTATGAAAAGCAGAATAGATGAGGTAGTTAAGCATGCAAAATTGTGTAATATGTCCTTCTGACTTGTCTGTATGTTTTTTTGTTAGACATTTCTACTCTAAGACAGTGCAATGAATATTTAGTTGTGCAGTAAAATGAACAGGGCTCAGAACATATACAATCCATGGTTTGATAAAGGTCAAGCAGATGGAATTTATTTTGGGTGTTCACAATAATAAAAAAATTCTATGTAAAATACCTATATTTTACCACGTGAAAATTGCTAATAAATGGAAGCCAAGAAAGAAATTATAGAATAAAATGAATTCTTCAAGTTTTCAGGAGTGAATAAAAATAAGCAATTTCATCAATTACTTTTTTTCTTTAGGTGAGCCACCTGAGTCTGCCAAGGAAAAGGTGGGTGGAGTAATTTCAAAATCTGAGACAGAAAGAGCCAAAGATACTTCTTATTTCAACTTTCAGAAAAAAAAAAAGTGACAAAACTTGATTGCTAATTATAATTGTGTTTTGACACAAAATAACAATTTTCTTCTTTTCTAGAATTTTGCTTGTTCATACTAATATTTGCCTATTTTTTTTATAGTAGAAAAAAATGACTAAGCTTCAGAAATAAGGCATTGGAAACTGTACAAAAGAATAATGTGTTCTCACTATGGTTCTTTTTCTCCTTGATTTTATTTTTAATGGTAAGACCTTCTACCCTTACTGCCAACCTCAAAAATTCATCTTAATATCTCACAGTGGGGGAAAATGGCTAATTGTAGCAGTGAATAAGTCAAAGCACTTAAAAATTTTAGTTTGTTAAATTATAACTGAATATTTTAATGAATTTATTCCAATTTCTTCTGGCATTTCCACCCTGATTAGAGTTAGGTTGGCACTAACAAGAGACTTAACCTGGGGCTAGAATGAATGGAATTTTGCCCGCCTTGCTGGCTTGTTTCTATTACTCACAGACACCAAAAGCAGTTGTTTTTCCTCAAAAGGAGGATCAAGCCAGTCCAAAAGAGATGTTTTATATAATCTCATGGAAGTTGTCTTTAATATCTCTAGATTAGGTAATAATTTCTGTTCTTCTTATATAGCATTTATTTTGCAAGTATCCTTTGGGTCTAGTGAATTTTTTAATTTTTTTAAAGACTTTTAAAAAATTATTTGGTAGACAGAGATCACAAGTAGTCAGAGAGGCACGCAGAGAGAGAAAGGAAGGGAAGCAGGCTCCCCACCGAGCAGAGAGCCCGGATGCGGGGCTTGATCCCAGAACCCTGGGCCACCCATGTGCCCCTAGTGATTGTTCTTATATAATAATGGGAGTTATTCTGCCAGTCAGGAGACATTTGTTAATGTCTAGAGTCATTTTCAATTCTCACAATTGGTAGACTGTCCCTACCGGCCTCTAGTGGAGAAAGGCTAAGAATACTGCAAAACAACCTGCGATGCATAGGGCACAAATGCAAAGAAGTATTTGGCCTAAAAATGTCAATATTGGCAAGGTTGTGAAACTCTGGTCTAGCTATACCTGGCCAATGACTTAATCTTCCCTTTTTTATTTTTTTATTTTTTTTATTTTTTTTTTAATTTTTTTTTTTTTAAGATTTTATTTTTATTATTTATTTGACAGAGAGAGATCACAGTAGACAGAGAGGCAGGCAGAGAGAGAGAGAGGGAAGCAGGCTCCCCGCTGAGCAGAGAGCCCGATGCGGGACTCGATCCCAGGACCCTGAGATCATGACCTGAGCCGAAGGCAGCGGCTTAACCCACTGAGCCACCCAGGCACCCAATCTTCCCTTTTTTAAATAGTAATTCTTTACCAAGAGATTTTAGGTTTCCGTATTTGTTGATTTGTATTTCACACATATCATTTCTTTGTAATCTTTTTTCTGTAATTGTCTTTTAAGAGGCAGAACGTGCTGGAACATTGTACATAGAGGTCTTATACTAGTCATTCAAAGCTGTTTTATAGTTCTCAATGTGGATGTCTCTTTTTCATGACTCCTATTACATAAGCCTCAAATTCTTTTTCAAATGCTGCCATTTTATTCTCAACATTCTTTATGAACACCAGATTAAATGCAACACTCTGTTAGCCTCTTAGTATTTCAAGACACAGTGGCCAATACACTGAACTCTTGATTATCTTCAACAATGCAGAGAGATCTAGTAGACAATCGTATCACTGAAGCTTTCTCACCCATACAAAATCATTTATTTTAGAACACAGAACAAAAGTTTAGCCTTTAGAGCACTTTGTTTCTTCAAATCTATGTTTCTACTTAGAATGTCAGTGCTGCAGACAACAATCCAAAGACCATTTGCAATGGATAGTAACTGAAGTTTCAATTAGGTTACTAATCTCCAAATTAAACTCCATTAGGTATATTTTCATTTGAATTCTATTTTATTTTAAGTAAGTTCTATGCCTAACATGGGGCTTGAACTCACCATCCCAAGATCTAGAATCCCATGCTCTGTAGGCCAAGCTGGCAAGGTGCTCCTCAACTGAATTTTAGTATGTTAAGTTGATCAGATATGACAGTGCTGTGACTGAGGTAGGACCTCATCTCCTTCTTTTGGATAACAGTGACTTAGCTGCTATAAGAACAAACTCCATCTTGATTTCAGATACAAAAACTGAAAGGGTTTGATATCTTGCTATTGTGTTAGTACCTTCAATAAAGTTCACTTTATCAGTTAATTTTAAGTGGAGACAACAAAGTCCCCTTAGCTGTCATGGTCTCCAGGGATCTTAAACCACAGTTTATCTTTGGAAGTTGTTATGATTCATGATTCCACCTTATTTTGGAAACTACTTTATTTCCTTCATGTGTTGTTTTCTTTCTTTCTTTCTTTTTTTTTTTTTGTAGGTTATTTCTTAATGAATATTAAATGAATATTAAGTGGGTTAAATTAAAATAGATTTTTTACAACCATTAGCATTGGAAATCTTCAATTTTAATATTCTGCAGAGAATTACAGAAATTGAGGGTGCCTGGGTGGATCAGTTAGTTAAACATCTGCCTTCAGCTCAGGTCATGATCTGGGATTGAGCCCCGCATCGGGCTCCCCGCTGAGCAGGGAGTCTGCTTCTCCCTCTCCCTCTGCGCCTTCCCCTGCTTGTTCTCTCTTTCTCTTTCTCTCTGTCTCAAATAAATAAATAAAATCTTTAAAAAAAGAATTGCAGAAATTGAGAATCTTGAAGTTGAAAAGAGTACTTCATAGTAGAGGGATTAAAAATGAAAGGAAAGCAAATTAGAAAATTCATTTTATGTGCCAAGTGCTTTATATTTATTATCCCATGAAAACGTCTCTCACAATATTTTGAGTAAAAATGCCATTACACCAATTTATAAACAAAAAAACGGGACCTAGAAGGATTAAGTAAGTGACCAGGATTCTAATTTAGGTTTGTTTGAGTTCAAAGCAGAAAAATGGTGTTTTGATGTACAACTGAACATGCAGAGTAAACTAATCTAAATGTAAACTAAACTAAATGTAGCTGTAATAATGCCAGCTTATAAGTGGGTTCTCTAACAAATGTGGATTTTCTTAATTTCCCCAAAACTTAGTTAAATACCTACCATATCTGACAGATGCTAAGAGACATAAAAATGATTAAGACAGCATCCTTATTCTTTGAAGAACTCACAGTTGGCTGAGAGGGATATATAATTAGATAAAGTACAATACAGGGGAGCAAATGCTATAAGAGAACTCTGGGCAAACTGGAGTTGGGACAGGTGCAGTAGCCCAGGAGCAACATGTTAACCCCCCGCCCCATTCAGAGTGTTGGTACCTATGATAGTCCCATTTTAACTAAATGTATAAAATATTTTTAGCAGTAATAATTTAAATGATCATGCAAATGATATTTCTCCACAGAAGTCTACTGTTTTAATAATAACTTTATTTGTATTCTGCTTTGTGTGATATACTTTACATTTGACCCTCACAAAGAACTCTTCAAGATTAGTATTATATTTAGGATGAAGAAATTGAGACTCAGAGAGGTTACAAGTCTTACCCAAGGCCACACAGCCAATAATTGACAGAGAAAAGGAATCAGATTTGGGTCACAATTTGTGTCAGCTTCTCACTGTCTCTGTATACTTCCTTTACTCCTCTTGTGTATCTCTTTGCCTCTATCAGATTCTTTTTTCACCTATCTTTTTCTATTCCTTCACCTAACCTGACAAAAATAAAATACTGAAGCATCCTTTTTTTTTTTTCTCTGTTTGGCATGTATGTGGAAGAATTTAATTCTTGCTTTTAATTACAAAGTTGAGGGAATGTCATATTATTTATCTGAAAAAAACATAAAAATGGAGTGCTTTCTACTTCCATGATCCTTGACAACAAGAAACCATCTCTCCTACCTCTGAACATTTTCTAGCCCTTTTATGTGGCTCCATTCACGTGATTCTTTACATATTTTCCCTTGTATTATGTTTATGCTCCAAAGTTTCAGTGCAGTGTTTTCCGTGGTTTAGGCCCTCAAGAGATATTTGTCAAAAAAGTTTTCTGTAAGCCTTTGGCTTTCCAAAAAAAAAAAAAAAAAAAAAAATCAACAAAAAAAGCAACTTTTGTATTTTGCAGTGGGAATGGGCTAATAATGTTTGGTTTGCTAATTCAGTTTTCACATTGATCTTCTATACAGCATTTCTGCTGATGATCTTTTGTCATAACACTTATTCTTATTTTTTAATTTTTAAAAAGATTTTATTTATTTGGGGCGCCTGGGGAGGTTCAATCAGTTAGGCATCTGCCTTCAGCTCAAGTCATGGTCCTGGGGTCCTGGGTCCTGGTGGGGAGTCTGCTTCTCCTCGGGAGAGGAACATAAGGAGAGGGAGAAGCAGAATCCCCATTGAGCAGGGAGTCTGACACGGGGCTCAGTCTCAAGACCCCAGGATCAAGACCCAAGCAGAAGAGAGATCTTAACTAACTGAGCCACTAGGCCCCCTTAACCTTTATTTTTATAATATCGATATTATTTCATACTTAGAAAGTTATCTTAGCATTGAGAGAAAAGTTTCACTGAATGTGTATAGCATATGAAACATATGAACACATCCCATATAGTAACAGGTGGAAAAAGCAGAGGTAAGCAGTTTAACGACTGTAATGATGACCAAACCACACACCTGTAGTAAATAACTGTATATACATAGAAAAGACCTTACATTAAACTTAAATCTTTTAACTATATGCGATAAGTTAAAGCTACTTAATTTTTGAGAAGAAAACCTAAGCATATTTAACCCCTCTGGAAATGCTTATAAGAACTGGCATTTTCGATCTAGCTGACTATGGAATTTGCTAAGTGTTTTATAACAGACAGGAATTACTTGAAGTCCTTTAATGAAATGAGTAGGTAGACATAAGTATTTCTAAAATGCTCTCTTTTTTTCTGGGCTAAAAAATAATAGTGTTCAGTAATGGCATCTGATGAATATTAAAATTATAATCTTGAAATAAAATATATGACATCAAAATTTTAGAGAGGAGTGAATTTTTTTTCTAGAATTATGTAATACTGTAAGTAAATAATTCTGAAGTATAAAAAACATCATTTATGATTTTTTAAAAAAATCTATCTCCTGTTATGCATTAATAGACTCACATTATTCCGTCTCAAGAGATGAAGGTTTATATATAAGTGAAATCACATATGATGGATACCACAATCTAAATCTTCAATGGGTATTTGCTTAAAATACAGACCCATCCCATCCCCCAATTCCAGCTACTTGAAAGTAGCTGGTATAATAGTCAAAGAGTAAAGTGTGAACATACAGTAAATGAAATGCAATAAATTACAGCAGAAAAGATCTTGTTAGTCTACGAAAGCACTCATCAGGATTACATTTGTAAAATCTGTTGGGGATTTTAAACTATAACTCCAAGTATGACTGCTTAAAATCTTTAATTCCATCCTATGGGTCTTTACATTTCTGATCAAATTTCTATCACTTTTCCTTTGTTCTATTTGATCTGGAAAAAAATGCTTTTAGGCTCCCCACCGCCTAGGAATCAGAAAGCAAACCATCAGGCTCAGAGTTCTGTTTTCTTTCCCAAGCTAACATTTGGGAATCCTGGACTCTTCTGCTGAATACTGGAGGCAGTTTGCTCCCATCCAATTCTATTATTATTGAGTGGCCCCAAATCTGATTTGCTCTAACCACCAATGTCTTAGATCCTTTAACTTCACCTGCTTTTTCCGGTTTGAAGAAATTTGTGTAGATTGGGACTACAGATATACCTTTGGTCTCTAAGGACAACTTTGATTTCTTGGTTCTCAAACACTTAATAAGCTCTTGACCTCTGGCGCCATATGAGAAATAAAGTTCTGATTTGCCATTTCTGTCCAAGGCTTTCTCTCCCAGCTTCCTACTTGTCTACCTATACCCTATCACTGCCTGTAGAACCAGCAATGGAATGCCAAATTGCTTGATTTCTGGTTCATTTCTTCTTACATTAAAGGAACAAATACTGAAAAATTGGTAGTTACTTCTCTTGAAAGATTTCTTTTTTGTGTGAAAATAAAGATAATAATTTAGGAAACACAATACATTTCTTTTAGGGAAGATTCAGATTGTTCCCTTAACAGGAAAATAAAACCTCAACATTGTTCTGTTGATACATTTTCTCTTGTAAGGTTTCAAGAATTCTAAGCTAGCAGTGATTATGTCAACAAGATATACAGATGTTATTTTTTCACAAACAGTAGCCGACTGTTTCATATTTTATGAAACAGCCTATTTATTTGCATCAATATATTTGGAAGTAATTTGTTTTGAACATGCAAAAATGCCAAATCTAATTGGTCAAGTGAATCCAAACCACACCTCTGACGATCAGTGTAGGTATTTTATATTAAATTCCTGAGGACAGAACCTGGCATATAGTAGGAATTCAGTAAATATCGTTTAGTGAGTAAACTGTCGAATAGTTGAGATTTTGTCAAGAATTTATACAGAATTAAGGAGACAGGTAAGATAGAGAAAACAACAAAAAATAAAGAAATTTCAAATAATTGTTTAAAAACCTGCCTTTCCAAAGATAGCTGACAAAAAAGGAAAAGGTTATATGATCAACAGTAAGCTCTGACTTTACACAGAAATCCTTTCTAAATTGCATTTCTCAATAGTATGTGACGAAGCAAAGTCAGCTTAATTTCAGTGTTGAGTAGGCTAAATCACCATTATTACTTTGCCATTCCTGAAGTTTAGCATCAGGCATCAGCTAGTGTGATTTCTATGTTACCACAGTCCTATATATAAGACTGAAGAGCAGATGTTCATTTCTAGCTCACACACCCTTGACTTGCCATTGATTTCCGCAAATTAGTATTTCACCACTAAGTAAAAAATTTCCAAGGGAACCAAAGAGAGAAGCATTCTAGTATTTCTTTTAAAGAACATTCCTTTCCTTCTCACTGTGTGACCTTGATCTACGAAGTAGAACTTTTAGCCTCTATTTCCTCTTCTATAATGTGGACTTAGTAGTAGTGTCAATCTCATAGGGTTGTTCTGAGAAATGAGAATGAGATATATTAAGGTTATTATTGTTTTTAATATGACTGTGAGGATAAAATAAACATAGTGATACCCATTGAAGGGATACTCGTTTAATTAGCCAACCCCTGTCTGTTAATAAGATGCAGTGTAGTCTCAATAAGGGTCTTGGTCTAGGGTGTGAGTCATATGTTTTTCATGACACAATACACTTATTAAATCATTTGCAACATTTTTTCTGCTACTGTGCTAAAGCATTAATATTTCATTACAGAGAATGAATAAGTAGAACATTGCAGGCTTATTTTTAATCTGTATTAACTGAGTTCTATTTTTATCATGTTCATCTTGAGCTAAACATCAAATAATTTACAAGGGGGTGCTTGCTCTATTATCCCAGAATCAATGATTGACTGTTTAGTGGCTAATTTACTCAGTATGGAGTAAAGGACTCCTTTTTGGTTCATCTATTGTTATTTGTGAGTTACTTCCTATAACGTAGTCTTTTAGTGAAAGGTCTTCCATTGTATTCTATTTTTTATAGAATTTCTTTGTGTTACATCAGAAGAAAATAATACAGAAAAAAGAAAAACATCTTGAAGGTATTGAAGCAGATGGAAAACAGGCAATCAAAATCTCTGTAATGCTAATTTTAGTGGGTTTTTTTTTTTTTTTTTTCAGTATATTCAGGAGGGGAAAAGAAAACAAGGAAAAGAAAGCTATCATGTATTGAATATCAGGCACTCTGCTAGGAGCATCCACATGTTCAGATATATAATTTTTGCCCTCAGTTTGTAGAGGAGGAAATGGCTGGGGTACAAATTGGAAAGCAGGTATTCATCTGCCTCTCACACAAGTCAAGAAGTATCATGGTCGTATGGTCGTATTTAGTGCTCTGAGGAAAAGGAAGCTGGCTTTCTGGGGCAACACATGCTAAGATGTGTTGACCAAAATAATTCCTCACCCAGGAAACAGACTTTTCAAAACAGTGATAGACACCACAGATGCTCTAGTTGAAAATTACACAGAAAGTTGCAGTGTCGCTGTTCCTATTATTTGAATAAAAAAAAAAATGAAATGTGTCTCCAGAGCTGTCAAATTGATACCTTTTATAAATAGTGAACTTTTTTAAAAATGAAAAGAGTTCTCTTACAAATGACAGGACATGTTCCTGGCAATAACTGCAAACTTAGTTTTACTCAGAAAAAAATTTACTGTATTACAAACCAAACTTAATCTACCATTTTGTGGTTCTACTCAAATTATGAAGTTACTAATATCAAAACTAGTGTTGAAGTAAAATTATAATAAATAAGAGTTTATGGTCTAATGTCTTATACTTATAATATATCTAAGGTATTGATGGATTACAAATGATGTATTACACATCCATTTGAGGGAAACGATGCTGTCTTTGCAGTCACACAGAAATGGTAGAGGGGAACCCTGCAGCCATAAGGCCCTGGCCAAATTGTATTAACAAATTCCATTGAGTCTGATTTGTGAAACAAAAAGGTTATTTATTTACTAATTTAAAGTGAGAAAACGGGGACCCCTGCCTAGCTCAGTAGGTAGAGCGTAGACTCTTGATCTCAGGGTTGTGAGTTCAAGTGGCATGGTGAATATAGAGATTACTTAAAATCTTAATAAATAAATAAATAAAGTGAGTGAGTGAGTGAGCAAGTATGAAAATGTATTCATATGTCTTTATTTCAAGGACCTGAGTTCTTGTCATTCTGGGAACCAAACTGATGTAACATTAAATAAAGTATAACCAGAAGAATGACACTGTATTATTCTCAAAGTGAACTTTCTCTCCAGGTTACGTAGATCCTTCTTGGATCACAGTCACACCCTAGAGGGTAAGTCTGCATGGCAAGGTACCATTGAGTAATGTAAAACATTTGCAATGGAAAAATCTTGTTCTTTTAAAACTTGAGATCCAGACCTGAGCAGAAATCAAGAGCTGGCTGTTCTACCAACTGAGCCACAAAGGTGCCCTGAGGAATAATCTTTTTAATTCACCAAATCTCTTCTAAATCTCAGCATAATAAAGGCAATGCTATGAATTCCACTACGGCTGCAATTTTCAAAATGATGTTTCAATCATTGACTTTACATAGAAATTTTATTTATACTAAGAAAAGCTTGGGGGTGCCTGGGTGGGTGGCTCAGTCAGTTAAATGTCTGCCTTCAGCTCAGGTCATGATCCCAGGGTCATGGGACTGAGTCCTGCATCAGGTTCCCTGCTCAGTGGGAAGCCTGCTTCTTCCTTTCCCACTTCTCTTGTTTGTGCTCTCTGTCTTGCTGTGTCTCTCTCTGTCAAATAAATAAATAAAATCTTTAAAAAAAAAAAAAAGAAGAAAAGAAAAGAAAAAGAAAAGCTTCAAATCTGCCTTCAGCTCAGGTCATGACCCCAGGGTCCTGGAATCCAGTCCATCATCAGGGTCCCTGTTCAGCGGAGAGCCTGCTTCTCCCTCTCATGCTGCCTGCTGCTCTGCCTGTTTGTGCACTCTGTCTCTCTATCATATAAATAAATAAATATAATCTTTAAAAAAGGAGAAAAGCTTCAGCTATATAAGAGTAATCAAATTTTAAAGTAATCAAAAATTTTTCTCACTCTTCTTTCAACAAGAGAACAAAATGAAATTCAGGAAGTTTTCAGTTTAATGCATTTTGTTCTGATCTGAAACATTATATTATAAAAGTATTGTTATTTTTATTTAAGTTAAAGATATATGTAATAAAATTACACAGTGTGTATTTGATTTATTTTAGTTATGTCCCTTGATATGTATCACATTCTGTTTTCTATGATCATTATTTTCAAAATTTATTTTAATCAAAAATATAAACATATTAGATGGAAGTGACATAAGTTAATTTTTCCTTCCTTTCTACCTTTGCCTACTTTACTTTCCAAATCAAAGGAAATATTTTAAAATGTGGACAGTTTTTAAAAATTATATTTTAAGATAAGTCACAAGATGTTAATTAGGAATAACAACCTCTCCCCCTCCCCCTGTAGACCTATGGCCCTCTCAGAAATAAGTCTCTAAAACATTCTCATTGGAACTTCAGCCTCAATGTTAGATGGAAATTCTAGCAATAAATCAGCAAGAATTACCACTGAAAATATCTTTCCAAGGAAGAGTACAAAGTTAATACTTTCTGATTGGAGGAAAATTAGTTCTAAAATCTGTTTGCATTCAGTAGCATCAAAGTGCCTACATTTTTATTTCTTATTCTATTTGCCCATGGAAGAAGAGTTCTGTGGAATGTGGAACCCGTGGAGAATTATTTCTGGAACATGTTGTGAAGTACAGTAGCTAAAAATTCTTCCTTCTGCTGCAGGGTTCTCATACCCTAATTTGGCCAAAAGTTTTAGATAACAAAACTATTTTTATGAAAGATGTGTTTTAATCATGTCTGAGAATAGTAAAATATTTTGATTAAGTGGTGAGTACTAACAGGGAAAGGCTGTCATGAGAATTACCAAAATGACCTTAATTTATATTATTGATTTTGAAAGGATTTGCTCCATATCAACTGCCTCTTATTGAAGGCTTGATATTGTTAAACTTCATTGATTTCAACAGTAATACACTTAATTGGAATAAAGTATGGGCTAGGTAGAGACAGTTAATTGGATCCTGTTTTTTTGCTTCTGTAAAATAAAACAATTAGACTAGATTCCTTCCCCTTCTAAAATTTTAAGAATCTATGATAATCTACTGTCATAACCTGTCTTAAATAAATGCGCGGCACTCAGAAGGCATCTGACAGACAATCCAGAAATTTACAATACCCCTGGTAAGGGGATTCTTGTGATTTCAGTTTTATTTGTTTTAGGCAAAGAATTCAACTCCAGAAACCTGTATCAGCACATGTAAACACACACAGTAGTAATGAAAATTATGTAAGTTTCAGTAGTAGGTTAATACTTCACTGATGAATTCAGAATTCATTGATCTGTCTAATGAAATGTCACCAATACAAAGGCATGGTTTCATTTAAAGAATCTCCATGTCGTTCATGATTAACAGATAAAGAAACTATGTTGAATTCGTCTCATGGTTTTTTAAAGTAAACTACCAAAATACTACTCAAGATGTGAAACAAGAACGCTCTAGTAACCTCTTGCTTATAAGCTGTACAGTCAAAATAATTAAACATTGTCTTTGTGGGACAAAAAGATCCAATTTGTCCCTGGCATTTAGAAACTATTAATAAAAGTTTAAATATTAATCAATCTTATAGCTGTTGTTGACTGGTTCACTATTACATTATTAATTATATAAATTAATGGTATTTACAGTATAAATGATATAAATTAATAAGACAATAATTTAAAAAACATGAATATCACCTTTAGAAAAAAAAATACCCATCATATTTTAGGTTACTAAAATGTGTTGATTGCAATACACAAATTCTATTCTTCTGGTTTTCTTTCCAATGCCTCAATCTACATCTCATTATTAGTTGAAAGATTTTAGTCTTTCAATCTATTTCATCTATTAAAATATTTACATGAGGACGCCTGGGTGGCTTAGTGGGTTAAGCCTCTGCCTTCTGCTCAGGTCATGATCTCAGGGTCCTGGGATCCGGTCCGCATCAGGCTCTCTGCTCAGCAGGGAGTCCACTTCCCCCTCTCTCTCTGCCTGTCTCTCTGCCAACTCCTGATTTATCTCTCTGTGTGTCAAAAAAATACATAAAATCTTAAAAAAATATATATTTACATGAACTTTTTACCTGTCTAGACTTAAAGATAGAAGTTTTACAGTAGTGGGACACATGGCTGGCTCAGTTCGTGGAGCATGTAACTCTGAATCTCGGGGTCATGAGTTCAATCCTCATGTTGGGCATAGAGTTTAAAAAAAATAAAAGGTCTGATTCCATTAAATTCAAAATAGCATATCAATTTTTTTAAAAAAGAAATTTTATAGTGAAGGTTTTGACTTAAAAAGTGCTATTTTATTTTTTATTTTTTAAAACAATATGTTATTCTTTTTTTCTAAGATTTTTTAAAATTTAATTTTATTTTTTTAGTGTTCCAAGATTCATTATTTATGCACAACACCCAGTGCTTCATGCAATATGTGCTCTCGTTAATAGCCACCACCAGGTTCACCTGTCCCCCCACCATTATTTATTTATTTAACAGAGAGAGAAAGCATGAGCAGGCAGAGCAGCAGGCAGAGAGAGAAGGAGAATCAGACTCCCCACTGAGCAGGGAGCCAGATGGGGAGGCTCGATCCTCACTGATCGGAGGCTGAAGGCAGCCACTTAACCAACTGAGCCATCCAGGCACCCCCAAAAGAGCTCTTTTAAATTAAACTTTGTTAACAGCAAATTTATATCATGATTTTATGTATTTATTTATTTTAGAGAGGGGAGATAAAGAGAGGGAGAGAGCAGGGGAGGGAGAGGCTGGTGGAGAGGGAAAGGTTAAGAGAATCTTAAGCAGGCTCCATACCCAACCTGATGTACCTCAAACCTCGATCTCAGAACCCTGAGATCATGGCCTAAGCCAAAATTAAGAGTCAGTCACCTAACCAACTGAGCCACCCAGGCACACCTATATCACAATTATTTTTAAGAAGTATCTTGTTTTAGTCCTTTTCCTATGATGATATATTTTTAAAGTACCCTAGGGAGGAAAAATACAATCCTCCCACTACCATTCCCCTTTTTATAAATTTGATATTTTGTGATGATTCTCCAATACTTTATATGCCAAAATGCTTCTGTACTTAGTGTACATTAGCACTTAAAACATAGTCTCATTAAAGTAAAAATTATCTATTGTTCTCTGGAAGCATATCTCTCCCTTCGAATAAATCACCAGGAGAACCAAAGTTACTATTAAATAAAAATAATAGTTTTAAATAATACAAGTAAATTTTTACAAATTTCAAGACTGAAATAGGAGATGTTTTTACAGACCTCATATTACACACCTGGCTTTGGAGAAGGAAAATGAGAGCACATTCCAAAGTATACTTTTTCTTTATAAAGCATATTTAAATTTAGTATACTAAATGCCTCTTTTAAAAATTTAAATTTAATTAATTAACATATAGTATATTGTTAGTTTCAGAGGTAGAGTTTAGTGATTCATCAGTTGCATACAATGCCCAGTGCTCATTCCATCAACTGCTTTCATTAATGCCCATCACCCAGTTACCCCATACACCCACTTCCCCTCCAGCAGCCCTCAGTTTGTTTCCTAGAGTTAAGAGTCTCTTATGGTTTGTCTCCCTCACTGATTTTGTCTTATTTTTTCTTCCCTTCCCCTGTGATCCTCTGTTTTGTTCTAAATGCTTCTTTGTAAATAAGCATAATCTTCGGACTCTTTCTTGTTCAACTACATTTAACACGTGGCCAAAAGTTCTTAGAGCAATATCTTTACTTAAGACCAGTGAATAATGTCATCTTATTTCATTCTGCAGTCTTGGTAAGCATACCATTTTACAAAAAGTGAGAATTGCTCATGATACAAAGTATCTTAGAATACTTTGGTGACATTCTAGGATAAAACTATACAAAAATGCAAAAATACTAAGTTGGTGACTAGTTAATAATAGCCAAGTAGCTTATTTAGTCTGCTGATAGAGATTTTTTTTTTTTTTTAAGATTTTGAGAGACAGAGAGAACAAGCAGGGGGAGGGGGAGAGGGAGAGGGAGAAGTAGGCTCCCTGCTGAACAGGGAGACTGACATGGGGCTCAATCCCAATACCCTGAGATCATGACCTGAGCTGAAGGCAGCTGCTAACCTGCTGAGCCATCCAGACACCCTGATATAGACTATCTTAAAGGGTTCTCATAGAAAGCTGCTTGTTTATGTCATAAAAATACAATTTACATTAATTAAACATATTCACTGCAGCCAAGGATCATTTTTTTCAGAATGTACCTTAGCTATTGGATCAATTTGTAAAGAGAATATTGTTATCTCAAAAGATAACACTCCTAACAATTTTTTTAGTGTAAAAAATAGATAATTCTCAGAAGTCAAGCATTCTGAATATAGTGATTCTTTTACTAGGTCACCATTGTCTCAGATTCTTTTCTTTAAAAGATTTTATTTATTTATTTGAGAGAAAGAGAGTGAGAAAGAGAGAGAGAGTACAAAAGGAGGGAGGGGTAGGGGGAGAAGGAGAAGCAGGTTCCCCACTAAGTGGGGAGCCCCATGTGGCGCTCCATCTCAAGACCCTGGGATCATGACCGAGCCAAAGGCAGACGCTTAACTGACTGAGCCTCCCAGGCCCCCTTGTCTCAGATTCTTGAGGCTTATTTTCTTTGCCAGTGTATGAGTTTGACGGATCATGAGTGCCTTCTGCCCCACCCACCCATCCAACCAATATTTCAATGAAACTCTGGGTTGTACTTACTTAGAAAAAAAGATTTAAAAGTGCAAATATGACATTCAGGGACATTTTGAGTATGGAAGTATTTGTTTTGTGTGGCTAAATGATATACTAGCACAGATGACCAGCAGCATAAAGTTATCTTGCTTTATTCTCAATCTACTAGAGTCATCATTTGTATTTCAGCATGTGTTATAAAGAAAATCACAGAGAGAACATTTGCCTTTTGTGTATGTACTGATGGATTGCAGATGGTTAAACCTCAACCTCTCTTTCAAACACTGAAGTGTTTCATCATATTTCCAAAGAGTGACGTGAAGTTGTGACATCTGTGTCATGTTTCATCTGTTTATCTTATGGCTATAATAATCACAACCTTAGACTACCATTTACAGGAGCAAGATAAAGAGCCAGTTCTGCTTGCTGGTTGCATGTTGTCCGATTTGGCAGACAGGAGCTTCTATTTATATTTAAATAGTGTTAAATTAATGGAAACCTTTGAATGAAGTAAGGGCATATTGTTCCTTTTCAAATAGTTATATGCAATAGACTGTTTCACTTCTTTGAAAAAAAAAAAAAGCTTGAAGAGAAATCTATTATAACTAGGTATATAAATAGGATGAAGTATTTTATAGGGTTTCAGAACCATGAGGAAAATGTAGTGGGAGGGTGTGAAGGACATGGGAGGGTGTGAAGGACCTGGGAGGGGGGGAGGGAGAGAGAGGGAGAGGCAGATAGACCTTATATCTAACTGAATTGCTGATTTGGGTTTCTACTTTTTTTTTTTTTTCTGGGTAAGCAAAAAAAAAAAAAAAAAAAAAAAAAAGAAAAGGTTTATGTCAATGAAGATGTTAGCAGCCCTTACTATAAAACTTAATAAGCTGCAGAAAGCTAATGAAATATTCTTTTAAGAGAATGAAAAATAAATCTTATTTCGAAGGCACCCTCATTTCTTTGAACTTTGAAATTCTAAAAAGAGCAGCATATTAAGCAACATAAAAAGCACATTTACATATGGAAATGTCATCTAGAAATTTCAATATAAATGTGTTACCCCCTAATTATAGATACTAAGTAGTCCAGTTTTATAAAAGACTCAGTTTCTACTTAAAATAGTACTACTAACTTTAAAAATGCATCTCAAAAGTTATCATTGAGAGAAACATGGCAAATTTGAATCTACACTAGTTCAACCTCAATCATAGCATTTTAAAGGTATTCATTTATCTTTCTTTCATTAATGCTTTGAACATACACTTCTTCATGGTTCTATTTATTCATTTATTGTTCTATTGAAAAAATAAGTGTTAGCTTGTGAAATGAATTTCCTAATCTTTAAATTCTTTCTCTGAATGTAATTATATATTAATGGAATGTATGCTTCCAAAACAATTGAATTTCTATGGGTGGCAAAACTTAACTAAAAGGAAATCTTCATTTAAAGTCTTCAGATACTAAAAATGGAGAAACTCCTCCTAAAAATTAAAATAAGGAATCCATGTGTCCCATATCCCATTTTTACTGAATGCATTTTCTTAGCTTCTCTTGAAGCTAACCATCGCTAACCATACAATTGTGTGTTTGAAGCCTCCTGATTATGGAAAGGGGAATATGGCTAATAGAAAGCACATGTACAGAAAAAAAAAGCACACATGCAGAAAGGAACATGTTCTGACAGTAGATAGCTCTAGTATATTCTAACAGGTTACAGAAATCTTAAGGGGAGTCCCTTCAGCATAGGTTTACCCTACAGAAGGAAGAGAGCTCTCATGATTACATCTTGGGAATAGATTACTAAAATACTGAGATTTTGCAGAAGACTGCTTTTCACATTAATCTGAGAAGTAAAAGACAAAGCAGCGAAAACATGATCAAATGTGATCACTTCATTCAAAAGTTTGAGAGGAGTTTCCTCCTCTTTAAAAGGGAGATAGTATCTGCTTTCAAGAGTTGTGGTGGGAAAGGTGAAATCCTATAAGTACTTAGCACCTAGTAAGTGTTCAAAAGATGTTCATTATACGCTCTAGTTCCATCCATGTTGTCGCAAATGGCAAGATTTCATTTCTTTTGATGGCTGCATAGAATTCCATTGTGTATATATACCACATCTTCTTGATCCATGCTTAGCGAAATAAGTCAAGCGGAGAAAGACAACTATCATATGATCTCCCTGATATGAGGAAGTGGTGATGCAACATGGGTGCTTAAGTGGGTACGAGAAGAATAAATGAAACAAGATGGGATTGGGAGGGAGACAAACCATAAATGACTCTTAATCTCACAAAACAAACTGAGGGTTGCTGGGGGGAGGGGGTTTGGGAGAAGGGGGTGGATTTATGGACATTGGGGAGGGTATGTGATTTGGTGAGTGCTGTGAAGTGTGTAAACCTGGTGATTCACAGACCTGTACCCCTGGGGATAAAAATATATGTTTATAAAAAATAAAAAATTATATAAAAAATATTTACCACAAAAAAATGATGTTCATTATAATAATTATTACTAAGGTTGGCAGTGACCAAGGGGATGATTTAATAATGCTATCTAAATAAAAACAGTAATCTCACTTAGAATAAAATGACTGTCCTCAATTTGCTCAGGGGAGATAGAAGAGGATAACTTTTTGGCACAATGTATTTAATATAAGAAAGAAAGACACTGAAAGGCATTCAACACTGAAATAGGTTTCTTGGATGGATCACAAAGCTGATAACCAGAAGAAATGAGGTTTGTATGTGGCTGTCACCAATCTTAACCAGTCTACTGTGTTACTTTCCCTTCCAACATCTAAATTAACTGTCAAATAAGGGCACCATGAGCCACATTGCAATATTTTTTATCAGTAGAGGCAACGGTAGCCTTTTATTGTGACAGTGTTGAGTGTGAAATTGCAAAACTATGGCACAAGAGGATACAGGGAGATATAATACTTTCGTAACCACCAAAGATTCCTTTATTGTATTTTTCAGAAGATTTAATTAATTAATTAATTAATTAATTTGACAGAGAAAGAGTGCGCACATGCAGGGGGAACAAAGTGCAGGGCTTGATCCCAAGACTGGGATCATGATCTGAGCTGAAGGCAGACACTTAATCAAGTGAGCCACCCAGTTGTCCCACCAAAGGTTCCTTAAACAAGGAGTATCTGTACTTTATTTTTGTACAGGGAAACTCCCTTAATTAAATGCTCTTAATCTTCACAGAATACAATTCATCAGCCAATCTTCTGCATAATTTTCTTCTAGAGATTTTTTTTCTTTAGCTTTCATTCTTTGCAAGATAATTAAAAAACTTCATATTAGAAGTGGTTTTATCTGGTAATTAATAACTACCTCTTCACAGAGGATGACAAGATCTTTTTTGTTATTTTGGTCACTTACTTCTATTTATTTTTCCCTTGATTCCAAATTTAAGTAGAGAAATTATAATAATCAAATATTGTCCAACTGTAAAACCAAGTGAAAAAAGAATTTGTAATTTGCCAAATTGTAATTTACAAGTAGTACAATCAGGTTCAAGATTTGTGAATTTAATGTGACTTAGACATTATTAACCAATAAAATATTACTCTACAACTTAAATTTATCTCATTTGGAGATGATATCAGATCCTTAAAGAAGCTTAATGAGGCATGGTGGACAAAGCACTAGGCTAGGAGTGAAGATCTAGCATTTGGGCAGATGTTTTGTGAACTTAGACAAGATTCAATCTTTTGAGAGCTCAATTTCTTCTTCTATAAACATCAATTATGCATTATGTAAGCTCTTAGGTTTAGGATACAGCTGTAAGTATAAAATGGCCTCAATTTCATGCAGCTTACATTCTAGATGGGTGTGATTTTCTCACTGGATAATGTCTAAATTCACATTCATTTTAAAAACTCTATAATGCTAATGTTCTTTCAGATTGCCAAGGATTGGCCAGCATTACATGTAGGAAAGGATGGGAAATGTAACAAGTGCACATTAAGTATGGAATGAGAAAAAGAGGGAAATCATCAAGGCCATCCCCACAGAAGGGGCTCTATGTGTACTTGTTCACACCATCATTTTACTAAAAGTCTAAATATGTTTTCCCAGTTTGTGGTTTAGCAGAGTCATTTACCAAACATTTTATATTTCTGCCTTTTTAAATTTATATTTCAAAATATAAATATATTTATTTTTTCTTTAGACAGCTCTTGTGGAAGTCTAAAGAGACATCTTTTTTTGGGGTAAAATTAGCCCTTCTGATTGTCAGATTACTTAGGCAGCAAGAACATTTTATTAGCTACACTCATAGCTCTTCTAAGTAGTTACATATTAAAAATGAAATGTCTTAAGGCTAACATTTTCCAAGTGATATGTGGGTAGCTGAGAAACTAAATCTGGGTAAGATACATCAAAATTCCCTTATCTTTTGAAATGTTGTTACCAAGACTCAAAGGTACAATGCTCCCCAAATCTATGGTGCTTTACAGTTTGTAAAGCAGGTTCACATGCATCATCATCTCATGTGAACCTTGGGAAATGAGATAACTAGAATTTGATACAGGATGGAACAGAGCAAAGTCAATGCCATCTTTCTTTTTTTTTTTTTTTTAATAATTTTTTTATTCTGTTCAGTTAATCATCATTAGTATTTGAAGTAGGGTTCAATGATTCATTAGTTACATATAACACTCAATGCCATCTTTCTATTCGGTAATTCACATCAAGACTCTCTTCATTCCCCAGAATGGTCTGGTGGGGAATCTTCAATACCACTGCAGCACCCACATTTTGTGCTTTTGTCTATGACTTTTCTTCCAGTTTGAGTTAAAAACATAGAAGTAAGAATACAGGTGGCAGTGTAGACAGGATGTGAGGGGGTTAGTTTGATCCTTTAAATTTAAGTCTATTTTGCATTAGTCTTGTGTGTGTGTGTGTGTGTGCATGTGTGTGCATGTGTGTGCAGCCAAATATGCAGGCCTCAAATATCTTCTCAAGCTCATCCTGTCTGATTAACCTGTAATATTTCCTACAGGTTCAAAAGAAGAATCATTCTGCTCATAATCTATTCTTAGGGCCTATTTATCTCAATTTCTGCTAGGGTCTAACCACCATAAAAGCCATTGTGACTTATTATTAATGAGGGATGACCTTCTGAGCTCTTCAATTTTGAAAATCTCTAAGTCTTACGGTGTTTTAAAATATAAGGCCTTGGGGCACCTGGGTGGCTCAGTGGGTTAAGCCTCTGCCTTTGACTCAGGTCATGATCCCAGGGTCCTGGAATCAAGCCCCACATCGGGCTCTCTGCTCAGCAGGGAGCCTGCTTCTTCATCTATCTCTGCCTACTTGTGATCTCTCTCTCTGTCAAATAAATAAATAAAATCTTTAAAAATATATATAAGGTCTTATTTTTATCATTACGAAGCTAGTGACAGAAAAATACCATTCTAAATTCTGTCTAGTATATGGTTTCATTGTGCCATGGTTAAAATGCCAGTAACTACAGTCGACCCTTTAACAATGTGGGGATCAGAGAAGCCAACCTCTCTCTTCCAACACAGTTGAAAATCCACAGTTAACTTTTGAATCCCTGAAAACTTAACTACTAATGGCCTACTGTTGACTGGATGCCTTACTGAGAACATAGTCAGTTAACACATACTTTGTATGTTACATGTATTGTATACTGTCTTCTTACAATAAAGTAAACTAGAGAAAAGAAAATGTTATTAAGAAAATCATAACGAAGAGAAAATACATTTATAGTACTGTATTGTTTTTATCGAAAAATATCTACATATAAGAGGAGTCAGCAGGAGCACCTGGGTGACTCAGTCATTGGGCGTCTGCTCAGGTCATGATCCCAGGGTCCTGGGGTTGAGCCCCCGCATTGAGCTCCCTGGTCAGCGGGAAGCCTGCAACTCTCTCTCCCACTCCATGTGCTTGTGTTCCCTCTCTCCCTGTCTCTCTGTTAAATGAATAAATAAAATCTCAAACAAACAAAAAAGAGGAGTCAGCAGTTCAAGCCCATGTTGCTCAAGGATCAATTGTATTTCATTATTCTCTAGAGCTGAACATTTTCTTTTAGTTAAGTGAGGTTTACCCTCCGAGGAGAAGACAAAAACAATCAGTCCTTCATTGAGATGTTATACACTGGTAGTTTTCCCAGAAAATTTAAGCTTACACAACCTGCTCATCAAAATATTTCTGCTCCTTTCCACCTAGGCCCTCATCAACTTGTCTAGAGCATTCCAACAGTCTCTCCTTGTATCTAGACTCTTCCTTGCTCTAATTCTTCTCAACATTGTCACCATAGCTTACTTCCTATATGAGACATGATCATGTTACCCATCAGCTCAAGAAATCTGTACTGACCACAGAATAAAGTCCAAACTTTTTAGTCCTTCACACAGTTCCCACAGCATCCTTCTCATTTCCCCCTTCAACAGCAGCCCTGCAAACAAACAACAAACACACACACATCCAACACAAATCATGATATATTTCTTGAATATGTCAGGCACTTTTATGACTCTACACCTTTATTAACACCGAGAGGAAAGCAAATACAAATTGCTCAGGATTTGAATTAGATTAAGGAGTTCACACACTCAACTGGAGGAGGATTTCAAGTAAGCAAATTTCCCTCTTCTTCTATCCCTTAAATTTCACACTCACCCACTTGGGCCACCTGTTATCTGACAAGTTTGTAGCTCAAAAGCAGAAAATTTCAGAGCAGTCTCCTGATGTTTTCTAAGGATTAAAAAAATACTTCGTATGAAGCATATTCATTCTGATCTTAAAGTAAAAAAAGCAAGCAAACAGACAAAAAAAACAGTACTATAGGGCAGTAATAAATTATTAAGCCCTTTTTTTGGAGAAGTGATTTTCCATATTCTAATTTTAAAACTTTCATGAGTAATTCTTTCAAGAGTTAGTAAATAGTCATGAAAGAAAAAAATCTGTATTGCAATTCGAAAGTTGTAATTCCTGCAGATTACAATGACCTCTTTCTCTCCGAATGATTTCTTAGCAATGAGTTTTCCAATATGCATAAAAGTAGAAACATTCTGCTGCCTAAATGATTTTTTCATTTTCCTATTCAAAAGTGGGCCTTTTCTTACCTCAGGAAGCTGAAGCAGAACATGTTTCTATTTTCAGCATGGAATAATGGCTAGGGACAATCAAAGGTGATTGTCTGAGAAGATTAAGGAGAATTCTGAATGTTGGAGAGGGAATCGTTTTGCTTAGTCATTTGGCTATGTTAGCCGATTTCATTTCTGTACTTTCTCCCTCTATGTGTTAGGCACCTGTAGACAAAACTTACGATTCCAGGCAAGTGATTCTCAGGGTTGATATTTACCTACTCAATATTAGACACGGTTATCAAGTACCCTTTAAAAACTTTAAAATAATCTATCAACAATGCAATAACTCCACATGTTTTTTGGCAACTGCTGCTTGAATCTTTCTTCAGTGAAATGATGAAGATGTCGGCCTTAAACTATTTCTATGTCTGGCACCTCAGGAAGCCACAACAACTATTTGAGGCCATCACATTTTATGCACTGAGTCATTATTTCACAGTACCACAGCAAGCCCCAGGGAAATAAAAGAAATAATGTAAATGCCAGAGGTCCCTCATTTGGAACTGTCAAGGAAAGAGTGTAAAATAACCTTTGAACAAGCATGTGTTAGACTAAGTACAACACATTAAGAAAAAAATTAGACTGTCATCCCATGGGTCCCTTTCAACTCTTGAGCCTCTGCATATAGGTTTGTTACTTCTTGGGTGTCCTTTGAGATTCTTCCACTGATGTGAATGACAGATTAGATCTTTGAATAAAAGCAGAACAGGAGATTTATGCATTTGAAAAGGATGTACAATTGTGTTGAAATAAAAAAAAAAAAAATTTAACCAGAGCTCCTCTTCCCACACTGTTCCAATGAACCAAGTCAAAATGTGTTGGGGTTATTTTGTCTAGTATTTATAACAAGGAATATGTTTGTACCTAGAGCATATGCATACAACCTTTTCACCTGGGTATCCACAGATATATTAAATAATGCAGAACATTTGCTGCTGAATATGTAAGCTTCTCTCATAATTGTCATTAGATTAGAATACATCTATGTTGAGGAAAATGTTAATGTAATATTTACAGAGCCTCTTGTTTGCTTGTTTTATAGACACAGAGTAGAATCAAAAGGCAGCAACGGGCACAGTGCCTCCTATATTTAGCTGTAATCAAACTAACTACGAGTTTAGATAAATGTGATTTTGCATTCAGGGTCTATTATGAACAGAATACGAAACTGTGAAATAGGACCTAAGATCCATCACCTTCTTAGACAATAGTAATAAATACAGTATCAAGAAAACTGTCTGGTAGACAGCACAGTTTAAAGTCAGGAAACATGGTTTCTAAAACCACCATTGCTTTTTTTTTTCTTTTCTTTTCTCTCTCTCTCTCTCTCTCTCTCTCTCTCTTTTTTATTGTGATGTAAGCTCCACACCCAGCATGGAGCCCAGTGTGGGGCTTGATCTCATGACCTTGAGATCAAGACCTGAACTGAGATCAAGAGTCAAACCCTTAACCAACTGAGCCACCCAGGTGCCCCTCTCCCCATTGTTTATCATACACATTTGACTTTAGGCAAGATACTCCCTCATAGCTTAAGTCCCCATCTGTTGAGTGGGTATAATAATGGTCCTATATATTTGGAATAACTATTGAGAGGCTTAAATGAAATAATGGATGTCACTTTTTTAAGGTTAAGACACTATGCAATATAAAGCATTCTGACTTAAGGGCATCGATCAGCTCTTATTATGTATCACAAATACATTATTTCAAATTTTTAGATTTATGACTTGGGAAAATATGGTCTGCGACGCAATGAGAAAACTCTCTGAGGTGGGGAAGCGGATAAGGAAAAGAGGTGTCAGAAGATATTTGTCCCTTTTCTTCCTTCTGGCTTAATGCAGATTTAGAAAAAGATAAATTCTTGAAAATATGTCACTCTTTCATTTTATTTTTTTTTCTAATGTCTCACTCTTCTAAAGCCATTACTATGAGTTCAGCAGTTTCCCTGAAGAAGTTTGTTGTTTAATATGAGAAATGGTAGTAGCCCTTGAAGTGTTTCAAATTCTAAATGTTGCTATAGAAACACAGCTTCAGACACTGGATAGAATGAACCATCTGTCACTCTTTTTTTTTTTCCCCCTGATGATGATTTTCTTAGTACAAAGTACTGGAAAAGTAGACTATAAAATAGATGGCATGATACGTTATACAGCTCTTTGCCAGGCTGTGATTGCAGAGCCTGCACACTTGTTCATATGTTCAAAGGTGCCCCTGCACTGCCCTGAGGCACTGTCTCTGGAAAAAATACAATTGTTGAGAACAGAGCTGTTTCCTCTACTGTCCATTCAAGCTGGGGGACCAAAGATGCACCAAACAGCCTTGAAGTGACCAATGGCAAATGTGCTTTCATATCAAATGCCAAATGATGAATGTCTTTCTTCGTTTCTGAATTAATTTGCATTACCTCCATTGAGAGTAGAAATTCTAAGAAGGGCCAGTGACCAAGAGGTTTTTGAGTGTACTAGAAGGAAAAGTTGAATCATAACAAACTTCCATTTCTTAATCTTATTGCAAAATCTTGGTTTGTTTAGCTTATATCATATATGTGAAATTTCTCAATTCACATCTTTTCTATAAAATCCATTGAAAACAATAATAGGAACATAAAAAGCAGATACAAATGATGTTTAAAATAAAAAATTAAAATAAAAAATTTCAATAATTTGGTGAAATAGTTAACTTCTTAGTGTTTTTGTTTTCTTGGAATTTATTATCCAATATAAGTTTCACCCCGAACTGATGTTAATTTCTAATTAAGTCAGGTCACTGAAGTGAGATTCAGTGAGTTATTACTTTAAGCCAACCATAGTTCTTTGGCGACCTTGAGAGTTAATGTAGTTTTCAAGTTTGTTGACCTGACAACTGGGAACAGCTTCTGCCCTGAGAAAACCTGGCTCACTGATGGAGAAGCACAGAATTTTTAAGTCTAGTTATACATGGGAAGCAACATTTTAACTTAATCCTGCTGATTTTAAGGATGTAATCAGGTAAGCCTCCTGATCCATATTAGTCTTGTTATAGTTAAATTAAGATAACCTTCTTTCATAGCTGTGCTGTTCATGTCTTATTTAATAGTGAAAATTTAAAGCAGGAAACATTAACCAAATAATCTAGTTAAGAAAAGCAAAATTGTGACATAGCACAATAATCGCAATTTCTGCATATTAACTATATATATATATGTGGATGTTATATTTTCCAAGCTTATTTTAAAAAATCCACAAAATAAGCATACATGCCTTAATTTGAAGTCTTGGTTGTCTGTATGCATTTATACATATTGTGAATATTCTTAAGGTGGATGTAAGCTGTAGCTATTTTAAACTATGTATGTAAAAATTGTTATATCAAAGCTGGTATCCCCATTTTATAGGTGAAGAATATTCCATTTTACAGGAAAGATAAGGAAATTGCCCAAAATCATATAGCTATCATATTCCTCTTAAAAAATTATTTTGCATAGGTGAATGCTTACATATGAATTTATTTAATCCAGGATATAAAATGGAATTAAAATTTTTATGTGATTTTATTCAAGTGACGTGAACTACTATTTTATTTTACTTATTTAAAGGTTTATCTATTAATTTTAGAGAAAGAGTGAAAGAATGTGTGTGCAAGTGGGGAGAGGGGCAGAAGGAGAGGGAGAATCTTAAGAAGACTCCCCACTGAGCATGGATCTCCACCCCCCCATTACCCCCCACCCTGGACTTGGGGCTTGATCTTATGACCCTGAGATCATGACCTGAGCCGAAATCAAGAGTCAGGTGCTCAACTGAATGAGCTACCCAGGCACCCCGTGAAATACTATTTTAAACCACTTTTCAGAAAAACTTGAATTTCATAGTTCAAGTTTTTCTACTCTTCTGATGTAACACTTCTCTCTCATAAAGGTAAATGTTCCTGATGGTTTTATTTTTTTATTTTTTCTTGTTTGTTTATATCTAACAGAATCCTGACAATTTTGATACATATTTATCTAATTCATTAGTGGCTTTTTTCATTTCTGTAATTCACAAAGGAGAAGATAAATGTTTGGGTAATGTCATTGTTCATTTTCTATGACAAGTACATACTAAGCTCATTCTCAAGTATGTTGCAATTGAATACCACTATCTATATTTTTAAAGAAGACATTGTAATTGTATACGAATATTTCATTTTTACTTTCCAGTGAGCTGCCAACTGTGAATAATGGTAATGACTGAGCCCATTACTGGGTATGCCAACTTCTTAAAAATATGGTCCACATCAATTATGCCAAAGACTACAGTATAATAATTCTAATCATCAAAGAAATATTTTGAAAGCTTTATGATATTTTAAAAGATTTACACGTTAAGGGATATTACATATGTTATAAGTCATCATAGATCAAATTAACAACCAAAAAAATAAACCCATATTTTTGTGCGATATAAATCATGATAGAAATGTGAAAACAAATGAATTAAAAGTTAAAGCAAATGTCAAAACCAAAGCAGTTTAAATGCTGCAAACCCAGGTCTTCTGAATTTTGAGTCTATTGATTAAAAATGGCAAGCCTCAAGTAGCTAGCAAAATGCTCTTTTTAGTTATTTCTTATTGAGGTTAATAATGACTTTATGTATTTTGGAGATCAGGCACCTGGGATCTGAAAAGAAAGTGCATGGCTATACTTACATGTAACTGCTTTAGTCATTTTAGTTAAATTTTAGATTTACATTTAAATTTTCTTGAGATTGTTAAAATTCATTTGTCAAAAGTCATCCATGGGTCTTAGTAAAGTAAGCATTCTAGCATACGTTCCTTCTGTGTATATAAAAGGGCATACATGAAAATTTAAACGTTAATCTCAGTTTGATTTCCCCTACAGTATGTTAAGAGCTCTACAAAAACAGTTTTGCAAAGTGAAAAGGTATTAGGTACATCTTAATTAAAATCATTAAAAGATGGGATTGGGAGGGAGACAAACCATAAGTGACTCTTAATCTCACAAAACAAACTGAGGGTTGCCGGGGGGAGGGGGTTTGGGAGAAGGGGTTGGGATTATGGACATTGGGGAGGGCATGTGATTTGGTGAGTGCTGTGAAGTGTGTAAACCTGGTGATTCACAGACCTGTACCCCTGGGGATAAAAATATATGTTTATAAAAAATAAAAAAATTAAAAAAAAAATCATTAACCAAAAATGTTGTTTTGACAAGATCAGGGAAATGACATACGTCTGAAGATGAGGCCCAGTCCTGGTTAACATGGCATGCCACCATGCGAATTTATAAAATCAAGAGTAGATGATCCGCTAAATACATCCCGTAACTTTAAATAGGAATGAATTTTAAGTCTTTTGTTAATTCAGGCCTGTTCCTTCATTAAATTCATGCATCAATGATAAAAACAGACTACTCTTATGAAAGACAAGAGTATTTTGCTCTCAAATACATTTTATTTGGGCAAATTGCCTAGAAGCAAACACATGGCCTACTCATAATACCAGTCTGTTGGTTTGCTTGCAGGAGATAGTTAATCATCTCTCTGCCACAAATGAATATATTTAATGAGAAATTTAATATATTGCATAAATTTCAGTTTGGGTCAAAGTATAGTTGTTATGCACAGTGACCGCATGTTATTAGATTAGTAAACAGCACAAGATGTTACTGCATGCCAGCCTGAACAGAAGAAAAAATCAATTTTTAAAAAATTGTACACCTGCCTATCTGCTTATTTTAGGGTAAATATGTGTGCTTTTGGGACAAAGTTCAACATGATGTTTACATAGTTAATAAAGACCAAACACAAAAAGAATGATTTTCTGAAGATAAAAATAGAAAATCTGATGGAGTAAACTGCTTGTACATGTTGTGCGATCTTGGGCTAGTTATTTAACCTGATTCTTTCCTCACATTTTCAATGGGGTTATTAACAAAACTTATCATAAGAGACAGTGAAAAATAAATGTAATACTCTTGGAATAATGTTGAACACAAAGGAATTGTTTAACGAATGTGAGCTATTATCAGTGCAAAACACACCTACTTTATTACACAACAGTATTCTTTCGACTTAGGATTTAAAGATAGGAATGCATGTATGAATCAAAAAGTCGTTACTACATCTCTTTTGGTACTATTCAAAAGTAAATTCTGACTCTCTGAAGCACTGTTGGATGGGGTTCCCAGTACCTAGGAAAGTAATGAAAGCCACATGGAAAAATTTTGTAGCTCAGAGGTGCAACTGATTTATAGTATTTAGGGTAGAATGGTCTAGAAATACCACTATTATTATGACAAAGTCACCATTTATTTTTTTCTCTTCAAAGAAAACTTTAGAGAGGAAAAACCCAATTTTGTTTGGCAAGTATTGAATGGGAAGAGTTGAAATTGGTGTTCTTGATGGTAACAGTCTTAATTCATTCAATAGCCTGATTCATCCTTGCTTACTGTGATGATTATTATGCTCAATTAAATGATTCACAATTCATATGATGGTCAAAATTCTAATTAATAGAGAAGCGGGCTAAGTAATAGTTTGGGTACTATTACATGAACTACCAAAGAATTAGGCTTTATGCAGCTTTTCTATTCCAATAAAAGAGCTCTAATCTACCAAGCTGTTCATCAAATTACAGTAATATTTCACATGCTGAGAAAACTCTAATTTATTATCAGCAAATTATTTATGTGTGATTATATTTCTTGGCTTAATTTTTAAGATTAATAACTGTCCTATAATTGCTATCATTTTTATCAGTTTTTACAATGACATCTTACCAATTAAAATGTATGTAATGTACTTTATAAAAGAACCTGTTGATGGGAAATGGAGTGAAAAAGGCAAATTAGTCCTATTATCCTCTGAATATCAAAAATTGACACAAGCAGAGAAAATATAGATAGTATTGTATAACACATGTATCTTAAGTTTTGACATCTGTAAATCATTTGAAAAAAAAATCTGTTCAGGGTACATCAGCAATACCACTACCCTTCAAAAATAACTTGTTTTAAAAATAGCCTGCACTATATCATATATATACGTATATTATGTTTTCATTGAAGTAGAAGCTAATTTGTGGTCCAAAATATGTTACTTGAAGTAGCTGAATGATTTCAAAGAGATAATGAGGCTATATAATCTCTCCTCCATTTTGTGTTTTAGATCCTCCATGTAGAAGGGGTATGTAAGACCATTTTTATGAAATATGATAGGCAAAGAAAATCATTCTTGATATCCATGTTATGATTATATTACTGTTTTGATGGTTTTAAGATATGTAAAATGCAATGGCATGGTAGAATGATACCAGTTTTAGAGTATTTGCAAGAAGGAAATATATGGCACAGAATTTACTTATTGGGTACATACTGAAAAACTTACTTTTACTCCTACCTATGCCTTTTCAGATTTTGCACCCACCTGTCTTAAATTAAAATCTATCCATAAATATATATTCTTTAAATAATTGTAAAATTTTGTTCCTTTACAGGATGGTTTTCCTCACAGCATCTCTGAGAGCTAAATAAAAATTTTAAAGCCAAACTGTGTGGATGAAGTTTGAAAGTAGATTGGAGTACATGTCATTTTGTGTTGGTCATTAATTTCATGTTCTCAAAGTACCTTCAAATCTGTTGAAGGAATTTGTTTTAATCTTGAGCACAGATCAGGCATCTACACTAGGAGTATAAATCCATTAACAGTTTCACCTTAGAAACATAAGGCAGTATCTTCTACAAAGGAAGAATTGTTGTGAAAGAAAAATCATAGGGCTTGTCCTTGAGAATCTATTATATCAACCATTATTTACTGTGCTAGTGAATCTAAGGTATGTTCATATTCTGGATATATGTGTACATTGCTCTTTGGTATCAATGAAATAGAAGTTTTAGTATGTCCTCTATCTTCCAAGTCATGGGCAGATACAGGGGATAATTTTTACCATGCTTAAAGGAAAGTAATTTTTGCCATTCATAATGTAAGACAATAAGTAAATAAAATTTTTCTAAAATTATTTTAAAGCAAACATCAAAAAGAATCTGTAGAGTTTTGAAATGTTTAAATAGCCAAGAGCTACATTTGTATCTTTAGGGTAAATACCCAATAGTGCAATTGCTGGGTCATAGGGCAGTTCTATTTTCAACATTTTGAGGAACCTCCATGCTGTTTTCCAGAGTGGCTGCACCAGCTTGCATTCCCACCAACAGTGTAGGAGGGTTCCCCTTTCTCCGCATCCTCGCCAGCATCTGTCATTTCCTGACTTGTTGATTTTAGCCATTCTGACTGGTGTGAGGTGATATCTCATTGTGGTTTTGATTTGTATTTCCCTGATGCCGAGTGATATGGAGCACTTTTTCATGTGTCTGTTTGCCATCTGGATGTCTTCTTTGCAGAAATGTCTGTTCATGTCTTCTGCCCATTTCTTGATTGGATTATTTGTTCTAAGAGCTATGTCATTGTCTGTTAGCAAAGGTCATGTGTCTGGCTCACAATCAGGACACACACTGACTTTTCCTTCTATAGCTGCCTTGGGTTTGCAATACACATTTGGCAGATTGCACGCAGTGCAATCTGTGGTCACAACACTGAGAAAAACTAATTGGGTCCAGTTTAGTTCCTTGGCTTCCTAGAGATTAGTGCTGCACGTGATTTCAATATCACCTACTTCCCCAGCTCCAGTTCCCCCCAAAAGAGACTCAACATATAATAAATAACATTCTCATAAGCTTTCCAAAGTTTAACAAATTAATCCTTGTCCTTGTTCTTTTAGTCTAGACCCCTCAAAATACAAGTTAATATAAATTTTCTAGTATATATTTTATATGATCCTGGAAGGAAAGATTAAGCTTGAAGTGTTAGATTAAGCAATAGTCAAAATAAATTCTTATCCTTCTGCTATAAATACTCCTTTTAGATCAATTTAATAATTTAACTGTTTATGTCAGATTACAAGTAAGTTTGGTAACCACTGCTAAAAAAAAATGTGAGATGCAACTAAAGAAATCCACTTCTTCAAAATATACTTAAATCTTATTTTAAGTATCTCAGGAAGACAAAAACAGAAGCTAAGTGTCCCCTCAGAGAGAGCAGAATTAGAATTGTGTGTAAATAATTAAATTTTATTGTTTCTGCCAGGGCTCCTTTGGTTAAAACACAACGTATTGGATAAATGATCGTTTTATTTTCAGATTAACCCATAATCTAGTATTCAGAGTGATTGCTTATAGATTTGAATATATCAAGTGCCTTGAATGTAATATTATGTTTTCCTTTATTTGGTAGAGCCCAGAGTTCACTTACAATTCAAGAAACAAACAAATGATGAAGAGTTCAATGATTTCATGAATTATAAAATTTTAAGACTATTAAATTCTTTTCATAATTATATAGTGATAGCAAATAATGGTTGAAGTACCTAGCAAAGAGCTTGCTATAACTTATTTTAGTAATAAATATCATTGTCTACTATAGAATGCTTGAAGTCATTGTTCAAGATGAAATTAGTAGCCTCCTCCATCTCACTTGTCTGTGTGATTCCTAAGAAGTCTTGCATGATGAAAAGAAATATATATATATGTATTTTCAAGAAAAAAAGCAGGAGTTTCAAGTTCACAATATTATTGTTTCTGAACAAATTTGGGTTATTTCCCAAGCTCCATATTTTTCTTTTACTTTTTAGTTAATTGTCCTCAATGTATATCAACTCTAAATTACTAAAGTTTGTCTAAAAAAAAAAGTTAAGTGATTCTGATAATCCATAGACCATAAAATGCTCTATAGCCTAGCAGAAAATGAATACAATGCAAAGCTATTGTGAGGTAGCTTAATTATCTATACCACCACTATAATTACTAAGGAACATTTTTTTAAAGGAACATTTTAAGTTTGAAAAAAAAAAAGTAAAATGTTATTCAGGAAAAGTATGGGGAAGTTAAGTTAGTTATAGTACATTTTCTGAAATATAAGATATGCTTTTAAAATAAAGCTCTATCATAAATAACTTCCTCATTGCATGTTAGTATCCAGTATTGCTATTTATTAAATTTAAGATATTTTCAAAGTCTTCTCAAAACATCTTTTAATTTAACTGTATAATGGATTACACTTAAGAGAAAATAATAGTTATTTGTATGAGATACAAAGAAACTCTAATGTAAATGACCTTAAAAATCAAGTCCATTGTGTTTTGTTTGTTTGTTTAAGTAAGCTCTATGTCCAACATGGGGCTTGACCTCACAACCCTGAGGTCAAGAGTCACATGGTCTGCTGACTGAGCCAGCCAGGCATCCCATAAAGCTCATGTCTTGAATCTTCTCAATGTTATTACAATCCTAAAATGTACTTTTTGCTTAAAACTGAAGTTCTCTACTCATCATATCTGATATGGCACCTTGGCAACAATAATACAATAAAATTAAATAATTGTAGGGAAAAATAAGATAGTCTTTCTAATTGATAGAAAGGTTGCTCTCTGAATGAACTTAAAAAAAAAACTATGTCTTACTCAGGTTGACTTTCATTTCAATTTCTCTAGGAAATTTTCTTTTGACTATTACATTTTATTATTTTTTGCAACATTCCTCAAAAGTACCTCTGAAGCTTGGTTAGCATTACTCATTCTATTTTATGCAGAGAAAGTTGAACAAAGAGACCAAACTCAGAGCAGAATTAAGCTCAAAAATCACAATTGTAATTTATATTTTCAATCTGCTGCTTAACCACTAGGTCATTGTATCTTCTGGTTTCTAATGTTTCTGCTGCCTTTCTGTATTTTATTGCTAATTGAACATGTTGCTTTTTCTACTATGTGACACTTGATGCATCAACAGCAAGTGAACACATCTCTTTATGAACGGCTTTTAGTCCAAGAAATAATTAGATAATCAATGATAGGAATGGAAGAGAGTCAAATGTTACATCAGATAGTCAATGATAGGAATGGAAGAGAAGCAAGTGCTATATCTGAGAGATAAAGAATTCATTTCAGGAAGAAAAGTCTATCTTAAGGAAAGGAGAAAATAATGTGTCATGGATACTGATAAAAGAAAGGAGGGGTTAGTTTCCTACAAGGTATATGTTTCAAGAAGAAAGGCATATCAAAAACAAACCTTTAAGTCATGCTTAAATTTTTATTACTATTTAAATATTTTACAAATATTTAAGTTGTTTTATTAAATTGTTAAATTGTTACAAATATTTAAATTGTACTTAAATTTAAATTAATAAAACTGCTTTTTAAAACTAACCAAAACTACAGAAAAATCACCAGTAGAAAACTGAACACTTTTCGGCATTGTGGAAAACTCCAACTTAAACTACAAAATAGCTTGAAGCACTTGGGTAAAGTGAGGCAATTTTCACAGCCAGTGGTAGCCACAGTGATTGTGGTGGAGAAAAAAAAACCTTATTGTGAAACTTTCAAAACTCATATAGGTGTATGTCAGATGGGAATAGAGATTGCTAATCTTCGCTGATATGATGTCTTGCCTAATTGTGATTTCAACCTGCTGCAAAAAGACTGGTCTTTTCAAATAAACTTCCTATGCACCTGAAACTTCACTTCTGTCAATCTTCAGGATATGCTTACTCAGAGATTTTTCTACTGGTTTGTATTAAAACCTTCATAGATTGCCTGCCTTGCCCCCTCCTGACCTTATCTGATACCTCTTTCTAGAGAATCCTACCTGCTGAGACAAAAATCCAACCTATTTTTCTAGTTCAGTTGATAAGAAGACATCTGAAGTTGATTTGTTGTTCTTCCTCTTCTGGAGAAAGGCCAACTTAGTAAACAAATAATTAAGAACAAACACAGGGTTTTTAGAAACACTTTTCCCTCACTCAGTGGTGGTTAAATTTGGAAGGTAACCCTGCTGTTTCAGAGATCTTAGCGTTATTTAAAATCAGTCAACTAAAACCAAACCAAACCAAACCAAACTAAACAAACAAACACTTTATAGGAAGATGGAAATGATTTTTAAAATATGTATTCTGTTTTGTTGAATTGTCTGGGAGTTTTGGGTGAAAACTGTAAGCATAATTGTCAGTTGTTTATGATTTTCTTCTTGACATATTTGGTCTCAAAGCTTCATGAAGAATGTGACTACATATCTGCTATGGCTTGAATGTGTCCCCCACCCCCAATTCATATCTTGACTCCAAAGCCCCATTGTAATGGTATTAGTAGGTAGGGCCTTTATGAAGAAATTGGGTCATGAGGTTGGAGCCCTCATGAATGGAATTACTTCTTTTGTAAAAGAAGCCCCAGAGATCTTCCTAGTCCCTTTCTCCAAGTGAGAATACAATGAACAGTCTGCAACCCAGAAGATGGCCCTCACCTGACCAGGCTAGCACCATGATCTCAGATTTCCAGCGTTCAGAACTGAAAAATAAATCTCTGTTAGAAATAAAAAGTGTTGGTAAATATGTGAGAAAAAGGAATTTTTGTGCACTGTTGGTGGGAATGCAAACTGGTGGCAGCCATTGTGGAAAACACTGATGTTCCTTGAAAAAATAAAAATAGAACTTCTCTATGATCTAGTAATCCCACTACTAGGTATTTACTCAAAGAATACAAAAACACTAATTCAAAGGGATATATGTACCCCTATATTTATTGCAGCATTATTTATAATAGCCAAATTATGGAAGCAACCCAAGTGTTTATTGATAGATGACTGGATAAAGAGTAGGTGGTGTGTGTGTGTACATGATGTATCTACAATGGAATATTATTCAGCCACAAAAAATGAAATCTTGCCATGCAACAATATGGATGGAGCTAGAGAGTACAACGTTAAGCAAAATAAGTTAGTCAGGGAGGGGCAAATACTATACAATTTTACTCATATGTGGAATTTAATAAACAAAACAAAGGGAAAAAAGAGGTAAGGTAAAAACAGACTTTTAACTATAGAGAACAAACTGATGGTTATCAGAGGAAAGGGGCATGGGGAGATGGGGGAAATAGGTGATGGGGATTAAAGAGTATGCTAATCATGACCAGCACTGAGTAATGTGTACAACTGTTGAATTAGCATATTGTACATGTGAAACTAATATGACACTGTATGTTAAATATATTGGAATTAAAATTAAAAACCTTAATTTAAAAACCTTAATAAAAACAAATTTCTATTATTTATAAGCCACACAGTCTATGGTATTTTGTAATAGCAGCCCAAACAGACTAAGACAATATCCTCTGTACCTATTTTAACATTTAAGTTTTAAGATTTTATTTTCTTTCATTGCATTTAAATCAGGTCAATGCATATTTACTATCACAACATCCAGTTTATTATCTCCTCTCCTCAGTGAAAGAGTACTGTCCATATTATTGGAACAAATACGCTAAGTACTTCATTAGGTTCTATGGGCAATTATTGACTACTGTTAAGAATCCAGGGCAGGGGCACCTGGGAGGCTCAGTCGTTAGGCATCTGCCTTCGGCTCAGGTCATGATCCCAGGATCCTGGGATCGAGCCCCACATCGGGCTCCCCGCTCAGCAGGAAGCCTGTTTCTCCCTCTCCTGCTCTCTCTGCTTGTGTTCCCTCTCTCGCTGTGTCTGTCTCTGTCAAATAAATCAATACAATCTTAAAAAAAAAAAAAAAAAAGAATCCAGTGCAGTCCTAGGTCCTAGAGGCAATACAAACCAAAAAGAATAAGAAGGAACCGTTAGTCATATAGAAGAGCTTATGGTCTAATTGGGAAGGCAGGACCTAAATTAGCATTTACAGAACTAAAGTGAGGTCTGTGGAATAGACCCAATGGAGCAAATCCACGATTAGCACATATTGCAAGAATTAAGTCATACACCTACTTCTTTGTTACAGAGAACTGACTACTCATTTATGTGATTGGCCACTCTTACTAAACTCAAGACTTTTACATTAGGCATCATGATTCACTTATTACTTATGTAAATATTTTATTCAAAAGCAATACTATTATATACATTTTATTTTGGGATGATTTTCTCTCTTACTTTCTGTGTTTCCTCACTTATTCCCAATACAGAACAGATAGTCTGTTTCACTGACAATTTGTAAGAAAATAATAATAATAATAATAATAATAATAATGTGTGATCTCCTTCTGCAAGGTTAGCATTATTTTTTAGACTATGTGGGTTATTATCATCGTAAGTTCAAATTATTGGTCCTTTTAATGCATAATGGTTTCTGCATATATCTGTATAGTCATTTAGGGGGAAAAGGTATGTTTCATTGTATTATAAAATCCCTGGGATATATTGTATGTGCAAAGATCTATGAAGTTATTTTTAAATAATTTATTCATCTTAGGTCCTGATTTTATTTCCAGTCCTACATTCACAGAACAATTTCCTTTTTTGTATATATGATCTACATCTTGGTGTGTGTGTGCTAATAGGTAGATAAATGGGTAGATAGATTGATGATTCTAGGTTGTAAAAGTATTTGCATATGAAAGCACATTGAGTGGAGTTTAGGGTTTGCTGAATTTTACTGTTTATTCTAGTGAAAAAAAACATGTAATTTTATAATAATGATGCCCATGTAAACAAAAAAGAAAAATATTCAATAACTGTGCCCTCATCAACATTCTCCATCACAAGTGTCATAAATACGATGTTAAGAAGTAGTAAGCCAGGTATTAGATGCCTCATTATTTCAAAAAGGCAGTCTCTTCATCTTGGATTACCAGAGAATATTGAAAAACTCTGCCACTATTGTGCTTCTGTGTTTGTTTTAGTTCCAAAGAGGAAGACAATTACCAATAAAGGGAAATCAATATAGAATGAAACCACGTATTGACTGGGCAATGCATACAAATTCATTGCACATGTTTAAACATTTTCAAGTGGTTAACTAGTTTGCAGCAAGATTCCATCTGAAAGGCTAAAAGGGCTAATGAACTGACTAATAAAGCATCATATGTTAATTTGCAAATTAAACTTTAGAAGAATGGGAACTAGGAAATGTAAGACTGGATTGATGTGTGTGTTTGCATGGCGGGGAGGGGGGGAGTTAAGTAAAAGTCAAGAACAATACCACAGTTGGACATTACAGTAGTGGTGCCTGAACAGCTTAGAAATCTAAGAGTACTAGATGCACAAGGATGGCATAATGTGGACAGAAGTGTGAGAAATAGTTATTTGTAATTAGTTATCCTGAAAAGTGTCAATTACTGCTTTCAGAAGAATGAAAAGATTAAGTAAAAGTTTTCTATTGTTGTTTCTGAGTCTCATGCTGGGTATCCTAGGAGATTTTAAGTGCCATGAAGTCATACTTTCTAAACCAACTGGGTTTAAACATATAAAACCTATTTTTTTGAATCTCTCATCTTGGCATTGGGTAGTTGAAATATACATAGAAAAACTTACAATGAATGTATTATTTTCACATTATTGAAACCTCTTTGATAACCAAATAAACTAAACATTAGACCATAAGAATAATATGATGAAGAGCACACATTATGCCTTCTAGTCTTAATATTAATTAGAAAGGAAACAGATGCAGAAGAGCAAGATATTATCCACAAATTAAGAAGTTTGACAATAGATATTCATAAGTTAATTTCACATGAAAACCTAACCAAAAACTCAAGAAGCGAGTATATTCTGCAAACTGAAGAATGGAAGACTTCCCTCAGTATTAATTTGTTCTGTTAAATTACTTCATGCAAGTTTTTTTTTTTCATGCAAACTTTGTTTTCATCATCACTACCTGACTTCTAGAGTAAAAATAAATTTTACTTCATAATACATATAAATGATCATTTCTCTTGAAACATACATTCCCTTTTGGAGTGGTTTGTTGAATGTTATAAGACAATGTGGAAGAAAGAGAGGAAGTAAGAGAGAGCCTGTGCAAAGGTGTGTGAGCAAGCATGAGGGGGAGGAGCCAAGAAGGAGAATCTTAAGCAGACTCCACGCTCAGCACAAAGCCTGACACAGGGCTCAACCTCACAACCCTGAGATCATGACCTGAGCAGAAATCAAGAGTCCAAGGCTTAACTGACTGAGCCACCCATGCACCCCAGTAGAACTTTTCTTCATGTTCCATCACACTGTTCCAATTAACCAACAAAATATCTATTGTATTTATATGCTGGCTTTATGAAGGGTACAGATAAAATAAGTGACCTGATTCCTACCTAGAAGGAACATGTAATTTAATTCTGTTGATAAGCTAGATATGAATAAAACAAAGTTTTAAGTGATTTTGTGAAATAATAAGAAAATTAGGTGTGTACTAAAATTGTAATCAAATAGCATAAACAAGAAGTGTAGTAGCTGTTCAGAGTCAGAAGACAGTAACAGATGCACTTATAAACGCCTACTGAAAGGATCTAATTAATTTAATTCATTCAATAAATATTTAATGAGAAACTATTATATACTAATCGACAAATTGGGAATTCAAAAATAAATAAATCAAGGGCCTTGTCAGTAACCAAGAGGTTTTAAGCCAGTGAACCTTAATATTTACTCTAGATGGATTAGATCCTCATGGCATGATTGACTGTCTCCCAAACCATCAATCAATTGGCAAGGGTCAATAGTTTTACAGAAGGCACCTACAGAAAAATTGGATTGTTCTTTGAGAGTTCTTAAACTATAGTTACCAATAATCTTTTCTATCATGGAAATTATGAACTTAAAAAATATGAAAATGAAATAAAATAATTTCCCTGAAGAATTTCATTAAATGGGTCATGGCATATAGAAACATAATTGTGCCTACTCTAAACAAACTATATTCTAAGCAAAGTTGACTTATAATATTAAAACAGATTTCTTCTGTTCATTAAAATTGGTTACTTATTATTATTAAATGCTTTCCACATATACGTAGGTTATAAAAATGTATTTTGGGGTTGCATTGTTGAATTTGCATGAATTGTTTATAAAATGAAAAAGTTTTGCTCATATTCTAATTTTTATGGGTTTTATGCACGTAACCTTCTATTGAATACCAACAAATAGAAAAATTACCACCATCTCCAGATAAGATTCAAACAATTAAAAATGAAAGGAAATTTAGGTAAACACGAAAACATCAACTATCTTTAGAAACATAAAATACCAGTGGCTAGTGGATATTTTGGGGGAGATGATTTTTTTCTGGTTCCATTCTATCATTATTTTAGAATGAAAGAATAATCAGGTTATGGGAAATGTATGAAAATATTTTTATTTTCAATTAACAACTCAAAAACAAAGAAGTGTGATAAAAGACATAGGAACTAATTGAATTATACTGACGATATATGCCTCTAAATTTCATTGAGCTGCAGCTATTTGTTTGAAAGATTATTTCATAATCACAACCTGAAAATTAACTTTTGGAGATAAGACTGCCTACTCTCACTGTAAACATTATTATTTTATTATTGTATAATATTTATTTCTTGAAGTAAGTTAGACCTTTTCCCAACCAGTTCAAACAGGATACAACCTACTTAATTTTTTGTTTGTTTTTTCCAAATGCCTTCTTCTAGATCAAGATGTCTTTTGACCAAAATTGAAGTTAAAGGAAATTATCAGCATGATGACTTTCAAGCAATATGTGCTGATACAATTTGGCTACATTTAAAAATGTCTTTAGAAACATTTATTCATCTTCCATGAGAAGGTGTCTGTGTAAGGTCTATGAAAATGGATGGTGATTTAAAACATAGATTTTTTTAAACTAGATTTATTATTATAAATGGGTGTAACTCAGGGACAGCTAGATGGAAGAGGTGCATAGGGCAAGGTATGTGGAAAGGGCACAGAGCTTCCATGCTTTCTCAGAATATACCACTCTCTCCAAATCTCTAAAAGTAGAATATTTTTATGTAACTTTTGTTCAAAACAAAACCTATTCCGGGAAGAAAATTACCTGACATTTCAGTCTACCTTAGCAAAAAAACCCTTCTTAAGCATAATATTGGATATGTATTTCCTCTCTCTCCTTTTTTAGACGATAGGGAGTTAAAACAAAAGAGAATTGACTTGGTGGAAATGGGAATTTATATAGCATTAAGAAACTAATGGATATATCTATTCATTTGTAACCAACTGTGTGTGAAGTAATATGCTAATAATAGTTACAAGATAAATGAACACATATACAGATGGGTGATCAAATGAGCATTCTTTTTATTCCACATTGAAATGATACTCTAGGAAGTATATCTACACTGTGTAAAGGCAGAAAGGACAGGAAGAAGTTGGGAGATGAAATTAAACTGATCTTTTCATCTCGATTCCCATTTTTAATTTCCCTAGTTAAACAATGAGTGAGACAATAAACTATCTAAGAGTAGCAAAATGAGCATATAAAAAGATGTTAGGTGATTCTGTGATAAAAGAAGTTCAGAAAAGCTGATAATCTTAGAAGAGATCGGAGACAACTCAAAAGTATATATGCAGTAGCAGAAGTCAATTGAATGGATGAAACAATGAGATAATTCATTTTCTTGCACAAAGTGACCTAAATGAAGGTAAGTTGGCTGAAATTACCATGCAAACAAAAATTAAATCCATATTTGAAATTATAATGAAAATAGGAAGAAAGCCAGAATCAGAATAATCAAAATAAATGTGCCATGATTCAGCAAGTTATTTATGCAGCTTTAATTAACAGGTCAATTCAAATGGGTAGAGTTTTAGCACAATTAAAACTTGAGAAGGTACAGAATCTTCCAAAAGAATCCAGTCAAATGAGTCAAAAGAATTTGAGAGGTAGAATTCTACAATGTGTATCCTCATTAGGCCCCTAAAATGGCAGCTAGAGATGTATTTCCTCCAGGATTTGTAGTAAGCCAAGTCATTTACTAACATCTTTTGGGTTGGTTCATGAGGTAGTTTTAAAATTATTTATAAAAATTTAGCGAAGGAATATGCATTTGATAGTGCCATAAGTACATAAGAACTTGAGGAACAATGAAAAATGTAACTGATAACTATGAAATGAGAATGTATAGCAAAAGAATATTAATGTAATTCCTTAGCAATACTCTAGTATGGGTTAAGAACACATCAAAGGAGTGTATTTAAGAAAAGATATTAAAGTAACCGTTACAACATATCAACACATTTTGGCTAACATCAGGGTTAGTTGGTTTGCCAGACTATTCAACACACCTGAAGAAGTAGTGCAGGGGTGCCTGGGTGGTGCAGGCAGTTGAGCCTTCCGCTCTTGGTTTCTGTTCAGGTAGTGATCTCAGGGTTGTGAGATGGAGCCCTGGATTGGGTTCTGCCCTGGGTGTGGAGCCTGCTTAAGATTCTCTCTCTCCCTCTGTGCCTCTCCCCACTCATACTCATGCTTGCTCTCTCTCTCTCAAATAAATAAATCTTTAAAAAAATTTTTTTAAAAATAGGGGCACCTGGGTGGCTCAGTGGGTTAAAGCCTCTGCCTTCAGCTCGGGATTAACCCTCACATTGGGCTCTCTGCTCAGCAGGGAGCCTGCTCCCCCCAACCCTGCACCCGCATGCCTCTCTGCGTACTTATGATCTCTCTCTCTGTCAAATAAATAAATAAATAATCTTTAAAAAAAAAAAATTAAGTGGCAATGGCAACTTTCCCTGAGAGCAATGTTTAGTTCCATAAACAAACTAATGCACACAAATCAAAATGTGTGTTCTGGTTGTTACTTAAACACACACACACGCACATATCATGCTCTAAGAAAAATCCTAAGCATTGCCACTTATTAGACCGCATTCCACCTCCTAATTCTTAATGTCAGGGAGTTCTAGTGAACATCTAATTTCTAATCATATCTTATTCCTTACTTACAGGTCTGTGAAAATTGCATCCTTGTCTCTTATTTAGTCTTTTTCTTTTCATTTCTACCTCCAGTCCCAGAAATGTGCTTTTTAGTTCCATATTGTACAAAACTCAAATTAATCAAACAATAAATTCTACTGCATCTCTCACTTAGGCATTACATATTTAAATAATTTGCATTTCAATCTCCCTTAGAAAGTCAGCAGAGGTGCAACCCTCCTCTAGGAAGGCTTCCCTGATTGACTCCTTACTAGGGGCTGGATAGGGAGAGTCTGAGCTCACTCTTGCTGCAGCACTTGCAATATAATGTTGTAACTGTCTGCTTCTTTGTCTGTTTCTCCCAATATAATTTGATCTCTTTGAGGAGAAGGATTGTGTCTTACTGATTCTTACATCTGTAGCTCCTAACACAGTACCAAACATGGTATGACTTCATTGATTGAATAAAAGAATATGGGGTACTATTCAGTTCAAGAAAAAAAGAAGAGCTAACCAATAAAAAGTATTCTACAATTACTGCAAGTAAGTGACTATTAGTGATGATTCTCTAACTTTTAATCCTTCAAACTGTCATTCAACATTTAGGGATACTATCATGTATAACAAAGCTTTTTATCTTAATTTGTATTTAGAAATCTCATGAATTATATACCTCTAAATGTTAGTATTAATCGGCATTACTAAATAAGTATCATATACATATATATGTATGTAGTTATATATTTATTTATATATCTATTATTTTTAATTTAGGGAGTTTTGGAATCTCATGTGCAATTAGCTACAGTAACATATTTGTTTTAACTGATAAAGAGTAAAAACCTCCAAATGTGTTTTTCCACATAAATTTTTTGAAATTATATCTACCTTCTCATCTATTATGAGTTGGATCAATAGATTCTCTTTCAATGCACTGTCTTTACATAGATTAAATATTCTAAGTCACATTTTATAATGTGAAATTTTTATAATGAGAAAACCTGGGTAAGGAGTATTAATTCACTGGCTCAGGATTACACAGCTAATAAGTGTTGAAAGGGTGTGGGGCAGGTAGGCCCTAAGTCTTCCATCCCCTTAGGGAGAAAGGGGACAATAATTGTAGTAGAAATATTTCAAGTGTTAAAAAAATAAAAAGTCATTTGCATTTTATCATAGTATGCACTGTGAGCATTCAAGAATCACACTGATCTTCTTATTCTGTGTTTCTTAGATTGCTATATTTGAGTTTACTTTTCCAGAGCAGATGGTTATTAATTCATTCAACAAGCATTTATACGATGCCATTTAAGTCCATGTGTTTGTATTTGAATATAGAATGATGAACAATATCTGCATGATCCTTATACAGTTAAGAAAGAAGAAAGAACAAGAAGAAGACACAGGAAAAGAAAAAAGAAGGGGAAAAATGTCCATAGCTAGATTCTATCTGATATATGGGAAAGTGAGTTAGGAGGAACATGTGTGAAAGGGGCCCGAAAACCAATTTAGAATCAGAGTGATCTTCATTATGTTCATTTGATAAGCATACATCTCTTGGGTGGGACAATCAGCTTGTTTTACTTCTGACATCTTTCCCTACCCTGATGAAGTCAACTTTTCCTATTACCCACTACCTCTCACAGATATGACCTAAGAGGAAATAGAAAAAAAAAAAATAATAAAGTCTTTAATTTTCTCAAGAAGAAAACCAAAAGCTTTTATACTAGAAACAACTACTGCTGTTTTCATGATTTAAATTAATTTCTAATGACTTAGGCTTGAAGTTTAACCTGAAGAAGAAAATAACTGACAGAGTAATTGCTAAAAATATTTTGGATATGCTACACTAGAATTGATGTATGTAATGTATTAAGGGTGGAAAAAAAAAAAGCCAAGAGACAAAATTTTGCAGGAACCTAGACTATGTTGTATTGTATTATTATAAAAGACAAACAGAAGTTTTAACAATGGATGATCATAAAAAGATTTCTTGATGATCCAACATTTGATGATTTTAATTTATTAAATGTCTTATAATAACATTGATTTAGTAATGTTTATGTATTTGCTTAAATTCCTAGAACAGATAAGTTTGGTCTCTTAATTTTTACCAACTCTGCCTCTCAAGTGCCTTTTTCTCCCTAAAACTTTCCCAGATGGGAAATGATCCGGCCTTCCTCTGACCTTTTAGGACACACTTATTCTTATCACACATTTGGTCATTTGTCATCCGCCTCATATTTCTTCTCTTCCATATTAGATCATAAACTCTGTCTGGGTCGTAGTTTTTTCTCCTCCACATAACAGGTGCTCAAATAAGACTTGTTGGTTCATTTATTCTTTCAACAAATACTTATTGAGGACCTGCTATATGCCAGGCATGAAGAAACACAATGTGTTGAATATATTCTGACATTCTAAAAAAACTATTAAAGCCTAATTTACAGTTTAATATTACAGAAAATGACCCAATATTTCTAGTCAGCACTTATTAAATTCCTCTTTCCCTAAAAAATTTTTTTCATCTCTATTCTATTTATAAGTTCACTCAAATGTACTTCAGTTATGTTTCTTTGGCCTATAACATTTTTAAAAATTGTTTTTGAACTAGGTTTCTCAATAAGTAATTCTAACTATTCATTTTGTTGTTTGATGTCTAAATTCAGCTTTGCTTTTTAATATAAGCAAGGAGGGGCCAAAATAAGAAATAACGAAACAATTTTCTAATTATAAGGAATATAGTCAGGACTGGAGCAAGTATGATTTACATATGGAATTTTATGCAAAGATCACACAGCTTCCAGTCAAACTAATTTATTCTAATACCCTAAAATTTTGTTTGCTTATTTTAACTGAAGGACATGATCAATTTATAATTATTGAACTAATAGATTCGCACTGTAAAAATATTGAGAATTATAGAAAATGCTAAACAAATAGGTTAAAGAACCATCCAATTAGCTTATGGTAATATTAGCTGACAAGATGATATATTGACCAATATTATCATGGAGTAAAATGATACTATAGAAATTTCAATTAACAACTGTAAATAGAGAGCATATAATGTGTTGGCAAAAGAGATTTTAATAAAATGATGAAAAATCATAATAATTATGTTCTTCCAAATGTGTTTTTATTATTCTATTAAAAGAATTCTGTTACTGAAAGCTAACTCGGACTATCCATATGAAATTTTAGGAAACTCTGAATATAAATAAAAGAGGAATAACAAATCTACTATAAAAGTATGTACAGATTCCAGTTATGTTTGGAATCTAGGTTGTAGTACTGACAGTTTAGAAGGAGGTTTGGTTAAAAACAAAACAAACCAAACAAAAAAAAAACAACCAATCAAACAAACCCTAAAACAAAACAAACAACAAATTTAAAATAGAGAGTTTAACAAATCTATATGAAGCACAATTTGTATTTTACCCTCCTGGCTGTCTTTCAATCTCTATTATGTTCACACTGCACGCTCTGGGTATTGAATAAAAATATACACAGCCCATGCAATGAGCACATCCTAGAGCCAAATCCACTTGTGATATAAAACCCAAAACACAGTAGCATTTGGTCAAATTTTAAATGTGAAATAAATCTGAAATGATTCATTTTGAAAGTTGAAAGTTGGTCAAAAGACTACAGGATCTTAGAGACCCTGCCTAAGTCATCTCTAATCTGTAGCCAGACTTTCTCCCCACTTCCAAACCATATCAGACAGATGAATATTGATCCCGAATGAATTCCAAAGGTATTTGGGAATAACCTGGGAGAACCCTTATCAGAACCTATAAACTCTAATAAGAAATGTCTTTGTTTATTATATCCAAATTAAATTCTTCTCTCTGGAGACTAAACCAGAGGTCGTGCCATGGAAAAAAGATATTGGAAACAAGATTAAGAAAATGTGAATTGTGATTTATAATTATGTGACTTTGGACAAATGTGAATTGTGACTTATAATTATGTGACTTTGGAAAAGTCAGTTAAATTCTCTGTATTGAAGTTTCAATGCCTATAATATAGGGATAATAATAACAAATTTGCATATTTATTAGCAAAATGTTAAATGTATCACCATTATATCTTCCTCATAGGTCTTGTTTTCTAAGCCTTTGATCATCTTTGTATCTGTTCTTTGAAATCTTTCCAAGAGTTCCTATATCATTATTCAATTCCACCACCCTGAACTAGACCTAAGACTTAACTGGTTAACTGGCTGAGGTCTGTTTTTACTTACTATTCATATTTCAAAAAAAATTATGCAAACTGGTTGCTTGGGATAGAGCTGTGAACAAGACAGACAAGGCCCTGGCTACCATGGAGTTTAGAATATAGGGGCAGGGCAAAGATAGTAGGGAATTGAGTAAGATAATTGTAGTAGTAATTCTGTAAAAAATAAAACGGATCAGCATGAGAGATTGGGGTGAGTAGCTTAGATCAGGTGATTGGGGTTGAACTGTTTAAGGCAGTGACATATAACCTCAGACTTGAAAGAGGAGGATTAAACATTTGAGCTCTGGGAGAAGGGTATCCCGAGAGAATGTCAAGTGCAAATGGCTTAAGGTGGGTGTGATTCACTGTGGCTGGGAAATAGGGAATGATTGGTATAACAGCAGACTAGAGAGAAAACCCTGCGACCCAATCATTAAAGTGTTGTAGGTCATGGGAAGGAGTTGAGATAAGGACTTCTTGGACAGTTTTAAGCATGGAATGATGTGTCACAATGAACTAAAAAACCAACCTTCATGGTGCACCCAATGATTTCTCAATCCTTTCAATACATTTAAATTAGTACCACCTGGGGTCTCTTCCACCTTGTAAAGAATCTGCAAATTGGACTTTAGGATTTTCCTTTTCATCCCTGTTTAGTAAATATTCTTTAGTTGTTTATCTGGCACCTTGCAATAGATTAATGACTGACATTAAATTTAGTGAACATAGAGATCCATTTTGCCCTCAGTTTCCAGATCTGCCAAAATAGACTGACATGTCAGGCCTGTGCTACTTCCATTTCATAGGAAGTCATGCAAAATTACAGAGCCACTCTGTATGTGGATAAAACTGAATTTCCTACTTCTCACCTTTCAATGAGGAAATAAGTGAATGGTGATATTGCATGGATATTCTTTAAAACACAAGAAAGCAAGGACTAAGGACGACTTTTACTTTTCTTGGGTCCCTACAGCAATGGTGAAAAGCTTTGCTGATGCGCTCTCTCCTCCCCTCCCCGCACTTAGCTCCCTCTCCCAACTACAAAAAACAAAGCATTCTTTCAGAGAACAATGTAATTAACAGTAGGATAAATACTGAATATGTTTCTCAGTACTAGAGGAAATACTGCTGTATCTTATGGTGTCAGGAATTATCAATATAAATTAATCTTTTTAAAAAATATATTTTATTTATTTATTTGACAGACAGAGATCACAAGTAGGCAGAGAGGCAGGCAGAGAGAGTGGAGGAAGCAGGCTCCCTGTTGAGCAGCGAGCCCGATGCATGCGGCCCAATGTGGGCCTCAATCCCAGGTCCCGGAGATCATGACCTGAGCCGAAAGCAGTGGCTTTAACCTACTGAGCCACCCAGGCACCCCAATATAAATTAATCTTTAAGGAAAAACCCACAAGAATAAAAACTACTGTTTAAATTGTTGGCCAGTAGACAAAGATGACAAAAAGTGCTCCCAGTTGTTAATATTTTTTTGAACGGCATTTAAACAGTATTGAAAAAACCTAAATTTGATAAAATCTCCTAGTTGCTTAAAAGTGTATTAGGCCCTATGGATGGTTAGAGAACAGACAACAAGATCTAAATGGAGTCACTTGAGCTAAGCCCATGTCACCAAACTGAGACATAATACCTAACCCCATTGCAGTTTCAAGCTTCTCTCAGGAATGTAACCTTTAACCAGTCAATCTAGAATTGGGGAACACTAGTTAGTTAATTTCCCATAGACCCCTTCCATCCCCAAAGGAAGGTGACCCTGCCTAAAACAATCCACTCTGTTAGAAACTTCCTTTCCTGCCCATCTCTGCCTATAAAAGACGTTCATTTTGTACAGCTCCTCTGAGTTCCTTTCTATTTGCTAGACAGGATGCTGTCTGATTGTTGAATTGTTGAATAAAAGCAATTAGATCTTCAAATTTACTCAGTTTTGTTTTTAACACTTCCTTAATGATTTGAAGATGAACTGCAGTTACTCTGAAAACATGAATAACAAAACATGAATAATTAAATTTTCTTAATTATTTTTTAACAAGTGTAAAACTCCTTAGAACTTTAGATTGTAGAAAAGAGGCAATCTCTCACTTTATGAGGTGCATAATATTCCCAAACCTGACTTTCTCTTTTTCTGTTTTCTACCTCACCCACAATAACTCATCATCCCTTCTAGAGTTGCTATATTTTTAATAACTCCTCTATGTTTGTTTTGGTAACTCTATCTAGTGACCTGATTATAGGTCCTTGAGAAATGGTTCATATTCTGATCCTCTTCATGAAAATGTTTTCTTTGCCGTTAAATTTTATTTATTGCCCTGAACTGCATAAATCACCGTAACCTTTTCCATTTTTATAATCCTGTCTTTTCTATTCTTATACTACACCTAGTGTATGCACATGCTTTCAACTGTGTTGCTCTTGGTTGTCGGATTTTATTTAGTTCTTTAAATTCCCCTAGAACTCTCTCTTTAGTTCTCCCTTCGACTCTGCCCTTTATGCTCAGTTTCCTGTTGAGGCAACTTGTTTCCCTACCTGAGCATTAATGTATCTTTTTTTCTTTCGCATTTTCCATTCCTCTCACTACCAGATACTTATGCTTCTTTTCCTTCATTATTTCCTAAGCTTCCTCATATTTCCTTCCTTCTCTTTTGTAACTTTTAAGTGGCTTTGCAGTATTCAGTAGAACAGGCACTATTGTCAACAAAACAACAGAGGAAGCACTCCTTTTTTTTTTTTTTCACACTTTCTTTGTGGGCTATTTTCATGTGCCTTTCCTTTCCAGTTACCCATAGTCCCTTCCTGAAAGTTGCTATATTCTGGTTTTCTCCTCCGGAAATGTTTTCCACAGAGAATCCACTTTGGGGATTCTCTGTGCCACCATTTTCTGCTGATCTATCTCCGTATTGTATGTCTAGCCCATATGCTGAGGCTCTCAGCCACTTACATCACTTTGGACTAAGTGCAGTTAAGAAACTCAGCATTGAGAACTAAGACCTTGTTTAGCATGTTCTCATTTCTCATTTATTTCCACAGTAGGTTGCCACCAATTTTTAATATTTTCAATTCTGAGAAAATAATTACCTCAAAGCTTCTAGCAGTATTTATTTTATTAGCAGAAGCATATAACTCTTATTAACAGAGGCTCAAGTACCAAAACCTTCAGATCCCATAAAAAGGCATTATGCCAAGTTAATACCATTAAATAGGAGTGACATATCTAATCTGCAAGAATAAAATGCTAATCTGATTAAATGTGAGGGGAACTATGCCATAGTTCTAGTAATCCTCCTAACCTGAATCTAGGAGGCTAATGAGGCTCTTTACCATGCACTTAAAATATGACTTACTTGGGAAAAGTTTGTTAAACACAACTTCTTAGAAATGTATCTATTGTGGATAATAAGGACACTCAGACTCATCTTCACTAGTTACACTGAGATTTGAATAATCCTCCATTCACTTAGGCAGGCACACAAGCTCCCACACTGGTCTACCAACTCCAATTGGAGTTTGAAATATATAGCAAAGGGAATAAACCTCCAAAACCACTGGCCCAGAAGCTTAAATCTAAAGTCTGTTTTCTTTATACCTTATAGAGCAATTACTTCTCTGTTTGTGCTTTGAGGAATTGTTTTTTCTGCAAGACTAAAAACTAACAGGAACTTTTTTGGTTTTATTTCAGAGCAAATTGCCTGAAATTAAGCCAGCCCGGGAACATATAATTAATAACTATCAGCCGAAGTAAGTAGCTCTGTATTCTAATTAACTTGTACTTTCATAATTTCTTAGCAAAGTTATTTCACACTGAGAACATTATGCTGTTAAACCTGATTAATTTTGGTTTTGCAGAGAGGACAGAAACTCAAAGCTCAAAGGCTCTCTCCCATCTTGTATTTACCTTGTACTATCTGGGTTAAATCATCCAACTTTTCTGTGGTTCACATTTTCATTTAAAAAAACCGTATATGAAGGCTAACAAAGCATTTCGGCAGTGTGAAGTGTGCATAAAAACACCAGCTTGTACATTAAAGACAAAACAGACACTACAAAATAATCAATATTGCTCCATCTATTTCCAAGACATAGATCAGTAACCTAGCTTCTAGGACTCTTGTGAACACCGAAACATTTTTTAGATGCTCTGTAAACTGCAAAGTTTCATTTATCCAGAAACCTCACTTACAGAAAATTGTGAACCAGAAAGTAAGCAAAAGTAATGTTATCACAAACTTCACATCCACCTCATTAATCATAACATTGTTTCTCCTTTAAAAAAAAAAATCATGTCTTCTAGTTTCTATTTTCTTAGAAAATAGGTTGTTTTGCAAAATTCATTGTTGATTTTTTTTTCTGATTTATTCATCTATTGAGTAAAATGCAAAAGTTGGGAGTCAATGATCAAATCATTGTGGGCTAAAATTGTTAACAAAAAAAAAACAAATGTGTGTGTCAGTAGTAAACTGAAAATTCATGAGCAGTCTAAGAAAATGAATTTGCAATTATACCTCAACTAAAAAAGTGGAAATAATATTAACAGAAAGCACTTAAGTATCTATATGAACACCACTATAAAAATCTATTGATAATCTAAAGGGAGATACAAATGTGTATGTACATATGTGTGTACACACACATATATGTTATTATTATATATTTATATATATCTGTGTGTGTATATATATAAATAAAATTTTGTTATTAGATAATATAGCAGACATCGGTTGTTTTTGCCTTTCCAGTATTTTCTCCTACCTTTTTGTTACCAGTGTCTTTTTTCTTTTGGGGAACTCTTCTTTTTTATTTTTATTTTCATTTTTTTAAGTAAGCTGTATGCCCAATGTGGGGCTCAGACTCAAAAGCCCAAGATCAAGAGTCTCATGCTCTACCTATTAAGCCAGCCAGGAACCCCCTTGGGGAAATCTTTCCTCACCCTCTATGGTTCTACTGTAGCTCCCTTCCAACCAGAGGGGGTGTCCTCTATTGGTACCTTAACCTCTTGGTCACACTAATAATCCTATTAGGCAATTATAATCCTTCACAATTTTTCTAAGGTGGAAATTAAGGGAAAACATTCACAATTCCTCTGGATGATCATCTGTAAGGAAGGCTCTCTAGAGATAATAGCCACATACCTTGACAAGTGGGGCAGCCTAAGAGAATGAAGGTAGCACAGGAACAAAAGCTGAAATAAGAAATGTAGAAACGGGGAAAGGACTGTTTCTGACACTTAAATCCCAGGATGCCCACAACGCCCAAGGCCTGTACAAAACCCTGCTACGAAAATAAATAAAGGAAATAAAGGAAATCTCATTTAAAATGGAGTCAGAAGGCCCTAAAGGGGAACTTTTAGGCATGTGCCACTTGTTGAAGCCTGCCTAACCAGCAAAAGGAAGGAAAGAGAATTATCTTCACGAGGGAAGATATTTTCACATAGGAATTTCATCTCCTGCTTTAAGAAAAAGAAGGAAGATCCCTCCCTGCCCCAGCAACAATGCACTATCCACTGCTTGCTCCGAATGAGAAACTGATACAACCTCAAACTCTGATTCTTCTCCAATTCACTTTTGTTTAAAACAGCCCTCCCCAGAAACGGGAACCCTCTTCCCGTGTTGGTGGGAATGCAAATTGGTGTAGCCACTCTGGAAAACAGTAGAGAGGTTCCTCAAGAAGTTAAAAATAGAACTACCGTCTGACCCAGCAATTGTACTACTAGGTATCTACCCATAGGATACAAAAACAGTGATTCAAAGGGGCACGTGCACCCCAATGTTTATAGCAGGAATGTCCACAATAGCCAAACTATGGAAAGATCCCAGATGCCCGTAGGCAGATGAATGGATAAAGAAGTGATAGATAGATAGATAGATAGATGTATACATACACATAGAGGAAGGGAAAGAAAAATAAAATAAGATGAAAACAGAGAAGGAGGCAAACCATAGGGGAGTCTTAACTATAGAGAACAAACTGAGGGCTGCTGGAGGGGGTATGTGTGGAGGGAGGGGGTGATTAGGTGATGGGCAGTAAGGAGGGCACTTGACAAAAAGGGCACTGGATGTTATATCGCAACTGATGAATCACTAAATTCTATCCTAAAACTAATGATACACTATATGTTAACTAAACTGAATTTAAATAATAATTAAAAAATAAAAATAAAAGAGTCCTCCCCAACTTCCTCCAAAAACCTCAAAAAAGCTGACCTTCCTTTTGTCTCTGCACTTGCTTATGGGTTGCTATTGTTTGCCTGTCCTGAATTGCAGTTCCTCTGCTATTCCCAAATAAACTTATTTTGCTGGTTAAATAACTGGCTATTTTATTTTTAAGATTGACATATTTGCCATATTTGTTAATGGTTGCAATTTTTAAAAATTTCATAAAACTAATATGGCCCAATACCCTACAATACCATACACTTTTCTAGAGAAAGTTGGAACCCAAAAAATGTTATCCTTTTGATACAGTAATCCTACACACAACACAAAAACCAATTAAAAACATAAGTAAATCCATAGAACATAAACAAAAGTATACATAAAAGATATGTCCCATTTATTATTCTAAATGGCATCTACCCATGTTATGCATAAAATACTAACTTGTATATTCCCACAAGAGTTTCAAAATAAGACATTTGTTCAGATTTTTAAAAAGTTTTGATATAGATATCACATAGTATTAATAAAAAAAAAAAAAACTCAGCCATAACATAGCAAGTCCCTCTTCACTGCTTTAATTGCATCTTTTTTCATGTAAGGTACAGTAATGAGAACTAAACTATGAAAATGCAGACTTGATGTTTGCAAGGATGTATAGAAATTAACACAGTTTATTTTATCACCGCTTGAATGAGGACCACATCCTGATGGAATGGCATAATATCCTTTCTCAGTGATCTTTTCTCATTATCATCTGCTGGGAAATATAGCAGTGATCTTTTCTGATTATCATCTGCTGGGAAATATAGTCATACTTCCCTGCTCTCAAGAGCAATTTGAACTTTATTGAGGAAAACAAAAAGTAAAATGTTGAAAGTAATTATGGAAGGAAAATTAACTTTTCCCTTGTTGATCTTACATAGATGACCACTTGCATCTAGCCTAGTTTGGAATGAAAAGGATTCTTTTTTTATTTCAAAAGATAATCAATCAGGAAAAAAAAATCCTTTACTATAAGAGCTAGTCAGGAAACCACTTCCAGCATTTCACAGAATTAGTCCTTCACCTTTAAATGAGAATATAATCGTCAAGGTCTCTGCACTAGAGGGGACTCCAACAGAGTTCTTAAATACAAGGAATCAGCAAAAGCAGAAAATAGTTTTTATGTTAAGAGAAAATAACTGAGTCCATTTGTAAATTTTATATGTCAATGTAGTCAGGTAGCATCTGCTTAAGTGGAAAATCTACTACCAATGAACACTTAATCTTTTGAGTTTAAGGATCAAGAAGAAACGAAAAGCAAAAACAAAACAAAAGATGATATAACTCAAAGGGGTAAGGTTGAAGAATCTCTTTTGCAAAGGGGTGAGGAGATCACAATCCCTGGACTGTAAAGCCCTTGAATGCACAGAATATTCATCTGTCTTTAATGTATTTAGCATGAAGACTGGTATCCATTAAGTCTCCAATGGCTGTTTGTGTGATAGCATTGAATATCAAATTCAAAATGGCATTGAATATCAAATTCAAAATGAGTTTCAATAATTTTTAAAATGTGTGAAATATGTTATCAAAACTGTAGCAGTTATGCATTTGCTCTCAAGTTTTGTTGTGACCTGGCACAACATGGAAACACTACAATGCTCACCTCCTGTGCAGAATGAGAATAGAGCATATGGACTATCCTAAAATCAAAATGGGGATGAAATTCAACCTGTGGTCTTGCAAATCATTGGATGTGCTTAACAAAGTTTCTAATGTTCCTCTTTCTAATGGCCTATCTGGGTACTTCACTCTAGCTAGAGGTCCATGTCATGTAGGAAAGTTCCCTTGATTATTCCTACTCAATAATCATTCCTAATAATAGGAATGCGTTGCACCTTTTTAATCAAAGCAGGTGTAAACTACAGATAAGCAGAAATGTAGAGAGCAAAGACATCCAATCCTACTTTCCATGGTTCAGGGATGCAAGACCAACAGTCCATTGAAGATAATACCAGTTCCCTTACTAGCTTGCTGAGATGATTTTCATTAAGAATAGATTATATGTGGAAAATGCCTTACACATATTAGGTATTACATAAATAATTATTGACTAAAGAAATGAAAGATAAATTTATATTTTAATTATAATTATATTTACTTTATAATTACTATTATTTTACTCTTATGGTTTGCCACCATCACTTCACATCAGTTTCGAGAGTCATAGAGTTCTATAAGACAATCTTTCCCCTGGCTTAAGCTTAACCTATAATACCCTTCAAATTCAAGGACAGGAAGATCATAAAATATGCTGATCACATATGAATCTTTTTACATCTACTTATAACTGTAGAAGTAGTACTATACAAGGTTCAATACAAAATTAAAATACTCTCAGTTATTATCACTATTTTCATGTGTTGCATGTACATTTATCATTGCAATATTATACTCTGTGAACAAGTGGCTTAAACGTATTATGTAGAAGAAGAGATTACATGAGAAAAGTCTCTTGCATTTCAAAATCTTTAAATTTGTAAACATTGATGCTTTGTTCTCCCTTGCAGAGTTTCAGTGTAACAGGTTCACTGTCCTGAGGAAGTCCTCAATGCATTGATTACAACCAGCTTGTCAATCTTCTATCCCAGCGAAATTAATCATGGTGACAGTTGCCACTATGGCCTCCTCCCTGTATTTTCCAAGCATGGAGGAGGACAAGTGAGCACCTGCCTCCTAGATTTTAGATTGAAAATATCACTAGAACAAACCAAGATTCTTTACCCTGTAACAGAATATAACCTTCTGAAAAAGGCTGGGAGCCCCCTAATGAACATGTCCATATTCTGATCGTGGTTTTCCTTTAAAAATCAAATCCCTCAAAGAATTTGTAAATGGACTTTACCATTTATAATCTAATCATCAGTAAATGGCATTTAAGACGTTTATTTCACATTGTTTTATCACATTAACAGAATTCATCAAAAATGTGATCAAAATATTTATAGAACTACTTTTGTAACAAGAGAAGTCATTTATGGTTCTTTTCATAATAAAAGTAATGCACCAAATAAATATCCACTTTTGAAGCTGCTCAAGTAAAAGAAAAACCAGAAGTATTAAAGACTGGTAAAGGTATTCACTTACCATCCCTTAGAATATTACTAAAACACCTGACATATTTCATAATGTAATAAGATAGTATTACATAATGGTCACAAACATATTATAAAATGACCACTTTTAAAGTAGGAGGATTTCATTTACAACATATTTGATATGTATGTTTACTAACCAAAAGGCCCTGAGAATATAACATCTCATGCTTCCAAATTGCAAAAACAGACAGCAACACATGCTGCTAAATCCCTATTTTAAAGTATTAATATTTTAAAGTCTTAAAAGTGACAGACTTTGACCTATATTATGAATTTCTATACTGAGTTGAACTCTCAGGCTGCTCTGTTGTCCCCTGTCAACTTGTTTTCAATAAATGATTCAGGGAATGAGTGGGTTCACATTAGCTCACCTGAGAAAGCATTCCTTGTTTCTGAAATCCTATGAATAGGTTTGTTTAGGAAAATCAGTGAAACAGTCCATTTAATCACTCATTTCTTTCTACATTAAAAGACAAGGTAATCTATAACTTTGTTACAGAGCCCAATAAGTTGTTCTGAAACACCATAGGATCATAGGATCTTACTATTTTTTCTGTGCTGGAAAATTCCCATATCTCATCAGGAAGAAAGGGAATACCCACCATACCACTGGCTTTAGTTCAGCCTCCTTTTTGTTCTTACATACACTATCCCTTAGCCAGTCCTGGCTTCGTTCAATTGTGAAAAATCAAGTCTCTCCTCTGCCTTTTTAAAAACAAGTTTGCTTTGCTCTAAGTCTGGCTTTTTGTGTTTCCTAGGGCTGGTTACCCCCCAACCCCGGATATCAATGTGAGCTAGCATTTTCATTTTCCTTCTCCTGTCTTATGCTTGTAAGACATCTTGTAAGGTGTCGTCAATCTCTAGAAGTTTTGGGATAAGGCCTAAAATTTGGATCATGCTCTTATTTTGCCAGAACAATGATTAAACACACACACACACATACACACACACCACAAAAAAATGAGGTAGCAGTTTGAATTGTGTTTGCTTCTAAATCCTGAGATAATTTAACCCATTTTCCAAAGAAATAATCTACTTTCAAATTTAGCCTTATTTTAAACATACACTTAGGGATACCTGCAAGTTAATATTTCAGCACATTATTGATTGATTTCATATCATTTCATATGATTTTCATGTTACCTTGTCCTATCCCCCCTTTTAGTCAGAAGCTTTGATGGTTTAAGTGCTTTATCAATTGAGGGGGTAGAAGAGTCTAATATGGCTGACAGAATAAAACAGATTGATTTGAAATTCACATGCAGTATATTTGAAAAGATAGATTCTCAATGATTTACTTGCAACTCTATTTTCAGCTCTTTTCAGTTAGTACTCAGCTGTTCATATCTCCAATTTAATGCTTTATACAGTTGCCTCAATACATTTACAGATTTAAATGTACAGCAGTATGTAATTCTGAAAAAAATATACTCTATAAGTTTAAAAATTTTAATGGGACTATGTGGAAAGTTAGTAGAATTATCTTAGCACATGGAATTCACTTTTTTCCTTATTAATGAAAGGTACTAAGAATGCTTTTCTGGAAAGGACCTCTGTTTGCCTTCTCATGCCTAATCACATGAAAAGTAAGGGCAAACCCCTTGTGGCAACATTGACAATCACTTTGATTGTAAAAGTGTAATATGGGGACGATAAGTACCCTTTGTTCTAAATTTCAACAATTTGGTTTCCTTGCATCATTCACTTTCAAGAAAATCTACTGTAGCTCAATTTTTTCCATCACTCCTACTTTTCATTCAACACTTCTTTACAAAATTCTGCCTTTTCTCCATAGCGGTCAACCGCTATGACCATGACCACCACTGTTAATACTGAAAGCAAACATCAGTCAGGTGGACTTGCAGTTGGATTTAAATAAATCTTGGCACTTCTACCAAAAAAAAAAAAAACAAAAAAAACAAACAACTAGGTGTTCATTTAAACATGACTTAAATTTGATCTGTGTTTTGTATCTACTGTATTAAGAAGGCCCAGACTTCTTTATTGATAAACATAATTACTTTTAAGCATACTATAATTCTAAAGTACAATATAAATATTAGACCAGCAAAATCAGTTTTCTTTTGCCCCTCAGATTCCTTTCAGATTCAATCTATCTCCAACTTCTCCAGTTAATGGAGTGTAGTGTCTGTGTGCATTATCAAATGTGATGTATAATCCATTCTGATGGTTTAGGGCTACTTTCCCCACTCCCCGCAATAGGAAAACGGGCCAAGAGATGTGGGCCTGCAGCCTTGAACCAGCTGGATTCACAAGATAACTCAGTTTCTTTGAGTTGGTAGAGTTCTTTGTTCAGTTACTACAACTTCAGTCCAGAAAAAGCATGATCTCTCCTGTTAGGTGATTCACATGGGGGAACAAGAGCAAGCTTCCTGAGATCAGAATGATAGAGAGATAGGAAAACAGACCTCAGTTGTGGAAAGTGAGGGAGACCAAGGCTCAGTAGCCCTGTTTCCCAGCTGAATGGGGTGTAGCTTCCCTTACCTGAAGCATAAATGGTGTTTTTCATGCTCAGAAAATATGCCCTGGCAGCTTCTTCTCCCAGGTGGGCCTCCTCTTACATTCTGGGGTTATGTCATTATCACAGAATGCAAACATGGTTCTAAGCCAATGAGGAAATAAAGGACACTTGCTAGGAAAAATTTCCAGGCAATTTAACATAACAAATATTTGCTGGGTGGGGTTGACTTAACCTGCAGGCAATGTGTTTGTTTTTTTTATTTAAGATTTTATTTATTTATTTGACAGACAGAGATCACAACGAGGCAGAGAGGCAGGCAGAGAAGGAGGAGGAAGAGAAGCAGGTTATCTGCTGAGCAGAGAGCCCATGTGGGGCTCCATTCCAGGACCCCGGGACCATGACCCAAGCCGAAGGCTGAGGCTTTAACTCACTGAGCCACCCAGGTGCCCAGCAATGTGGTTTTTTGACAAAGAAGTGAAAGATCCATAACCAACTAGAACTAAGTCGCTGGGAAAATGGGTGATGGAAGTGCTTGCCACAGAATTTAAAGCAGGGAGGGAATTTTAGAGATCATTTGCATAGTCCTTAGTGGAGTGCCTTGCCCAGAGCAGTCTCACAGTAAATAAAACTGCTAAATGAATCCAGTTTACTCCCTCTTTTAACAGATGAAGGAACTAAAGCCAAAGGGAGGAAATAATTTCCTCAACAACATAAAGTTGGTCAGTGGCAGACCCAGTGTGAGAAACCAGAATTTCTAAATCCTTACTGATTATTTTTTCTATTATACCCTTTGTATTCATTCAGTCATTTCCACTGTTGACTGAGCTTTTATTTTCACCATCCCTAGACCTTTGTCCACGTGACCTCAAGTCTGCAAGGACCTAGAGTAGAACAACTCCTTAAATCAGACTTAACTACTCTAGTCCACATCCATGTATCGCTTCTCTGAATTCCCATGGTGCATCCTGCTTATATCACAGATTTAGAATTTAAGTTCAAAGATGTATGGGTTATTTTACAATGGTTTCATATGTATCTCTTGGGTTATTAATAAGCTTGCATGCTCCTCTGAATAAGGGACGTTTACTTATAGCTCTTTTATGTGTTAGCATGTAACTTCTTCGGTTTATATGGGTGCATGACAGTAAGAATAAGTATCCAACTTAATATCCCAACTAGGACACTTCTGAGACTCAAAGAAAGTATTATTGACATTTATTCAGTAAGTGTAAACTGTGACTCCCCTGAGCAGACGGGAATGTATGGTCACCCTAACAAAAGTTGACTGGATCAACGTGTGTTCAATTAATTAGTCATCGCATTGGTGATTGCACAGATGTCCAACCACGGGATACTGCCTACAATTTACCCAATAGCATGGACTGAAATTATTTCCAAAATAGTAATCATGAAAAACATGTGACATGTTGTAGAATTCTATTTACTGAATACATGTATGTATGTGTCATTTATTTAAAAGTTATTAAGAATATTTCCATAAAATATTTGTTGCCTTCATTTTTAAGTTGTAAGGCTAAAGTTGAATGCAAAACTTTTCTGGGGGCGGGTCTCGCTTTAATCATTCCAATATTGAAAATGTGACTGAGAGTGAAAATAAAATGGCATTGTTTCTGATTCTTTCCTGGAGGTAAAATATGAAATCCAATGACTTTCTAGGTGGGGTAAGATAGATGGAGTGTTATAAGGAGCTATGGACAAAAAGACCCAAATTGGAAGTTTAAAATTAGGTTTAAATTTAAATACCCCATTCAGAAAGCAGCAAGACATATAATTTTTAATTTCCTTTCATATAGATTATGGAGCCATTAGTAAAGAAAACAAGGAAAATCCATGATAAACTCCTATACAACTAATGACTAACATCTTCTAGCATTTACACACCATCATATTCTATATTAACTTATTGAAATAAAGCTTCACACTGATTTGTCAAGAAATAATCAAACAAGTTTTTGATACGATTTTCACCATACACACACACACACGCGCGCACACACACACACGTACATACATTTTGCTCAGATATCTAACAAAGGCCAAACATCCTGGACAAAACAGCCCATAGTTTCAATTTGTTAATATTGCTAAATTAGAGGTTTAATGATAAGAATTTCCTGCGGCAGAATGAATTTTAAGCACTAGAACAATGGCAGTTACACCATCTGCTCCAGACAGAAATCTGCTGTCTTGACAGTAACAAAGGACAAATAGGCAACAGAGATACACCAAGCTGGCAAGAGGCTAAATGCAATAAGGGAAGAAGTATTTCTTAGATAAATTGCTTTTTTCGCTGAATACTACATTCTGTGCTAAACAACCCTTCATTCAGCTATAAGCAGATGTTTATCAAAGAGAATTCATAGTCTTTATCACTAAAACTGTTTTATATTTATAAGAGAATTTAAACAGTCATACTTTTCCATCTTCAAAGTTCTAAATGAAATTAAAGCACACACACAGAAAAAAGACAAGCAAAAATAATTACATGGGAAAACAAAATAGCAATGTTGCCCTTAGGAAAAATGCTGAGAACAGACATTGTGTTGACAGATTCTCATCTACCCACATGGGCCTCTAAGACAAGCCCCTAGACTATATTATTTTAAGAAATTAAGTTTTAAAAATCTATTTAAAAGGCTGTCTTCCCACATCTTGTTATCAGTATGATATGTGTGTTTATGTCTGGAGAGGGGTAGGGGAATGTTTAACTGGCACTTACTCTGCATTAAAATAATAAGGGAAAAATAATAAAACTCTGTATTATTATAATGCATTTGTTCATGAGGGTAGTAGGTCTTCTGAACACTCTTTTGCCTTATTTCTAAGGAAGAAAGTATTTATTTTCATTTAAAAAAGAGACCAATGTCTGGAACTTCAAGACAAGAAAGTTTACCTAAGGTACATGGTCCATCTTCTACTTTCATTTCCAATCACCCACATACTTGATGTTCGCTTTTCTTTTATCCCTGGTTCAATAGTGTCAATAAAGAGGATAGTTGAAGCAGTAATAAATAAAAAATATATACTGCATAAAAAGTCTTTCTAATGTATCCTTGCCAATCATCAGGAAAAAATGTATCATTTTTTTGAAAACTTGGATGCAAATGCCAGTCAACAAGACTTTATTTATTTAGTTTAATGTGTATTTTTCACTGATATATTTCATCCCAATTGTATGAAAATAGTTATATAATGAGCTGCAAGGTATGTACATTTTTTTTTACAGTGTTGGGCCTAATTATTAGAACATAGCTATAAGCCCAATGTCCTTTCTGGTAGAGAGCCCTAAAGACATTTCCTAGGAAGGCAAGTTTACCCTCTATAAAGTCAACATAAAAAAATGTGAGGTCTTCCTCCAAAATAATTATTATCACTTAAATAATTTATCATGAATTTATTTCTTACAAACTAATCTTTTCTGGATTTTATTTTATTTTTGTGTTATTTTTTTAAATAGGCTCCATGTTCAATATGGGGCTTGAACCCACAACTCTGAGATCAAGAGTTGCATGTTCTACTGCCTAAGCCAGCTGAGGAGCCCTTCTTTTCTGGATTTTAAATGAGTTTTCAGTCTCTCTCTCTCTCTCTCTCTCTATATATATATATATATTTTTTTTTTTTTACCACATAAAACAGTGCCAAATTTTATATGGTTCTAAAGCTATGGTATTCAATTTTCTAGAACTTTCTTTGAGTTCTGGTAATAAGAATTAATGACTGATTTCACAGGTAACTTACATGAGTTTATCCATCAGTAATTATTGAACTACTTTTTGTAGGGCACTGGGCTAGGTGCTTCTGTAAGTACTAAGACATATGAGAAGAGAGTCTTTGCTTTTAAAGAATTTACAACTTAGCTATTAAGATAACATTAAGGAATAAAAAAAAAAAAAAAGGGAAATGCGTCATTACCACACTGTGGTAGAGGGAGAATTTGTGAGAACTTGAGTATTTAAAGGTATTAATGAAGAAAAGAAGGGACCAGGAACGGATCTTGAATATAGACCTAATTACAAGAAATAATGGAAAAGGAATTCTATCCACACGAGTTTAAACAGACTGTTATATACAGGGAATGAAGAGGCTGGGAAGGCTAGTTTGTCAGGAAGCTAGTAGAAATGAGGAGAACTAAAATACACTGGAGCCAATATCTGCGAGATAATTATAATCTCACTTTAATCACATCAAAGGGAAAAAATAACTTATCTCTCCTCTCCTACTAAATACTTAAAGAGCAATTTGCCAGGGTATTAAAATGAATTTATCTTGTAATATAATCACCATGGCAATCTTAGATCATTCCAGTAGTTTCAACCTTATTTTAAGGACTAGGAAACTGAGTCCAAGAGGGGTTAATGTAAATTGCTAAGAGTTACCCAGCTAATAATAATGGTGATGATAATGTAATAACAATAACATTTTTTTACTTCCTACTATTAACTTAATATGGACATAGCTTTGTTTAGTAGTAGCAAGTACTGAGCTGCTAGATTTGTCTCTCCACCCCCTCACGTTTCTTGGCAGGGTCGCAGGACCCAGTAAATATGTACCCCCCAGCATGCAGGAGTAGCCCACAGCATGACTCTCCCAGCTTTGTGGAGGGATTTGCTTTTGCACTGCTCGATGCCCAATTGGTCAAGGAGAAGCCCAATGGGTCACTTGCCAGTGCTGTAGACAGTAGAGCCAGGGTTGGAAGCCTGTGCTCTGTTCAGAGGAATCGGCTTAGAAGAGGGGGTGGATATGAGACCTAAGTCATCTCAGAATCCATTCTTCATTCCCTCAGTATGGCCACTACATACATGGGTTAGCTTTAAGGGAAGAAAATGTGAGTTTAGAATCAGGCAGATCTGGGTTCAGAATCCCAGCTCTGTCACTCACAAGCTGTGAAACCTTAGAACTTCACTTAAGCCCTCTTGGCCTGTGTTTCCTTCTTTGTTAAACGGTATCAATAATAACTTGTTTATTGACAGCTGCCTGTTGTGAGAATTAGAAGGAATAACTTGCAGAGTTCAGTCTAGTCCCTGACATTAGTAGATGTTCAGTAAGTAACAGCTATTGTTAAAAACAAACATCTCCCACTTCCCCAGTGACAATTCTCTTTCTCTTTCAAATTACTATTTGTGAGGAACTTGGTTACACATTTGTGGAATTTTTTAAGTTAATAATTCTACAGTTTTTTTCTACTTGTCTTGTAATTTCCCTTTACAAAAGCCAACTTTCTTTGTACCTAACTATTTATATTGGCTTACATGTTGAATATGACTATTTAAAATAGCTTAAACTTGGGCGCCTGGGTGGCTCAGTTGTTAAACGTCTGCCCCTTCGGCTCAGGTCTTGATCCCAGGGTCTTGGGAATGAACCCTTGGTGGGGAGTTAGCCCTTGTTTCTTCTCCCTCCTCCACTCCCCTTACATGTTTTCCATCTTTGGCTGTCTCTCTCTCTGTCAAATAAATATATAAATAAATAAATCTTAAAAAAAAAAGAAATAAAATTGCTTAAACTTTCTTGACAAGAATTTGTAGATCATTATCCTTGAATTATGTGATGAAGACAGATCTTTCTTGTGTGTCTAGAAGAAACTCACATTTCCCCAAATGTACAAAGCAGAAAACTATTCATTTGATATGTCTCCCATTTTTTCTTGGTTATGACTAAAAATCTGTACATTGAACAGCCACCTTCAAATAATCATTACTTCTTACTTTTTGTTTGGTTTCATAAAGTCATTGATAAAAGACTATGAACCATGGACTTTTCTAAATGTATAGTGTTCTTATCAAAACAAGTCTTTCTCTATAAGCTCTTTTAGTTTTGTCCCAGCCTGGTATGCTGTCTTACCAAAGGATGCCCACTTAGGTGCTCAATTACCCCAGAATTCTAAGAATAGTCTGACTTCAAGTGCATAGAATGGAATTAATTATAACCCTTGGTATGTGAATCACCGCTATCATCTCACCAGACATGGCTACATTGATATAACTAATTAATAATCAATTAAAATGAAAAAAAAAAACCCACATCTTACATGCACTGTGAATATTCAGCTTTAGATGACAATGCCAGCTTCCTTTCCCAAGTAGTTGTACAAATGTATACTTCCACCCGCATTGCATAAAAGATCTAGGTGATTCACATTCTTTAGAATGCTTGGCTCTTTGAAACTTTTTAAATTTTTACTGACACAATGAATAAAATATTCCATTTCTTTCTTGCCTGACCTCCCTAGATGAGGAGGTTCCATACTAAAGTTGGGGTTTAACTCTTTTCCTAGATACTTGAAACAGAATGAAATCAAATACTAGAACTTTCTCAGCGTAATGAAAACTACAGGTGATATTTTAGACCCTTCTTGGCTAAAGGTGTTAAAAAATGAGGAGGAAAAGGACAATTCAAAAGAATAGTACTCTAAGAGTAGGAGAAAAGTGCACTCCAAAATTTAAAGTGCATATATAGGCTTATCTGTGATGTATAAAAGAACATATTTTCTTGCTTAAAATTCTAGAATAATGGCAAATTGAGGGGAAAACACGAGTTAACCTTTGTTTCTGCTTTTCCAGTGAAGGAAACCTATTTCTAAAGTGTTGGTTAATCAGTTAAAATATAGACACTCTCTTGAATGTGCAGACAGACTACTGGGTAGACATGAATACACAAAAAGGAAAAATATCATGTGACAAACTGGTTATTAATTATGGGTTTTAATAGTTTATACTGCCTGTGGGAGACCATCCATTTATGAAGTTGTGGTCCATTTAATTCATCATTCAGAAAAACACATGTTCAGTATTCCAGTTTTGAAAAGCAATTGTTTCTCAGAATGATTGTTTTATGTGTAATCATGATTGCAACAGCCTTAATCCTAAATTATAATATCACTTTCAATTTGCATACTCATCAAAATGTAATCTGGCAGTAGAATCAAGTCACCTACAAGAAATTTAGTCAAGATTTTTACTTTATTAATGATTGTCATTCTATCCCATAGTGGTGATGTGCCACTTTTCTAATTACGCTTAACCACGTCCCATTAAGATTATGTACTTGCCTAACATGCACTGCAACCATATCATTCAATGCCTTTTGGTTTCGTGGATGACTGAAATTTGAGAGGAGCGTGTCTAACAAAAGTTCTTTAATATAAAGACATAAACACCAGAAGACCTTCTTAGGCACAAGATAGATACCATTTAAATACTGCTACTAAAGAGAGGGCTAACTCACACTAATTAAATATGTTATCAATTTTTAGATATACCAAGCATTAGGGAAACATTTCTGCTGAAAAGTTAACTACTGGCCTTATAAAATCTTGATGGATTAAGTCATGATGAATTGATGCAGGCCAGTGGACTGAAATTGTTTTCAGAATCCAACAGGAGTTCAAATATTTATCTTCATTTTTCAGTGCTGAGGGTAAGCACTCCTGAAGAAGCAGATCTGTAAGTTTTACTTTCAGATTGACACTATGATCTAATGATAAAATATTTAATCCATGGTCATTATAGACTTTTCTCAAGATAACTATATATTTGACAGAAAACCAAAATGTCTCTCTTTTGCTTGCTTTTACTATATCCTTCTCAAAAAATTAATGGTGACTACACTTGCGGTGAGCACTGAGTAACATACAGAATTGCTGAATCATTATGTTATACACCTAAAACTAGTGTAATGCTATATGTTAATTATACTTCAATTTTTTAAAAAAGTAACAGAAAGTGAAGTAAGAAAAAAATTAGTTCATCAGCCATCAAGTCTTTGTGAAGTGCCTAGAATGTCAAAGGGACTTCTGTGGATGCCTAGATAGGGTCCGAAAAGACAAATAATGAGATGGAAGACATAATGATGACAGCTCTGTATACAGTTCAGCCCAATTTGTAAGAGCACCTCCTGAAGGCTTTCCCTCTGAAATGCAGGGTTCATTTATTTCTCCCCTCTTTGTACCTGTATAATCCTTGTTGATCTTTGTAACGCTCTTTTTTTTTTTTTTTTTTGGTTTTATGGTAATTAATCTCATCTCACCAAGCAGATGATGAGCAAGTTGAGAGGTCAGAGATCTTGGCCAATAGTTATCTGCAACTCCCCAAATTCCTGGCATAGTACTGATCCCATATTAGTTCTCCATAATTATTTTGGTGAATTAATGTAATATTCAAAGTGAAATTATCCAGATACCTTAGTCCACTCACTCTTTATTATAATCCCCAAAGACACAAAGAGAGGGAGAAAAGATGCAGCTCACTGTATCACCATCAGCTACAGGTTCTAGACTGTTCTATTAATCAAATATTTACAATAAATTGTGTGAAGACTTCCGAATAATTTAGAGTAGTAAACAACATCCTTTTTCTGTGACAGGGGTATTTTGGTATGTTAATTGTAGTGTTTTGCTTTTTAAAAACTGGGTTACATTATTTTTCATTCTAATGCAAACTTAATGCACTACCTATTAATATGAAGAGTCAAACATAATGATCTTGGATTTATGTAATTTTCCTAAAAAATAAACTGAGAACTTTATGTTCTCTAGGGCATGATATCATAAAGTGTAATGAAGGCAGAGCTGCTGGAGCTGTGTTCTGCCAACTTCTACTATCCAAATTGCCACTGACCTTCCCCTGAAGGCTTTAGAGAGCCTCACCATCCTTTAGTCTTCCTCTAATTCAGTGACTATCTGTTATATCTCACAGCTATAACTCTGCCATAGGGAAGCTTAATCAGTCAATTGGGGGAAATAAACAAATATTTTTAAATGGCAGAAGTCAATGTTGGATAGCGATAACACTAAAGAAAGTTATCTGGGAACAAGTCATGAATTATAATGTAGGGTACATAGAAACTTGAAACAAATCATATTTATTCCTTCTATTTCATTTGCTTTGGTGCCTCCCTTGGGAATCTAACATAGAAATCAATTCCCTAAGCTTATGAATATTAAGAAGTGATGAGTTTAATTCAACTTTTTCTAAAAGGTTGTCTTGATAGAAGATGGGACATTAAATAGATGGTCAGATTTTTAAAATTGTGACTTAGACAAACTTTTATCATATCAGAGTCCCAAGCACTGGAAAACTACCTAAGCATGACATGCCTCTGTAGCCACCTGGTGGTAGGGGATGCTTGTTACAGGTGTAATAACTGGGAAGCATGATACCAAAGCATCTCAATTGAGACAAAGATGAGAGATCCAGCCCATGTATTTGAGTATTAACACGTATTTCTCTTTGGAAGAACAGCTATAAATATTATCAAAACCCCTTAATCAGCATTTTCCTCTTACCGTCTTCTCCATGTTGCTCTCACCTTAGCCCTTTACTGAGTATAACCCAATGAGGTCACAGGCCCCATGCCTCCGCCTCATTCAATGCTCATTGCTTTCCAGGCTTTTTGCGAAGCCCCTTCCCCTCAATACACATTCTCGAAGTGCCTTTCTTCGTGACCTCCCTACATTCTGAATTCAACTGTCTTCAGTGTTGACCTCACAGGCCACTTCTTATACTCCATCACGACACTAACTATTCAGAATCTTTACCCTTCATTTGCTTGTCCTCCTTGGCCTTATCTCTTTCTTTCCCTGAGATATCTGTTCCATGATAAGTTCTCAAGTAAACATTTTTCCCCCCATAGAATCACTTTCTAGAAATGAACTTTCTAGCTTGGTTTTCCTTTAGCAATTTAGAGAAGACACTGAAATAGCAGTTTTCTGTAGGATACTAGAGTTATTTGGTTATCTTTTTTCCCTTTCAGAATCAGAGGTTACTGTCAGCCAATAACATCAAGATCTGTTTGTAAACTGAAAATCTGGTTTATGCTTTAAAGGCAGGAGGAGGGCCAAAACTCATCACAATGCATATCAAAAGAAGGAAAGTGCCAAGGAGCAAAGAATGTAAGGAAGGTGTGCTACATTTAGATGTAGCACATCAAGCACCAAAATCAATTGTAAATAAAACTTAAACAAATAAAGTGGAATAAAGACTAATTCATTTGCATTTTTATATTCATGAGAACATTATGTGTTTTGTTAAAATGAATTTGTAGAGATCAGTATATAGACTATTTAAAGGAGGCTTCCTCTGCAAAAATCTAAAGATAGAAAAATGATAAATAATAGTGGAAATAAGTCATTCACTCTCACATCCAACAATTATTGAACACAAATATCAAGCACTTTCATGTCATCAAAAAACATGTCTTCAACTATGAAAAGACAAACTTTGAATTGGGGCAAAAATGAATGAATTATACTATTTTAATAGGACTATAACTAATACTCTTTTGGGACATACGCAAATACCTAAGAAATATCTGTTTAAGTCCTTAGTGATTTAAACTATAGGAAATAGAAGATGGGACAGAAAAAACCCTCAGAAACTTGGTAGTATGTGCTGAGTATTTCAGCCCTAAACCCAACCTCCTGATTCTGGGCACTTAAACTAAAATCATAGATTTGTCCAACATTGTTTTCTGAAGAGAAACTGTCAACTTCATTACCCAGGGGAATGCTGCTAAATAATTAGAAGAATGAGTATCTACCTTCTTATTTGGCCTTATTTAAAAATAAAAAGCATCCTTCAAGAGAAAATGTATGGGTTTTTGACATTTATTAAGTGGCTTTTATATGCTAGAAACTTTAAGTGAGTTTTTTCATGTAATTTCTTTGACATACTTGTATTATACTGACTCATGTTTTGGCTGAGGTGCAAAAGGCTTAGAGACATTAAGTAAGTAGCAATAATACTACTGACAATAATAGCAAGAAAACAGCAGGTAATTTCTGCTTAACATTTGGAACGCGCTTTATACTTCATATCACCATATTTACACAAGAGCAGTTTTTCTTAAGCAAGTCCAAGGGATTCAGGGAACCTTGGATAACTCACTTAAGCCCTCTAGGACTCATATGTGATGTATGTGTAATAATAACCACTTTTATTTAAATGTGAAAATTAAATGGAATAATGTGTATAATTTTCAGCACATTGTCTGACATTGAGTAGATGTTCAATAAATGATAATTTATAATATAAATAAATACAACACCTCTCCTTATTTGATGGGAAACCTGATCACAGGTCCTTTGAATATTAGGAAAAAAATAAAATTTTGAGGTGCCAGGGTGTCTCAGTTGGTTAAGCATCTGACTATTGATTTCTGCTCAGGTCATGGTCTCGGGGTTGTGAGATTGAGCCCCAGGTTAGGCTCTATACCGGGCATGGAGCCTGCTTAAGATTCTCTCTTTCTCCATCTTCTCCCTCCCTCTCTAAAAAAATTTAAAATTTCTTGTGTGTACATTTGCTATTCTTCCTAACTTCCATTAATAAATTGCCTTTCCTGTCATGGTTAGTCACTATTTAAAAGTCACCTAAAATTTTCTGACCAAAATTTTAGCTTTCCCTCTAGTGTGGAAAAGTAAAATGTCTCCCTCTGCTCTGTCTTCCATTTTGTTTTTTACCCCCAGGTCATGACCGAGTCACAACTACTGATAGATGTATTCCTTATTTTAGAGAAAATCTAAGTAAATAGATGGTGGTAAAATTTATTAGATTGCTATGAGAAAATTCCTCAAGTCCCTTGTAAGTTCCCAGCAAATCTTAACTGACTTCCAGCATTCCAGTGAAACACGACTCCAAAACAACTGGACAAAGTCCTTTTGGAGGGATAAGATGAGAAATAGAAAGATAATTAGAGGAAGAGTTTTCTAGAAAGTATTGGGACTGATTTAATTGTGTATTTAATATTCCATCTTTCATAATTCTCAACTCTGATGCTTTGTAATATCCCATCATCTCACTCCACTGTCACTTCCAGAGAAATAGCAGACACATGCTCATTTCACCTCTCAGCATGTATGCCTACTCTCTGGCTCATCACCAGTGTCAGTCAGATGATGTGGCATTTATAGGGACCATCTTTTTAGTCTTTAATCCTCAGTTCTTAGCTTCCCTTTTTAGTCTGTGGTATGTTTTGTAATAATGGACAAACGGTTAGACTGCCCTGCCCTGCCTGGCTTTGTGATATTCATTTCCCCTTTCCTCAATGAATTTGCAAACCTTGATTATTTATATAAATGATTCCATAAAACTTTCATATGAGAACAATTTGCTGTCACTTGCAGAGAGTCCTGACCTTTCAAATGTACTTTTTCTGGCTTTCCTCAATCATTTCTATTCTCTTTCTCCCTCTCAGCAGACCAGTCCTCTCTTAGAATTCCAAATGTGGAACTTAATAGCATCATCCACTTCTCATTCTGCATGCTCACTTGACAGCACAACTCATTAAAATCTGAAAGCATGGGGTGCCTGGGTGCTCAGTGGGTTAAGCCGCTGCCTTCGGCTCAGGTCATGATCTCAGGGTCCTGGGATCGAGTTCCACATTGGACTCTCTGCTCAGCAGGGAGCCTGCTTCCCCACCCCCCCTGCCTGCTTCTCTACCTACCTGTGATCTCTCTCTGTCAAATAAATAAATAAATAAATAATCTTAAAAAAAAATCTGAAAGCATTTATTTTGTTTTTAAGATTTGTTTATTTATTTTGGAGGTGGTGAGGGGCAGACAGAGAGGAAGAGAGAGAGAGTCTTGAGCAGACTCTGAACTGAACGTGGAGCCCTACACAGGACTTGATCCCAGGACCCTGGGATGATGAACTGAGCTGAAATCAAGAGCTGGATGCTTAACTGATTGTGCCACCCAGGCACCACAAAATCTGAAACCATTTAAATATGCATATAAGGAATTCCCATTTCCCTTGAGCCTTCTCAGTCCAGAAGGACTTATTGTTCTCCTGCCACACTCTTATGTTCTCGGTTTAGAGAACAATAATGCTATTGCTTGCCTATTTCTCTTTCACTACTTCCCACTCTCTCTTCAGAAAAGCCTTGTGCATTCAAGTCGTAGCTCAACTGAGATCTTCCCGATAGAACCTATCCCACCACACACTTCCAGCCTCTGGCAAATTCATCTACTGGCACTTCATACTTTGGTGGGGTGGTTGGCAAACTATAAACTGTTTTTGTATGGTCCATGAGCTAAGAATGGCATTTATGTTTTATATGGTTATAAAAAAATTAAAAGATGAATAATATATCATACTATGTGAAATCTATGAAATTTGAATTTCAGTGTTCATAAAATTTTATTAGAACCTAGCCACATCCATTCATTTATAGGTTGCCTATGGCCAACTACATGGTACGACAAAGTTGAGCAGTTGTAAGAGACTATATGGAACATAGTAACAAAAATATTTGCTATTTGGCCCTTTATGGAAAAATTTGTTGACCCCTGCTCTATTACAATCCTTGCAATCTCAAGTATAATTCACGAACCAACAACATTGTCATCTGGGAGTTTGTTAGAAACACACACTGTCTAGGGGCACCTGGGTGGTTCAGTGGGTTAAGCCTCTGCCTTCAGCTCAGGTCATGATCTCAGGGTCCTGGGATCAAGCTCCGCATTGGGCTTTCTGCCCAGCGGGGAGCCTGCTTCCCCCTCTCTCTGCCTGCCTCTCTGTCTGTGATCTCTCTCTCTCTGTGTCAAACAAATAAATAAAATCTTTCATTAAAAAAAAAAAGAAACATATACTGTCTGGCTCCTTTCCAGACCTACTGAATTAGAATCTGCAGCTTAATAGGATCCCCAGATGATTCCATTCACAATTAGGTTTGAGAATCATTCCTCTAGGACTCCTTGTGCTGTCTTAAAATTGTTTGTGAATATTTTAACAGATGAAAAATGGAAACATGACTAGGATATTAAAATATACAAGTTATGGCAGATATCTATAATTTAAGACAAATTTGGGTCACTGCAAAAAAGCAAAGTGCAATTTAGAGGAATAAAAATAAAATCAATATGAAATTAAAGCAGAAATAAGAAAACTTAGATAGCCAGGAGAAAATACAAACTTAGGATCATACCACTTATAAATGTGTTCATTTAGTAATATCACATTTCAATTATATTCATATATTCAGTGATATATTTATGATATATTCAATATATATTCCATTTTTATTGTGAAATATGAGTCCCATTAGCAATAATTCTTTAAAAAAATTTTTTTAAAGATTTTATTTATTGACTTGAGAGAGAGAGTGAGAGAGAGCGCATGAGAGGGGAGAGGGTCAGAGGGAAAAGTAGACTCCCCGCTGATCAGGGAGCCCGATGCAGGACTCGATCCTGGGACTTCAGGATCATGACCTGAGCAAAAGACAGTTGTTCAACCAACTGTGCCCACCTGGGCACCACCCAGGTGCCCACAATAATTCTTAATTCTTTATAGGTTATGCAAAATTCATTTGTCACAAATTTGAATTTGCTTATTTAATAATGCATAGCAGTGATATGATTTGGTTATCTGATGTCTTAAGATGTGACTATGAAACATTTGGTGAATGATACAGGGCAAGAGGCACCTATTCAAAACCACTGTTGGACTGCTCAGCAATTCAAAAGGGGTATTAGGCATTTATATGTCAATTTCTTATGTAGGCAATGTCACTTTTAAAGTCACGGTGATACTTGTACTGCCATCACAGTTAACCGATAGCTCACATTGGCAGCCCAATGTTAAGGTCTAAGTAACTGAGGCCCCTAATTTTTTTCACCAGTGAAACAGAAGAAATATCTTTTAGGCTGTGCTTTAAAGGCTTAATAGGAATTAACTGGTGATGTGAGTGTTAGGAAAGGTGGGAAATGCAAGGAAGTATTCACAACAGAAATGAGAACATGATGTGTTCAAGGAACTGAAACTAGACAGTTGTAGCTGAAGCATTCATGAGGGAGGTGAGGCGACATGGCAAAATATGGTACAGAAGAGGTAGACAGGGGCCAGATTAGGTTCTCATATAAACTATAAAAAAGATTTTGGTATTTATTCTAAGAGCAGTAAGAATTGGGACAATGGGATTTGGGAGTGCAAATGGGTAATTGGGACAATTATTTAGAAGGGTGTTCCAGTACTCAGAAAAGAGGTGATAGAAAGCTAAACTGGTTTAAGGATGCTATGGAGTGAAGATATTCAGATAAAGTACACAGGAGTTAGTGATGAAAATACTTATGGACATAACGGATGGGAAGATGTTCAAGAATGACTGACAGTTTCTTGCCTAATCCAACCATCTAAATGACAGAGTCATTGCCAGTGATGCTAAGAAGCTTGCCACACACTGAGAGCATATTCTCATATAATCAAAACCCTATGAACTCAATGAGAATACTCCATGGCATGGCAATTACTTATATAAAGATTTCAACTGATATGTATTTTTAGAAAACATACCATAAATACATGTTCTGATTTTCATATTTTGTTATCTTTTTCTTAGTTTAGTATTAGCTTTACTAGTATCTCCAAAGATACAAGTAAAGATACTTAGTTTTGATAAAGTTAAATGAACGACAGTAGCTAGGTGTACAAAGAGAGAATATTTCAGAAAGCAATTGTTAGCGAGCTCACATATACCATGTATTACTTGTCTCGGTCATATGTTTAATTTTGGTGGAGGGAAAAAGAATTTTCAAATAAGAGTAAAACGTGATAGAAACATAATGCAAATACGCAAATATTCATTTCACAAAACATGTAAAAATTTTGCATCATTAAAATATCTGCATTTTATTGGAAAGATATGTGCCATTTCTAAAACAATGGCCATATGCACTAAAGGTAAGACTAATAAATATTTTAGAAGTGTGATATAAAAAATCAACACTGTTTATGTCATAAACTCCTTGATAATGATAGCCTCTAATACAATATGTATTAATTTACTTGTTGTGGTTACTAAAGTTACTCCCATATTTTATATTTCAGGAGATCTGAGTGTTTTCTCAATGTATTAATTTAAAAGTGCAAGCATGTTTTTGAAAGGCATATGTTCAAAAACAGAAAACACCCAAAGAATAAGTTATTTTACTACTATGATATAGTATGAATGGACATGTAACTCTACATTGAAACTGCTTGGCTAGTTAACTTTCCAAAATAAAAGGAATTTCACTTATTTTGAAAAGTTGAAATATTTTAGAATGTGGATATTCTAACCTGTGTTGTCAGCCTTGCTGGATTTTCACATAGGTTAGTCAGAGTGGAAAATATGTATGGTATATAGTTTTCAAATTATTAATTGACTCAATTGAATTATTAAAATCAATAATTATTTCTTTAAGTATTTTGTTAATGTCATATTTTTAAGTTTAATGGATTATTACAAAGGACTACTTAAATTTTTGGAATACATTTTTAAACATTTGTTATTTAAATTCCATTTAGTTAACATATAGTGTATAATTAATTTCAGGGGTAGACTATTGCACATAATATCAGTTGCACATAACTGTTGCATATAACACCCATATGCTCATTACACCAAGTGCCCTCCTTAATGTCCATGAGCCAGTTACTCCTCCCCCACACTTCCCCTCCAGCAACCCACAGTTTGTTTCCTGGAGTTAAGAGGCTCCTATGGGGTGGGGGTGGGGGTCCCTGGGTGGCTCAGTCCATCAAGCATTTGCCTTCAGTTCAGGTCATGATTCCAGGGTCCTGGGATCCAGCCCCACATCAGGCTCCCCACTCATCAGGGAGTCTGCTTCTCCCTCTCCTTCTGCCCCTTCCCCAACTTGTGCTCACTGGCTCTCTCTTTCAAATAAGTAAATAATTAAAAGAAAGAGTCTCATGGTTTGCCTCCCTCTTTGTTTTCATGTTATTTTATTTTTTCTTCCCTTCCCCTAGGTTCATCTATTTTGTTTCTTAAATTCCACATTTGAATGAAATCATATGGTATTTGTCTTTCTCTGACTAATTTATTTTGCTTAGCATAATACTCTCCAGTTCCATCCCTTTCATTGCAAATGGCAAGAGGTTTTTTTTTTTTTTTTGATGGTTGAGTAATATTCTTACACACACACACACACACACACACACCCCACATCTTAATTTTTAGAATAGTAATACAAGTGAAAATTGTGAAGAATGTGGAATTATCTTATAAAGGCTTTGGTTTTCCTATGCTTTAAATATGTATACACACACACATATCCATTTACTGAAATATGCCTATTTTCCCAAGGCACTATAATTTTATCATTACTAGCTCAATAGTTATTATTGAGCTAATTATTGAATACATCATTAAATATGTATTATATGCAAAACACCATGTTGGTTCCTATAGGTGATATAAAAGGCAGGGAACAGAACATTTTAATACTCAATTCTGTACCCCTTTCATGAGTTTTGATTATGTATTATATACTTTAAGCAGATGAAGAGTTGAAGAGCAATAGAATGTATTTAATTATTTTATCAAATCCAAGAAATAAAATATCTGTGAATAAAACAAAACCTACTGCAAAGTGAAATAATGGCATTGCTTATCAATGTAGGTAATATTTGATTTTTGTTATAGTCTGTTTTCATTAAAGTAATTTGGTAACCTAAAGAACTTTATAGTAATAGTTATATATCAGAGAACTCACATTAAAAAAATTCTGTTAAGCAAACTTGCATTTATTTATAGCAACACAAATTCACATAATTAAAAATTTAAAAGATAAAGTCCTCAAATTGTAAATAAAAGTGTCAAAAAAGTGACCAGTATAATCCTGTCATGACGTTGTAGCACCAACATACATACATTATTTTTTCATTTACATGAGCCCTTTCTGTAAAGAAACTTTAAATGCTGATATAGTTTTACAGAAAAAAAAGATAATATTTACCTTTAATACTTACTAATATTACTAACCTTATCCAGCTCAGGAGGAGCACAGTTGTCCAACTGATCATTTTTCACAGGAGACATTGAATACATTATGTGAATTATTACCTTAATGGTGATATATATTACATATCACAGTAGCATAGGTAGCATTAAGTAGGGCTTTAGGAAGGTTTTACTAAGTTTGAATGATAGCTAGAGGTAAATCAAGTCAACTGACTTTTATTTTTAAACATTAGTTGAATCTCATTTAGCTTAAAATAGTCACAGAAATCACCGGGGACCCACATTTCAAAAACTCAAAGAATATGAGGTTGTGGTTGTATATACATTAAAACTCTTAGTACTTTTTTATGTACAATGAGAATAAACATATTTAGTAACATAATCAAAACTATTTATGATAACCAGATTCTAACTTTATATTAAGTATAATTAAGTATGTTGCACAACCATTTTTATGTCACCAACGTGCCCTGATGAGGTCAGCCTTTTGGAGAAGTGAAGTAGGCAACAAGCATACAGACCTGCGTGATGAGATGTGGGGCATGTTTTCCCTTTCGACCAATCAAGGAATTCAATTGTTGGAGTCACATTTTCAATGTCAAAATGGCCCTCTCTCTGGACAGGGTAGGACTTATTAGATATTGCTACCCTTGGATGAATTTTTGTATTAAATCTTTTCCAATTAACAGATGGATAAGAATAAGATGTCAACAGGCCTTTGTACCAAGGGTGTAGGGGCCTTGGGGAAGAAAAGGGAGCACTCATTATGGAGACAATACGGGAAGGATAGAACAACGCTGAAAGGGAGATACTAAAGATGTAATTGGCTTACATCACATTCTTCTAAGGCTGACCTTGGTCTTTACTACCTTGTAGGGCCATTACTACCTTGTGGCCTTTGTGTGAGTGAGCGCCATTTGAAGCTTGAGAATGTAAACTTACCTGCATGTCCACGTTAACCTATTTCACCAATGCAGTGAAAACACCTGTGGGAAACCTTGGATCTTCACAAAAGTATAATGAGTGACTTCCTGTGCACTCTTAGAACAGCTGCTGGGGCTCTTGAAGATTTTACATTTTACACCTTTTGAATTTCATATTTTCTTTATGGAAATCTGCCTATAGCATCAATAATTTTTTAAATATATATTAAACAAAGGAAGCATAACCTTTGTCACCATCTTAAATGGTGAATCATCAAATGACAAAACAGGACACTTTGATGTTGACCATTCTGACTATGGTACATTTTAATTCAGTCATTTTGATGCCACTGTCTTGGCATACAATCCCTGTTTTCTTCTTTTATTTTTTGATCAGTAATAATATGTTCAGCAGACGTTCCCAACCCTATTCCATCCTTAACCTGTCTCCAATTTGGATAGACTTCGACTTTATTTTGTATTATTTAATTTTTATGGAATGAGTATATATTAATTTTATTCTAAAAAAGTCTGTTAAAATATGATTGTATAAGTAAGTTAACTTCTATGATCATTATCAATTCTTCCTCCAACACCTCATTCTGAAAACAGTTTGTGAAGTTGAATGCATGTTTATGACTTCAGGAACAATCAGAAATTTATTTGAGAATTCCCTGTGCAGTCTGGAGCTTCAAATAAGGGATCTAATTTTGACCTACTCTGCTTAACTTGTAATAATGTGCTTCGGAAACCTATAGTATGCAGAGTGGTCCATTCTGTAGGCCAGTGGTTTTTGACATTTACAACTTGATACCCCCTTTTGAAACAAAGATCTCAGTCTCCCCTCCTACTCCTGGTCCATCCATCAAGAATATTTTTATGGACTTCACTTTCAAAAATTTGTGATAAGAAAATACTAGCTGGATTTTCTATAGCTTAATCTAAGATGTGAGTTTGTTTCTGAAAGAGAAAATTTCAAATTCATTCATATTTTATCTTCATTAGTCTAACTGTTCTTATTTATGCCATCTTATCTGATATTTATTTAGTATAAAGTCAGGGTGGTGATTAAACACTTCGGCAAATGTGTCTGCTTAACACATTATTTGGTAATAAATAGGCCGAGTTTTTTTTAGGTTGCATTAACATTTTTTTTTATTATGTTATGTTAGTCAGCATACAGTATATCATTAGTTTTCAATTTAGTGTTTCATGATTCATTGTGTATAACACCCAGGGCTCCATGCAATATGTGCCCTCCTTAATACCCATCACTGGGCCAACCCATTTTGTGTACCAATTAAGTAATTTTCTTTTTCAGACATCATAAGTTGTTAATGGAAATTTTTTACTAGTTCAGAAATAGGTCTACATTACCAAAATAATTAGACTCCCCTAACTATAGTGGTTGACTATTGCTGCAAAACGAGACTCACGTAGCATGTTTATGGGTATACTTACAATTATTTTTGAAGGATGGTGACGGTTGGCCTATAGATGCTCATGGATATTGGATGATATCTCTGAAAACAAACATTTAGAAAAATGCAATGAGAACTCTAAATAAAGTACTAATTAGAATAACTACATTATTCATGTATAAAGCATAACTGAAAAATAATGAGGCTGATACCTATAAGCACCAGAAGACAATTTCATTTATATAAAATTATTGTAAAAAAACCAGAACATTAGTACAACTTAAAGAGAATATTAAACATCAGTTAAGTATTATAAATGAACCAGCAAAATCATAATTTAAATATTAAGTTAAAACATTATTTCACATAAAATCATTACAGAACAGAATTAGTGAAATGGTATTTTACCCATAGGTATGAAAATGATACTAGAAGCTGGAAGGGCAAGTTTGAAAAATCACCATTTCAGTATCAATGATTTAAAAAGTATCGATAGGCAGTATTTATTTTGAGATTTGAAAACAAGATTCATACAAATATTAGCCAGCTACATTTTTGTAAGACAAAGAAATTTGCTGTAACAATGTTAATACTTAACATGTTTTTCCAACGTAAGAAGTTCCCTAAAACACATAAAACCTGACCTAAAGTTTTTAAATACACAGATTTTCTTAAAATATGAATCTGTGGGAATCCACTTAGAACCCCAGAGTTGGTATAAAGCTTATTTTAAGTTAAAGACATTTTGAGATGCAACAGGTGCAGAAAAAATCCTCCTCTGAGCTAGCCTTATTTGTCTAAAAGCTACAATTTCTCGGGAGTGAGGCTATCAGAAATGCCCTCTCCATGGAACTGTATGGCTCTGTATAAGATGGAAAGACCACTTGTACCTGTACCTGTATAGACAAACACTATCACGAATTTATCTGTCTGTTCTCTTAAACAAACCTATTTGTTTTTCCCAGAGAATTTGTTCCTCACTCCTCACTTATCTCTACTAAGTTAGGTATATAAGTCTTTAACTTTACCATTAAACAAGCCAGCTGCTTTTTTGTTGGCCTCCTATGTATATGAAATAAAACTTTTTCTCCTGTTAATCTCTTGCTTGTCAGTTTAATTTGCAGTTCTCAGTAACAGAATCCAACAGGGTAGAGGAAAAATTTTGCCTCCCCTGCAAAACTAATTCTTCCATTGGTTCAAGTAAATAAAATCAAATAATGTAAAGACCATTAGAGTTATAAGAAATAAATAAGAAATATTAATTATATTATTTGAAGACATTAAAATATTTTAGCTCATAAATTTATCAATATAAATTAAATTTATTTATATTATTATAAATATAATAATATATTTATAATATATCTATGTATTTATATTAAATATATTTTATTTTATTAATATATTTTATATAATAAATATATTTATAGTTATATGTATAAAGTATATATGTTTCAGAAGAAGAAGATTAAAACACGCTTTGGGGGATGCACTAGGACCTAATGATGTATGTCATTAGATATTATGAAATCGATTGCTTTAAATGAGAAGCATATTTTAAAAATCATACTTTGGGTAGAAAGCTCCAGTTTTTATCTTCAGGTTTCATGTACTTAAAATTCTTTCTTGATGATTATTATGTGAAATTAATGTATTTTCAAATATATTTTTAAGAGTACAATCAACCTCTTAATTTATTTATTAAATTTATTTATTTATTTATTTTATAATTTTAAATTTATATAAATATAAAACATATCTAAAGCATAGTATAAAATACTTATGCAATAAATATTAAAGTCACAAGTTAAATAATTTAATGTCACTATCCTTTTAATCATTCAAAAGACAACAGATTATAGTAGCAAATTTTTGTATTTTTCATTCCTTAATGAAAGAGCAAATAAAAAGTAATTAAATAAATGTAAAGAAAGTTCTGTCTTCAAATTAGTAAAAAAAACAGCATGGGTAAAAGCTGTTATATTCATCTAAATGTCAGAAAAATACATTTAATATTATAAATTTGTACTGGTATTTTCTTGTCTCTCTTACAACTCTAAATAATACAAAGATTTATAAAATAATTATGTGAGAACACATGATCACATTAAATTTCTATTTTCATCAAATGTTAGGGGATCTGTAGTAAACAAAATAATTTCTTCATGAAAAAATATATAAAAGTGGTTCTATCTTCAATATTTCAAGAAGCAGAGGTACAAAATTAGTAACAATCTTTGAGCAATGATGAGATTCCATGTTTGCTGAAGAAGCTGGTGGCCAAGTTATTAGTCTGAACAATAAAAATTAAACATAGAAATGCAGGAAAGCATGAAATCATTTCAGTACATAGTAATGAGCTGTTCTGCCTGCTTGATACTTAATATTGTAGCTCCCACTTAATTGTAGAAGTACCCTTGCAGGGAATAAAACATTTGTGGTCACAGAACTGCTGTCAATGGAATTACAGCCCCCTAGTGGTTAACTATGACGATTGCAGTCAAAACAGCTCCAATTGTCATTTTGCCATTTATTCATGAAGGATTTACTGCAGATTTCCGCAACCCCTTATGGGGAGGATTAAGAGATAATGAAGCACTTCTGCTCCTTCATAAAAAAAAAAAAAATCAATCTTATAGTTTAGAAAATTACTTCTAGACCTATCAACTGAAAATATATTCTCTGGTGTTCCCAACATTTTCATATACATTTCTAAAATTTTAGTTAATTTTGAAGAAGTCTGGAACTCCCTAGGCAAAATTAAAGCTTTTCTCAATTTCTCTCTCTTTAGCCTCACTTGCTTTGCCTCTGCCTCACAGCCACGACATTCTTTATAATAATTTTTTTGCATCTACCATACATGGTCAGTCTTTTTCTTTTAGTTATCTGTACATAAATCTGAGATATATTTTATCAACGTTGTGTCATTTCCCATTTATATCCATCTTACTGAACTGTTATCTTTAAAATTTCCACATGAATTTCGTAGACTTTTCTGCTTTGGAGGCTAGTGACTCTAGATAGAAAAGAATGATGGCCACAGCTTTAAGTGCTAATGCAAACACTATGTAATACCCTCCTACAAAAATAGTGCGTACACTGTCTTTCAATTTCACATGTGCAGTCCTATTACTTCTGGTGATATCTATAACTGATTTATAAAGTGACATTAAGGGTGATTTTGTGGTTGTTCAAGACAGATTTTATCTTACTTTTCCTACAAAAATTATTGTTACTTTGCTTTAAGCCTACCCTGAGAAAGAATATTATAAAACAGTAGCTTCAGTTCCAAATTGTGCTTTAAAAGTCATAAGAATCCTGTAAAGATGTAATGGATAAGTTTGCTGCTTTATTTCTCCCCAGCTGAAATTACAGGGGAAAAGCAGGCGTGTAAAGTAGAATGTCTATCAAAGAAATGCCTATCTTACTGTGGCTAAGAGTCATCATTAACATGCCAGTACTTAATCTTGAGCAGAAGGAATACATTACAAGAGAGCTTAATGTACTTCTTTGGAATGGCATGGATATTTCATATTTAAAAGGAAGGAGGTCATCTTTCATTCAGGATTACAAGATGATCACATTCAAACACAATGGTCACCCTTTGCTGACTACTTTGACTTTTAAAAAATCTACTGTAATGAAGTATGACTTACATATAATAAAATGTACATGTTTAAATATAGAGTTTGACCAGTTTTTAAAAATTTTTAAATTAAATTTTTAAAATTAACATGTAGTGTATTATTTGCCCCAGGGATGCTGTTCTGTGAATCGTCAGGCTTACACACTTCACAGCACTCACCATAGGAGTTTGACCAGTTTTAATGAAGATAATACACACCTGTGCAGTCCCATACCAATGAAGATATAGGACGTTTCTGTCCTACTGTTCCTTTGTAGTCACCCCTCACCAACTCAAAGCAACAATTTTCTTACATCTATCATTTTAGATTATTTTTGCCAGCTCTAGAAGTTCATATAAATGAAACCATAAGGCATGCTATTCTTTTTTTATTTCTTCTACTCTATGTTCAAAAATTTTTTTTCTCTTTCACTGAGTCTTAACAGAGTATTTAAAACGAACATATCCCCTTGCCTTATCCTGTTGATTTATTCACTTAAATTTTCTTAACTTTCTCTTCAAGTTCATTGAATTCTCTAATACTACAATATTTGTCTAATGTGATACTGCCTTTTAAACTTACTGTGTTGTGTTAAAGAAAGCAATGGAGTGGGCTATTTGTGACACTTGCAACAGTGAGTTACAAGTCCAAGAACATGGCAAACCAAAGAAGCAATTGCAAAAGACAAAATCACTGGAAAAGCTTTCAAACACAAAATAGTGCATTGACTATTACATCCTCATATCTAGTACAGTGCAAATAACGAAAACAATTATTTTGAACTGTGTATAAAGTATATATGTTTCAGAAGGAGAAGACTAAAACATGTTTCAGGGATGTACTAGGACCTAATGATGTATGTTATTAGATATTATGAGATCGATTGCTTTAAATGGGAAGCATATTTTAAAAATCATACTTTGGGTAGAAAGCCCCAGTTTTTATTTTCAGGTTTCATGTACTTAAAATTCTTTCTTGATGATTATTATGTGAAATTAATGGATTTTCCAATATATTTTTAAGAGTACAATCAACCTCTTAAAATTATTTTAAGATCTGATTTTTCATTTGAGGTCATGGATACAACCCCAAATCTTTTTTTATCATTTTTATTGAGATAGAATTCACATGCTATACAAGTCACCCATTTTAAAGCATACAATTCAATGGTTTCTAGTTATACTCACAGAGCCGTGTAACCACTGCGACAATTTAGAATGTTTTCATCATCCTCAAAAGAAACCCTGTCTACATGTCACTCCTGACTACCTTACCTTCTACCCCCACCCAGATCCACCCCAACTCCAGCCAACAAGAAATCTTTTCTGTCTCTATATATAGATTTGCTTATTCTGGAACCTGCACACCTTTGACAGATACACTTGCTGGGAATATCAAAGAAGTTGTTTCATACTAAGAAGAGTCAGCAAATAAAAGAAACTTTGTGGTTAGACTCAGGTAATACAGTCTTGATTAATTTGGATAAATCCTTAATTTTTTTACACTTCTGAATGTAATAAAATTTTGTAACTGAGTTTCTATCATCCCTATTTTTGTTACTCAATTTTTATTTTAGTACCACAAAATCAATCAAAAGGAAAGCATCCTCAAAGTACTCCTGTTCAAAAACAATTGATTTCAGAAAACTTCAGTTTCAAACTCTGGAAAGTTCCATTGCCAGTCCATTTCTTTCATTTTTCCCATTCTATCCAATCAACACTTGCAAAAATTGATGATTCTTTCCAGAAAGGAAGCATTTACATCAGAAAACTTTTAGGTGTGTGTTATGTGCAGTTGAATGCCATTAAGAAGCGGTTGATTCAAGCTTGCCATCTGTTTTTGTTTTTTTCCCCCCTAAATATCTAACATGAAACACACTTCCTTAAAATTACATCTATTCAGGTGATTTTTATGAAGCAAAATTGTCTTTCATTCTTTTCTTTTTTAAATAATTTTTTATTATGTTATGTTAGTCACCATACAGTACATCATTAGTTTTTGATGTAGTATTCCATAATTCATTGTTTGCATGTAACACCTAGTGCTCCATGCAATACATACCCTCCTTAATACCCATCACCAGGCTCACCCATCCCTCCACCTCCCTTCCCTTTAAAACCCTCAGTTTGTTTCCCAGAGTCCATAGTCTTTCATGGTTCTTTCCCCCCATCTGATTCCCCCCCTTCATTTTCCCCTTCCTTCTCCTAATATTCTCCATGCTATTCCTTGTGTTCCACAAATAAGTGAAACCATATGATAATTGACTTTCTTTGTTCAACTTATTTCACTCAGCACAATCTCCTCCAGTTCCGTCCATGCTGATACAAAAGTTAGGTATTCAGCCTTTCTGATGGCTGAATAATATTCCATTGTGTTTATGGACTACATCTTCTTTATCCATTCATCTGTTGAAGGGGATCTTGGCTCTTTCCACAGTTTGGTGATTGTGGACTTTGCTGCTATGAACACTGTTTTATTAGTAAATAATGATTCCCTCACCTTTAAAAATAAACTGAAATCTTTGAAGATACACACACACTTGATTTGCAGAAGTTGATATGTGACTGGTACCTCCTTGTTTTCCTTTTATTTAATTCTTTGCAAATATTGCCAGTGACTAAGTAAATGTTACACAGAGAGTATATTTTGGACATGTGCACTTGGCATATTTTTTAGACTTAAGGATGTTAATCAAGGTGCCATGGAAAAAGTATACACAACCTCTTGAGTGAGACAGACTTGGGCTTGATTCCTGGCTCCTCCTTGCATTAGTTACGTGTCTGGGCACATGGCTTAAATTCCCTGTGTCTCCTTTTCCTATTTATTATGGCTGTTGTGAAAATTACATGAGGGAATATATATACTTTGTCAAAAGTGCTGACTAGGATCAGGGGGTGGGGTCTCAGTATTTGTTAATTTCTTTCCCTTCGCCTCCCCTTTTTACAAGGTGTACACACGACTTCTTTACTGAACCACATCCTGCCTCAGAGAGTCTGCTCTGTATTTCCTAGATGAAATGGTAAATATAAGTAACAATTTCAGTAACTCTGTAGTTTAAAAGTTCTTACAAGAAGTTGAATCAATAGAAAATTGAAATCACTCAACAAAACCTACATTGCAGATTTTCCTGGGCTATGCATTTTCCTTCTGGTTACTGTTTCTGCCAGGGCACAATCCACATGAAAGTTAATGGTTTAAAATTTGCTTATGAGATATGTGAATGTTTCAGCTTGGTTTCAAAGTAATCCAGTATACTCAAGGCACATATGCAAGTGAATAATAGAAGAAGGATCACAAAAGCAAACAGACTTCATTCTATAAAATACTTTACTTTTTTTTTTTACCTTTTAGATCATACCATTTAACTCATTTGTTTGTGTTATGATCACATCTTTCCATATTCTGTAATTCACAGATTCATTGTTGTCCTTAAACCACATGAAGGTCACTGGTTTGTTTCCTTATAAAAATGACATAATGGATTAAAGCTGGAATTCTGTAGCTGATGACTCATGCCTGCATTTGTACATTTCAAGAGATGTAATTTATAGAAAGGAATCATCCAGCCTTGAGCTGTTTCAGACTTCAGTTGCTCTAGCAAATTAAAAACATAAAGACTAACATAAATAAATGCACACAACCTGTCAACGGGTCAGTCATCTAATTTGAACCACAAAAAATACTCTTGTCTTTTACACGATTCCTTCACACTTGTGAAAAAATATATATACATTCATATATATGCATATATAATGTATATCATATCGTATAGACACAGGGTCTCTTACCTGTGTCAGTAAGATAAGAATGAAAGACATAATCTTGAAAGTATTCACATGTACTAATTTTCTGATTATTGAAGCCAATAATGTAAGTTCGGTTTCTATTTACTCTGGATTTATGAATCATGACATGATTCTCAAGGACAGTATGATGTAGTAAAAATTTTGAGGGCTTTCATTTACTATGCCATATAGCCTTTAAGAGGCAGTAGCCCATGGTGGAGAAGAACCTGATTTCAAATTTAAGAGATTTGGGTTCTCTTTGTAAGCTTTTGCCAATAATTAGCTGTGGGACCTGGAAAAACCAGGGACCCTCTCTAAGCCTTAACTCATTTATCACTGGAACACAAGCAATAGTAAGTGCGTTACGAATGTTATCAGTATACTTTAGTTGTATTGATTTGTTAAAGAGCTTGTGTTAATGAATTAATGTTTTCATAATGTCATCCATGTATTTTGGAATTGTGAAATACTTTGTTAATATTCCTAAAAATAGCAAGCTCTATAAATTATCTAATAATTATGAATGGCTCTTTTGGTATTGAGAATTAATAGTCACTTGATATTCAGACAATTGGTTTTATCTGAGAGTTTAATCTACAGCTCATCATTTACTTACTTAATATAAGCCAAGGTATAATTCAGATATCTAAGGGCTTGCTAATCAGAAATAACTCATATGAAAAAAGCAAGCAATTCATATGACTCCTACTTGTAAGAAGCTTACTATTTCCACTTGCATTATTCAACTAACTTAATCCATTACTATACAAACAGAAGGTGCTGAACTCATGCTTGCTAATTTATTTTTTAAATAAGTTAAGAGCAACAAAGTGGAGCATGAATGACTCCAGACTCACGGAGGTGTTTTTGTTTCTGTTTTTTACAAAAGTATTATGCATCTGAGAAGTTCTGTGAGTCAGTAAAAAAGAGATTTGGTCACGATATGTTTAGATGATAGTGAACAAGGCACCTGAGAGAGTTTATCCGCATTCATATTCCTTCTTCGGCTTTTGGGGCAAAAAGTTTTTTATATCAGTATTTTAATTCCATACAATTTTTTTTTTTTTTTTTGTCTACTCCATTCACTGAAATTTCTCTAAGTTTCACTTAACAGTGGCTTTGGATTCCCAAATCCTTTAGGTAGGGCTCATATATTGGATCTCCATCTGGACTCCAAATTACTGGAGATCACAACTTAAGTGTTGTTACCTCTCCTGGGAGGCCTTGGAGTATGCAGTAAAATGTACTGTTAAACAGAACCCTAGCAATAATTAAATGTAATAATATATAAAGTTGGGGGAGAAAAACCGTTTCATTTTGAAGAATCTGAGAAAAATATTTCCTGAAGCTTTTCACAGTCAACGATCACTGTTTGAACCTCTGTTCTTTTCTCTCTACAACCTTCTCTCCCTTGGAAAGTTCTGAAATTTAGGTAAGCCAGAATAGTATGTATTGGACCAAACTCCTTTATCCCCAGGCTTGACCTGTCTCCAGAGACCCAATATCATATTTTCAGCTATTCAAAGAACATGTGATGGTGCATGTATATATTTCATCTTGCCAAATAAAATGTAAGTTCCTCCATGGTAGGAAGCACATCTCACAAAAAAATGTTCTTTAAATACTAGCTTGACAGTTCTGCAACTCTAAGAAGAAATGCTATATTCTCTGTCATGTTTTTACAATGTTGGTGTAATTCAGCTTCAAAAAAATATTTTTAAAGTGATGATGATAGAAATCTAAATGAGTATTCAGCTAGATCTGGAGTAGGCTTGAGTGGCACAGGTTAAAATCTGGCTGAGGACCAAAGTTTGAATAGTTCCTTTAATAGTACTTTATGTCAACATAAATGGTATAACTTTAGATTCATTAAAGATAGTAATAAAGGAGCTAGATATCATTTTCAGGAGAAAGTAATTAGAAATTGAAAAGAACACAGAAAGGAGTCATGAACAAGGTATAAATGACCTTTCCTATTCTCTGTCAAACCATCTGCGGTCACCCTCAAAGACTCAAGAGTTCTGAATACAAATACAGCAAATTGAATACTCCCCATAAAAGAAAGGTTCTGATACAGGGGAAAAAAGATAATATGAAATGTAATTAAAGGACTCAAGATGACTATATGCCCACAAATGTCCTTTTCTTTTGAGACCCTTTATAAAGTAATAGCTTACATATGCAATTAAATCTAGGAATATATTAAAGGAAAAGACAATTTGTAGTCATAAGGCTCAATTATAAACTAAGCATTGACAACACTGATTTTCTGCAAGATACTAATGAAATCTGTAGCTATAGACAGTTTAATTTAAACTACCTAAAAATGGTTATGTTTAATTTGTGATTGAGAGCAGTGATGTCTTAAATTTGCTTTAATCAACAAAAGGCAAAAGGAAGGGACATTTTCACTCATTTAGTGGCCTTTACAGAATCATTTCAAATTTAGGTTTTGGAGTGAAAGGAAAAGGGCAAAATCAAGATCCTAAGTGAGACTTGACTTTAGATTGTCTAAGGAACTCTTTTTTTTTTTTTTTTTTTTTAAAGATTTATTTATTTATTTATTTGACAGAGATCACAAGTAGGCAGAGAGGCAGGCAGAGAGAGAGGCTCGAGGAAGCAGGCTCCCTGCTGAGCAGAGAGCTCGATGTGGGACTCGATCCCAGGACCCTGAGATCATGACCTGAGCCGAAGGCAGAGGCTTTAACCCACTGAGCCACCCAGGCGCCCCTGTCTAAGGAATTCTTAAGTAGTTGAAGAAGAGTTATGACAATTACCTTCTAGGCTACAAAAATAAACTACATGAGCATTATTATTTAGAGTGGATTTTCGGAACACAAAAGTGCTGGTATTTTCATAGATTGTAGCATTGGAAATAACCTTAATAATCCATTCAGTCTGATTTACTTTTTTAACAGGTAAGAACATAGAGGCTGATAAAAGACTAGAATGCAAGTCATTTAACTCTAAATTTGTACTCTAAAAACCTTTCCCCACAGTGCTCATGTGCTCTTACATATTAATTATTCAGCATATATATATTGAAAGAACCCACAATGTGTAATGGTCTAATGATGTATGCAGAGGGTAGTTGGGGTAGAGGTATAAACATGAATAATAAATAATTTTGTCCTCTGTGATTTCATAATCCAATAGGAAAGATAAGGCTCAAATTAAAAAGCAAGATGATGTGTTTAAAACCTTGAACACTAAGCCTGGCACCTGGGTGACAGAACTTAAACCTAAAAAACAGAAAACAGACAAACAAAACCAGATACAATAGTGTGCCATGTAAGTAGCACAATTAATGATGTCCATTTTTGTTCAGATTAGAAATTCAAATTTTACTATTCTTATGTATGTAGGTGTCAGCCTGGATAATTTTTTAAAGATTTTATTTATTTAGAGAGATACAGAGCATGCACGAGTGGGGAGAGGGGCAGAGGGAGAGAATCTCAAGCAGACTCCCTCCTGAGTGCAGGGCCTGACATAGGGCTCCATCCCATGACCCTGAGATCATGACCTGAGCCACAATCATGTCATTCACTTACCTGACTGAGGCACCTGGGTGCCTAGAGAAAAGTTGTTTTATGACCAGTAGTCCCTTTATACAAAATCATAACACATTTAGTTTTACGTATTCCATCTTGGCTTTATAATCTGCATAATGACCTTAGTTCTTTCCATAACCCCACCTTAATTAAATAGTACATCTTTCTCTGAATTAAGAATGTGACTGTTTACAATTATTTCCTAATGTGGCCCATTACCTGGAGTTCATTACCTCATGACCCACCATGCAGTCTTTTTATTTCACCTTGACATTTGGCATCTGGTTGCTATTAACCATATATATGCTTCGCCCAGAAGTTGAGCAGCATGATTTTGTGGCACTGTGCTGTGCATGGGCGATGTGCAAGGTTCAAACATGTGCAAGGCTCTGAAGTGAGCCGTAAGGCACTAACCCAGAGATTCTATAATCATCATGGGAATGAAAAGGGTGAAATTTTTGAGTAGTATTTGGTAAAAATAATTTAGAAGCTATATTGATGGATTTCACTGAGAATACATGGAGAAAGGTGATCCAACAATGACTCCAAGACAGAAAGAACAAGCATTATTTCAAATTTCATGAAAAAGTAATGTGGGAGGAGGGATAGAGTACTTTTTAAACTTCTAACAATGTAAGTGTGTTGTGCTACAGAAATAAATGTACTTGGGCTCCTGGGTGGCTCAGTAGGTTAAGCATCTGCCTGCCATTTAGGTCATGATCCCAGGGTCCTGGGATAGACTCCTGCATTGGGCTCCCTCCTCAGCCAAGACCCTGCTTCTCTTTCTGTCCCTCCCCTTGCCTGTGCTCTCTCTCTTTCTCTCTCACAAAAATAAATGAATAAAAATACTTTTAAAAAAGAAAGAAATGTACTTTTATTTGATCTTGTTGCTTCATCTAAATCAATAGACTCAGAATATCAATTATAGATATGAACAAATTTGATGTTGTCTATACCATAAATTACAGAACTGTATTATTATTATTATTATTATTATTATTATTATTTTTGAGAGAGAGAGAAAGAACACGAGCAGGTAGGAAGGGGAAGAGGGAGAGGGAGAGAGAGAATCTCTAATGTCCAATGAAACGTGAAGTATACAGTAGACCCTCAATAGATACTTGCTGAAATTCCGTAATTGTTACAAGCTTTTTATTCACCTTCATTATGTAGTTGGCTAATTTGACAGATAAACGCGGATCACGAGTTTTGTCAATTGACTTACAAAACATTTAGATAATGGGCTGAAGTTTGGTAGTAGAAGCAGCAAAGGCTGAGGTAGACCATTATCCAATGAGAGGAAGATAATGAACAGTCAAACTAAAGAATCAGCACGTGTTAACTTAAGATTTTGGAAAGGAAGAGTCATTGTATCAGACAGAAAGTATAACAGTGGTTGCCTGGGGTTTGGGCTGGAGGGGAACTTGTTTGGAGGGTATAGAAGCTTCAGTTTTACAAGATGCAAAGAATAACAAAAATGGTTGGAGGTGATGGTTGCACAGCTGCAGAATGGTTAAAAGAAGTTGACTTTTGGGGTGTCTGGGTAGCTCAGGGGGTTAAACCTCTGCCTTTGGCTCAGATCATGATCTTGGGGTCCTGGGATGGACCCCCACGTCTGGGGAGCCTGCTTCCTCCTCTCTCTCTGCCTATTTGTGATCTCTGTCAAATAAATAAAATCTTAAAAACAAAACAAAATAAAAGAAGTTGACTTTTATGTGCATTTTATGACAATAAAAATCATGTAAAGAAAAAAGAAGTAACCATCCTAATAGAAGATATCTTACAAAGGGAAAAAAGAGTCATTATATCTACAAGAAGTTTTTGGGTTTACAGTTCTACCATCTTCATCAATTCTATTCATTTGTTTATACTGATTTTCTAAGTAGGAATAGAAACACGAAGAGAAGACGAGAGAAATAAGTCTATGGAGAAACCCGCTCATTTATGCTTTCTTAAAACTTGGTTTAAAAAAATTTTGTTGGAGAGATACCAGATCCTTCTTTTTTTACTTCCACCAAGAATAAAATCACCAAATTCTCTCTGTATCTATTTTCGAGTGACATTACATTTAATAATGTGAGATATGGGAATATTAGCCTCTTGGGAATCAGTGACTAACGAAACAAACAAAAAAAAAAGAATCTAGAACAATCTAACCACAAGCCACTAAACATTAAAATATTTTTTAATGTTTTTCTAATCTAAGATTTTAAAAAACCTAACAGAGTCCTGATTTTACCACTCATAGCAATTCATTAATAGTAACCTCTGATTTCCTATTATAAAAAAGAGGTAATAAAGCTCTTATTTACAAATTTATTTGTTGCAAAGGCATTTGGGAATTGTTATTTTTTAAAAATATTTTACTTATTTATTTGACAGAGAAAGAGATCACAAGTACGCAGAGAAGCAGGCTGAGGGAGAGGGGGAAGCAGGCTACCTGCTGAGCAGAGAGCCCAATGTGGGGCTCCATCCCAGGACCCTGAGACCACGGCCTGAGCTGAAGGCAGAAGCTTAACCCACTGAGCCACCCAGGTGCCCTGGGAATTGTTATTTTAAAAAGAAAAAAAGTTCTGCTCCACTCTGAACCGTCAACTCATACCACAAAATGAGTGTAGACCTTTGAGGTTACTAATTAAAAACTAAAAAACAAGGGAATGTTACAGCCAGAATATGGAATTGATCCTAATCATTGATCATTACCTTTACCAGATATGTATGTGGCCAAAAGAATAAGGTCTCTCTTTCTCTCCTTTATATCTATCATCTATTTTATAAAATATTTCTATATATTTATAGTTATGTATTTCACTGTAAATGAACTGAAAAATTAAAACTGCATAAGATAGGGCTAAGCTTTAGTTGTAAACTAGGTTAAGAATATTTATAATTTCTTAATTGTTCTAAAATGTGTTGAGAGAGATGACATGACATCATTTTAGAGAAATCCGTTATTCTGTTAGATGCTTTGAGTTCTTAAGTTTTATTGGCCAGATGTGCTAGAAATTCTTCTCTATTACTTCCTTCATCTTCTTTCACCTTTAACTACTGGAACATACATTCCTAGGAGGATGGATGGATGGATATATAGATATAGATATAAATATAGATTTAGATTGATCATATATATATATATGGCAATACCATTAATCAAGATATGTTAATTGGGCAAGGAGTTTGCTGTATATGTGGGCTGCTCAGCAAAAGCTTTATGCAAGAGGTGGGCCTTAAACCAGACCTTGAAGACCAGGCAGAATTTAGATAGGTTTGGGAGGGGGAGCACCAACCACAGAACTGAACTTCCCCATTTCACTCCAGGTTTTCTAGCAATAAATTATTGTTGAATTGCAAGTCATAGTTTTTGTGTCATTAAAATGGAAGTAGTAAATGGAAATAGTTTTTTTTTTCAACCAATTAAAAAAAAAAAAAAACCAAAGCCTTTAAGCATACAGACTTTTTTGTCAGTATGTTTTTCTAAACTCTTCACTAACTTTAAGTACTGTACTCGGATACAGTCTTCCTACCCGAGTTCAGACCAGTAAACTAAAAATTGACAATTACTTGCTGCAGAACCTATTTTCCAAGCCACGATTATCAAATTCTTTCTTCTGATGCCAGTGTGTAAAGGTACTACAGCGCAAATGGGATCAGACAATACTTCAATCCTCTCTGATACATGAGAAATACTTTTTTAAAAGATTTTATTTATTTATTTGACAGAGATCACAAGTAGTCAGAGAGGTAGGCAGAGAGAGAGGGGGAAGCAGGTTCCCTGCTGAGCAGAGAGCCCAGGACCCTGGGATCATGACCTGAGGTGAAGACAGAGGCTTAACCCACTGAGGCACCCAGGTGCCCCGAGAAATAATTCTTAATGACCCTTCTGCTCCTTCCAGTCTCAGAACTCTAGGATTTCAATTTTTCTGGTCAATTTCTATGTAGGCAACTGTATATAAAGGACTAAATTTGAGTGGCCTTTGTTGTGGTGTCACATAGGACAAACCACACACACTTTTGTGTCCAACTTAATGTCATGACACCTTTTTCCAGTCACTCTCTGTACATACCAGCATTATTTTCCTGATTTTATTTCAATCTTTAAATGGTTTCTGTAAGTCCCCTGTCCCTCAGTCCCTCAGCATTAAACGGAGTTACTCATTTGCTTTACTTTTTTCTTGATAACTGAATCTACAGCTGAAATGTCACATGCCTATCTTATTACTTTGTCAAACAGCATATTAATGATTAATGGACACTGTCAGTAATAATATCCTCATTTTAACAGGCAAATCTGTTCTATCCAAAGACTAGTGGCTACAGTATGAAAGATACATTAGCCAATTCCTAAGCAGAGACAGTAGATTTACTGCTTAACAGCATCATCTCTAGAATTAAAACTGCCACATCTCAAGCTCTGTTTTGGCTAGTTGGTTAAAGTGGACTATTTAACCTCTTTGTGGTGCCTTAGTTTCCCCATCTGCAAATTGCGGATATTAGTTGTACTTTCTCCTAGGGTAACTGTGATGCTTATACATGTGAAAACATGAAAATCTCTTATAAATCTGTAGTACATAGTAATTTGCAATAAGCAACCGCTATTCCTGTCATCTTTTATACCTCTTTTGTGAAGAATAATTACATGCTAACTTGGGCAAGTCTTCCTACCTCGATTATAGGAAGCTGTACCTGAAAGTATTAGGACTTTGATTAGTGAGATAAAATGAGAGATACTTGAGTTTAAAATACACTTATAAAAATTTTGAACACTGTGACATTTATTCATAGGCATTCACTAATGACTTTAAAGTCTTTAACAGTCATTTTTTAGAAAACTGGAAAGATAAAGAGAACCCTAGTCAGAGTGGCCATTCCTATTCTTCTCTAGATATTAGTTGACGTCACCTTTGGTTTGGGTAGTGTTTAATTTTTATTTTAAAAACTTTTATATTGAACCTACTCTCCCACATCCTGCATTATAAAGTTGATTCAACTCTGAATGCTCACCCTCCCATCCTTACTCCCAATCAAACTGCTTCATTTTCTTTAGAAGGCTACATTCACTACTCACTTTTATTCTTTCCAGGCTCAGCTAGCCGCTTTGTACAGTAGTTCATGCTGCACCAAGGTGTCTTGAACTAACTCTCCATTCCCTGATTCCTCTATAGCTCACTCCTTTTTATCGGAAATCTACTCCCTTTAGTGTCCACCAGAGGATACTTTGTTTTTAAAGTCCTGCACTGAAAAATGAGAAAACATGTTTAAGAATGTGGGGCAGGTGAAGTGGTCTTTGCTGACCACCTATATACTCTCAACATTGGTCCATGTGCCAAAAGAAACTCTGATGGAGGAGTATCATTCAGGATGGAATGGGGAATAATAGGCTCATGAGACTACTTAATGGAAAATGGGACAGAAGGCAAGTGTGGTTATTTTAATAACTAACTTGAAATGTATTAATAATAGTAGCCTGTAACAAAAGATCCATTTTTATATAAAGAAGGTTAAAGAAGCTGGTATGTGGAAGGCAAGGAGACAAAAAGAATTATGTAAGATAATGCAAAAAAGAGAAGACTATATCGGGCACCTGGGCGACTCAGTCAGTTAAGCATCTGCCTTCAGCTCAGGTCAGGATCCTCTGGTTCCTGGGATGGGAGTCCTGAGTTGGGCTCCCTGCTCAGTAGAGAGCCTGCTTCTCCCTCTCCCTCTGCTGCTCCCCCTGCTTGTGCTCTCTCTCTCTCTCTCTCTAACTCAAATAAATAAATAAATAAATAAATAAAATCTTTAAAAAGATTGGGAAGACGATATCATGGATGAAATCTTTAGGATATAGAAGAAAACAGGATCCAGTATATAGAGGGAGAAGTTAACTTTGGAGAACAGGGGTTCTTATTTTTCGAAGGTAAAGCAAGAGAAGTAAGCACAGAAGTGATAAATGTCTAGCGGCAGAGGAGAGAGAAGCTACTAAAGATGACATCTTCCTTATCCATCTCCTTTGCTTCTGTTTTCTCTGTGCAGCATGAAAAGTAAAATTGCTGAAATTAGGGGATATGGGAGGAAATACCAAAGTTGGCAAGAGTTACAGAAGCGTGGAGCCTGTCTAGGAGTATAGGAAAGGGAGTCAACACGTAGACTGGGCATATAAAAGGATTGCTGAGTGGTTTTGAGGGCCCAGCTGAGGTTGGAGACTATAAATGTGTAGTTTTGTTAGCTTTCTCCAGTAATGCTCAGAGATCAGAGTTGAAAATAGGGCAGATTAGCCCAAAAGAGTGGAGGTAAAAGGTGGGGCCCGGGAAAGGGCAACGAGGAGTGGAGTGTGGAGAAACATCGTGATTGGCCTAAGGGTCAGACTAGGAAGGAAATGAAGTGAAACCAAGAGGGTGCCTGGGACATCTTATGAGGTTGAAAAGCAGATACAAAAAAAGCTTGGTGTGGCGTGAGTGGATACTGAAAGTCATAATCTGAGCGTAGTATTTCTGAACTTAAAAGTTTAGAAAGTGATGTATTTCAGGGGTGTCCACGGGGCTGAGGACATGGGAAAAAAGAGGTCAAGGAATTATGAGGCTTGACTATTATTTGGCAATCATCATAAATAGTGAAGTCTCTAGAAAATGGCAAGATTAAAAATGGACAATAAGAAGAACCAGGTGCCAAAAATTTCAGTGAGGCTGTAGACAGCAAAGACTAGAAAGAAATGCTGAAATGCTGTAAGCATCAATAAAACATCACTTAAATAAAAGTAGAAGAGACTGGTTCTAGTATGCTGGAAGTTAAAAAAAAAAAAAAAAGAACTAGGAGAGATTCACCCATAGAGTTAAGTCCTTCCATTTGGAAGAGTAATAAGACTCATGAAGTAGGGAGAAGCAGAGGATAAGAATTAATCCATCTCACAGATGTAGTGAAAAGAAAGGCCATCTGTACCCCAATGTTTATAGCAGCAATGGCCACGGTCGCCAAACTGTTGAAAGAACCAAGATGCCCTTCAACGGACGAATGGATAAGGAAGATGTGGTCCATATACACTATGGAGTATTATGCCTCCATCAGAAAGGATGAATACCCAACTTTTGTAGCAACATGGACAGGACTGGAAGAGATTATGCTGAGTGAAATAAGTCAAGCAGAGAGAGTCAATTATCAAATGGTTTCACTTATTTGTGGAGCATAACAAATAGCATGGAGGACAAGGGGTGTTAAAGAGGAGAAGGGAGTTGGGGGAAAATGGAAGGAAAGGTGAACCATGAGAGACTATGGACTCTGAAAAACAATCTGAGGGGTTTGAAGGGGCGGGGGCGTGGGAGGTCGGGGTACCAGGTGGTGGGTATTATAGAGGGTACGGATTGCATGGAGCACTGGGTGTGGTGCAAAAATAATGAATACTGTTATGCCGAAAATAAATAAAAAATAAATTAAAAAAAAAAAAGAATTAATGCATCTCCACTTGAGGGATCTGTTAGGAAGCAGGCAAGCTTCTATAGGAGTAATCCAAGCATGAAAATTCCAGATTTGGGTTATAGCAAGGAGGTGGAGGAAGTGTTCAGTGAAAAAGCCTAGGATCCTTCCTTTCCGGTACATTGCTGTCCAAAAGAACTTTCTGCAATGATGGAGATAGTCTGTATCTGCACCGTCCAATAGGTAGTCACTAGCCACTTGTGGTTGCTGAGTAGCTAAAATGTGGTCTGTGAGACTGAGGGACTGAATTTATAATTTTACTTCATTTCAATTAATTTAAATTTCAATAGCCATTATGTGTATGTAAGTATGTAGTATGTGGTTCTAAAGACTGTTCGACAGCTGTCAGTTGATTTATGCTTAGTTATTAATAGGTAATGACAAAAGTAAGTTACCCCTCTAAGTGAATGTTTGTATTTAAAGGAGACAGTGACTGAAACTGGAAACTCCTCAGCATAGAGTTTCAAGTGCTGCTGCAAACCATGAAGGCTACTAATTTGGGGGCCAGAAGCCCTTTGTAGTGCTTCTCAAATTCAATCAGGTAACAGTTCCTCTGTGAACAAAGTTAACGCTAATGAAGAAAATTGACTTTACCAAATGCCAACTATATATACAACATTGTAATAAACAAGTATCTTAGTAAACTGCAGATGGCACAGTCTTAAACACAGCTGAAACGAGGAAGGATTAGACGGGATGAAGTTGAGATGCTGGGTACAGGGAGGGAAAAAAAAACATAATTAAGATTCCTGCTCGTGTGCATCTTATTTGAGCTCCTGCTTTTACTACATCATTTGTGTATAAAATGTCAGAAATGACTGCCAAAGAGTTGTTGTGTGTGACCATTAGATTCAATCTGCTAGTGACTGGCTAAATAATAGTGCAGCTTAACCTCTTGGTGGGTTTCAATGTTCCTCATTTAAAATGGAGATCAGGAGCATATGGGTGGCTCAGTGGGTTAAGCCGCTGCCTTCCGCTAGGGTCATGATCTCAGGGTCCTGGGATGGAGCCCCACATTGGGCTCTCTGCTCCGCAGGGAGCCTGCTTCCCCCCCCCTCTCTCTCTGCCTGCCTCTCTGTCTACTTGTGATCTCTCTCTGTCAAATAAATAAATAAAATCTTTAAAAATAATAAAAAAAATAAAATGGAGATCACGAGGCTGTCTTGCTGCCACGTTGTCAGTATGTTTTGAAGAAAGTCCCTGATGGATGGCTCAATTGATGGAACACTCACTGAGCTGGTGATTGGAGGTTTCTGAGACTCGAGAGTACACAAGTTGTAGATAAAATAATATAGATACACTGGAGCAGTGACAAATAAATGATAATAATAAACAAATACAGCTTTGTGCAATAACTTAAAAATTTTAAATGCTTAATATCTGTGTTCTTCACAATAAGCATATAGGATTAATATATTATTACATTAATGTATAACATACTATCATATGTTTTTATATTACAATAATATATGTTATTAACTCCAACTTACGGTCAGGCTTTCCTGGTTTGCTCATGGCTATCCAGGCTGTTAGTGATACTAATTTACTATTTCTTCCACTAGACAATGCTAATCTTTACCAGATGTGCTACTAAAATAATCTCAATACAAGCACTATAGATTCTTATTTTGTGAGATATTTCATTGCTATAAGAATTGGGTGGTAACAGGTTCTTTGATGATAATGCCGAATAGCCGGAAGCTTCTGGAGACACGTTAACCTGGGACTTATCTGCCTGGAGGCTCAGAAAGCGACCACCTTCTTCCATCTCAGAACTTAAGCAATTGATTAAGAGTAGCTGAAGATACTTGATGTTGGTTTTGGACAATCTCTCTCTCAAATTTTGTTTTAATTTTTGTGTTTCCCTTGAGTAGAGAGAAATAACTTTGACTTGAAGGAAATAATTGGGATAGTAAAATAACAGAATTCTTGCTGGCTTCAGATTGTTATTCAGATGTAGGTATTCACCAGCTAAATGCAGAAATGTTCCTAAATAATTAAATTACAAATGGTAGTGGTAATCCTGCACATCTCTCAGGATTTTAGAATTTATTTTTCAGACGAAAAATCCACGGCCTGTAAATTGCTGGGGGGTGAGATGCCCATGTTTGCTTAAACCTTTGGTGGATCAGTCCAACACTGTATCAGAGATGCTAGGTTTTTAAGATTTTACCTGTATTGTTAAAGAAATAAACATCTTTTCCCCAGGTAGCCTTGATAGCACAAAGGAAATATTTTTTTATTCCATTGCCGTAAATTAATCTGTAAGAATACCTTGAGAGATGAAAGGAAAAAAATCCAATGTTACCAATAAAAGGAGAATATCTAACTCATCATAGGTCTTGTTATGAAAACCATGTGAAATGTAATATATGTAATGCTTCTGGCTCCATGCCTGGCGTCCAGCAGGTTCGCAAAAATGTCAGCTCTCACCTCTTCCCATGAATTCATACTGCACCAAAGCCTGTCATGTTATTATCTGAAAATATCATCATCCTCATCCATGACAGCTCTAGATATAGATCCCTCAGGAAAGCATAGGAAGGGTTAATAACCTTCTATAGATTATGCAAATAGAAAAACACTGCCATTGTTGACTTAAGCACCCCAGATCCTACCTTTAAATTGCAATCACAAGCCTTATCCAACTTCGGGAATTTCAGGACTTACCTTGGGCTTGTTGCTGTAGATGATAATAGCTATTAGGAAAGAAATTGCATGGATGAAATAAATAAATATTTTACTTCCTCCCCCAGAGGATTAGAACATATTTAAGGAATAAACAAATTAATTATATATTTTCCCAAAATACAGAAAAAATTATTTAATTACCCCCACCCGTGGCAGGGGTGAGGTGTGTGGGGGAAGGGTGGAAATACCTCTCAAAGATCAAGGTATCAGGGTGCAAAAAAATTATACTTTTCCTAAAGGATGATGTTCAAGGTGACTTAAATACTGCCAAAAAAAAAAAAAAAAAAAAAAAAAAAAAAAAAAAAAAAAAAAACAAAGCACCAACCCACAATGATTATGGTAGATATCTTCTTTTTCCCCCCTGTGGGGCATGTCAGTTGGTCCTTTTCATTGTGTCTACACATCCGTGGTCAACTACAGTAACACCTTGTTTCTACCGTGTTCATGTTTTGACTGTCAGAATGGATGATCTGTGGATAAACTTCTTTAACATTTAAACTCTAGAACCCAGATGTCCTTTTGCACCACTGCGTGTGAGGTCACGAATGTCTGCAAACTGGGGAGCTCAGTGGTTACTCACTGCGCAGCGTCTTCCCCAACCCCAATCATTTTAGCTAAGTGCTATTCCCCCTAGAGCAAGGTTCCCTCCGCTAGCCTGCCTAAAAGGTATGTGGTGAGGGGCTTATGCACTTAGTGGCTCAGCAACCAGAGGTTTCCTTGGTTGGGACTTGTGATGGTAAATATTAATGAAGAAGCTGAGCGGTACTGGCAATGATTCTCGACCAAATTAGATATTCTCTAAGTGCCAATGTTGCCCGCTGAATCTGAGTGGAGGAATGCTGTTGCTTAAAATAAAGGGGTCTTGAACACAATACTTGATCACCTCAGGTCGCATACTACCCAACCGGAAGCAAAAGGCAAAGGGCACGGCGCAAAAAAAAAAAAAAAAAAAAAAAAGAAAGAAAGAAACAGACACAGGGACACGTTTTGCAATGACGAACTTTATGTGGCTTCAGGAACAGCAACCTGTTCTCACACTTAGCAATTCCGAGGTACACTGTAAGACTGCCGGTCAGGTTAAACTGAGTTAATGAACCGGAATAAGAGGCAGCACTGGAGACTTCCGCAATCCTTTTCAAAATATAGTGACTTAGGTAAACTAATTCATAAAAGGCTCGCTGAATGCCCTTATACTCTCCTCTTAAACTTACGTTGACCATCAGCAGCGCTGTTCAAATTCAGCCCACAGCTGTTAGACCCAGACACAGATCCGCAGTGTTCATCTCCCCAGAGTTACCCGTGTTCACTCAGACCCTCCGAAAACTGGGGTCGGTTTTTAATGAGAACATCATAGAAGATCCCTCGCCCCATTTTGCTCCCACGATCCCAAGCCTTGTGCCCCCCTCCCACCTTCCTGAAATTGGATTTCTTAAAAACGTAGCCCGTATCCCCAATTCAGTTGCACCTTCCGCAGCCAGAACCTCTGCCCAGAGACACCCGGGTTCACTCTCCCCCCCGCCCTTCATTTCTTGAGACCCCATGCCCGCCTCCTGTTTCTCTCTCAGCAATCCGGGCGCTGAATTCTCGAGACCACCACCCCCGCCCCTCGCCATCCGCCCAGCGCCTTCATCTCCAGTCCCCGCTTCCCAACCTCCTTTGAGGTTTCAGTGCCCCTCCCGTGGAACTAATAACCTCTCTCCTCCCAGAGACCCCAGTCTGTCCGTGAGCTGCGCGTTCAGAGTCTTTCCCTACCCCCCGCTCCCCACCTCCCGCTCGGACCAGCGCAGTTCTGCAAGCTGCAACCATCCGGGACCTGTCCCCGCTCCCCACCCCATCCCCCGCCTAAACCGTTAGGGTCTCGGCTATCGATGCCGCCCGGGGCTCCAACTTACCACAAGCGTCCGGGAGGAAGACAAGGCAACGGTCGCCGCGGCGGCAGCTAGACGACAAACGGACCCGGCTGCAATCGCCCAGCGGAGCCCGCGGCAGTCAGTGCGCTGCGCTGCGCTGCGCGCCGCAATCTCGCGCCTCGGCGGAGGGAGGGGCGGAGGGAGCTCGGCGCGATAGTGAGCACCGGCGAGTCGACCTCCTGGGCGACCGTGCACCCCCGGACAGGTTTGGCTGGTTTTGCTTCACTATCTTACTCTAGCTTAGTAACTGACCACCTCCAGCATCTCTGCACTATTCGCGTCTTCTTTCTTCTTCGATGGCCCCTAACTAACTACACTACTCTAAACGGACGAAGGCCATCACGCGAGCGCCACGACGATCTCGACGACTCCGACGACAACGGTGTGCAAGAAGGAAGAAAAGTTCATATGCAATCGCAGGTAAGGGGCGGCAGGCCGATGGAGCAGCCAAGGTTGGCAATCTAGCTGCTCCAAAGGCAGGATCAGAATGATCGGTGCGCCGTAGGCTGTGAGCTTCCTCGGCGAGCACCAGAGCGCCTACCCCGCGCTGGCGATGCTGCACCGCTCTCTTGGGCCAAAACCGGAGTAGGGGTGGAGCCAAGAGCGACCAATCAGCGCTCAACGTTACACTGCCCCCGGCCTGTTTGGGCCGTCTCTTAGTGCATCTGGAACCTGCTGGCAGGGGGCGCGAGACCCCATGGTGGTGGTGGTGGCGGTGGTGATTAACTTGATTTATGAGACCTGGAGACTGGTGGGGGTACCGGGGTCATGGGGGCGTCTTTCTCAAGAATGCACCCTTAAAAATTGAAAAAAAACACTCTACACACACACACACACACACACACACACACACACCCTTAACATTTTCTAAGTCTCAGAAGTTCTACCAAGCTTTGAAACTCCTTCGGAGGTTCCGGGCTCCAACTCCTAACCCCTTTCCCCAACTGGAACAACTGAGGCATTCACAAGGTCAAGCACATTTAGTGAGCAAAGGCCGAGGTTCTCGGTCCCTCTTTCCCCTTTGTCCCTAACCTCAAATGCAGTGAAGGGAGAAAGGAAGACGCTTGGCCTCATGCCCCAAGAGGGCACAGCTTAGTCTCCTTCTTGACCCCACAGCCCTCGCTAGGTGCTTAGAAAGACACCCCCAAGAAACACACTTAGAAGGACATTGCCTAAAGGAGGGCAGCTCCTTTGGGTTTCTGAAGTGGGGCTGCACCTATTTCTCCGGTCCAGAGCCTGAGGCCCACAGCCAGTTGGTTGTCCAGCCGCTGGGAGGGCTGCCTTGGCATGGTCAAGACAGCAGGGTAAGGAGGGAACAGCAAAAGCTCCGTTTTGGCACCTAACGGGATGCCTAGCTGCAGTCCCGCAAGCAGAGCTCTTCTCTACTGGCTCCCAGGAGCCACCGGGCAGGTGCCTGCGGTGTCCGGGCTGCCCCGGGAGAAGGGGGGTGGTCGGAGCCACCTTGACCACGACACCTAGGAGGTACCAAGACCAAACTTAGAGATGGAGAAGATCCCACTGAGAGGGGGGCAAAGGAGATTCCTTCTAAGAAGAAATGGGAAAGGGGGGTTGTCTCCGGTCTTGGCTGAGGCTCCGTGGCGATATACCGAGGGCCGCGGGAGAAGTGGGAACTGGATCCCTGCCGGTCCCTGGTAGCTGCACCTAAGAAAGAGATCGAGACCCCGGTTTGGCTACTTAAGACCAGATCGCAGAGCGCCGATTATGTGGAACAGGCGACAGGGGAAGCCTTACAGCAGCTAAGAGGATCGAACTCCAGGGAGTGCAGAGGGAAGGAAGCATCTGGCTGCTCTGGGGACCTTTCACCTCATTAGCCCCAAAAGTTAGGGTTGGGGAAGGAGGTGGGAGCAATGCTAGGAGTTGGGTCCTATCCTTATTCCCAGTCACTTCTTTCTGTGCCTTGGTTTCCCAATTTGGAAAAGGAACGTATTGGTTTATTTCAATAGGGCTTTTGGGAATCCTAGGATTCCCTCCATCCCCACTGAATTCAGACACTTTTGCAGCGTTCTGATTTTAATTTGGCAGTGAACATACTGTCCGCACCCAAGTTCTGTTTCGCAAAGGAAAAACCCATCGCAGTTTTCTTCATTAAACAGTAGCATCTGTTGAATGCTACTGTATGATGCCGCACCGGTGGCGGCGACAGCGCTGCCAAGTCCACGGACTGCACAACGTTCACATCTTTAGAAATGCTATGTTAGCGAACAGTAATTTATAAATATTGAAGAGAAAAATGTATGTCTTCTTTTTAAATAATTAAGCACTCATCTTTTAAAATTCCCCAAGTATCCTTTTTCTCTATCCCCGTGAGCACACGTTGCTTCGTTCTGGCTTTTGCGGAGGGACTTATTTATTTTGTTGGAAGCTGAGACATTAGTTTTACTTTTAAATATGTAAATATCAATCTCTCTGATACATTCTCCAGGCAATATGGACTCTGCTGAGCCCAGAGCCTGAGATAGCATCTACCGAAGCCCGGGACCTCACCGGCTCCCTAGAGAGCTGGCTTAGAGCCGCTGATCGCAATAACAATGATGAGGATGAGTGTGATAATCATAATCATAATAATTATTACGATTACTACTACTACTGCTACTACTAATACTATTATTATTACTACTACGTATCTCTCTGTTTAGGCTGTTATCTCTTGCTCCTCGAGAAAGGCAAAAGTACTGAGAAGGACCCGGGGTGAAGCCCACTCCGGGATGGGTAAGGTTCCCGGTGCATCACGGAGTTAGCTAACCCGGCGGCGGGCTGAAGCGCGCCTGGGCTTCCGAATGCGAGTACACACGGGCAAGCAAATTTGCCTTTGAGCGGCGCTCGCCAAGTGGTCAGGAGCGGGTAATCCTGAGCCAGAGCCGGGGACGCAGTCCGGCTCTGGGCACGGGGTTCAGCCAGGAGCGCCAGCTCCACTTTCAGGGCACAGGCGGTGCATACCACACTTTGGGTTCTGTAGGTGGCGGCCTGGCCCAGCGCTAGCGGATTCGATGGGGTTTGGTGGTTTTGGCAACACTAACCGGGAGAGTATAGTGCAAGGAGTAATTTAGGGCGCACTTTAAGATCGGGAAAGCAAACTCAAAACAAGCACATGCCGGCGCGCTCTGCGGTCGCCAGAGAGGTTTTCTCGAACTCCTGCCTGAACTGTCCCGGGGAATCAGCTGAGGGTTTTCCCGGCTTTCCCTTCTCTTCCTTAGGTGTATGGAAGTTTTCCCTGGAAAGAGGAGCCATTTATTGTGAAATCCTCGGCTTTGACGCAAATCCCCAGCGGTCTCAGGAATAGTTCTCCAAAACGTGCCAGTTTTCTAAGGATATAGACACGCTTTTGCAACTCACACCAGGGGGATTCCCCTCATCTCAAATATGTACCTTTCCAAAACTCCAGGTTTAAAATTCAGGAAGGATTTAAAGAAGATTGTTACCAAGTAGATAAAAGTTCCCCGTGTTTTTAAGACTTTGGGAACGTTCTTATGAATAATGGTAGCCCACTGGAAAAACCTACTTCTTTATTTATTACTATTCCTCCTCTTGACCAGAGAACCTTATTATAACAAACGTAAAGGATTATAGGTTTCTAGACTATCCTTGATTTATTGATAGGCGTCCTGGTTCTTGAAAAATATTCCAAGGCAGATATTTTTGCAGAGCAAAAGAAACTACACAAAAAATTCTACCTGGAGATTTTTACTACAGGACGTAAGTGCAAGACATTTTGATATTCCTTCCATATATGTAGGTCTAAAGGAAATTCTGATAGAGGGTTCTTTTTGGTGATTTTACAATTGTATCAGGTAATATTTTCAGCATTTCATATTTTTGCTTAACTGGAAAAAACCAGGATCATATCCATAATGTCCATCATTGAGGCATGATAAACAAAGAGATAAACTTTCATATTATTTTACATAGTAAATTTCTCCTTTACAGTTACTTAAGTGGGGTCATTGAATATGAAAAAAAATCTTAGATACAGATGGCTCATTATACAGGAAATCTTTTCAAAGTTTTTAGGATTATTTTTAATGAAAACCAATGCAGTTGAACTCTATGTGCTGTGTAGGAAGGCAGGGGGCAGTCTCTGATCACGCCAGTCTTTCTCTGAGTGCAGCTTGTTTTTGGAAAGATCCCTGTTTTAGCGAAAAACAAGCAACTCTGGTTCTGTGATACTCTCATCCCTGGTTGGAGAAAAAACTGAAAATCCCGGGAAGATTTGGAAGTTCCCATCTACATATTTTTGTCACTTCTCAGAATTAAAAGGTAGATCAAGAATGAGAATATGTGCTTATTATTATTTTTTAAACAGATGTTACTGAATTAACGTAATTGTATCTGACATCTTTGTAGTTGTGACTTCTAGCGTTCAAGTATATATTTTTTAAAAACCTACAATATACACATGTCAGTTTGAATAGGGAGAGGTATGGCTTCTAGTAGCCTCACCAAGGAAGAGGAAGAGCAACAAGCTACTTAGATGTCAGTTCTTCAGAGAAACATGGGTTTTCATGTAGCACATTTATGCTATGATGGACGCATTTTATATTATGGACATGCATTTCATTCTTCCAACACAGAATGAGAAGGATGGCAATTAGGGCCTTTTGTTTAAATTAAACAGAGATTGAAAGGCAACTGTGGTTTTTCTTTCATTCCTAGCCCTGAACTATCATCAGTTTGCTGCCTCTACATCTTACTCGGATTCTTTCAGACTACTCTGATCTCTACTGTGCATTCCTACAGTAATTAGGACTTCTGTTATGCATGACAATATTTGCTTGTTTGAGATTTGTCTCCGAAGTTCATGCGTGTGGCTTTCCTGGTCTGTAAATCAATATTATTGTGCTATTTCAAATGAAGTATGCCATTGTGCTTTGCTAGCTGATTTCTTCTTTTCTTTTTGTAAGAACCATCTCCTCAACCAAATTAGAAGTATCTCAGGGGAAAGGGTTTACTCATATTCTTTTCATCCTCTACTTTGTTCCTGTTTATCCTACTACTGGGCAAAAATAATATAAATAATAATAACTATTAACCGTTGACACAAAAAGGGTTAGGATGAAAAGTCAAGAAGCACAGGGCTGGTAAATCCTGAATTTTTCAAGGACCTGAATATAAATATAGAAGTGTTTACTAAATTGGCCCTTCATGCAAAGAGATCATGACAATTTGAATGGACCAGGATACAACTTAATAAGAAAAAAATGTAAGATGCTGAATTGGGGATACCGAATTTCTGTGCACAAATTTTGGTCATGGTGGATTTTAGTTGGCATTTGGCTCAACAAGTCCTCACTGTGATATGATTGCCAGAAAAACCTAATTTTATCTCGGGCTTTTGCAACTTTCATTGAAAGAGGACAAGAACAGGACCTATTTGGTACTTCCAGGCACAGTATTTAAAGAATGAAATCAGTAGATTGGAGTTCCTCCACAAGAATGCTTGTGTTAGGAGGGGGCTTGAATCATGTTATGTGACAAATTTTGGGTTTGTATCCTTCGGAAGACAAGACTCGGGATACTTGCTAGCTGACTTCAAATATTTGAGCGATTTTCTTATGGAAAGGGGATTTCCTTTGTTTCCCAAGGTTAGCATTCATATCTTCTTTGTGTTTGTTCTTTTGGTGCCTGGCACAATGTCTGACACAAACTGGGCATTCTATGGATATTTGCAAACAAGGGAACTATGACACAAGAGAATACACCTGAGAATTAGTGGAAGACCCTAATGATTCTGGCTCTAAAGCAGAACTTTACAACATTCAGAACTGGCCAAGGGTGGAAGGAACTGTTTTTGAAGGTAGTGAGCTCCTTAACATTGGGATGTTCAACTCTATCTGTAGAGGTAAATCACTTAGTGAGGATCTTACAAAGGAGAGTCCTGTGTGAGAAAAGGGTGGGGGGAACAGGCAGCTAATGAATGATATTTCAGGCTCTTTCCAATTCTAAATCCTGCAGAGTCCATAAATGTGGTCTCAATCTAGTTTTAGAGGATACAAAGGATATTGAAGTTTTTGAAAAATAGACGGAGGAGGTTACTGCAGACTTGCCATAGACTGAGCTTTACTGCAAGAAAGAAGCAGCTTCTCTCCCAGACCAGAAGACAGTTTTGTTGATCCTGGTGCACTTGCTAGCTACCGACTACCGTGGAAAATAAGCATCAGGAATCTTATTTTCATGAAAACAGCAGTATTATGTTGGAGATACCAGCATACTTTATAATTTTAGAAGACTGTGGAAATGATCAAATTAAAAATATCAGGATATGATGAAAGGATGTAGATTAAATTGAAGGTTACTATGAGAATTTTGCAAACACAAATTGAATGTTAGCTTTAACAAGAGGAGAATTTGTTTTTTATTAACCAGCATAATATGTGTGCACGGACTTCAATATTCTTCAGTAACATCTTTGCCTGAGACTCTTGAGATTTGCAGAAAGAAAATTTTTACTAAGAACTGGCATAGAGAACAAATTGAAGCACAACTAGAAATAATGTTTTGAGCTGCTTTTTTTGTTGATTTGTTTCCCTACTAACCACTTCATGTGACAGTACAAGAATTTGGAGCTAACAAGTATACCAAAGAAGACTTTGAGGTAAATCGTGATTATACAGTTTATGTCAGAAGTGATATATTTCATCAAGATATGATAAATTGGAATGAAGGATAAGTTTTAGAACATGCACAGATCAAGCTTAGACTCTAGAGTTAAGGAATTTAAAAAATACGTACTTTCCCACGCAGTCTTTGTCTAACTGTGACCTGTTTTTGTTTATTTGATTCTATTCCTTCATTTTTGTCCCAAGAGTTATTATGCATTATTAGCTAAGAGCTGCCAAATATTTTAAAGTTTGAATTTAAATTAACATTCAAAAATATTTCCTGGACCTCAATAAATAATATCATTACATCAAGCTGTGTTACAAGTGAGACTATTTGTTCAGTACGATGTAAAATTAAGCTTAGTTCAGAGAGCTGTTGTTTCTTGGTTTCTCTAAGGTTGCAATGAACGCAACACACAGCACACTAAATAAACCTATACCATAACTCCAATATACGTATGAGCCAAACACACAGTCTAACAGGTGAGAAAGAGCTCTTTAAACTAGAATTTGTAATTCAAAAGGGGAAAAATTGCTTGAGTTTATAATCCCCTTTGAATGTTATCAGCTATTTGTTTTACAGAAGGGATAACAAAGATAAAAAGGAATTCGTTTATCAGTAATGTTCAAAATATGGCACTTTTTCTTCCCCAAAGATCTATTGAAAATGTTCAGTATTTTTGAAAAACATAAACTTCTCCTGGGTATACTCATTAAACAAGAATATGAATGATGGTCTATACTTCACTGTAGGATGCTACCTACCTAATAGAAAAAATCTTGTACATGAAATTTTAAACAATAATCAGTTTCACTACAGAACTCATACAGCTATATTATTTTCTTAGCTTGATATCCATACCCTCCCCAGTGAACAACAAAATCAACTAAGTTTAATTAATTCACTTGGATAACATGGCTTTTAAGCTCCATAGCCCTGTTCTAATTCATCTGTGGTATTAAATATGTCATAGAGGTTTTTGCAAACCCTTAACACCTGCCGTCTCCTAAAAATAATGGATATTGGAAGCCACAAGATTTAGTGTAGCAGAACCAAACCAGATATCAAAACCACACTATCTCTGCCACCAGTACTGCCACCACCACCAATCTCACCATCTTCTCTATCAACATCATTGGCAAGCTGGCCAACAGCACTACTTAATTGATTAATAAGCACCAATCATTTGCTTTGTTAATGGTTACTTTCTTCTCTTTATCAGACTTTGCTTCTCTCTCTTCTCATCATGACACATTTACATAGGATTAAGACCTGCAACATTCCCTTATCCAAGTGACATCTCCTTCTTTCAAAATATCTTCTGTCAGTGTATCAACTTCTGGTAGCTTTGTGAAATAGAGCAGACTGAAGGATATTTCCCTACCTATTCTACTATGACTAACTGGTTAACCATGCTCATTTAATAAAATATCTCAACCAGGCTGCGTTGGTAAATATAAAGAACTCTCTGTCACAGATTGTAACATTATGCCAAATAAATGAAGATTTTCCTTACTTCTTAACAACAAGCTTGAAAGAGTAAGTCTCCACCATTTCAAAGTCTAGAACCACACAATTTCACTCAAGATGACACATTGAAAGCAAGTAACAACAAATGTTGTCTTTCAAGACTAAAGAAAAAACCCTAAATATTTTCTTATCACCAAAAAATTTTATATACTTTTTTATTTATGGACAACTATGGAAATCCTCTATTCTCTCCAAGTGGAGTTTACCTTGAAGCAAAAGCCTAGACAGCAATGAATTGATGCTTGTTGTCATGTAATGAGAATCTTAGAGTAGAACTGCCGAAGTCAAAATTTATTTTCTGGCCTTTTGATTTTTGAAGTGCTATCATTGTACTCTTTGTGTGCCTTCTGGTCATTAGTAGAACACTGATAGTAAAAATTCTTTCCTAGGTGATCTTTCATTGGGGAGTAATGAATGCTTACACTGCTAATAGAAAGCGACGGGCAGGATTGGCTAGAGAATTCAACTTTCTTAGCTTTCCGTTTGGCCAGTAATTTTCATCTATTAAGATATGATACAAAAATAAACCTTTATCTTTTAAAGCAGTATACACAATAACCAAGAATAGCTGCTAAATTAAGAACTAGATGGTTTAATCTATCATTGTTAAATTTGTCTGTGCATTACTGACTTCACGATGACCTCTTTTTTTAACTTGGCTGAGTTTAAAAGATACAAGGAAAAAAAGTTAAAGATATAGAGAAGAACTGATCATCATATTATTTCAAGTCAAGTGACACAGTGGGAAGGAGCATCTCTATTGTCTGGTTTGATTGCAAGGTATTGTAGCTAGATTCTATCAGTAGTTCCGGCTTGTTAAGAGTTGCTTTTTTTAAAAGTTTGTGATCAAGTAATATGGCATTTAAAAAATCCCAACAGAGTCATTTGCAACTCCATCCTTCAGAGAAGAAAAGCAATCTCAATAGAACATATACAACTAAAAAGGTGATTTCAAACACTAGACGGCTATTTCAATGATATTATAATTCATCAAAATAGTTATTAACACCTCTTTTGATATTGTCTTAAGAATTTATGCAATTTTTTTTAATTTGGGGAAATATCACAAAGTCCTTCACAGCTATATCTGGTGATTAATGTTTTATCATCCTATATTTTGTCAAATCAAGGGAAAGCACAAACACACTGGTAGAATTTTTTAAAAAGTGCCTTATTTATGTAATTTATTGAGTGACTGTTTATCTCAGAGTAGGCAAAAGTTTTTTCTATTTGTTCTACCTTCCATATGTCTGCTCCAGTAGAAACTGAAAGATGTAAGTTTTCCTGGAAGCTTACAGTCAGTCAACAAAGAGGACATTTAGGGCAATATTTCAAAAATTGAAGATAATATTCTCACAGAAACACATATCACTAATCTGGCTATTAATGGTATTAGTATAATAAAACTGGGACAAGTATATCTCCTCACCCCCCCCTTCCAGATGGATGAATAGATGGATTAATAATATAAATTAGAACTGCTGAGCTCTACTCAGCATTCACTCACATGCTGTGTAATCTGAAATATTTATAACTTCACAGTGTAACCATGGCTAGAAATCCTTTAAATTTGAGGGTTTAAAAAATTATGTTGTTGCATATGGTTTGCAAATGTGTGGAAGAACCAGTAATATGTATATAATCTCTCACAAAGCTAATTTATAAAGTTAATTAAGAAAGCTTTAATTCAGGAAAAAATGAGCACTAGGTGACTTAATGAACAAATCCAAAATTAATACACAAACTGACCTACAATTTTAATCTTCACGATTCTGGTTGTCTACTGGTTGTGTTTAGAATGGTAAAGAGGTTTAAAGTACAATATTGGATTTATTAAAGAGGCATTTTCTCTGAGAAAGCCACCTCTGTGTTATTGCAGATAGTGTGCCACAATTCAATCTTCTCTGCTCTTAAATTTTAAGAGCTTGACTTCTTACTTTGTTGCAAAGTGTGAGTTCTGACTGCTTATCTAAGGAAGCTAAAATATATACCATGTGGTACAAAACACTATTACACAGAGACCGTTTGATCAGGTACCAGATTAAAATGCAAATCAAAGTAGACCTAGCCTTATTATAGATGAAATGCAATCTCTTACTTTTTTTTTTAAAGACTCATGAACTTCAGAAGTTGTTAGAGTGAAAAATTCTAAATTATTGAAAAACTTCCCCTTTTTTCCTGACAGTTGTATTAATGACTGTTCGTGTAGACCTTGGCTTTACTGGCTTCATAATGTTTCCTACTACATTGGGAATTGGGTTGTGAAATATTTCATGAATGCAATAATTCTTAGTAATAGAAGACCTTGTTGGAGTCTTATCATTTGAAAGTTTTGTGATTTTTTTTGTTTGTTTTTGAAGATAATCTTCAAAGCAGGCTGTTAGACTTGACAGCATCCCTCGGAACAAAATCTATTAACTGATATAAGTGATTTGTTTGCTCCTCATTTATAGCTAATTATACAGTTACATGTCCCTTTGTCTCTTTAAGTCAACACTTCACAAAAAACAGCAGTGATGTTTCATTTGTGCTCTATTCATTAATGCATGAAAAGTACAATTAATTTTGCAAATTTAACATTGGAAATCATTGAAAAAAAAAGTATTTTTAGGACATTGCAATCAACCCAGATGAAAACCTAACCCTACATTAACATTATATTTCCATCCAAAGAGGCTAATAAAGTCTGGTACAGCGAAAATTTTGTGCTTCTGCAAGGCCTTCCTCAGAAAAATCAGACATTTATTAAGGTTTGTGGGGGAGTTTTTAGCTTTAACATAAACAAGACCTGTAAGATTTATTAAAAATTCTCAGCTATACACTATTCACCAGAAAATAATTACAGAAAACAAGCAAACAAACAAAAAAACATTTGGCAGTTTTCCCAACTAAGAGCTCTAAAAACTTGATAATGCTGATAACCCAAGATAAACTTTCCATCCAATAACCAGGGCAGAAGTCAAAGCTGACCACATTTGATGGGGAATCAGTTGGATGTTAAACATAAGATACTTCCAAGGTATCAGTCTGGTAATCTAAGGGAATGTAAGGGTACATTTGTATGACCATATAGGTTGTTCCAATCACATTTAAACACCTCTAAAGAAGGGTGGCAAAACTCAAATATCTTTGCTATATTTTCAAGTTTGAAAATGGGTGACTATTCACATAGTCTTAATTTGAGATTGATTTCAAGAAGTGGAAATTCCAGTTTGAATTTGAAGTTTGAAATTTATTGATGTGTTCTTCCACTTAGCATTCCATTCACTGCTCCCTTTCTTAAACTTCATGGCCTCTTTTTTTCTATATTGTCCTTTGAGGATGATTTATGCATTTTCTGTCTTTTTATCCCCTAGCTCCAGATTTAAACTTAGTAAGAAGAAGGTAAGTAATAAGAACTCTGGAGACTACCTGGGGCAATGTTAATTTGTTCTTAGTTAATAAAAGTTTGACTCATTCTTTTCTCCTATTTCTCCTCTCCTTTGCACTCTTCTTGCCCTCCAAACGATGACAGGGAAGGAAACTGAAGAAGCTGGCCTTTCTATTTTATGTAATTTTGAAGATACTAACAATTAGGCCTAACTCATTTGTAATTCATCAAGATTTTACTTAGGAAGAATGCCTACATGTAAAATGTCTTTAATGGGCTTGAAAAGTTTGTTGAAATCATCCTTATCTTGAATTCGTACAACATAGCTGACAATTTTAATTTCCTTTGAAACCAGTGCTCCATTATTTTTCCCTTGGGGAATATTCAAATGGGATTTTTTTTCTATTACAAATATGGTTTCTAAAATTTTTATTTACAGCTTTATTGAGATACAATTCACAAATAATAAAATTCACTCCCTTTAAAGTATATGATCCAGTGGTTTTTAAAAAACATATTCACTTTTGAAACCATCACCACTATCTAATTTTTGTTTTTGAATTTCAAAATGTTATTTACAAGTGACATGAATTTTAGAAGCTTTCATAAAGATAGTATTTTATTTTAGTAATAATTTCTTCTTTGTTATACAGAAAATAGAATAACACCTTAGAACATTGAGCTATAATTGGCAACATTATATTGCCTAAATTATAGAATAGTCTATTAAATCTGGAGAGATACTGTTAGACTTCTAGGATAGTACAATTTTTAAGAATATTCGGTATTGCAGGAGTTGTCCTTTTTTAAGATATCTGATTAAGTTTTTACTTAAATTCCTCTGAGTTACTGTACATCACAATATTAGTTTCATGTATAGAATTCAGTGATTCATCACCTAATCAGTGCTCAACACAACAAGGGCACTCCTTAATCCCCACCACCAATTTAATCCATCCTCCTCTCTAGTAACCATAATTTTGTTTTCTATAGTTAAAAGTCTGTTTCTTGGCTTGCCTTTCTTTTTTTCCCTTCATGTTCGCTTGTTTTGTTTCTTAAATTCCACATGTGAGGGGAATCATATACTATTTTTCTTTGACTAATTTATTTTGCTTAGCATACTACTCTCTAGCTCCATTCATGTTATTGCAAATGGCATGATTTCATTCTTTTTTATGGCTTAGTAGTATTCCATTTCATAAACCATGCATACATGCACATAGAGATGTATACATGCAGGACTTGTCCTTTAGTGCATAGGAATATAGTGCATATCAGGTGATGAATACGAATTTGGAGCCCTTGATAGCCCTAATGCTTTATCAAATATAGCATGTTTAATAATTTGCATCTAGTCCCACTTGTGATTTGTCATCTCTGTTTCCTCTGGAATGACACTGAACTAATTTCATCAATAACAACTTGATAGACTGAATAGAAGCAGTAGACATAGGCTGTCAATCTTTAACAAGTATCACAGATTTGTAGGGTGGTTGATAAAATGGTTCAAAGATGCAGTTAACCATTATTCTTTTCATAATAGTCGGCACTGTGAGCTGTAGTAGTTCGGTCACTACTAAATGTAATACAGAGTTCAGAAGTCTTTTTCTTAGTTCATACTGAGAAACATTCTCTAAAGAGAAGAATATTGGCAGATACATATGGATGTGTTACTAAGACATCATATTAATAGATGGGTTTTTATATATGGCTTAATGTGAGAGTATTTCACATGTGGGACCAGTGTGGTCAAGAAAAATGCAGTCATAATGAAACAGTGGAAAATGTACTAAATAAGCAACAATACTACACTAATCGGTGTGACTGATAAAATAAGTGAAGTCATAACAATAACTATAGTAATTCAGCATTGCGCGTTAGGCATTTTTGCATGATTGTAACATTTAGACAGCACACGGCCCTGCAAGGTAAACATTAGTATTCTCCTTTTAGTGATGAGAAAACCAAAGATTAAAGTTTGTGACTTGGGCTCCATCATGGCTCAGCCAGTTAAGCATCTACTAGGGTCCTGGGATTGAGACCTATGTCAGGCTCCCTGTTCAGTGGGGAACCTTCTTCCCCCTCTCCTCCCTGCCTGTGCTCTTTCTTACTATCTCTGTCTCTTTCTTGCTAAAATAAATTTTAAAAATCTTAAAAAAAAAATAAAGCCTGTGACTTGACTAAGGTCACCCAGGAAGTGATTGTAGAATCAGGATTATAAATTCAGGTCTATTTTATTCCAGGATTGGGGTTCTTAAGACACCTTTAAAGCAATGGACTTGGTAGAGGTCATTTGGTGAGTCCTGGAAACGTGGAGTCATGTAAGGGTTTAGGTATTCATGCCATGGTCATGTGTTTCTTTGATAAATTTTTCTGGTTTTGTTAATGACTCCTCTCTTGTCTCCACAAATTTAGGAAATAATTTTATATATCAAATAAGTCCATCCCACACATTTTGTTTTTTATATTCGTTGAGTTATGTGTTTAACTTCCATGTGGCCTTTTGGTTCATGGAGCATTTTCAAGAAAAACATTTTTCCTTTATTCACCATCTGCATTATAGTTCAGCCTATTTACAACACTGTAGTCACTTAAATTTGAAGAGTAAACAAAACTACATTTTTCAATAGATCACCCATAAGATTTATGTTCCCCTGTATATTTCCCCCTTTGGAGTTTAAATAGGTTAAGAAGTTGGGAATGTCCAATTTTAGCTTCCAATGACCAAACAGCTGTTTTTTCATAGGATAAACACGGCTAAATAGGTTCAAAAGATGGGGAATATTTTTACTGAGACTCAGTTAGTCAGGGGTAGAAATGGGGAATGAATTATATTTAATTCAAGAAAATCATTTTTCTCTTGTATTTCAGTTTCCTTTTATTACCCATCCCTGAAATCAGTGGATGTGAGAATGAGCAAGTGCAAATAAATCCGGCTTTTAGGACTGCAAAAAATGATTATGTTCACCCTTTGGAATGACATAAACGTGATTAGAGTTTATTAATATTTCATTTAAAACACAGGTAAACCTCCACTACTGATAAATTTTACAGTTGGGTACAATATTGAAGGTTCTAAAGATTGCAGGTGCCTGATATTTCAATGAGGAATACAAATAGTGACTTATTTCATTTTTTAGTACTGCCCATTTCATTTGAAATCTGTATGGCTTAAAAATACTTCCAGATACTATATCCAAAAAAATTTAATCACTTTAAGATTCACAGAACAACATTTCAAGGGCAGTGCTTTGAGTTTTGAATGTTGAGAATTCTGAACACTGTTTTATCACACTTCCATGCAGTTGGAAAAATATCGTGATGAATCTAGTTTATATTTTCATGCTTTAAATTCATAAATATTGCCAAGTTCATAATTCAGTTAAAATCTAAAGTGTGTATTCAACAATTTTGAATTTGCTGATTTTTCCATTAGCATTAAACAGCTGTTCTCCATTTCCACTAAGGATAAGACCAGAAAGAACAACACTTGCAGCATGAAGGATATAGACGAGCATTAGCAAAATCCTCCTATCAGCTTGGTGAGATGCTAGACAATGTTATCAAGGGAGTTGTTAGTCATCCATGCCAGAGATTTTAAAGAAGTCAATGGTATTTATGGGAATGCATTTGGTGTGGTTTTCAATCCAAAACAAAAAGAAGAGTGTAATAATTTCTAAATTTTTTTTGGCCTTATAATTCTATGTACATTTTATTATAATAAATATCTTGCTTATCTGCAGCATGTCATCATCAGAAGTGGGAAACCTATTTCAGGACAGCAAATGCATTAACCTATGCAGCTATTTGAATACACCAACACTGGGTAATTAAGAAGCCGTTTTGAGGAAGGAAATGTCCAACTCCAGATCTTAACCCCAATTGCTTACTAGATACTTTCACCAAAACACATGCATGTCTTATAGGCACCTCAAAACCCAAAAGGGTTTTTCAAAACTAAAATTATTTATAGTATTCTTAAATCTATTGTTCATCTTGTGTTGATGTTTTTTTATCCAACAGCCTCAGAGAGAAAGGTGAGCCATACATGATGTTGTCCCATCATTATTTCCCTCATCCGAAATTTTCACCCGTTTCATTAACTCTGATATACTTCCAGAAATATATCAAGTCAGTCCCTTCCTTTTCATACCCAGTGCCACTGCTTCCCTTTAGTAACATGGTATGTTTCTTTCTTTCTTTCTTTCTTTTTTTTTTAGATTTCATTTATTTATTAGAGAGAGAGAGCACTAGCACTCATGAGTGGGAGGGAGGGGGAGAAGGAGAGAGAGTAGTAGACTCTCTGCTGAGCAGGGACCCCCTGACATGGGGCTTGATCCCAGGACCCTGAGATCATGACCTGAGCCAAAGGCAGACACTCAACAGACCGAGCCACCCAGGCACCTCTAGCATGGTGTATTTCACCTAGAATATTACTGCACGAGTTTCTGAGAATTTTCCCTCTTCCACACTTACCTCTTCAAGGTAGTTCTCTACATTTCTTCTAAAGTGACCTTTCCAATGTATGAATTTCTTTGTCTCTTTGCTGCTTAAATCCTGGTAGTAGTGGCTCCCACATGGATGTATAAGATAAAGTTAAAAATCCCAATTATGAGTTACAAAAATTCCTTTCTTGGTCTAGTCCTTGACAATATCTGGTGCCATCTCCCACTCTTCTCTATATAAAATTCACTCACCCAGTAAGAACACCTAATTTTCTTTCAAGGGGTCTGCTTTTTTTAGCCAATGCTTTCTGTCTGGATCTTTTTATTTGCCTGCCCAACTAACCATTTTCAAATATAATCTCTAGGGTAACCCACTTGCCTTGCTCCTGTTTTATGCTTACATGGTAACTGCCTCTGTGATACTACATCATATTGCCATTACCACTTGTCTGTCCTTCTCACTAGACTGAACTTCATGGGGCATAGAGACAGTTAATATATACATCATATTTGTTTCTCCAGCACCTTGATAGATCTAGCACAGAGCTGAAGTTTAAAATGCTTATTAATATTGTTATCCATCAAGTAGAATTTGTCCAGATGTTGGAAGGAGCTAAATTACACTTACTCTGGTTTCATTTAGTTGCACAGCTCTAAGTTGTATGTTAATATTTACCCTTGTGCAAATGGTCAGCTTGAAGAAAAAATTGGCCCCATTGTAGCAAAACTTTTCCAGGTAAAGCTATGAATTGAGCTAGTTTCTTCCAGGTAGTGCTTGGCTCTGGTTTTAGACATGACTCACTAAAGACTAGTCTATCTCTAGCAAGCTAAGCAATGAACTTTTCTGGAGTAACTTGTCAAAAATTCTAACAGAAAACATTTTAGAATGTATGAAGACAAATAGAGAATTAAAGTTTCTTACTACTCTACACATCTCAATTTTGAATTATATTGTATTTTTCAGCTTTATTGAGATATGATTGACAAATAAAATTATAATACATTTAAAGGGCATAACATGATGATTTGATATGCCTACTTTGCAAAAAGTTTCCCACCATTGAGTTACTTAACACATCCATAACCTCACATATTGACCTTTTGTGTGTGTGTGTGGTGAAAAAATTTAAGTTCTATTCTCTTAGCAAATTTTGATTATGCAATATTATCAACTATAGTAACCATTTTATACATTATATTCTCAGACTTGTTCATCTTAAAACTGAAAGCTTGTAGCCTTTTTCTGGCCTATCCTATTCCCTTACCCACCCCTGCATCTATTTCTATGAGTTTGACTTTCTCGCTCTTCATTCTTTCCATCTTCCTTCCTTCCTCCCTCCCCTCCTTCCTTTTCTCCCCCTAAGATCCCATGTATAAGTGATACCATGAAGTTATTTTTTTTCTCTGTCTGACTTATTTCATTTAGCGTAACACTTTTGAGGTTAATCCATGTTGCTGCAAGTGAAAGGATTTTCTCCTTTTTAAGGTCAAATAATATTCCATCTCTCTCTCTCTCTCTCCCCCTCACACACACACACATACACACACACATACATGCACACACACACACACACACACAAACACACACACCCCACATTTTCTTGATCCATTCATGTGCTGACAGACACACTTAGATTGTTTCCATACCTTGGCTAATGTGAATAATGATGCAATAAACATGGAATATAGATACCTCTTTGAGATTGTGGTTTTGTTTCCTTTGGGTGTATACTCAAAAGTGGGATTGCTGTATCACATGGTGGTTCTATTTTTAACTGTTTGAGGAAGCTTCATACTGTTTTCCATAATAGTGGTACCAGTTTACATTTCCATCAATAGTATACAAAAATTCTCTTTTCTTCACATCCTTGGCAGCAATTGGTATCTTTTGTTTTTTTGATGATACTAGCCACCCTAGTAGGTGTAAGGTGGTATACCATTGTGGTTTTGGTCTGCATTTCCCTGTTGATGAGTGATTTTGTACACCTTTTCATGTACCTGTTGGTTATTTGTATATCTTCTTGGGTAAAATGTTGATTCAGGTCCTTTGTTCATTTCTTAATTTTTTTTAATTTTTATTTTTGCCATTGAGTTATGTGAGTTCCTTGTATATTTTGAATATTAACTCCTTATTGGATATGTGGTTTTCAAATATTTTCTCCTATTTCATAGGTCATCTTTTCATTTTGTTGATGGTATCTTTTGCTATGTGGAAGCTTATGTTGTACTCCTACTTGTTGGCTTTCGCTTTTGGTTTCAAATCCAAAAACTCATTGTCAAGACTGGTGTGAAGGAGCTTACCCCTATATTTTCGTCTAGGAGTTTCATGGTTCTAGGTCTTACATGCTTATCTTTAATACATTTTGACTTGATTTTTGTGAGTGGTATGAGAGAGGGGTCCAGTTTCATTCTTTTGCTTGTGGCTGTCCAGTTTTCCCAACACTATTGAAGACACAGTCCTTTTCCTCATTGTATAATCTAAATCATTATAACTTTCTTTTTAAAAATAAGTTTTTAACATGAAGCTGATATAACTAAACTATATAGTTAATTTATGAACCAGTGGCCCATGGCCTAAAAAAAAATTAATCTATAAAAAGTCAGATTTTACCAAAGTAAAAATTATAATAAAATTGGGGAAAAAGCGATTCATGGAGTTATTTTGCAAACTACTTATGCTTATTTTCATTAAATGCATTTGTTCCTCTAATAATAGGAAGGGATTTTGAAATTTTGGTAGGTTAATAAACCCCAAAAGGTCATTTGCACCTTTTTGTAGCAATCCTCTAGATAGTCTAATGAATTTTCCTTATTTAAAACAACAACCAAGTAATTAATCTCACTGTAGTGTAGCATCTCTGATGAATTGTGTTAGTCTCTGCTAGATCATGGTCAGTGCTGAGTTGCTGGCTACCTCAGGAGGAGTCCGTTTCTTTTGAGTTTCATAAGATGTTTGCTCACGCTGAGTTATCATTTCGCTCAAATTTACCCTCTGGAGCTCCACAGAGTAAACATATTCCTTCTCTAATATGGTAGGGATCAAGTGTCCCCTAAGTTTCTTTTCCTCACACTAAACATTGTGGAATTTTAGGCTTACTCACAATCTTGGTTGCCTGCTTCTGGAAATAGTTTTTAAAATGTGGCACAAAGAGTTGCATATGATAATGCAGATGTGATTGGACTATCTTATGGTAGGACTTTGCAACTCATGATCTGGATACACTATATATGTAATTGGAGCATAATTTTGGATTAATAGTTGGTGATAACGTGAGAATTTAAAAATAAATATCTGAATGCAACTTGATTTATGTATGGATATGTAGGTCACTGTTACTCAGTTATTTGAAGCACTTTCACACTTTCTTACAGTTTTTTTCCTTAAATCTGAAACTAATTAATTTCCACTGTTCCAAGTTCTGACTGTTTTAATCTGCTTCATAAGCTCTCTTTAAAACTCCATACCCTTTTTTAAAAAAAGATTTTATTTATTTATTTGACAGACAGAGATCACAAGTAGGCAGAGAGGCAAGCAGAGAGAGAGGGGGAAGCAGGCTCCCTGCTGAGCAGAGAGCCCCATGCGGGACTTGATCCCAGGACCCTGAGATCATGACCCGAGCAGAAGGCAGAGGCTTAACCCACTGAGCCACCAGGCACCCCCATACCCTTTTTTGATAAACCTTCCCTCCCCACTTTACCAGTGTTCAAGACATTTTAGAACAGTCTGAAGTATTCCTGCTGAGTTAGCACTTAGTAAAAACTTTCCCATTATGGTATCAACAACCTCTAAAGGAGTAAATAAGAAGCTTAAGCAAAAAGGAATTTAAATGTCCAATAACAGTAAGCAAATAGCTGCCATATAAAGAAGTATTATGAGGAGAAGAGAATTTTGCTTTCTAATTAAAAATAGAGTGAAGGTAGCTTCTTAGGTTTAAAAAAAGTGTCATAAGGCCATTTAATTCTTGTTTTGGAGATGCACTTTTAATTGAAATGTAGTTGACATACACTATTATAGTAGTTTTAGGTATACAGTCATAGTGATTAGAGAATTACATACATTATAAAATACCGTAAGTATAGTTGCCATCTGTAATAATACATTATTACAATATCATTGACTCTATTTCCTGTGCTATATATATATATATATATATATATATATATATATTTAATTCTCTCTTGGAAATTTGATTGGTCCTGGGGAAAAGAAGGCAGGCAGCTCCTGCTTTCTGCTGAGGGTGCCACAAACCCTCACTATTTCCAGTTGCCATTAACAGGGAGGTTCTCATGATTAGAGGAGGCCAGGAAGGCCTTGAGCTTGGGCTGGGTGCTGTGGCGCCCAGGTAGGCTGAGATCCGGGGCATGAGTCCAGGCAACTGACGGTCAGGACCTGGTGAGTCAGCAATGAGTCCAGCAGGTTGAAGTCTGGAAAGGAAATCTTTTGCCCATGATGAAGTCCTCATCCCCCTCGTTCTGGGACAGTATGGTCTCAAAGGTCTTCAGGTACCCAGTAGTGCCTTCACTTACTCCTATTTGTCTGACTCCTAGTTTGTATAGATGAGGATGAGGTATTTGCAGGGGATATTCTCCATGCCATCATTCACCATGTGCACCAGAACCCCCTCCCACTGGTCCTTCCCAGAAAGCCTAAGGGAGTAGCCTGGATATCACAAGATGGCATTGGACTGGTACAAGGTCTCCATCCTGGAGCTTGGGAAGTTGCCCATAGAGACAAGGGGCCTTGCGTGAGCCCTTCAGCCCTGTCTCCACGGTCACCACCTCCTTCTTCAGGCTCTGGCTCTGGTGAGTCAGCAGCATACACATAGCTGAGAACAGGGAAGCAGGTGATGGAGTAGGGCAGCGTGGTTACTGTGCAGATGGTGGTGGCAGAGCTTTTATGTTATACTTTTTATCCCCATGGCTTATTTATTTTATAACTGCAAGTTGGTACCTCTTGATTCCCTACACCTGTCTCACCCATAACCTCCATCCTCCTTCCCTCTGGCAACTACCAGCTGAGGAAGTTTTAAGTAGAAACGTGTTGCTGATTTAATAATTAATTTTAAAAGTATAATGCCTGTGTTTGTATCCTTCACAGAAAATATTCTATGACTCTCTGTACTTCCCATATTATTTCAATTTTGATGATAAAGTTTCTGGCAAATTTCTATCCATGAGACACTTATTATTATTATTTTTTGAATATTTATTTACTCGACAGAGAAGAAAGCATGAGCAGGGTGAGGGGCAGAGGTATAGGGTGAGGGAGAAGCAGACTCCTCACTGAGCATTGAGCCCCACAACACAGGGCTCCATCCCAGGATTTTGGGATCATGCCCTGAGCCAAAGGTAGCGAATTAGCTGACTCAGCCACCCAGCCTCCCAAAACACCTCTTATTTGTTAAGAGATATGGTTTTATATGAAAATCTGAACGACTAAGTAAAAAAGTATATCAATGTGATTATTTGCCTTTTCAGACAATTCACAATTTACATACTTCCTGTTGTTTTTAAAATTTTATTTATTTGTTCTTCCAAGTTCTTATTTAAATTCCATTTCCCTCCCACTCCTCCCCTTCCTTTCTCTCTCTCTCTCTTTTCTTTCTTCTTTCCTTCTTTCAAGATTTTTAGGTAATATCTCCACCCAGTATGAGGCTTTAACTCACAACTCTGTGATCAGGAGTCACATGCTCTATTGACCTAGCCAGCCAGGAGCCCTCTCTTGATTTTTTAAAAAGATTTAATTTATTTATTTCACACACACACACACACACACACACACACACAGATCACAAGTAGGTAGAGGCAGACAGAGAGAGGGGGGGAGTTAAGCAGGCTCCCCGCTGAGCAGAGAGCCCGATGTGGGGCTCGATCCCAGGACCCTGAGATCATGACCTGAGCCGAAGGCAGAGGCTTAACCCACTGAGCCACCCAGGCGCTCCCCCCACCTTGATTTTTTAAAGTGAGAAATAATAAAAATAAAAATTTCTCTGCTTTTAGTTGCACATTTACTGCACAAACGAAGGAATACCTGCATGAGATTTGTATTCATTAAGGAAAAGCCTGTTCTTACCAATTACTGTTAGCTCTATTTAAACTCTGGGTAAATTTTTCTAAGTTCTAAGAATATAGTGGACAGAAAAACCAGATTTTCTGTTAATTGAAAATGTCTTTGTAAAAACTTCAGTAATGAAAATATTAAGAGTAATGTCTACTTTTATTGAACTATGCTATTAAAAATGTCTTGCTCTGTTTGTAACTTGCCTTGTACTTTTCATATTTGAGTTTTTCAAGTTCATTAACACATCAGTGGGAAATTGAATTTAAAGACCATTTTTCACAAAGCACTTTTTATTATTTTCCTGGCAGTTCTAAAATGAAATGTGAACTTTGGTAATGTTAAAATATCAAAACATGTAATTTTTCTCCAGCATACAATTGGAGGACTTTAATCTTTATTTTTCTCTAATTGACATGTGACAAATCTGTTTATTGCAAGCATTTTCTACTACATGGGAAAATTGTTAACCTGTGGGAGTGACAGATGATTCTGAGAATATAACTTTAATCATTATTTCTTTTGTCACCAAGTATGAAGACTCCATTAGATAATGGAAGTTCTTTTTGTGATATTTCATTCTGTCAGTGTTTCCATGATAACCTCTTACATAATAAAATTCAAGTTTATTAACTGCATATGTTTACTGTAAGTTAATGTTTCTCCTAAAAGAAAGCTTTTGTAATTATATTTCAACTTTTCATTGAAATGGGGTTTCATTGTACTGATATTTCTCCCATATGTTTGTAAGGGTTACTTCACTTATTCCCGGGATCAAAACATTTTCTGGTAAATTCTTTTAAGATCATAAATACTACCCTGATTTCTATATTGTTGATTACAAGCTAGTCTTATAAATTTGTGGATACTTTGCTTATGATTAAATGAAGATTGATTAATTATGACTACATATGCAAGCCACATAAACAGTCCTTTTGTGTGCACAGGTTGGAAACAAATGTTGATTATATTTCGTTTTTTAAATGACTCCAGTTTTCATCTTTCAGTTCCCCATCCTTCTCCAAAACACACACTTTGAAATATCCATGATTATGGTTGTTCTCAAATCTGAAAGTGTTCAGACTTCCAGATTCTACTCTTCTTAGGTAATGGGTATTTTTCATAGCACATAAAGAATTTACTGCTAGTAATTTAAAATTTTTAAATTTCACAGGATACTGTGAAACACAAAACAAATTCCTAGTACTCAATAATTTTTATGCAGTAGAGAATTGGGCTCTGGATTGACAAAACAGTAATCCTTCTTTTAACAAGACTCAAAGTAACTTAATTATCGAGTAGCCTGAATTTTCTGTTCTCTTCCAGAAAAGTGAACTTAAGTAAAAGGAAAATTTTTGCTGAATATTTTGGGGTCAATTAATATTCAATTAAATATTATCTAAACTTTCTACAAGCATAGAACTCTGCCAACAATTCTAAATTGAGCTTTTACCTATAAAGTGAAAGTAGAGAGCTAGATCTTAAGTTGAACGGTTGTCAAATGTTGGTGTAGGTAATGTGATAGTTACTACAGACTGATATTATTTATGGAGATTGAGGAAACTTGAAAATATGACCTGAAATATGGGTATTGGTTTCTAGAAGGTAGGGAAAAAGAAGGTATTCCAATGGAGTATAATGGTACAAATGGGCTGACTGGTCAAGACGCAAGGATAGAATTAGGATACAGGTTTGGCAAGATCAAGGGATTTTTTAAAAATTAGGTTGTATTAGTCACCATACAGTACATCATTAGTTTTTGATGTAGTATTCCAAGATTCATCATTTGCATATAACACCCAATGCTCCATGCAATCTGTGCCCTCCTTAATACGCATCCCCCCAACCCTCCTCCTCTCTAAAATCCTCAGTTTGCTTTCCAGAGTCCATAGTCTCTCATGATTCATCTCCCCCTTTGATTCCCCCAAACCCTTCATTTTTCCCTTCCTTCTCCTAATGTCCTCCATGCTATTCCTTATGTTCCACATATAAGTGAAACCATATGATAATTGTCTTTCTCTGACTTATATCACTTAGCATAATCTCCTCCAGTTCCACCACATTGATGCAAATATTGGATATTCATCCTCTCTGATGGCTGAGTGATATTCCATTGTATATATGGACTACATCTTCTTTATCCATTCATCTACTGAAGGGCATTTTTGCTCCTTCCACAGTTTGGCTATCATGGACGTTGCTGCTATGAACACTGAGGTGCATGTGGCCCTTCTTTTCACTATGTCTGTATCTTTGGGGTAAATACCCAGTAGTGCAATTGCAGGGTCATAGGGTAGCTCTATTTTTAAATTTTGAGGAAACTTCACACTGTTTTCCAAAGTGACTGTACCAATTTGCATTTCTACCAACAGTGTAAGAGGGTTCCCCTTTCTCCACAACCTCTCCAACATTCGTTGTTTCTTGCCTTGTCAATTTTTGCCATTCTAACTGGTGTAAGGTGGTATTTCAATGTGGTTTTGATTTGAATTTCCCTGATAGTTAATGATGTTGAACATTTTTTCATGTATCTGTTATCCTTTTGTATGTCTTCTTTGGAGACGTGTCTATTCATGTCTTCTGCCCATTTTTTGACTTGAGTATTTGTTTTTTGGTTGTTAAGTTTGAGAAATTCTTTATACATCTTGGATACTAGCCCTTTAACTGTAGAGTCATTTGCAAATATCTCCTTCCATTCTGTGGGTTGCCTCTTTGTTTTGTTGACTCTTTCTTTTGCTGTGCAGAAGCTTTTTATCTTGATGAAGTCCCAAAAGTTCATTTTAGCTTTTGTTTCCCTTGCCTTTGGAGATGTGTCTTGAAAGAAGTTGCTGTGGCCAACGTCGAAGAGGTTACTATCTATGTTATCCTTCAGGATTTTGGTAGATTCCTGTCTCACACTGAGGTCTTTCATCCATTTAGAGTTCATCTTTGTGTATGGTGTAAGAGAATGGTCTAGTTTCATTTTTCTGCATGTGGCTGTCCAATTTTCCCAGCACCATTTATTGAAGAGACTGTCTTCTTTCTTCTTTTTTTCTTTTAAAGATTTCATATATTCATTTGATAGAGAAAGAAACAATGACAGAGGGAACACAAGCAGGGGGAGTGGGAGAGGGAGAAGCAGGCTCCCTGCTGAGCAGGGACCTTGATGTGGGGTTTGATCCCAGGACCCTGGGATCATGACCTGAGGCAAAGGCAGACACTTAACGAATGAGCCACCGAGGAGCCTGAGACTATCTTTTTTCCACTGGATATTTTTTCCTGCTTTGTTGAAGATTAGTTGATCATAGAGTTGAGGGTCCATATCTGGGCTCTCTATTCTGTTCCATTGATCTATGCTAGACCAAAGGAATCTTTTTTTTTTTTTTTTTTTTTTTTAAAGATTTTATTTATTTATTTGACAGAGAGAAATCACAAGTAGGTAGAGAGGCAGGCAGAGAGAGAGAGGAGGAAGCAGGCTCCCTGCCGAGCAGAGAGCCCGATGCGGGATTCGATCCCAGGACCCTGAGATCATGACCTGAGCCGAAGGCAGCGGCTTAACCACTGAGCCACCCAGGCGCCCCCAAAGGAATCTTATATTAGAGCAAGGTACAGATGCATACAGCCATCAATCAGGTTGTGCTCCCAAAAGATTAATGTTGTAACATTGTATACAATGAACCACAGGTGAAGAGTGAAGACAAATGGATCAGCCAATTAGAATACTCTGTATTTCTTCTGGAAATATGAAAATATCCAAGAACTGGCTGTTAAGAAGCAATGGCAATTTAAAGGATGGTATGGGATTGATTATGACTTGAGAACTGGTTCTGAAAACCAAGGAAGAAATAACCAAAGACATGCAATATTCAGCATCTAAGTGATTGTATGCTGTGCTTTTGGGGCAGCATGGCAAAGTGGCTAAGAATGTGGGCTCTATGTTTAAAGTACCCTAGTTCTAAGAATGTCCTCAACTGTAAAAGGTGGTTTATTGGAAGGCCTACCTTATATAAAGTCTGAAATGAATCAATATGTATTATGTTCCCAGAAGAGAGGGTGATTGGCAAAATTATTAACTTGCTGACAGAAATCAGAAAGTTCTACAAGACCCTTCACTGTGTGAATGTGAACTAACATATCTCAGAAAGCTTTATAACTACAAGGCCTCCATAAAACATCTTTTCTTCTATTGTTTCTTAATCAGAAATTAATTCAGAGCACCCTATTCTCTTAGCTTCCCACTAAAATTAAGTTATTTGAATTGCTTCATAAATCGTGCTTCCTGTTACGTCATTGTATTTCTCTGTACCATACTGATGAGTAGTTGTAAGTGTACCTGTAGCTAACCTTTATGAGTGAAGGACACCTGGGCATAAACAGTCCCAAGGCAGTATGCCATGTTCTGAATCAGACTTGGCTTATGTGACTCTGGGAAGGCAATTTTCCTCATTTTATGTGAGGCCTGTTGATATTAGTGCAGTTTATTTGCCTGTAGAGTCAATTTACATTGCCAAAAGATAAGTTTGACACTTTCATTTGTACTGACGCAGCCAATGAATATAAATTTTTTTTGTTGTTGTTCTGCATCACCTAGTCTCCTTGATGCAAAGTCGCTCAGTAAAGGAGATTTTTTCTCAATCAATTTTCTATCTGCAAGCAAACATCCACCCAATCAGTGGGAGCCTTCCTGCTCTCGCAACAGATTTATACCCCCTAGGTTTTCACAACGTGGCATGCTTTGCAAGGAAGCCAGAATAAATTAGAAAACTTTAGGGGCCACCCAAATAGCCGTGTTTTCCAGTCTGGATACCAGAATGATTGCTGCTGAATATTTTTCTCCTTCCACATCAATAATTCATTTCACACATAAACACAAGATGTTCATAGGAGATCTTTTTGAGAACCTTGAGTTGAGACCATTTTTTTTTTTTTTTTACAGAAATGTTACAACTCTAAATTTTTGCTTACTCCTCTTATGCTTCCATGCATTAAAGCAAGATCTGGGAAAACACTAGGAATGAGATTGGCTTTCAAAACCTGAATCTTTCATTTAGAAAACCACAGAGCTACATATGAATGTAAAATATGAAAAAGACTTTATATGAGAGAAACCAACTGTACTTTCTGAGTTACATAATCCACAAGACTCCAGCTGTTTTCATGTAATGTTTTGTCTTATATACATCTTACTTTCTTATTGCATCCAGTAGTCTTTCTCAGCATTTCATGATGGATAAATATTAGTCTAAAATATCTTTGAAAACTAACGTCCATCCAAATGCATATATATACTACTTATCAAGTTTTGAGTATTAATTAGTGACAACCATTGTAGTGACTTAAATTTATTCTATGAGACCGTGACTCAGGATAGGGTTCTTATCCCTGAGACGCTGAGATAATGTTGATGTTACCATCAGACTACATCTTTGCTTTATCTATGCAAACAATTTTGTAGCCTAGTGTATTACGTCAAACCCACAGTGTTCTTGTCGATATAGGAATTTCACATTGGATTTCTTTGTTGCTAACATAAGGGAATATTCTTTTTTAAAAAATCTTTTTTATTTTTATTAACATATAATGTATTATTAGCCTCAGAGGTACAGGCCAAGTTTACACACTTCACAGCACTCACCACAGCACATACCCTCCCCAATGTCCATAACCCCCCCATCCCCCTACCCGCCCCCCCCCCCGCAACCCTCAGTTTGTTTTGTGAGGTTAAGAGTCTCCTATGGTTTTTATCCCTCCCAATCCCATCTTGTTTCATTTTTTCCTTTCCTACCCCCCAAACTCCCCACATTGCCTCTCAAATTCCTCATATCAGGGAGATCATATGATAGTTGTCTTTCTCTGATTGACTTATTTTGCTCAGCATAATACCCTCTAGTTCCATCCTCATCTTCACAAATGGCAAGATTTCATTTCTTTTGATGGCTGCATAGTATTCCATTGTATATATATACCACATCTTCTTTATCCATTCATCTGTTGATGGACATCTAGGTTCTTTCCATAGTTTGGCTATTGTGGACATTGCTGCTATAAACATTTGGGTGCATGTGCCCCTTCGGATCACTACATTTGTATCTTTAGGGTAAATCCCCAGTAGTGCAATTGCTGGTAAGGTAGCTCTATTTTCAACTTTTTGAGGGACCTCCATGCTGTTTTCCAGAGTGGTTGCACGAGCTTGCATTCACCATAAGGGAATGTTCTATTCACAATTTTAATTTATAAAAATTCTAAGGGAAAAGCCATTCAAATAATGGGTGGGCTTTAGCAATGCTGTATTATATACTATTGGTTTGTTAAAATCACTTAAAAGGAACTTCTATTAAGGAAATTCCAGAACTTCCATTATGACATCCGTGCTTTGGTGGAGAAGGAATGCCTGGCTATGGAGCATAATTAAGTTATTATTTATTTATTTGCATATGGAACTTCCCATCATTAAAAAATATAATGATTGATCAACCAAGCCATGAAGAGTCTGTAGGGCCCTCTCAAATTGGTGCTAAAGCAATAAATAATTTGTCTAAGATGGGTGCTTACATTCCAGCAGCACTTTATCTTCCTGGCTGCCACTTCTCTCTCAGTCTATTCCTATGTCCCCATGAGGAGATCATTGTGATCATTTGGCTTAGAAGAACACTCATGTTTGGTTTATAGAAGATTCTGCAATCAGACAGGATGCTATCACAAGGCAGAGGTGGATTACTGTCACATTACAGCTCTACTTGGAAGTCTCCCTAATGGGTAATAAGAAAGAACAATCTTCCATGTGAGCAGAGCTCTGAACTCCAGTGTTTATCTGGAGGCCCAGTTTGCCTTCAGGGCAAAATGGCCTAAGGAATGCATCTACACCAATTCATGGCCTGTAGCTATTAGAATGGATAGCTGGTTAGGAACTTAACAAGAACAAGATTAAATGATTGATGACAAGAATTTTGAGAAAGAGGAATTTGGATGGATCTCTTAGAGTGGTCTCAAATGTGTAGATATTTGTGTTATTTAAAATAACTCCTGAAGGAAAAAATGGCCTTGGTGGTAGGGATGGAAATTATGCCTGTGCTCCATTATATAGAGTTTCCCTCCCCAAGACATTCCTGGCTATCATCATTGTTGTGTCCACAGTCAATCTATAGCAGTGACCGATCCTGATCCCCTCCATTTTAATTAATTAATTAATTAATTAGATCCCCTCCCCCTTTATTTGAAGATGTCAGCTACCTGCCATCATGGTTGTGAGGAGTTGTGGACAGAATTGTCTTCACTGGAATAGAAACTTTTTTTGGACATGGATTTTCCTTCCTTGTTTTCCATATTTCTTTTGTTTGTTTGTTTGTTTGTTTTCCATATTTCTGCCAGCATCACTGTCTGTGAACTTAGTGCACACCCTAGTTACCATCATGATTTGCCATACAGAATTTATGGTGAGAGTGTGTGTCAATGGGCTGACATTCCAAGGATTCCCTCCTTGTATCTTATCACTCAGAATACTATTCCCAAATTTCTATCTATAGTTTTCACTTCTATTTTTCACACCCACTTTTCAGTTTCCTGTCTTTGTTTTGGCTCACGCAGTTCATCTGCCTTCACAGTCTTTATTCCTTATCAAAATTTCTGTATTTTTTGAGACCCACCCCAAGCATTGCACATGTTCCCTAGATTCCCTTTGGAATTTTGCCCATACTTTTGTACTGACACTTACTTTAATCAATATTGTGTTGTAGTCATTTGCATATTTATCTTATTACTTTACAGGATTGGAAATATCATATGGGCAGAAACTAGATCTTATCCTTCCTTATATCAGCTATATATCCTTGTGCCCAGTGGGTACTCAATAAATATTTATCGAATCTAATTGTATCAATAACAAAAAGCTTTGTAATATTGAATGCAGAGATGAGCAAGAAGAGAAACAAGGCAGCCAAGTATTACCTTAGTGTAATATGTGTTTTAACCAGTGCTTATTATATGGCTATATATAAAAATTAGCCCAGAAAAGAGAGAGTCACCGTTTCTTGATTTCATCCACCAAAAGTTATGGGGGAGGCATGAAAATGTGGTAATAGAAACCTTTCTTTATTAAAGTGGCTAAGATTCTCTACATGAAAGAGAAAATATGCACAGAAGGCACTCGGGAACAATTTTTTTCCCAAACTACAAAAAATGCTGTAGAGCTGAAAGGATACATTTTATTCCAAAATTTGCATTAAAATATCTAATGTTTGATATGCAGAAAAAATATTTCTATTCCCCTGGTCATATGAAAGGTTTGTTATTGTAGTTGAATAGATAATATACTCACTGGGTCTATATTCCATCAAGATTAGAACAAAAAGGATTTTTGTTTGTGTTTCTTTTATCTAAGGTTGGAAATTGAGTATGTGATATGGAATAAATGGACTCTCTTGCTGTCTTGGCCTTGATTTCCTATACCTTTTTTGTTATTATGTTCAGATACCCAACATATAGTACATCATTAGGTTTTGATGTAGTTTTCAGTGATTCATTAGCTGCATATAACACCCAATGCTTACCACAACACGTGCTTTCCTTAATACCCATCACCCAGTTGCCCATCCCCCCAGCCCCCCTTGATTTCCTATATCTTAATCACTTTTACTTTTGTGAACCACCAGGGTTTCTGTGAATATATATAATTTCAAAAGTTTTTGTTCTTGAATGCATGTATACAGAAGAAAGCTTTGATCATCAGAACTTAATAAAAAATAAAAACAACTTAAGCTGTCTATAAGATATGCCATAGGTTTATAAGTAGTATACATTACTGTTACAGCTTTATTTAAATATGTCAAAACTTACTTTTGGTACTTTCTTTGATTTATTGAGTATCTGAAAGCAAATGCATTCAGTCACATGAACTCTGGCCAAGTAATACAGCTTCTGCTTCGAAGGTACATCCCTTATAAAAATATAAGCATGAATATTGGATATTATGTGATGAATGGTGTTCAACTACATCATAGATGCATTTCAGCTTAATGGCTTATGGAAGGAATATGCATAAAATTGGGAAGTTCAAGGTACTGGTGAAGCATTAGACTAAGTAAATCACCTCCACTTTCTATGGGAATTACACAAGAGAAAACCATGATCTAAGGGTAATCATACTGTAATTATGGTTTGCATTTTTTTTCCTAAATGAAGAGTTTTACTTAGGAAGAAGGGCATAAAAGTAATAACATGATGTAAATTTGCTACTTAGCCACAAGGAGATGCATAGTTTCAACACAGGAATTCAATTTAGTTGGCCTTTCAGTCAGGCTGGTTGATGGATGATTTGCCCTGTTATTATTCAGAGGTTGAGTGGCACAAATGCACACTTAATTAGCTGGGATTGCCCATTGACATCTATTGAATTAGCAGGTAAAAATTTTTTTTCTGTTGTTTATAGGTTAAACTAAAGATGTTCTGGGGACAGTTTACTTTTGTTTTGTTTTATTTATTTTATTTTTCTTTAATTTGCCATCAAATTAGAAAGTGTAGCTCTGAATCATATGTTCATTTGAAAAATACTGTTGAGCAAGCTGAGGTTCGAATTATTGCCCTAAAATTTATCTTGAATTTACCCTTAGTTTTTTTTTTTTTAAATGAGGCTTACTTTTTGGCCCTAATGCTTCATCTTTATCATAGTTATCGTATCTATCATATCACATTTAGAACAGATTTTTCTTATGTATATGGTGTAATAAGAAATGAAATAAAGATTTAAAACAATTATTTGGATAATTCAGTGTCATAAAATGTGCTTCAAAGAAAAGCAGGATGTGTTAACCATAGTGCTGGTCTGGACAACCTAAATTTCCTGAGATGGTGGCTTGGATTTTCATATGGTCAATCATAATCTTATCTGTTGCTGTTCAATTCATTATTTAGATCATAAGACTAATGAAATGTCACCATGGTTTTAATCTCTATGCAGTTTCTCTCATTAACCCTCTTCATCATCATCAAGTGTTGATTAAGGCCTTACAATCAGATCTTGGAGATAATAGAAAAATACATGGTCTCTGTCCTTCAGCAGCATAGTTAGGGAGACAAGATGTACTTGTAAAAATGTAACAGTCATTGACCATATAAAACTTGCCAATCCAGTGGTGTGAACATAAGAACTGTAGGAGCACTGGACTTCAGGTTGAATTGAAACTCTGGCCAGCTTCCTTGAAAAGAGATAGCAGGGACAACTGAGCACAAGATTCTCATAAGATAGCTATAAATAACCACTTCCTCATCCATGTTGTCACAAATGGCAAGATTTTATTTCTTTTGATGGCTGCATAGTATTCCATTGTGTATATATACCACATCTTCTTGATCCATTCATCTGTTGATGGACATCTAGGTTCTTTCCATAGTTTGGCTATTGTGGACATTGCTGCTATAAACATTCGGGTGCACATGCCTCTTTGGATCACTACGTTGGGGGCTTAAGTAGGTAGAAGAAGAATCAATGAAACAAGATGGAATTGGGAGGGAGACAAACCATAAGTGACTCTTAATCTCACAAAACAAACTGAGGGTTGCTGGGGGGAGGGGGATTGGGAGAAGGGGGTGGGATTATGGACATTGGGGAGGGTATGTGCTTTGGTGAGTGCTGTGAAGTGTGTAAACCTGGCGATTCACAGACCTGTACCCCTGGGGATAAAAATATGTGTTTATAAAAAATAAAAAATAAAAATAAATAAAATAAAAATAAATAAATAAATAAGATAGCTATAAATAATTTACGGCTCCTCACAAATAAGTTAAAGGGCATGCCCGCACAAAACGGGTCACTAGTGTTTTGTCTTAGTAGAAGAAAGAAATTTTATTAGGTGACATCATAGAATGCATGACTTCTGTTTATCACATTCTCTGACTTTATTTTTTTTAAAGATTATTTATTTATTTATTTATTTGACAGAGGGAGAGATCACAAGTAGGCAGAGCAGCAGGCAGAGAGAGAGAGGGAAGCAGGCTCCCCACTAAGCAGAGAGCCCAATATGGTGCTCAATCCCAGGACCCTGAGACCATGATCTGAGCGGAAGGCAGAGGCTTAGCCCACTGAGTGCCCCAGTTACCCCTCACATTCTCCTACTTTAAACTGCACTTTGCAATTTCTTCTTCATTCTGATCTTTAACAATGTATATTAACTTCCTTCTATCTTTTTCTCTCCCTTATGAATTTTTATGCTTCCTACTCTTAATAGTTTCTTTTAATAAGTTTGACTTTATTTTTTTTAAAGATTATTTATTTATTTATTTATTTGACAGAGGGAGAGATCACAAGTAGGCAGAGCAGCAGGCAGAGAGAGAGAGGGAAGCAGGCTCCCCACTAAGCTTCATGATTTGCTCTCACTAATTTTCCACATTTTCTTGCAATTGTTGGACACTTACAATGCTGTTGGGTTACTTCATTATGCATGTTGTCATTTTATGCTTCAAAATTTCTAAACCTTTTAAGAATTATAATCCACATACTCTGGGAAGGACAAGAGACCTCATCTTGGGGGCAGTCAGGGGAAGCAGAACCGGAGTCCCTTTGTCACAGTTTCCTCCATACAGGACCTAGATCACTACCTATTTGAAGGCTGATTCAATTTTTCCCAACTGTTGTACTCCACTTTGTAGCTTGAAACTTAAAACTTAAGTTTAAGCCAACTTAAATTGGCTTCTCTTTTCTACATCCCCAACTTAACTCAGTCACTGCCTTCAGTCTCCTTCATGAAAGATTCTCAGATACATACTTGATTTTTGCTGACACCTTGGTGATTGCTTTTGTGAGAATTTAATGACTTTTCATGCCCTAACTGACTGCTAGATTATTTCTCCCTCAGGATTTGATGTCTCTGACAAAGAAACATGCTTTTGGAACACAGCAAATTTAGACAAAATGTTATGGTAGTAAAATCAAAATAAGTTAAGATTCTGAAATGACTTCTCACCTCCCAAATTAGTTGTTAGTGTGAAACCAAACATGGCATATTTACTCCTAATAAGAGAATGGATTTGCATTTTGGGTTGTTATAGTTCAACAAATGTTTGCGTGTGTGTCAAAAATAGCCAACTATGCACTGTCAGCTCACTAGATAAACAAAGCCAATTAAAATAACTTTTACAAGTGCCTATAAAATGTGCACCTGTTATCTTTCCTAAGTGCATAGAATGAGAATATGAATTTTTAGCCAAATTAAAACAGGATACATGAATGGAAAAGTAGGCTGGTCTGGGAATAAGTTGAAAAAGGAATAAAAGTAGCATATGGTTATTGGGTACTCAGAATTAAAACTTACAATTACCAACTACTTACCTATATTTGAAGTGGTCCATCATTGTCTGAGGTAGAGTGAGGAGTTGAGTGGCTTATAAAAAAATTTATTAGAACTTAGTGAATAATGATTTAATGCTGGCAGTAGAAACAGCTGCAAATATTTTGTGACCTGACACACTGTGTCCTGAGACCCTTGTTCAAAACAGTAGCTACAGTTTTGACATAGAATGCCCTTGATAACACTAATGACAATATGATTGTTTAAAAAGTAATACAGCTTCAGCATGTCTGAAGTTACAAATGAAAAATAATTCTTAAATTTAAGATTCTTAAATATTCTTTTAACTATCTCTGCTTTTTTATCAATTATGTTGATAAATAATTTATTTATCAACTGTGCAAGCTATGATGGTATAAAGACAATCATGGTGAAGTGATGAGAGGAAAAGAAAAGATTGAAGCAAAAATGTGGTTAAATAAACAATAAATTGTATAGATATAGGAGAAGAAATGCATAATCGATCATATACCTTGGAAATGATGTCTACATTTGTAGGGCATGTAAATCTATTTAAGTTCTTCAGTGGTGTGTAAGCCATAGAGATCTGAGTGATTTTAAGGCCTCTTCTTTTTTTTTTTTTTAATTTAATTTCTTTTCAGTGTAACAGAATTCATTGTTTAAGCACCACACCCAGTGCTCCATGCAATACGTGCCCTCCAAATACCCACCGCCTTTTTCCTCCAACCTCCCACCCCCCCGCCCCTTCAAAACCCTCAGATTGTTTTTCAGAGTCCATAGTCTCTCATGGTTCACCTCCCCTTCCAATTTTCCTCAACTCCCTTCTCCTCTCTAACTCCCCTTGTCCTCCATGCTATTTGTTATGCTCCACAAATAAGTGAAACCATAGGATAATTGACTCTCTCTGCTTGACTTATTTCACTCAGCATAATCTCTTCCAGTCCCCTCCATGTTGCTACAGAAGTTGGGGATTCATCCTTTCTGATGGAGACATAATACTCCATAGTGTATATGGACCACATCTTCCTTGTTGTTGGCATTTCTTCTTTCAATGCGTTTTCAATGAATTTTTAAATTTCTCTTGCAATTTTTTTTCACAGATGCATTGGTTATTGAATAGTGGGTTCCTTAATTTACACACATTTGTTAATTTCCAGATTGCTTTGTTATTGATTTCTAATTTCACCTCATTATGATTGCAATACATATTTTTTTATTATTTCAATGTTTTAAAATTAAATGAGGCTGGTTTTATGGTCTAACATATGATCTTTCCTGGAGAATGTTCCATGTACAGTGGTGGAATGTTTTAATTCTGCAGTTACTGATAAGTCATTGTTCGTGTGTGATCTCTTTTTAAATTTCTATTTTTTTAAGTATTTTTTAACTTCTTCTTTTTTTAAAATTTTTTATTTTTTATAAACATATATTTTTATCCCCAGGGCTACAGGTCTGTGAATCACCAGGTTTACACACTTCACAGCACTCACCAAAGCACATACCCTCCCCAATGTCCATAATCCCACCCCCTTCTCCGAACCCCCCTCCCCCCAGCAACCCTCAGTTTGTTTTGTGAGATTAAGAGTCATTTATGGTTTGTCTCCCTCCCAATCCCATCTTGTTTCATTTATTCTTCTCCTACCCACTTAAGCCCCCATGTTGCATCACCACTTCCTCATATCAGGGAGATCATATGATAGTTGTCTTTCTCTGCTTGACTTATTTCACTAAGCATGATATGCTCTAGTTTCATCCATGTTGTCACAAATGGCAAGATTTCATTTCTTTTGATGACTGCATAGTATTCCATTGTGTACATATACCACATCTTCTTGATCCATTCATCTGTTGATGGACATCTAGGTTCTTTCCATAGTTTGGTTATTGTGGACATTGCTGCTATAAACATTCGGGTGCACGTGCCCCTTTGGATCACTATGTTTGTATCTTTAGGGTAAATACCCAATAGTGCAATTGCTGGGTCATAAGGCAGTTCTATTTTCAACATTTTGAGGAACCTCCATGCTGTTTTCCAGAGTGGCTGCACCAGCTTGCATTCCCACCAACAGTGTAGGAGGGTTCCCCTTTCTCCACATCCTCGCCAGCATCTGTCATTTCCTGACTTGTTGATTTTAGCCATTCTGACTGGTGTGAGGTGATATCTCATTGTGGTTTTGATTTGTATTTCCCTGATGCCGAGTGATATGGAGCACTTTTTCATGTGTCTGTTGGCCATCTGGATGTCTTCTTTGCAGAAATGTCTGTTCATGTCCTCTGCCCATTTCTTGATTGGATTATTTGTTCTTTGGGTGTTGAGTTTGCTAAGATCTTTATAGATTCTGGACACTAGTCTTTATCTGATATGTCGTTTGCAAATATCTTCTCCCATTCTGTCAGTTGTCTTTTGATTTTGTTAACTGTTTCCTTTGCTGTGCAAAAGCTTTTGATCTTGATGAAATCCCAATAGTTCATTTTTGCCCTTGCTTCCCTTGCCTTTGGCATTGTTCCTAGGAAGATGTTGCTGCGGCTGAGGTCGAAGAGGTTGCTGCCTGTGTTCTTCTCAAGGATTTTGATAGATTCCTTTCTCACATTGAGGTCCTTCATCCATTTTGAGTCTATTTTTGTGTGTGGTGTAAGGAAATGGTCCAATTTCATTTTTCTGCATGTGGCTGTACAATTTTCCCAGCACCATTTATTGAAGAGGCTGTCTTTTTTCCATTGGACATTCTTTCCTGCTTTGTCGAAGATTAGTTGACTGTAGAGTTGAGGGTCTATTTCTGGGCTCTCTATTCTGTTCCATTGATCTATGTGTCTGTTTTTGTGCCAGTACCATGCTGTCTTGATGATGACAGCTTTGTAATAGAGCTTGAAGTCCGGAATTGTGATGCCCCCAACGTTGGCTTTCTTTTTCAATATCCCTTTGGCTATTCGAGGTCTTTTCTGGTTCCATATAAATTTTAGAATTATTTGTTCCATTTCTTTGAAAAAGATGGATGGTACTTTGATAGGAATTGCATTAAATGTGTAGATTGCTTTAGGTAGCATAGACATTTTCACAATATTTATTCTTCCAATCCAGGAGCATGGAACATTTTTCCATTTCTTTGTGTCTTCCTCAATTTCTTTCATTAGTACTTTATAGTTTTCTGAGTATAGATTCTGTGCCTCTTTGGTTAGGTTTATTCCTAGGTATCTTATGGTTTTGGGTGCAATTGTAAATGGGATTGACTCCTTAGTTTCTCTTTCTTCTGTCTTGCTGTTGGTGTAGAGAAATGCAACTGATTTCTGTGCATTGATTTTATATCCTGACACTTTACTGAATTCCTGTATAAGTTCTAGCAGTTTTGGAGTGGAGTCTTTTGGGTTTTCCACATATAGTATCATCTGCGAAGAGTGATAATTTGACTTCTTCTTTGCCGATTTGGATGCCTTTAATTTCCTTTTGTTGTCTGATTGCTAAGGCTAGGACCTCTAGTACTATGTTGAATAGCAGTGGTGATAATGGACATCCCTGCCGTGTTCCTGACCTTAGCGGAAAAGCTTTCAGTTTTTCTCCATTGAGAATGATATTTGCGGTGGGTTTTTCATAGATGGCTTTGATAATATTGAGGTATGTGCCCTCTATCCCTACACATTGAAGAGTTTTGATCAGGAAGGGATGCTGTACTTTGTCAAATGCTTTTTCAGCATCTATTGAGAGTATCATATGGTTCTTGTTCTTTCTTTTATTGATGTGTTGTATCACATTGACTGATTTGCGGATGTTGAAGCAACCTTGCAGCCCTGGAATAAATCCCACTTGGTCGTGGTGAATAATCCTTTTAATGTACTGTTGAATCCTATTGGCTAGTATTTTGTTGAGTATTTTCGCATCTGTGTTCATCAAGGATATTGGTCTTTAGTTCTCTTTTTTGATGGGATCCTTGTCTGGATTTGGGATCAAGGTGATGCTGGCCTCATAAAATGAGTTTGGAAGTTTTCCTTCCATTTTTATTTTTTGGAAGAGTTTCAGGAGAATAGGGTTTAGTTCTTTTTAAATGTTTGGTAGAATTCCCCCGGGAAGCCGTCTGGCCCTGGGCTTTTGTTTGTTTGGAGATTTTTAATGACTGTTTCAATCTCCTTACTGGTTATGGGTCTGTTCAGGCTTTCTACTTCTTCCTGGTTCAGTTGTGGTAGTTTATATGTTTCTAGGAATGCATCCATTTCTTCCAGATTGTCAAATTTATTGCCGTAGAGTTGCTCATAGTATGTTCTTATAATAGTTTGTATTTCTTTGGTGTTAGTTGTGTTCTCTCCTCTTTCATTCATGATTTTATTTATTTGGGTCCTTTCTCTTTTCTTTTTGATAAGTCTGGCCAGGGGTTTATCAACTTTATTAATTCTTTCAAAGAACCAGCTCCTAGTTTCGTTGATTTGCTCTATTGTCTTTTTGGTTTCTATTTCATTGATTTCTGCTCTGATCTTTATGATTTCTCTTCTCCTGCTTGGCTTAGGGTTTCTTTCTTGTTCTTTCTCCAGCTCCTTTAGGTGTAGGGTTAGGTTGTGTACCTGAGACCTTTTTTGTTTCTTGAGAAAGGCTTGTACCACTATATATTTTCCTCTCAGGACTGCCTTTGTTGTGTCCCACAGATTTTGAACCGTTGTATTTTCATTATCATTTGTTTCCATGATTTTTTTCAATTCTTCTTTAATTTCCCGGTTGACCCATTCATTCTTTAGAAGGATGCTGTTTAGTCTCCATGTTTGGGTTCTTTCCAAACTTCCTTTTGTGGTTGAGTTCTAGCTTTAGAGCATTGTGGTCTGAAAATATGCAGGGAATGATCCCAATCTTTTGATACCGGTTGAGTCCTGATTTAGGACCGAGGATGTGATCTATTCTGGGGAATGTTCCATGTGCACTAGAGAAGAATGTGTATTCTGTTGCTTTGGGATGAAATGTTCTGAATATATCTGTGATGTCCATCTGGTCCAGTGTGTCATTTAAGGCCTTTATTTCCTTGCTGATCTTTTGCTTGGATGATCTGTCCATTTCAGTGAGGGGAGTGTTAAAGTCCCCTACTATGATTGTATTATTGTGGATGTGTTTCTTTGATTTTGTTATTAATTGGTTTATATGGTTGGCTGCTCCCACGTTGGGGGCATAGATATTTAAAATTGTTAAATCTTCTTGTTGGACAGACCCTTTGAGTATGATATAGTGTCCTTCTTCATCTCTTATTATAGTCTTTGGCATAAAATCTAATTGATCTGATATAAGGATTGCCACTCCTGCTTTCTTCTGATGTCCATTAGCATGGTCAATTCTTTTCCACCCCCTCACTTTAAATCTGGAGGTGTCTTCGGGCTTAAAATGAGTTTCTTGGAGGCAACATATAGATGGGTTTTGTTTTTTTATCCATTCTGATACCCTGTGTCTTTTGATTGGGGCATTTAGCCCATTAACATTCAGGGTAACTATTGAGAGATATGAATTTAGTGCCATCGTATTGCCTGTAAGGTGACTGTTACTGTATATGGTCTCTGTTCCTTTCTGATCTACCACTTGTAGGCTCTCTCTTTGCTTAGAGGACCCCTTTCAATATTTCCTGTAGAGCTGGTTTGGTGTTTGCAAATTCTTTCAGTTTTTGTTTGTCCTGGAAGCTTTTAATCTCTCCTTCTATTTTCAATGATAGCCTAGCTGGATATAGTATTCTTGGCTGCATGTTTTTCTCATTTAGTGCTCTGAAAATATGCCAGCTCTTTCTGGCCTGCCAGGTCTCTGTGGATAAGTCAGCTACCAATCTAATATTTTTACCATTGTATGTTACAGACTTCTTTTCCCGGGCTGCTTTCAGGATTTTCTCTTTGTCACTGAGACTTGTAAATTTTACTATTAGGTGACGGGGTGTGGGCCTATTCTTATTGATTTTGAGGGGCGTTCTCTGAACCTCCTGAATTTTGATGCTCGTTACCTTTGCCATATTGGGGAAATTCTCACCAATAATTCTCTCCAGTATACCTTCTGCTCCCCTCTCTCTTTCTTCTTCTTCTGGAATCCCAATTATTCTAATGTTGTTTCGTCTTATGGTGTCACTTATCTCTTGAATTCTCCCCTCGTGGTCCAGTAGCTGTTTGTCCCTCTTTTGCTCAGCTTCTTTATTCTCTGTCATTTGGTCTTCTATATCACTAATTCTTTCTTCTGCCTCATTTATCCTAGCAGTGAGAGCCTCCATTTTTGATTGCACCTCATTAATAGCTTTTTTGATTTCAACTTGGTTAGATTTTAGTTCTTTTATTTCTCCAGAAAGGGCTTTTATATCTCTTGAGAGGGTTTCTCTAATATCTTCCATGCCTTTTTCAAGCCCGGCTAGAACCTTGAGAGTTGTCATTCTGAACTCTAGATATGACATATTACCAATGTCTGTATTGATTAGGTCCCTAGCCTTCGGTACTGCCTCTTGTTCTTTTTTTTGTGTTGAATTTTTCCGTCTTGTCATTTTGTCCAGATAAGAGTATATGAAGGAGCAAGTAAAATACTAAAAGGGTGGCAACAACCCCAGGAAAATATGCTTTAACCAAAACAGAAGAGATCCCAAATCGTGAGGGGAGAGAAAGGGGATAAAAAGAGGTTCAAAAAGGAAGAAAGAAAAAAAAAAGAAAACAGAAAAAAAAAAGAATTAAAAAAAAGAAAAAAATAAGAAAAATATAAAAAAGAAAAAATATATATATTGGATAAACTAGTTAAAAAACGTTAAAAAAGAAAAAGGTAAAAGTTAAAAAAAAATTTACCAGAAGGCGAGAAAAAAAAACAAAAAATGAAAAAGAAAAAAATTAAATTAACTGCAAGACTAAAAAAAAATCACAGGGAGAAAGCCATGAGTTCCATGCTTTGCTTTCTCCTCCTCTGGAATTCTGCTGCTCTCCTTGGTATTGAAACCTCACTCCTTGGTAGGTGAACTTGGTCTTGGCTGGATTTATTGTTGATCTTCTGGGGGAGGGGCCTGTTGTAGTGATTCTCAAGTGTCTTTGCTCCAGGCGGAATTGCACCGCCCTTACCAGGGGCCGGGGTGAGTAATCCGCTCGGGTTTGCTTTCAGGAGCTTTTGTTCCCTGAGTGCTTTCCATAGAGTTCCGGAGGACGGGAATACAAATGGCGGCCTCCTGGTCTCCGGCCCGGAGGAGCCGAGAGCCCAGGGCCCCACTCCTCAGTGCGCCCTCAGAGAACAGCGCCCAGGTACTCCCGTCTGCCTGACCTCCAGCCGCGATCCGAGCTCACCGAGCCTGCGACCGGTTCAAGGTAACCCCGAGCTGTGAGCTTACTGTTGGCTCTGTCTCTGTAGCAGGCTTTCCCGTTCCAATACCCACAAGCTCTGCGACACTCAGACACGCCCCATCCTTCTGTGACCCTGCGGGACCTGAGGCCACGCTGACCTTGCGTGGGCTTCGCCCCGGTTTAGCCTCTGGGGCGATGTCCCTCAGCGGAACAGACTTTTAAAAGTCCTGATTTTGTGCGCCGTTGCTCCGCCGCTTGCCGGGAGCCGGCCCCTCCCCCCGGGGTCTATCTTCCCATCGCTTTGGATTCACTTCTCCGCCGGTCCTACCTTTCAGAAAGTGGTTGTTTTTCTGTTTCCAGAATTGCTGTTCTTCTTCTCTTCGATCTGCCGATGGATTTTCAGGTGTTTGTGATCTTTAGATAAGCTATCTATCTGATCTCCGGCTAGCTGTAGTAGTCTCAGCCTGCTACTTCTCCGCCATCTTGACTCCTCCTCCTTCTTCTTCTTTTTTAATAATGTCAGCATCTACAGCAATAAACTGTCTTTAAAGAGCTGCTTTAGCAGATTCCATATGCTTTGGTAGGGTTTGTTTTTTGTTTTCATTTGGCTTACAGTTTTTTTTCAATTTTCACTTATCACAAAAGTTTAGAAAAAGTTTGGATGTTTAAGTGTGCAGCTCAATTTCCAGTTCTCCTTCTGTTACTAATTTTTAGTTTCATTCCAACGTGTTCAGAGATATTTTATTATTTTAATTCTCTTAAACTTACTGAGGTTTGTCTTCTGGCCTGGCATATGGTCAGTCTTGGAGAAGGTTCCATGTGAGCTTAAAAAGTATATATATTATATTGTTGGTGGGTGGAGTTCTATAGATTCCTGTTAGAGCTAGTTGGTGGATAGCATTATTTAAAGTCTTCTATTTCCTTGTCGATCTCTTTGTTCTATTATTGGGACTGGGGTATCAAGAGTTCTCCAGTGTTACTGCTGAATTTCCTATTTCTCCCTTGTTGTATGTTAATGCTTGCTTCATGCATTTATTTTGAAGCTCTGTTTTTAGATGCATACACGTTTATGACTGCTATATATTCTGACTGTATTCATGCTTTTATTATTATGAGATGTTCCTTTTTAACTTCTGTAGACAAGATATAGTTGCATCTCTTTTTAATCCGGTCTACCTTAGTCTTTTGATTGATTGTTTAAAATATTCACATTTATTGTTATTAATGATACAGATGGATTTATGTCTGCTATTTTACCTTTTGTTTTCTTTGTGTCCATTTTTTCTCTGTTTTTCCTTTATTGCTTTATTTGCATTAATATTATCTAGTCTAATATTTACAATTCCTGTGATGACCGTCTCACTGTATTTTTCAATGAATTTCCTAGTGGTTTATCTAGTGCTCATAGTATACATCTTAACTTAAAAGAGTCTACTTGAGATCTATACTAACTAAATTCCAGTGAGATATAGAAATTTTACTATTGTCTAGCTTCCTTCCTTTTTTCTGTATCATTATTGCTCTATGTAATATATCTGCATATGTTCCAAACTCAATTACCTTGTTTTCTTTATTACTTTATTCAATTTTACATCTCTTAAAGAAACTGAGAGAAGAAAGGAGAAAAACTATATATTTATAGTTTGTTATATTAAACTTATTGTAAATATATTCTAGTTTTGATGCCTTAGAGCCCAAAATACACACATATATATGGTTTAATACAATTGTTTTTTTATATCAGTTTAGAGAAGAAAGAACAAGGAATATGCAATTAGAATGTCTTTTATCTGGGCACCTGGGTGGCTTAGTTCTTCAAGTGTGACTCTTGATCTCAGCTCAGGTCTTAATCTCAGGGTTATGAGTTGAAGCCCCACAATGGACCCTACTTAAAAAAAAAATGTCTTTTATAATTACCTACATGATTACTTTAACCAGTACTCTTTGCTTTCTTTTATGGATTCGGATTACTCTCTAGTCCCATGATTTCAGCCTAAATAACTCTTTTAATATTTCTTATAAGATGGGTCTGATAGAAAATTCTCTCTACTTTTCCTTATTTGATGATATCTTATTTTTTCTTTGTGTTTGAAAAATAGTTTTTATTGGATACAATATATTTGGTTGACAGGTGTTTTTTTTTCTTTAATACTTTAAATATATTATACTGCTGTTTTCTTGCTTCAGTTTATTCTGATGAGAAGTCAGAATGTTAGTCATATTAGGGTTTCTTTTACATGACAAGCCATTTTCCTGAGACAATTTCAAGTTTTTTTTTCTTTGTTTCTGGGTTTCATCTTTTATTTTAGAAAGGGAGAGGGAGAAAGAGAGAAAAGGAGAGATGATAGAGTGTGAAGGAAAGAGCGAGAGAGAGAATATCAAGCAGGCTCTACACACAGCACAGAGCCCAATATGGGCATCGATCTCATGACCCCGACATCATGACCTGAATTGAAATCAAGAGTCAGACAGTTAACCAAGTGAGCCATCCAGGAGGCCTGGGAATTCAGCATTTTCATTATGATGTGTCTTGTGTATGGCTCTCTTTTCATTTACACTCCTGAAGTTTTTTGAGTTTTATGAATGTATAGAAAAATGTTTTTTATATATCAAATTTAGGTTTTTGCCTTTAATTCTTTGAATATTTCTACTCTCTCCTCACTTTCTGATATTCACATATTCTGAGGCTGTAGGCATTTTTTTTTTCATTCTGGTTTCCTCTGTTCTTTGAATTGTATTATTTCTATTTTTTAAAGATTTTATTTATTTTTTTGACATACAGAGATCACAAGTAGGTAGAGAGGCAGGCAGAGAAAGGGAGGGGGGAAGCAGACTCCCTGCTGAACAGAAAGCCCACACGGGCTCCATCCCAGGACCCTGAGAACATGACCTGAGCCAAAGGCAGAGGCTTAACCCACTGAGCCACCCAAGTGCCCCGCATTATTTCTATTGATCTACCTTTGAGTTTGCTACTTCTTTCTTCTGCCAGTTAAAAATCCACTCTTGTGCCCTTGTAGTGAATGTTTCATTTCACCAAAATTGTTAATCACCCAAATTTCTATCTTTTTTTTTTTTAATATAATTTTCTTTCTCCCCCAGGTTAGGGAAATTTTCAACCATTGCTTCTTCAAATACATTTTCTGCCCCTTTCCATCTCTTGTCTCCTTCTGGGACCCCTAAAATGTGAATGTCATTCAACTTGATGTTGTCCCAGAAGTTCCTAAAGCTATCTTCACTCTTTTAAATTCTTTTTATAATTTCTCTTCATTGATTTTCTCTAACGGGGGAAACATTGCCATACTGGCTTCCTTTACTTCCTGAAGTGTTTTTTGTTTTGTTTTGTTTTTTACTTTTTAACATGTGTTTAAAATGGGTGCATTGAAGCATTTGTCTGTTATATCTCACAATATTTTTGTTGTTGTTTGGTTTTATTTGTTTGTTTTATTTGGATAGAGTATTTGAGCAAAGTTTATTTCTTTTGCTTATGAAGTCTTTGATGTCACTTCCCAGAGAGCAGAACCGTGAACATGCATGCGGGAATGGTTTTAGTCCTCTTTTCCTGATCTGTGTTTTCAGATGTCTGTCATATTTAGTATCCCATGCAGTTGTTAGGCTCCACTAATTCCCAGCTGATTGCTCTATTGTCTTGGGGCATAAATTGCTCTATAATTGGATCCTTTTAAACTTGTGCAGGGGTAGTGTTTGAATTTTTTTTTCTAATGCAAGAAAGGCACTTCTTAGATTTTTATTTCCATAGCTCTCTCCTGTGAACTAGCTGACATGTAGTTTAGCTTGTTGCTCTTAGCTAAGAAGAGCTATTGATTTTCAGAGTGCCTTTAGGCCTGAACTTCCTCAGACTCTGTTAGAATAAAGTCAATTCCTTTGGGGGAGATTTGGAGTCCTCTTTTCTTATGGACTGCCTCTTTCCCTGCACAAAATCTCTGAGCCACTAATCCAGTTCCTGTCCAAAAGTGATAGTCTCTGATCTTCTTGAATTGCTTCATTCTATGTGGAACTTCTGTCCTACTAGCAAGCTGTGATGATGACAATTGATGCCCTAGTATTTCTTGGCCTGCTGTGCTTGGGGATTGGGTGAAGGGAAGGAGTCTCTGATCTCCTGGCTTCACTCTCTAGGAATTTAGTCTCTGCAAGTTAAATCTGGATAAGATAAAAAAATGTTGGTATCCAGTTCCTCTTGAGGTCCCCTGTCCCTTAAATGGCAGCTGAGAGAGAAGGTAGACTCATCCCCTTGGTCACACAATTACATATTTGACTTTCTATTAAGTTGAGGTAGGGGCAGGTGGAGGAAGCATATCATGGCTCAAGGGTGACAGACTCTTGCTATTATTACTAAATTTTAGTAGATTTTCCTGAATAAATGTTCCATCATTTTCTGTAGGTCTTCATGAAAATTTCCAGAGAACTGACTTAAAAAAAAAAAATAGCTTTTACCAATCATGCTTCTTTTACTGGGTAGCAAATCTGTAGACTTCTCATACTGCCATTCCAGAAGTGAAACGTTATTCCTTCTTTATGTTTTCTCTTATCTTAAAGAATCTTATCATCTGGTTGCCAAATATCTGAAACTGAACACACATATATATCTAATATTTATCACTAGAAAAAGATTGGTAGAGATAGAAAGTCAGCCAATTATAACTGCTGTCTTTTTTAAAGACTTTATTTATTTGAGAGAGAGAGAGAGAGAGAGAGAACATGAGCAGGGAGAAGGGGCAGAGGGAGAGGGAGAGGCAGGCTCCCTGTTGAGCAGGGAGCCCAACATGGGGCTCAATCACAAGAAGCCAGGATCATGACCTGAGCCAAAGGCTGGTACCTAACCAACTGCGGCACCCAGGTGCCCCTAACTGTTTTATTTCATATAATAAGCATTTTATCTTTGAAATTTGATATTAGTAATATGGCCATATTTTTTCTTCACAGAACTTATGCTATTTAGCATTATTCTTTGTCTTTTAACTTTAAGAATACTGTTGTGCTTTCTTCTGATTTCCTGATCACTTTAAGCAGCTAGGTAGAAATTTATGCAGAACCATGGGAAGTCAATAATATGTCAAAGTTCATTTTAACAGTAACCTCAATGGAAGAGGCTAAAATAATATGCATGGTTCTAAGGCAAGGCAAATATAATATTTTATATTGTTAATATGATTGAATTTGTTGAATTCGTTATATAGGTAGTAAAACTAGGGGAAAAAATTCCTACACTTTTTCTTCAAGAACTAGTAATCCAGCAACGGGGCTAAGGGCATTTCCACAAAATGTTTTTTGTTTGTTTGTTTTTTATCTTTAAACATCTTCTGTAATCCCAACTTTTTCTGGCTCAGGCTCATTTCCAAGGAGTGCTCATTAAATTCCAACTCTTCTACCTATCAAATAATCTTGAGTTTCATAACCTCTCTGAGCCATGCTTTTCTCAGCTGCTAATGAGAATAAACAATAATTGTCCTTCCTTATAATGTTGCCACAGGGATTGATGAGGTAATGCAAATGAAAGCTCTTGTAAAATGAGACAGTTGTTAGAAACCATTGTGATATTTATGTGTGGAATATCCCAGTGCCTCAGAATGTAGACTTAAAAGTACTTTATTGTGTACACACACATGGGACAAAATACATTATATTATATTTCAATAAATAATAAACTCTTATAACAGAACTCTAAACGTACAAAAACTTCTTAAATGTCAGTAGCCTGAAGGTACAACAAAGAGCAGGTTTCTTTCATTAATGCAGATACCAGTTACAGGTGGCCCAAGAGAAAGAAGCAAATTAAAATATTTAATATGTCTGGTCCATGGTAGAGTTTTTTCTTTATCTTTTGTTCTTTTTAAAAAATGAATTCTAAAGAAAAGAGAAATGTTATTTCTACCAGTCTTATTTTCTACTTCTTCCTTTGAGATTCTGTGTTTTCTGATTAGCCACAGGATATGAGGCCTAATATTTAAAATCTACATTTAGTCAAAGGTTATATTAATTTCCCAGGAGCTAATTTCTCATTTCTGGTAGCACATGTACACACAAAATAAAAAAGATTTGCTACAGCTAATAATAAAAATGTTATTTTGTGTAATTATTGTAAAGCTATGAGTAAATTATGATAAGGCAACACTTTGTGAACTATTCTAGGATAATACATACTGAGGCGAAGTCCTTTGTTTGCAATTTAGACTAGGACACACTGAAAATGAAAACTAGAGAGTATTGTGTATTAGGTAAAATAAAGTAAAATAGTGTAATTGAGGTCATGTGCTGACAAGACACAAGTTACTTATTATCTGGGTTGTGGGTGCCAGGAAGGGTTTTATATGAAATTCACCTTTATTCTTTGGCCACTTTTTAATATCATTGAAATAATCATGTAAGTTATGTCCAGAGAGGACTATGACAGACACTTACTGCTTTCAATTTTACAAGTGTTAGAAAGAAACTGTAGAGATAAAACAGAATAAGCTCCAGTTAAGAAATATATGTATTAATCGAGTTAATATCTGTAGAAATGATAAGGCTCTCTGCTTGATAAGCCCACTAGGAGCTTGGAATATTAAACTTAGTAGTTCAGATGTTAATAGCAACAAAACTGGGAATTTCTTTTTCTTTTTTTCTTTTTTAAGATTTTATTTATTTATTTGACAGAGAGAAAGATCACAGGTAGGCAGAGAGGCAGACAGAGAGGAGGAAGCAGGCTTCCTGCCGAGCAGAGAGCTGACGTGGGGCTCGATCCCAGGACCCTGGGATCATGACCTGAGCCGAAGGCAGAGGCTTTAACCACTAAGCCACCCAGGCGCCCCTGGGAATTTATTTTTCAAGTATTAAGTAGTTTGGGGGCGGGGCTTGTTTAAGAGAGATAAAAATGTGTATTAGTATTTGATAAAAGAAAACCAATACATAGGTAATTTGCCCAAATCCTATAAATTTTGTCTTAGAAGGATCTTCATTTAGTTAGAAAAGTGGAAAGGGAAAACTAAAGACTGGAAATGTAAGTAAGCCCCTTGCTCTCGGTCACACAGTTAATTTGTGCCAGATCTGGGAGGAGGACCCAGGTATTTTCCTTCTGGGCCACTTCCCTTTTCATTACATTATGGTACCTGATTTATCTGGATGAAATAAAAGGAAAAAAAATGTATCGGTTATTGTGTCTTCTGTATATATAGACTCTTTCAAATATTTCATTAGAAAATCAAGAGTTACCTTATCCATTTGTTTCTGAAATAATGAATCTCATATATTTCAGAGCTGTTGTTATCCAGTATGGTATTCACTAGATATATGTGGCTATTGAAAGTAAATTTGAAATGAACTAAAATTAGTAAATTCCTGAGTGGCACTGGCTACACTTCAAGAGCTTGATAGTCAACATGTGTCTAGTGGTTACTGTATTGGACTGCACAGACATGGGACATTTTAATCATGAAAGTACATTCTATTGGACAGAGCTGATTCTAGATCATTTCTCAGGGAAGAAGGGAGAGACTAGTAGGGCTAGTAGGGCTAACCCTCATGCAATTGACTACTCCTATTGTTGTCCTACAGTTCTTAAAAACTACTAGATGTCTTTATATCCGATTTTCCCAAAATCCTGTGATGCTGCTCTTACTAAATCTACCTTAACGTTGAGAAAAGCTAGCATCAGGCAACTATCATGAAGCTGAAATCCACCAAATGCAGGTCTCTATCTGACCAGATGTTTTAAAGCCTTAATTTCCTTAGGTTTAAATGGCACTAATAACAGTATAATCTCATGCCGTTGTGGTGAGGATTACGTCAATTAAAAATAATCATGTATGTTTTGGGTCTAGTATGAAAGTGAGTAGTTAATAATGGTAGCAATTATTAATAACATGTAATATGTCACCCTTTTCCCAGAATGTGAAACTCTGGAAGTTAAAATGTCTTAATAGAGAAGAAAATTGACAATATAGCCTTGTGCTTTTGTTACATTTTACACTTGCAAACAATCATTACATATAATATCCTCCTTTGAGTCTCAAGCAGATAAGGGAATTTCATCTTTAGGGAGCTTAAATAACTTGCATGTAATTCATAAGTTGTAAATAGGAACTTAAATTCAATTCTTTTTAAGCCCAGCTACATTTCCACAATATAGGACTGATACTAATGGTACAATTTTAGGCACTATTCTAAGCAAACAGTGACTGTTTGATCAAAATATGTAAATCAGCCATAATTCACTCACTTATGTAGTTTGGGATATACAGAGAAAAATGGAATCTGTCATGTCAAGTTAAGAACTCCTGATTCTTAACAGTTGAAGGGAAAAGAGAATTCAAATTATTTTCTAATAAATTTTCAATTTTCACTTTTCCCTAGCAAAATAAATTCTTTCCATAAATATCTTTTTATCTAAAAGATAGTTTATGTACTATCAGTATTCCAAAAATCATTTTAGACATGCAAATTCTCAGTTTGTTCTTTGCCACCTGATACATCTTGATTATTCGTAGATTTTTTTTCCCTGTCTTCATTTACTAAATTCAAAATGTTAACAAAGTAAATTAAAATTCTTATTTGTAGCAACAGATGCAGTCATATCAACTTAATTTTGGAGGGAGATTTCTGATCAAGGACCTAAAGGCATTATTTAACATCACAGTTCAAACCATCACTCAAAAACCAGGAGATACAGTTTTGCTAAAAGACTTCATTAAGGTCTATTCCTTCACAAACTGTTGAGAAATACAAATGAAACTCCTTTCCAAATGTTAACCTCACCCCTGACACACATACCACAGCTGGCACCCAGCCCAGTTTTTGCCATCTTTTCTGTTGTGAGTCGCATGTCCTCACTATCAACTTTTTTTTTTTAATTTTTTTTTAATTTTTAATTTTTAATTTTTTATAAACATATAATATATTTTTATCCCCAGGGGTACAGGTCTGTGAATCGCCAGGTTTACACACTTCACAGCACTCACCAAAGCACATACCCTCCCCAATGTCCATAACCCCACCCCCCTCAGTTTGTTTTATGAGATTAAGAGTCACTTATGGTTTGTCTCCCTCCCAATCCCATCTTGTTTCATTTATTCTTCTCCTACCCACTTAAGCCCCCATGTTGCATCACTCACTATCAACTTTTACACATACATTAGGAAACACTGATGAGAGTTACACCCAGTATTGCTGTCACATACAAGAAAATTCTGATAATTTTAACTTCGTAAAAGATTGAACATCTTTCGAACATTTATATTCAGGAATAGCATGAAGTAATTGCAGAACAATCATTCTGAACTATGTGAGTGTTTTAAAGTTTTAGTAACATAAATTAAGGCTAGAACATAAGTTAAGGCTGACTAGAAACAAATTTAGTTGACAGCATTTCACTGAAAGGTAATTTGGTGTTGTGGCTGTTAACACACACTGAGTGATTCTGGAGGCAAAACAAAACACCCCCCCACCGCCACACAAACACACACAGACCATAGACACCTCATTAGAAACAGCATTAACCATGTTAATCATCCTAATCCAGAAGCTGTTTTAAACATATGGAAATAATGAATGCTTGGGGAAAATGGAATCTCTATTTAGAAAACTAGAGAGTTCTTTTTAATGTATTAATTTTTGTTCTTCCATTAGCTAATTTTTAAAGAGAACAACAGGAATTCCTAGGTGCATATTGATTTTGTGGCAGTCTATATTAATTATTCAGAAGATAGCTAGAGATAAGCAGGAAAACCTGCTGTTGATTTCTGTTTTCGTTCCTCCCTCCTGCCTATAGCTCTGGCTTGAGTCCCTGTGACATCTTGGGGTGATCATTTGGCCTTTTCTGGTATAACCAGGAACCAAGGATGAACCAAGCTGAATGTTTAAAAAATTTAATGACAAGTTCTGAGACAAAACCCTGGCTGATTTTCTCTCAAGACATATCTGATATTTACCTGTGTTAGCCATTATTGTAATAATCCCAAATATGATTTAAAAAATCAAAATCTTCTCAATACAATTGGTAATACTTGCAACAAGAGTTAATCTATAGATTAAGTATCAGTATCTGAATTTATATGATTTAGCTTTTCCACATGAAGTCAACATATTCTGAAAAAATTGTTTTATCTGGCTAATCTAGTTTCTCTCTCATTGTTGTTACTTCACCTGGAGCAAAACGAAAGTACTTCAGAATATGAACATGACTTGGCCTACTAACAAACATACCAGGTAGAATTTTTGAGACTTTTCTTTTATAATGTAGCATAAGTGTCTTGAAACAATTTCCAAGATTGAATTTTGATGATCAAAATCTGTTTAAAAACTTTAATATCTTCTCCTAATATTTCTTTGCCATTGCATAGTCCTAGTGATTTTGAAATTATAAACAGGCACCTATAAAATAACTAAGACACACTGAAAAATTTGGAAATTAAAAAATTTAGATTTTCTTTGCAGTTGGAGTAAATTTAGATTATATACTACGCCCAGGTAAAGTAAGGCATTATGCAATATGATTTAGGAACAGATGGTTATTGTTGTTCATTAGAGGGGAAACTTGATCTACTATCAATATTCATTCACTCATTCATCCATTCATGTGAACCCCCATTAGTAAACAATTCCATAGACGTCACAAGATATTTAGACAATATATTTTGAAAGTGTGACATGTAGGATGCCAGAGTCCTATGGGATCAAATTTACCTACATCTGGAATATTAATGAAGAATATGATTACCTTGATGATCAAAATAAATTAAAATTCATTTTTTTATTTTGGTGTATTGATACATGTTCTGTAGCAATGTGCAGATGTAGATTAGAACTATCTAATTTTCTAAACTGATTTTTATAAAAACAATAATTTTGGCTTAGTTTCCAGGACCAGAAAACATAGTGCAAGGATATATTAATCTCCCATAAACATCAGAATTAAAAAATCCATGATACATTATTGGTTCACCAATGTGATCCTGGGGATGAGTGTGGGTGTGTTTTGTGTGCTTGTGCAGGGAAGAAGGATGTGAGAGAGAGAAAAGAGCCATGGAAGTTGGTGCTCTTCTTGTCTTTAACAATGCATTTGTGAACTAGGGCTATTTTATGTAAACAACTTTTCCACATATATGAAAAAATACGAAAGGAAATCTTTTGAGGTTTTGAGACCAATTTTCACCAGATCCTTGACTTGACTTCTCTTTCTGACTTTTGGTTCTGTGGCTAACTATCTATAAGCTGGAAAAAACAATGTGATGTAAGGCCTTGCAATTAAAAAAAATCTGGGGACACATAGGTGGCTTAGTCAGTTAAGTGTCTCCCTTCAGCTCAGGTCAGGACACAATCTCAGGGTCCTAGGATGGAGCCCCATGCGTCTGCTTCTTCCTCTCTCTCTGCCCCTCCCCCCACTTGTATGCTCTCTGTCTCTCTCTCAAATAAATAAAATCTTGAGGAAAATAAAACAATAAAATAAATCTTAAGGGAGCATACCATTAATGCAAGTAAATAACAGTTTAAACATAAAAAATGATGATTTGGTGAGTATCCGCACCTGTTTTCTGTTGTATGTTCCAAAATGAGGTAATGGGTAACTCAGATTTCATATTTTACATAGTGTACTTGAGACCACACAGCATACACACAAAAAAATTCCTCTTTCAAATTAACTTCATTTGTAGCATATATTTCCATTTTGTTTGCCAGGCTAAGGATAAATAAGAGACAAAATTTGCTCTTCCACCACACAATCTTGGCCACAATCGTCAAAATCAGTTTATGCATGTGACCCACTCTATGTTGATGGCTATTTTATTTAGCTTATTAAGTAGAAGAATTAGATAAATGCTTTGCTAGTAAGTTCCTGAAATCAAGAATCTGATTTTCCTTTCTTAATTACAAATGTTACAGTCAGGATAGCTCTCTTTGATATGAAATTGTGGTTTGCTTCCAAAGGGGTTTGGAATGAGTCTCCCTAAAATGTGCCACATTGGCAGGTGGACAGATGACTTTGAGGATTTTCAAATGTAGTTGAAGTCAGTGAAGGCCCAAAAAACTCAGGAAGTTTTATCTCCTCCTTAACAGCCTAAAATAATCTAGAGAGACGGCCTGGTCCAGGAAAACTATCACCAGAGGTAACTAAAAAGTGTACTGGCCAGTGTGGTAAGCTGGTGGGACACTCAGCAGGACCTGCTCACATTCCTCTCTATGTCCCATTGTCTCTGCATGGCATGACAAACATCTAATTACCAAACATCTGCTCTTCTTATCCTCCTGTGAATTACCCTCCTTCCCTTTGAAGCCCAGACCCCTACCATCTTCTCCCTAGCTTGGGATGCCATATAAACCTCAATTGCCTGTCTTTGGATTTCATATTTTTATGAAGGTCCTGAGTGTATGTAATTCAACTTATTTTTCTCCCGTTAACTTGTCTTATGTCAATTTAATTAAAAGACCAGACCAAAAACCTAGAAGGCTAGAGGACAAATTCTTCCATCCCTACACTTGGAGTGAATGAACATTTCCTCTTTTTCCAAATGGTATTCCCAATGGTAAGGATGCATCATCTATTCAGTGACACTGAATAGAGTCTTCTGAGAACCAAGTCTTTTGAGAACCACTGGTCCATATAGCAGTTCCATGTACACATCAGTTTGACTTTCCTCCTTGTCCAATTACAGCGTTCTATTAGAGATTGCTATCAGCATCTTGCACAACTCTAGTGATTATCATCAGGACATATGCCCCAGTAAGCAGGTCCAGGAGAAAGCTATTTTAATGTTAACCACTAGTCATAGGCAGCAATATTCTGTCCAAGCAAAATAATACCCAATTTTGAAAGGCTGCAATTGAGAACACAATGGAAATGTTGAATTCTCTCTGCCTTTTTTTTTTTTTTTTTTTTTTTTTTTTTTTTGCTTAACACTACATGGTAGTGCTCTCTGCCAATTCATATAATTATTATTTTTTTTAAATTGGCATTACCTTTTTCTTCCTTAGCCAACAACCCTATTAAATACATTCCATTTGAATAATTCTGGCTTTCTCACAGCTAGTCAACCTTGCTGCTTGCATTTCCTGTGAGTGGTAATTTTAATTGACTTTCTTAGCTTTCTATGCACTCAAATTGAAATGAAAGACAGACCTGTCAACATTTCAAAACTCAGCACGGCTGGTACACAGGCTTTCCTTGGGAAGCATTTGTGCTCTGCCTGTGAGTCAACATAAACTCACAGTTCAATTTCCCAAAATGTTCAAAGTAGAGACAAAATGGAGTTCAACAGATTTGCACAAACCCTCCACCACTAATTTCTATGGATTTTTTTAATGCTCTCTGATTAATCATATTTCAACTTTATCCAATAAACTTATCAATAAATATGCCCTGAATTTTTGTAGTGAATGATATATACAACTTCTTGAAAGAAATAGTGATATCTGTAGAAAATAGTTTTTCTTTATTCTTCCATTGCCAGGCAATATACAGTTATCATTAATGACATCTGCTCAACTGAGTGAGCTATATTCAAGTCTTTTACAGAATTACAAGAATAAAATATTTGCAGGGGCGCCTGGGTGGCTCAGTGGGTTAAGCTTCTGCCTTTGGCTCATGTCATGATGGCGGTCCTGGGATCAAGCCCCGCATCAGGCTCTCTGCTCAGTGGGGGGCTTGCTTCCCTTCCTCTCTCTCTACCTGCCTCTCTGCCTACTTGTGATCTCTGTCAAATAAATAAATAAAATCTTAAAAAAAAAGAATAAAATATTTGCAAATAGAATGACAGAAAAAGTAGGAAATTGGAATCAGAATGTCTAACTCATCAGCCACATGATTTTGACACATTAATTGATGTCAGTGGGCTCCCGTTTCCCCAACTGTCTAACTTAGAGAGTAATCATTGACAAATTTTATGTTAATTTTTTAAACATTTCACTATGGAGAGACAAAAGGATACTTCGTAGACTACCATTTGGGAGACTATGATTTCAGGTTTTGGTATGGGGACCATTGTATGGTATTATAAAGAGAAATATAAATAAAGAAAGCTAAGCATATTCATCAGTTGGGTGTGGAACTGCCTCGTGATCTGATTTGGTTTGTTCTCTCTTGCTTTGGCTTAATCTCTTCTTGTATTTTAACTTGCTTCATTGGAGCCTGACCGGAATAATTCTCGAGTGGATGGAGCATAAAGTTTTAATAGATATCTATGAATTACTATTATGATTCATTCCCAACTAGGAAATTCATTAGCTGCATAAGGCATGCAATCCAAAAACTCTGAGAATCATCCAAATGTGAATTATTCCCAATGGACCTGATCAAGATTCAACTCCAGTTTCTTATCTACTACTTTGATACAGGCCCATCTTGTTTAGAGCCTTTCCAAATGATCATTTCCTACTGGGTGGGACAATGGGATTTATTGTCAGGAGTTCAGGATCTTAGGAATTGGAGTAAATGAACAATAAGGTCAATGAAATACCTATTATTTCAAACTATTACAACCAAAATCAAATGAGTAGAGATTTGAGTGGAAAAGAGGGAGAAAATTCTTTCATCTTATATTCTCAGGAAATCAGTTCACCAGAACTAACCATGCTTGAGGTTTAGCATACTAAAACCATTCTAATAAACTAGAGTTTTCAATTAAGAGCAATGGAGATTCCAAGATATAAACTCCACTTAGTGGAGCCTAAAATATTTTAAGCATCTCTTGGAAATAATAATCCTCTTTTGCACGTTGCAATAATAAGACGCTTTTGCAGATTATCTGCTAAAATCTTGAAGGCACAAATTCAGAGTGACTCAGGTGAATTACTTTTAAATGTTCTATGCTTAAGAAAGTGATTACTTTTGATCACATTTTCTATGGATGTGCTTGTCCCAATGTTCTTATTCTCTCTTGTAGGGAGAAGTCTTGGAATTTTGTGCCTTCTCTCAATCCCACAAAATCAGTCTGGGTGTCAAGAATCTTCCTGTTATTTTTTTTCCTCAAGGTAGTGCCCTGAAGTGTTTAAGGTGTGTGCCTTCTCCTGATCCTGCAGAGTGTAACGGATGGCTGATGTCAATGTGCTTTCTTTGGGAGTTTGTGCTCTCCCTCTGCGGAGCTCACTCTCACCATCTGTGCAGCATGTGGACACTGAATGTGGAGGCTCACATGGGCTGTTTTAGGGGCATTCACAGAGTGCTGGGGGCACTGGTCAGCCCCTTATTGGGGGGCTGCAGATAAGGCGTCCCATGGGGTTCATGGCAGAGCCTCTTGGAAGAATCTGTGAACCAGTTAGTAGGGTTGTGGTTGGATTTTCAGATCCATGTTGTGGTTGTGAGACCCTGTCCCTTTTCCCTGCTCCTAGAATCCCTCAGGCTATTTTCAGCCTTGCACTATACTGTCAGTGATCTGGATGGGCAAGCCAGAAGTGGCTTCGCAGGCAAAGTTCTGAGGCTGATGCAGCCCTGTAGCGCAGAGCTATGCTGCCTTGGGAGCAAGGTGACATTAGTTAAGTCAATCTGTTCTTTTCTTCATGTTGCTTGAAGTCTTGCATCTAATCTCAGAATTTTTGCGCTAACAGGCTGCTGGAATCTTCTCACTGCACTCTTGGGTTCCCACAGGGGTATTCCTGTCCACAATGGCTGTTAAAATTAATGTTTCTGTGGAGATATAATTTACAGAGCTTCTTAAAAAATTTCATCAATTATGTTTTTTTCCACTGATAAGAATGTCTGTGATGGTCTTTATGACACTACTATGGAAACCGTTTCTTTTGGCTTTCTTTTGATTAATATATTCATAGACCTCTCTCTCTTTCTCTCTCTCTCTCTCTCTCTCTCTCTATATATATATATATATGGTGGATTATAATCCACCTACTTTCATTTGTTTTCTATGGTTAGGTCTAAAGGAAGTATAACGAAGACAGCATATGTTTTAATTCCTTTTTATTGGTGTATTTTGACCATTTTCTTTTAATGCATTTGTTGATATGTAAAGGATTAAGACTTCCATTTTATTATTTGTTTTTTCCTTTTTCTTGTTTCCTGTTTCCTTTGGTACTTGAAGCATTTTTAGAACGTTATTTTGATTGATCTGTCTTGTTTTAAATTTGCATATTTATATACCTTTTAGTAGTCGCTGTAGGTATTTACTTCATATAATAACCTACCATATTCTACTGGTGTCATTGACAAATTCAAATGAAATACAGAAACTTGGTTTCCCTTTACATCCGCCTTCCCTTCTTTGTTTATGTTTGTCTTAAAAATTTACTCTACTTACATTTAGAATGACTGAGATAGTGTTACTGAGTTAGAAAACTCAAGTGGAGAAGGAAAGTCTATTGTATTTAATCGATGTTTTTGCATACTGTATTCTTTTTGTCCTGTACATTCCAAGTTTTTTTCCTTTGTAGTTTCTTTTCATAGTGCATTTCCTTCAGACATTCTTTATTATAGATCCACTGGCAACAAATTCTCTTAGTTTTCCTTTATATGAAAATATCTTCATTTTCAATCATTCATGAAGGATATTTTTACTTGCTGTAGGAGGCTGGAGTGACAGTTTTCTTTCAGTATTTGAAAACTGTTGTGCCAATGAGAAATCCCCTGTCTTTCAAAGTGTTCCCCCAATCCCCATCCTAAGCTGTTGGGTTTTTTTCCCATTACTTTTTTTTTTTTTTTAAAGATTTTATTTATTTAACAGACAGAGATCACAAGTAGGCGGAGAGGCAGACAGAGAGGAGGAAGCAGGTTCCCTGCTGAGCAGAGAGCCCTATGTGGGGCTCGATCCCAGGACCCTGGGATCATGACCTGAGCCGAAGCCAGAGGCTTTAACCCACTGAGCCACCCAGGCGCCCCCCCCCATTACTTTTTAAAAAGCTTTTATTTGTCCTTAGTTTTTATTAAATTTACTGTGATGTATCTTGATGTTTCTTTCTTTGGATTTTTCCTGTGTGAAATTCACTCAGCTTGTTGGAATCTGTATGTAGGTTTACATCTTTTGTTCAATTTGGGAAGGTCTAAGAAATTATTTCCTGGCATTTTTTTAGTCTACCCTTTACCTTATCCTTATATGACACCGATGACATAATCTCAGATATCACATAATGTAGGGTTTTTTCTTTAGCCTCTATATCCCACACATTTAATTGGAAAATAATTTAAGGGGAAAATAAACTGAGATTTCAGGGATCACCATAATGTATTTTTCTGCTCTCTGGAAAGTGACTCCTCAAGTAGTAGTTTTATTTATTCTTTTTCTGAAACCTTCAAAAAGCTGTTTATATTTCTGTTCCATCCTCATTATGTTTTGTGGCAAGAAAGTTAGTTTGATACAAGTTCCTCTAATATAAGAAAAAGTCAAACACTTCAACTAGGAATTTCAGAAGCTCCCAGAACATTAGTTTTTTTCCATGCACTTAAAAAGCTGGTGGGAAAAAAATGGAGTGAAGCAACCATCTCATTTACTAATAAAGATACATAGGGCAGGGGAATATGCCTTGCTCACTCCTGTATCAAAAATGTTATCTATCTCATAGATAGTGGTTAAATAAATATTTGTGGCATGAATGCATGAATAAATGAGAAAATTGGCAAGTGCTTCCATTTAATAAGTAGCTTGAGGGGAGTCAGACTGAGAGTTATTAATGGAATAATATGTTTCCTGAAAATTTCATGAATTCTAAATTAATTAATTGCTAAATGTTTTGTAATGGAAAATAATGTAATTAAATGAGTTGTAGACTAGAGGCCAGAAAACTTGGTTTTTCTCTCTGTAACCTTAGGAAGATCACTTGCTCTCTTTTATATTTTTATAGTTTCAAGTTTTTATTTAAATTCTTGTTAGTTAACATATAGTGTAATATTAGCTTCAGGAGTAGAGTTTAGTGATTCATCACATACATAAAACAGCCAGTGCCTGTCATAACAAGTGCCTTCCTTAATACCCTCACCTGGCCTGTTTTAAAGGAAGTTGTTGGATAGCAAGATCTCAAAACCCTAACTTTCTATGATATTATGTGTTTCATCACATTCATAAGAAGAGAATTACCATGGCTTAGTTGCCATGGTAACAACAGATATACAAATACAGCAATGGGGACTTTATTTCTCTTCTTGCTCATTCTCCGGGATGAGAAGAGTAGTGATTTAATGCATATCTATTTATACAGATACTGACATTGTGTATGTGCAATTTTAATTCAGTAATCACTGTTAATATCCGTAGTGTGTTCTAGCTTGCAGAAAAGATAAAGTACCCACCGTTAGGAATTTATAAATTAGTTTTAAGGGAAAAAATGAAGCAAAAATGGAACATTGTATTTTAACAATGTTTGCTTTACCTTTGGGCTTCTTGCTATATCTAGGGATTGTTAAAAAGAGCTAATGTTTCTGCTTTATTTGTTTTTAAGTTTTAGCAATAGTTGGCCCTTTAGGGAAGCAGTAGTTGGAGACAACTGAGCTAACCTTTTTCTTTTTATTTATTTTTTATTTATTATTATTATTTTTTTAAAGATTTTATTTATTTATCAGAGAGAGAGAGGGGGAGAGAGCGAGCACAGGCAGACAGAATGGCAGGCAGAGGCAGAGGGAGAAGCAGGCTCCCTGCTGAGCAAGGAGCCCGATGTGGGACTCAATCCCAGGACGCTGGGATCATTACCTGAGCCGAAGGCAGCTGCTTAACCAACTGAGCCACCTAGGCGTCCCACCTTTTTCTTTTTAAAAAAGGATTATGGAGAGTCTGGGTGGTGCAGTCAGTTAAGCGACTGATTCTTGGTTTTGGCTCAGGTGGGGATCTCAGGGCTTTGAGATCAAGCTGCCCTTGATATTGAACCCTGTGTCAGGCTCTACACTCAGTGCGAAGTCTATTTAAGTCTCTCTCTCCCTTTATCCCTCCCCCATACTCTCTGGATCTCTCTAAAATAATAAATCATTTCTTTTTTTTTTTTTTTTTTAAGAATTAAAACTGCAGAACTGGATGCACTTAAAAAATTTTGTTCAAGACTGAAAATTGGAATGGGATAACAGGGTGATGGGCATTAAGGAGGGCACATAATGTAATGAGCACTGGGTGTTATATACAACTGATGAATCACCGAACTCTACCTCTGAAACTAATTAATTAATTGAATTTAAATTAAAATTTTTTTTAAAAAGACTGAAATTTAAATAAGTCAATGTATCTCTAAACTGAGTGAGACAAATTCTTTTGACAGAGAGGACCCTTTCTTAACACTTCTAGATGATCAGTAATGTTCTGCTTCTGAGGAAATAAAGTATGTCTCCATAGCTTTTTCAAAAAGTGTATCATCACTTTAAAAGGTGATTTAATTTCTTTTGTGCTGTTTTGTCTGTGAAGATTAGATGGTTCAACACAAAAATCAATATGCTATAACTTAAGCTGGGAAAACATGACACCATCAGAAGGTAGTAACACACAAAAAGAATATTTGGTTAAGTACCTGCCTCCCCTGTACTTCTCCCAAGAATAAATGGGACTAAGTTTTGCCAAATGTAACAGAAATTTTAGTGGGATCACCTTTGATGAAACCACATTTTGCCAAGCAGATAGAATCTGTACTTGGGCTCTGGTGCTGACCCTATACTAGAGGATTATCTCAAAGTGGTAAGAGAATTGAATTCTCAACTGCCTAAGAGACTTCATTTAAAGTTTACACACCTTAGCTTTTATTTTGTTTTGTTATATTATTATATTATTTTATTTTATTTTTAAGGTTAGGACTAGGGTTGGTACTAGGGTATGTGTCTGGTATCCAGCAGTTCAGAGACTTCTTCAGAGAATAAATCCCCAGACTTCTGCTGAGGTAGGATCGACATGGCAGCCATCTACCAAGCTGAAGAAAGTAGGGGATTTGGTGCTCTAAACTTATAAAACTCTGTACCCCAAAAATGAATAATCTAATTAAAAATGGGCAGGAGATGTGAATAGTCATTTTCCCAAAGAAGACATCCAGATGGCCAGCAAACACATGAAAAGATGCCCAGCATCACTGACCATCAGGGAAATACAAATCAAAATTACAATGAGATATGACCCCACACCAGTAAGAATGGCTAAAATTAACAACACAGGAAGCAACAGATGTTGGCGAGGATGCAGAGAAAGGGGAAACCTCTTACACTGTTGGTGGGAATGCAAACTGGTGCAGCCACTCTGGAAAACAGTATGGAGTTTCCTCAAAAATATAAAAATGGAACAACCCTATGATTCAGCAATTACACTACTAGGTATTGACCCAAAGAATACAAAAATAATGATCTGAAGGGATGTATTATCAACAATAGCCAAATTATGGAAACAGCCCAAGTGTCCATCAACTGATGAATGGATGAGGAAGATGTGGTATATAGGTTCGATGGAATAGTACTCACCCATAAAAAAGAAAGAAATCTTGCCATTTTTGATGATATGGATGGAGCTAGAGAATATTAGGTTAAGTGAAATAAGTTAGAGAAATACAAATACCATATGATTTCAGTCATATGTGGAATTTAGGAAACAAAACAAATGAGCAAACGGAAAGAAAAGAAAGATTAAGAGGCAAACTAAGAAAGTGACTCTTAACTATAGAGAACAACCTGATGGTTACCAGAGGGAAGGTGGGTAGGGGTTGGGGAAATAGGTGATGGGGATTAAGGAAGGCCCTTGTGTACTCTATGGAAGTGTTGAATCACTATGTTATACACCCAAAACTCTTGTTAACTGACTAGAATTTTGAATAAAAACTTAAGGAAAGAGTATTTAGAATTACAAGGAGCCTTCTATTAAATTTTATGTTTGCCCTAAGCCTAGTTGTTTAAGCCTTTTAAGAGACAGCATCAAAGAAAATGTGAAGTATTTCATATACCTGTCCATTTGTGGGTTCTAGCAAAAAATAATTAACAATATGAACCAAGTGTGTTTTACCAATTTTTTTCAGATATGGAAGATAATCTGCTTTTTTTTTTTTTTCTTAACACACAAAAATAACCTAAGCTGCTTAAAGATAGTAAAGCTTTTCTATGCCTTGTAATCATTGTTTACTCTGGGCTCCAGTGTCTGGAAACTTGATGCCATTACTTATTTAGGTGTTCACAAAAGAATCTACTTCTTTTAAATATAAAGCATTTCAACTTTTTGAAGTTGAAATCCTATCCTTTTCCTTACAGCAATCCTTGGGACAAAGGGATTTATTTCTGCTCTATGCTCTGCTAACCTTCTTAACTTTATGAATATCATCTGTGCTTCTTTGGATCTCCAATAGAACTTATGGTTACTACTCATCTAGGTACTTAACATAAATTATCCAAAATTATAGATATCCCTTCAAAGATGTTTGTGTCATGATCTCACTCAGAATGTAAGTTCCTGGAGAACACTGCATCTTAAATTCATTCTGTACCACTCGACTTCAGTGCTCAGATCAATGTTTTCCACTTAACAGACATTCAGTAGTTACTCCTTTCTGTGCCTAAGGCCTTTTAAAGCTGCCACAGAGGCTGAGAAGTATACTGCACTGAAATTCAATAATTCCTAAATTGTCACTGATGTGGCACTCTAGACCTCTTCCAATAAATCCATAGAACTGTAAACATTCGTCTCAATATAACAATGAAACAATCTAAGTTAAAAGGGACAGTGATTTTAAAGACAATACATGAGCTTCTCAGAAGCTCCTTCTTGTAACATCTGTCATTTTAAATTCTAAGCATTTTAACAGTTTCAAGTTTTGGCAAAACAGTACAAAGGAGACCAAAAAAAAAAAAAAAATGTATCCTCTCTCAAAGAGAGACCCTGACCTAAATTCAGACAATTCTGGCTATAGCTTGTGAGGTCTCAGATGCTTGGAGGCATTTAAAGTTTAGAAGATTCATTCTTGAAAGCCTGGGTTTTCACACAAGTTGAAAACGAAAGCACCTAGAAGGTGGCTACTTCTGGAAGACTCTGTGCTCTACATCTCTGTGGTTTGTAGCATCAGATGACTTAGAGGTTATGTTTAGGCCACAAGACTAATATCCATTCTGTGTTTATCTCCCATGGTCCCTTTTCTTCCCTTTTGTGCTGAATGTATTGCGCTTCTATCCAAATAAACTTATTCAGAAGTTTGGAGTTGTACTGTTTGAAAACCTAACTTAAGGGCCTAGAGTTAAATGGAAGAAAGTACATGATCAAATAGGCCCACGCACTTCCATACATGCTTGTACACACATGTGCATGGGCCTATCTTCTTCTGGAAGACTCTGCTTTCCACATCTCTGTGGTTTGTAGGACATGCAAAAGCAGGTAGCATTTGAGGTATTCTCCCACAAAATTCTTAGACCGCGTGACCAGAATAAAGGAAGCAATGGTAATTCATCTTTAAAGAGAGTGGGGCAATAGTGTATATGCCTTAGAATAGGCTCGTGCTTACTGAATAAATTTGCAGAATGACAGTTTTCCAAACGGATGATGCAGAATAAGAACGTGGAAAATGAGATCTCCCTGAATTCTAAGCCCAATGGAATGCAAGACAAAACACAATTAATCATGTGTAGGGTATCATTAAACTTCAGTCAGATGATTGCTTTCCTCTAATTTTGGGGCGGCCTGCTTCACTCCAGTGAAGCAAACTTTACTGCGTGCTGGGGGAACAGAATGACTAGGGCTCCCGAGTTGCAAATTGTTTCAGAAAATCTGCCACTAAGTATTAATTAACCTAAGAGGGCTAACAGATTTTAAAATAGCAACGACAGGAAATGATATTCTTAACCATACGCTTGACTAAAACACATCTCACGTGACTTAACATAGACAGTTTTTGCCATGGAAAATAGATATCACACTTTGTTTATACATAACGTTTCTGGAATTTGAATTGCCTCCACATACTTATTTCATTTTATCAACGTCACACTTTGTTTTTGAAGGACTAAATAAAAAATTGGCTATCTATGCAAAAATTTGCATGTATTTTTATAATAATGAATGTCTGAATGTCGAGTGGAGTTTGTTTTAAATAATACAGTGAATTATATACAAATAAAGAAAAGACTGACATAGGCGTGCCCAGAAAACCGGAGTATGCTTTCTAGGGAATCTCCAGTTCAGACTCCACAAAGCAAAAACTTCTGCTTCTAATAAAACATAAGTACTCTCCCTGCCTTCAATTTCTCAGTCTGATGACAGCTTCAACACACTAAAATCTTCACGGCATCCCAGGAAGTCCTCACAGCTTCCTGCCCCTCTGTACCAGTTTCCCTCTGTTTTCTTCTCCATTTTTGCCATATATAAAACCTTTCAAGAGCCAGCTCAAATATCACTTTCTTAATCATCATATTAGCTGAACCGAACTTCTTCCTTTTATCTACTTTCATAGCATCTTATTTCTACTTGTCTCCTGAGGCTTATCCTCTTCTGTCTTTCATTAGAAATATATTTAAGGGGCACCTGGGTGGCTCAGTGGGTTAAAGCCTCTGCTTTCGGCTCAGGTCATGATCTCAGGGTCCTGGGATCGAGCCCCGCATCGGGCTCTCTGCTCATCAGGGAGCCTACTTCCCTTCCTCTCTCTCCGCCTGCCTCTCTTCCTACTTGTGATCTCTGTCAAATAAATTTAAAAAAAATTAAATAGAGATATATTTTTAAAAAATGTATCATATTCCTCAAGGGGAGGATCCATCTCGTGCATATTTTGTTTTCCCTATGATGGCTATCACATAGCCAAGCATATAGTCAATTTTTAAAAAGATTTTATTTATTTATTTGGGGCAGGTGGATGGAGATGGAGGGAGAGAAGCTCAAGCAGATTCCACACTGAACACAGAGCGCAACGGGGACTCGATCCCATGATCCTGAGATCATAACCTGAGCCGAAACTAAGAGCCAGACACTTAACCAGCTGAGCCACTCATGCCCCTTAGTTCATTTTTAGTGTGTTCAGGTGAAAATCTCAAGCACATGGATAATATGACAGACAGTGCTGCATGACAAAAATGGCATATTTTCTATCTTAGAATGACCAGATCAGATACTATCAAAATATAAAGATTCCCAAACTTATAAAGTTTTGGAGGCCCAGCTCTGTTATTTTCCAAATGCAGAGAATCAGGTCCTCAAAGAAGTCTCTGGGTTAGGGTCAAAAAGTTAGCTGACAAAGACCCAGAGATAGAATCCTGAGATGCTGACCGGCACACTGGTTTCTTACCACAGATCTGCAATTCCTCTTTCAGGACTTGATCCTCCTTTTCTTCTAGATGGGACCATGCCCAATGGTATTCATGTTTTGCTTGTATTGTTACTTTGTATTCAGTTATTTGACAAAGTCACAGTTGATGCAAGAAAAAGCCTTGTAGAAAATTTATAGTATTGATATTCGCAGTTACTAAAAGTTGCAGACTGAGATATCTGTAACCAGAGAAATTAATCAAAAGGGAATGACTACAAAAAAGCACAAAACTAAAAACGAGGGGAATGAATCATGTGCTGAAAAGAGATTTGTACTTTAATCCATGGATTAGCATTTGTCACATTAATGTAGGTGATTTGAAACTAATCTAAAAGCTACAAGATCTATTTTATTTTTAACTATTTCACACTGGAGGCAAAGTGGGCTGACAAAGAATCTGAAGTACAATAAACATCTACTGATTGGAACATTTTCTTCTGCTTTGAAAATGTTGCTTGGGATGAAGTGAATGTCACATTTGTTGCCTTATGTAGGGGAAGAATTTTAACCTAGTATGCAATATTCCTATAAGAAGTTGATTGGCGTGGTGTTCAAGGGCCCAGAGATACTTGAACTCACTGTAGAACAGCTCAGAATAGATATGTATCTATTCAGATTGGAACCAATATCAATTGTTGCTAAATATCTTTTCCCAAACTTTTATATTTGTAATGTGATAAATCTTTTACACTCCGTTACAGAGTTGGGGGATAGTAGGAGTGCAGTAACCAGAGATGGTAAATTATATCGAAAGGATATGAATAGAGATATTGTTAATTAACTGAGTTATCAAGATGGACTTCTTGAGAGTCTTCAATGTGCAACCCATGTGTAAGCCCTGAATCCTTCGGGAGAGAGAGATGTGTGTACTTTTCTCCTCAGAGCCTCTGCTGATCTTTTGGGATTCCTTTTCGTAGATTCATTGCCTCTTTTTTGTCTCTTCTATGAGGAATCAGCTCATTTGTGTAACTGGCAGTAGTTCTTTAGCTAGTTCTCTCAGGTTTCATCAATAATATGGATTTCTTTACCATAGTAGAGGTCACTAACATGACCTATTGCTATGTCCATCTTTACTTGGGAAAACAGTGAGTCCTTTTACCCCTTATATTCTTTGTTTACCCTTTTTGGGCTTTTCTTACTTCATAGAATCTGTTTCCAAGATTGTGACTTGCCTTGGCATCCCATTCCTAAATCTGGCTACAGTGGTGTTCTTCAGAACATAAAATTTTGGAAAATTTCATTCATCACTGTAGCATGATGCAGAGAATTGCTAGAAATTAAATTCTCTATGGAAATATGACTAGAGTGACTAAACATCTTCAAAAGCTTTAACGATTCTGGAGGAATCACTCACCCCATGCACAGATCACATTGTCTTATTCTTTAATATACATACTAGAATTCTTGCTGTCTCAAGCAAAACAATAAAAAAGGCTTCACATCTTGATAAACGTTCTTAGCTAAATATGTAAACTTCATTATAAGAAAATTATGTGTTTCTCTACCATAGGATTTGAAATATGATTCAGTTGAATTTGGCTCTATAATGAAAATGCCACCACAAGTAAATTTTCTTGCCTATTTCTCCTGTATTGTTAGTACATTTATCTCCTTAGAACTGTTAACTTAGTTAACTCTCCCAGTGTGATAGACTGGCATAGTTTTCCCGAGTCTCTGAAAAGAATAACGATCTGGGTGATTAAGAATGGCTTGGGTCTAGGACCTTTCCATAACCCTAACAACATGGATCCCATGCTTTCAAGTGGCAGTGTTCTGTAGTAAAAAAGTTCCAATATGGATTTTTGTTATTATTAATTTAATATTAAGCTGCTTATGAATACTATCAATAGACCTATCATTTACCCATTATTATGATGAATGAAGAAATATGGCTAGAATTTGGTAACTGGAAACTTGGTAAGTGTGATGATATGAGAGAAGGGGAAAATAAGTTATGTAACATTGAAACCGATATATACAGAAAGGGAGGAGGTACAAGAATATATACAAGATTTACAAGATGTATAAGAAAAAGGGATGAGACTATCCTTTATCAGCAACATTCTTCTAATTTTTTTGTCCAGTACTGCTTACTTTTGCATAATACAGGATTCATTGGAGGTAAAGCAAAGCCTGATCACAGATTACTTTCAAAATCTCTCTTGATTTTAGCAATAGGGATTTTGCTTGTGGTTCTTTAAAATTTTATGTCTTTATTATGGACATATTTAAGCACACACAAAAGTATATATATTTTTTACAAAGGTATATTTTAAGAAAAAATATATTAACCCCCACATACCCATCATACTGCTTCAGCAATCATCAACCCAAGGTAAACCTTGCATTTTGTTCCATCCATTACCTCCCATCACATTATTTTGAAGCAAAATCCAGACATTCTATCTTTACTTCCATAAGTATTTCAGTATGTACCTCTAAAGAAAAAACGATTCACAGACCTATACCCCTGGGGATAAAAATATATGTTTATAAAAAATAAAAAATTATATTAAAAAAAAAAAAGAACACTGTCACAGCTAAACATTTTTAACAATAATCCCTTAATATAATCAAATGCCCAGTCAGTGTTCAAATTTCCAAATTGTCACTAATGACATAAATTTATATTTGTTTGAATACACATTTAAATTAGGCTCATATAATGCAAATGAAAAATACATCTTTAGACTCCTTTTTAAAAATTATGTATTTTATTTTCAATTAATAGTAGGTTCACATGCAGTTTTAAGATATAATACAGAGAGATCCTGTTTGGTTCATTAGTAATCTCCTACAAAGCTATAGGACAATTTCACAACCACAATAATGACTTTAATACAATTGAGATACAGAAAGTTTCCATCGCAATAGGAGTCTCTCCTCTTGCATGTTTACAGTTACACATACTTCCTTCCTGCCCCAGCACCCCCTTAACTCTGACAACCACTAATCTGTTCTACATTTCTATAGTTTTTGTTTTTTTTTTTTGACAGAAAATACACATTTGAGGGGGGGTATGGAGAGGGTGGTTATGTTGTGGACATTGGGGAGGGTATGTGCTATGGTGAGTGCTGTGAAGTGTGTAAACCTGGCGATTCACACCCCTGGAGCAAATAATAATTGTATGTTAATAAAAAGAATTAAAATTAAAAAATAAATAAAATTTAAAAAATATAAAATAACTTTTTTTCATGAAGAGAGTAGAAAAATAATACCAGGAGCTACTAGAAAGTTCTGGAGCTATATTTTTGTCATCTCAACACTGTTATAAAAATGGAATCATACAAGAAGTAAGCTTTTAGGATTGGCTTTTGTCCACACTATATAATTCATTGGATATTCATCCAAGATGTTGATTATATCCATACTTTGCTCATTTGTTTTCTATTGCTGAGTAGAACTCAATGGACTGTATGTAAACGGGTCGTTTATTCATTTATCCATTGAAAGACATCTGGGTTACTTCCAGATTTTGGCTATTGTGAATAAAGCTACTATTAACATTCATGTACAGATTTTTGTGTGAACATTAGTTTTCATTTTTTTCTGGGAAAAATGCCCAGGAGTGCATTTGCTGAGTCATATGGTAGTTGCATGTTTTGTTTTTTAGGAAACTACCAAACTATTTTCCAGAGAAGCTGTATTATATTACAGTCCCACCTTCAGAGTAATCCAGTTTCTTCACATCCTCAGCAACATTGGTGTTATCACTATTTTTATTTTAGCCATTTATTTTTTATTTAGCTACAGGTGTATAGTGATATCTCACATGGTCTCGATGTGCATTTTCCTAATGGTTAGTGATGTTCATATGTCTATATACTACTGGTATATCATTATTTGGCTAAATGTCTCTTTGGTTTTTTTCCTTTACCTGATTGGATTTTTTTAAAAAATTTATTTATTTGAAAGAAAAAGAGAGCAGAGTGAGAGAGCCCAGCGGCAGTGATGAAGGGCCAAGGGAGAGGAAGATTCAGACTCCATGCTGAGCAGGGAGCCAGCCCCAGGCAGGGCTCTATCCCAGGATCCTGGAATCACCACTGGAGGAGTGGAATGCAGGCGTCTCTTGATTAGATTTTTTAAAAAACATTACTTTTTAGAATTTTCATACATTCTAAGTACTACTCTTTTTTTTAAAATATGTGGATTGTAAATATTTCCTTCCAAGCTGTAGTGTTTTTTTCTTTTTTATTCTTCACATTTTTTGACGGAAAATGTTCTAGATTTTTATGAGGTACAATTAGTCAAATTTTCCTTTTTTCATACATTTTGGTATTAAGTCTAAGAACTTTATACACAGTTCTCAATCTCAAAGATTTTCTTTCATTTTTTTCCTAAAATGTTTATAAGTTCTGTTTTACATTTAAGTGCATGATTAACTTTCAGTTAATTTTTTTAATAGCCTTTGAGTGGTAGGTCTTGTTAATATTATTTGTTTTATTTATTATGACTTTATCATTTTATTCCAAAGCAATTTATTTATTTTTGTTAAGCTTTTAATTTTCTAAGATCACCTTGTTAAAAAATCTTTCATAGCATTTTTATTGAGGTATAATTCACACATTATAAAATTCACCCTATAAAAATCACACAATAAAAATTACATTATGAAGTTCAAAATGTACAATATAGTGCCTTTTAGTATATTGAAAAAAAAAGTTGCTCAACCTATCACCAATGTTTAATTCTAAGAAATTTTTAGTATTCTACTAGTGGTCTTTCCTAGTCATCTTTCCAGCCTCTGGAAAACACTAATTTACTTTAAATCTCCATTTATTTGCCTATTTTAGAAATTTCCTACCTAAGGATTCATACAAATTTGACCTTTTGGGTCTGGCTTCTTTAATTTAGCATGTTTTCAAGATTCATCCATATTGTAGAAATTAGAAGTATATTCTATTCCTTTTTATGACTGAATAATAATCCATTGTGTGAAATGTGTATATCCATTCATTCATTGATGGATATTTAGGTTTTAATTTTTTGGCTATGATGAATAATGCTGCTATGAACACTTATGTACAAGTTTTTGTGTAGACACATATTTTTAATTCTCTTGTATATATGTCAAGGAGTGATAGCTCAATATTTAACTTATTACGAATCTGCCAAACTGTTTTCCACATTAGCTATACTATTCTGCCTTCTCACTTCCAATGTAAGATGATTTCATTTTCTTCCTGCAACACTTGTTTCATTATTTTTTATTCTAGTCATCCTAGTGTGCAAGAAGTGATACCTCATTATGGTTTTAATTTGTATTTTCCTAATAAATAATAATGTATATCTTTCCATATGCTTACTAACAACTTGTATATCTTCTTTGAAGAATTGTCTTTTAAAATCCTTAGTCCATTTTAAAACTGAAATCATTTCGTTTTTATTTTTGAATTGTAAGAGCTATTTATGTATTTTGGATACAAATCTTTTATCAGATATATGATATGACAGTATTTTCTCCCATTTTGTTGTCTGTCTTTTCCACTTATTGACAATGTCCTTTGAAGCACAGAAGCTTTTAATTTTATCAAATTTGATTCATCTGTTTTTTCTTTTGCTGCTTATGATTTTTGTGTCATTTTTAAGAAATATTTACCTAATTCGAGATTACAAAATTTATGACTATATTCTTAATAGTGTTATATACTTTTACTTCTTACATTAAGGACTTTGATGTTATATTTTCCATTTCTGTCAAAATTTTGTATTAATTTTTGTACATGGTGTGAAGTTGGGGACAAACCCAATTCATTTACATATTGATATGCAGTTGTTCCAGGACCATTTGTTGAAAGCACCATTTTCCCTCCTACTGAATAGCCTTGACACCCTGGTCTAGAGTCCATTGACTGTAAATGTCATATTTTACTGCTGGAATATTGAGTCTACTCCATTTATGTGTGTGTGTGTGTGTATATGCCTATATATATGCCTATCTTTATGTCAGTACAATAGAGTCTTGATTGCTACAAGTTTGTAGTAAGTTCTGAAGTCTGGATATGTAAGTCCTCTGACATTGTTCTTGTCTTTCAATATTGTTTTGGGTATTTTGGGTCACTTGCATTTCCATATGAATTTTTATAATCAGTTTATCAATTTCTGAAAATAGGGCAGCCAGAATTTTGATAAGGATTGTATTGAATCTGTAGTTTAATTTGGATAGTTTTGCTATCTATCAATATTAAATCTTCTAAGCCATAGACATGGGATATCTTTCCAATTATTCATAACATCTGTAGTTTCTTTCAATAATGTTTTGTAATTTTTAGTGTACAAGCTCACTAAAATTATTCCTACTTACTGTTTTCAATGCTCTCATAATTTTTTCTTGAATTTCATTTTAAGATTGTTCATTACTAATGTATAGATATACAATTATTTTTTCCAACTTCATTGAGATATAATTGACATACAATATCATGTGAGTTTAAGATGCACAACATGTGGATTTGATGCAAATATTTTGAGATGATTTCCACAGTATTGTTAGTTAACACCCTCAACACCCCACATACTTACCATTTCTTTTTTTGTGCATGTGATTTAAAAGCTAGTCTCTTAGCAACTTTAAGTATATAATACAGTATTGTTAACAATAATCTCTATGATATACATTAGATTCTAGAACTTATTCATTTTAAAACAGGAAGTTTGCTCCCTTTGACCAGTATCTTCCCATTTCCCACACACCTAGCCATTAGGCTGCCATTTTTTTACTCTGATGGTGGGATTGTTTTCAAGGTTACCAGGGTCCTGGAAGAGGAGGATGAAACTAGGACAAATTAAGTTCCACAAAGTTTTCTGTTCTTTAATAAACACTCCCTTAATTATTGCAAGCCTTTGGTTAATATTCAGAGTTCTGGAAAAAGTTGATTTTGACAACTTTTGCTAATGTCTACATTTCTTTCAATGAGAAGACAAGTTTTGGAGGTTCATCCTCTGCCATTCTTGCTGATATCATTCAAAGCTTCATAGTTTTGGCTATGGATATAGAATTGATATGTTCTCTTTTCATTTTCACTTAGTCCATCATATGTTTGATTTCCCTGAGACTTTCTTTTTGATTCATATGTTATTTATATGTGTGTTGTTTAGTTTCCTAATGTGTGGGGATTTTCTTCGTATTTTTTAAATATCTACTTTGGTTTCGTTGTGGTTAGAGTATATATTCTGTATGATTTCAATTCTTTTAAATATGTTGAAGTTTGTCTTATGGCCCAGTATGTACTCTATCTTGGCATGTGCTTTCTGGGGACTTGAAAATAATATGTGTTCTACATTCTTTGGTCCATTGTTTTATAACTGTCTACTACATATTGTTGATTATTGGTGTAGTTGTTTTTTTTAATATCCTTACTGATATTTTTGGGCCGTTTTATTAATTGTTAAGAGAGGGGTGTTGAAATCCAATTATAATTGTGGGTTTTCTTTTTTTCTCCTTTCAGTTACATCATATTTTGTCTCACATATTTGTAGCTGTCACTTGTGCTTACACAAACGATGTCTTGCTATACCTTCTTAGTAGATTGATCTTTTTGCCATTATACAATGTTTCTTTATGTCTCTGGTAATTCTGGAGTCTTTATCCAATATTAATATAGCTATGCCTGCTCTATATTTATCAATGTTTGCATTATATCTATTTTTACATCACTTTACTTTCAACTTGCCTATATCATTACATTGGTGTTTATTTCTTAGAGACAGTATATAGTTAGGTTATTTTAAAAATATCTTCTTCTAACCCCTGTTTATTTTTTTTAAACTTTTTATTTGTTTTTAGTAGTGGCAAAGGACTGGAAATAAACCAGATGACCAACATTAGGGGGCTGGTTACCGAAAGATGGGTATATTACACAATGAAGGATATTTGACCATTAAAATGATTTTGTTAAAGTATTTTTATTGAAAGAAGAGTCCTAATATGTATTAAAGGAAAGATGTTATAAAATATGTTCTGATCATGTATACATTAGGATCCCATTTGTGCATACATGTATGCACACACATACACACACCTCTGCATATCAAAGTCTACACATGAACAAATTTTTGTTTTTTCATCACCTTTTTTTTAAACCTCATAACGTATTTTCTAATTTATACATCCCCTATGTATGAAAAATGTATTAAGTTGTTGTTCTTTTTCACATTCTTTCATATAGTTATCTTAAAGAATGGATCAAATGTTTTATTATAGCTGAGATTTCACAATGCAATATAAATTTTACCTTCATTCAGTATTATCTTCTTCCAATCATTTCCAGACCTGAACCAATTCTGAAACATTTACAACTCAAAATGATAACACTATGACATTAGCATAAAGGCTAGTCAATAAATGTAATGTAAACTTAAATATTCATATCAACATGAGTTCTATTAATATGTATTATAGTTCCATGGGATGCATGAACAGAGCTTTCATTTTTCCACTTCTGAACTTCAATATTGCTATAAGTGTTGAAGATCTTTTTCAACTTTATAGAAAATAAATTTTATGTTAATTTAAAAAAGTAAGATTACAATAGTGAGAAATGTTGGGAGCCAACCCTTGTCTTTTAATTGGTGTATTTAGACCATTTGCATTTAGTTTAATTACTGTTGTGTTAGAATTTAAATTTTATTGTTGTTTTGTGTTTGTTTTCTCAGGTTTTCATTTCTGTTTTCTCATTCCTGTGTTGTTCTTGGTTACCTTTTATATTTTTGAGTGTTTCACTTTGTGTAGATTTTTTTAATTTATTGTTTTCAGAATCACATTACACAAACATAATTTACCACTGAGTAACAGTGTCATAATTCTACCAGTTCAAGTGATGTATAGAAATCTTTTCTCCTTTTAAACCCCGTTATTCTCTCTAGTTCATAATAAATAGTCTTCAATATTTCCTCTATGTATATTTAGAGCCAATCAGATTGTGTTACAATATTTTCTTCTATCCATGAAATACAATATATAACATATAAGAGAAGAAAGAAAATGTATTTACTGATATTTTTGTTTACCATATTCTTTCTTCTTTTCTGATATTTCAAAATTCCTTATTTTATCATTTCTTTTCTGCAAATAGGACATCCTTAGAGTTATTCTTTTAAAGTAAATCTACTGGTGACAAATTCTCTCTCTCCTTTTTTTTTTTTCCACTTGAGATTATCTTGATTTCCTATTCATTTCTGAAGGATATTTTTGCGGATATAGCCTTCTGGATTAATAGTTTTCATCCAGCATTTGAAAAATGCGGTACCATTTTCTTGTAGCCTCCATGGGTTTTTAATGAAAAGGTCAATATATTTCAATGTTTTCTCACTAAAGTATTGTTTTTCTATGGTTGCTTTGAAGATTCTCTTTTGTCTTCAATTTTTGGATTACTTCTCTGTAATTTTAGCTACTTTGTCCCTCTGTTTTCTCTACCTTCTATAAATTAGCGGTGAAAGTTTAAAACTTAATCAAGTTTCCATTTTTTTCACAAACACTTCAAAGATGATGGTGTATTCTTCCACCAAGGAACACATAATGGATTTTAGGTTGCTGTTATTGTTATTATGATTTGTGATGTCAGGTTCCATTGATGTCCAATGTCTGGATCCAACAATTCATAAGTGGTTTTAATTGGCTATATCCTATCCTTTATTCAATTATTAACAGGCAAATTTTTATAAACAGAAATTCCCCCTCATCTACTACCTGGTTATTATTGAATAGTTCATTTCATACAAGAAAAATAGGACATATATTTGTTGCTTTTTTTCCATCTGCCCATTAATTTCCAAAATAATTTGTTTCTCTGATGGTGATGTATTTTATTACTACAGGCATACCTCAAAGACATTGCAGGTTGGTTCCAACTACTGCAATAATCAAATATCACAAGGAAGTGAGTCAAATGATTTTTAAAATATTTCCCAGTATGTATAAAAGTTATATTTATACTATACTGTAGTCTATTAAGTAAGTGTTCAACAGCATCATGTCTATACTATACTGTAGTCTATTAAGTAAGTGTTCAACAGCATCATGTCTAAAAAAATGTTTATTGCTAAAAAAATTTAGTAATATTTTAAAAGAAATATTTTTTTGAGCAGTAGGTCTCAATAGTGGACTTAAAATATTCTGTAATCATGTTGTAAACAGATGTGCTGTCATCTCGGTTTTGTTGTTCCATTCATAGAATATAGGCAGAGTAGATTTAGCATCATTCTTAAGGGGCCTAGAATTTTTTTTTTTTAAATGGAAATGAGCACTGGATTCAATTTAAAGTCACTGGTTGCATTAGCCCCTACAGGAGAGTCAGCCTGTCCTTTGAAGCTTTGGATTCAGGCACTAATTACTCCTCTTTAGCTATGAAATTCCTAGGTGGCATCTTCTTCCAATATAAAGCTGTTTCACTTGGATTAAAAATCTGTTGTTTAGTGTAGTAATGTTCATTAATGATATTAGCTAGATCTTCTGGAGAACCTGCTGTAGTTTCTACATCAGCACTTGTTGCTTCCCCTTGCACTTTTATATTATGGAGATGGCTTCTTCCTGTAAACCTCATGAGCCAACCACTGCTAGTTTCAAACTTTTCTTCTGCAGCTTCCTGATGTCACTCAGCCTTCATGGAATTAAAGAGAGGTAAGGCCTTGCTCTGAAATAGGCTTTAGCTTAAGGGAATGCTGACACTCATTTGATCTTCTATCCAGACTACTAAATCTTTCTCCATGTCAACAATAAGGCTATTCCAAAAAAAAAAAAGAAAAGGCTATTTCATTTTCTTATCATTTGTGTGTTCACTGTAGTACTTCTAATTTCTTTCAAGAACATTTCCTTTGCATTCACTACTTGGCCAACTGGTGCAAGAGGCCTAGCTTTTGCTTATCTCAGATTTCAAAAATGCTTTTCTCGCTAAGTTTAATGATTTCTAGCTTTTGATTTAAAATGACAGACAAGTGACTCTTCCTTTTACTTGAATACTTAGATGCCACGGTAGGGTTATTAATTGGCTTAATTTGATATTGTTGTGTCTCAGGGAACAGGAAAGCCCAAGTACAGGAAGAGAGAGGGGAGGATGGCTGGTTGGTGGAACAGTTGGAATACACATATTAACCAATTAAGTTCACCATTGTATGAGTGTAGTTCATGGTGTGCCCAAAACAATTACAATAGTAACATTAAAGATTACTTATCACAGATCACCATAGCAAATACAACACTAATGGAAAAGTCTGAAATATTGTGAGAATTAGTGAAATGTGACAGAGAGACATAAAGTGAGCAAATGCTCTTGGAAAAATAGCACCCATAAATTTGCTCAACGGGATTGTCACAAACCTTAAATTTGTGAAAAACAAAACAAAACGCAATATGTGTAGAGGGCAATAAAGCAAGGCACAATAAAGTGAGGTATGCCTGTATTATCAACTGATGAGTTTGAAAATATTTCAGGTTTCAATCCATCGAAATTACCATCCATATTGATGTTCAATTTCTTTTTGTCTATCTTTGGCCAGTAGAACACTCTTTAAATTGACTCTTGAATTGTGATGCTACTTTTTAACACACCAATAGGTGTCTTTGTTTTCTTTTTGCCACACCACTAGTTGTCTCTGATTGTTTTTGTTTATTTGTCAGGCCAAGTTTTTTCAGGGTCATCTTGTACACTTCTTGTCTCTGATACGGAATTACATATTCTTCACGTGGTCCTTGTTCCTTTGAATGGGAAAAGGTATTTCAAAACCAAAGTTTGGGCCACTTAAGGTGTTCACTGCTATTGCATTTCCCACTGTTTCTTGGCCTTTACCATTGACAAAACTGGTCTACAAAATTTTTATCTAATCTTGTTATCTTATATCTTTATTTCTCCAATGTCAGTGATCTCAGTTCTCAAAGACACAGAGGATGACAGAATTAAATATCTCTCTTTTTTTTTCTTTTAAAGATTTTATTTATTTATTTGCCAGACAGAGATCACAAGGAGACAGAGAGGCAGGCAGAGAGAGAGAGGTGGAAGCAGGCTCCTGCTGATTAGAGGGCCTGATGTGGGGCTTAATCCCAGGACCCTGGAATCATGACCTGAGCTGAAGGCAGAGGCCTTAACCCACTGAGCCACCCAGGCGCCCCTATCTCTCATTTGTTTTTACCACAGTATCCATACACCAGTTTCAGAATAACAATACTAACATTATTGCTCACAGTATGATTGCTGAATAGAATTTAAGATTTGTCTTGCAGTTATATTTTTACTTAGGTTATATCTCACTAGGGATGGTCAGTCATATTACTGTGTTTTAATCTCACTTTGTTTGATCTTTTAATGAGCATTACTGTGTGGTGAGGGCACCAATTTAGTAAAAATAGTTTCTTTTTTTTTTTGCATTTATAATTTTTTATTTTTTATAAACATATATTTTTATCCTCAGGGGTACAGGTCTGTGAATCGCCAGGTTTACACACTTCACAGCACTCACCAAAGCACATACCCTCGCCAATGTCCATAATCCCACCCCCTTCTCCCAAACCCCCTCCCCCCAGCAACCCTCAATTTGTTTTGTGAGATTAAGAGTCACTTATGGTTTGTCTCCCTCCCAATCCCATCTTGTTTCATTGATTCTTCTCCTACCCACTTAAGCCCCCATGTTGCATCATCACTTCCTCATATCAGGGAGATTATTTCTAGGGTTTTAAAAATTATTTTTTGTTTATAGCTATATGAAATAGTCATGATTCTAAAATCAAATACAGAAAATGAGATGTTTTCTTTCCCTTTTTTTTCTTTCCCTTTATCTTATTTTCTACCACTTACTGTGTGTAACCATTTAATAGATTATGTTTTATTCTTCCATTGTTTGTTTATTTTTATTTATTTATTTATAAGTAGGTTCCACATCTAGCATGGACCCCAACATGGGGCTTGAGCTCATGACCCTGAAATCAAGACCTGAGCTGATATCAAGATTTGGACACCTAACCGACTGAGCCATGCAGGCACCCCATTATTTGTTTATTTTAATAAGAATAGGCTATATTTTGAGTATTTAGGAATGTTTGATTTTAATAAATATCTTTTATCAGTGTCTTTATAGAATACTATTAGGTTGCTCTTATTTTTGGTCATAGAATATTGCTTCCCTAATTAATTAATTGATTATTTTGGGTCATAGAATATTGGTTCCCTAATTAACTAATTAATTGATTGATTATTTTTAAAGGTTTTATTTATTTATTTAATTGGCAGAGGGAGAGACAGTGAGAGAGGGAGCACAAGCACAGGGAGTGGGAGAGAAAGAAGCAGACTGATGCAGGACTAGATCCCAGGACCCGGGATCATGACCTGAGCCATGGGGAGATGCTTAACAACTGAGTCACTCAGGTGCCCCAAGATTTTAATTTAGAGTTATATCATTTTATTCATGGTCACAACTCTATGGGAATCAAGATGTTGGTTATATTTCTTTTTCATAGGCTCTATCTATTGTCTTCCTCTTTTTTATAGTTTTATAATATCTAAGTTGTTTGAGCATATAGCCATTGTATACTATATCCTATTCTTGTACAATATTATTCAGTCTTAGCTCAATGGTCAAAGTAAGTTTAAAGTTCACCCACAGTCTTTATATGAATGTCTTTCCAGTCATACAGTTACATACATACTTTGCATAAGTTTGTAGTTTTATAAATTGAAAAACCAGTTTGATTAAATATAAAATCCTAACTTTACCTTTTCCCCTGATTATCTTAACTATGTTACTCCTTTCTTTCTTTTGATATTTAGTACTGTTGTTGAAATGGCTGATGATAACTTGATTTGACTTGATGATTTTTCTTGGATTTTTTTTCCCCAATTTTAAAAATTTTACTTAACATTACTAACTTCTACATATATGTTTGTTTTTCTTTTAAAACAGTACATCCTCATCTATCATGTAGACAAATTAAGAAACATGTAAGTAACCAACAGAAAAAAAAAGTGGTTCCTTCTGGGGAGTATGGAACTATTGCTTCTTATTATTGGCCCTTTATATGTGAGCTAATATATTAAATATTTGAGAAAACATTTTAAAAATAAGCAAACTAACTTAAATCTTAATCAAAACTAGGTGTTACTCTCTAATGTATAATCATCAGGGTTGAATTTATTTTTACACTTGTCTTGATGTAGCTCTAGTTCAATAGAAAAATCATGAGTCTTTGAAGAAATATGATATAATCTCTTTGATTTAGTTACCTAAAATTTATTCGAAATTTTCTATTTCAGCCATATGATCATTGCCACCCACATGCCATCTGGTGGCACATCTCCAGATGGCACATAGGAAGTCATAAGCCTCTAGAATTTTGCCCTATAAATCCAAACCAAGAAAGTGCTTATAAACAGTTTCACATTGCTGAACGATTATGTAGAATTTTGTCTTTTAGGAAGTATTTTAATTTTAGTGAATTAAACAGCACCAGTGACAACAACAGAGGCCCAGGCTTCTCTTCAGTGTTATTTGATTGAAATTCTAGGTCTTCTAGAAAAACGATGAGTTTCCATGTAGGCAGAATTCACCCTCTCAAATTCAATTCCTGGTTCTGGTGGGTCCCCAGAATATAAGAGCTAGTAGGACAATATTGTTATATCATATCTTGTTAGTCATGAAAGTTGCTACAGTAAATTGTCTTTTTAATGTAAACTCCTAGAACAGTGGTTCTGAGCATTGGTTGTATGTTAAAATCACCTGGGGTGCTATGAAAAATCCAGATGCCAAAAACCATGCATCACATGGATTATATAAAATTCTCTGAGAGTGTGATAAGACTCTGTGAGACTGTAAATGAAGTTCTAAATTTTTAAAGCTTTCCAGATGTTGACAACGTGCAGCCAAGTTGGCAAAACACTGTCCTAGATCATTGTCTCTTTACCTTAAAACTATATTCTTGCATAAATAAAGGGCTTCAAAGAGTTTTAAAAATATAAAAAGTATATTGGAATTAAATAGGTCATAATTTGGGGGATTGGAACAATAACAAAAAGTATGAGACATATACTTTGTTGGTACATTGGAATGTTAAGGTAAAAACCAAACCTTTTATGTGGTTTAGATCCGATGTTATTTTCTAAGTACTGTTAATCATAACAAAATGTATCCAAAAAGGATATGAATGATAAAAGCCATTTAATACAAATGAGGAAAATAAATCTCTTTCATAAGATGACTAAGTTTTCCAAAGACCTAATAAAAGTTCTTAAATTGAGTGTAAGAAGCCTTTTTTTAACACACAAAAAAAGAAAGTAAACATAATAAAACCAGATTATTCATATGTTATGTTTCCCCAGGCACTTACTAGTTTTAATTTATTCATTTATTTTTTGATAATACATTGTCCATATATCTCTTTGTGTGTAACCCTTGGTTTAAAATTTACATAATCTCAAATAGTTTTATTTGACATTTCTCATTATTATTTAAAATTCTTGTTTATTTTATGTCATTTTCTAATCTGACCTAGAGTTTGGTATAAAAAGAACATGGCTGTTGATGACAACAACAACTAAAAAAAAGCCATAAGATTTATTTTCTTTTTAACTTACCTCTGCATGTTCTCATTATCTCTTTTTAGGACCTTACAGTCTAAGCAGAAAATAACAGCACTTATGTTTCAATTTATGCTTCAAGTTTTGCACCTGTTATATATTTATATCATTTATATATAATTTCATTTGAAATTAAAATGTTATTCACTCAATAAAGATTAGAAGATGTCTCATCACCTAGGAAAACCTTTCCTTAAGACCAAGTTTAATAGCAGTTAGAAAATCAAAACCTAATTTCCAATTACCAAAATAAGAGTCATGTCCATGTGAAGTATTCTGATGGGTTCATGTATTTGCACTTTAATGTATTTATATAAATGTATATTTATATTATGTATGAAATATATAATACATAAAATATGTAATATATGAATATATGTACAATATATACACATATTAGAGATAAAATTATAAAATATCTTATGTATATATTATAGAATTTATATATAAAATATATATACATCATATGCCATCTAGAAAGAAAAAGAAATTAGAAAAGTTAATTATAAGTTTTAATTTTTTTAAAAGATTTTATTTATTTATTTGACAGAGATCACAAGTAGGCAGAGAGGCAGGCAGAGAGAGAGAGAGAGAGAGAGGAGGAAGCAGGCTCCCTGCAGAGCAGAGAGCCTGATGTGGGGCTCGATCCCAGGACCCTGGGATCATGACCTGAGCTGAAGGCAGAGGCTTTAACCCACTGAGCCACCCAGGCGCCCCAAAAGTTTTAATTTTTTAGTCCCACATAATTGAAGTTCAGAAAGTCACACTGACTGATTTGGAAAAACAAACTCACACAAAACCCCTTTCCCCAATATTGGCGTAAATAAAACAAAAATGCAATATAGCTATACAATGGAATATTATTTGACAATGAAAAAGAGTGAAGTACTGATACATGGTCCAACTTGGATGAACCTTGAAAACATCATGTTAAAGTGAGATAAGTCAATTGCAAGGACACCATGCTATATGATTCAGTTTATCTAATTGTCCATAAGAAGCAAATCCATATACAGAGAAAATAGATTGGTGGTTGCCTAGGCCTGAGCACCTGTGGGAGAATGGGACTGATTGTTAATTGGTGTAGATGGAGTTTCATTTTGGGGTGTTGAAAATGTTCTAAAATTAGATTGTGGTAATAGTTGTCCAGCTCAACAAATACACTAAAATACATAGAATTGTATACTTTAAATAGATACATTTTAAAGTGTGTAAGTTGAAAAAAATTTAAGGGATAAATTCTGTATTATGATAAAAGGCTAGTTTGGGGTTAATTCTTCTTATGAAATAACCTACTCACATAGAATATGAGACCCACCTAATGTCAACAGAGCTGAAGTCAATAATGTGGACATTTAAAATTCATTATGGGTTTCTTACCAAAAATTCTGACACATTCAGACAGAATTCTGGTGCTCTGTTGTGATGTCGAACAGAGCACCCAAATGAGATAGCAGAGGTAAAGTGCCTTGCACAGTGCCTGTCCATTAACAGTGTGCATAATGAATGAGTTATTTTTATCATTGTCATTATACTTATCATTGCTGCCATCATTATTATAACTTTTGGAAACCATATGGATACACAGACCTTTTCTCTTTTCTGGAAATTCTGCTCAGTTGAGTGTGAACGTAACATGGGTGTCATTTATCACCTGCTGTCAGCTACCACAATTACAGATAGTGTGACTCTGGGAAAATTAGTAATTACTATTGGGCTTATCTTTAAAATTCAATCCAATTAAGTTGGGGCAAATCTCACTCTACTTGCTCATGGTTGAGAAAATTTACATTCTTTTTAAAAGACAAATTATATTCTTCATTATGGAAATCAACATCAATGCAGCTTTCTTTCTGAAAGCCAGTTTGCCGATAAAGCTTCAAGAGAAATAATATGACACAGAAAGAAATTTTAATTCATAGAGGTAAGCCTTTTATTTTGGGGGAACTGTGGTCTGGAACTTTGTGACATTATTTTAATAAATATTCCAAATTCTATGCATTGCATTTACTAGGTGGAAAACACTCATTGAGTGTATATGGAAATTATAAAAAAGATAATGCCATTCCTAGTTATCTTAAGAAATAGAAACTTATGGACTATGCTATTGTGGAGGATGAAAGTAAATGGCAAGTTAAAAAAAAAAAGTAAAATAACTATGTGCAGTTATAGTTTGATATATTTCAAAATCTTAACATTTCCACCCCTGCCCCCCCACAACTTATGGAATTTTGAAAGCATTCAAGTGGTGCTTTTATATTGGGGCTTTTTTTTTTTTTTATTTTTTTTATTTTTTTTATTTTTTTTATTTTTTATATACATATATTTTTATCCCCAGGTCTGTGAATCACCAGGTTTACACACTTCACAGCACTCACCAAATCACATACCCTCCCCAATGTCCATAATCCCACCCCCTTCTCCCCAACCCCCTCCCCCCGGCAACCCTCAGTTTGTTTTGTGGGGCTTTTGTGAGAGGAAAGCTCCATAAAAAGCATTACTTGTAGTACTGAAAAAATAACCAAAAGGTCATTTAACTTTTACCTTCTCTCTGTCAATATTTAATATTCATATGAGTATTGGATAGTCTAAATATTCTGTCAACATTGAATATCTTATCCGAGATTTAGTTCTATGAGATAATATTTTCATATGAAGAACTTTACGCTCTCCTTTAGCAGTCTTTTCCAGGATCTACCTGCCACTAATTTCACATTAAATTCTCTCCTTAACCTGATTCACTATTTTATTTTATTTACTTTTTAAAAGATTTTATTTATTTATTTGACGGACAGAGATCACAAGTAGGCAGAGAAGCAGGCAGAGAGACAGGAGGAAGCAGGCTCCCCGCTGAGCAGAGAGCCCGATGCGGGGCTCGATCCCAGGACACTGGGATCATGACCTGAGCCGAAGGCAGAGGCTTTAACTCACTGAGCCACCCAGGTGCCCCTGATTCACTATTTTAGATAATTGGTCCCATCTTTTCAGTCACCCAGGCTTGGTATTTGAGTTATTTTTCACCCTCTTGTTAGCTGCCAACCTTATCTGAGAGAGAAAGAACATATCATAAAGGGGTAATGGGAAAGCCAAAAGAACTATTTTCTCTTATGCTTGGGGAAATTTGCATAATCAGTTATTATTTCCTACTTTCTACTTTTTGGAAGAGAGAAACACCTTCATGATGAAGGGAAGGTTGTTAGTATCTATTTGTTTAAAACATGTTGACTATTATTCCGCAGGTGAGTGACACATAGGAGTACACATCAACCAGTGACTTATTAGAGGAGGGAATAGTGTCCTCAGTCAAATATTGTCTGGAGATGCCCTTTCTGGTAAGGAAGGGAAGCAACTAGAAAAGGCAAAAGAATCTTGCTCTAGACCCAGAAAAGTCAAAACAATTCATTAGCAGCCAAATAAACATAGTTAAGTTTTTCTCAGAAAGCAGAAAATCAGAATATAACCATGTTTTCCTAACAGTTAATGTAAGGCTAATTTTAGAAGTGGAGTTTCAACTATTTACCAAATGAGACCAAACATTTCAAAAAGGAAGCCAACTTCAGAAAAGGAATGTTTAGATCCATGCTTATATGGTTCGTATTTCTACCCATCTAGCATGGCTTATCATTGGATGGGAGCCAGTAGGTACAGTCTACATTAGTTAGGAACTTGGTCAAATTGGGAGCCATTAAAATTTCAAGGTGACTTCATAATGAGTCATCATGTTGAGTAGACACATTTAGCTTTTTCTGAAACAATAATTCTTTTTTTAAAAAAAGATTTTATTTCTTTATTTGAGAGAGAATGAGTGAGTGAGAGCATGAGAGAGAAGAAGGTCAGAGGGAGAAGCTGACTCCCCAGGGAGCTGGGAGTCCGATGTGGGACTCCATCCTGGAAGTCCAGGATCATGACCTGAGCTGAAGGCAGTCGTTCAACCAACTGAGCCACCCAGGCGCCCTGAAACAGTAATTCTGAAAGCATGTTTCATGAGTTAGAAAGTTCATCGATACTAAACACATTTTTGTTTTTAAGTCTTTGCTTCTTTTGTTATTTTTATGTTTAATCTTATCCTAGACTTGTGTACTTACTAATTGGTTGCTTAAGTTACAATGATATTTATTATAGTACAGATAAACAATTTATGGTCTGATGAAATGTTGGAGGCTATGGCGTGGTTGGAGTTGAGGATCAAACCAGGCCCTGTCTTGTGTCTCCTTCAAAGTCTGGACACCTTGACAAGGTTAAGGACAGGAAAGTTGAGTAACACTGAGAAAGGGTCTGTGCTATGTGTCTTGTGCGCTTGCCTACGTGACTTCCCACACCCTCTCCCTACAGAAGGGAACAATGTGGTCAGGATCATGAGTTCTTAGTTGGTTCTTGTCGTTTCTGTACTTCCCATAACCCACTCCCTGGTTGATTGTCTTGCTAATGGCATTAGCCGAGACTACCTGGCATCACGAGATTTGCTTGTAGTTAATGTAAACTTGTTATAGAAACCTGCAGTCATCTGACTAGATACTGATGTATTACTCCTCCTATTGTGATCTGCCTTATAAATGCTTGTAAAATGTGGAATAAAATCGGCACTGTTGGACATCATCCTCAGTGTCCCTCCTGCCCCCTTTGTCTCCTAATTTCTTTTCACCATCCTCTTACCCTCACGTTTCCTGGTGATTTGTTGCACAGGCCGCGACAATGAAAAAAATCTATTGATGACAAGTGGTTGCTGTTAGAGACCTTACTGAAGTCCTTGCTCCTCAGCATCACCATCTAGGGGTGAGAATCTCAAAAAGACTATGGAGGCTTCTGGAGGTTCTAGACCTATACAATGTGGGCAGCTAATTCAACCATGTTCCATGGTGATACAAATACCACAATTTACTTAAATACTAACATATCTTTTTCAATTTAATTATCTGACAGAAAATATATTTATGCTGTGTTAGAGGGAAAATATTATACCATCATTATAGGTTGTTTGTGTTAAATGGATGTTCTTATCATTTGGAGAAACAAGTAGACCCATGATATAGCATGTTTGTATATATTTGCATTTTTACAAGTCATATTTCCAATGGTATGATCAATGTTATTAACTTACTACTCAAAAGATTGATCCCTTCGTTCCCCAGGGATTTTTTTATACACAATTCTTGACAAGCACAATCTCTGGATCCTTGCCTTCCTCTCTTATTTATTATTAGGAGAGTTTCAGAGAAGAATCTCTACTCCTTTCCAAGGCAAATCCGTTTCCATATGGAACTAATGCACCATCTGGGCCCACCAAATATCACTGTTAAGATTTGAATGTTTTTGTATGCATAGGTTTCAAAACCATTTTTTTCCTTAGCCTAGACCTATGATCTTGTTTTAAAAAATCGCTGCCTTGCCTGTGCTACCCTTCAACTATATAGACTCTTTTAGACCACACTTTTAGAAAACTAAAATGTACTCAATACCTGTACTTCCTTACCTTGAAGTCTTTCCTTCACTCATCTCAATATAACATCTGGCCCTAGCTGTGCCAGTGTCTCTTTGAAAGATCACCAATGACCTGGCTAAATTCAAGTCTACCCTTAATCCTATGCTTTATAACAGAATCTCACAATTTATACTTCATTAAGCCAGTATATTATATAATATTTTAGACAGACACAAAGATATAAAAAGTAATGTAATGAGCATCTGAGTTTCAAGTAAATGTAGTTCAATACATAATACATTACCAAACTCTGGTGTACGTGTCTCTTTTCTGGTCACGTTCCCCTTTTCTCCCTTATCGTTCCTCCCTCTTCCAGGAAACCACTATCCTGAATTTTGTATTTATGTTCAATATTCATTTTTATACTTTTACCACATATATATGTATCCCCAAATAGTAGTATAATATCGACCCAAATGTTTTATTTTTTAAATTTTATTTATTTTTTTAAAAAGACTTTATTTATTTATTTGCCAGAGACAGAGGGAGAGAGAGCGAGCACAGGCAGACAAAGAGGCAAGCAGAGGGAGAAGCAGGCTCCCTGCCGAGCAAGGAGCCCGATGTGGGACTCGATCCCAGGACCCTGGGATCATGACCTGAGCCGAAGGCAGCTGCTTAACCAACTGAGCCACCCAGGCATCCCGACCCAAATGTTTTAAAATTTTATTTAAATGGAATTATAACGCTTACATTTTTATGCAGTTTTTATATTTTTATATATTATATTTTTTATATTTTTAAAAATTTTTTATATTTTTAATATTCATCTTATTGATGGCTATAGATGTATAATATCCATTTATACTGTGCATAATATTCCATCGCATGAATGCAACCACAATTTATCTCTTCTGCTCTTGAAGGACATTTAGGTTTATTTAGGTTTTTTTCCCCCTATTTATTGAGATATAATTGACATACAACACTATATAAGTTTAAGATATATGGCATAATGACTTAACATACATATGTTGCAAAATTATTGTCATGGTAGATTTAGTTAACATACATCACCTCATAGAGGTGATGAGGGCTTTTAGGATTTTCACTCTTTTAGCAACTTTCAAATACATCATACAGTGGTGTTAACTATATTCATCATGTTGTATATTACATCCCCAGTACTTGTTTTTTTTTGTAACTAAAAGGTTGTACCTTTTGATGACCTTCATTCAATTCCCTCCCAGCCCCCACCTCTGGTAACCACAAATGTGATCTCTTTTAAAATCAAGTTTAAAAATCTCTTTAAAAATCAAGTTTAGATTTTGTTTCTTAGATTCCACATGTAAGTGAAATCATATAGTATTTGTCTTTGACTTACTCCAGTTAGCATAATGCCTTCAAAGGCCAGCCATGTTGTTGCAAATTGCAGGATTTTCTTCTTTTTATGGCTGGATAATATTCATATATATATGCCACATAATAACTATATTACATTATGGATGGATGGATGTATATATAATCCCACAATTTCTATATCCATTAGTTTGTTGATGGACACTTAGGTTATTTTCATGTCTTGGCTATTGTAAATAATACTACTATGAACCTGGGGTGCTGGTATCTCTTTGACATAGTGATTTCTTTTCCATTGGATATATACCCAGGAGTGGGATTGCTGAATCATATGGTAGTTCTCCTTTTAATTTTTTAAAGAGCCTCCATACCGTTTTCCATAGCGGCTATACCAATTTACATTCCCACCAACAGTGCACCAGGGTTCTCTTTACTCCAGATACTCCCCAGCATTTTTTAATTTCTTGTTTTTGATAATAGCCATTCTAACAGGCATGAGGTGATATCTCATTGTGGTTTTGATCTGCATTTCCCTGATGATTAATAATGAACATCTTTTCGTGTACTAGTTGGTCATCTGTATGTCTTCTTTGGAAAAATTTCTATTCAAATTCTCTGACCATTTTTTAAATTGGATTCTTTTGTTTTTTGGCATTGAGTTACAGGAGTTCTTTCTAAATTTTGGATATTAGTCCTTTATCAGATATATGGTTTGCAAATATTTTCCCCATTACACAGATTGCCTTTTCATTTTGTTGATTGTATCATTTGCTGTGCAGAAGCTTAGCTTTTTAGTTTGATGTAGTCCTTCATTCATTTTTGCTTTTGTTGCTTGTGCTTTTTGTGTTATATCACCCCAAAAAATTATTACCAAGACTGAAATCGAGGAGCCTTGCCCTTATTTTCTTCCAGTCTTACATTTAAATCCTTAATCCATTTTGAGTTAATTTTTGTGATGAGTATAAGATAGGGATCCAATTTCATTCCTTTGTATGTAAATATCCAGTTTTTTCAACACCATTTATTGAAGAGACTACCTTTTCCTCACTGAATAATCATGGATCCCTTGTCATATATTAGTTGACCATATATGTGAGGGTTTATTTCCCAGTCCTGAATTCTGTTCCATTAGCCCATGTGTCTATTTTTGTGTGAGTACCATACTAGTTTAATTACTATAGTTTGTAACATAGTTTGAAATTAAGAAGTATGATGCCTACAGCTTTAATCTTTATCAAGATTGCTTAGGTTATCCACGGTCTTCTGTACATCCATACAAATATTAGGATAGTTTTTTCTGTCTCTGAAAAATGTTGTTGGAATTTTGCCAGGGATTGCATTGATTGTATAGATGACTTTGGTAGTATGGACATTTTATCTATGAACTCTTCTGATCCATGAACACAAAATATTTTTCCATTTATTTGTATCTGCATTATTTTCTCTCATCAGTGTCTTAGACTTTGTTTTCCCATACTTGTTGTTGGTTTTTTTTTTTTTTTTAAGATTTTATTTTATTTATTTGACAAACAGAGATCACAAGTAGGCAGAGAGGCAGGCAGAGAGAGGAGGAAGCAGGTTCCCTGCTGAGCAGAGAACCCCATGTGGGGCTAGATCCCAGGACCCTGGGATCATGACCTGAGCCAAAGGCAGAGGCTTTAACCCACTGAGCCACCCAGGCGCCCCTGCCCATACTTGGTTTTATATATAAGACCTATTGTGTTCTGTATCATAATTTTATAGATTCTTACTTTACTTAATTTTAAAAATATTTATAATATTTTCCATTGATTCTTTTGGGTTTTCAGTTACATAATCATATCATCTGCAAATAGATAGTCTTACCTCTTCTAGATTTATATTTTCAATTGCTTTCTCTTATCCAATTAAGCTGGCTAATACATCTAACAAAGTATAAGTAATAGTGGAGAGTGTGAGCATAGTGTTGTGGGGGAAGTCTGTGACACCAGTTGAGAAATATGCTGGTTTGGACACTGATGGTTTTATGTATGGAAATATATAGATTCCTATTTAATTTAATGTTTTTGAAAAAAATGAATGGTGGCTGAATTTAGCAGAATGCCTTTTAGGCATCTTATAAAGATGATAATGTGTTTTTCCCCTCTTAGTTCTATTAATATGGTAATTGTGTTCATTTGCTCTTTATGTTGAGCCACTACTGCATTCTCAAATAAATCCCAATTAGTTATGTAATCCCAAATCATATGCTATTTTTTATTATGCTGCTGGATTCTGTTTGCTAATGTTTTATGTAAGGTTTTTGCATTAAATATTTATAACTCATACTAGACTGTAGTTTTCATTTGATTATCAATGTTATAATTGCCATATAAAAATAATTTGGAAATTTTCTTCCTTTATATATGCTCTGTAATTGTTTTAGAAGCACTGAGGTTAATACATCTTTAAAAGTTTTGTAGTTTCCATAGATCTAGTGCTTTCTTGCACGTGAATTCTTTATAATTGTTTCTATTTTTTCTATGAGAAATACTTTGTTTAGTGTTTTTATTTTGACCACCATTGAATTTTGTAAACCATATTTCCTAAAAAATTATTTTTCTAGATTTGAAAATTGAATTGCGTATACTTGTGCAAAATAGTCTAATTTAGAATAGTGTAATTGATGGCTTCTTTCCACTTGTCATTTCTGATTATATGAATTTGTAGTCTCTTTCCCCTTTTCATTAAATTAATGATGTATCATTTTAAAAACACATTTTACAATGAACCAGCTTTTTTGTTTATGTATGATTTCTACAGTTTTCTATTTTCTAACTCATTAATATCTGATTTTATCATTACTTTAATTTTTTCTTTTGCTTTGTGTTTTAAATTCTTTTTTGGGCTTTTCTTTAGTTGAGTAATTAATCTATTTTGATTTTTCACTTTTGTTGATGTAGATATTTACTTCCATAAATTTTCCACTGCTGTTTTTGCATTTCCATTATTCTTATTCCATTATTGTTACTTATAAGAAATTCTCCAATTTTTGTTTTATCTTTCTACTTTGGCCTAGAAGTTGTTCACTAGCATGGTTTTAAACAATTTTCCAGTTAGAAAGATATCTATAAATTTTTTTATTCATTTCTAGTTTTATCACACTGTAGTCAGAAAATTCTGTCTCTAACATTTCCATTTTTTGGAATTGAGATTTTGCACAACCAAATATGCAGTCAGTTTTCACAAATGTTTGATAAGCACTTGGGGAAAAAAAAATATATTCTTTATAACCCAAGGTACCAGGAAAAATATTTAGCTATGCGACATTGATCATATCATTGTGAATTGTAGATGAAGCATTATAAAGTGTTTCTTTTCATGCCTGCTAGTCTGAGTTCTACCTTGTTAGAAATCAAGATTTTGACTCATCCTCTCTTTTTATTTGCTGATTTGGTATGAAAATGAGCAGTCTTTTATTGTTAACCTTTTGAAGTTTTTATGTTAGATATGACTTTGTATCAAGTATAAAATTTGCATAAAGTTTGGATTCTGCTTTCTCAGTCTAAACATTTTTTCTTTTAATCTGTGAGTCAAGACTATATTAATATGTGTGATATATTTAGTCTTAGTTCTCCTTTCTATCAAAATCCATATCCAAAGTTTTTTCCTATGAGATTTCTTCTCTCTCTTTCTTATTAATGTGGGTATTTAGGAAGATTTTATTTTTTTTTTGTTCTGAAAATTGCCATTGTATTAATCCTTTTAATAGCCTTCATCTCTTCTTTATTTTAAGATACTTTCTGTTAGTTTCTTACTATAAACATTATTAAATAGCTACAAACCTCATCTTCTTTTTTCTTTCCTTAGTCCAATCATGTAAGTTAAAACTATATCCCTATGTTCCCAATAAAATATCTATAAGGCAATCAGCCAGCTTATTTTACTTACCACTGATTCTCCTTCTCCCTACCATTTTTGATAGCCACAATATATATGAATACACCTCTTCGTTCATCCTTATTTCCATCACTTACACTTAGTGATACAGTTAAATATATTTAATATTCCGGGCGCCGGGTGGCTCAGTCAGATTAGCAGCCGACTTGATTTCAGCTCAGTTCATGATCTCGGGGTCACAAGAACAATCCCTATATAGGGCTCCTCGCTGAGCAGGGAATCTGCTTCTCTCCCTCTTTTCCTCTCCTCCCTGCTCTCTTTCTTTCTCTCAAACAAATAAATAAAATTTTAAAAACACAAATATATGCATATATATGTATATATTTAATGCTTACAACCAATTGAATATTTTCTTGGTAATCTGAAGTTCATTCCTATAGTAGATTATCTGGGAAGAGCATATATGTACAGTATTACCCCGAATTCTTGCATGTTCACAACAATTTATTTGTGGTCTTTCCGTTTCATGTATTCTTTGAGTTTCTTATATTATTTTAGGAACTTCTGGTTTAAGACATTGCAGTTAACAAGCCTGAGGCTAATCTGATTTGTAAAACTCTTTTGCTTGGTATTTTTACCTGTATTCCCAAGAGTTGTTTTATTTTTTTAGTATATGACATTTTTTCTTGAATATATCTTTATTTGATCATTCAGGGTTGATTTTCTCAGATTCCTTGAACCTTCAAATACTCTTTAATTCTAGGAAAGTATTCTTGATTATGGTTTTTATTATTTGAAGAGTTCTTTTGTCGTTTTATTCTTCCAGCACTCTTTCTTGTGTATACATTGTATTTTCTTTTTTTGTTTTCAGTATTTGTCACTTCCCATTCAAATTTTTTAAAAATATCTTTCTTAATATATTTTCAATTGTCTTTGCTTTTCTTTCTATTCTCTAGTTCCTTACTGTATTTTATTTTATATTTTTTTATAAACATAATATATTTTTATCCCCAGAGGTACAGGTCTGTGAATCGTTAGGTTTACCCACTTCACCCTTACTATATTTTAAATGCATCCATTCACTTTGTGTTCCCTGTGGCTTTTCTTAATTTACAACTTTTTCCTGCTCACAACTCAGACCTGAGCTGTTAAGACCAGTTGCTAAGTTTTCCCATTTACTAAATTTTCTCATTCTAATTTGGATAGTTCTGCTATAATTAATATTATTCCATAATGGTATTTAACTTGCTTTGAAATAATAGGTTGGAATTTTCATTGGCTTTGTGGGTATATATATATTTTTCTGGTGTGCTGTCATTTTCTGAAGTTGGATTTGGATCATTATCTTCTTTTTTTTCTTACTTTCTGTATGAGTTTTCAACCATCCTCCTTTTCTCTTTTTTCTTGTCATGCTGAAGCAAGATAGAGTTTTCTGTGCTTTTAAGCTTTGGAGGCTGGGGGTGGGCCACGATAGCTTTCCTAGCTTCACTGCCCTGGGACTTCCTTTCTTTTTTATTGTAAAGTAATAAAAATATGCCCTCTCACTGCATGCACATCCAATACTATATATTGTCTGTCTGTATCTCTTATCCTTTCCCTCATTATTATTTGAATTTTCTTTTTCTTTACTCCCAGTGTTCTGACTCTAATACTTTTGTGTTCTACTTCCAGCAGTTTCTTTTTCAGTACAGGGTTATAATCTTCTGGAAATGTTATTCTCTCCGGCATTTCCAAGCCCTGAGGATTCAGGACACCCTAGCACTTTCACAGTTTCCTTATATTCATTGGCAAGATGAAACCTAAAGTGCCCTTCCCAGTTTCCACTGTTCTCAACGCTACTTTCAGAGTGCTACACCCTGAATGGGAAAGGCTCCCTTTGAGAGTGAGCGTTTTGGTGATTGATGTGTTTCCTAGTTTGGGGCGATTGCCATAGATCCCCTGTATTGTTTCCCACACAATTTCTTGCTCCCTTAGAACTGCTATTTTGTGGGTTTTTTTCTGTGCTAACTTACTTGGTCCCACTCAATCATATTCTGGGGTTTGATATAAAGCTTTACAACCTGGATTTGTTCTCTATGGGTTCTTGTTTTTTATTTGAGCTATGTGTGTGTGTACCTGCATATATGCATGTGTGTATACACCTGTTTGTGGAAATTTAGGCAGGGCAAAAGTCATACTACCACCACTGCCTCCGCCACTGCCACTACCTTTGAGATGTCCTTCCTGGTCATATAAATTATGATAATTTTGGATTGTGAATTCATGATCAGTGTAACTTTGTGTGAATCTTGGGAAGCCTGGTTTTAGGGTCTATAGCTTCAGAAATGTGTGCTAGATTCTGAAACACACCTTAGTTTACTAACAGTCAAGGATTAGGTTAAATTAATTTCTCAGTTCATGTTTACTTGGGTCATGTAGCTATTATAAATTAAAATGAGAAGATGAGATATATATAGTCAGGCCTGCCGATAAGACACTACTCTTAGGAAGCTTTTATCTATTCAGATCCATGCCTGCTTTTCTTGTTATTTTCCTTTACTTTTGGGTAGATTTTTTTTTTTCTTCAATCTACCCATTCACTGAGTATTTACCTGTTTCAGGTTCTTTTGGGCTGAGGAAGTTCTAATGTGATTCTCTACCTTGTATTCGCCCAAGGTTATGTCATCTCTGCCCAGGTGATAGATTATTACAATAGAAGCCTCTTAGTTAAGGAGACCAGCCACCACTTCCAGAGCTCTAGTAGGTTTATCTTCAGGGTATCATTTGCCTTTCCAGCTCTCTCTTCAGTTTTAAGCCCTGGGAATTTTCCTTCCTTTCTTATGAGCTCAGTCATGTATTGATTTGAAAGGATATTTATTAGATTTTATCCATCACTCCTGCATTTTTTAGATCGTTGGGATTTTGTGTCAAAATATCTAGTTAATTGTATAGCTAGAGAGAGAAATCTTGAGACTTCACCAATTTACACAAATTTACTAATTCACCAATTTACACTTTACAATTTATACTTCTACTCCACCAATTTATACCCTCATTGTTCTCACCTAGACAATTATGAGACCCTTGTTTTCCTTATTTCAGTTCCCAGTCCTTTTCAAATTACATTTCAATCCTACAAATCAATGCATGATTATAATAAATCCTTTATTAAAACCACTACAGCAGGGCACCTGGGTGGCTCAGTGGGTTAAAGCTCTGCCTTCGGCTCAGGTCATGATCTCAGTGTCCTGCTCAACAGAGAGCCTGCTTCCCCCTCTCTCTCTGCCTGCCTCTCTGCCTACTTGTGATCTCTGTTTGTCAAATAAATAAATAAAATCTTAAAAAAACCCCACTACTGCAGCAATCATATCTTTCTAAAAATTTAATTAGATGCCTATTGCTTATAGATGCTTTAATCTGATATTCAAAATTATCTACTATCTTGTCCTAACCCACCTTTGCTCTTTGTCCACAGTCTCTCTATTTCCTTTGTATTCTTTGCAATCCAGTCAGACTAAATTGCTTGCACTCTCTAAGGTATACAACATTTATTCCAGTGTGATTGTGTGCATACTGCTTTCTCTGCCTGAAATGCCCATTCCTATATTCCTATAAAAATTCCTGTGTTTCTAAATCCCTTTGGAAGTTTCAGTGTGATGTAGTCGATCAGTATGATTGGAGTGAAACATACAGGATTTCATTTTTCCATCTCTGCAGCTTCCTAGGTGTGTGGTCTCAACCATCATTTTCTTATTTGTGGAATAAGGAAAATATTTCTCTAGTTCTATGAAAGAATTGCTGGGAAAGTGAAATGAGGTAACAAATAAGTGTGTCTGTAAACTTAAAATTGCTGTAGAATTACAAGGATTAGTTTGTTTTTGCTTGCCTTTATTCATTCTTCGAGGTTAAGTTCAAAGGCTACATCCTTCCTTAAACCTTCGGAGTCCTCTCTAGTCCCGCCAGAACTTTATCTGTACTTACCACATGTTACTTTTTTTTTTTTTTTAAGATTTTATCTATTCACTTGAGAGAGAAAGAGAAAGGGAGTGTGCATGTGCGCGCTCGCGAGTGGGTGAGTGGGCAGAGTGGGGCAGAGGGAGAAGCAGACCTCCGGCTGAGCAGAGAGGCCAAGGCAGGGCTTGATCCCAGGACCCTGAGATCCTGACTTGAGTGGAAGTCAGATGTTTAACCAACTGTATTGCCCAGGTGCCCCTAATACCACATTTTAATTTGTATCATTAATTGTTTTCAGCTTTTACATTCCCAGTTAGAATGTGGATTTTTGAAGGATAGGGACCATGTCTGACTCTCCTCATACAATTCCTCGAATACTGTAGGTGCTCAATATTATTTGAAATATTGAGTTCTTAAATACAGCAGGTTTGGGTAGTTATAAAATGTGCTGACAATGAACTTTTATTAAGTCATTTTTATACTAAAATTATTTATAAATATTGACTCCTTTGTTAAAAAATAATCTCAATTTTTCTACTTTTTTTTAGTTTTTTTTTTTAAGATTTTATTTATTTATCAGAGAGATAGAGGGGGAGAGAGCGAGCACAGGCACACAGAATGGCAGGCAGAGGCAGAGGGAGAAGCAGGCTCCCTGCTGAGCAAGGAGCCCGATGTGGGACTCGATCCCAGGACGCTGGGATCATGACCTGAGCCGAAGGCAGCTGCTTAACCAACTGAGCCACCCAGGCATCCCTCAATTTTTCTACTTTTTAAAAACTAGTATTTGTGATAAGGTTTTCTTCAGGTCCTTTGGTAGATACAGTGCACTAATTTTTTCAATAACTGTTTCAACTGTATCCTTTGAACCACAGATACTGGAAGCCTAAAAGTTACATTTCCGAAACCCCTCATAGCTAAGTTTTCAGGTTTCCACCAATCAGAATTATTTACCCAACACTTACACTCATAACTGCATTAAATGTCAAGACAGACACTGGGAGAAGAAACATCTATTTTGATGGTATGGATCTGGAAAGCATGATGTGGTCCGCATTTACCAGTTCTGTCAGTGGCTTTCTGATCTCCAAATCATAGCTCAGTGATAGACACTTCTGTGCAGCACTTTTTATAATGGCTTCTTAATTTCTTAATTGCTGATTGTGGTATAGAGGATAGCTCCTATGGAGGGACAATTCTGCATGGTTCTGGGAGCTATTCTTCCCCATTCTAAATCTTGTTCACTCAGCCCCTCTAACAATTTTGTAAGCACAAAATTTCCTGTATTAAAAATCTCTTTCTGTTCAAAATAACCAGAGTGATTTGTCTTATAGATGGATACTCCCCATAACCATTTCTTTTCTTAAGATTTTATTTATTTGTTTAAGAGAGAGAGAGAACACAAGCAATAAATGCAGAGGAAGAGAGAGAGAGAGAAGCTCAAACAGACTCCATGGTCAGCGTGGAGCCTGATGTGGGGCTTAACCTCAGGACCCTGAGATCATGACCTAAGCTGAAACCAAGAGTTGGATGCTTAACCACCGGTGCCACCCAGGTGTCCCTTCCCATAACCATTTCTGAGGTTCGACCTAATTAATTATCTCACATATGTAAAAAAAATCCAAGCATCCTAATTTTGGTATATTCTTAAGAATTGTGTTTTCCTCCTATTTCAAGTTCCATGGACCAGTTTTCCAACAACAATTGTATTGTTTAACTAGGTTCGCCTCAGCTCTGTAGTGTGAGAATTTATACACGTAAATCTCTATTTTACTTAAGCTTTGTTGCCTTGCTTAATCCTAACTACTTTAACGCTGTTAATAAATAAAAGCATCTTGGGGAGGACCAGAAAAATATTGTAAGTCACTACAAAAATACTAAAAAAATATAACCAGTGAACAATGGAGATGGAGATAGGAAGACAAAAGGAAAGAATTTGATTATTATCATCATTTCAGTATAGCTAGCCTGTCAAGTGGCCTTCCACTTTTTTCACAAATCAATCTTTTTAAGTATCAAAAAAGCTTTTCTGCAACAGGAAGCATATATAAGCTATTTGCCTACTGTTTGGGTCATTTATGTCAATGATGAAATGGACAGTAATCAGAATGTCTGTCTGTGAACAAAATCTTTTTTTGAACATCTGATGTTTTGCACATGCAGCTTCATGCTCAATTAAGCATGCAACAGTGTGTACAAAATTCTGTTGCAAATTGCACTCAACTGCTTAAATAGCTCTTTCGAAAACTATTTCAATTTATTTCCATGTAAGATTTCACCTTATCCCATGCCAAGATACATTCTTAGAAATTTTCTCTCAGCAAAATTGGCAGCAGCTTTACAGGACAGGGGGAATCTGCATCAATTTTCTCTGAGAGGAGAAACAAACAATGCAAATGTGCAGGCTAGGCAGAACAGAACTTAATGAGTTAAATTCTTTTTTGAGAGAGCTTACATTTTATGTCTCTACAAGAGCCTTAATAATCACAGGCAAATAAACTCACTCAAAATCCTTGACAACAAGAATGCCACAATAGCTCAGAATGGATTGATGAAATGTTTGAAAGCCTTTTATTAGAATTCTGCAAATGGGGAACACTTCTGTGAGCAAACCTTCCAAAGAAGGAATTTTTCATTTGATTGCCAGAGTAAGCACAACAGCATTAGACTCACAAAGAGATGCCTTTTGATAATCTGGAAGCCTTATAGTAGCTTTGTTTATTTTATCTTTGATCCTTGTGTTTAGCCCTTGATTGGGTCTTGCTCTAAGCTAGTCGAGCTAGCTAGCCAAATAAAAGCTAACTACACAGGAATCTGAAAACCTGCATAAAAAATCCAGCTTTTGCCACTTAGCTGGATGACTTTGGGTAGGTTACTTATGCACTCTGAGCTTCAGAGAATAATAAAAACAGTCCACTGGGTTGTTTTGTGGCTTAAATGAGGACAATTGTCTATAAAGCCTCTTGCACATTAACTGGTATTGTAGCAGAAGCTAATTAATGTGATTTTCCTCTCATTTTCTTTTTCTCTTTCCACAGGCATCACCTTCAGTCTGTGATTTGCTAAATGTCTTTGTGGAGGGGGGAAGTTAGCTAGAGATATTTATTGTATGATGCAAATTTGTATGATGAAGTATCTTTAATCATAATCAGGTAGTTGATTTGGAGCCTTGAGCAAAGGAAGCTAATCATCAGAAAGATATGTGGCATATACAAACCTCAGTGCATGAGGTGGGATTTTCTAGGAATGTCATTATTTTCACCAATTTTCACATGAAGACAAAGAATGTCTGTGAATGTGAATCTATCAACTGTTGTGGTGCCAAATAATTCTCAATCCTAAAATTCATTTAATGACCATAAATTTTTAATAAGGTAGGTGCAGAAGTATGTGCAGGGAACAGTTTCCTTTAAATCACTTTCTTTTTTGTTCACTTTCTTTTTTTTTTTTTTTTTAAGATTTTTATTTATTTATTTGACAGAGAGAAATCACAAGTAGATGGAGAGGCAGGCAGAGAGAGAGAGGGAAGCAGGCTCTCTGCTGAGCAGAGAGCCCGATGCGGGACTCGGTCCCAGGACTCTGAGATCATGACCTGAGCCGAAGGCAGTGGCTTAACCCACTGAGCCACTCAGGCGCCCCTTTTGTTCACTTTCTTTTCCAATATTTCTAGCTCAGGTGCTAAGAAATATTTATTAAAGACAGTCCACAGTTTAAAATCACCTCATATTGCAAATTATACTTTCAACCGTAATAAAGGAGAGATTTGGTCACAAATCACTTCTCTGAAACACATTTTTATGGATTCTAAACTAATTAAATCAGAAAGTCTCATCATCTCCACAGATCCAAAGAGGAGGGAAATACTTCTTCAAAGACAAGGCAGTTCTTAAAGTTTAAAACCAAACTTGCCATATCTGAGTGACTTGACCAGATAAAGTACTCAAGTTGAAAAGACCCAAGACTGAAAGATCAGAAGCCGACTGGGTTCTAAGTCCATGGTAGTATACTCATATGCCCACAGAGGCCAGTGAAATGAGTGAGCTGAGCCAAATGCATGGTCACAATAAATGGTGGAACTGACGGTATATTTCATGGGATGGCAGTTACTTGGCTCCAACGAATTGTTGCAACGTGTGATTTCAGTCTAGAATTTCATTTTGTTCCAATATTGAAGAAAACCTGGACATCCAGATACGTCGATGAATTTTTTATATATCAAAACCAATTCAAATCTTATAACCTCACGTGGAACCAAACAAAACACATCTTCTAGGTTGGCCACAGTATCACTACAGCTCTTGATCCCTGTTAAGCATCAATCAGTTTTGTGATCCTGGAAAGACATCTCAACTTTTTGTGTCCCAGTTTTCTTATTTTACATATATAGGATATTAGGGACATACAAACAATTGCCTGTTGTGTAAATAAATTTTTATTGGAACGTAGCTATGCTTATTTGTAGCTATGCTTCTTCCATGCTGCAACAGATTTGAGTAGTTTTGATGGACATCATATGGCAAAGTCTAAAATATTTGATACCTAGCTTTTTATGGAAAATGTTTACTGACACCAATGGGTAGATGTTTCATTCTTTATGTGTTAAAAGTGTTGCTGAAAGTGAGGGAAAGTATTATGTTCCCCAAAAGTGCACACATGTGACCACTTTTCAAAAAGAAAGATTAAGAAAATAATTGTAGTAGATTACATTACTGGTCCCAGTCAGTTCACCCTTCCTGTGTCCACACCTTTCACAATGTAATGACTCTGGGCCAGGCATGTGACTTACTTTGACCTATTGGATATTACCATATGTGACACAAAGCCTCAAAATTGGCACATGACTTGATGCCTACTTTTCCCTATCATTATCATCCCCAGGAGAGCATGCTGGTACTAGGATTTTAGAGCAGGGATAGGCAAACTTTTTCTATAAAAGTACAGAAAATAAATATTTTAGATTTTGCAAGACATATAGTTCTGCTACAACTATATCACATGGCTGTTGTAGTAAAAAAGCAGCTATATATAGCATATGAACCAAAGGGCAGTTCTGTGCTCCAATAAAACTTCACTTACAAATATGGTGGTGGGCTGAATTTGGCCTACTAATTCTTCTATTGGAGGACAAGAGACACATGGAACAGAACTAAGTCACCCTATCCATCCCAGCTGAGACAGTTCACCAGCCAGCTAACCCACAAACATCTGAACAAATCCAGACAACACAGGCAGAACTGCCTGGTTCAATCTCAGGTGCATAAACAGTTAAGTCCTTATTGTCATTTGCCACTGGGATCTTGAGGTTGCTTGTTACGCAGCAAAAACTAACTGATTGAGTAATTAGTCTTCTAAAATTCCTGTGTAAGAAGTTCGACAAAACTCAGACACACACACACACACACACACACATACACACACACACGAACTAAACAGTATTTATAGATATCTTGTGTCTACCTTAATAAGAGTAGCAGCAATTTCCAGATTGCCTACTGCTATGGGGGAAGGAATGTGATAAAATCCATACATAATCACTAATCCTTGATACTTCCCTGCAATATAGATTTTAAAAATTATATAATTTTTTTAGATGAGGAAATAAGCTTATTATGTAGAACTTGGCCAAGGTTATAGTTATATGAAGTGTCAGAACAAAATCTATCTCCAGATTTCTTAACATCCAAATATTTGGACATACTATCAATATCTGAAAATACAAATAACATTTCCCAATTCAATGTAATCACGATTTTTTTCCAGTATAATTTTTTTAAAGATTTTATTTATTTATTTGACAGACAGAGATCACCAGTAGACAGAGAGGCAGGCAGAGAGAGAGAGAGAGGAGGAAGCAGGCTCCCTGTGGAGCAGAGAGCCCAATGCGGGGCTTGATCCCAGGACCCTGAGATGATGACCTGAGCTGAAGGCAGAGACTTTAACCCACTGAGCTACCCAGGTGCCCCTCCAGTATAATTTTTTAAAGTATCTTTTAAGTAAACAAAGTGTTTTCAAACACCTTGATGGAAAAAATACTATTAAAACACACCAATTCAAACATTTCCTACTTTGCAGGATGAATCCTGGGCATAAGTAAAAACTGAATAGATTTTCACCAGGAGTCCAGAATTCTGTCATTTATAGAAAAACCTGATCAATCTGTGCCCAAATCTGATCTTGTCTTCTACTGTAAAATGATAGGTCAACTTCAATTTGTATGTGGTAGTTCAGTACATTTTCTCTATTTTTTAAATGTATGGTAATGATTTTATTTGCATATGTAGAATTTGTATGCTTATATATATATATAGATAGATAGATAGATTTATATTTAAGATTTTATTTATTTACTTGACAGAGATCACAAGTAGGCAGAGAGGCAGGCAGAGAGAGGAGGAAGCAGGCTCCCTGCTGAGCAGAGAGCCCCGATGCGGGATTTGATCCTAGGACCTTGAGATGATGCACGGCTTGATTCCAGGACCCTGAGATCATGACCTGAGCCGAAGGCAGAGGCTTTAACCCAGTGAACCACCCAGGTACTCCTGTATACTTATATTTTATCTTTCAGCTAAGTGTAAAAAACCCTTCAGCTATCTCCCAGTTAGTCTGATTATCCTGGCCTTAGGAAATAAATCAAAATAAAACACTGCTGCAATTATCAAGGAGAACAAATAAATCAAGGAGTAATGAACTCTTAAGTCCTTGATGAGAGCAAAATTTAATTAATTAAAGTAACTGAGTATAAAAATTCAGCCAATAGTATTAAGGTATCAAAGCCAGTTTTATAACTTTTTACTTCATTTGGTCTCTGAACTTGAACTCAGTTTTGATGTAAGTAGTGGTTATTTTTTTAAAGTATTTATTTATTTATTTATTTATTTTATTTAATTTAAAGAGTGCTCCTGTGCTGTTCAGAGGGGTGTGGGAAGGAAAGGGACAAGTAGAGTGCAGAACCCAGATGCAGTACTTGATCCCAGGACCCTGAGATCATGACCCAAGCTGAAACCAAGAGTCTGTCGCTCAACCTGCCACGCAACCTAAGCACCCAAGTGGTGACTATTTCTAAAAAAAATATATATATATATGTGTTTTCACATGTCCAAAGGACTTCACTAAATTCTAATTTGATTCTACAATTGGGTTGTTTGACCTCATACAAATCACTTGACCTCTCCAAGCTGGAGTCATCGTACTCTGTAAAATAGAGAGAATAATAGTACCCACTTCTGTAGAATTGTTATGAAAATTAAAATGCTGAGGGATGCAAAGTGCTAACTAGAGTCAGTGCCTGGCACATACACAAAAATTGCTCATTCTTTATAGAATCTGATTCTATTGCTGAAAACAATGGTAGTCAGGGTAGTTATTTAATCTTTATTTACATACTATTAAAAAGTACTTCAAGTGAAACAATAATTAAATATATGATGTAGTGAATTATATGTGAGATTGATTGTGCATTTGACTATATTTCCTTGTGGTGCTCGCTTCGGCAGCACATATACTAAAATTGACTATATTTCCTTGTGGAAAGGAGATGAGAAGTCAAGCAGCCATGTTTCCATTTACAGAGGGCATTGGCTCCAATCATAAACAGATCGATTTATTTTGGTGCCAGTAAAATATATTTTGGGGGACAAATGAAAGATTATAATGGTACTCCTTTGACCTGTCTCCTGAACAGTAAATTATGTATATGGTAGCTGATTAAAATTTCTAAGTAATCATAGAAAAGTAATAATAATATGCATAACATCTTTTAATTTTAAGATACACAAAATAAATGAGAGAGATTTTATAAAGTTAAGACAGTAGACCAGTTTGTTATTATTTGTTACCTAATGACCACATAATAAGGAAGCAGTGGGGCGCCTGGGTGGCTCAGTGGGTTAAGCCGCTGCCTTCGGCTCAGGTCATGATCTCAGGGTCCTGGGATTGAGTCCCGCATCGGGCTCTCTGCTCGGCAGGGAGCCTGGTTCCCTCTCTCTCTCTCTCTCTCTGCCTGCCTCTCCATCGACTTGTGATCTCTCTCTGTCAAATAAATAAATAAAATCTTTAAAAAAAAATAATAAGGAAGCAGTGTATAGTGAAGTGTTATGGAAGAAATGTGGAACATTCTGAACATTAGATGTGACTATAATCCACCACTTACTAGCTAAAGGATCTTGGGCAGGTTTTTAAATCCACAGGTTTCTGGCTTCTATAAAATGACAATCAATCATTCTTTATTGATTTATTTAACAAATATCAATTGAGCACCACTTTAAGATATGGACTGCAAAGAAAAGGTGAACCAAATTGACAAGGCATATATAGGTATCTATCTATATCTATCTACCCATCTATCTCATACCATCCTCAAAAATCTTTTAGCACTATGTCTGCTACTTATTTTGTTCAAGAAACAATTTTATTCTTGTTAAACTATCTGCTATTAAAAGTTGTCAAAACCTTCAGGATTTGTTTTTTGTGAAGAGATTGAAATTGTCTGTTGTCATTAACTAGTAATAATAAAGTATTCCTTGACTAGTGGTGGGGATGTCTGAATCATTTATTTTAAGCACATAAAAGTGTTCATCCACGGGGCACCTGGGTGGCTCAGTTGGCTAAGTTTATGACTCTTGATTTTGACTCAAATGATGATCCCAGGGTTGTGAGATTGAGCTCCGTGTCAGGTTCCATGCTCAGTGCAGAGTTGCTCAGTTTCTTTCTCCCTCTCCCTCTGCTCCTCCCTCCCTTAAAATAAATACATTTAAAAAATCTTTTTTTTTAAAGTGTCCACCCAAGAAAGAAATTGTATTGCATATATTCTTTTGCTGCTTATTCAAAGATGACAACCCCCAAAGCATTTGAATCAGCCACATCATTACCATGTACTTTGTAGGGGAGCTTCAATATGGGGCCATACTTGCCCCCCACCAACAACCTTTCAATTGCTGCAGTATTTGTTTTTATGGAACAGTAAGAACACCTGATGACAAGTTCCAATAAGAATGGACTGATACTGGGGCACCTGGGTGGCTCAGTGGGTTAAGACTCTGTCTTCGGCTCAGGTCTTGATTTCAGGGTCCTGGGATCAGGCTGCATCCAGCTCTCTGCTCAGTGGGGAGCCTGTTTCTGCCTCTCTCTCTGCCTGCCTCTCTGCCTACTTGTGATCTCTCTTTCTCTGTGTCAAATAAACAAAATCTTAAAAAAAAAAAAAAGAATGGACTGATACTTTTTTTTTAAGTATATCTTCTTCCTAGCTGTACTATGCCATCACCCTATCAGATAGTAAGATTAAAGAGGTTTTTCTTCAAAAATAAGTTCTCTATTTGATAAAATAGCATATTTACTTAATTTATATCTGCATATATAGCATATATTCAATTTATATCTGATCAATATATCTATACATATTCTACATAATTTATATCTACCTGATCTATTATCTATCTGTCATCTATCTATCTATGTATATCCTGAGGATATAATAAAATGCAACTAAAATTTAGCCTATGGTTAATTGAGATCTGAAGGGTAAATGTAAATCATCTTTGAGTTGGAGGAGGGAGAGACAAAGAGAGACAGCAAAATGTGCAATGCTATTGATGCTCACCATGGCTAGGGTGAGTGGAGGAGGAAGATTTAGAGAGGTAGGCTAAGGCCAAATCATGCATAGCCCTGTGTGGGGAGCCACTGAAGAGTTTTAGGAGAAGCATGACATGATGTAACTGTCCTGTCCTATCTTTTCTTATCTACACAGTTTTCCTTTTAAATGTGTTAAGCCTTTTTTGCTGAACCATTTTTTTTCGCTGTTATCAGTTTCACTGTCAACCACGAAATGGACCTTTTCTCCTTTGTCTTCTAGTGTTCCCCTGTACACTTGGTTCTGAAACCTACCAGACATAAATTACTTCTGATAAACATCAGTAATTATTAAATCCTATGGCTACTGATAAACACTGTTTTTCCTAGCTATAAACATAGATTGAACTTTTTATTCCTTTCACACCATGTACCAGGGCATTAAGGGATGTATCCAAGGTACAAAAGGCTTAAGAAAAGCACACTCATGCAGAATTACATGAGAATTAAGAAATGAACATTTTCCTATACAATTTAATGATGCCAAGTTCCTTTTCATCTACTGGTTTTTAAACTGCAGTGGCTATTTTATGTAATTCTCTATAACAACAACAATTTTATGATTTCTGTAATTACTATCTTTATCTTTCTCTTTCAGTTTTTGTTCTTTCTTGACACAGTGAGCATACATACATACTCTTGAAACAAGATCACATGCTCTTGTCGATGACCCAGTGACCATTGGCTTCCCACGAGTCTCTCTATGTTGATGAAGCTCCATTCTTCCTCCGTACCACTCTAAAGTCATCTCCTCAGCCCTACCAATGGCAGAAATCAACTCACAAATATCTCTATTCGTTCTTTGCTGAGGGTAAAGATTTTCATCTGAAACTTCAAGATGAGTCAGTGGGAGACTAGATAAATGTATGACACTTACTATATTTTCTACCTAAGAAGATTTTCTTATCAGTGGTGTCTTCATTTTTAAGATCATTTCTTTAAATGCCTTAGACTTGTACAAATTCAATTTGGTATTATTTTGTTTATTTTATATAGTTTTGTCAACTTAGAGTAAATGAAGGATGAGGGATAAAAACAGTGAAGAGGATGGTATCAATTCATGCACAAGGGGAAGGAGATTGCCATTGACACAAACATATTCAATGTTTTAATGGTTGTAATGGCAGAAAGAGTACCCACCTCAATCCTGGAGTAATAGGGTGGGATTGATGGCATCAGGAATTTTCATAAATCCCTTTTTTTCGAATAACCCTCTGGGACATTTCCCCTCAGTGAGACTCCCTCTCCTTCCCTTTATCTTATCTTCTTAAATATTTACTGGGTTACTGAGCTGAAATGCTTTTGGAACGCAGGTAGTACTGCCTGATGATGTGTAACTGTTTCTTTTTGTCTCTGGTAATATGTCTAATTCAAGCAATTGCTTCAATGCATTAACTTAGGGGGAAAATTTAGGCTTAGTGACAAAGGTAGAGAAGTCGCCTTTAGCGTCAAAACAGGCTTTTGGTTGCCTTGCAGTTTCTAGCATGTGTTGTGGCATGCACAAATAGAAGATTGGAAAGTATGTACTCTGTTCATAGGAAAAAAGGAAAAGTCACATAAGTCAAGATGGTGAAGATAAAAATCATTTTTAAGGCAAAAAAAAAAGTTTTCAGAATAGGTAAGAAGTAAAAAAGAGTAGCTAGTAACCAAGGACATAGGCAAATAGCCATAGTTATTTTCTAGTGTTTGGTCAAGAGAAAAAACATTAAAGTTTACAGTGAAAAATCATCAGTTCTTTTTGGTGAACTGCTAATCATCATTTCTTTCAGTCCCCACATTAATAATTTTCCTGTGTATGTTTCAATTTTCATCAATCTTCCTAATATTTACATTAAAATTAAAAATCAAAGTGTACACAGTTCATGCAGATTTTAATTTCATTCTATCTGGTGAATGTACTAAAGCTCTAGAAAATTGAATAAAAGGTAGATCAAAATGCTCTCGAAGTATGGTCTGAAAGTTTGACTTAGTATTTTATACTCAAAAGTTATATTAGGTAAAATATATGATAATGAGTAAAAAGAATTCATTCAAGGATTCCTGTTTGTAACTCTTCCCCCAAATTAATTATCAAATTAAGAGTGCAATATTACATTTAAAAAAAAAAATTTAGTGAACAGGTAATGAACTTCAGGATAACTGAGCAAACTTTCATTGTACACACATCAAGACTGAAATAAGAAAGTACATTTTTACAAGATTCTTTTCAAAATGCAGTGAGGCATGTATGTCAAATGTGATCTAGCTCTGTCTCTTCTGTTTCTCCAAAAGGGCTGATAGAAACAAAAGGTTCCTTGGTGAATGAAACAAAATTGTTGCAGGGAGCTGCTGGTGTTATTTTAACCTAAAGCTATGGCCAAGTAGTAGAAAAGGTAAGTGAGAGCATCAAAGAGAAAGCAAGATGAGGGTAGCAAGAAAAAAAAAAAAAAAGAGGAGTGGAATGAAAATATGAGAGGGAAAGACAGGAAAAAAAAGAAAAAAAAAAAAAAAGGATATTCCCTGTCTTCTTGAAGCAGATCTCCCAGGACTTCAATATGCTGGGGGACTCTGCCTTTCTCTTAATGGACCAAACAGCTTCTTCACCTCTAGATATTTTCCTGAAGCTTACCTTCCTAGATATCTGCTAGTCCCAATTCCCATGCTTATGTTATGGTAACCTGAATGCATAGCCTTGCACCTGCCCTTCAGGACCCATAAGTTCCTCTATTCCTGCCACTTTGAAATTCCTAGTATTTTATTTGAAAAAATGAGCATTCTAGTTTTCCAAGAAGCAGAGATCTTTAAAAAGTTGACAAGAGCTCACCACCTTTTAGGGTAATCAACATACAAATTCAAATCTCGGTGGTCATTATTTATGCTTTCACCAATCTTTCAACATTTTCAGAGAAATAAAAATAAAACTAATGTGAAGGTGTTTAGAAATGAAAGAAGATCTGCTTCTGAGCTAATGTTGAAAGAGAATGAAATAACAAATATCTTAAAATTAAAACTGAGAAAGTTTGGCATTATTTAAAGCAACTATTAAACAACTATTAAGAAAAGTCTCCTACAGTGTAGATCTATAGAAATATGTGACAGGATTTGAAACAGCTTAGTAGGGACTAATATTCTTGTATTAAACTCTTTAAGTAGGATTTTTTTTGTTTTGCAAATCAGCTTAATTGCCATAGGAAAGAAGTAAGAAAAAAACATAACTTGTATATCAAAGTATTTAATTCATGTGGTCAACTAAGGACACCATTTGTGTAATTACTCTGCTCTCTAAGAAACTAGAATATTTCCACTAAATTTACCGTGATTTCCACAAGGCAATATGGCCAATTTTTTCCTCTATAGATGATCCATTTTATGGAAAAAAAAAAAAAAGTAAGGAATGGCAACCTTTAGGAAAATCTGGTGCTGAAGCTCACCCATACTTCTCTTATAAATATGGTCTCATTGATAGAATGTGTTGTAATTGGGAAGATATGCACTACTTTTTAAAAAGATTTTACTTATTTATTTTTTTAGATCAAGAGCCAGTATGCATGCACATGCAGAAGTAGGGTGAGGAGCAGAGTGGGAGGGAGAAAGAGGGGGAGAGAATCTCAAGCAGACTCTTTACTGAGCCCAGAGCTGTGGAGCTCCATCTCACAACCCTGAGATCATGACCTGAGCTGAAACCAAGAGTTAGATGTTCAATTGACTAAGACACCCAGGTGCCCCGTACTACTTTTTATTATAAGCAAGTATTTTAGTAAGTACAAATGAGAGTACAGTGATTCAAGTATTTATACATTCGGGGAAGCTTAGGCTTGTTGGATTTGTCAAGTAGAAACACAGGAGGACTAGTTAAATTTCAATTTCAGAATAGACAAATAAATTTTCAGTCTATATCCCAAACATTGCATAGGATACACTTATACTTATTAAATTCTTTTTTTATCTGAAATTCAAAATACTGGGAGCCCAAATTTTGTCTGGAACCCTACATAAGTCCTTCCAAAGGCTAAAATATTATTTGTTACCTACATGTACATTCTTTCAAATAAACCTGGGTGATTTATTTATGAGTTTCTTTGCTTTTTATTCTTCTGCATGTGATTCCCTTCTTTCTGAATTTCTTTTCCTGAAGTAAGAGTTCTCTGGGCCCAGTGGTAGAAATTGGGACTTACTAGAATATTCGTGGTTTGAGGTTACCTTTCCTATATATAGATTTAAAAGCATCTAGTAATTCAGGAGAGAATTAAAATATTTATGACTTTTAGTTGGACCCAAACTATTCAACTTTCTATATATGTATGTGTGTGTGTGCGTGCAACTTATTATATAGCCTATATATATAGGCTATATAATATATATATATATATAATATATATATTATATAATCCTTTTATATATATATTATATATATATAATATAATCCTTTTTTTCCCCTCTGTGATTATTTTTCTTTGTGATTATTGTCCAGTGAACTTTTGAATTTTCATATTGATTTTACAGGGCATGCTAAATAGATTTCAAATTATTATTTTTTTGAATATTTATTTATTTGAGAGCTAGAGAGAATAGGGGGAGGGGTAGCAGAAGAGAAACTTCAAGCCGACTGAGTGCTGAGCAGGGAGCCTGATGTGGAGCTTGATCCCATGATCCATGAGATCATGACTTGAGCCAAAACCATGAGTCAGACACTCAACTGACTGAGCAACCCACATGACCTGCTAAAATAGTTTTAAATGCCAAGTAAGTTTGTACATGGATTCTTCTTTTTCTTTTAAGATTTTATTTATTTATTTGACAGACAGAGATCACAAGTAGGCAGAGAGGCAGACAGAGAGAGACGGGGAAGCAGGGTCCCCGCTGAGCAGAGAGCCCAATGCAGGGCTCAATCCCAGGACCCTGAGATCATGACCTGAGCTGAAGGCAGAGGCTTAACGCACTGAGCCATCCACCCCATGGATTCTTAAATGAGTATGAATCAGCTAAAATATTTAGGAATAAATAGTAGCCTCTGACTCTCCATTTGACTTCTCGGTTGTGACATGGATTCTTTATTGAAATAGTGAAGGATAGGAGAGGAAGGGTGGAGGTAACAGTAAGGAAAGATCAGTTTGGTGGTACTTATGTTTTGCAATGGCAAAATAGTCTAAATGATTTCCTATTCCTACAATAAAAGTATACATATTATACCACAGAACTTTAGTATATTTGTAAATTTTTGTCTATACTGCTTTTCTAAAAGTCTCAATATTGTTTTAGGAAGAAAGTATTAAATATCTATAAGTATTAAATATCTATAAGTCTATGTTACAAAGTTTTGATTGAATTCCTTCCTCTTGAGATAAAATTGTATATAGAAAATTCAATTAAGTAATTAAAATTTTAATTTATGGGAACTATTTTAAGAATTCAATAATTTTAACTTTGAATATTTTTGCTAGTGAATTAGACAACTAGCTTAAAATTGATAGACAAGGTGACTGCCTATATCATGACAGTGATAATTGTTGTGACAATATATCGTGACAATTGGTATCTATATAGATACCAATTATCTTTCTGAAAGACCATTAAGACTCTAATTCCTCCTATTAAAACTAGGATCACTGCTTACCAAATGTTTGTGTTACAGTCTAGTGCAAACACTATATTTTTTAGAGTTGGAAAATGGGGACTTGCATTGAGAATTTTGTATCCTCAATAAAATTTTTAAATTATATTTATTGCTTATTTCACTCTTCTTACTGAGATCAGGCTATTTTTCTTAAGTAAATGCTCCCTAGATTGCTACAAGGCTTTGGTTCACTGCCGGAGTTCTGAAAAAGTTAAATTTTACCATTGTTTGGGGCGCCTGGGTGGCTCTGTGGGTTAAAGCTCTGCCTTCAGCTCAGGTCATGATCCCAGGGTCCTGGGATCTAGCCCCACATGGGGTTCTCTGCTCAGCAGGGAGCCTGCTTCCTCCTCTCTCTCTGCCTGCCTCTCTGCCTACTTGTGATCTCTCTCTGTCAAATAAATAAATAAAATCTTAAAAAAAATTTTTTACCGTTGTTTGATTGTGAAGAAAAGAATTTTCAGAGGTCCTTATGCTGCCATTTTAACTGACCTCACTCCTAACATATTTTTAAAGTACAGAGCTTTAAGCTAGGGACAGAACACCTTCTCTGCTGTGGCTAGGAAAAGTGTAGAAGAAAAACTCATTTCCTAGAGCATAAAGCGATTCTTGGCCCAGGATCCTGTTTCAGTACCATGAAGTCCCAGCTACAACTGGGTGAGGGGCAGGAGATTATCTCCTGCATAGAACGCACTTCAGATAAAAGGCAGAGATTGGCTTCTTGCCATTGAGTCTAGAGGCAAGAGTTCTCAGAAATCTCCACCTTTGAGGCCAGGCATACAACATCTAGTGAAAAATGAAGCTAGATCAGGACAACAGACATTGTTCCCTGTAGCTTCTACCATGACTCTAGCACCTAATAATGAGATACAGTGGGCTGTTGGTAGGAAGTGGAAAAATCAGAAGAGTGGACCACTCTCCACCGGGTGTGCAGACAAAGTTGAAATAGGTTGAGAACTAATAGAGAAAAATGTGAACTGTCGAATCTCCCTCTAGCCTAAGTATAAATTAATAGTAGCTGGTGTACATTGCAGAAAACAATAACTGTGCAAACCCAAACACAAACAAATTCCTGATTGGATACTTTTTTAAAAAAAGATTTTACTTATTCACTTGGCACAGAGAGAGAGAGAGATAGAGAAAGAGAGAGAGAGAGAATGGGCACAAGCAGAAGGAGCAGTAAAGGAAGTAGGCTCCCCACTGAGCAGGGAACCCCATGTGGGGCTTGATCCCAGGATCCCAGGATTATGATTCAAGCTGAAGGCAGACACTTAAACAATGGAGCAACCCAGGAAACCCTAGAATACTTTCAACCTTGTACACTTAACAGACTGAAAAAAGAAAAAAAAGCCCATTTTCAGGCAAAAATAACATTTATCTCAGTCCCTAATGTTCTGTACATGATGTCAGGTATTAAATTTTAAGAAAATTAAAACATGCAAAAAGACAAGAAAAAAACCACATTAATAAGAGAAATCAATCAACAGAATCAGACAGAACACAAAAATATCAAAGCTTGGAGGCTGGAACATTAAAATATCTGTAAATAACATATTAAAGGATCTAGTGGAAAAGGTGAACAATTTCAACAACAGATGCAAAATCTTAGCAGAGAGACAAAACTTTAAGAAAAATGTCAAATGGAAATATTAGACATAAAGAAGACAATATCAGAATAAAAGAATGTCTTCAATGGGCTCATCACGGGGCTGACCATAGCCAAGGAAAGAATTTTTGTACTTGAAGATAGTTCAATGGAAATTATCCAAACTGAAACACAAAGAAGAAAAGGAATACTACTACTACTACTAATGACAGAAAAAAAACATTCAAGCCATGGGACAATAGCAAATGTTTTAGCATAAAAGAAAGAGAGAAGGAACATTGCAGAAAAATATGTAAAGACACAGTAATTAATAACTGCCCCCAATAATAAATGACATTAAACCACAGATCCTAAAAGCTCAGGAAACCCCATGTGAGATAAGCAACAAAAACAAAATCTCATATTTAAACAAATTCTAGGTCAAATATTAAAAAGTGAAGATAAAAAGAAAAATCTTGAAAGCAGTTAGAAGAAAAAATAAATTAAAAAAAATAAAGATTATAGGAGACATCTTGTCAGAAAATATGTATGGGGACACCTGGGTGGCTCAGTTAGTTAAGCATCCATGAAAATGCTTTCCTAAACTGCAACAGAAATAAACTAGAAAGTAATAATAGAAAGTTATTTAGAAATCCTGAAATATTTGCAAAGTAAACAATACACTTACTTTTAAGTAACCTATGAATCAAATAGAGTATCCCAAGAATAATTAGATAAATATTTTGAATTGAATAAAAATAAAAATGCAACATATCAAAATTTATGGGAGGCAGCTAAAGTAACACTTAAAGGGAAATTCAGAGCATTAAATACTTACATTGGAAAAGAAAAAGTACCTCAAATCAACATTCTGACATTCCAACTTAAGAAAGGAAAAGAGAAAAATAAACTAAATAAAGCAGAAAGAAAAGAATAATGTGTATGGCAGCAGATATCAATTATACTGAGACCGGAAACAAGAGATAAAATCAATTAAAGTCTGAATCTTTGAAAAGGTCAATAAATCCAATATATCTTGATGTAGACTAACAAAAACACAACAACAACAACAACAACAAAGATATAAATTACAGATATCAGGAATGAAAAAAGGCATATCTCTGTCGATCCCTTGGTTGTTTAAAGGATCATGCAGGGATATTATGAAAAACTTTGTGTCAGTAAATTTGGCACAATTTGGCAACTTAAAGGGATCAGTTCCTTAGAAGACACCAATTGCCAGAACTTACTAAAAAATGCAACTATATATAAGATTCTAATATATTAAATAAATTGAAATTTTAATCTTAAAGTTTCCAAGAATAAAAACTCCAAGCAAAAATGGTACTCCAGGTAATATATTGATATTTATGAAGTAAATAATGTCAGGTATATATAAAGCTTTATAGAAAATATGAGAACATCAAATACTTTTAATCTCATTATTTAAGGCCATTGAAGCCAAAATGAAACAAAAATCAGACAAAACCATTGGGGGAAAAATATTTCTCTGGAAATAGACTCAAAATTCCTTCACAGAATAGTAGCTGATTGGATTCAGGAAATATATATATTATACTTGGTCATTATATATTATATACATTATACAATACATATTATATTATGACCAAGTATAGCTTTTCTCAGAAACAAAACATTGTTTTAATATGAAAAAATAAATTGTATATACACTGTTCACTAATAAGCCTCTGCCTTTGGCCAAGGTCATGATCCCAGGGTTCTAGGATCAAGCCAGGCATCAGGCTTTCTGCTCAGCAGGGAGCCTGATCTCTCCTTTGTCTGACTGCTCCACCTACTCCTGATCTCTGTTGGATAAATAAATAAAATCTTAAAAAAAAAGAAATGAAATGAAATGCAATTATTATCTTAACAGAGGTAGAAAGCTACTTGACAGGGGTTCCTGGGTGCTCGGTGGGTTAAAGTCTCTGCCTTCGGCTCAGGTCATGATCCCAGGGTCCTGGGATCGAGCCCCACATCGGGCTCTCTGCTCAGCAAGGAGCCTGCTTCCACCTCTCTCTCTCTCTGCCTACTTGTGATCTTTGCCTGTCAAATAAATAATAAATAAAAATCTAAAAAAAAAAAAAAGGTACTTGACAAAATTAAATATCCATTCATGATAAAAACTCTGATAAAAAGAAAAAAAGAGGGACACCTGGGTGGCTCAGTGGGTTAAAGCCTCTGCTTTTGGCTGGGGTCATGGTCTCAGGGTCCTGGGATGGAGCCCTGCATTGGGCTCTCTGCTCAGCGGGGAGCCTGCTTCCTCCTCTCTCTCTGCCTGCCTCTCTGACTACTTGTGATCTCTGTTTGTCAAATGAATAAATAAAATATTAAAAAAAAGAATAAAAGATAGTTTCCTCATCTGGACATAGGATATCTATTACAGTCGATATCATACTTAGCAGTAAAAGACTGAGGGTCTTTTCCTAAGGTCAGAAATAATAAAAAGGACATCTGCTTTCACAATTCCTATTCAACATCATAACGGAGGTCCTTGCCAGTCCAAAGAAAAAGTAAAAATAAATTCATAAAGATTATAAAGGAAGAAATAAAAATATTTATTTGCAGATGACAATTGTCTTTGTAGAAAATTCCCTAAAAAATCTGCCGCAATAACTAGAACTAATAAGCATGTTTAACAAGGTGGTAGGATATAAGGTAAATAAGCAAAAATATACTTTATTTCCATATGTTAGAAATAAACAATAGGTAATTAGAAAACAAAAAACATACCATTTACAACAGCATCAAAAACAACCTTCATTTAAAAAAAATTTTTTTACTTAAATGAGTCATAGACCTAATGTAAAGCTAAAAAGTAAAAATAAAAAATTCCTAGAGGAGCAGACGATAAAATCTTTGTGATGTTTGGTTATTTAAGTTTCCCTTGACAGGAAACAAACAAGAAACTAATAAGAAATGATAAATTGGACTTCAACAAAATTGAAATCTCTTGCTCTTCAAAAGTCCCTATCAAAGAAAGAAAGTAAAATGAGCCACAAAGTTGGAGAAAAATATTTGCAAAACAATTACTGGACAATGGAGCAGTATTTTATAAATGTTACATATATTTTATAGACATGTATAGATATATGTGTTTATAAATATATATGTATTTTTCAAATATCCTTAAAACTCATTTATAAAAATCAAATTAATCCAATATAACAATGGGAAAAACTTTTTTGACATTATAACATGAGAAATTTCTCAAACCTGTTTCCCAGGTAAACTGGTGAAAATTATAAATAGTAACTTAAAGTCTCTGGAAATGGTCTGAACTAGGGTTACAGAGCAAATGAAGAAACATTTATCAGGAAAATAAACTTGGGTACAGCCAGTATAGAAAGTAGTGTGGGAGATTCTCAAAAATGAAAAATTTGACCATCATATGATCCAGCAATCTCACTCCTGGTTATATATAGTTAAAGAAAGTGAAAACAGGATATCAAAGAACTATCCGCAGACAGCTGATCACTGCAGCATTATTAACAATAGCCAAGACATAAAAATAAGTTAAGTGTCCCTCAATGGATGAATGGATAAAGAAGATACCTCTCTCTCTCTTTTTCTCTCTCTCTCTCTCTCTCTCTCACACACACACACACACACACACACACAAACACACATGAGATATTCACTCATGAGAAAGAAGGAAATTCTGTCATTTGTGACAACATGATGGACATTGAGGGTATGATGCCGAGATAAGTCAGACAGAGAAATACAAGTACTGTATATCACTTATATGTACAATCTAAAAGAACGAAACTTTTTTTTTTATTTTATTTATTCACTTGAGAAAGAGAGAATGAGAGAGAGCGAGAGAGAGAGAGAGAGCGAGCATGAAAGGGAGTGTTAGTGGGTTAGTGGGAGAATCAGACTCCTTGAGATCCCAGGACTCCAGGATCATGACCTGAACCAAAGGCAGTTGCTTAACCAACTGAGCCACCCAGGTACTCTAAAAGAACCAAACTTATGAAAACAGAAATTGGGATGGTGGCTGCCAGGGACTAGGGGAAGGGGGAATTGAAGTGGTGTTGTTAAGGGTACAAGCTTACAACTAGTAGATAAATAAATAAACTTTCTGGAAACCTAAGATACAGCAGAGTGATTATAGTCAACAATACTGTATTAAATAAAACCTCAAAGTTGCTAGGACAGTAGATTAGATCTTAAGAATTCTCACCGCAAAGAAGAAATGGTAATTATGGGACATGATAAAGGTGATGCCTAATGCTATGCTGGGAATCATATTGCAATATAATAACTTATCAAGCTAACATGTTGTTTACCTTAAACTTACACATTATTCTATGCCAACTATAGTCTCAATAAAAACAAATTATTTTAAAGAAGGAAATGAGCTAAGACTCAGTAAGAATAGTGAGAATGTGTGGTAAATGAATGAAAATCTACTTCCTTTTCTCTCCCCTCCCAGCTCAGCATGATGGATAAGACCTGGCTTCAGAATGATAAATAGTAGCCAGGCAAATGGTTGTAGCCCCAAACACAGGGTACTCTTACTCCCACAGCTTAAAGTTTGAGAGCTATAAAATCTCCCAGGAGTGACAGGATTTCAGACTTTTTCATCCTGCCCATGCTGCAATTTTCAGAGTCTAACTATTGGAAAGAGATAGGAGTTCCTTTTTTTTTTTTTTTTTTTTTAAAATTAACCTCCAATCAGAAGGCATGGGCTCTCCTTAGGTACAGTGCAATGCAAGTACTGGGGCCCTGATTGATCACCCTCATCATAGTTCCTTCATAAAGCAAAGTTCCCCACTGAGAGAGGCCAACTCAAAATGCTAGAGACCACAGCTGTCCTACATCCCTAGCTGAGTGCACATCAACTAAAGCAGAAGTTACACTCAGAAAGGAGTCTGTCACTGCTGGCACCCTTTGTTCCAAGGACCAAGTGTCTAAGATTTTGCCTATGGATTTAGGCAGACTGAAGCTTTCCCAAAAGAAACTTATTTTATTTGTCACATAGCAAAGGTGTCTAGCCTAAGGGTTCTCTCAAAAACAATGGAAGTTGGGGTGCCTGGGTGGCTCAACCATAAGCCAGCAAGTCTACTAGAGAGAACCAGGAAGGGCAGAGGTAAGAGCCTTCCTAGGTTCAGAACAAATTACGAACACTGAATTCAAAAACTACACTTGTAAAGGAGGTGAATTTATCTGGGTCACTCCGTGGGGCAATTTACATCCTAAATATTGTTAAAAACAATAAAACAAATAACCACTAATTATTGGAACTTAATAACTGAGTGTGGGAAGGGAAAAATATAGTAAATAAAGGCCTAGTGAAAACTCTGTTATTCCATAATGACTACACCCATGCCCAAGACTGCACCTCCAATGAGCAAAAATCAAAGGCTCCATGCTGGGGGCAGAGGGTGCAGATAGGCTTCACTAAAATAATCTGGCCAGTCAATACACAAATAATTAAATGACAACAAGAAGCCCCAGAAGTGGGGAGACCAGAACTCAGAGTTGCTATGATATTGTTCTCTAACGTGTCTAATTTCCAACAACAACAACAAAAACCACAAGACATGGAAACAATAGCAACAACAAAACCCAGGAGAGTTAGACTTATACCTGGGGCAGGGGAGTAGAAAAGAGAAACTGCCTGTGAAACTGAACAGATTTAGATTTAATAACAACAACAACAACAAAGAGACCTTAAATTAGCCAGTATAATAATATTCAAAGAATGAAATGGAAGTATGCTTAAAAGTTAAAAAATGCATTATGATAAACTCTCAGCAAATAGAGAATAGCAATAATAACATAGAAATTATGAAAAAGAACCAAATGGAAATCCTGGAGCTCAAAAGTACAATAACTGAAATAAAAATTCATTCAGGGGCTCAACAGTAGATTTGAATTGGATCTGAATAAAGGAAATTTGAGAATAGATTAACTCATGATCAGTCTGAGAAACAGAAAAAAGAGTAAAGGAAAATGCACCAAGTTTAGAGAAATGTGGAGTACCATTAAGTATAGCAACATCTGTGTAATGGGTATGTCAGAAGAAGAGGAAGGGCACCTGGGTGGCTCAATTGTTTGGCATTGGACTATTGGTTTTGGCTCAGGTCATAATCTTGGGGTCATGAGACTGGCCCCCATCAGGCTCCACACTCAGTGGGGTGTCTGCTAGGAATTTTCTCTCCCTCTCCCTCTGCCCCTGTCTCACTCATGCACATGTTCTCTCCCTCTCAAATCAATCAATCTTTTTTTTTTTTTTTTAAGATTTATTTATTTATTTATTTGACAGACAAAGATCACAAGTAGGCAGAGAGGCAGGCAGAGAGAGAGCTGCTGAGCAGAGAGCATTGATCCCCGGACCCTGGGATCATGACCTGAGCTGAAGGCAGAGGCTTTAACCCACTGAACCACCCAGGTGCCCCAATCAATCTTTTTTTTTTTTTTTTTAAGGGGGAAGAAAAGAAGAATAGGAGAAAGAGAAGAAAAATGTTTGACAAATTAATGGCTAAAAATTTTCCAAATTTAGGACATCTGGGTGGCACAGTTGGTCAAGCAGCTGCCTTCAACTCTGATCATGATCCTAGGATCCTGGGATTGAGCCACACATTGGGTTTCCTGCTTGTTGAGGAGCCTGCTTCTCCATTTCCCTCTGTCTGTTGCTCTCCCTGCTTGTGCACTCTTTCTCTGTGTCAAATAAATAAAATATTTTTAAAAGTAAAAATAAAAATTCTTCAAATTTAAAGTAAAACTTTACACATTCAAAGAGCTCAGTGAGCTCCATGTGGAATAAATGCAAAGAAATTCAAAGATAGATAACTCACACAGGGGGCAGAGATGGCAGAGGAGTAGGGGACCCTATTTCAACTGGTTCCCTGAATTGAGCTGGATATTTACCAGAACACCCTGAACACCCATGAAATCAGCCTGAGATGTAAAAAGATATATCTGGATCTCTACAAACAGAATATCTCCAGAAGTTGGTTTCAAGGTCTGAAGCAGGGAGCAGTGATTCTGAAGGAAGATATCAGAAGATAAATGGAAGGGGGAGGGAACCTCCAGGATCCTGCATGGCAGAGCACAAAAGCCTCCAGCGCTGGGGACTGGGCACAGACTCAAAGACCAGTAGCAGTGGGGAATGGACTTTAGGACAGACCCCCAGATTGCACCTGGAGTTGCAGGGGAGTGCATGTGAACTGGGGGCAGCTGGTGGTTTTAGAAACACAAAGGGCAGAGACTTGCCTGGACCTGGAAACAAGGGCTGGGAGTGCTGCTATGCACAACCCAGGACGTTGTGGCTTTTAACAACACAGACAAAAACAGAGTCCGTGTCGCCTTGAGGGCTCTCTGAAGAACAAACTGTGAGCAATCTGTTCTGAAACAGAAGTTTGGATAACCCTTTTGCTTTGACTCTTGGAAGAGACATGGAAAGTCACCAGGGAAAGCCCCCAGAGAACAAAAGCCCCCAAAACCAGTTTTCACTGAGCCCACTCCTCCTCCTCCAGGAACAGGACAACTGTGCCCAAACAGGGTTGCCTGAGTAACAGTGTGGCATGCCCTGCCCCCAGAACAAAGGCTGGAAGAACAAGAGGCTGACCATCCTAAGGTGTCTGTAAGACCAGTGCATCTTGCTTCAGTAGTGGTCTGACTCAGTGGTAATCTGGACTCTGTACAATATTCTCTCAACCACCCCTCAATAGAATGACTAAAAGGAGGAACCTCCAACACAGGAAAAATTCAGAGACTATGACATCTGCCACAGAACTATTGGATACAGATATAAACAAGATGTCAGAAATAGACTTCACAGTAACAGTTATGCAGGCAGTAGCTAGGATGGAGAAAACCATTAGTGGCTACATAGGATTTCTAAGGGCAGAAGTGAGAGCTGATCTGGCAGAACTTAAAAATGCTATCAATGAGATATAATCTAATCTAGATACTCTAACAGCTAGGGTAAATAGGGCAGAAGAACAAATTAGTAATGTAGAAGACAAACTGATAGAAAAGAAGGAATAGAAGGAAGCCTGGAACAAACAGCTTAGACTCCATGAAAACAGAATTAGAGAAATAAATGATGCCATGAAATGTTCCAGTGTCAGAGTTATTGGGATCCCTGAAAGGGTGGAGAGCGAGAGAGGACTAGAAGATACATTTGAGCAAACCAGAGTTGATAATTTCCCTAATCTGGGTAATGTAACAAGCAATCATGTTCTAGATGCAGAGAGGACCCCTCCCAAAATCAAGGAGAACAGTCCGAGACCCAGGCATGTAATAGTGAAATTTGCAAATCTTAAAACCAAGGAAACCATCTTAAGGGCAGTTAAGGGGAAGAGATTTCTTATGTACAGAGCAAAGAACATCAGAATAATGTCAGAATTGTCCACAGGGACCTGGCATGCCAAAAAGGGCTGGCAAAACATATTCAGGGTACTAAATGAGAAGAACATGCAGCCAAGAATACTTTATTGGGCAAGAATGTCATTCAGAATAGATGGAGAGATCCTTTCCAAGACTGGCAAAAAATGAAAGAATATGTGACCACTTAGCCAGCCCGGGAAGAAATATTAAGGTGGTGGTGGTGGTGGGGGGGGGTTCTATAAAAGGAGAAAAAAAAAAAACAACCCAAGAGTGATACAGAACAGAAATTTACAGAGGCAATCTACAGAAACAAGGACTTCACAGGCAACATGATGACAATAAAATCCTATCTTTGAATAATCACTCTCAACATGAATGGCCAAATGCTCCCATAAAATGGCACAGGGTTGCAAATCAGATAAAAAGATATCCATATAATGTCTACAAGAAACTTGTTTTGAACCTAAAGATACATCCAGACTGAAAGTGAAGGGATGAAAAACCATCTTTCCTGCCCACAAACCTCAAAGGAAAGTTAGGGTAACAATCTTATATCAGACAACTTAGATTTTAAGCTAAAGACTGTAGTTAGAGATGCTGAAGGACACTACATCATTCTTAAAGAGTCTATCCACCAAGAAGATCTAACAATTGTAAACATCTATGCCTCCAACATGGAAGCAGCCAACTACATAAACCAATTGTTAACCAAAATAATAAATTAGTTGTATGAGACCTCAACACTCCACTCTTAGCAACAGACAGATCATCTAAGTAGAAAATCAAAAAAGAAACAAGAGCTTTGTTGGGGTGCCTGGGTGGCTCAGCAGGTTAAGCCTCTGCCTTCGGCTCAGGTCATGATCCCAGGGTCCTGGGATCAAGCCCCACATTGGGCTCTCTGCTCAGCAGGGAGCCTGCTTCCCCTCCTCTCTGCCTGCCTCTCTGCCTACTTGTGATCTCTCACCCTCTATCAAATAAATAAAAAAAAAAAATCTTAAAAAAAAAGAAACAAGACCTTTGAATGATTAACTGGACCAGATGAACTTTATAGATATATACAGAACATCCCACCCTATAACAGCAGAATACTCATTCTTCTCAAGTGCACATGGAACTTTCTCCCGAATAGACCACATACTGGGTCACAAATCAGGGCTCAACCGATACCATAAGACTGAGATTATTACCTGCATATTCTCAGGCCACAGTGCTCTGAAACTAGAACTCAACCACAAGAAGAAGTTAGAAAGAACCCAAATTACATGGAAACTAAAGAGCATCCTACTGAAGAATGAACGGGTCAACCAGGAAATTAAAGAAATATTTTTAAAAAATTCATTGAAACAAATGAAAATGAAAACATGTAGGTCAAAAATCTTTGGGATACGCCAAAGGTGGTCCTATGGGGGAAATACATAGCCATCTGAGCCTTTCTCAAAAAAATGGCAAAATCCTGAATACACAAACTATCTCTACACCTTAAAAATCTGGAGAATCAACAACAAATTAAGCCTACTCCACCCATGAGGAAGGAAATAATTAAGATTAGAGCAGAGATCAATGAATTAGAAACCAGAAAACCATTAGAACACATCAACGAAACTAGAAGCTGGTTCTTTGAAAGAATTAATAAGATTTATAAGCCCCTGGCCAGACTTTCCCAAAAGAAAAGAGAAAGGACCTAAATTAATAAAATTATTAATGAAAGGGGAGAGATCATGACCAACACCAAGGAAATAGAAACAATCATCAAAAATTATAATCAACAGCTATCTGCCAATAAGCTAAGCAACTTAGCAGAAATGGATGAATTCCTGGAAACATATAAATTTGCAAGAGTGAAACAGGAAGAAATTGACAACCTGAATAGACCAATTACCAGTAAGAAGACTGAAGCAGTGATCATAAACCTCCCCCCCTCCCCCACAAAAAAAAGAGTCCAGGATCTGACAGATTCCCTGGAGAATTCAACTGAACATTCAAAGAAGAAATAATACCTATTCTCCTGAAGCTGTTTAAAAAAAAAAAAAAAAAAAAAAAAAAAAAACAGAAGGAAAACTTCCAGACTCTTTCTATTAAGGTCAGCATTACCTTGACCCCAAAAGCAGACAAAGATCCCATTAAAAAGGATAATTTCAGACCAATATCTCTGATGAATATGGATGCCAAGATTCTCAACAAGATCCTAGTTAATAGGATCCAACAGTACATTAAAAGGATTATCCACCACCACCAGGTGGGATTTATCCCTCAGATTCAAGGGTGGTTCAACATTCACAAATCAATCACTGTGATAAAACAGGTTAATAAGAGGAGAGAGAAGAAACACACAGTCCTCTCAATTGATGCAGAAAAAGCATTTGACAAAATACTGCCTCCTTTCCTGATTAAAACTCTTCAGAGTATAAGTTCGAGTTTAAGGATAGAAGGAGTATTCCTCAATTTCATAAAATCCATCTGTGAAAAACCCACAGTGAGTATCATTCTCAATGGGGAAAAGCTGAGAGTCTTTCCCTTAAGATCAGGAACAGGACAAGGATGCCCATTCTCGCCCCTATTGTTCAACATAGTACTAGAAGTCCTAGCAAAAGCAATCAGACAAAAAAAAAAAAAAGCAATAAAATGTATTCAAATTGGCAAAGAAGAAGTCAAACACTCTCTCTTCGCAGATACATGATACTTTATGTAGAAAACCCAAAAGATTCCACCCCCAAATGACTAGAACTCACACAGCAATTCAGTAATATGATAGGATACAAAATCAATGCACAGAAATCGATTGCTTTCTTTCTTTCTTTTTTTTTTTTAAGATTTCATTTATTTATTTGACACAGAGAGAGAGAGAGAGCACAAGTCAGGAGAGCAGCAGAGGCAGAGGGAGAAGCAGGCTCTCTGCCAAGCAGGGAGCGTAATGCAGGACTCGATCCCAGGACCCTGAGATCATGACCCGAGTCAAAGGCAGAGTCATAACCATCTGAGCCACCCAGGTACTCAGAAATCAGATGCTTTCTTATACATTAGCAATGTAACTAAAGAAAGAGAAATTAGAGAATCGATTCTATTTATAATAGCACCAAAAACCATAAGATACCTTGGAATAAACCTAACCAAAAAGATAAAATCTACACTCTAGGAACTACAGAACACTCATGAAAGAAATCGAAGAAGACACAAAAAGATGGAAAAACATTCCATGCTCATGGATTGGAAGAATAAACATTGGTTAAAATACCTATGCTGTCCAGAGCAATCTATACTTTCAATGCCATCCCGATCAAAATACCAACAGCATTTTTCAAGGAGCTGGAAAAAAACAATCTTAACATTTGTATGGAACCAGAAAAGACCCTAAATCACCAAGGAAATGTTGAAAAAGAAAAACAAAGCTGGGGCATCATGTTGCCTGACTTCAAGTTATACTACAAAGTTGTGATCACTAAGACAGCATGGTACGGTACAAAAACAGACACATAGGCCAACGGAATAGAATAGAGAAGCCAGATATGGACCCTCAACAATGTGGTCAACTGATCTTCAACAAAGCAGGAAAAAATATCCAATGGAAAAAAGACAGTCTCTTCAATGGTGCTGGGAAAATTGGACAGCTATATACAGAAGAAAAAAAACTCAACCATTCTCTTACACCATACACAGAGATGAATTCTAAATGGATGAAAGACCTCAGTGTGAGGAATCCATCAAAATCCTAGAGGAGAACATAGGCAGTAACCTCTTCAACACTGGCCACAAGAACTTCTTTCAAGACAAAAAGCTTCTGCATAACAAAGGAAACGGTCAACAAAACAAAGCGGCAACCCACAGAATGGGATAAGATACTTGCAACTGACAGTACAGATAAAGGGCTGATATCCAAGATCTATAAAGAATTTCTCAAACTCACCAGCCAAAAAGCAAATAATCAAAAAAAAAAAAAAAATCAAGTCAAAAGATGGACAGAAGACATGAAGAGACACTTCTCCAAAGAAGACATATGAATGGCGAACAGACACATGAAAAAATGTTCAACATCATTAGCCATCAGGGAAATTCAAATCAAAACTACATTATATGTATATAAAAAATATATGTTTATAAAAAATAAAAAATTAAAAAAAAAAAAAACTACATTCAGATGCCGCCTTACACCAGTTAGAATGACAAAAATTGACAAGGCAAAAAACAACAAATGTTGGAGAAGATGTGGAGAAAGGGGGACCGTCTTATACTGTTGGTGGGAACGCAAGCTGGTACAGCCACTTTGGAAAACAGTGTGGAGATTCCTCAAAAAATTAAAAATAGAGCTACCCTGTGACCCAGCAATTGCACTACTGGGTATTTACCCCAAAGATATAGAATAGCAAACCAGCAAGCTTTAGGCTCTTGCTTCAGCACAAAAACACTAAATAATCAGAAACTGACTAAATTAACTTTATAGTAGTTCTGCTAATCAGTCATAGTGCTATAGCAACTAAATGAAAGCCAAAACAAGCAGAAAGCCTAAACCTGGTAAGAACTTTTTCTTTAACAACAGGTTTTGGCGAAGATGTGAAAGGGGAACACTTCTGTACTGTTGGTAGGTTCCAAACTAGTGCAGTCACTCTGGAAAACAGTAGGGAGGTTCCTCAAAAAGTTAAAAATAGAACTTCCTTATGATCCAGGAATTGCACTATTAAGTATTTACCCAACAAATACAAAAATACGAATTCAAAGGGATACATGCACCTTGATATTTATTGCAGCATTATCAGCAATAGCCAAATTATGGGAAAAACCCAAAGGTCCATTGCCTGATGAATGCATAAAAATATGCGTGCTCTCTCTCTCTCTCTCTCTCTCTCTCTATATATATATATATATATATATATATAATGGAATATTACTCAGTCATAAAAAGACTGAAATCTTACCATTTGCAACAACATGGATGGAGCTGGAGAGTATAATGCTAGGTGAAATAAGTAAGTCAGAGAAAGACAAATACAATATGATTTCTCCCATATTGGAATTTAAGAAACAAAACAAATGAGCAAAGAGAAAAAAAGAGAGAGGCAAACCAAGAAACTATACTATAGAGAACAAAATGATGGTTACCAGAGCAGAGGTTGGGGAGGTGGTGAAATAGTTATGGGGATTAAGGAGTGTACTTGTGATGACCACAGGGTGTTGCATGAAGTGTTGAATCACTGTATTATGTGCCTGAAACTAATATTACACTGTAGGTTAATTTAAATAAAAAACTTTAAAAATAACCTTTTTCTTTAGTTCTTTTATTTTCTGTATCTGCAGTCCCAAATGTTAAGATAATTAAGAAGGAATTAAAAAGTCAGTGAACTTGAAGTATCTCAAATAAACTGGTGGCTACATATTCTGGAATATTCTGGATTCCATGCACAAGCCATAACACCTTGAAATGGTTTTCCTTGTAAAATTAGCTTGATATAGACAAAGTCAACCTTTGGCAAATTGTGGACAAGTGGCTTATTATCAAAGCTCCCCAACAGCATTTTCTGTTCAGTCCTCTGCAAAACTAGAAGAATGCTTCCTCTCCCTGAGTTTTAGATTGCTCATTAAAAAATAAAATCTTAAAAAAAAATAAAGTGGCTGTATCCATTTCACTTACTGAATGAAATGGGTTTTTTAAATGCCATAGTTAGAATGACAGACTTTGAAACATTTAGAAAATTAAATGTATTTTTAACAGTTTTATTTATTTATTTGAGAGAGAGAGAGAGAGCATGAGCAAGGGGAGGGGCTGAAGGAGAGAGAAACAGACTCCCAGCAGAGCAAGGAGCCCAATGTGGGGCTTGATCCCAGGGCCCTGAGAACATAAACTGAGCTAAAGGCAGGCCCTTAAACTACGGGGCCACCCAGGTGCCCCCAAATAAGTGCACCCTTAATCCCCTTCACTTGTATCACCCATTTCCTGCCATCTGCTTCACCTCTGGTAACCACTGTTTGTTCTCTATAATTCAGAGTCCTTTTTGGTTTCATTTTCTTTCTTTTTTCCTTTTTTCATCTGTTTTGTTTCTTAAATTACACATATGGGTGAAGTCATACCATATTTGTCTCTCATTGGCTTATTTTTTCAGCATTATACTCTCAAGATCCCTTCATACTGCTGCAAATTGTAAGATTTCATTCTTTTTTATGGCTGAATAATATTCCATGAGATAAGCCACATCTTCCTTATCCATTTATCTATTGATGGACATTTAGGTTGTTTCTCTAATTTGGCTATTGTAAGCGATGTTGCAATAAACATAGGGGTGCATACATCCCTTCAAATTAGTGTTCTTGTATTTTGGGGGTAAATACCCAGTGCTTTGATTCCTGGATCATAATATAGTTCTATCTTTAATTTTTGAGAAAGCTCCATACTGTCTTTTCAATAACTACATAGAAGCAATGTTTTTCAGATTCACCCAAGGATTATTTAAGGTTATGTACTTTGACTCAATACTTACTATTGGTTCAAGTTCCCGGAGTTAGTGAAGTTACATGATAACAAGCAAATTTTTTCTGATAGATATAATTCCTCTTCAATAGAAAATAAACACCCAAAGCTTATTTTTATTAACTACTTTAAAAAACTGATTTTGTTTTTAACCCAATAATTGTATCCTAGCCTTCTTTTATTAACTTTACAGGGGAGGAAAAATTTTTCCTCAACACTCTTAAGGTCTCTGGCTAACAAAGACAGATTAACAAGAAAAAAAAATTTAAGTTTTATGTGGCTTGGGGAGATTGATGTCCCCAAAAAACAGATCTGAGTATTTTAATTCCAAGCTTGATAGATAATAGGGAGTTGTGGAGGAATATGATAGGTTAAGAAGTATGAAGCAAGTGTACTAAATTGGAGGAAATTGAGCAAGACTTGCTTGTTAAGATTCTTCTTGTCTTTGAAGACCAGGATGTTCCTTTCCTCCAGGTAGAAGGAAGAGACCTCTCATGTGATAATATTAGGACCTGTTTCTGCAGAGATAGGCCAGATGTGGGGGGATTGGGAAGTGGGGAGGTCAGAATGACCTTCCTGCTTCTGTTTTTTTCCAACTCCTCCATTAAAATATTCAATATACCAAATTGTCATATTTTGGGAGTTGTGTGTTCTGAACTTTATCAACTTGCTTATAAATAGCTCTCCAGATTTTCTTAGAACTAGTTCACCATCTTACCGGTTCCCACAACAGTAAATAATTTGACATGTATTGAAATTATATTGGTATGAATTATGTTTTTAACTTTTTGGAAGTTTTATTTTGTCAGAGGAAGAAGGGAGAAAAAAAACCACATTGTTACAAAGAACTGTCCTGTAAAATTATTTTGTTAAAGAGCTTTACTTGTTCTAGAATGTGGCCACTGTCATATCTGCATATTCATGTCTACAGAAAAAATGAAATACAATTTGTCTCCTGGCCTGCATGATGAGCTGTAAGTAAACAGATGTACTATGCAGAAACACAACAGAAAAAAAAAAAAATGATTCCTCCTTGCCATGCTGATGTCAAAAAAAGTGAATTACATTTCTCTCAGAGGTAAATAATATTATACTAAACTTCTCTATTTTATAGGTGTTATACTTAGAGACACTGGCATAATCAAATCTAAGTTCTAACCAGTAATATTATGAAAAAGCTCTAAAGGAATTGAGTGCTTCAATTTTAATGAAAACACAAACAATCAAATGCAAAGTTAAACGCTCTACATTATCATAAGATGAAAATGAAACTCACAATGATAAGAAAAACATAAATGTTTTAGAATGTTGATACCTTATGAACTTCAATTTCTTCATGGCAACAAGGTGGGGCACCAACTTTGTTTCTATTATAGAAAAAGCAAAGCAAAACAGAAGAAGAAGAAGAAGGAGGAGGAGGAGGAGGAGGAGGAGGAGGAGGAGGAGGAGGAGGAGGAGAAGAAGAAGAAGAAGAAGAAGAAGAAGAAGAAGAAGAAGAAGAAGAAGAAGAAGAAGAAGAAGGAGAAGAAGAAAGAAAGAAAGAAAGAAAGAAAGAAAGAAAGAAAGAAAGAAAGAAAGAAAGAAAGAAAGAAAGAAAAGGAAAATGCTATTCCCCAAAAATATATACAATAAGTTTGTCTTGGAAAACACTAGTTATCTAGCTAATGTTATAAATGCTATATTTTTGTTCTCAACTCTGTTATGCCAGAAGCTAGCAGGTTGGTTCTTAATATTTACCTTGAGCTATTCTATTTTTTGAGATAAACCACTTAAAAAACTTAAAAACCACTTCTCTAATTTAAACAAGTCAGCTGCCTGACTGAGGGATAAAAGCCTGACATTAATACAAATAACTTCTTACTGCTAAATTTTTACATATTTGGCAAGAAAGGTAGACATTTATACTTATAAAACACGAAAGAAATCCAAACTGAAGAGGACAATCACTGACATTTACTCAGTATTTGTGAAGTTGAGGGAAAACTATTGTATCACAATAAATAAATATAACATCCTGTCTTTTCCAACTATATTAAGTGAAAGTATAGCCATTTCGATTTGTTTAATCAGAAGTAAGCATGTCATTAAAACAAGAAGTCTTATGACTAACTGATCATGATATCCACTTACATAGCCTTTAGCATCTGTCATTAGAATGAATTTGTTGATCATATGCTTTTTAAGGTTGGAGCATTTAACTGAAACTAGTAGAATGACAGGAGACAGGAAAAGAGCAGCATTCCTCATATAACTGAAATGATTAAAATCATTTGTTTTATTCCATTTTCTCATTTAAAAACAATGCAGGGGTGCCCGGGTGGCTCAGTCGGTTGAGTGTCTACTCCTGGTTTCGGCTTGGGTCATGTTAACAGAGTTGTGGAATAGAGCACCATGCTCAGTTCAGTCTGCTTAGGATTCTCTCTCCCTCCCCCTCTGCCCTTCCTCTTGGTCACACTCTCTGTTTTCTCTCTCAAATAAATAAATAAATCTTTAAAAAATAAAAATAAATAAATAATTCAAACTGCCTAGTATATAACGCCTTGGGAAAAAAAAAAAATGACAGCACTGACTTATTCCTGAATGTAAGTACCCCTAGATAATATTTCCTTGATTCATAACATTAAGAGTTTGCCAACAGTGTACATTTGTAGCCATATACTCCATGCTCATAGTAAGGGAATTGTCCTGTAATTCCTGATTGATTAAATTTTACCACTTAATTTTGACTTGCTTTATAACCTGGTGAGAAACCCACATGAATTCAGTAGCAAGATAATATTGAACTCTGTACCCTCCTACTGAGATTTATACATTTTGAGTATGACACTTTGAATTTACCTTTAAAGTTGAGGTTTTTCACTCTTTCCCACCTCTGTATTTTTAAACAGTGTGATGTCTCAAATTTCTTTTTATAAACAGTACGGAAAAATTCATTTTGCACACACCAGTAAAAACTGTAGTTTCCAGCAAGGCTGTCTTATCCTGTAAGTGTCACTTTTCATAACTGGCAGAACATCAGAGGAATTCAAGTTATAATTTGTTCCTCAAACCCCACACCAAGATTTTCTGCCTGCCCGAATAATACTACTCCATGACCATCTACCCAGCTGTATTTGTCACTGTAGATATGATACCTATGAATAGAAAAACATTATTCATTCCTTAAACCATTTCTTTTATTCATTATCATTCCGTACATATGCCGTCAGACTGGATAGGATTTTTAAAGACATTCAAAATGCTAATGACAGCTTTTTCTAGCAGCACTTTGAGTATGTTAAATAGCTTGCAGTTTACATCCCATCAAAAAAGCAGAGCGACAAAAAGTACTACATTGAGAAAAATCATTTTCTGTTCCATTATTAAAAAGGTATACAAGTGTCACAAATGACAAGAAAAGACAACTGGTCTGGCCTAGGAAAAAAATATCATTCATGATAAAACTTTAACTCTCTAAAAGTAAACTTTAAAAGATTTCCAAGACATACATAGTGAATTCCTTTTTCTTGAATCTTCCACTCAGAATAAATTTGTTCTAACGTAATCTTAAAGCATCAGAGTACAGCTGATGTTTCTCCATACATAAATGCATTGAATCTCAACATAGCTTCTTCTACTTGGAATTCAAGAGCCTTATATCAAGTAATCTATCTGCAGCTCTTTGTTTCCCCTGACTAAAACAAAACAAAACAAAGCAAAACAAAACAAAACAAAACAAAAAACAACCCACATTAGATGTAAAAAAAGATAAAATGATAATTATCTTTAGTGATAATTTTTTTGTTAGAGTATTTTTAGGATGCAGCAGAATCTGATACCTGTGACTGTAGACTTTAAAGAACTAGCTTTTGCTTTGACTGGGGTGGGTAGGTGTTTAAAAACTCATGGTTAATATTTTGTGTCTATTTCAACTCCCTAAGGGAATTATTTAAGACAATATGTATTTTTTTGTAGATACTATAATCACAAGTGTCACTTTTCATGGTCTTACATGATTTGAGAAATAAAATAAAGAAAAAAATTTATTGTAATATTGTCTAATATATTTATATATGTTTACTCTTCTATCCTTCTGGTTTTTCTTTCCCTTAGAGTAGTACAAAATTTACTTTTGTTACTGATAGAACTTTATTTTGACAAACCATAAGTGACTCTTAATCTCACAAAACAAACTGAGGGTTGCTGGGGGGAGGGGGTTTGGAAGAAGGGGGTGGGATTATGGACATTGAGGAGGGTATGTGTTTTGGTGAGTGCTGTGAAGTGTGTAAACCTGGTGATTCACAGACCTGTACCCCTGGGGATAAAAATATATGTTTATAAAAAATAAAAAATTATATTAAAAAAAAAAGAACTTTATTTTAAGCTTCAAAGTTTTTATTTAGGAGTGCCTGGGTGGCTCAGTGAGTTAAGCCTCTGCCTTCAGCTCAGGTCATGATCTCAGGGTCCTAGGATGGAACCCCACATTGGGCTCTCTGCTCAGCGGGGAACCTGTTTCCATCTCTTGCTCTGCCTGCCTCCCTGCCTACTTGTGATCTCTGTCAAATAAATAAAGAAAAATCTTTTTTAAAAAGTTTTTATTTAATAGTTCACATTAAATTTTTACTCTTGCCACATTTGGAAAGCCTATATAGTTTCTTTCCTGTATGAGTTATAAGGAAGAATTTTCTGCATGCTATCTTCTGTTGTGTCTCCACTATCTGTATATTTCTGGTTGGGAGGAATAATCTCTTTTTCTCACCTTCATTCATGTCATGATAGATAGCAGGATGAACAGGAGAATTCATGGAAGCCTTCCTAGACTGAGGCAGCTAGTAATGATTTAACCATTTACCAGAATGATTGGCAAACACACAAACATAATCTGCTAAAATTGAACTAAATGTGTCACTTTACGTGTTACCTCTCCCTAACTGGATCCACCTGGACCCATTCCAGTAGGAGGGAAAGTGTAAAAAATATGTGAAATGACAAAAATAAAACAATTTAGTAATTAGTTTGATATTCTTTGTTTAGGGAAAACAATCCATGGATGAAGGGGGGTGCAGTGAGGGAGCACCCAAGCAGTGAGGGAGCACCCTTCCTAGAATTTTGTGCAGGAGAGAATTTTATAGAGTGTTAAAAGCAGCAAGGTGGAAACAGGGTGTGATCGGCTAGGAGGTCAGGGGTTTCCTGGTAAGGCTAGCAGGTTCTGTTTTCTAGGGTCAGGTGAATTAGCTAAAGCTGAGTTGGAGGATTGTGATTGGTGTATGTTATGTTTCCTTGACATGGGTTTTCCTACAAATTTGGTCTGATTTAGGTTTAGGTGTGTGATGTGGGCCATGCCACTGGAGCAGCCTCTGTTTTGTTGGTCCTGATATATGAATTTCCTCTATCAGGTAGAAATTCAAATTAACAATGATCTTAAACAATTACGGTTAAATTATCATCTTTTAGATGCTTTCATTTACTATGATTTTTAAAACTAAGAGTTGTCAATGCCTTCTCTTGATTCTAAGTTAACTTTTTTAACATTTTTTCCAGTTTTATAGAGGTAAAATTGACAAATAAAATTATAATATATTTAAAGTGTAGAATGTGATGGTTTCACATATGCATACACTGTAAAAGGATTTCCCCAATCAAATTAATTAATACACCCATCACCTCACATAGTTAACAATTTTGTGTGTGAGAACACTTAATATATAAACTCTTCGCAAATTTCAATTATATAATAAAATATTATTAATCGTAGTCACCACATTATACATTACATCTTCAGAATTTATTCATCTTATAACAGCAGGAACCCACTTGGGTGGCATCAACCTTGACTTCAAATGGAACAGTACATCCACAGAAGGAAAACTGATAGCATCTACATCCTAAATCTGAAAAGAACCTATGAGAACCTTCTGCTGGCAGCTCGTGTCATTATTACCATTGAAATTCTGGCTGATGTCAGTGTCATATCATCCAGGAAAACTGGGCAAACTCATAGAAACAGAGAATAAAATCACGGTTGCCAAGGGCAGTGTGGGGGAAATGGAGATAAAGTTAACTTTTTTTTGACAATGATATATCTCTTATAGACCACTGCTCTAAATTTGGACTTCCTTTGTTGGATGGAAGACTTGTCTGATAACAGTTTCTTGTTTGTGTTCTTCTGCTCATCTCCGTCTTACATTTTTCATACCAATGGATGGTAACTAGAATAATACCCCATGTGTAGGCTTTACTTATGTGTTGCTGTTCAATTTATACATTTGTTACCACATATCAAACCATGGCACTTCACTCTGTACAAAAATTACCTTTTAACTTTGGGATTGACTACTCAATAGGTAGGGTCAATGGGGGCATAATTTTCTAGGAAAAGGGAAGCAAATACTATCAGTGGTGAAAAGATATGAGCTACAAACAATTGTATGATTGGAAAACTTATAAGGTTTTTATTTGCTTCATAATTGCTTACCAATAGTATCTAAGACAGAGCGGCCACAATTTTTTTTTTAATCAACCATAAAATGTAAAATTCCCTTCCTACCTCCCCCAAAGCAGTACTATAGCTCCCAAACAAATTTAAAAGTGAGCTCAGTGACAAAGATTTTCTCCTCCACCAAACTATCCTCGGGCTCTTCTGAGCTCTTTTTCAATTAGACTTCAAACTTTTGGGCTTCTGTGTTTGTGCATTGTTCCATTTAGCAAGAATCTTGCTATATCAGTTTAACAGGAGTTCTCCATTCTTTATATTTGATCACTCTTGATATCTAATTGGGTTCCTTATCCTTACTGAAGGCCTGCCTTCAGTAAGAATCCTGCTAGGTCAGTTTAGTTAGAATCCTTCCCTTGTCCATGATGTTCCCTTTCAGAATTTATCCACCCACTGACCACACACTGCTCCTTGGCTATTAAATTCCCACTTTTCTTTGTACTTGGAGCTGAGCCTCAACTCTCTCCCCAACTGTAAGATCCCATTGCAAGGGACCCTGCATGATAGTCCTCCTTTGAACAAAGTCTTTAACTGTCTTTGACAAGTGTCATAAATAATTTTGTCTAACCCAAGGACAACAGAAGACCAATGAGATTTTGTGAGTGTTAGGAAGAAATAAAAGAACACATATAAAACAAGGGATCTAAAAACATTTTTTTTCAAATAAAGAAAATACTACTTCTCTAAGGCTTTTTGCTTCTATAATAATGTTCATTTTCTATTCCAGACTTTTCTACACACACTGAAGTGATTCCTATCACTTTTCACTCTAATGGCCTTGGAGACTAGCCCTTAGACTGACTACACATTTCCATAGGATTTGAAATAACCTGAATCAAAAAAATTCAAGGGGCTTAATGTAAAGATGTTAAAACAGAGCTCTAGAGCTGAAGTCCAGATTCAACACTGCAGAACTAAGAATGTGTGTAATTGCATTTTCTAGCATATATGTGTCCAGGTATATTTTAAGCATGGGCATCCTCCTTATGATTATTAAATTTAAGGGTAATGCTGGCAGAAATATTTCCCATAAAATCTTTATGACATCTATTTTTGCATATTTCAAAGACTATATTTGTTTCAAGTGCATCATTAAAGATTCCTGGTCCTGACTTTTTCTAAAGTGATCTGGTTAGATTAGCATAAAAAGACAGCACATATTCAATAAATCATAATATCCACATATAGTTGTAGAAATTATGCTACTTCAAATCTAGTAAATTCTAGTGCATTATCTTACATTGGCTATTATGACAAAATAAAATGACCTTTTCTGAACAATTCTAGAGAAGACATCACAGTTTAAAACATTTTAAATGATCCTTTTTATCTACTTATTTCTGATTACAAAAGTGATACTGGGCGCCTGGGTGGCTCAGTGGGTTAAGCCGCTGCCTTCAGCTCAGGTCATGATCTCAGGGTCCTGGGATCGAGGCCCGCATTGGGCTCTCTGCTCAGCAGGAAGCCTGCTTCCCTCTCTCTCTCTCTGCCTGCCTCTCCATCTACTTGTGATTTCTCTCTGTCAAATAAACAATAAAATAAAATCTTTAAAAAAAAAAGTGATACACATTGACTATGAAAAGTTAACTTGACACAATAAAGTAATATACAAAACAAAAAATGAAAATAATCTGTATTTTCCACCCCAAATAACCACTTAAGATAGTATTTCAAACTCTGACCAACAGAAATAATTAGACAGAGTTTAGGGAATTTTTTTAAATTAAAACATTTTTGGGGCACCTGGGTGGCTCAGTGGGTTAAAGCCTCTGCCTTCGGCTCAGGTCATGATCCCAGGGTCCTGGGATTAAGCCCCGTATCAGGTTCTCTGCTTGGCAGGGAGCCTGCTTCCCCCTCTCTCTCTGCCTTCCTCTCTGCCTACTTGTGATCTCTCTCTGTGTCAAATAAATAAATGAAATCTTTAAGAAAATTTAAAAAAAAAACCTTCTTGGTGAGACTAAATGATAGCATGGGGAAACAAAAGTTTCTTGAGCAAATCAAAATCAAAATTTGTTATTTAGTTAGTACATTAAAATATATCTTCTTATTTGAGGAATTTCTGCCTTTGACAATGTTCCTTGTGTTCTAAATGTATCAACAGCTAGAAATTATTTACTGTAGCATTCTCTTTAAGCATTAAAATTGTGCATAATGTAACACCTGAAATATACTTTTGTTGTATTGTAAGTTTTAAGATAATATAGTGGATTTGCTAAGAGAAATTTCAACTATATATGACAGTAGAATTTAGCAAAATGTCTAAATCTTATGAGACACCTGGGTGGCTAAGTCAGTTAAGCGTCTGCCTTTGACTCAGGTCGTGATCCTGGGTTCCTGAATCCAATCCTGCATTGAGCTCCCTGCTCAGTAGGGAGTCCACTTCCCCCACTCTGTCTGCCCCTCCCCCTGCTTGTGCGTGATCTCTCTCTCTCTCAAATAAATACAATCTTTTAGAAAAATAAAGTGGAAAATGGATCCATGATTCTTTACCAGCTCGATGATGTTATGGTTCCTGTTTCTGTTTCTATAGCAGATATGAAAATAACAATTGCCCGGTGACATTTCTACTGGATTGTCTCATAGACTGCTCAAAATTTAAGGTCGGAAACAAAACTCTTCATCTTTATTTCTCCAGTGTGAATTCACTATTCATTAGTACTCATACAGATAGCTTATAAGACACCCAGAAAATTCACTTCAAGTCTTCAAGCTACATAATACACATTTTAAAATTGTTTTCAGTAAACATGCAGCAGTAAATATTGAGCAGATAGAAGAATAAGAGCTATATGTAAATTACAAAGAATTATGCTATGATTATCACTTACATACCTACTACCCAGGTTAAGAAAAAACATAGTGTCTGCATTTTCTTCCCTGATCCCATACCTTTTCCTCCTAACTCTGATGTTAATTCATGACCTTGTGTTTTGTATTTACCTTTTACTCTCATTTATCTATAACTTCATTACATGTTTGCATTTCTAACCAATATTTTTTTTTAATTTTTTTTTAATTTTTTATTTTTTATAAACATATATTTTTTATAAACATATATTTTTATCCCCAGGTCTGTGAATCACCAGGTTTACACACTTCACAGCACTCACCAAATCATATGATCTCTCTAACCAATATTTTACATGTTTTTCTACTTTCTATATATAGAACCACACAGTATGCATTCTTCTACAACTTTCATTTTTCACTCACCTGAGATTTATCCCTGTTTTTGTGCATAAATCATTCATTTTCCCTGTAGCAAAATATCCATATATGTATATGGATATATGTATATGGTGGTATATGTTCATATACCACATATGACATACCACATACCACAATACATTTATTCATTCTACTGTTGATAGATATATGGTTTATCAATACATTTTTTCTCTTTTAATAGTCCTGCTTTATGCACTCTTCCATGTATGTGTAATGTTTTTTAGAACAGTTTTTTTTGTTTTAATTTAATTTAATTTTTTTCGTGTTCCAAGATTCATTGTTTATGCACCACACCCAGTGCTCCATGTAATACGTGCCCTTCTTAATACTCACCAGCAGGCTCTCCCATACCCCTACCCCCCTGCCTTCCAAAACCGTCAGTTTGTGTCTCAGAGTCCACAGTCTCTCATGGTTCATCTCCCCCTCCAGTTTCTCCCAATTCACTTTTCCTTTCCTTCTCCTAATGTCCTCCATGTTATCCCTTATGCTCCACAAGTACGTGAAACCATATGATAATTGACACTCTCTGCTTGACTTACTTCACTCCGCATATTTCACTCCTCCAGTTCCTTTCATGTTGATACAAAATTAGGGTATTCATCCTTTCTGATGGAGGCATAATACTCCATAGTATATATGCACCACATCTTTATCCATTTGTCTGTTGAAGGGCATCTTGGCTCTGTCCACAGTTTGGCGATTGTGGTCATTGCTACTATGAACATTGGGGTACAGATGGCCCTTCTTTTCACTACATCTGTACCTTTGGGGCAAATACTTAGTAGTGCAATTGCAGGGTCATAGAAAATAGAGCAGAGTTTTTAACTGGACCATGGAACTTTTTTGAAGTCTGGTGAGTCCTACAGGAATTCTCAGAATAAGTTTTTAAATGTACAAGGTAAAATCATAGAATTACAAAAGAAACCAATGATATTGAAACCAATGATATTGAACGATATAGAATTACAAAAGAAACCAATGATTCAATGTCATTCAATGATATTGAAACCAATGATATTGAAACCAATGATATGGAATTACAAAAGAAACCAATGATGTTGATATGATATTGATATAAAAATGTTAATGAATTTGTTATATAGTATTAAATACATTTACTAATGCATTAAATAACAAGATCTAGGGCTAGGTCTAATTGCCTGTCTGATTTTGAAGTAACAATGAGTGTAAAGAATATTTATACCCAGTTATCTGCCATAACTGTAATGTGATATGAGCATACCTTTGTTTCATTGGTGACAAAGTCACGGCTGCTGCTCATAATATTGTGGTCTGTTGTCAATATTCATCCACAAAAGACATGTTAAATTTCATTTAGGCACTGCTGAAAATTTAAAAAAATAATAATTTTTTTCCATTCAAAATCACATGACCTTTATTTTGTTAATTTAAGTTCAATTAGCCAACATACAGTATATCATTAGTCTCAGATGTAACACTCAAATGACCTTTAAATTCTATTCATGAATCTCAGCAAAGAAAAGCTCTATTCTAGGGTATATTCTTAAAACAGGAATTGTTTTATTGCAGGGTATGGGGATCTTAAATAGATTTCCCATGTTGTTGTACCAGTTTATACACCTACCAGCAGTGTTTTAGTTCCCATTGATCCATACTTTTTTTGTCAGCCCTTGGTATTAATAGGTTTCTTAATTTCACCAATATGGATAGTATGAAATATTACTTCATTGTACTTATATTTGGCAATCTTTAGAAACTGTGGAAATTAATATTTGTTTTTTTCTTGACTAAAAGCATTTCTTTACATATATTATATATAATATATATTTATATATTATATATTTTTTCTTTTTCTTGTCTAAAAGCATATCTTTATATATAATATATAAATATATTTCTTCATTATATATATAGCATATATACTATATGTGTATTATATACAAATATGGGACATTAATCCGTTGTCAGTTATATTGTTGCAAATATCTTGCTCCATTCTCTGGCTTATCTTTTTTCTTTTTATATTGTGAACAGATTCTGTAATTTTTTTATAATGTATTATTAGCCCCAGGGGTACAGGTTTTTGTTTTGTTTTGTTTTTTTGTTTTTTGTTTTATAATGTATAGATGTCTGTAATTTTAATGTGGCTGAATTTATCAATTTTTAACTTGATTTGCGAACTTTGTGTCATGTTCAAAAAACACTTATTTCCCACATGGTCATGAAGATATCTTCTGTATTGTTTTAAACTGTTTTGTAGTTTAGAATTAGGAATATTTTATACTTCAGAACTAATTTTGGTCTATCATGCTAAGTAGAGGTCTAATTCATGTTTTCTAAATACTTAATCAGTAGTTCCACTACTTTTGGTGAAATCTAACTTTCTTTTTCACTGGATTGTGATTTAAAAAAATTCCATTAATGGGTGTGTCTGTTTCTAGGATCTCAGTTCTTTTTTTTTTTTTTAATTGTCTTTACCTATTTCATCCATTCCTGCACCCACCTCCCCTCTGATAGCCAATAAATTGTTCTCTATATTTAAGAGTCTGGTTTTTTTTTGTCTCTTTTTTTTCTTAAATTCCACATATGAGTGAAATCATATGGTATTTGTCTTTCATTGATTGAATTATTTCACTTAACATTATACCCTCTAGCTCCATCCATGTAGTTGTAAATGGCAAGACTTCATTCTTCTTCATGGTGAGGAATATTCCATTTCATATAGATATATATGAATACATATATTATGATATATATGAATATATAAATATATTCCATATTTTGACTATTGTAAATAATGCTGCAATAAACATAGGAGAGCCTACATCTTTTCAAATTAGTGCTTTTTTAAAAAAGATTTTTAAAAAGATTTTATTTATTTATTTGACAGACAGAGATCACAAGTAGACAGAGAGAGAGGGGGGATGCAGGCTCCCTGCTGAGCAGAGAGCCGGATGCGGGGCTTGATCCCAGGACTCTGGGATCATGACCTGAGCTGAAGGCAGATGGTTTAACCCACTGAGCTACCCAGGCGCCCCAGTGCTTTCATATTCTTCGGATAAATAATCACTAGTGGAATTACTGGATCACATGATAATTCTATTTTTAATTTTTTGAGTAATTTCCAAACTGTTTACCACAGTGGCTCACTAGTTTACTTTCCCAACAGTGCAAAAGGTTTCCTTTTTCTCCATATCCTCACCAACACATGTTGTTTCTTGTATTTTTTATTTTAGCCATTCTGACAATTATAAGGTGATATCTCATTAAGGTCTTGATTTGCATTTCTCTGGTGATTAGTGATGTTGAGCATCTTTTCATGTCTGCTGGTCATCTGTGTGTCTTCTTTGGAAAGGATCTCAGTACTACTCTTTTGGTTAACTTACCCATTCCTGCATTAAGACCAAAAATCTTTAATGGCTTTTTATGACAATAATAGATATATTGTTCCTCTTTAGCAATATCTTGAGTATTCTTAAACCTTTGCTTCTCCACATACATTTAGAATTAGCTTGTCAGTTTTAGCACCCAAACAATAACAACTACAACATTTTGGGGACATATACTGTCATTATATCATAAATCAATTTGTGGAGAAATGATGGACACCTTTAATATATGAAGTCTTCTAGTCTAAGAACAAAGGATTTCTCCCCCTTTTTTGGTCCCTTATTAATATTTTTAAATAAAGCTTTATAATTTTCTCCATAAGACTTTGCACATCTTTCGTATGACTTATACCTTGAAAATTTATATTTCTATGCTATTTACAATATTTAAACATATATATGCTGTTTGTTGCTAATGTATAGAAATTCAACTTTTTATATATTGAAATTTTAAATCTAGCAGACTTGCTCAACTTTTGTTTAATAACTTATAGTGAATTTTTTTGGCTTTTAAAGTGGGTAATCATATCATCTGAGAAAAATGACAATTTAATTTTTTCCTTTCAAATTCTTGCATCTTCTATTGGGAAGAGGTTCTATCCTATACTAACTATGATCTCCTGTACAATGTTAAATAGAAGTGCTAATATTGAAGACTCCTATCTCCTGATCTCAGAGGGAAATTTTCTAGTATCAAACCATGAGATACAATATTTGCTGTAGGTTTTTGTAGCTATCCTTTATCAAACAAACATTTCCTATGTATTATAAGTTTCCAAAGAGTTGTTGTTTTTACAAATAGATACTTACTTTAATGAAATTTTCCTCTCCCCACTATTGAGCTGATCATATGATTTTTCTCATTTGACCTGTTAAGGTAGAAAGTCATACTAAATGATTGGTAGCACTGATATCCCCAATTAATTCTTTCCCTGTATCCCTATACTTTGCCCTCTGTTTTTCTTGTCCCTAACCAGTCTGATTCTGAACTGGCCTTGTTTCTTACTTTGTTCAATAAATGTAGCAGAATCTAGAGTATATCAATTCTCAGCCCAAGAATCAATAGGTTTTGTGTGTTTCCACTCACTCTTTTTCATTACTGGACTTTCTTACTCTTGGACCTCAGCCTCCACCATGAAAGCAAGCCCAAGCCAGTTTGCTGAAGAAAAAGATTACTCCTGGAGCAGAGGCAAATAATTTCAGCTGAGACCATCCTATGCCATCTAACTTCCAACAGATGTGCCAGAAACAGATATGTGAAGGAGTTCAGGTGAGATCAGCTAAACTTGGTTCAGAGCAGAAAAACCATCTAGTGGACCTGTGTACTCATATGCAAAAATAATAAATGTTGTTGTGTTAAGCCACGAAGTTTTGGAGTAGATTTTTTTGCACAGCAATAGGTAACTGAAAGATATCTAGGTTAAACCCAACTTGGTCTTCGTGTATTAACTTTTTTTTCATAGATACCTAGATTTGCCGATTTTTTAAGTATTTTATTTTTTAGTACTAAATTCTATTGTTCAATAATTTCTATGGCCCTTTGCTCAACCACGTATATTTAGAATTAGTTTGTCAAACTCATTGAACTACCACAGTAAAAGTTTATGACTTCTTCAGGCAACATTTTGTTTGGGTCTAACACAATCTCCCTTCTAAAACTAAGCCTTCTTCCGTGACATGGCTCTCAGACTCAAACTGGTGGGAAAATGTAGTTCCTGACTGCTCAGGAAAAGAAAATGATTTTGGTGAGTAAGTGGGCTGTTATTTAGGAAAGTTTGGTGTAAGACTGCAATTAAATGTTCTGTAAATGTTTATTAGAACTTAGCAGTCAAAAGTTTTAGGATTGGAAACATGTTATAGGAATATTTTTAACTACTGGTTCAGTATTTTCAAGTTTTATAAGACTCAGTTCTTTATTTCTTCTTCCGTCAGCATTGGTAAGTTATATATTCCAGGAATGTTTGTATTTCCTCTAGGCTTTTACTTCTTTGGATGAAGTTTAAAATAGCTCTATTTTATCCTTACAATACTGGCAATATCTCATCTTATATCCTCCTCTTTGTAATATTACTTCTTAGTATCTTTTTTCCTGTATCAGTCTTATCAAACATTTATCAATTTTATTCACCTTTTTACAAAGAACAAAATTTAAAAGTTTAGAATTATTATAATTTTGTCTCTAAGTGAATATTTTATCATTATGTGATGATCTTTTTAATTCTAATAAAACCCTTAAAACTTAAATTTATTTTGTCTGGTGTTGATATAGCCATCCCAAGTCTTCTTTATTTGCTTGGTTGGGCTTTTCATTCTTTTATTTTCAAATTTTTTGTATCCTTACGTTTTTGGTACATATCTTGTAGATAAAACATAATGGTTTTTTTATTATACTCTTTTCAAATCTTGTCCTTTTTAAAAAAACTTATTAACTAATATAATGTTCCTATCACTTTATTTGTGCTTCCATTTATATCCTCTTTCTGTATCTTTTCTCCTTATGTGGCCTTATTTTCTATCAATTTTTTAAATTTCTCCTGTCATACTTTGGGATACATTCATTGTTTCTTTCCTTTAGTGGTCACACTACAAATTTTAACATGAATATATATAACTTACCAGGTTCTAAGTTTTCTAAGTTTAAGGATTTTTTTAAGATTTTATTTATTTATTTGACAGAGAGATCACCAGTAGGCGGAGATGCAGGCAGAGAGAAAGAGAGAGAGAGAGAGGGAAGCAGGCTCCCTGCTGAGCAGAGACCGCTCCCCACCCCACCCCCGCCCCGCCCCACCATGCGGGGATTGATCCCAGACCTAAGATCATGACCTGAGCTGAAGGCAGAGGCTTAACCCACTGAGCCACCCAGGTGCCCTAAGTTTAAGGATATTTTTATCTTATTCTAAATTGACAAGGATTTTCTATTTTGCTGCCAATCAACGTTTCACCCAACATATGTGCTTTTGTTATATTATACTATAGTTCTATCGTGTTTTTTAACCTCTCAACACATTTTTATTGTTCACTGCATATTGTAATTTTGCTGCTGTCCCATCAAGAGGTGGTTTTTATTTACCAGCCCTTTGATTATGGGCTAGCATTACTAACTTGCTTGACCAAAATGTGGTAAAAGTAACATTCTGTGACATCAACTTAGCTTTTAAATGTCTTTAGCATTTCCCTTGGCCTCTTGGCATATTCATTCTCCTGCTGTTCCCTTTTGGGACACTTCTCAGAATCCAGCTGTCATGCTGTGAAAAGTCTATGACACATGAAGAAGCTACAGGCATTGTCTTTGAAAGGTAGTTCCAGATGAGCCTGGCCTTTGAGTCATACAGTTCTGGCAACAGACATGTGAGTGAAGGTAACTACAGATGATTTCAGTCCCCGATTACTCATGTTACCCTAGCCATTAAGTCTTTTAAGTTGAAGCTCCAGTTATCTTAGAAGAGAGACAAGCTATCCCTAAAGTACCTTGTTTAAATTCTTGTCCTGCTGAATCCACGAGCATGACAAATGTCACCACATTCTGTCACCGTTCTTGGGGGGGATTTTTATGCATAAATGGAAACCATAACATCTTTTTAGATTTATTCAGTTAATAACTTCTCCGTTAGTCTAAAATTTTACTTCTCTCACCTGTCATCCTTTTGTCTTATACTTAAGTATATTTTGCAGAATTCCTTTTAGTTAAGTTTAGTCAGTAGCAAGTATTTTCAGTCTTGATTTTTTGAAAATATCTTTATTAAATTGTTTTAGGCAAATAGCTGATTTGTCTAAATTCAAACCCCAAACTTAGAAATACTAGTTTAGTTTTTCTAGCTTTAGCCTGGCTGTTTGAACTCAGTCTTATGCAAGCATGATTCAAAGTCAGTCAGAGTATTCCTATTAACTTTTGCCATAACTGATATAATATAATTAAAACAGAGAAAACTGAAAAACAAAAAGCACCCCCTTCCAAAAAAAAAACTTGTCATGACCAGAAGTACAAGTTTCTGGAAGGGCTTTAAAAAAACAAAACAAAAACTTTATTGTGGTAAAGCATACCTACCATAAAATTTAATTGTTTTATGTTCAAAATTCAATAACTTTTAATAATTTTGCCAAGTTATGCAACCATTGCTATTTTTAAAAAAGTCAGCCAGAGATTTAGGGTGGCCCTGTGTACATAATTGGAACTCCCTATCTATGACTTAATTCTTTATGATCCTTCCTCCACTTTCCAGCTCCTGTGACCGACCAAGACTATGTTTTCTGGTTGTACAAACCAGTAAAAGTGTCAGGTTTCCATCTGCATTTTCATCTCCCAGTCCTACAATTGGGACTTATCTTCAGGCTAAGAGCCATACAAAATGGGAAACTCGCTCATTATTATTTCCTCCACCCAGCTATCAACTCCTATTATCTTCATTCTTTGTTCATTTGCCAATATCATCAAGTAGTTGGTTTTCCAAAATGTATATATTCCGGAGTTTATAGATTTTTATTTTCAGGATGATTAGTCTAATGTCTTCAAATCAGCCATCCCCAGAAGTAAACCCAGAGCTTACATTTTAATATGCCAGTTTATTTATAAACATATAAAATGACTTTTTATTCCTTTGGGTTTCAAGATTTATGTGGGGTTCTTCTATTAGTCTCTAACCTGAATGGAGCCTAAGATTGATGACTTGTCTCTTAAACTCCATGAGGCCATGAGAACTAAAGTTAAAGTTCATCATATTTGGAGGATTCCCCTTTATGTGTAAGTTTATTTCAGTATATTTTGATCATCTTTTTCAGTTTCTTCCTTTCCTTATTTTTTTTACTTATTTTCTTTACTATGTATTTCTTACTTCTTCACCAATGCATGTAGAAAAAAAGAAATTCAGCACTTTTAATTAGCATGATTATAAGAGCCAGTCAGCTTATCTGGTCAACCAGTCTATTGGAAGAATTCTGAGTAGGTATTTTTAAAGACTGATTGATTGATTGATTGATTTTAGTGGGGAAGGGGGAGAAGGAGAGGGAAAGAGAAAGAATCTTAAGTAGCCTCCCTGCTGAGTGTGGAGCTCCATGCAGGGAGCTCCTTACCTGAGCTGTAATCAAGAGTCAGATGCTTAACTGAATGAGCACCCAGGTGTCCCTGAGTGTTTTTTTTTTTTTTTTTAAATAATAAGCCAAATCATATCAGCTGATCACTGAATTCTAAAAAACCCTCCTATAATTTCTGATAGCATTACAGATAAAAATAATTTTTAATGTTTTAGAAGATCTTGTCTGATTTAGCTTTAGTCTTCCTGTTATCATCTTGAATAAATTTCCCTCTCTGATCCAGTCATAGAGAACATCTTTCAGTTCTTTGAACATGAAATGATCTCCCCCACCTCAACTCCTTTTTACATGTTATTTTTTTCTGCTTGGAGTCCTTCTCTCTACTACCCTTCATTCTAATCATTCTTCAATTCTTTGCCTATTTGTAATATCTTTCAAGACTTTTTCTTGACCTTTTAGACTAGTAAGGGAACATCACTTTTTTTTTTTCTAATACTTCTTCCACTTTTGAAAGACATATCCATCATCTTTCTCAGATTATATTTAATGTACTCCTTGAAGATAAGAATAAGAATCTCATCCATCTTCTATCATCATTCTTCAATGTCTTCAATCAATAGGATACCTAATGTCGAGTAAGTGCTTAAAAATATTTGCTAATTGATAATTTTGTTTGAGTCAGTCACACAAGAATCTTAAACTTTGGGACACAAATATTTTATTTTTTTAATATTTTATTCATTTTAGAAAGAGAGAGAGTGTGTGGGCGTGTGTGTGTGTGTGTGTGTGTGTGTGTGCATGCGCGCAAGTGGGGGGAAGGGCAGATGGAGAGAGAGAATCTCAAGCAGACTCCCCACTGAGTGTGGAGCCCAATGAAGGGTTGGATCTCAGGACCCTGAGATCATGACCTTTGAGGCACAAAGATTCTCTAAACCTTTTGGTATAAGAGCTGGACCTTGGACATTAGTAAAATTACCACAATAATATTGGCCTAAAAATCCCAGCTGGCTGGCAGTTCTCCTCATTCTTGACTGCAGATCCCCTTATTTTAAGATTCCCAAGTTATCATGTCACTCACTTACTCAAGAACCTACTGCATTCCTGCCCTTCCTTGTTTAGTCTAAACTCCACATTTTGGTATTCAGTACCATCTACAATCTTCCTCTTTACCTATGCAAGCCCACCTTCCACTACTTCTCAGTATAAACATTCAAAACAATATCAGTTATATTATTCTCTTAATTGTCTTTTCAAAAATATTTTTTCTATGTCATGTTCTGTTCTTTAGCTCATACCATGCCTCATGATAAAGATTCTGTAAGGCTGTTTTTCTGCCTTCTTTCATTCTCAATCCTATGTATCTTTCATGGACAGCATAGATCCCAGGTACAGAGACAATATGATATAATGCTTAATAATATTTTCTCTGACACTTCCCAGATGTGTATAACCTTGAAAAAATTGCTTAGATTTCTGTGCCTCAATTTCTTTATTTGTAAAATGAGGAAAATTGTAACATGTCATTGAGATGACTTCATGAATTACTATATAAGTACATAGAATGGGGCCTGGTGTATAGTAAGGCATCAGTTTTCTTTAAGTATATTTAACTATTCCATAAGATCTTACAAATCCATTCATTTATTTACTATCCCCATATTTGTGGTGAACTTTTTGTGTCAAACCCTTCACTAAGAACTGTTTATAAAGTAATAGACACTGTCTCTTATGTCAAGGAACTCCTAAAAGAATTCTTTAAAAGATCAGTACAGGAGATTCTGGGACACAGAGTAAGGGTGCCAAAGTCAAGTTACAGGAAGAGTTGGAGAGTGAATTGTTAAAAAAAAAAAAAAAAAAAAAAGACTTGTTTTAAAGAATTGTTAAAAGAAAAGAACTAGAAGTACAATTGACACTTGAACAGTGTTGGGGGTTAGGAACACTGCCCCTCCATGCAGTCCACATATAACTTTCGTCTCTCCCAAAACTCAACTACTAATAGCCTACTGTTGAGTGGAAACCTTACCAATAACAGAAACAGCTGATTAACACATATTTTGTATGTTATATGTATTATATACTATATTCTTAAATAAAGCTAGAGAAAAGAAAATGTTATTAAGAAAATCATAAGGTAGAGAAAATATATTTACAGTACTATACTGTATTTATTGAAAAAAATCTGTGTATAAGTGGATCTGTGCAGTTCAAGCCTGCATTGTTCAAGGGTCAGCTGTAGTTCCTTATGACTGTGCAATATAGTGGAAAGAGAAGAGAAATAAGAGGTAAACTTGAAGAGAATGTACATAAATGATCATGAATGATTTCATAAACTTGTCATGACAGTGTGTTTGACCCATTAGTCCTACTTTTCAGTTGGAGCATTTTGAAAGAAATCTGTTGGCAATTTACTGTCATCAAAATGTTATGATGGAAGAAATGCACTTGGCACTGATAAACAGCATTCATCTCTTCCCCATTGTCCTTAAATATTATTAACTTCCTAGTATATGTTAACCCATGTAGTAGATACTAGATAGAGTAATAAATAATCCTTGGTCTTTGCTTTCAAGGATCTCACATTTTATTGGGGCACACAGACTAGTAAACAGGCAGTTATAACAGAGCAGGAACTGAGCCACAGGCAATCACATTATGCTAAGGGAACCCAGAATGGATATGTAACCCAGTCATACAAGTGCATTGTTGTAGAGATGAGAGAGATCATAGTTCAGAAACAGCCTTCTAAGGGTTCTAACAGTGCAGAGACCTGATATTAGCCAGGTACAAGGAACAGGGAGAGTAAGGGAAATCCAAGATCTTAGAAAAACATGTGTTGCATGGCCCATCTTTATCTCTCTTTTTTTCTAGACATTGATGTTATTTATTGTCTGAGCTGTTCATTTGGGGTCAGATTATAATGCATCTTTTATAGCTTTATTTTGTTTAGAATGACTACATTAATTTTGTCTTCCTAGTGAAAATGTAATGAGACATGATGTCACATGGTTTCCTCTAACGCAATAGTAAGCAGCATTGGATAGGAAATAAATATTTACTGCATTAATTTACTGCATTAATTGCTCAACATTCTCCCTCTTATTGAGTCACCCCTAGGTTATTTTCTAAAGCAAGCACACACTTCTCTCTCTCTCGCTCTCGCTCCCTCTGTTGTGTGTGTGTGTGTGCATGGACACGTGCACATGCATACACACTGCCCAAAGAAAAAGGTGCTTCAAGCTTCCCAGTCTCACGTATCATATGATCTCCCTGATATGAGGAAGTTGAGATGCAACATGGGGGGGTTGGGGGTTAGGAAAAGAATAAAAGAAACAAGATGGGATCAGAGAGAGACAAACCATAAGACTCTTCATCTCACAAAACAAACTGAGGGTTGCTGGGGGGAGGGGTGGTGGGGTTATGGACATTGGGAAGGGTATGTGCTATGGTGAGTGCTGTGAAGTGTGTAAACCTGGTGATTCATAGACCTGTACCTCTGGGGCTAATAATACATTATATGTTAATAAAAAATTAAAAAAACAAACAACTTCCCAGTCTCTCAGGTTTCTTTTATCTTTTTTTATTTGCACTTTTTTTTTTTTAATTTTTTTATTTTTTTTTTTAATTTTTTATAAACATATATTTTTACCCCCAGGGGTACAGGTCTGTGAATCACCAGGTTTACACACTTCACAGCACTCACCAAATCACATGCCCTCCCCAATGTCCATAATCCCAACCCCTTCTCCCAAACCCCCTCCCCCCGGCAACCCTCAGTTTGTTTTGTGAGATTAAGAGTCACTTATGGTTTGTCTCCCTCCCAATCCCATCTTGTTTCATTTATTCTTCTTCTACCCACTTAAGCCTCCATGTTGTATCACCACTTCCTCATATCAGGGAGATCATATAATAGTTGTCTTTCTCTGCTTGACTTATTTCGCTAAGCATGATACGCTCTAGTTCCACTTTTTAAAACAACTATAAACAACTATATTCTTTTCCAAATACAGAATCCTAAACTAAACATGGATCCCTGTGCCATAGTAAGGTTTTAGTCAATGCTAAGCACAGACAATTACTTGCTGGTTTTTACACATTGCTTATGTTTCTCATCACGTTCTATTACCATATTCTTAAATTCTGTAAGTTGTACCTTCCAGAGTCTTAAGTTTTCTGTTTAATTTTGACTCTTTAAATGCTAATCTGTAAAAATTCTGATAAATTCCGAGATGCACACTGTATCATGTTACCCATTATTTATCTCATCATCGTCTTCCTCTTAAGCCATTGTCCAATGTAATTTCTACTTCTATTTATTTATTTGTGTCACAATATTTGCACGACTTTATACTTTCCTTTTGATAAGCTTCTTGTATTTAATGAGTCAGTCTGAAGTGTTGAATTTGTAACTCATTTTCAATAGCAGATCAAGAGAGCTGTGAGAGATCTTCAATTTTCACTGATGGAAATAAAGTCAGAGAAGTTTCTTCATCTTCTCAAAGTAACACAGCTTATTAGTAGTGTCACAGAGGCTTAAGCCAAAAGAAATAAAGTAGTCAGTATTAATATCCTGCTTTGGAGGGCAACAAAATCTTCCCAGAGTCTCTGAAATAACACCACTAACTATCTACTCCAAAGATTAGCCTTAGAGAAAAATATGGAAAAGACTGATTCTGTAATATGGAAACATTAAAATAGTGTTTGCAGCCATATAATGATCCTTTCCTCCCTTTCTACGAATGATAGCAATTTGGTAGAGAGGGAAACAAAATGTGTTTGATGTTATTTGTTCTTTGTGAAGCCATGTTGCTCATTATTCAGCATTTTGTGCTCCTGTAGGCATTTTCAAATTGATAGTGTAATGACTTTTTCCACTATCATCCCAGGTACTGAAGTTAAGATAACAGGTCTACAATTTCCAGGATCATCCTTTTAGTAAAATTAGGTGTTGAACTCTATTTCAGACTTCTGGCACTTCTGCTCTGAACAACTTCCTCAAAATAGCAGCAAAGAACTTTGCAATAACATGCACCATTGCTTTTAGAATCCTTAGTCGCTGATCATTAGGACCTCCTGATTTAAATGCCATCCAGAGTTTTCAAGTTATTTCCACCTATTTCCATCCCCAACTTATTTTGTCACAATGCAGTTTCTCATAACTACCTTAGACATAGGATTAAAAAAATGAATAAACCTGAAAGCATTTCTAAGCAATTGATCAAAATTTATTTTTTAAACACTCATTGTAATTGCAGATTTCCTCATTTTCTTGACTTTTAAAAATTCTTCATTCTTATAAAGAGTTATCAAATTTTCAAATAATTTTCAAATTATCACTCCAGATCCCAAAAAACAAAGAATGTATATTCTTTTAAGTTTGTGGCCTTCAGATAGTTGTAAATTCTGTCTCCCTTCTTCTGGTTGACATAAATAAACTGTTATATGACTCATCTAATGGTATGAATGCAGATTGGGATAAGAGAACTTTGGTCAAAGCAAAAGCAAAACCAAATACTGCTTTCCAACTTTGCAGCAAATCACTTTAGCTCCAAGGATACAAAATGTATCCTTAGCAGTTAGGGGAATTTCACCATATTATGTTAACAGTAGTTGGGCTTGCCTAGTGTTACTTGAATCTAATTATATCTTAAGTGATCAATTTTAGTTATATCTTTTCCAATTTTCATAATGTTTTCATTATGATCATATAAAAAATAAAAGCATTATCCATGTTTTAATCAGATAGGTGATGAAGTTTCAAGGCTTCTAAGCAACACTTATTATCCTCACCAGAAAAGAAAATTTTAACTGTAGTTTCAACCAGGGAATATTTGGATGAGATAATTAAATGTAAACTTAGTGATGAAATTGACATTAAGGAATAAAATGAGTTTAAAGAATTTCTAGCAAGATTTAGGAAGTACCACACCATAACCTAGGACATAATTCTGCAGGATTATGAACGCTTTTTTTTTCTAACTGTGCAAAAGCCTTAAAGATAAAAAGATAAGTTAAAGGGGAAAAAATCTGCCTAAAGATTCATAAAAACTTCTACCAGTCAGAAATATTTGAATTAAATCTTCACATAGTAATCATGACATGATAAAATTTCTGTAAAAGATGTCATACCAAATTAAGTCAGGAAAAGTTCACAATCAACAAAAAATTCTGTTATAATATATTGACCTCTGAACCACTGAATTGGTAGATAATTGTAAAGGAAAGCTCTGTGCGAAATCAGGTTGACAAACTGAGCAAACTCTTCCTTGGAGTGGCCAATGAAAAGGAAGAAGTGACTTAGCAATTTGAAGACGGTGCACCTTGGCTTTCTAATATAGTGAGTCACGCTATATGTCTTAGTTCAGGCTGCTATAATATAATACCATAGACTGGGTGGCTTACGCACAACAAAATTTTATTTCTTACAGTTCTGGAGGCTGGAAATTTGAGATTAGTGTGCCAATATTGTTGGGTTCTGGTGAGAACCTTTTTCTAGGTTGTAGACTGCTCACTTGTATCTTCACTTTGGAGAAAGAGAGCGGATAGCTCTTTGGTATTTTATTCATGAGGTCTCTACTTTCGTGAGTTAATTATCTCCCCTAAACTCCAAATACCATCACTTTGAGATTAGGGTTTCAACGTATGAATTTTGAGGGAAACAAAATATTCAGTCCCTTGAAATCCACATTTTAGGCTTTAATTTTATAATCACAAAGTCCATTGTAATTATTTCTGACCAACTTGACCGTGGGAATTTGCATGATGATCCAGAGCAGAAAGCAGTTCTTATTTGGCTTTATGTTTATAACAGTATCCACTTTTTCTTCTACTACTTGATATGAAATTCATTTTTATTAATAATCTATCTGAATATGAACTATTTAAAGAAAAATGAAGGGTAATTCAATTATTCTTATTTTTAGTATGAAAAACTTCAAGCTTCAATGTATATTTTAATATTTTATTCAAAAATTAAAATATGCCATACATGTATGATATATTAATTGAAATCACACTTTTCCTATTACTCATAATTTTTTGACATATCACCTCATGCATTCAACTATTAGCCAAAAAATTTACTTCTTTTAAATTATTATGAATTGTCTAAGACATAAAATGTAAAATTATTAAGTTATATATTAGAATTATTAATAATATCTTCTGGATACGGGTTCCTGGGTGGCTCAATTAGTTAAATGTCTGTCTCTTGATTTTGACTTGGGTCATGATCTCAGTGTTGTGAGATTGAGCCCCACATCGGGATCCATGGTGGGTGTGGAGCCTGCTTAAAATTCTCTCTCCTTCTCCCTCTGTCCCTCCATCCTTCTCTGGCCCTCCCCCTTCATCTCTTAAAAAAAATATCTTCTAGATAAACCCACTAAGGGAATTGCCTCACTTTGGTATTTTTATATTATATTGGTATATTATATTAGTTATATAGAGTGATAGTCCTAATTATAATTTTTGAAATAGTGAAGACGGAAAATTCAAAGTACTTCATGGGTGGTCAGAAGAACAGAGTGTAGTGACATTTTATATATCCAGATCTATAGCCATCTATATCTATCTGTATCTCAGTGCTATGAATATGTAGAAAGCTATAATTAAACTGATCTATAAAAGAGAATAACTTATTTATTTGTGGTTGCCTCACAAAAAAAGAATTAATGTGAAATAGCTCAATTTCAGGTAAGTTTCCTCCAACACAAATTTGTATTTAGTTATTTTTTGCTAAGAACTTTTCCTTGGGAAGTGTATTCCATGAAATGCCAAGGGTTTGTAATCAAATAAATTTGAGAGATGTTGCATACTCTATTCTCCCTCTTGGTAACTCAGTGCACATTAGCATGGTACAGGCTTCTATCTATAAGTATCTCAGTTAAGACATCTGGTCCACCTTGATTAAAGAAAGGTTTCCGAAGCTCATTTGATCATGATAACATTTTTCTATAAGTCCTAATGGCAGCCAATAAACTAGAGTCCTACATAAGCCAGTTTGGGAAATGCTGCAGTGAAGGAAATAGACTTGATGTTGAAGTTGAAAGAGATCTCTGAGATCAGTTAGACCAGCACATGGATTTTACTGAGTCCCATGAGAGATAATTTTTATCTTCCCAGCACATAGACACATAGTGACTACTTATATATTGTCATTTAAATGAATTCATAGATGAACAATAAGACTAGGGTTAGAACTCAAGGCTCATATGGCTTAATCCATTGAACTTTTTGAAGGACTTACCTTATTTTCTCTTATGGACGATGTAATCAGCTCAATAGGGTCTCTTATAAAGGGAGTTATTAGTTATATAGCCCTGGGCATGTATTTTCTTTGAGAATCAGGAAACAGTTTTCTTACAAGGTTATTTATCAGTATTAATTGAGATGTCACACATGACAAAATGCTTACTACACACTGCACATTAAGTATTCAGTAAATGTTACTTTATCTTCATTTCCCTTATAGTAGTATTTATGAAAATGATTGTGTTCGTGATAGTATCACCCTATGCACTAAATATATTTTTTGTATTTTTATAATTATACAGTAGCATAAGAAACATAAATCATAAGTACACAGAATCCTGAGGTTTTTTTGAGGGTGGAGGGACAGAGGGAGAAAGAGAATATCAGGCAGGCTCCACGATTAGCATGGAGCCACACATGGGCTTGATCTCACAACACTGAGATCATTACCTGAGCCAAAATCAAGAGTCAGACACTTAATCAACTAAACCACAGGCACCTCCTGATTACTGAGTTTTAATAAGCTGAACAAACCTGGATAGTAATTACCTAGGTTAATAAACAGAATCACAGAAGACATCCCTACGCCTCCTCCCATTCACTATTCCTTAAGGGGTATTTTATATAAATAAAATCATGCAGTACATAATCCTTGTGTAGCTGACTTTTTTTTTGCCTCAACACTATGTGAGATACATCATGTTTTTGTATGTAGGCGGAGAGCATTCTTTGTCATTGCTATACAGTATTACGTTACATGAGTATACTATGGTTTGTCTACTCTACTATTGATGGGCATGTGGATAGCTTCCAGTATGGAGGCATAATGAGGAGTTCTGCAATGAACAGTAATGCACATGTCCTGTGGTGAACATATATATGTATTTCTATTGGATTATGCTTAAGATGGAATTTCTGGGTCATAGGAAATGTATATGTTTAATTTTAGTAAATAGCAGATAGCTTTCCAATGTTTGTAACAACTTGCACTCCTACCAGCAGTACATGAGAGTTCTAATACTTTCCAAAATGTTTAAATTATAGCCATGGATGTAAAACAAGAGTAACAGGGGTGTCTGGGTGACTCAGTCAGTTAAGTGGAGGCCTTCGGCTCAGGTCATGATCCCAGGGTCCTGGGATCGAGTCCTTCATTGGGATCCTTGTTCAGTGTTCCCTCTCCCTCTGACTTCTTCCTGCTTGTGCTCATGCACTCTGTCAGATAAATGAATAAAATCTTTAAATAAATAAATAAATCGAGCAACAAAATACAAACTGTGAATTAGATGTAGTGGGTATTAATGAAAGAATACTGTAGTGACTGGTTTCTTGGGTTCTAGTAGAGGCTCTTTCAGCAACTCTCTGATCTTGGGAAAAAAATATTAGAGAATAATTTTAACATCTGTAGATTTAGACATTTGAAGAACTATGGCTCCTTTCTTTGAAAAAATGCATACACAAAATGCAATTTTGGGAGTGGTTGTCCTGGAGCCCATTAATAAGGGTGATGACTGGGACTCATCATGAATTTAGGTAAACATATCTGAACTAGATGACACTTGAAGTGTCTTCCAGTGGTAACAATGGTATCAGGATTTTTTTTTTAAATCAGTACATCAGCTATTATTACTTATATACATCATATATATGTGATATGTGTATATATATATATATGTTTGAAATACAACCTTAAATAATAATAGGTGATGTATTATATATATATGTATTATATATATATATCATGTATATATCTATACATATAGATAGATAGATAGATATAGGTGATGTATTATATATATATCATGTATATATCTATATACATCACCTACATATACATCATGTATATATCATGTATAGATATATACATAATATATATGTATATATATATCATATATATCATGATATATGTGTATATGTATACATGTATATATATCATAAATATATCGTGATATATATATGTATATGTTTGTATACGTATACATCAGTGTTTGTATGCGTATACATACGTATACATTGCACCATCAGTGTAATTTACCTGGGAAATATTTTATTATACCAAATATATGTTTGAAATACAAGCTTAAATAATAATAGCTGAGGTATTATATATATCATGTATGTATGTGTGTGTGTATATATATATCATGTATAGATGTCTATACATGTATACATATACATTTATGTATCATGATATACATATATACATATATACATGTATAGATACATATTTATGTATGTGTACATGCATATATACATATGTGTCTATACATGTATATATCTATATCATGATATATATGTATATCTATACATGTATAGACGTCTATACATGATATATACACACACACATACATACATGATATATATAATACCTCAGCTATTATTATTTAAGCTTGTATTTCAAACATATATTTGGTATAATAAAATATTTCCCAGGTAAATTGTACTGATGGTACCAGCAGAGAGAAGTATTTCCAAATATTTCATCATTTAAAAAATTGTTTAAAATCATACTTAATAATATGATTACAAAATTACCAAAAAATCAATAAAACCTGAAACATAGATAATACTGTACTATTATTATTGAATAACAATTCGTACCATCATTCCAACAAAATTATGGGGACATGGCAATAATTAGTTTTTTAAAATCTTGATAGTATAAATTTTTTAGAAAGGATGGATTTTATATTCTTTCAAACCAAGGAAAATTTAACATTCTTTAAATCAATGCAACTGACTGGGTATTTGTAGAGAAGCCCTCTATAATATATTCAAAAGGGCAGTTTCTCTCATAACAGTGCTGTCTTATGTCTATTATACACTTCAGTATGAAAATATGCCCTTTATGGAATCATCTCGAAGTTTTTCAACTTAAAGTGTGATGATTTGAAAAACAACCTGAGGTCTTATTATACAAAGTTTTACACCATAGTTCTTTATATTACTGTCAGGATTCATCCCTCTCTAAGGACTTCAATTGTGCAATAAGAGGATGAAAACATTAGGGGCACCTGGGTAGCTCAGTCGTTGGACGTTTGCCTTCAGCTCAGGTCATGATCCCAGGATTCTGGGATCAAGCCCCTGCCTTGGGCTCCCTGCTCAGCAGAAAACCTGCTTCTCCTTCTCCCTCTCCCACTCCCTGTGCTTGTGTTCCCTCTCTAGTTGTCTCTCTCTCTCTCTCTGTCAATTAAATAAACAAAATCTTAAAAAAAAAAAAAAAAAAGGATGGAAACATTAAAGGCAATATGTTAGCTAACCATCACATGAGCCAGGATTCATTTTTCTGGTCACCTCATTATCATCTAAATGTTGTTGGACAACAGATCTGTAGAAGAAAGGCATGCTGGACGGGAAAATACTAAAAAAGAAAGAGTTCGGGAGCATAAGACATCAAATTGAGCAAAAAATTTACTGTCATAATGGCTTGGTTATATAGAGAGGAAAAATTAAGTAGGGTATAAAGAAATATCCTGAAAAGAGATGTGATTTCCAAATTGCTGAGTAGAATTTAAAACAAATACCAAAAAAGAGAACCATATTTTGCTTTCTCAGAAACATTAAGAATAATCTGCATCATTATTTCTTGAACCCCAAAATAAAGCATATTACAAGTATCTCATTCTCGTGTATTTTATAATAGAATAGATAACTCTAGTTTGGTGCTGTCTTACCTGGGAGGAGGGGGCTGGACTATTTGAACTCTCCAATTCACTTCCAGCAGCCCTCAAATATGTTTTGCTCCTGGGAGACAAAAATAAACATTATACATCTGGAAACATCAAGGTAAAACACTTAGAATACTTTTCTATATTATTTTAATTGAAAGATAGCATTCTTTCTTATAAAACTGCTAAGACTGCCCATGCTTGCCTCCAAAATAGAAATCCCTATAGTATTGTTACTCAGATTCCCACTGTTCTTCCAAGAGCCAACCCTGAAAATCAACAGAAGCCAGAAAATCATTTCATTAAAAATCTGCTTTGAAAACTCATTGTCCATTTATAGCCAAGGAACTTGCAAAGCACTAAATTGTCATGTTTTTTCTCTTACATAAATTTGATAATAAAAACATTATACTGTGAAATTTTCAAAAGTGGGTAACTCGTTATAGATATTTTAAATAAATAAAAGCTTAATTAAATAGATAAATGGGCAAGTGGAATAAACATTGGATAAAATGATCATAAAAATTTGTGACAACATTTGTTGTTTAAGGATGAATAGACATTCTGTTGTGGTATAATATGTAGTATTGTGTATGTGAGATTATATATATTTCATATGATATAAATATATATGAACTATAGGAACAAAACTTTGACCTGGCCTCAAGTTGACTCTAATCTTGTACATTATTGTACCTATTTTTACTATTTGTCCTGTTACAGCCAAAGTGGTGAGCTACTATATATTTCAGAATATGTCTTATCTTCCTAGGTATGCTTCTGTTCACATTTTGTTCTCAATATTAAATGTTTTGCTTTTAAGGTTTTCTCTTTCCATTATAATCTGTTTCATTTCCTGCTGGTTCATATAAATGATGCGATATTCATTTATTTTAAGAATTTCTTTCCATTTCAACAAATATTTTTTTTCTTTTTCTAGTTTTTATTTAAATTCCAGTTAGGTAACATACAGTGTAATGTTAGTTTTAGGTGTAGAATTTAGTGATTTATCACTCATACACAACACCGAGTGCTCATCACAAGTGCTCTTCTTAATCCCCATCACCCATTTAACCCATCCCCCCACTCACCTCCCCTCCAGTAACCCCCAGTTTGTTCTCTATAGTTAAGAGTCTGTTTTCCGGTTTGCCCCTCTTTATCAGCAAACATTTATTGGGAACCTACTTTATATCAGGTAATTTTTTTAAAAAAAGATAGCATCTGTTTTCTACCATAATAAGATTGCAGTCTACTGAGGGAGACAGACAGTGAGCAGAAACAAACATGCGAATAAAAATGTAAATAGGTTCTAGGAAGGAAAATAAAATTAGGTGCAATCGGAGAGAACAATAGTGTGAGATAATTTAGGTTAAATAGCTAAGAAAAGCTCCTTTGTGAGAAGGAAGTTTTAAGTTGAAACCAGAAAAATGAATAGGCACCAACCAAGTGAAATAGGAGAATATAGAGAAGAATCAGCAGATGGAGGAGTGTGTACAGACTTCCTGAGGTGGTAATGTGTTACATGAATTTGGATGAAAACAACAAAAAGGTCAGTGTGACTGGAATACACTGAAGGGGAAAGTGGCACAAGATGAGGTTTGAGAGACAGACAACTGTCAAGTCAAAGAAGATCTTATCTAAGTGTTTAGTATTTAGAGCAATAAGATCATAAATATCAGAAATTGTTGTAACTGCTCAACTTGTATCATCACCTTGAATCCTCGTGAAGACCTTGTGAGGTAGGTACTTACCAGTATCCTCATTTCAAAGATAAATGAGCTGAGGGTAGCTGGGGGTGGGTGGGTAGGGACAAGGTGGTTGGGTGCTGGACACTGGGGAGGGTATGTGCTGTGGTGAGCGCTGTGAAATGTGTAAGCCTGATGATTCACAGACCTGTACCTCTGGGGCAAATGATACATTGTAGGTTAATAAAAATAATAAATGTTAAAAAAAAGATAAATGAGCAACACAGAGGTTGAGACACTTGCTCATAGTCATTAGTATGTAGTACAAACGGGATTCAAACTCAAGTGTTCTGGTCCTAGAACCAGAATTTGATCCCTCAGTAAGCATGGAGGGAAGCACTAGACGGGTTTTAAACAGGAAGCTTATCTCTTGAGATTTACAAATTCTAAAAATAATTCTGATTGAATTGGGTGGGGGTTGGGAGGACTGCTTCAAAGTGAGCAAAAGTTGAGAAATGGGGAAAATATTAGGAGGTTTTTACAGTAGTCCAAGGAATAAAAGACAATGGCTTGGTTCCTGGTGAAATAAGAAAAGGGGATGGATTAAAAATATATCTTTTAGGGGCACCTGGGTGGCTCAGTCAGTTAGGCATCTGCCTTTGACTCAGATCATGATCCCAGGATCCTGGGACTGAGCCCCAGGTCAGGTTCCCTACTCAGTGGGGAGTCTGTTTCTCCCTCTCCTTCTGCCTCCTGCTTTGCCTGCTTGTGCTTCCTCTGTCTCTCACTCTCTGTCAAATAAATAAAATCTTAAAGATATATATAAAATCTTAACGATATATATATATTTATATATTTAAAATATATATCTTTAAAAAATTTTTTTTCAATATATAAATAAAATGGATGGGACTTAATATATTGGATCTGGGGAAGGAGGAAAGAGCCCAAAGTGACATATCTAGTAGGTGCTCCTTTTGCAGATAGATCATCACAATATCCTTGGTTTGCTTGAAGTTATAATTGAACTCAGCTAACTATTCTTTCTGTGGTAACTGTGAAGTTGGTTCTTTGTATGTGTCTGTTTTTGACAATGGCTCTTTTGCTAATTTGTTTTCCCCAATTTCTGTGTAAAACCAAATGTAGTTAATTTAATTCATTGGAATTTTTGATGAATTCCAAATTTTGATGAATTCATTGGAATTCATCAAGAAAATCAAATATAAAAAATAAGTATAATTCCTTAGCCCCGATATTATCAATAATCTTAAATCATAAGGCCTGACATCAGTTGAAGAACATCAATTGCCTCATCCAGACCTTTAAGAGTTTTACATTGAATCTTTGGTAATTATGAGACATCTTGGGTTTATCTATCAACTGTCCTTTCGGATACTACCAGTGTCAAACAGGATTTTATATTTTGTGACAAAATGTCACCACATTTACCATGTAATTTTCAGATCCAAGTTACCAGTGATCAGTGGGTAGGATAAGTTAAGACATGATTATTTCCAACTTGATTCTAGCTAGAAATTGTATGTTAAAAGTCACTGTATGTATGCGAAGAAGTCACTTTTTCTCTACACTCCTGGGTTTCTCTTTATAAAATCACATAGTATCAGTGATTACTACTTAATATATAAGAGCTCTTGGTTTCTTAGCATCTTTTTATAAAAGGATATTACACGTTATAATGTGCAACAATACTAGAACTGCATTTTTTGTATTGCTTACGGCACCAGAGATTGTTTTAGTTTCTCCTTTGATCCTCTACATATTAAAAATCTGGCTCTCAATATTATGTGTTCCTATATTATGTGGCATTTTATGCTCCCTGATTTTGCAAAGCATATATACACATATGTATTATGGGTATAAATGGGTATGAATGCTGACAAATGCCTTAGTTCATTTGAAAAATCACTATTGCTTTAGAACTTGAGTATAACTTTTTCTAAAGATCAGGATCCATGATGACTACAATAAATTGGCTTTGGGTGGGGTTGAGCTATATACAGTATAAGACAGATGGAAGCCTCTCTACCAAACTGTCACTATTTTCAGGAACAAAATTCCCCCTGAATATGTCCCATATTTGTATAATGTTTTTGAAAGTTAATGGTACAAATGGAGAAGCAGTATGTGTGAAAATTAACTGGTTCATCCATCTGCCTATTAGATTCACATCTGATGCTATATATCACTTATTTTACCTAATAGGAAATTATTTCTTAACTAGGTCTCTCCAGTACCTATCAGATAATATCCAATCTTTATAACATGACTTTCAATGCCTGTACACAACCTAGGACCACTATTTCTCTAGCCTTACCTTCTGTTTCCTTGTACATGAACCTTTTCTTCAATTAAACCAGGCTTCTGTTGATTCGTGAAACCAAATGTGTATCTATATGAAGCATTTACTGTAGGCCTAGAATATTTTCCTTTTGCTCATAATACTGGATGGTCTTATATAGCCAATTCATTCAATAACTGAAAACCACCTCTTATGAATGTGATTATGAATGAGATATCCAGATAAGTCCTAAGATATTTTAAAAATATAATTCTGTTTATTTCTTTCTGACATTGAAACAGGATTCAAGGACCCCAACTCAATACCATGTTTATTTTTTCTTTTTTTTGCTAAGATGATTTCAAACTATGTCTTTTAGTAAGAAATGCACATATTTCAGGGCAAAGTAAATCTTTACTATTTTTAAGCTTGTATATCTCCTTCCTAATCTCTTTTACTATTGATGATTACACATTTTACAAAGTTTTGAAAATATATGGTCTCTCAATGTGAGCATTTGCTTGCATAGCAATTGTTTGGGAGGCAAAATTGTAGATAGTGTGTATCAGGAAGTGACTAAACTAGGAACCACTTAAATGACCACAAGCTGATATTCATTTTGAGACTCTCATGCAATCCAAAAGAATGATTGCAAGTTATGTCTAGAATAGAAATTCTCAGAGACCCTGTTCATTTCTAAAGTATCTGAGTAGTGTCTTAGCAAAGATATGGGCTATATCAGTGACACTACTGACTGTGGACAAGAAGCCAAATGTGCTAAAAATACTTATCTCACTGAAAATATTTTTCTCCAGGCTTATAACTACCTTTAAAGGCATTAGCTTTGTATAGTATGGCCTGTTTTAAAAAATAATCCTTTGATTTTGAGTTTATTGAAGAGTCATATGAATTTGTAAAAAAAAAAAAAAAGAGTGATCCCATGTACATTTATTCAGTTTCTCTGATCATAATATCTTGCAAAATTATAGTATACCACAACCAAGATACTGACATTGATATAATAATCCACCTATCTTATTCAGCATTCCCAGTTTTACTTATACACATTTATGTGTATATTTGTGTGCTTAGTTCCATACAAATTTATCACATGTATTACTTCCTTAATTCATACAGTGATTATGAGATTTATCCATCTTGCTTATTATTTTTCATTGCTATATATTATTCACTTATGTAAATATCTATGACTTATGTATTTTACTATTGATGAGATACACTCATTTCAAGTTTTACTCTATTACCAAGAATATGGCTATCAGTATTTATTGCTTTTGGTAGACATATGTAAGTATTTCTGTTGGGCAGGTACCTAAGAGTAAACTTCTAGTCATAGGTATGTATTCAGCTTTACTTAGCTTTATTGCTAAAAGTAGTACCAATTTCCTCACTCACCAGCAGTGTAGAGGATTCTTACCAGTCCATATATTATAACACTTGATAATGTCAGTATTGAAAATTACAGTCATTCTGGGTGCTGTGTACTATTACTTCACTGTGATTTTAGTTTATATTTGCCTAAGAATTAATTAAATTAAGCATATTTACAGACATTTGTTGGATATTTGAGTACTCTCTCTCTGTCTCTCTCTTTTTTAGAGAGAGAGTGCAGGGGGAGGGTTAAGCAAAGGGAGAGGGAGAGAGAGGATACCAAGTGGCCCCCACATCCAGCAGGGAGCTGCACATGGGGCTTGATCTCACAAACCTGACACTGTGACCCTAGCTGAAATCAAGAGTTGCACACTTAACTGACTGAGCTACCCAGGTGCCCCTGAATATTCTTTTTGATAAGTATTGTCTGTCCTTTTCTTACTGATTAGTAGAAATTCTTTATGCTTCCTAGACATGATCTTATGGAATATTTTAAATCTTTTTGTATTCTGTTTTTGAGAAACTGTGATCCATCTTGCATTTTTTCTTCTCCTTAAAATTTGACTTTTAATTACTATTAGTACACAAATTTTCAAAATATGAAAGCAAACATAATTTATTCAATTACTTCTAAAATGAACATTGGTATAAAACAAACTTTAAAATACAAAATGTCTGGTCTTATGCATGTAACTGTCACCTGGGCATCATTTTTCAAAATCTTCTGAAAAACGTAATAACAAGTAAAATTTCCTATTATATTGAAACCCTACTGATTTATATTCTGTTTACTAAAAACTTATGATAATTTATTTAACTGAACTGATTTAGCAATTTCACAACATGGCAGTGTATATAACATTAAGTTATAAAAATCTCAAAGTTTAGAATCATCCAATTACATATTATTTTAGGTAACTCATCCCTTTTTACATCAATCAATAGTAATGTTTGATTTCCTTTAGATGTCAAAAGTCATACATCTATATACAAGCATTTATTTAAGTCAGAGGCTCAATTCTCCATTCAGATAAATAGAATGAAGCCCTAGAACATTTCCTTTCCTATGGTGAAAACTGTTAAATAGATGTTACTTTTTAATCCAGATGACTTCTGCCTTACTTGTACTCATCTGTGTGTAGGCACATATGCATTTAGCTCTATACAATCTTATCACATGTGTAGGTTTGTGTATCTACCACCACAGTCAGGGTACAGAAGAGTGCTATCATCACAAAGACCCCTTGTGTTGCCCTTGTATAATGATGACCACCTCCCTAGAGACTCCCATCCCCAATCCCTGACAACCACTAATCTGTTCTCCATCTTTATAGTTTTGATATTTCAAGAATAGTATATAAGGAGAATCATATAGAATATAGTCCTTTGAGATTGGCTTTTTTTTTTTTTTTTTTTTTTTTTTTTACCTAGGACAATATCTGTGAAGTTAATTCCAGTCATTGTGTAAATCAATAGTTCATTCTTTTGATTTATGAGTAGTATTCCATAGTCAAAATGAACTTCAGTTTATCCATTCTCCCACTGAAAGACATCCAGGCTGTTTATAGTCTTTGGCTATTATAGATAAAGCTGCAATGAACATTTATGCACAGATCTTTGTGTAAACATAAAAATTTATGTCTAAGATCTGAGAAATTTTTTCTAATTCAAGGTCATGAAGATGTTTTCCTGTGCTTTTTTTTTTCCATAAGAGTTGTATACTTTTATCTCTTACATTTAGGTCTATTCTGAGTTAATATTTATATATGATATAAAGTAGGTATCCAAATTCATCCATTTGCATGTGGATATCCCATTGTCCCAGCACCATTTTTTAAAATATATTCTGTCATCTTTAAATTTTTTGGCACTTTTGTTAAAAATTCATTGACCATAATTTAAGGGTTTGCTTCTGGGCTCTCAGTTATGTTCCTTTCATCTATACATTCGTTTCTATGGCACTGCTACTCTGTCTTGATTACTGTAGCTTTGTAGGAAGTTTTGAAATCAGAAATTGTAAATATTCCAACCATACTCTTTTCGAAGAATGTTTTAGCTGTTCTGTATCCTTTGAGTTTTCATATCAATTTTAGAATCATCTTGTCAATTTCTACAAAGTAGCCAGTGGGTTCACTAATAGGCACTTCATGGAATCTGTAGATCAATTTAGTGAGCACTGCCATCTTTTCTTTTTTTTTTTTTTTTTTTTTAATTTTTTATTTTTTATAAACATATATTTTTTATATACATATATTTTTATCCCCAGGTCTGTGAATCACCAGGTTTACACACTTCACAGCACTCACCAAATCACATACCCTCCCCAATGTCCATAATCCCACCCTCTTCTCCCCAACCCCCTCCCCCCGGCAACCCTCAGTTTGTTTTGTGAGATTAAGAGTCACTTATGGTTTGTCTCCCTCCCAATCCCATCTTGTTTCATTTATTCTTCTACCCACTTAAGCCTCCATGTTGCATCACCACTTCCTCATATCAGGGAGATCATATGATAGTTGTCTTTCTCTGCTTGACTTATTTCGCTAAGCATGATACGCTCTAGTTCCATCCATGTTGTTGCAAATGGCAAGATTTCATTTCTTTTGATGGCTGCATAGTATTCCATTGTGTATATATACCACATCTTCTTGATCCATTCATCTGTTGATGGACATCTAGGTTCTTTCCATAGTTTGGCTATTGTGGACATTGCTGCTATAAACATTCGGGTGCATGTGTCCCTTTGGATCACTACATTTGTATCTTTAGGGTAAATACCCAATAGTGCAATTGCTGGGTCATAGGGCAGTTCTATTTTCAACATTTTGAGGAACCTCCATGCTGTTTTCCAGAGTGGCTGCACCAGCTTGCATTCCCACCAACAGTGTAGGAGGGTTCCCCTTTCTCCGCATCCTCGCCAGCATCTGTCATTTCCTGACTTGTTGATTTTAGCCATTCTGACTGGTGTGAGGTGATATCTCATTGTGGTTTTGATTTGTATTTCCCTGATGCCGAGTGATATGGAGCACTTTTTCATGTGTCTGTTCGCCATCTGGATGTCTTCTTTGCAGAAATGTCTGTTCATGTCTTCTGCCCATTTCTTGATTGGATTATTTGTTCTTTGGGTGTTGAGTTTGCTAAGTTCTTTATAGATTCTGGACACTAGTCCTTTATCTGATATGTCGTTCGCAAATATCTTCTCCCATTCTGTCAGTTGTCTTTTGATTTTGTTAACTGTTTCCTTTGCTGTGCAAAAGCTTTTGATCTTGATGAAATCCCAGTAGTTCATTTTTTCCCTTGCTTCCCTTGCCTTTTGCGTTGTTCCTAGGAAGATGTTGCTGCGGCAGAGGTCGAAGAGGTTGCTGCCCGTGTTCTCCTCAAGGATTTTGATGGATTCCTTTCGTACATTGAGGTCCTTCATCCATTTTGAGTCTATTTTTGTGTGTGGTGTAAGGAAATGGTCCAATTTCATTTTTCTGCATGTGGCTGTCCAATTTTCCCAGCACCATTTATTGAAAAGGCTGTCTTTTTTCCATTGGACATTCTTTCCTGCTTTGTCGAAGATTAGTTGACCATAGAGTTGAGGGTCTATTTCTGGGCTCTCTATTCTGTTCCATTGATCTATGTGTCTGTTTTTGTGCCAGTACCATGCTGTCTTGATGATGACAGCTTTGTAATAGAGCTTGAAGTCCGGAATTGTGATGCCACCAACGTTGGCTTTCTTTTTCAATATCCCTTTGGCTATTCGAGGTCTTTTCTGGTTCCATATAAATTTTAGAATTATTTGTTCCATTTCTTTGAAAAAGATGGATGGTACTTTGATAGGAATTGCATTAAATGTGTAGATTGCTTTAGGTAGCATAGACATTTTCACAATATTTATTCTTCCAATCCAGGAGCATGGAACATTTTTCCATTTCTTTGTGTCTTCCTCAATTTCTTTCATGAGTACTTTATAGTTTTCTGAGTATAGATTCTGTGTCTCTTTGGTTAGGTTTATTCCTAGGTATCTTATGGTTTTGGATGCAATTGTAAATGGGATTGACTCCTTAATATCTCTTTCTTCTGTCTTGCTGTTGGTGTAGAGAAATGCAACTGATTTCTGTGCATTGATTTTATATCCTGACACTTTACTGAATTCCTGTATAAGTTCTAGCAGTTTTGGAGTGGAGTCTTTTGGGTTTTCCACATATAGTATCATATCATCTGCGAAGAGTGATAATTTGACTTCTTCTTTGCCGATTTGGATGCCTTTAATTTCCTTTTGTTGTCTGATTGCTGAGGCTAGGACCTCTAGTACGATGTTGAATAGCAGTGGTGATAATGGACATCCCTGCCGTGTTCCTGACCTTAGCGGAAAAGCTTTCAGTTTTTCTCCATTGAGAATGATATTTGCGGTGGGTTTTTCATAGATGGCTTTGATGATATTGAGGTATGTGCCCTCTATCCCTACACTTTGAAGAGTTTTGATCAGGAAGGGATGTTGTACTTTGTCAAATGCTTTTTCAGCATCTATTGAGAGTATCATATGGTTCTTGTTCTTACTTTTATTGATGTGTTGTATCACATTGACTGATTTGCGGATGTTGAACCAACCTTGCAGCCCTGGAATAAATCCCACTTGGTCGTGGTGAATAATCTTTTTAATGTACTGTTGAATCCGATTGGCTAGTATTTTGTTGAGTATTTTCGCATCTGTGTTCATCAAGGATATCGGTCTATAGCTCTCTTTTTTGGTGGGATCCTTGTCTGGTTTTGGGATCAAGGTGATGCTGGCCTCATAAAATGAGTTTGGAAGTTTTCCTTCCATTTCTATTTTTTGGAACAGTTTCAGGAGAATAGGAATTAGTTCTTCTTTAAATGTTTGGTAGAATTCCCCCGGGAAGCCGTCTGGCCCTGGGCTTTTGTTTGTTTGGAGATTTTTAATGACTGTTTCAATCTCCTTACTGGTTATGGGTCTGTTCAGGCTTTCTATTTCTTCATGGTTCAGTTGTGGTAGTTTATATGTTTCTAGGAATGCATCCATTTCTTCCAGATTGTCAAATTTGTTGGAGTAGAGTTGCTCATAGTATGTTCTTATAATAGTTTGTATTTCCTTGGTGTTAGTTGTGATCTCTCCTCTTTCATTCATGATTTTATTTATTTGGGTCCTTTCTCTTTTCTTTTTGATAAGTCGGGCCAGGGGTTTATCAATTTTATTAATTCTTTCAAAGAACCAGCTCCTAGTTTCGTTGATTTGTTCTATTGTTTTTTTGGTTTCTATTTCATTGATTTCTGCTCTGATCTTTATGATTTCTCTTCTCCTGCTGGGCTTAGGGTTTCTTTCTTGTTCTTTCTCCAGCTCCTTTAGGTGTAGGGTTAGGTTGTGTACCTGAGACCTTTCTTGTTTCTTGAGAAAGGCTTGTACCGCTATATATTTTCCTCTCAGGACTGCCTTTGTTGTGTCCCACAGATTTTGAACCGTTGTATTTTCATTATCATTTGTTTCCATGATTTTTTTCAATTCTTCTTTAATTTCCCGGTTGACCCATTCATTCTTTAGAAGGATACTGTTTAGTCTCCATGTATTTGGGTTCTTTCCAAACTTCCTTTTGTGGTTGAGTTCTAGCTTTAGAGCATTGTGGTCTGAAAATATGCAGGGAATGATCCCAATCTTTTGATACCGGTTGAGTCCTGATTTAGGACCGAGGATGTGATCTATTCTGGAGAATGTTCCATGTGCACCAGAGAAGAATGTGTATTCTGTTGCTTTGGGATGAAATATTCTGAATATATCTGTGATGTCCATCTGGTCCAGTGTGTCATTTAAGGCCTTTATTTCCTTGCTGATCTTTTGCTTGGATGACCTGTCCATTTCAGTGAGGGGAATGTTAAAGTCCCCTACTATTATTGTATTATTGTTGATGTGTTTCTTTGATTTTGTTATTAATTGGTTTATATAGTTGGCTGCTCCCACGTTGGGGGCATAGATATTTAAAATTGTTAAATCTTCTTGTTGGACAGACCCTTTGAGTATGATATAGTGTCCTTCCTCATCTCTTATTACAGTCTTTGGCTTAAAATCTAATTGATCTGATATAAGGATTGCCACTCCTGCTTTCTTCTGATGTCCATTAGCATGGTAAATTCTTTTCCACCCCCTCACTTTAAATCTGGAGGTGTCTTCGGGCTTAAAATGTGTTTCTTGGAGGCAACATATAGATGGGTTTTGTTTTTTTATCCATTCTGATACCCTGTGTCTTTTGACAGGGGCATTTAGCCCATTCACATTCAGGGTAACTATTGAGAGATATGAATTTAGTGCCATTGTATTGCCTGTAAGGTGACTGTTACTGTATATGGTCTCTGTTCCTTTCTGATCTACCACTTGTAGGCTCTCTCTTTGCTTAGAGGACCCCTTTCAATATTTCCTGTAGAGCTGGTTTGGTATTTGCAAATTCTTTCAGTTGTTGTTTGTCCTGGAAGCTTTTAATCTCTCCTTCTATTTTCAATGATAGCCTAGCTGGATATAGTATTCTTGGCTGCATGTTTTTCTCGTTTAGTGCTCTGAAAATATCATGCCAGCTCTTTCTGGCCTGCCAGGTCTCTGTGGATAAGTCAGCTGCCAATCTAATATTTTTACCATTGTATGTTACAGACTTCTTTTCCCGGGCTGCTTTCAGGATTTTCTCTTTGTCATTGAGACTTGTAAATTTTACTATTATGTGACGGGGTGTGGGCCTATTCTTATTTATTTTGAGGGGCATTCTCTGAACCTCCTGAATTTTGATGCTTGTTCCCTTTGCCATATTGGGGAAATTCTCCCCAATAATTCTCTCCAGTATACCTTCTGCTCCCCTCTCACTTTCTTCTTCTTCTGGAATCCCAATTATTCTAATGTTGTTTCGTCTTATGGTGTCACTTATTTCTCGAATTCTCCCCTCGTGGTCCAGTAGCTGTTTGTCCCTCTTTTGATCAGCTTCTTTATTCTCTGTCATTTGGTCTTCTATATCACTAATTCTTTCTTCTGCCTCATTTATCCTAGCAGTGAGAGCCTCCATTTTTGATTGCACCTCATTAATAGCTTTTTTTATTTCAACTTGGTTAGATTTTAGTTCTTTTATTTCTCCAGAAAGGGCTTTTATATCTCTCGAGAGGGTTTCTCTAATATCTTCCATGCCTTTTTCGAGCCCGGCTAGAACCTTGAGAATTGTCATTCTGAACTCTAGATCTGACATATTACCGATGTCTGTATTGATTAGGTCCCTAGCCTTCGGTACTGCCTCTTGTTCTTTTTTTTGTGGTGAATTTTTACGTCTTGTCATTTTGTCCAGAGAAGAGTAAATGAAGGGGCAAGTAAAATACTAAAAGGGTGGCAACAACCCCAGGAAAATATGCTTTAGCCAAATTAGAAGAGATCCAAAATCGTGAGTGGGGAGAAAGGGGATAAAAAGAGGTTCAAAAAGGAAGAAAGAAAAAAGAAAAAAAAAAAGAAAAGAATTTTTTTTAAAAAAAGAAAACACCTAAGAAAAATGTAAAAAAAAATATATATATATATTAGATAAACTAGTAAAAAATCGTTAAAAAATAAAAAGGTAACAGTTAAAAAAAAAAAAAAAAAAAATTTTACCCGAAGGCGAGAAAAAAAAAAAAAAATGAAAAAGAAAAAATTAAATTAACTGCAAGACTAAAAAAAATCACAGGAAAAAAGCCATGAGTTCCGTGCTTGGCTTTCTCCTCCTCTGGAATTCTGCTGCTCTCCTTGGTATTGAAACCGCACTCCTTGGTAGGTGAACTTGGTCTCGGCTGGATTTCTTGTTGATCTTCTGGGGGAGGGGCCTGTTGTAGTGATTCTCAAGTGTCTTTGCCCCAGGCGGAATTACACCGCCCTTACCCGGGGCCGGGGTGAGTAATCCGCTCGGGTTTGCTTTCAGGAGCTTTTGTTCCCTGAGCGCTTTCCGTAGAGTTCCAGAGGACGGGAATACAAATGGCGGCCTCCTGGTCTCCGGCCCGGAGGAGCCGAGAGCCCAGAGCCCCACTCCTCAGTGCGCCCTCAGAGAACAGCGCCCAGTTACTCCCGTCTGCCTGACCTCCGGCTGCGCTCCGAGCTCACCGAGCCTGCGACCGGTTCAAGGTAACACGGAGCTGCGAGCTTACTGTCGGCTCTGTCTCTGTAGCCGGCTTTCCCGTTCCAATACCCGCAAGCTCTGCGACACTCAGACACCCCCGATCCTTCTGTGACCCTGCGGGACCTGAGGCCACGCTGACCCCGCATGGGCTTCGCCCCGGTTTAGCCTCTGGAGCGATGTCCCTCAGCGGAACAGACTTTTAAAAGTCCTGATTTTGTGCGCGGTTGCTCCGCCGCTTGCCGGGAGCCGGCCCCTCCCCCCGGGGTCTATCTTCCCGTCGCTTTGGATTCACTTCTCCGCCAGTCCTACCTTTCAGAAAGTGGTTGTTTTTCTGTTTCCAGAATTGCTGTTCTTCTTCTCTTCGATCTGCCGATGGATTTTCAGGTGTTTGCAATCTTTAGATAAGCTATCTAGCTGATCTCCGGCTAGCTGAAGCAGTCTCAGCTTGCTACTTCTCCGCCATCTTTTCTTAAATTTAATTTCAATTAGCCACATATAGTACATCATTAATTTCAGATGTAGTGTTCAATGATTTATCAGTTGTGTATAACACCCAGTGAACTCTGCCATCTTAACAAAATTAAATCTTATAATCCATAAATACAGGATGCTTTCCCACTTATTTAGATTTTCCTTAATTGCTTACAACAATGTTTCATAGTTTTCAGTGTACGAGTGGTCTACTTCTTTTGTTAAACTTCTTCCTACGTATTTTTATTTTTTGATGCTATTTTAATTATTTTTTAAAATTTATTTCATGCTTAGTGTATGAAAATACAATTAATTTTTGTACATTGGTCATGCCTCCTTCAACTTCACTGAAATTGTTTTTAGCTAAAACTTCAATCCAATGTTGAATAAAAGCAGCAAGAACAGACGCCCCTGCTTTTTTTTTTTTTTTTAATAAACATATAATGTATTTTTATCCCCAGGGGTACAGGTCTGTGAATCGCCAGGTTTACGCACTTCACAGCACTCACCATAGCACATACCCTCCCCCATGTCCATAACCCCACCCCCTCTCCTGACCCCCCTTCCCCCAGCAATCCTCTGTTTTGTGAGATTAAGAGTCACTTATGGCTTGTCTCCCTCCCGTTTCATTTATTCTTATCCTACCCCCCAAACCCCCCATGTTGTGTCTCCACTTCCTCATATCAGATCATATGATAGTTGTCTTTCTTCGATTGACTTATTTCGCTAAGCATAATACCCTCTAGTTCCATCCACATCATCGCAAATGGCAAGATTTCATTTCTTTTGATGGCTGCATAGTATTCCATTGTATATATATACCACATCTTCTTTATCCACTCTTCTGTTGATGGACATCTAGGTTCTTTCCATAGTTTGGCTATTGTAGACATCGCTACTATAAACATTCGGGTGCACGTGTCCCTTCAGATCACTATGTTTGTATCTTTTTTTTTTTTTAATTTTTTATTTTTTATAAACATATATTTTTATCCCCAGGGGTACAGGTCTGTGAATTACCAGGTTTACACACTTCACAGCACTCACCAAAGCACATACCCTCCCCAATGTCCATAATCCACCCCGTTCTCCCAAACCCCGATCGGGGGTGTTTGTATCTTTAGGGTAAATACCCAGTAGTGCAATTGCTGGGTCATAGGGTAGCTCTATTTTCAACTTTTTGGGGAACAGGCACCCCTGTTTTGCTTCTGATTTTAGTGGTTAAGTTTTCAGCCTTTTGTAATTAAGTATGATGCTAGTTGTAGATTTTCTGTAGATATACTTTATCAGGTTCTATTCATAGTTTCTGAATAGTTTTTTAATCATGAAAGGGTTTTAAATTTCAGATAAATAATTAGTTGTTAATTTTATTGAAGATGACTTGTACGAGAACAGTCACCTTGTTCCTGCTGCTTTCAAGATTTTCTCTTTGTCTTTCAACAATTTAATTATAATGTTTCTATTTGGGGGCCACTTTGAGTTTATCTTACTTGGAGTTTGTTGAGCTTCCTGGATGTACAGATAAATATTATTAATTATAATTGGGATATTTTTAATCATTAATTCTTCAAGTGGTCTTTCTGCCTCTTTCTTATTTTTCCTGAGAATCTAATTATGTGTATGTTTATATGCTTGTTGGTTTGCCACAGATTTTGGGGACTCTGTTTATTTTCTACATTATTTTTTCTTTCTGTTCCTCGGGCTAGATAATGTTTATGGACTTATCTTCTAGTTCATAGCTTATTTATTCTGCCAGCTCAAATCTGAAGTTGAGTCCCTCAAGTAAATTATTTTATTTTACTTAATGTACTGAAAGTGCTAAATTGTGTGTCAATTAAACTCAAATTTTTAAAAAAGTTTTAAAAATAGAACATCTATTTTTAAAATAATTTTAACCATACATGTGATAAAGGTCTCATATACACAATACATAAAAATGTCTTATCAATAATAAACTTTTGGAAAGTATTTGAATGAACATTTAGTTAATAGATAAATGGCCATTAAACATTTGAAAAGATGCTATATGTTAGTATACATTATGGGAATATAAATCAAAATCATAATGAGATACTATTTCACAACCACCACTATGAAGATAATATGAAAGATGGGCAAAGATGTTCAAATAGCCTTTTCAATAAATGTTGTGGAAGCAATTTAACATCTATAGAAAAAAAAAAAGAGCTTCAGCATAAACCTCATACTGTACATATAAAATCAACAAAAATATATTAAACATTTATTTAAAAAACATTTAGGGGTGCCTGGGTGGCTCAGTGGGTTAAAGCCTCTGCCTTCAGCTCAGGTCATGATCTCGGGGTCCTGGGAACCAGCCCCACATCGGGCTCTCTGCTCAGCAGGGAGCCTGCTTCCCCCTCTCTCTCTGCCTGCTTCTCTGCCTACTTGTGATCTCTGTCTGTCAAATAAATAAAATTAAAAAAATTATTTTAAGAATCTTCAGGATCTATAGCTAGGGCATAATTCTTAGACATGATAATGACAAAATGGACAATCAATCAAGAAGATATCACAATTTTAAATATTTATGCACCCAATATTGGAGGGCCTAAATATATAAAACAAATACTAAAAAGAGTAATAAACAGCTATGCAATATAGTTGGGGACTATAATATATCCCATATATATATATATATAGATATATATATACATATATACATATATATACATATATATAATATATATTAATTTATCCCATATATATATAATAATATATATATTATATTGACCAACAATAGATAGGTCATCCAGAGAGAGTCAGTGAGGAAACAGCAGATTTGAACAACATTATAGACCAAAAGATCCTAACAGACATATAAGAACATTCCACCTGACAGCAGAATACATGTTCTTCTCAAGCACTTCCTAGGATAGATATATGTTAGGCTGCAAAATAAGTCTGAACAAATTCAAGAGGAAAGAAATTACATCAAGTATCTTTTCTGATCACAATGGAATAAAACTAGAAATCAATAAAAGGAGGCTAGGTGGTATATTCACAAATACATGGAAATGAAACACTTCAGGACAACCAATGGATCAAAGAAGAAATCAAAAGATTTCTTAAAGAATTTTAAAAACTTTGACACAAGTGAAAATTAACCAAAACTTATGGGATGCAGCAAGAGCTTCTCTTAGGGAAGAATTAATAACAATAAACAGAACAAAAAAATGAATACATCAAACGAGCAACATAATTTTATACCTCACAAAACTAGGAAAAAGAACAAAGTAACCCAAAGTTATCAGAAAAAGGAAATTAAGACTAGAGGAGAAATAAATGAAATAAAGAATAAGAAAATAATAGAGCAGATTAACAACACCAAGAGTTAGTTCTTTGAAAAGATAAAACTGACAAACCTTTATCTAGACTAAGAAAAAAAGAGAGAAGATCCAAATAAATAAAATTATAAGCTACAAATATATAAAATTATAAATAAAATAAAATTATGAAAGAAGAAACATTAAAACTGATACCATGGAAATTCAAAGAATCATGATACTACTGTAAAAAAACTACATGACAAGGGGGTGCCTGAGTGGCTCAGTCGGTTAAGTGTCTGCCTTCCACTCAGGTCATAATCCCAAGGTCCTGGGATTGAGCCCCACATCGGGCTCTCTGCTCAGCAGGGAGCCTGCTTCCTTTCCTCTCTCTCTGCCTGCCTCTCTGCCTACTCTGTGATCTCTACATGAGATCTACATGACACCAAATTGGGACAACCTAGAAGAAATGGATAAATTCCTAGAAACATACAACCTACCAAGATTGAGACACAAAAATATAGAAAAATCTGGAAGATCAATAATGAGAAAGGATATTGAATCAGTGATAAAAACCTCCCAATCACAAAGCATAAAACTTCAGGACCAAATACTTTCACTAGTGGGTTCTACCAAAGAAAAAAAAATGAATGTCAATCCTTCTCGAACTCTTCCAACAAACTGAAGAACAAAGAACACTCTCAAACACATTTGAAGAGGCCAGCATTATCTTGATACCAAAGCCAGATATGGACTCTATAAGAAAAGAAGGCTACCCATCAGGGAGATTCAAATTAAAACCACATTGAGATACCATCTTACACCAGTTAGAATGGCCAAAATTAGCAAGACAGGAAACAACATGTATTGGGGAAAATGTGGAGAAAGGGGAACCCACTGTTGGTGAGAATGCAAGTTGGTGCAGCCACCTCGGAGAACAGTGTAGGGATTCCTCAATAAATTAAAAATAGAGCTTCCCTATGACCCTGCAATTGAACTACTGGGCATTTACCCCAAAGATACAGATGTCGTGAAAAGAAGGGCCATCTGTACCCCAATGTTTATAGCAGCAATGGCCACAGTCGCCAAACTGTGGAAAGAACCAAGATGCCCTTCAACGGACGAATGGATAAGGAAGATGTGGTCCATATACACTATGGAGTATTATGCCTCCATCAGAAAGGATGAATACCCAACTTTTGTAACAACATGGATGGGACTGGAAGAGATTATGCAGAGTGAAATAAGTCAAGCACAGAGAGTCAATTATCATATGATTTCACTTATTTGTGGAGCATAACAAATAACATGGAGGACATGGGGAGATGGAGAAGAGAAGGGAGTTGAGGGAAATTGGAAGGGAGGTGAACCATAAGAGACTATGGACTCTGAAAAACAACCTGAGGGTTTTGAAGGGGTGGGGAGTGGGAAGTTGGGGGAGACAGGTGGTGGGTATTATGGAGGGCACGTATTGCATGGAGCACTGGGGGTAGGGTGCATAAACAATGAATTCTGTCACGCTGAAAATAAATAAATAAATAAATAAATAAATAAGGAAAGAAAAGAAGGCTAACGACTATGCCTATAAGAAAAGAAAACTACCAACCAGCATATCCCTAATGAATATATATGCGAAAATTCTCAACAAAATATGTACAAAACAAATTCAACAGCACACTAAAAGGATCATACTCAATGATCAAGTGAGATTCATCTCTGGGATGCAAGGATGATCCAACATGCACCAACCAATAAATGTGAATACAACATATTAATAGAATGAAAGATATGGGGCACCTGGGTGGCTCAGTGGGTTAAGCCGCTGCCTTCGGCTCAGGTCATGATCTCGGGGTCCCGGGATCAAGTCCCGCATCAGGCTCTTTGCTCAGCAGGGAGCCTGCTTCCTCCTCTTTCTCTCTCTGCCTGTCTCTCTGCCTACTTGTGATCTCTTTCTGTCAAATAAATAAATAGAACCTAAAAAAAAAAAAAGAATGAAAGATATAAATCCCATGATCTTCTCAAAAGATGCAGAAAGGTATCTCACAAAACATCTTTCATGATGGAAAGCTCAACGTATTGGGTATAGAAGGGACATACCTGAATATAATAAAGGTTATATAAAATAAATGCACATCTAACAACATACTCAGTCATGAAAGGTTGAAAGCTTTCCTTTAAGATTAGGAAGAAGACAATGGTGCTCATTCTTACCACTCCTATTCAAAATAGTACTGGAAATCCTAGCTAACACAATCAGGAAACAAAAGACACCTGAATCATATAGGAAGAGTAAAATTGTGTTTGTTTGCAGATCACATGAATATATATATATATATACCCTAAAAACTCCACTAAGAAACTATTAAAACTAATGAATGCATTCAGTAAAGTTGCAGACTATAAAATCAACATATAGAATGCAGCAACATATCTATATGTTAATAATGAATAATATGAAAAATTTTAAAAGTTCAATTTACAAAAACATCAAAAGAATAAAATACTTTTAGAGATAAATTTGACCAAGTAAGTGAATATATGTACACTTAAATCTATAAGACATTGATGAAGAAATTGAAGAAAACACAAATAAATAGAACAATGTCCCATGTTAATGGAATTTCATGGAATTAAAAGAATTAATATTGCCAAAATATCCAAATTACTGAAAGGTATCTATAGATTCAGTGCTATTCCTATCAAGATTCCAATGACATTTTTATCAGTAATAGAAAAAAATGGCTCTAAGATCCATATGGAGTGACAAATGACCCCAAAGAGCCAAAGCAACCCTGGGAAAGAACAAAGCTGGAGGCATCAAACTTTCTGATTTCAAACTATATTGCAAAGCTATAGTAATCAAACCAGTATGGTACTGGCATAAGAACAGACACATAGAGCAATAAGACAAAATAGATAGCCTAGAAATAAACCCATGCATATATGGTCAACTAATATTTGCCAGGGGAGTCAAGCATACTCGATGGAGAAAAGATAGTATCTTTAATAAATCCTGCTGAGATTTATTACCATCAGAAAGGATGAATACCCAACTTTTGTAGCAACATGGACAGGACTGGAAGAGATTATGCTGAATGAAATAAGTCAAGCAGAGAGAGAGCCAATTATCATATGGTTTCATTTATTTGTGGAGCATGACAAATAGCATGGAGGACAAGGGGAGATGGAGAGGAGAAGGGAGTTGAGGGAAATTGGAAGGGGAGGTGAACCATGAGAGACTATGGACTCTGAAAAACAATCTGAGGGGTTTGAAGGGGCGGGGGGTGGGAGGTTGGGGGAACCAGGTGGTGGGTATTAGAGAGGGCATGTATTGCATGGAGCACTGGGTGTGGTGCAAAAACAATGAATACTGTTATGCTGAAAAAAATAAATTAATTTTAAAAAATGAATAAACAAAATTAAAAAAAATCCTGCTGAGAAGACTAGATATTCATATGCAAAAGAATGAAACTAAACCCTTAGCTTTTAGCACTCAAGGAAATTAATTTATGATCAGAACCTATATAACTCCTAAAAGAAAACAGAGAAAAACCTCTTTGACATTGGTCTTGGCAACGATTTTATGGATATGGCACCCAAAACACAAACAACAAACAGAATTAAACAACTAGAGCTACATTAAACTAACAAGTATGCACATAGTGAAACAAATGATCAACAAAATGAAAAGTCAGTCTGCAGCATGAGATACAATATTTACAAACCACATATTTGTTAAAGGCTTAATATCCAAAATATATAAGGAACTAATATAACACAGTGACAACAACAACAACAACAAATAAATAATCCAACTAAAAGGTGGACAAAAGATCTGAGTAGATATTAATACAAAGAAGATATTCAAAAGTCCAACAGGTGCATGAAAAGGTGTTCAACATTACTAACCATAAATCATAAAGGAATTGCAAAGTCACAATGGAATATCACCTCACACCTGTTAGAATGAATATATATATATATATTTATATATTATATATATTTATATATTTTATATATTTATATATTTATATATATTTATATATATATATTATATATATATATATATAAATGATAAGTGTTGGTGAAAATGTGGAGAAAAGGGAACACTTGCGCACTCTTGGTGGGACTGTAAATTGAAACAGCCACCATGGAAAACAGTATGAATGTTCCTTAAAAATAACACTATCACATGATACACCAATTTTATTTTTTTTTAATTTTTAAAAGATTTTATTTATTTATTTGACAGACAGAGATCACAAGTAGGCAGAGAGACAGGCGGGGCGGGGGGCAGGCTCCCCAGTGGGCAGAGAGCCCAATGGGGGCTTGATCCCAGGACTCTGAGATCATGACCTGAGCGAAAGGCAGAGGCCTAACCCACTGAGCCACCCAGGTGCCCAAATACAGCAATTTTAATTCTAAGTAGACATCTAAAGGAAATAAAATAACAATCAAAATGATATTTGCCCCCCATGTCTACTAAAGCATTATTTATAGAGTAAATTTTAAAAGTCCTCACTGCTGGGGAGGGGGTTGGGGAGAAGGGGGTGGGATTATGGACATTGGGGAGGGTATGTGATTTGGTGAGTGCTGTGAAGTGTGTAAACCTGGTGATTCACAGACCTGGGGATAAAAATATATGTTTATAAAAAAATATATGTTTATAAAAAATAAAAAATTAAAAAAAAAAAAAAAAGTCCTCACTGCACATATTAAAAAAAAAAATTTAACTTTGTGAGGTGATGAAGGTGCTAACTAACCCTATTGTGGTAATCATTTTGTAGTCTATACAAATAAACTTACACCCTGTTATGTGTCAATTATATATCAATAAACCCAAACAAAAAAAAATTATTTAAACATTCACTTAAGATGGGTCAATTCTATTTTACCTAATTTATTTTTCCAAAAAGTAGGTTTAAAAAACACATTTTGTGTGTGTGTGTGTGTGTGTGTGTAAATAATACTACTAGAGACATGACTTCATTGTTATGTTTGCTTAACTGGACTATATTGATGAATGTTTAGATTGATTACATATTTTTATTATAAACAACAGTATTTTTGAATATTCTTAAATGTGCATCTTTGCACAGTTTTAAAATTATTCTTTTATTGAAATTACCAATTTATGGTAAATTTCTAGAACTAGAATTGTCCAGTCAATGAGTTCATATAATTTTTATATTCACTAATATGGGTGAACAATAATAACTCACCTGGTTTAATTAATATTTATTTAATTCTGAAATCAAACAAGGCTATACCTTTTATGTCAATTGCACTTTTTCTTATATTTTTATAATTATCTGTATATGCTATTTGTACACTTTCCTGTTGAGTATTTTTCTATCTTGGATTTATAATAATATAGTAAATTTTTCCATGTAGAATATGTAATAGGTTTGTCATATGCAAATACATCTCAGTCATTTGCATTTAAATCTTGCCTATTTTCATTTTGAGGCATACAACATATAGCTGCTTAACATGTTCATATAATGTACTCTATCAGTCTTTTTCTTAATGGTCTCTGCCTTTAATGCCATACTTAGAAAGACCATTGCCCTCCTCTTTATATATAGTCATCAGTATTTTCTGGTTCTTTATATTTTTTAATCATAGATCTTTGTCTCTTTATGCTATCTGAAATTTATTTGGCTATGTTATATTAGGAAGGAATTTACGTTTTTGTCAAATTATTAACTAACAGCATCATCTACTAAAAAAACAATCCTTTCCCCACTGATTTCAATCTACCTTTAACATATACTAAAATTTTGCATGTACTTGGCTATATTCCTACTTGACCAAAATTTTGTTCTTGCAACAACAAGATTTTGTTTTAAGTCCTCCCCTCCACTTTATAGTATATTTTTAAAGTTGGTCACTAATTTTTATCATTCTTAAAAGTATTTCCTGACTCTTGTCATTTTTTATTTCAAATGCTTAATTATTTTAAATATTTAATGTCTTTCAATAAAATTGTTAGGTCTTCATTATGAGCCTCCAACATCACCTATTTAGGTTTATATCTAGGTACTTTCCTTTGTGCATGTATGTTTAATATGAAGATTTCTTTTGTTTTCTTTCATAAATGTTTTTTCCAGATGTACAGGATAGTGCATTTTTCGTATTTAATTTACATAAACTACTTAAATATATTAATTTAAAAGCTCTTTTGTTTTTTCTTGTTTTCCTTGTATAATGTTCTTATACATGTATGTATCTGCAACTAATGGTGATTAATAATTATACCTCTTGTTTATTTGTTTACTTGACCTTATTGCTTTGATAAGAATCTCAAGCATATACTTTCATATAATAACAAAGTGCTACTACATCCCAGTATCTTTTTTGCCATGATTTTAATTTTAAAGGTTTTTATTTATTTGACAGAGAGAGATCACAAGTAGGCAGAGAGGCAGGCAGAGAGAGAGGAAGGGAAGCAGGCTCCCTTCTGAGCAGAGAGTCCGATGTGGGACTTGATCCCAGGACCCTGAGATCATGACCTGAGCCGAAGGCAGCGGCTTAACCCACTGAGCCACCCAGGCGCCCCTTTTTTGCCATGATTTAATGAGAGTGACCACAGTACTTTTTTGTAATGGGGTTCTAAATACTCTTTATTGTTCCATATGCTTCTACCCGTGGGAAAGCTCTTATATCTTTCTTTTTTTAAGTTTTTATTTAAATTCCAGTTAGTTAACTGTAGAGAACAACCTGATGGTTACCAGAGGGGAGGTGGGTAGGGAGATGGGTTAAATAGGTGATGGGGAATAAAGAGGGCACTTGTGGTGAACACAGGATGTTGTATGGAAGTGTTGAATCGCTATATTATACACCTGAAACTAATATTACACTGTATGTTGACCACGGTACTTTTTAAACAATTATTGTTTATGTTTCAAATAGATATTATCATGTCGAGAATTTTTTAAAAAATAAGAATGGATTTATAATTTATCAACTAGGTCTTTAGTATCTTTCAATATGATCATGTGTTTTTTCTTCTGTGATATGCTAATGTAATTAATCATATTAAATCAGTCTTCCCAATATTTTACTTTTACGCTATTTTTTCCTATGGAGTCTTGAAGAAGTTTTCCTAGTTTTTTTAAATTAATTATAAATTTTAAGGTCTCCAAATGGAAAGGTTTAACTTAAAAACATACTGTGAAACAGCAGAAATGTTAATATAATTGCTACTATATTTTACCAAAATGCATAATTGGAATATTTGCTAAGTGAGGTTGATTTGTAAAATCAAGAGAATACCTGGAATATATTGTCGCTTCTTACTCCTAGTCTTCATTTTTTTTTAATCTCTAAAGAAATACTTGTTTAAGTATTTTCACTCATTTAGATGCTTCTTTGTAAGTTCTTAGGGATTTGTATGCATATTTTTACGTCTATTTCCATCTATGTGCATACTATATATAATGTTTTTGTCCCTTAAAACATAAATTTTTTCTTCCTCCAGCCTATCAGTGCTGCTGTCCAACTGATTCCAGGCCCTACTGGATCATTTTAGGGTTTCCTAGGTTACATGTCCCATTTATCTTGTTGAATGGCTGTTTGTACTTCTTTTTCTTAGTCTTGGAAAATAAGAGAACCCAAAAACCAGTAGAAGCTACTGTATTAAATACAATGAGGGTTTCTGTGGGAACATAGGACTCTGTCCCTTACCATTGACACAGTTCCTTTTCAACTCTGTCCTAATCTGATCTGTCAATCAGATACTCAGCCCTTAGCTCATTTATTCTTTTGTAATAAGTTAACTGAGATAAAATAATTAAATGATTCAGTTAGCTTTCTAAACCTTATTCAAGCACCATGACTATCCACATTTTTAGTTTGTTTAAATGGTAAATTTTTTAAGTGCTTTTAAGAAAGTTTGCTTAAAAATTGTTTAATTTTATAAGGAAAACAAGTAAACATTGTGCCATGTCGCATAGTACTGCAATACACCCTTGTTGCTTTTTCTCTTCCTAGATTCTTTTCTTTTTTTTTTTTTATTTTTATTTTTTTTTTTTATTTTTTTTTTTTTATAAACATATATTTTTTATATACATATATTTTTATCCCCAGGTCTGTGAATCACCAGGTTTACATGGAGGCCTAGATTCTTTTCTAAATGTCCACTTTAATAATACTTTGTGAGCTTTACTTAACACAGTAAATGGTTGTATTATTACTGTGGCAAATCAACCAAAAAGGAGGAAGTTTCAATGTGGTTACCTGTAATCATCTATGTACTTTCTTAATTCAAATAATGCTCTTTGTTAAGTTCTTTTTAAGAGCTTCAATTACAAATTATTAGTCATGAAATATTTTAGAGGTAAACACAGATGTTAATATACATCATTTTCATGTTCATAAAGCAGAAGAGGAAAACTATTTCTGAAGGTCAAAAAAAAAGAAAAAATAATGTAGTACATAGATACCATTCATGAGTTTTTAAGTCTACCTGTAATACAATACTGAAAATACATTTTGGGCCGATTTTTTTCTTCTTGTTACTTTTCTATGTTATGCATTTAGAACTGCAAGGATAACAGAAATAATAAGTCACTGTGTAGACAGAAATTAGTGTTCCTTGTTTCCTATGCTTTCCAAGACTATCAAGTGGTACTAGACTAAACTGAATCATTATTAATTTTTTGATACCATCTTATAGCACAGTTCACTTTGTTAATAAAGTAGGATTGTTGTTATTGTTAACATTTTCAATGTAAGAAAAGTCATTTAAATTCAAACAGACTCTTCTACAGCTTATTGGTCTTGATAGAGATTACTTCTGAATTTAATTACTTCCTATCAAAGAATGACCATAGAAATTAATTCTGCAACATCAATATCAATTACTTTTTCTTTTTAAAGGTTAGCTAGAGTATTAAATGTAAGTCATTTATTATAGCATTACCATTGTTTTTCCAAGGAATGGACATAGAGCAATATGAAAAAGCAAAATACTTCTCATTCATTGTATTTCTTTTACATGTTTAACCTTTTACATAGTGTTTCTCAAACTGTGCTCGGTAATTCATTTGCATTAGAATCTTTTAAGATTTAAGTGAAAATAAAGCACCCTGGGTTCTATCTCAGATGGACCGAATTAGAATCTCTAAGTGTGGTCCTGGGAATATGAATTTTCCATTTCTGAAGTTGATTCTAAAACTCAGTGGAGTTTGTGAACTACCGCCTTAAGAGTAAGGTTTTGAAAAAATCTATGCATTCTTTTTGAGGAAGCTCAACCACAGCCATTAATATGCTAATAGCTTCAAAGCTGTATCTACAGCAAAACTCTCTTGAGAGCTAGACCTATATATACATAAATCACTACTTATCCCTTATAACTGAGACATGTCATGACGTGATCTCTGTATCACTCTGCCTGTTTCACAACACACACACACACACACACACACACACACACACTCACTTGCTCTCCTTCCACCTTGACCTGTACTTTTGGAGTCTAATGCCAACCAATCACCACAGCATTATGTCAACCACAACCACTTAATCACCAAGTCCTGTCAATTCTTCTTATATATTTTCAATCCATCCACTTCTCTCTTGGTAGATAACATCAAAATCTTCTTTATTCATTTCCCTACTTCTTGGTCCCTCACCAACACTTTCTCTAAGCAACAGCAATAGTAATCTTTCTAAAACACAAATATGATTATGTAGCTTGCCTCCTTAAAACCCCCCTCACTGGTTTCCATCAGAGTCAAGATAAGTCTACATTTATTGAATTCACATAACTACTTATCATATTCTTCATGATATAATTAGTCTGTATCTAATTATCTTACCATAAACTCCTTCTTCTCCCCACTGACACGTTTTGTTGCCATTTTATAGAACTAAAAATCTACAGTTTTAGGAATAAGTTACAGTCTCTTTCCTCCACAGCTTGTATCAAGTCATTATTTTAAAATTTCAATTTATTAATGTGTCTCTTCCTCTATACTTAGTTTGCTCACCTCTCTATCCCCAGTGTCAAAGCACAATTTCTAGTACCTAGTATAAGATCAAAAATTCTTCTGGATTGAACAGATAAATAATGGGTAACCTAGCATTTATTTATATCTATTAATAGTATGTGATATACAATAACATTTAAACACACAGGCTCTGGAAATGGAATCTCTGGGTTAAACTCTGGCTATGCTACTTATGCTAAACTCAAATGATTTACTTAAATATCCCTATGTTTTAGGTCATTGATCTTTAAAATGTTTATAATAACATCTCTCCCTTAAGATTGTCAGAAAGATTAAATGAGAAAATACATATACAGTTGTTAAAATGTTAGGCACAAAGCAGGTACTCAAGAAACATTAGTTACTAATGGGGCACCTGGGTGGTTCAGTGGGTTAAGCTTCTGCCTTCCGCTCAGGTCATGATCTCAGGGTCCTGGGATTGAGTCCCGCACCCAGCTCTCTGCTAGGCAGAGAGCCTGCTTCCTCCTCTCTCTCTCTCTGCCTGCCTCTCTGTCTACTTGTGATCTCTCTCTCTGTCAAATAAATAAATAAAATCTTAAAAAAAAAAGAAAGAAACATTAGCTACTACTTTTATTTCTTTTATGATTCAAGAATTATTCCCCACCTTTAACACATCTCACCATTTTATTCATTTTAATTTTCTTGTCTGCTCTCAGCAATCATCTTGGAAGAGTCGCATATTTTTTGGTCTAAATGTAATGGATGCCTCTCCACACCCTCTTTCATTTTAGAGGCTTTTCTCTGGATCTTCCCTAGCTCTGACACTGTTAGGTGTGATGACCAAAATATTAAACATTATTCATGACAAGATGACATACTCAAAAGAAAAATATTTTTAGTTTCTATAGAATTTCCTGACAACATGGAATATTTTTTTTTGCCTCAGTACCCCATTAACACTTTGAGACAATATCTTTAGGATGAGTATATGAGAATATCACAAACATAATAATTTCCTTGAGGCATAGTTGATATCTCTAAACCCACATCTCAAAACCTTGTGCTTGAACAAAATTTTTGTTGGCAACAGAAAGATTTTTTTGTTATTCATTTTAAAGAAAAATAATAAATGATTCATCCTTGGGGCAGACTTATACCAATATACTATTTTTAACTTGGTCAGGTTTTAACAAGGTTTGTTAAGGCCAAGAAATAAGTTTTACAAGATGAGGGAAATGGAAATTTTACATAAATTTATATATAAAATTTCATAAGATTTTATAAGATTTGAGTTCTTATCTTTCTTTTGCTGTTTTTGACTGAAAATTATAATTTTGGAGAGTTCCAAAAGAATAGTTTCTTAAATAAATGTTATACTTTTTAAAAACTTTTGCAGCAATACTACAAATAAAGTTGTTAGGAACAGTTTAATATTTTCAAATCAAAGAATCAGCAGTTTAGACATGAAAAACATGACAAAAGTTATATATACTAATTCACAAATAAATGGAAAATGGGGACCAGAAAATATATGTAACGAAGATGATGTCACACAACTGGACAAGTGTCAAGATATCAAGATAGAATGTATATGTGCTGACTCAATTTATTGTTTTTACTAAAAAATAATAATCAAATTAGTTTATTAGAATGGGGAAATATAATGAGAAAACAATGACAGAATTGAAATGGAGGAAAGAATTCTACAACACAAGTTAAAATGGCAGAGGTGGATAATTATATCAATGGGTTATAATGAGGTAGAGAGGTTTATACCTTGTTAAGGGCTTCAAAGTCACAGGCAATGTAGTTGGACACAAAGCGATATTCGTATACCTTGAAAGTTGTACTGAAAAAGATCTTTTATTGAAGAAGACAACCACGTATATGTAGGGACAATAAGTAAAATTAATTTTGAAACTTTAGAAGTAGGTTTGTTCTTTAAAGAAATCTTATTTAAAATGCCATAGTGACAATTGTCCTATAAAATGAGCAACCAGAGCCCAAATGTGTATTTATCAAAGTGTGGTTTGCTGACCATCTGTATTAGAATCAGAGAGGATTCTTTTTAAACAGTTTCCTAGATTCCCATTCTGGATCCCTCTCAGAACTGCACAATCTGAATTTACAGGAACAGAGCCTGGAACTACATTTTGTGGTCACCACATGCACACCTCACACACAAAACCACCACCACCACCTTGATTCTCTAATGGTATAATATTTTAAGTCATGAGTTAGTTTAAGAAACATTTACAAACATTCATATTTTAAAAATAGAGTGAGGTGATGTGAGCATTATGGTGACATAAGACATTTCTCTTTTTATTTCTCTGTTTTAACAATAAAAAAGATAATATCTACAAACAAAAACACCTTTGCAGGTATTATGGGATCTAGCACCACAGGCCAAGGAATTCTGAAGGAGTCTTATCCACCTGTGCATCTGGTAATAGGGAAACAGACCTCAGTATATCTTCAGAACCAGCAGCCCCAGCAAACCTACCCACTCCCCTCATGTTGTGGCTGGGAAAAAGTCTACAGAGTATTGATCGAGCAGATACCCATGCAAGAGATAGAATTTGCAGAAGTCTAACCTTCTTGAGGAGAGATTCCAGTATGTGAATAGAGAAAAAAAATTGAGTTTGGTGGGAGTGGAGACAGCAATAAGAGAAAATTTCTCAGCACCTCCTTTCCCAAGGAAATTCTTCATGAGGCTGATCTATCCAATGATGGTGTCCTCTACCATGGTGGAAAGGACAGCAGTCAATGAGTGCCTGGCCACACCAGCTGTGCAGGTCAGCTGAAGAAACCTATTTTTCTTCAATAGCACCCAAAGCACGGAGGTGAGACCCCAAACTGGGCAGGTAGGTGATTGGGAAAGAGATAGGTAAGAATTTTAAAGGGAATAAAGGAATTGAATTCAGCATGAAGTCTATGCAGGAGATTTTAGAAGTACCACAAACAGTGATCTCCCTACTGGTTACATGGGCACCCCAACAGTATGAATGCTGAACCCATACCTCTTCCAACTCTGTGGCTGGCTCTTTGTGCATGCTTCTGTGTGTGATGCTGAGAGAGTTGTAGTAGACAAGAAACGTGCCCAGAAAAAGGCCCAGCAAGGGGGAAACCACAAACTTGACTTGTAGCGCCACCTTCTGGAAAACAAAAGAGGCGTTTCCAGTAGACAAACTGGTTAGTAACATTAAGGAGAAAAGACAGAAAAGCTTAAGAATTCTGCCACAAGAGGGAGCAAGAAAAGTGGAGCAGGTGCATCCATACAAAGGTGGACAAAACCCCAGAAAATAAAAACCATCAAAGAGAATATTTCATATGAAGGCAGCTAGCAAAGATTTGAAGAGGTGTCTGCTACTTCAGATGTGAAAGTACCAACACAAATCTACAAAGAGCATGAAAAAAATAAAGGAAACCTACCATCACAAGAAGAAATAATTATTCTTCAAAAATCGAGTTCAAAAGTGTGGAACTTTGTGATCTATTTGATAAAGAATTAAAAATAGCTGTTTTGAAGAAGTTCATTGAGGTATGAGAAAAGTTAAAAAGACAATTCAATAAAATCTCAAAAAAATTACAATGATCAAAATGAGATTTTGACAAAGAGATAGAAATCATGAAAAAGAACCAAACAAATTTTGGAGGTAAGGAACTCAATAAATAAAATAAAAATTAAACAGAGAATATCTGAAGTAGAATAGAACAAATGGAAGATAGGATAGGTAAGTTAGAGGATAAGAATTTTGAAACTACCCAGTTAGAGGAGAAAAAAAATGAATGAAAAAGAGCAAAGAATGCCTACATGATCTATGAGAATATACCAAAAGAACAAATATTAGAATAATCAGGATTCCTGAAGAAGAGATGAAGAATGGAGCAGAAAATTTAAATAAATAATAGCTGACAATTTTTCAAATCTGGAGAGAGAATTGGATAGCCAAGTTCATAAAGTTAATAGATCATCCTACGATCTATATGCAAAAATATCTTCTCCAAAACACAATATAATAAAACTGTCAGAAATCAGGGATAAAGAAATAATTCTGAAAGCAGCCATGGGAAAAAAGATTGAAACCTGCAAAGAAACCTCCAATAAGCTATCTATGGTTTTCTCAGTAGAAACCATGCAGGCTAGGAGAAAGTGGAATGAATGTGTTGAAAGAAAAAGTGTTGAAAGAAAAAAAAATCAACCAAGTATACTCTGTCAAGCAAACTTATCCTTTATTCATGGAGGAGCAATAAAGACTTCCCTAGACAACAAAAGCTGAGGGAGTTCATGACCACTAGACATGCTTTGTAAAAAAATGTTGAACAACGTTCTTCAAGGTAAAAAGAAAAAATGGTAATCAGTGACATGGAAATATACAAAAAATATACAACACACTGGTTAAGGTAAATATACAGTGAGACTTCGAAAACTTAAAATCTGTAGTAGGATGTTGTGTTAACCATTTACTATAGTATGAAGGTCAAAGGAAAAGAGTCTTGCAAATAAGTATAGTTATTACAATGTGTTATCAAATACACAACATAAAAAGAAGGAAATAACATCAAAATTATAAAAGAGGGAATAAAAAGATGTTTTGTAGATGGTTGAAGATTAATTACTGTCAGCTTAAGATGGATAGTTCTATGAGCTGTCTTATGTAAACCTCATGGTAACCACAAGTAAAAAATTAAGAGCAGATTCACAGAAGATTAATAAAAGAAAAAAGAGGGAGAGAGAATAGAGCATACCACTATGGAAAATCACCAATTTACAAAGAGAGGCAGAAACAGAGTGTAAAAGAGAAATAATGAATGCACAAAACTACTAGAAAACAATCAGATGATATTAGTAAATCCTCAATAATCAACAATAATTCTATATGTTAATAGATTGAATTCACCAATCAAAAGGCACAAAATGGCTGAATGAACTAAGGAAAAAAAAGACTTAACTAAATGAGTCACATCAGTTTTAAGGACACACACAGGCAAAAAATAAAGGGATGGAAAGATATTCATTGAAAGTATAAGACAAAAGAAATTGGAAAAAGCTATGCTTATATCAGACAAAATAGATTTTAAGCCAAAAATGGTAACAAAAGACACACAAGGTCATCATGTAATGATAAAGTGGTTGATTTATTAAGAAGATACAATAATAATAAATCTATAGGGACTCAAGATTGGAGTACTTAAATGTGTTAAGCAAAATGTAACAAATCTGAAGAGAGAAATAGACTGCAATATAATAATAGTAAAGGACTTCAATAACTTACTTTCAGCAATGGATAGATAACTCAGACAAAAATCAACAAGGAACCAATGGACTTGAATCATATGTTATACCAAAGGAACCTAACAGATATTTACAAATATCCATCCAACAGAAGCAGATAACATGTCCTTCCCCAGTGCACACAAACATTCTCTAAGATTGACTATATGATAGGTTAAAAAACAAGTCTTAGCAAATATAAAAGGTTAAAATAATGCCAAGTACCTTTTTCGACCACAACAGAAAGAAACTAGAAATCCACAAGAGAAAAGCCGGAAAATCTACATATATGTGGCAATTAAGGAACACAATCTTGAACAACCAATGGGGCAAAGAAGAAATCAAAAGTAAAATCAAAAGATAGCTAAAAACAAATGAAATAAGACATGATGTACCAAAATCTATGGGATGCTGCAAAAGCAGTTCTGAGAGGAAAGTTTATAGAAATAAATACATATTTAGTGAAAATAAAAGTAAAAAGATCTCAAACAACCAAACTTTATACCTCAGGGACCCAGAAAAACAGAGCAATTCAAGCCCAGGCTTAGAAAAAGGAAGGCAATTACACAGCTCAGAGTGAAAATTAATAAAACAGAGACCAGAAAAACAATAGAACAAATCAGCAAAATTAAGAGCTAATTTTGGAAAAGATGAACAGAATTGAAAAACTTAAGCTAAACTAAGAAAAAGGGAAGACTCAAATAGAAATCAGAAATGAAAAAGGAGACATTAAAACTGAAATTGGGCACGTGGGTGGCCCAGTTGGTTAAGCAGCTGCCTTCAGCTCAGGTCATGATTCCAGGGTCCTGGGATCGAGCCCTGCATTGGGCACCCTGCTCAGCAGAGAGCCTGCTTCTCTCTCTTCCTCTGCCTGCTGCTCTGGTTACTTGTGTTCTCTATCTCTCTGTCAAATAAATAAATAAAATATTTTTTAAAAACCTGATATTACAGAAATGCATAGAATCATAAGAGACTACTTGAAACATTATATGCCAAAAATTGGATAATCCAGTAAAAATGTATAAATTCTAGAAACATATAATAACCTACCAAGACTGAATCATGAAGAAATGGAAAATCTGAATAGACCAAAAATGAATAAGAAAATGGAACCAGCAATCAAAAACTCACCAATATAGAAAAGCCCAGCACCAGATGGTTTCACAGGTGAATTCTACAAAATATTTCAACAATTAATGTCAATTCTTCTCAAATCCTTCTAAGAAATTGAAGAGGAGGGAGCACTTCCAAACTCATGAGGTTCCCATTACCCTGATACCAAAGCCAGATAAAAGCACCACAAAAACAGAAAACTACAGGCAAATATCCCTGATGAATATAGACATAAAAAATTCTCAACAAAATACTAGCAAGCCAAATTCAATAATACTTTGAAAGGATGCCCAGGTGGGATGTATCTCTGGGACGTTAGGATGGGTCAACATACATAAATCAATAAATGTGAAATAATCACTAAGATTATCTCAATAGATGCAGACAAATCTTTTAATACATCTTTTTATGATTTAAATCATCAACAAATTAGGTATAGAAGGGGCAAAACTCAACATAAAAAAGGTCATGTATGACAAGCCCACGGCTAATATCATACTCACTGGTGAAAACTTGAACACTTTTCCTCTAAGATCAGGCACAAGACAAGGGTACCCATTCTCATCATTCCTCTTCAACATCATACTGTAAATCCTAGCTAGAGCAATTAGGCAAGACAAAGAAATTGAAAGTATTCAAATCAGAAAGGAAGATGTAAAATTATTTTCATGTGCAGATGACATGATCCTCTCTATATAGAAAAATCCTCAAGACTTAACCAGGAAACTATCAATAAATTCAATCAATAAATCAATAAAGCAGTAAAGTTGGAACTAATCAATAAATTCAGTAAAGTTGCAGGATATAAAACCAACATACAGAAATCAGTTGCTTTTCTATACACTAATGCCAAAACATCTGAAAAAAAAAAGAAAACTATGCCATAAGTAATAGCATCAGAAATAATAAAATATTGAGGAATAAATCTAACCAAGGAAATGAAAGATCTCTACAATAAAATGTACAAGTCTTTACTGAAATAAACTGAAGACACAAACAAATGGAAAGATATCCCACGTTCACAAATTTAAAGTGTTAATATTGTTAAAATGATCATACTACCCAAAGTCATCATAAATTTGATATAATCCCCATCAAAATTCCAATGGCATTTTTCAGAGAAATAGAAAATACAATTCTAAAACTTTTATGTCCACATATGGTCTCAAATAGCGAAAGAATCATGAGAGAGAACAAAGCCAGAGTCATCACACTTCCTGATTTGAAACTATACTACAAAACTACAGTAATTAAAGTTATGTGATACCAACATAAAAAGAGACACTCAGACCAATGGAATGGAGTACAGACTAGATATTAACCCAACTAGTGTTTGACAAGGGAGTCAAAAACAGTCAGTGGGGTAAAGGTAGTCTCTTTGACAAATGGTGCTGGGAAAATTGGATAACTACATGCAGAAAAATGAAATTAGACCCTCAGTTACAACACTCCCCAAAATTAACTTGAACTGGATTAAAGACTTAAATGTATGGCATCTGATGCCATAAAACTCCTAGAACTAAATATAGTGAATAAACTCTTTAACATAGGACTGGAAAATGTCTTTTTGTATATGAAGCCAAAAGCACAAGCTACAAAAGTAAAAATCAACAAGCAGGACATCAAACTAAAAAGCTTATGCACATGTAGCCAAAATAGTACAAAATAGTCCTGGCACGAAAAGAGACACATGAATCAGCAGGGGAAAAAGAAAGAAAGAAAGGAAAGAAAGGAAGGAAAGAAAGAAAGAAAGAAAGAAAGAAAGAAAGAAAGAAAGAAAGAAAGAAAGAAAGAAAGAAAGAAAGAAAAGAAAACCCAGAAATAAACCCACAATTACGTGGTCAATTAATTAAAGGAGGAAATAATATCCAATGGGGAAACAAATTATCTTCAACAAATGGTGTTGGGAAAACTGGACAGCATCATGCAAAAGAATACAACTGGACCTGGGGATAAAAATATATGTTTATAAAAAATATATGTTTATAAAAAATAAAAAATTAAAAAAAAAAAAAGAAATTTGGGGGCATGGAAAAAAAAAAAAAAAAAAGAATACAACTGGACCACATCCTAACACCATACACAAAAATAAACTCAATATGGATTAAGGACCTAAATGTGAGATCAGAAACCATAAAAATCTTAGAGGAGAGCACAGGCAGTAATTTCTCTGACATTGATAATAGCAACATCTCTCTAGCTATGTCTCCTAAGGCAAGGGAAACAAAAGCAAAAGTAAGCTATTGGGACTGCATCAAAATAAAAAGCCTCTGCATAGTGAAAGAAGCAATCAACAAAACGAATAGACAATGTACTCAATGAGAAAAGATATTTTCAAATGACATATCTGATAAAGAGTTGGTATCCAAAATATATAAAGAAGTGAAATAACTGAACACCCAAAAAACAAATAATCCAATTTAAAAATGGGTAGAAAGAATGAAAAAATATTTTTCCAAAGAAGACATACAGATCACCAGACACGTGAAAAGATGCTGAACATCGCTCATCAACAAGGAAATGCAAATCAACACTACAACAAAATATAACCTCACACCTGTCAGAATAGCTAAAACCAACAATGCAAGAAACAACCACTGTTGGAGAGGATGTGGAGAAAATGGAACTTCTGTCCACTGTTAGTAGGAGTGCAAACTGGTGTAGTCACTCTGGAAAACTGTATAGAAGTTCCTCAAAAAGTTAAATATAGAACCATCTAATAATCTAGTAATTGTACTACTGGGTATTTAACTAAAAAAATACAGAAACACTAATTCAAAGGGATACATAACCCTTATGCTTTTTGCAGTGTTATCTACAATGACCAAATTATTAAAGCAGTCCAAATATCCATAAATAGATGAATGAATGAAGAGGTATTGTGTGTGTGTGTGTGTGTGTGTGTGTGTGTGTGTGAATAAATATAACGGTATATATAAATTGGAATATTATTCAGCCATAAAAATGAAGTCTTGCCATTTGCAACAATATGGATGGAGCTAGAGAGTATTGTGCTAAGCAAAATAAAAGAAAAACAAATACCATATGATTTCACTCATATATGGAATTTAAGGGAAAAAAATGAAAAAAGGGGAAACGTTGAGAGAGAGAGAGAGAGAGAGAGGCAAACAAAGACACAGACTCTTAACTATAGTGTAGGATGGTTACCAGAGGGAAGGTGAGTAGGGGGATGGGTGAAATAGGTAAAGGGGATTAAAAGTACACATATTCATTATGAGCAAAGAGTAATATATAGAATTGTTAAATAACTATATTCTACTCCTGAAAATAATATAACACTATATGGTAACTACACTGGAATTAGATTAAAAACTTAATACAAAAATTAATAAAATGTTTATCCACAGCAAAAGAACAATCAATAAAATGTAAAGGCAACCTACAGAATGAGAAAATATTTGCAAAACGTATGTCAGATAAGGGGTTAATATCCACAATGTATAAATAACTCATATATTTCAATAACAAAAAGAAAACAATCTGATTAAAAAATGGGTTAAGTGGGGCGCCTGGGTGGCTCAGTGGGTTTAGCTGCTGCCTTCGGCTCAGGTCATGATCTCAGGGTCCTGGGATCGAGTCCCGCATCAGGCTCTCTGCTCAGCAGGGGGCCTGCTTCCCTTCCTCTCTTTCTGCCTGCTTCTCTGTCTACTTGTAATCTCTGTCTGTCAAATAAATAAATAAAATCTTAAAAAAAAAATGGGATAAGTGTACTGAATAGATACTTTTCCAAAGAAGATCTTACAATGGCCAACTTGAAAACAAATAAATAAAATGGTCAACTCATACACAAAGGGTGTTTAACATTACTTAACAAGAAATGCAAACCCAAACTTCAATGTGATATCATCTCACACCTGTTAGAATGGCAATTATGAAAAAGACAAGAGGTAGCAAGTGCTGGGGAAGACACAGAAAAAGGGAACCCCTGTACACTGATGGTGGGAATGTAAATTGTTTCAGCTGCTATGAAAAACAGTATGGAGGTTTCTAAAAAAAAATAAAACAGATCTACCATATGATCAAGAAATTCCATTCTGGTATATATCCAAAGGAAATGAAAACAGAATAATAAAAAAATATATAGATAGATAGATAGATAGATAGATACCTATATATTGATATAGATATCGATATCTATATATTGATATATATCTATCAATAGACATAGATATCGATATATAGGTATCTATCTATCTATATCTATATAGATATAGATAGATATCTATATCTATCGATATATATATATATATATATATATATATATCACCACATTTATTGTAGCATTATTCACAATAGCCAAGATATGGAAATAACCTGTCTGCCAGTGGATGAGTGGATAGAGAAGTGATACATGCTTGTACAATGGAATATTAGCCACAAGAGAAAAGGAAATCCTGCCATTTGTTTCAACATGTACAGATCTTGAGGGCATTGTGCTAAGTTAGATACAAGTCGGACCAAGAAAGTCTAATTCTGCATGATCTCACTTGTATGTGGAATCTAAATAAGCCAAAGTCATAAAAACAGTACAACGCTGGTGAGCAGAGGGTAGGAGTGGGCTGGGGTGGGATGGGGTGGGGTGAAGGAATTGGGAATATTTTTGTTCAAAGGAACAAACTTGGAACTAGTAGATAAGTCCTGGAGAGCTAATGCACAGACAGCATGGTGCTTATAGTCAACAATGTTGTATTATACAATGTTGTATTATACAACAATGATGTATTATAAGGGCACCTGGGTGGCTCAGTTGGTTAAGGGCCCGACTTCATTTTTTTTAATTTAAATTCAATTAGCCAACATATAGTACATCTTTAGTTTCAGATATAGAGTTCAATAATTTATCAGTTGCATATAACACCCAGTGCTCATCACATCACATGCCGTCCCTAATGCCCATCACCCAGTTACCCCATCCCCCACCAACCTCCCCTCCAGCGACCCTCAGTTTTGTTTCCTAGAGTTAAGAGTCTCTCATGGTTTGTCTTCTCCCTCTCTGATTACTTCCAATTCAGTTTTCCTCCCTTCCCCTATGATCCTCTGTGCTGTTTCTTATATTCCACATATGAGTGAAACCATATGATAATTGACTTTCTCTGATGGACTTATTTGGCTCAACATAATACCCTCTAATTTCATCAGTTTCATCTATCTTAATGTAAATGGTAAGTTTTTATCCTTTCTGATGGTTGAGTAATATTCCTGTGTGTGTGTGTGTGTGTGTGTGTGTGTGTGTTTGACTTCTGCTCAGATCATGATCTCAGGGTGCTGGAATTGAGTCTCAGCAGGGAGTGTGCTTGTCCCTCTGCCCCTCCCCCTGCTCATGCTCCCTCTCTCCCTCCCTCTCAAATAAATAAATAAATAGAATCATTAAAATTATATATATTCTATTATAACCTTCAAGGTTGTTAGGAAACTAGATCTTAATTGTTTCCACCATGGAAAAGAAATAATTGCGATATGATAGTCTTAACATATATTACAGTGGTAATTTTGCAATATACAAATACCAAATCGACACCTTATACACTTTTAAATTAAATAATGTTCTACATCTATTACATTTCAATTTTTTTAAATGGAGCAAGGTTTCATTAAGAATGTTGAAGGAGCTAACTTCTATTTAACTGAATGTTTAGTGTAATATGTATCAGTGAAAATTCTTGTTTTTTCCATGTTCCTTGTGAATAAATTTTTCAGAAACTCTTCACTACCTTATAAAATGGAATGCAGACTACATCTTTATTATTGCTCATGGGACTCTTGATTTTACAGACTAACCTTTGTTATTTTCTTACTGTTTAGAATGAGAGATATGGAGCTGAGTCTGTTTATTAAGGGCATAATTAGAATCCAAGAAAATTCCCTACTTGTTCTTTTTAGAAAATTTCAAATTTAAACTTAAAAAAGATAATTTAAAATTTGCTTTGTTTTCAAAATGAACCTGAATATATTGTTGCAACCACAATATTTAGCGTCAAGACAGTTCCTTTACCCCCCAAAATTTCACTTCATTGTCCATTTGCAATTAAAGCTTTCCCCCACCCCTAACTCCTGAAAACCACAGTTCTCTTCTTTGTCCCTATTATTTGTCTTTTCCAAAATGTCATATAGATTCTTACAAAATATATAACCCTTTAAAACTGGTGTCTCTCACTCAGCATAATGTTTTTGAGATTCATCTATGTATTTCATGGATCAATATTTAAAATCTTTCAATGGCCATATCATTATTTATTTCACCATTCCATTTACTTGTTAAACTGAATTCCAGTTTTTTGATTATGTATAGGGATGTTATGAACATTCATGTACAAGTTTTTGTATTGACATATTTTCATTTACCTTGTGAATGTACCCAGAATTGGAATGCTGAGTAAAGTGACAATTCTGTATATGTAACCAGAGGTGCCAATGGGCATACCTCTCTCTGTGGCCCTTGGCAGACAGGATACTACAACTGAGCAAGGCTGGAGCTGGGTCACAGGGCTACTATTTCAGTGTCTGAAGTCAGATTTTAGGTCAAAGGTCTATGATTAGGGGCTTGGGCAGACATGGATCCTGTTTGGTCCAGGACCTTGGTCAGTAGGGTTGGCACTGGGACAAAGGTCTGATTTAGGTTCACAAACAGGGGGCCGGCTACCAGGTGTGCAAAGAGGTGTGGCTCCTCTGTGTTCTGGAAGGCCTCTTTCCAGATCTCTGGGCAGGTCTTTGGATAGGTGGGAAGGGCCCTAGACCATGACCAAATGTGGTGTAGCTGAGCAATGGCGCCAGGTAGTGTCCACAGCTGGAAGCAAAGTTGAAGCCTTGCATGGCCCCGGGGGAGCGGGGGAAGTGCATGGACATGGGCATGGATGGGTGTGTCTCCATGGGTAGGCAGTACTGCCCTGTACCATAGCTAAGCAGTACTGGAGCTGGGTCACAAACTCACTTTAGGGTTCGTGATCAGGTCCAATTTCATGGGATCCTTTACTGATGGAAGAGAAAAGCATGTATCTTCCCAGGTTCCTTGGTAAATGGGGCTGATGGCAAGACCATGGCTAAGTAGGGCTTCAGCTGATTCCACAAGGACTTGAGGCTGTTTCTGGGTTGGAGCCAGGATCATGTTCAGTGAGCTTGACACCAGAGCATGTGCCTGTGTCCACACTGTTTTTAATGGAGGAGCAGTTTCTCAGAAATCCTTATTTGCCCATTCCAGGGGAGCAATGGGTGGTGATTTTTGGTGAGTGTTGTTTGGTGAAATTTTTATTTCTCCCGTACTTTTGGTTCTGAAAGTCATATTTTTTATTTTTTTTTATTTTATTTTTTTTTAAAGATTTTATTTATTTATTTGACAGAGAGAAATCACAAGTAAGCAGAGAGGCAGGCAGAGAGAGGAGGAAGCAGGCTCCCTGCTGAGCAGAGAGCCCGATGCGGGACTCGATCCCAGGACCCTGAGATCATGACCTGAGCCGAAGGCAGCGGCTTAACCCACTGAGCCACCCAGGCGCCCTGAAAGTCATATTTTTTAAAATATTTGTCTTATATTTATCTTCTGAGATGTTATATCTTTTTTTTCAAGTTTCTGTTTAAGTTCCAGTTAGTTAGCATACAGTGTAATATTAGTTTCTGGTGTACAATATAGTGACTCATCACTTATAAACAACACCCAGTGGTCATCACAAGTGTGCTCCTTAATCCTCATCACCCATTTAGTCCATCCCTCCATCCACCTTCCCTCTAGGAGCCCTCAGTTCATTCTCTATTGTTAAGAGTCTGTTTTCTGGTTTGCCTCTCTTTTTTCCCCCTACATTCATCTGTTTCATTTCTTAAATTCCACATATGTGAGAAATCATAAGGGATCTGTCTTTCTCTGACGTATTTCACTTAATGTGGTATACTCTAGCTCTATCCACGTCATTGCAATTGGCAAGATTTTATTCTTTTTATGGCTGAGCATTATTCCATTATATGTATATACCACCCTGTCTTTATCCATTCATCAGTCAATGGGTATTTGAGCTCTTTCCATAGTTTGGCTATGGTAGATAATGGTGTTATAAATATCAGGGTGACTGTATCCCTTTGAATCAGTATTTTTGTGTCATTTGGGTAAATAACCGGTACTGCAATTGCTGGGTTGTAGGGTAGTTGTATTTTTAACTTTTTGAGGAACCTCCATGCTATTTTCCAGAGTGGATGTACCAGTTTGCATTTCCACCAACAGTGTACGAGGGTTCCCCTTTCTCTGCATCCTCACCAGCATCAGTTGCTTCCTGTGTTGTTAATTTTAGCCATTTTGATGGGTGTGAGGTCATATCTCTTCAGGGTTTTGATTTGTATTTCCCTGATGATGAGTGATGTTGAGCATCTTTTCATGTGTTTGCTGGCCATATGTATGTCCTCTTGGAAAAGTGTCTATCATGTCTTCTGTCCATTTTTTAACTGGATTATTTGGGAATGGAGTTTGATAAGTTCTTTATAGATTTTGGATACTAACCCTTTATTGGGTATGTCATTTGCAAATGTCTTCTCCCATTCTGAAGGTCGCCTTTTAGTTTTGTTGATTGTTTCCTTCACTGTGCAAAAGCTTTTCATTTTGTTGAGCTCTCAGTAGTTTATTTTTGCTTTTCTTTCCCTTGCCTCAGAAAACATATCTAGTAAGAATTTGCTATGGCCAATGTCAAAGAGATTACCGCCTGTGTTCTTCTCTAAGATTTTGATGATTTCCCATCTCCCATTTAGGTCTTTCATCTAATTTGAATTTATTTTTGTGTACAGTATAAGAAAGTGTTCTAGTTTCATTCTTTTGCATGTTGCTGTCCCTTTTCCTAACACCGTTTGTTGAAGAAACTGTTTTTTTTTTTCCCCTTTGGATATTCTTTATTACTCTGTTGAAGATAAGTTGTCCATATACTTGTGTGCTCATTTCTGGGATTTCTATTCTGTTCCATTGATCTATGCATCTCTTTTTATGCCGGTAACAAACTGTTTTGATCACTACAGCTTCGTAATATAATCTGAGATTTTTTCTCTCTATCTCTTTCAAGACTATTCAACTTACTTCACGAGACATGGTTATGACAGTTACTGCAATGTATTTTTTTGGGATAATTACAACATTTGGGTCATCTCAGGGTTAATGTCTGTTGGTTGTTTTTTTCTCTTGAGAATTTGCCAGAATATCCTGTTCTTTGTACACCAAACAATTTTGAATTGTCACTTAAACATTTTTAATATTAAACAGTTCTGGGTCTTTAAAAAAAATCCTATTGAGATTTTTAAAACTGTCAGTTGTTCCAAGTAGGTTTAGGCCACATGTTTCAACTTGCCTTCTTTGGCTACAGTTCTTATGTAAGTTCAGTTTCCAAAGCTTTAGCAGTTATTTGGATTTGTCTACTGTGTGCACCTCCCAGGGGCCAGTTTGAGACATATGGCATGCTGTATAGAATCATATTTGATGCATGCACACCTTGGAAATGAGTCCAGAATTCACTGGCAACTTTATGGCAATCCCATTTTCAAGTTCATTCTTCTCCCTGATCTCCTCCTATCTCATAAGTCCTGTTTTTCAGTTATCTCACAAGAAATCCATAGGGTTTTTTCTTTCTGCTTGGTCACAAACTTCCCATATCTGTCTGTCTTTGGGGCCAAGAGGCAGGAGGAGAGAGGGAGAGAGAGAGAGAGAGAGCAAGCACCAGTTTGTCTCATCACAGTTTTTGGGCCACAGTTTTACTAATAATAGAGAAAGATTTTCCTTCCTCAGAGCTTTAGATATCTGCTTGTCTGCTCTTGCATCACTATCACAAATTTAACCACTAGGATTGGAGCTTGTGTTTCAGGCCAGGCCAAGAGGTAGAAAACACAGGGGATATCTACCACTCGTTATGTCCCTTATGCATCCTTCTTCCCCTAACTCAGAATAGAAAAAAGAGGACTTCCCTTGAACTTCTATCCATGCATGGTGCAGTTCGAGGAACAGGCTATGTTTGAGTCCAAGTGACGACCTACAAAAGTGTGTGTGGGCGGGGTGAGGGGGGGATTGATAGCTCAGTGCCAGATTGTTCATTTGCCCAGTTGTCATTTCTTTCCCCAATCTTCTTGCTACAATTTACTTTTCAGATGCCTCAGTTAGTTGTTCCATTCAGTCTGTTCAGGAACCTGAGTACATTCAAGTTCCTGGGAAAGCTGGTACGTTTACTCCATCTTAACAGGAACTAGAACTCCCTTTGGTTTTTGAAACACTAGAAATCATATTTTATTCCTTTTTCTATTATTAAATATACATATATATTCATATAGCTTTAAATTCATTCAGACTCATTAGAGAAAAAAAATTACTTGCAATGAACTTACAATGAAGGTACAAACAGCTCTCTGCTAATGACCAGATTAAAAAACAAAAAACTCCAAAAAAGAAAATCTCTTTAATAAAGGAGGATTGAAAACACTTATTGTCAGACATATTTTAATTCATAGGTTAAAACATGGAATAAAATAAGTTCTCTATCTTCTAAGTTATGAGTAAGCCCACCCACAATACACCTCTTCTTTGAAATTCAGAGTAATTGCTAAGTTAGGGAAGTGAGTAATTATTAAGTTAGAACAATTATTTGAAGAACCAGTCAAATAAAGCTTATCCTTAAATATTCTCCCTATTAGTCTCAGACATTCAAGGCACATAGGAAGAAATTCCCAGTATAATTCTACTGGTAGCTCTAATACTAATAACTTGAGTTTTATACAATAGATCATTATTCCAAACCTAAATTTCTTATTTGTATATTATAAATAGGCATTATATTTTTGAGGAAAATTTAAGTGAGCTTTTATACCCCTAAAGACAAAATAACCCAAATGCAAGCAATGCTCAAAGACACTGACTTTATGCAAGTTTACCTTGAACAACTACCTAGAAAAGTTCTTATCTGTTTGGAAGTCAGTGACCTTTTTAAAAACTAGATGAGAGCTAGGTCCATCTACCACCACCCCCAGGGAAATACACACACACACACACACACACACTATTTTTTGCATAGATATTAAGAGGTTTCATATACTCTTGAAGCCTGGATTAAGAACCCTTGACTAGATATGAATGATGAATAAATTTGTACTTTCCAAATCTTCTCTCTTGAATCCCAAACTTTCTTTTTCAATTATCTATGGGAAAACTCTACCTATATGTACTGGAGTCCCCTCAAATTAAACTATCATACCAAATTTGACACTTCATCTTGTTTTTCATTTCTCAGTTAATGAATTCACCATCTATGTAGTCACCAAAACTAAAAACCCAGGAGTCATCTCAGAATGTCCTTCTCTCTCACAACTCACTTAAAATCAAAACTAGCCCTGTGTGTTCTGCCTTCTGAATATAGCTTAAATCTATTTCCTCATCTTTATCCCCAATGCCAAAACCTGAACTGAAGCCCACATTACATTCCACCTGATCTATTATATTCTTCATATCATTGCTAATTGTATTTCTAAAACATGAATTCGAATATCACTTTCTTCTCTGCTGTCTAAAGTAGTGATTTGCAAAAAATAAAATAAAATAAAATGTAAATCAGAAGACTCCTGTTTTATGGACATTGGGGAGGGTATGTACTATGGTGAGTGCTGTGAAGTGTGTAAACCTGGTGATTCACAGACCTGTACCCCTGGGGATAAAAATACATTATATGTTTATAAAAAGAAATTTAAAAATTAAAAAAAAGAAGACTCCTGTTTGTTTCTCAAGCAAAATATCTCATAGAAGCTTAACATATCAAACAAAACAAAATTGGTACAAAATATTATTTCCCAAACTTGCCATATTATGAAGCTCCGCATGTGTTGGGAGCTTGTTTAAAGTAGCACTTGTCGAGCACCTGGGTGGCTCAGTTAGTTGGGTGTCTGCCTTAGGCTCAGCTCATGATCCTGGAGTCCTGGGATTGAGTCCTGCATCAAGTTCCCTGCTCAGTAGGGAGTCTGCTTCTCCCTTTGACCTTTACCCCACTCTCTCTTGCTGTCTCTCTTTCAAATGAATGAGTAAAATCTTAAAAAACAAAACAAAACAAAACAAAAACAAGTAGCACTTATCAAAAACCCCAGACTTATTCAGGCGTAATCTCCATGGGCAGAGCATTAGAATCTGTATTGTTTACAGGTATCAGGTGATTTTTATAAACAGGCAAGTCTACAAACACTGGTTGATTTAGTCATCAAATATAAATGCTTTAAAATGACACACAAAAAAGACATCACACTTTGATCCCAGTTTATTTTTCTGACCTACTTCCTTTCACGCAGCATATGTTTCAAGCACATCAAACTATTCCCTGTTCTTTTAATTTGCCTCACTGTTTTTGGTCAATATACCTTTGCATATCCAATCTTCTTTTCCTGGAATGCCTTTCTTAACTTTTTCCACCTGTTGCTTTTCTACCTATCTTTGAAGAACCAGAGCAAAGGTCAATTTTTCTGTGGAACATTCCCTTATTCTTTATAGAACAGAGCACATTATACAATATATCTCAGCTTTCTATCATCAGCTTGATGGCTTGTATTATATCTGATCTCTACTTGTGTCTTCCATAACACAATATCCAGCACATAGTAACCACTCAATAAATATGTGTTAAATATTGAATGATTAATTCATGAATTCATTAATAAGTTAATGAATAAATTCATGGATAAATGAACAACCAAGGTTTGAAAATATATTTTTTTAAAAAGAATATAATTATTTACTGAAAGGAAGTCATTGGGATAACATTATTTTGATAGTAATTTACTACAAAATGATATAAATAATGTGATGCAGACGTGGGTGTGGGTCAACATTAGTGTATAATCCAGATGCAGTTATTTAACCTCTGAAGTATTCTCACACAGGGATTCACATTTCTGTGGTAGAGAGTTACAAAAGGATATGTTCAAAGTTTTTCAAGTATTTATATCTAAATGCACAGCATTATATTTTAAAATTAGCATAGGACATGAGTTTTCATAATATTAGAATACTTCAAGTTTATAGTTGTCTAGAAGGATGTGCAGAAATTTCCACCCTGGGGCGCCTGGGTGGCTCAATGTGTTGAGCCTCTGCCTTCGGCTCAGGTCATGATCTCAGGGTCCTGGGATCGAGCCCCACATCGGGCTCTCTGTTCAGCAGGGAGCCTGCTTCCCCCACTCTCTCTCTCTGCCTCTCTGCCTACTTGTGATTTCTGTCAAATAAATAAATTAAATTAAATTAAAAAAAGAAATTTCCACTCTGTGTACAAGGATCTTGCAGTCTCATCCAACTAACAACTTCAAAGAAACTCTCTAGATTCAAGATGCTGGATTGATGCCAATTTTCTACCTCTAGCCTCAATACTTAATATAGGAATCTGTTGTCTGATGCAATTAAAAACCTTGCTGCTCTTGCCATCAGAACATTGGTGCACCCATTTCTAAGTGAAACTTTGATGCAAAGTATTGTCTAAGTTTCCAAGAAGACATGATGAGGTCTTCAAGGAATATAGAAAACAGATTACATGTCTTTTTTTCTTTTTGCCTGTTAATGTTTTTAGGTGTGGCAAAATTCAGCCTGAGACTTGTTTTATTGTAATATATCACCTATTAATGATGGGGCTATCAGAAAATACATCTATAACCCCTACCTATATTTTCTCCATAACTTTTTATTTTGAAAAAATTTGAACCTGCACAAAAGTTGCAAGAATAATATAATGAGCGAGAACATGCTCTTCACTTAGATTTACCAGTTATTAACATAAAGTGATTTTACATTTGTGCATGCTCTGTCTTTATGTGTGTGTGTCTCCCCATCCTCATATGTAGTGACTACTTAACCAAGAGTGAGTTTTGTCTCTCCACCTGCCATAGGTATTCAGTACTTAACTTTGAAAGTGAGTTTCATATTTCATGACAATTCACTCCTATATACTTCACCATGTATCTTCTAAGAAAAAGTGCATACATAACCACAATGCAATGATTACATTCAAGATAGTCAACATTTATATAATGTTGTTATCTAATATACAATCCATATCTATGCTTCCTCAGTTGTCTTTTATAGATCTTTATTTTCTGATTCAGAATCTGAAGATAATGAATTGCAAGTGTTTGTCATACTTCTTTAGTTTCTTTAATTTAGAACTGTTCCCTAGCCATTTTCTCTTTTTGTTTTTAATAAAACTGATACTTTTGAGGGGCCCAGGACAGTTGTTTTGCACAATGTCTATCAATTTGGACTAGTCTGATTATTTCTGCATGATTGGATTTAGGTGTAAAATTTTTGACAGAAAAAGACCACATAGATGCTCTTCTATTCTCCTTACTTCATCACATGGGGAAGTAATTTTGTCTCATTATTGGTAATTTCAAGTCTGATCACTTGGTTAACATGGTATCTAACAGTTTTCTCTTACAGAGGTAACTTTCTTCTTTGTAATTAATAAGTTATCTGTCAGGTAATTCATTTAGATGATATGAATGTCTTATTCCTCAAGATTTTGCTCTTTAATAACTCCTGATACTCCTAACTGAAGCAATACTATAGTGGTCTTCCAATTCCATTATTCAATTCAATGCTGGTCTTCCAATTCTATTTTTTTCAAAGATTTTATTTATTTGACAGTGAGAGAGAGAGAGCATAAGCAGGGGATAAGGGGAGAGAGAGAGGGAGAAGCAGGCTCCTTGCTGAACAAGTAGCCTGATGCAGGGCTCGATCCCAGGACCCTGGGATCATGACCTGAGCTGAAGGCAGACGCTTAACCAACTGAGTCACCCAGGCACCCTCTATTATTCTTTTTAAAATTTTTATTAGATAGACTTTACTACAAAAAGAACGTTCCCCCCACTTTACCTTTTTAATGTCATTGTGCAATAATGAATTATTTTTTATTCTGTGTGCTTCAATTAATTGTTATTATTTTTTTAATGGTCAGATTATTTCCAAACTGATCTAGTAGATTTCTCTTCAAGCTAATCTTTTTTTTTCCCTCATATCCTTTTGATATTTTTCCTTTTGTACCTCAACAAGATACTCCTGGTTTATCTTATAGTTTCCTTCTTATATTTGCAATCAGCTGTTTCTGCAAGGAGTCATGATTCTTTTGAGGATAATAATGTTTAAAACCAAGATATGGGCAGTAGGTTTTCTTATTGCTCCTGGAATATCATTGCTTTTAGGACCTTTCACTGAACAAGGCTTTTGATTCATGAGCTCATACTCATTAACTCTAATTCCAGTCCCATATATAGAATTTTTTTCTTTGTTACTTAGTCCATATTTATATTTTCCTTTTCTTACTTGTAGAATCATTTCCAACCTAAATATCAATATATTTACTCATTTGCTCAATTTTATAGTATGCACAAATAATTTTTTATAATTACTACTATATAACACTACTAATAAAAAACATGAGTAAAGTTTCTTGATTTTTTTGCATTTTTTTATGTCTATAGAATATATCCCAGTGAGGATATACAGTTAGAGTACTACATTCAAATGTTACTTGGTTTAATTATATGTGTAGTTTTGTTAATCTGATTAATAAGTACATCCATCTATACTCTTGTTAATTAAATTACCATTTTTCTTTTTTTTTTTTTAAAGATTTTATTTATTTATTTGACAGAGAGAGACCACAAGCAGGCAGAGAGGCAGGCAGAGAGAGAGAGAGAGGAGGAAGCAGGCTCCCTGCTGAGCAGAGAGTCCGATGCGGGACTCGATCCCAGGACCCTGAGATCATGACCTGAGCTGAAGGCAGCGGCTTAACTCACTGAGCCACCCAGGCGCCCCTAAATTTCCATTTTTCTACATGTAAAATATTAACATGGTTTGAAAATCAACAGAGTACTTGGAGAAGTCTCATTCTCTTCTTTATTGCTTTTACTCCATTGCCACCCACATTCTGTAGATGCCAATTTAATTTCTGATTTCTTTTTCTTGTGTCTCTTTTTGTAAAAATAAACACACACACACACACACACACCCTCACCCCTTCTTTCTTAGACAAAATATTCAGAATATAGTCCTTTGCAAATTGTTTTTGTTTCACTTAATGACATATTCTGGAAATTATTTAATATTAGTTCATTGAAATTTCCTTTATTTTTCAACCTTAGATGTGCCAGATTTTACTCAAGTACTTTCCCAAGTGTGGGCTTTTCAGTTGCTTCCAAAATGTGATTATAAATAAGGCCACCATGAATAAATTTTTGCATATGTCTTTTCCCCAAAATTAAGTTGAGAAATGTCAAGAAGTGGGATTGTTGATTCAAAAGCTAGATACATATTTACTTTTATTAGATATTGTTGAATTCTCCACTATAAGATTAGTACCATTTGCATTCCCATTGGCAATATAATAGAATGAACATTTCCTACAACCTTGTAAACAAGCTTACCCTTGAGCTTTTGTATTTTTGCCAAACTAGTAAGTGAGAAAGAGTATTCAGTAAAGCTTTGATTTACATTTCTCTTATTATGAGTGGAGTTTACCAAATTTTTGTATGTTTAGGGTTAATTGCTACATCTTTTTAACCAACTGTTTGTTCATGCCTTTTGTCCATCCTTCTTTTCTCCTGAGTTTCTGGTGGTATTCTCAATTTTTTGGTGTGAGACTGGCCCTTTATCTGATATAGCACTTTCTCTTTATTTTCTAATGCAATAAAATACCAGTAGTATTATGAATTCCCTAATTTACTTAGGCTGATATACAGTAAGTTAATTTAGTGCTTCTAGTGCACTGTGATTTGAGTATTCTTACTCAAGTAAGAGGTGGATAGTTCATGTGGTTTTATTATGATAACCTGAATTTATCCTCAATTGCTTATCTGAAACTCTTGGAGACAGGTATTTCTCAGAGCTTGGAATTTTTTGAACTTGAGAAAAGCAATGAGTGCATATACTGTGAAATACATATTAAATATCTTTTATCACCCATTGGATAAGGGTCAACACCATGTAATTAAATACAAAAATATTTCTGAAACAAAATTTACAAATATTTACACTAGATGTGATAAAACCATAAATAGATTCACATCAGCTCAAGTACTAGTTTAAGCAATATCGGGTTTAGCCACAAAATGCTTTATAAATGAAACTTTCAGTTTCTAGAGATTTTTGGGTTTTGGAATAGTGGATAATAGACTTTAGACCAGTGACTCATTAAGCCAGTCATTTTTGTGTATTCTTTGTTAGAAAATTGTTTATTATTTTTTGTGTACTGTGTATTGTTTGTTTATTGTTTCTTGAATAAAACTTGAAGAAAATCATTAAAAACTCAATATGTGAAGGGGATTAAGGAGTGCATTTGTTGTGATGAGCACTGGGTGTTGTATGGAAGTATTGAATCACTATATTGTTCACTCGAAACTAATGTAATACTGTAAGTTAACTAACTGAAATTTAAATAAAAACTTTAAAAATGTGTTTTTTTAAAAAAAAGGACAATTGTTTATACTCAGCTGAAAATATCAAATAATTTCCTTATACTTCATAAACCCTACCTAATCAATATGAATATGGAATTAGGTTCAAGGGTTGCATGGGACTCTGCATAATATTTTTTATCTTATTTTGAAGACATTTAGTGTGTTTTTTGAAAAGATACATAAACAACTTTTCTCCCAAATTATATATTTATTTGGTTATTTTTGTGTTATTGTTGTTTCTTAAAGTCTGTTTTATTCACTACTATATCCCCAGTACCTAGCACAATGTCTGACAGGTTGTAAGTGCTTGATAATTACTTTGTAATAAATTCTTGAATGAAAGAAGGTCACTAGGAGGAGAAATAATAAAAGGAAACAAATTTAATTTTTTACGCATCTGCAATAAAAATACAAGTTGGAAACAATAATCCAAAGGATAATACTATTTACCTCTTATTCTATCCAAATTCCTAGAATAAACCCATGTATATCTAGAGAGAAAAAATACTGCTTTTGCAAAGAGGAAAAAGTTAGCTTTGTTTGAACAGGTGGAAGTTAGTTATCTCCAGATGTCATTACCTTATGTCCTCTTTCTTCCCCCCAATTATCACCCCAAAAGTAGATTAGAGAAAAATTAAAATATGCAAATCCTGTCTCTATTTTCATTCTCTACTCAATTTGTTGAACTGCCTTTGTATAATAATACTTTTTCTCTTTTTAAATATTTGCTTTATTTTTCACATTATAAAGCATAAACATATGTTTATGTCAGACCATCCAGAAAAATTATACACCATTGGAAAATAGGCAAAAAATAGGAAGAAGGAAAAATAATCCACGCGTTCATTCCTCAAAGACAATGAAAAAAGGACAACTCATAATATTTTGTATATTTTCCTGTAGTCATTCATCTAAGCACAATATTTTTAAATATACCATATAGAGATTTAAAATCTTGTTTTCTAACCCTTTACACTTTAAATAGGTTCTAGGTCATTACAAAATTTTAATGAACATAATTTTAAACAAAGACATAAGATTCCATGACATGGAAACACCAACGATTTCTTAATTTTGTCCTATTATCAGATATTTCAGTTGTTTCTGATGTTCAGATATTATGCTTTGGAGAACAGATTGTAAGTATTTTTTTTCCTGTATTTGGTGTTGTTTGCTTAGATAATCTTCAGGTGTGAAGTTACTAGGTCACATGGAATGAAGATATACAGGCCAGTTAGACACTCTTACAAAATCTTTCCATAAAACTATGGAATCCTGATAGCTACCTAGACCTATGAAATCATTTTAAATCCCAAGTACCTGGTAACATGAACCTGGAAACAAATCCAAAAACTGTTACCCACCTGCAATATATGGCTTTTGTCCTGAACTGCTAATTATGTTTTTTGACTTTGAAATTAAGGTAGTTTTTGTCAAGGAATGAAGGAGTTCATTCAGAATGCTTGTTTTTAAGAATGTATTAACAAATTGCCAAAGAGGTCTCCATCACGTTTGTATTTAGTAGCATTTGACTGACTCCTTATTTCATGGATACAGTCATTGCATTATGTTTTTAGACACTATATTTCACGTTTTATGGACTTAGTGTCCTAACTACTTGAACTGCCCCTGGGGGTTCTGAAAACACAGCCGCAATTTGACTTATTGTTGCACATTTGCCATCTAGTGGTTTAAGTGAGAAATGGCAGATTTACACCCTCTCTAGTTGGGGGAAGAAGACACTTAGTGCTTCTTTTTCAAAATGAATTTATAGTGGTGGAAAGCACAGACTGTTGGTGATATTCATTAGGGATGGATTGGATTGCTTTATATAGAAGTAATGTGTACACATGTTCAGTTAGAAGAGCCTACCTTTAAAGGAGGTAAGCCTCAAAGAAAATCATACATGGATATTCCCCAGCAAATGCTATCTCATTATCCTTATACCCAAGCACACACTCTTCTCAGTGAAATCAAAGGGATATTAAAGGCAACTTTCAAGTGTAAAATGAATCATTAAGGGCCCCACGATCCTACATATGAAAGAAAGGTAGGTACCTCCATTGCTTAGGTTTGGATATTGAGTGTTTATTATATGATTGTTTGAAGATGAGCCCAGATCATTTACTTACACACTTGTAAAATGTGGTTCTTTCTCGTCTTTATAGTCTGAGGCAATCTCTAATTAAATAGAATGTGTGGCTAAAAAAGCAAATTTTCCCAGATTTACTGTACCTTAGAATTAGATGTATCAGGTAACTTTCTACTCTTTAAGTTTTTCAAATTATCCCAACCTGATCAAATGATATATAATTCTGAGAACATGGGCCACACAAATTATATGAGAGGCTCTTCTTAAAGATATACAATGAAGATGCTCAGATTTGGGGAGGGAGTACATACAGTAAATAAAAGTAAGGGGGTAAATAAAGTAAATAAAGGGATGGAATGGAGACGTATTCTTTAAAAATAAGTTCCAAAAAAGCCTAAGAGCTGAGCTGATATTCAAATTTTTCAGGAATTTTCTTTGCCTTCAGACACAGAGGACACAGGAAAGATAAAGAAAATTTTAAAAGGTGGGTGAGTTAGAGGTAGTGAAATATTTCAATAACAGCAGATTTAACAAACAATATTGAGTTTGAATCATTTCTAGGTAATCAGTTACACATGCCATTTACACAAATTTACAAACTTATAAAGCACACGCACACATACCATGAAGTGTGGCAAATACAGAAGTCCTCACATCCGCACTTGAAAATCTTTTATGTATTCCAGAATTATTCCTTCACTCATCTATTCATTTGACAAACAACTACTAAGTGCACTTCAAAATAAAAACAAAATATATACCTTTGACTCAACAAGTTCATCATTTAAAATTTACTCTTTGATTATACTCACAAACGTATGACAAAATATGGTTGTCAGTTTATTTACTGTAGCATTGTTAGAAATAGCAAAGAACTATAAATGATCCATTGGTGGTAGTGAGGTTAAACTAAACTCATTAAACATAAATCAAACTAAATGTAATCGCTACAATGGAATAGTATATATCTGATAAAAAGAATGAAGCAGAGTTGTATATGTTAGTACATGAAACTCTGCAAGTTGTAATAAGTGTAAGCAAGGCAATTAATATAATAATATATATTGTGTATATATAAAAATTATAATATATATTAATATATATTGTATAATATATATAGGTATACACATACACACAACCCTACATATATAACCGTATGACACCAGACATTTCACTGTGCTAATTTCCCATTGTTGGATGTTAGTGAAAAGTACAATTACAACTAAAACAGAGCCTTATTAAGATGATGAAATTCTTCAAGGCCATCCAAGCCCAGTTTATCAAAGCCTGATCTATGGTGTGCGTTTACTCAATCTGTACACTTCTGAAAATGGAGCAATAAAGACAACTATCAAGATTTATCCTTACTTTTTCAGAATGAACGATATTTTAAGTTATTGATGTCTGGAAGTATGCTAACATTTTGGGTAGATGACCTAGGACTCCAGGATCTGTTTTTAGCACTTAAAATAAGAACCTAATTCGGGGGCTGGAGTTTGTAGCCAAAATTCCTTTACATATTTTTGAACTTCCTCACTTGAATACCTGATTCCATTATGTTGCTTATACTGGGTACAATTAATAGTCATTGAAGGAAATTGAGTACATAACATTTACTGATTGCTTACTTAGTTACATACAATATGCTAAGTCCTCATCAGTCTTTGCAGCTCTGCTATGAGATAAGTACTAGTAGGTTTCTCACTTTACAAATGAGAAAACACATCTTGATGCCCTACCTAGTGGTGACCTCTCTGAGTAGCACATCTATGACCTGAACTCACTTGTCTCTTCCTTCCTTTAAAATGTTTCTGTCCTCTGCATTATTCCTTCAGGAGCATGTACATTTTTCAAAGGTGATGAATTAACCTATATCAGGTTTTTATGCTTGATTGGAGATTAACATTTCACCCTTCTTTGAGAATATTTACTTATTTAACAGAAGGGTTTGCAGACACAACATATATTCAATTATTCATTACTTGACCAATTTACATTACAGATACTAGAGATCTCTGTTCTCTTGGACCTACAGATTTGTGGACCATATGGATATCAATCAAATAATTCATAGAAGCATATAACTTTAACCATGATAAATGTTATGAAAATAAAGCAACGTGATTAGTGCCCATCTTGTGGATTAGATAGAGCTTTCCTGAGAAAGTAAGGTTTAGTTCAATGTATGAAAGATACATAGGAGTTAATTAAGCAAACTGAGGGTGGGGACATTCCGCTCATCAGAATGATGCAGGAGAGCGAGGTTCTAGTCTCATGGAGTCAAAGAATGAATCTCACGAACAAAGGAGAGTGAGTAAAGTCATAGAAGTTTATTAAGCAAGGATAGAGATAAAGCTCTCAGGAGTGAGAGGGGTCCCAACGGAGTTGCCACTGAGGGCTTTTAGCAATGGTCTTTTATAGAAAGCTAACGAGGGAACTTAAAACTATTTAACATCCCTATTGATAGCACCATTGAGTAAGGACTAGTGATAACATCTTTAATGGCTTACTTCCTTTTTAGGTTTGGTAATTATTGGTTGGTCACAAGTAGCTGTTATAACAAGACACCACTTCTGACACCCAGGACAGGATATTCTGGTTTGTTCCTCTATCTCTGAGGATAGAGGATATCTCTATCCTTTCATCTCCCACATTTTGAATTTTGTGAGCCTCATCCCACTGCGCCCAACTTATCTCCCCCTGTCTAGCCCCACCTGTCCCTTACCCAAGAACAGCTAGGGCAAAGGCTCAGGTGTGGTTGGGAGCCTGGGGATCCAAGAAAGAAAGCCTGAGTGGCTAGAATTACTGCATTACACTGCCAACAGTGAGTGAAGAGACTGGAGAGTGTCAAAAAGAAAACCATACACTTAAAATGGTGTCACTTAGGCCAAGTCACCAAACCATGGTTTAATACTTAATCTAATTGCAGTTTCAACCTCTCCCAGAACTTAAGTCTTAACCTGGGCAGTAGGAATTTTCTGATTAGCACCAAGGAGGATATCTGTCACATGGGCTATCTGTCTCCTTGCCCCAAAGGAAGTTGAAGTCATCTAAAAAATAAACCCCCCCTCGCTCCCCCTTCCTTTTAATGGAAAGCGACCTTACCTGAAATCATCTTTTTCTTTTGTTAATAACTTCTTGTCCCACTCACCTTTCTTTTTTTTTATTTTATAAAGATTTTGTTTATTTATTTAAGAGAGAGAACAAACAGAGGGAGAGAGAGAGAGAAAAGTCCACTCACAGCTGAGCAGGAAATCTGACTCAGGGTTGGATTCCAGGACTTGAGAAGAAGACAAACTCAACTGCTCCACCCACACCTCCATTCCTTTCTATTAAAACTTTTTTTTTTTAAGATCTTATTTATTTATTTGACAGAGAGATAGCACAAGTAGGCAGAAAGGCAGGCAGAGGGAAAGGAAGAAGCAGGTTCTCTACTGTGCAGGGAGCCGGACATGGGACTCGACATGGGGCTCAATCCCAGGATCCTGGGATCATGACCTGAGCCAAAGGCAGCTGCTTAACCGACTGAGCCAACCAGGCCCACCATCTATTAGAAACTTTTTTGCCCAGCTTCTTGGAGCTCTCCTCTACTTACTAGAAGGGATGCTACTCCATTCATGAATCATTTAATAAAGCCAACTTGATCTTCAAATTTACTTGATTGAATTATTTTTTTAACTACAGGTAGACAGAGACCAAAAGTCATACACAACTTGGGAGAAATAAACAACATTTATGAAAATATGCCTGTTATGGAAGTATGCAAGGGAAACCTCTAAAACATGTTTTGAGATTCAGGAAAGACTTTCCAGAAATGCGAGCTATGAAGGAGGACTAGACATTAGCTAGAATACTAGGAAGTAGAGGGGGTAGTTAATAGTGTTCAGGGCAGGAGGAACAACAAAGGTGTGGAGATAAGAGATATTAAGGTACATCTAAGGAACTGAGGGTGGCCTTATTAAATGCAGATTTAGAATGCTGATTCTGGCTGGCAGTGGGGGAGGATCCCTGGGATAACTGTGGATGCAGGGAAAAGACTAATGGAGTCATAATGGCTGAAAGGAGATGAACAAAGGAAGTAGCAGTTGGGTAAGAAAAAAAGGGACTGATGATGTAAATATTAAGCAGGAGGAGTGACTGCATGGTGGATTATTGTAGAGAAAGGTGAAGAAGACAAAGAAACCAGGTTTCTAACTGGGGTTACTGTAAGGGCCTATTTAGCCAGACCGATTCCATCTTGGATTAAACAGTCATTTTGTTGTTTATGCAGTCAAACTTAAACTGACCCTGCCCTGCCACCCCCCCACCCCCCCGACCCCCGCCCAGGGGACTTACTTAAAAGCAAGTCTGGGAAACCCGTCCCAGGTAACAAAGCCCAAATACAAGGGTGGGTCAGGCCAGGTGGAGACATCCAATCAGTGGGGGCACATACTGTCTCCCTAGCTACCAAGGAGTATGGGCCCCGTCTTTTGGGCACCAATTCTGACCAAGGTGATAGGCTAGTTCAAATATCTACTAGGGTAAATTGTAATTCAATTGGCCACCCATGTGTGACCTAGCATGACTGTGCAGCTTTCTCTGTGTGTTACAATCTCATTGGCCACCTGTTTGTGGCCAGGCCCAACCACATGGCCCTTGCCCTTTAAAGTTAGTCCGTAAGGTGGGGGCGGGGTTGCCCTCTCTGTAGGAAGTGCAGCCCCGGACTGTTGGTTTGATTCTTGATGGTTGGCGTGAAATAAAACTTTGTTTAACCTTCGCTTTGTATCAGTCTCACTCCTTTAATCATGGACACATTATTGGGGGACCTTTCAGTTACCAGGTGCATTAAAATGTTATTCAGGAGGGCATGTGATGTAATGAACACTTGGTATGATATCAGACTGATGAATCACTGACCTCTACCTCTGAAACCAATAATACATTATATGTTAATGAATTGAATTTAAATAAAAAGCATTTTAAAATAAACAAATAAAACACCATTCAGAGTGTTATAATGAAGGAGGAACAAGATAGGAAGTAAGAGTGGAAGGAATTTAATTTGGGGCATTGTAAGTGTTAACAAATCTTTGGAGCACTCTTGGGAACATGTCCAGTTGTGAGACGTGTATTTGCCTCTATAACAGGAGAGATATGCAGGCCAAAGTGAAAGATTAGAGCATTATTAGCATATTGAAGGTACAGAAATGAGAGTATACCATATAAAAAAGGACTTAGAATAAAACTTTAAAAACAATAACATTTAAAGTGTGGGGAGGAAATAAGGAGCCCCTGAAGACAAGTGATTAAGAAGTAAGAGGAGAAAAAAACTTGAAAACTGTGATGCCATAAGAGTTTAAAGAAGACATTGTAAGGAGGGAATGATCAACATTGACAAATGCAAAGGCAGTCTAATAAGGTAAATACAGAGAAATATCCATTAGGTATACAACAAAGAATTTCTAAGTGATCTTTGTGATGTGGGAAACACAGGCAGAAGAAAATGTAGATAAAATTATATGTCCCTATAACCTGCAGTTCATTGACGAAGTCCTGAGGCAGGCAGAGTATAATGTTCCTCCAGCAAGCTCCCAACTGTCTTAATGTTAATACCTTGCTAGAGGGAAAAACAACTTTAGTTTAACAATAGGTAAGGCCTCCAGGATCCAGTGCATCTTCTTTAGCATATGAAAATCCTTTTGTAACTTCCCTGTTTGTTACTTCCCCAACCCCAATGCATTTAGTCAGTTGCTCCTCATAATCCCCCAGAAGCAGGAAACAGCAGGCAGCAGCAGCTCTTTGTGTTCACAGGTCCTGTCCCCATGTTTTAATAAAACCACCATTTTGCACCAAAGATGTCTCCACTATTTTTTCTGGACCCCACCAACCTCACCAAAACAATAAAAAAAAAAAAAAAAAAAAAAACCTACATCATTTGCATAAGAAATTTCACAGAAGTAGTCCACAGGGGCTAGTGGAGGTTAAAACAGTAAGAATAGATAACTCATTCATAAAGTTTGATCGTAAAAATTAGAGACATATGTAGTGAGTGCAGTACCTGCCTCCCTCCCTCTTGCTTGCTTGCTCGAAGAGGCTTTAGAATATATAAATGGTGGGAAGGAGCCAGTATAGACAAGGTAAAAGAGCAAGGAGAGAGGATAAAAAATAAAGATAAGTTGCTAAGAATGAGGTAGTAAGTAGGAGGCGGAGTATAGTTGAAAAGATTATTATTGCCAAGGATGCAGGTTACTACTTTGATGCTGAAATGTGGGGAGTAGAAAAATACACTGATAATGTAAGGGCCTATTTAGCCAGAGCGACCCCACCACGGGTGAACAGCCATTTTGTTGTTTATGCAATAAAACTTAAACTGACCTTGCCCCTCCCCCCCTCCCCCCGCCCCGGGGGAACTTACTTAACAGCAAGTCCGGGAAACCAGTCTCAGATAACAGAGCCCAAATACAAGGGCGGGTCAGGTCAGGTGGAGGTAATGGAGCCCGAATGCAGGGATGAGTCCGGCCAGGTGGAGACATCCAATCAGTGGGGCACACATACTGTCTCCCTAGCTACCAAGGAGTGTGGGTGCCGCCTTTTGGGTGCCAGTTCTGACCAAGGTGATAGGCTAGTTCAAATAGCTACTATGGGGTGAATTGTAATTCAATTGGCCACCCATATGTGATCTAGCATGACTGTGCAGCTTTCTGTGTGTGTTACAATCTCATTGGCCACCTGTGTGTGGTCAGGCCCAACCACATGGCCTTTGCTCTATAAAAGTTAGTTTGTAAGACAGGGAGGGGTCGCCCTCTCTGGAAGAGGTGGCCCCGAATGGTCGGTTTGATTCTCAATGCTTGGCACGAAATAAAGCTTTGCTTGACCTTCACTTTGTATCAGTCTCGCTCCTTTAATCACGGACCCATTATTGGGAGACCTTTCAATAATAATCTAGAATTTATGGTAATACCTCAATGGAGTATCATTCTTTTTAAAATTATGTTCAATTAGCAGACATATAATACATCGTTAGTTTTTGATGTAGTGTTCAACAATGTAACTCCCCGTGCCCATCACCGAATGTGCCAGGGTGATGGGTATTAAGGAGGGCACATGTGGTGATGGAATATCTTTCTTACATTTTCTCAGTGAGGAAGAATTCGTATTCATCTGATCAAAGGGAGGGCGATTGGTGGTAACTCAGAATTTCTATGAGAATGAAGAGTAACTGCTGTGGAGAATGGGAGAGGGAACAGATAAAGGAAAGAGGGAGTTTGGTCAGATTGATGGCTCAGTTAAGTTGAAGACTGTACATCTGCATGGGAAGCAGCTGGTATGGTAGTGTGATTTTTATCTCATGTTCAGCAGTCAAAAGATAGTACAGAGAATCTTAAGTTAGACCCAGGTCTGGAGACAGCAAATGATTAGGAAGGAGTTGCATTGAACTACCCTAGAAAGAAACAAACATTCACATTGTAATCCAAACCACACAGCCTGTGAGCAAACTGTGAGTATGGTAGCCCTGGCAAGACTGGCTTCTTGCTCGGTGGATGCAGTGAAAGGATAACGAAGAAAGGGGGCTGATAATATTGTAAAGATGTAGAATGATAGACCATGGAAACTAAGCTGGAGTGAAGGAATTAACGGCAAGAAGGAGAAAGTAAAGGGCTAAAATTACTGAGTATTTAAATTAAATTAACCCTGTAAACCTAAGAATGGGGTAATGAATATAACTATGGTAGGTCTTACACCTCCAAAGAGGGCAATTCTGATATTCCCCTAAAGGCCCTAACACCATCTCTGGATCTTAATCATTTTCTAGAACCACTGGATGGAATGTATGACCCAGCATCCTTAACGCAGTTGAGTTCTCAAATAAGAAATTTGCTGGACACCAAGTAAGCTTGCAGCACCCGATGGGAATGACGTTAAGTGAGGCCTCTGAAGAGGGGCAATAAGTAAACAAATGACCTTAAAATGCTTCTTACCCTCATAGTTTTGGAATAGAGTATGTGCTCTATTTGTTCTTTTGTTCTCTTATTTCCAAATGTGTAATTCCTATTGTTTCAGAAGTACAGTAATTTGGCAAATGCTTGATTTTTCAAACATAACTCCCAGATAAAATTTGAAGTCCAAAAGGTAAATGTTGAACTTAATAGAAATAAATAAATAAAACAAAATATCTGAGTTGATTTGTCAGGAAGACAAATATAAAGCTATTAATCAAAATTTATGATTAAATCATAATTTTCAGCCAAACTGAGGGCAATTGTATTCTTGCTGTATTGTGATTGATGAGTTAATTTATTTTCAGAATTCAGATTCTCAGTATGATGGGAAAGAGCTATAATAGATCTCGCACATATATAATTTAACATATTATTTTTTTAAATTTATAGTCTAAAATGTTTTGAATCTGTGCCTAAATCATTTGGAGATTTTATTTCCTCCGTATTTCTGTTGTATGCAAATAGACTATCCAGCTGGGATTTCACAGTCTATTCCTTTAGGTTCACTGTTTTGGAGAGCCTAAGATTAGATTCTGGCCCTCGTTTCTTTACCTAAACCATACAAATTATATCTGCAGATCTTTTTCCCTATTAATCCTAATTTGGAGCCTAACAAAATAATAATTAACAGTTAATAGTTTGGCATAAATCATTTATCTGAAGTCACAGAGACCCAGAAAGACAAATTGAAACTTCTCTAAAAAAAGAAATTAATTAACCGTGTGTATGTTTGTGTGTAGACAAAGATAAAATTTATTTTCCCACTCTAAGTCTCTCTCACTTATGACAATTCCATGAAAAAAAAAAAAAAAAACCATCAGATGCTCTCTTTTAGAAGGTGAAATATTATCAGTGGATTTTCTAGTGAAGGGTCAGCAAGAAACCCTAAGTAAACTGTTCTCATAAAGTATTTGACCTCAATCCTATTTGACAATATTCTTCAGCACGTGTTAGAATAAATTGAGTGTGTGAACAATAAAATTTTCTGAAATAATAATTATCCTCATCTGTACCAAATGAATCAAAATATTTGGTTGAGTGGGGGTTGGAAATAATCAGTTAACAACTTCAGAAGGTGAGTTTCGTATACACTGTTCACTGATTTGTGCATGTGTTTGTGAGTATAAGCTTAAAAAAGATGAGAAAACAGAAAACTATAATCACAAGTTTTTAATTTTTGCAGTTGCTTACCTGTATGACTTTCCATGAAATTTTTATTGTTCATAATTTCTGAAGCTGAACAGTTTTCTTAAATTGGGGTTTCACAGAAGCATAGGAGTAAAGAAGTCATTGACTAAAATAGAAAAATACTTGTTCACCATATATGACAAACACCTTTCTTCCCTCTCTATGACCCCAGAGCATTTGCTTCTCTGATTTAAACTGTTACCTACATAGAAATATATCTGATTGCTTTATATATTCCTATGCATGCATGAGCGTGTACGCACACACACCCCCACACACACCACATCCCTTCCATTAACTTTAGTGTCCTCTGAATTTAAATTTTAGTTCTGAGGATATACAGCACTAATTCCCCTGATTTGAAAGCATAAACTAGTAGAAGGCAATTGCACTGGAAATTCTGGCTGGAAATTCTGACTTTTAAAAATCTTCTTAGGCATCTTTGACTTCTGTATACTTTTGTTCATATGTTTGTATGGCATTGTGCTATCTCCTATAATATGCCAGGTTTACAGAAATACTAACTGTTCAGAAAATATGGATCCAGATGGATTACCTGGATAATGGCATGAGTATTATCACCTTGGAAAATGCCACCTCTCTGTGATAGACTCACATTGGTAGCCTATGTTTTTGTAATTAGAGCTGTGGTGTGTCAATGATCACATATATAACGTTTTTTTAATCTGGTGGGGGAAACACACTTCATGAGATCTTCAACAGTCCTTTTCCTGGAATACTAAAAAGTATGTGGCAAAACTGTGCCATAATAATTTATAGTAAGAAAACATTATGACTTTGAGGGAAAGCTTAAACCTTATTTTCAACAAATCAGACAATAAAAGTAGAATGCTAGCAATAGCAGCACACGGTGACCATAGTGATATTGCATCCTTAAGTGGCTTTTCATTTGGATGAGGAACAAGACAGGAATGACTACAGATGGACTTTATGTTTATACAATTTATATGAGTCTGAAAGATTAGCAGAAGCAGAAAGTGAGGTTAATTCTGTTTCATTATGAAGCTGGAATACAGTGGCACCACTGACTTGCAAGCAATACTACTATTGAATCCCATGTCTTCCTCACAGGCCCTGTATCGAATCATTGAAAAAGTATTGGGTGGTTTGTTTTCCAATCTCTCCTAAATTGAATGGCAGTTCGTGATTATGTGGAAAGAGAAATGCCTTTCTTTCTTTTTTTAAAAAAGATTTTATGTACATATGTATGCATGTATGAATGTATTTATTTATTTGACAGAGAGAGAGAGAGACAGGGAGAAAGGGAACACAAGTACGGGCAGTGGAAGAGGGAGAAGCAGGCCTTCTGCTCATCAGGGAGCCCTAGGCAGCTCAGTGTGGGGCTCAATCCCAGGACCCTGGGATCATGACCTGAGGTGAAGGCAGGCTCAGTGTCTGAGCCACCCAGGCGCCCCAATGCCTTTATTTCTTATCTTCTAAGGAGTTAGTTTGGTTAGTCTCTACTTTGGTAAATAAATATATCAAATTGTTTTGAGCTTTTCACATCAAATACTATGCATATCCAAATCAGTCCTAAAGCTGAATATAAAAATAGACTTTAGTCAAGCTACTCATTACTGAAGAACAAATGGTTAGTAACTGGTCTTACACTGGCTTATTGACTTATTTGATCTTTCTACACCCATCCTAAATGAACTTTTTAATGCAGATGATGAAATTAGCCCTTACATGTCTAATACCTTCTAAGATTATCTTCTTGAAGCAAAATGTCGGTGTACATATTTGTATGAATTAAATAAGCTGCTTATATTTTTAATCACTATGACTTCTCAATAACTGTAAAATCTTTATTGAAAAATCTTAGGGGTGCCTAACTGGCTCAGTCAGTAGAACATGTGACTCTTGACCTTGAGGTTCTGAGTTCAAGTTCCACATTAGGTGTAGAGATCACCTAAAAATAAAATCTTAAAAATATGTATATTTAAAAAAATAAAAAATATTAAAAAAAAAATCTTAGAGTTTTCACATCTGAACACTATTCTCCATTTTAGCCAATTTGAAATCTGTTCCTTTCGTTTCTTTGAAAAACCTTCAAGAGGTTCCTCATCTCCATGCTAAAGAAAAACTGTTACCTCATTGAATAATATAATATATAAATATAGTGATATAATGGTGTGTATGCTGTCACTTATAATAAAATTTTTATGAGATAATTTATATGTTTACTCTCCTGTGCCAAGGACTATTATGACAAAGAAACAAGTTAATGATACAGTGATTATGAAATAATATGTATTAAATATTTTATATTCACATTATTATTTATGCTAATAACTTATTTGACACAGTCAAGAAAAAAAATTGCTGTGGAAGTGTAGAGAAAGGTTTCATAAAGTGAAATTTAAAGAATAAGTAGAGATTTATGAAGTATAAAAAGAGAATGTCATTTTGATTACTCAAAATATTTGTCTTAAGAAACTACAAAATGGTTAAATTTGAGGCTTGACTATAAAAGATGTTTATTTTAAATTGATATGTGTACTTATTACATACATTTCATGAACTGGTTCGTCAGATAATAACTGGGAGAACAATAAAGTTAAAATGATAAAACTGGGGGCGCCTGGGTGGCTCAGTGGGTTAAGCCTCTGCCTTCAGCTCAGGTCATGATCTCAGGGTTCTGGGATCGAGCCCCGCATCAGGCTCTCTGCTTAGTGGGGAGCCTGCTTCCCCCTCTCTCTCTGCCTGCCTCTCTGCCTACCTGTGATCTCTCTCTCTGTGTCAAATAAATAAATAAAACCTTTAAAAAATGATAAAACTGCTTGAAATGATGATTTTTTAAAAAATTTTTATATTATGTTATGTTAGTCACCATACAGTACATCATTAGTTTTTTTTTTAATTTATTTTTTATTTTCAGCATAACAGTATTCATTACTTTTGCACCACACCCAGTGCTCCATGCAATCCGTACCCTCTATAATATCCACAACCTGGTACCACGACCTCCCAACTCCCACCCCTTCAAAACCCTCAGATTGTTTTTCAGAGTCCATAGTGTCTCATGGTTCACCTCCCCTTCCAATTTACCCCAACTCCCTTCTCCTCTCTATCTCCCCATGTCCTCCATGCTATTTGTTATGCTCCACAAATAAGTGAAACCATAAGATAATTGACTCTCTCTGCTTGACTTATTTCACTCAGCATAATCTCTTCCAGTCCCATCCATGTTGCTACAGAAGTTGGGTATTTGTCCTTTCTGATGGATTTTTTTTTTTTTTCTTCATGTAACAGAGAGAGATCACAAGTAGGCAGAGAGGCAGGCAGAGAGAGAGGGAGAACCTGACTCCCTGCTGTGCAGAGACCCTGATGTGGGGCTCGATCCCAGGACCCTGAGATCATGACCTGAGCCAAAGGAAGAGGCATAACCCACTGAGCCACCCAGATGCCCCATCATTAGTTTTTGATGTAGTGTTCCATGATTCATTGCGTATAACACCCATGCATTCCAGAAAAGTCAGTTACATAAAAGTCACTTAAAAGAAAAAAAAATCAGGGGTGCCTGGGTGGCTCAGGGGGTTAAGTCTCTGCCTTCAGCTCAGGTCATGATCTCAGGGTCCTGGGCTCGAGCCCCCCCATTGGGCTCTCTGCTCAGCAGGGAGCCTCCTTCCCTCTCTCTCTCTCTCTCTGTCTACTTGTGGTCTCTGTCTGTCAAATAAATAAATAAAATCTTAAAAAAAATACACATGGTCAAACAATTTCTATTAATAAAGAAAGAAAAAAATCAGTGACTTAAAAGACTACAACTTAATTGCTGCTACAAGATAAAAAACGGAGTCATAGCCAAGTATCTCTGAACCTTTTAATTTTGCTGTAAAATTGTGTCTAGGGCAAAAATGTTTGCAAACTAATCACACATAAAAAGAGGGATGCCTGGGTGGTTCAGTCGGTTAAACATCTGCCTTCGGCTCAAGTCATGATCCCAGGGTTCTGGAATTGAGTCCTGCATTAGGCTCCTTGCTCAGTAGGGAGCCTGCTTCTCCCTCTGCCTGCTGCTCCCCCTGCTGATGTATTCTCTCTTTCTCTCTCTCTCTCTCTCTCTGACAAATAAATAAAATCTTAAAAAAAAAAAAAAAACCCATAAGATTAGTGACTCTCAGCTATGGCTGCACATTAAAAAAATAGTAATCTGGTGGGCTTTTCAAAAATTAAGGTACTGAGGCCACATCAACAAATAAATTCTAACACATAGTCAAGTTGAGAAACGCTGGTCTAGATGATCCTAGAGTGCTTCTATTTTCAATGGTCTAGTACTCTGTGCTATGTCAAATTAATTTTTTAAATATTAGTAAAAGCTGTTTATTGAATAGATTTTTTTATTAGAATAGGTTCTTCAGATATGACCAAATCATTCACTTAGCTGAACTGACAAAGGTAGTAATTGGTAGTGTTCTTAGAATGGTATCATTTTCAGTTTCTTATTTTTCTAATTTAAAATAAATTATATAATATAATATAATATAACAGCTGCTTCAGACCTATATTTGTATGAAAGTAAAATTCAATTATATATTCAGAGACAAAAGTAGAAATTGAGTAGGCAATTTAAGTTTTCTCTTGTGTGTTAGTGTATGTTGTTCAGCTCATTGATAGCATCAAAAAGTTTATAATTTGGGGGAAGCCTGGGTGGCTCAGTCAGTGAAGTTTCTGCTTTTGGCTCAGCTCATCATCCTTGGGTCCTGGGATCCAGCCCTGTGCTGGGCTTCCAGCTCAGCAGGGAGCCTGCTTCTCCCTCTCCCTCTTCTCTCCCCCAACCTCCTCGACCTCCACTGCTGTCTCTACCACTCCTTCTCTCTCAGATAAATAAATACAATCTTTTTGTTTTTTAATTTTTTATTTTTTATAAACATATATTTTTATCCCCAGGGGTACAGGTCTGTGAATCACCAGGTTTACACACTTCACAGCACTCACCAAAGCACATACCCTCCCCAATGTCCATAATCCCACCCCCTTCTCCCAAACCCCCTCCCCCCAGCAACCCTCAGTTTGTTTAAATACAATCTTTTAAAAAAATTATCATTTTCGGGGCACCTGGATGGCTCAGTGTGTTAAGCCTCTGCCTTCGGCTCAGGTGATGATCCCAGGGTCCTGGGATTGAGCCCCGAATTGGTCTCTCTGCTCAGCGGGGAGCCTGCTTCCTTCTCTCTCTCTCTGCCTGCCTCTCTGCCTGCTTGTGATCTCTCTCTGTCAGGTGAATAAATAAAATCTTTAAAAAAAATAAATAAAAATAAAAAATTTATCATTTTCCATAAGATTTTTCCCCCCTAGGGGGGAAAATTGTGTCCTGGAAATTATTTGGAACAAAAACAGTCTCTTTTTCCGTGTAAACAGCATGACTGCTTCTATATGGCAAAATAAAAAGAGTTGTCAGCAGCATGATGCAACATAACCTATGTTATCACTTAACTAACTACTCAGAGGTGAGGGTAGTGAGACACCTAAATAAACATTTTTTTTAGGATTGGAATATAGCTAGATGTTCCCAGATGTATTGCACATAAATTTTGATATAGTTCTTCTAAAATGACAATTTCAGGAATACACATTTTCCCTTGTATATGTTAATTCTCTTGACTCCCTTCTCATAGTATTTACTGGAATGAAAGGTAATGCTTGGCAGTGGCTGGGCCCATATTCTCTCAGAGATATATATAACAGACACTAGACTCATTGCCAAGTATTTGGAAACTTTTCAGTCAAGCTGATCTACTTGACAATATTCCTAATATTCGTTCAGCTTTTTAAACAATGTTATTGATTGCTTTCTCTGAGCAAGATGTATTTGATGTTTAAATCATGCCCAAATTTTTACACATCTAGATTGTAATAATCAGAAAAAGCCAGGTTAAATTCTTACTCCTATTTACTTGCTGCTAGTCCTTGACTAATTTGCTTAAATTATTTGACTCTGTTTCCTCATCCGTAGAACTAGAGATTAAAAATAACCACATCACTAGGTTTCTGAAAGGATTTAGACAGAAAATGGATGTGCCCATGCATAGCAGACCTTCTAACACTAAGCAGACATTCAATGAATGTCAAGTTTACTTTTCTCTTACAAAATTATCCACAATTTTAGGCTAGACAAATTTTATTCAACCATCTTGGTAAATTGTTTAACGAAGTTTTAAAAAAGTTAACAGTATTATCTATTTACTAGTAATTTTATTTTATTTTATTGTTTAAATTTTATATAAGTAAGTGTTATTATGGTCCATATCAAAAAGGGCAAAGAAGAATAATTTCTTTACTAAAATATATAAACTCTTAAAATTCAATGAGAAGAAAACAACACACAAGGAAAAAATAGAAATGAATGAGTAATTCAAAGAAGAAAAACCATTTAGGGATAAAAATCATATAAAAACTGCTCAGCCTAACCAAAAATTAAAGATAAATTATAGTAACAATGAGATATTATAGAGTTACATCTTTGCCTATAGCATAGGCAAAGTTGGATAAAACTCATTGTTGGTAAAGATGCTAGGAAAAAACACAACCTATCTATTTTGGAAGACATGTAAATGGGTCCAGTTTCTTTGGAGGGCATTTTGGCCACATCATATTGTAAAATACCTGCACTCTTTGACTCAGAAAATTCATTTTTAGACATGCATTCTATAGAAACACTTGTAATACACAGACATACATCTATGCAGGAGTATTCCTGCAGAACTGTTTGCAAGAACAAACATTAAAAGTAACTACACATCTAGCAATAGAAGATTAGTTAAATAAATTTAAAAGGTACATAAAAGCTAGGGATAAATCCAAATCATATTCTATTAATTTATTATCATATTCTATTAATATGATAAATCATATTCTATTAAAATAAGAATATGGTAAATCATATTCCATTAATTTATTCTATTAATTTAAAAAATATTAAACTTATCTTTTGGGAGTATACATTTTGGCCTTCTAAGAGGTATAATCTGAAATGATTCTATATTATATAAATATTTCTATAATTTATTATAGAAATATCAAAGATATTAAAATATAAAGAAATTAGAATTAGTCATAAGAAAATATTTTTATAGTGAGTAAAATCATTATATTTAGTGAAAAAGTACTCTGATATGATCTTAATATTCTAATTTTCCTCTAACATGGTAAAAGAATGTAGCACCCAATGCCTTTTTTATTTTTTTTAAATTTTTTTTTTCTAAAGATTTTATTTATTTGACAGACAGAGATCACAAGCAGGCAGAGAGGCAGGCAGAGAGAGAGGAAAGCAGGCTCCCTGCTGATATGGGGCTCCATCCCAGGACACTGGGATCATGACCTGAGCTGAAGACAGAGGCTTTAACCCACTGAGCCACCCAGGCACCCCCCAATGCCTTTTATTTTTTAAAAGTACATTTCAGGGGCGCCTGGGTGGCTCAGTGGGTTAAAGCCTCTGCCTTTGGCTCAGGTCATGATCCCAGGGTCCTGGGACTGAGCCCCGCATCAGGCTTTCTGCTCAGCAGGGAGCCTGCTTCCTCCTCTCTCTCTGCCTGCCTCTCTGCCTACTTGTGATCTCTGTCAAATAAATAAATAAAATCTTTAAAAAAAAGTGCATTTCAAAAAGTCTGATAAGCTAGTTAACATTATTTTGGTACTCTTAGAAGAAAAGCATCAAGTAATTCCATCAGATTACCATCTCTAGTTTTGAAATTTAGAGGCGTATTCAGCAAAATGCTTATATAGTTGACCTTTGAACAACATGGGTTTAAACTGTGTGGGTCCACTTATATGTGGATTTTTTACAGTACAATGTTGTGAATGTATTTTCCTTGTAGATTTTCTAAATAACATATTCTTTTCTGTAGCTTACTTTATTACAAGAGTGTAACACAAGATACATATACAAAATATGTGTTAAAGAGCTGTTTCTGTTATCACTAATTCTTTCAGGCAACAGTAGGCTATTAGTAGTTAAGTTCTGGGAGAGTCCAAAGTTATATGGGTTTTTGTCTGCGTGGGGGCTTGATGCCACTAACCTTTGTGTTGTTCATGGGTCAGCTCTACTTTTATAATCTGCTTTGTTTATTTAAAACCAAGTGGTATCATCGCCAAAATTTAAATGAAATAAGATTACATTAGGCACATTAGAACACTGGAATTTCAGTTCATCCTTTATCAAACAGCTGGAAAGGTTAACACAAATGAAATACAATTAAATATTTAGTTCCTTGTGTTTTACTTCACAGTATGTGCTCATCTTTGTCATATATGGGTAGTAGAGTAACAGGGTTAGTTTTGTCTTCTGAAACACAATACTGATCTTGAAAAAATGACCTACAATTCATTATGGAAATGTCAAAAACTAAAAATATGATCATACAAAATTAATTGTTTCTCAAGGCCACAGTTCTAAATAGAAAAGAATTCTAGGATAACTTTCAATGTGGTTTCCCATTAATATTTTCCCAGTTCACTTCGTTTTGGGTGATATGGAGGAAAATAAACTTTAAGTCTAGCTTTTAGCCCAACTGTGCTTCCGTTTTAAGTAGTTGCTTAAAGACTGGGATTTTAGGGAGAGAGATCTCTAAAAAGGATTTTTTGAGAAGATTCACCATTTGGGTCAAAACCTCTTCTCTTTCCCAATACAAGGGATTCGATTCTAATAAAGTTTTGGAAGAGACGATATTTATCTTTTATGTTCTCAGTTGTGTTTTGCTCTTTCTGTCCATCCCTATCCCACATTCAGTGCCTTGCCTCCTCTGCTGTAATGTCCAGCCTTGTCATTCTTTCCTACCTTTTGCATAGAGAAGAAATATTTTTCTTAAAAAAAAAAAGAAAATAGCTGGGCGCCTGGGTGGCTCAGTGGGTTAAAGCCTCTGCCTTCGGCTCAGGTCATGATCCCAGGGTCCTGGGATCGAACCCTACATCGGGCTCTCTGCTCAGCGGGGAGCCTGCTTCCTCCTCTCTCACTCTCTGCCTGCCTCTCTGCCTACTTGTGAACTTTCAGATAAATAAATAAAATCTTAAAAAAGAAAATAGCCAGAGCATTTGGTATAGTTTGCTTTCTAGGATAAAAGAGGGGTACAGAGGAGAAGGGTAAGTATAACTCAGAAGTTATAATTACTGAAGGGATAATTTCATATACTGTGGGTGGAGTGTTTTTTGTGCTCTCTAAATCAAGGAGAGAAATAATTAAATGCCCTTATGCATAAATTAGGACCTTAGGTTATTACAAATTTAATTGGTGTTTTATTTTTCAAATTTATTTTGGTGTTCTTGGCTCTTTGAATTTCTGTACAGAATTTGGTTTATCAATTTCTACAAAAATTTCTCCCAGAATTAGGATTTAGGATTGTGCAGAATGTATAGATAATATGGGAAATATTTTGTCTTACCAATATTGAGACTTTTTGATTCATAAGCAAGGCATTTAATTCAACTCCTCTAATTTCTGTTGTTATTAATTTGTCATTTTCAGCATAGAGGGCTTATATATAATTGTTTCAGTTGATCCCTAATTACTTTGTTTTTTTGTGACTTTAAATAACATTAACCTTTCACACTTAATTTGACATTTGTGAGTTGTTTGTTTGTTTTTTTTTTTTTTTTTTTTAGATTTTATTTTTTATTTGAGAGAGAGACACACAGTGAGAGACAGAACACAAGCAGGGGGAGTAGGAGAGGGAGAAGCAGGTTTTCTGCTGAGCAGGGAGCCCGATGTGATGCGGGGCTCGGGGCTCGATCCCAGAACCCTGGTATCATGACCAGAACAGAAGGCAGATGCTTAACCGACTTAAACCACCCAGGTGCCCCTTAATTTGACATTTGTTTACTGACCTGCATCCTTTTTCCTTGCTAAATTCACCTATTAGTTTTTACTGTGGCTGTAGATACAGATGATCTATAGGACAATAGAGACAATTTTGTTTCTTCCTTTTTAGAGATTTTTAATTTCTTTCTTCTCTCTTTCTCTCTCTCTCTCTCTCTCTCTCTCTCTCTCTGTGTGTGTGTGTGTGTGTTTTGTTTTGCTTTGCTTTAGTATAATGGCCTGGACCTCCAGGATAATGCCTTGTTCCTAATCTTCAGAGGAAAATGCTCACAATTATCCCATTGAGTATGATACTTGTTTTTCTGTAGATATTCTTTATCAAAATGAGGGTAATTTGCTGAAAACTTTTTCCCAGAAATTTTTCTTGGGTGGCAGTCCTCTGTACCTTCTCAAGATTAATCTTCCAGTTTTGGTTACTCAGATATTAAACTACCCTCTTGCTTAGGTATTTTTCTCTTTTGTTTCTCTGATTTCTTTTTTGTTGTAATATACTCTTGTTTTTATTGGCTTCCTTCTACTTACTTTGGGTTCATTTTGGTCTTTTTAAAAATCTAGTTAATTAAAATAGAACGTTAGATCAGGGATCAGCAAACTTGTTTGTAAAGAGATACAGAAAATACTTTAGGCTTTTCAGTCAGTGGGATCTCTATCACAACTACTCAACTCTGCCATTGTAGCACAAAAGTAGCCATAGACAGCGTATGGACATGACTATGTCCCAATAAAAGTTTATTTACAAAAATAGGTGGTAGTCAGATAAGGCATGAAGGTTATAATTTGCTGACCCCTGCTTTAGGTCATGGCTTTGAGAATCATTCTTTTTTTTCTAGTGTTAAGTATTGAAACCTACATATTCCTTTATAAACACTTCTTTAGTTATATCCCACAAACTTCAGTATTTAATGTTTCAACAATTATTCAGTACAAACTATTTTAGTTCTATTTTCTCCTATGATTTCTTCTTTGATTTGTAGATAACTTAGAAGTATATCATTTAATTTTCTAATGTGCAAGGTTTTCTCAGATATTCTATTGTTATTGATGTCTAAGATAATTCTTTTGTGGTCATAGAACAAATGCAAGTGCTTTCAAACGTATTAAACTTCTGAAGACTTGTTTTATGACCCAGAATACGTTCTATTTTGTTTAATGTAACATAAGCCCTTGCCCTTGAAAATAATGTATATTCTGCAATTGTTGGGCACAGTTATCTATAAATATCAATTTTGTCAAGGTGGTTATGATATAATTCATATCATCTACTTGTTTCTGAGTTTTTGTCGGATTGTTATACCTATTGCTGTGAAAGAATGCTAACATCTCCAACTATGATTTCATAATACTTATTTATCACTTTGTCAAATGTAGCTTAATATAATTTTATTTTTTTATTAGCATACACATATTTATGATTGATCTTTTCAATGAATTGATTTTTTATGATTATAAAATGTCCTTTATGGCAGTGCCTGGGTAGCTCAGTTGGCTAAGAGTCTGACTCTTGGTTTCCGCTCAGGTCGTGATTTCAGGGCTTGTAAAATCAAGACCAAAGTTGTCCTTTACACCTATCAATACTCTTTTTTTCTTGAAATCTGTTATATCTGATTTTAATGTAGTCTCTTCTGATTTCTTATGCTTACTGTTTATATTGAATATGTTTTAAAATTTCCATGCAATAAAGTTTTTACAAAATAAAATGACGGTCCCTTCTGGCAGATTAAGAGAGCCAAAAAGTCAGTGATTCAGTGGTGTTGCCTATATCCTGAGGAGGTACTAGGGTTTTTTGGAAAGCGTTTGCTTAATAGCCTATAGGTTGTTACCCAGCTGAGTTTTCAGCCCTGTGAGCAATTCTACTCTGTGGTTAATTAAGGAGAGGAAGAATCAGAAAACAAGAGAAGGGAAGAAAGGGAGAGAGAAAGAAGGAGTGGGACAGAGGGAAGAGAAAAAGCAGACTGAATCTGTAAGTGCCAGTCCTGCACTGGGCGGGAAACTCAGCAAAGCAGGTTGCCTGGGAAAAAGTCTGTATAATTCTATTAACCAAAAAGTCTGAATAATTCTATCAGACTTCCTTGGTAATTCACCCTCCATCAACACTAATGTGTTTTGGTATATGCTTTTCCATCTATTTACTTTCAACTACCTGTAACATTGTACTGAAAGTACATCTCTTGTGAACAGAATATTACCTTGGGATTCTTTAATCCTACTGACAATCTCTGCATTTCCTTTGTTTTTCTTTTCTGTCTTTTGTGTTAAATTGTTAGCAAGTAGACCAATCAGGTAGTTATTGCAGAAATCTAGGTGATTGTTGAAAGTGGCTAAAATTAGGTGGAATTGGAGAAAGGAATCAGATTCTCTCTATATTTTTGTGGTAAAATTGATAACTCTTACATATGGATTATATATGCTCTGGAGATTCTACCTGAAAAGTGCAGAGTTCCTGTCTGGTATGTAATAGGCACTCAAGAGCTCTTATCAGTTCCTCTTTTATATATCCCTAATATACATCCTTAGATCCAGTTAGACTAGTCTTCTCATGTTCCCTCAAGCACACTATGTACACTTATGCCTTTATGTGCCTTATGTTCAATTCCTGTTTTTTCCCTTAAGTTGTCTATTCTACAAAATCATTAATAAATAATAACTTCTTAATACTAATTTAAAAATAATAATATAAACTCCATAACAGTCTAAGAGGAGCTTTCCTAACAAAGAATCCCAATATGTTTGAAAGTTAGAAGCTAAGATGGAAACAAAGTCTATTAAATCTAAAATTATAGGTTGACTAGAGGTGGGAAGTGGTGAGTAGAGCACAAAGCTCTATTTCTAAGTAAGAGAAATAAATCCCACGTTTGAAACCCTAGATAATCTTAGACTCTGATTGCAAACCTATCAACCCCTGGGGAAATCTATTGCCCCCCATTCCTCAAACACAGGCTATAAAGCAACAACAGACTGTACGACCACCCCCCATGTCCCCACAAAATGTGGATTCTTCTCAATGACCATTGTAGATGTTCCTATGGAGGGCAATGGACAAAGGAGATTCTCCTATAGACTTGAAAGAGGGCATGAGGAACAATGTCCCTCTGAATTACAAGTGTAACATTGTCTGATGAATTCAATTTGTGAAGATAGTGAGCTCTTAGTATTTCTATCCAATGGCTTGAGATATACACTATGATATACACTATTTATTCTTTTCTCTGAATGGGAATATTTATTAGTTATCCCCATCTTTCCCACCATTGTATATTGCATGAATTGGGAATGGATAAATTATCATTTTTAGGATATGTCACCACACTATGAGGTAGCTCTCTCTGGACTTGATGGCAAGGACAGTATATAACCCTGAGGTACTGGACTGGGTCTAGCTTTAACAACTGGATGAAATATTGCACAATTTTCTTTGGATGGGGGTTGTGAGTGCGCTTACTGCACATTTTAAGCTAAGTTTATAAAAAGGGTGTAGGTATTCATGTTGGATAGACAAGAAGACAGTTCTTAGTGGATAACGTGGTTGCCTTCGTAGCTTTCATTTTCTATACCTAATGGTTTAACACACAAGTAGTTTCTGAGACTGGCCTAACCCCATGGGGTAACTCCACTTCTCTTGTCAAAGGCAGTCCAGTTGTAATGAATTTAAAACTTCTGTTACATATGTTTTGGAAAGAAAGCTCTTTCTGCCCTAAACATAAGTACAAAAAAATATATAGTCCAATTTGCTACTGGTAGTTTTCATGTGATTCCATGCATTTGAAGATAGTAAGTTTTGCATCCTTCCTACTTCTTCTCTCAGTTAAGATGACGATCTTCTTTAAAATCCCATTACTTCTTTCTGGGACAATCAAGATTGTTTATGTTTAAGTGTGCAATACTCTATGTGTAATCTAATTAAGGTGTTATGAAACAGGACTGTCTACAGAGAAAGGTATTGGGCTAGGATCTCAAATCTCGTAGCTCCTAGAGCATCATGCCACATCTTTCTGGGAGCATCTGCAGCACAGTGTGGATAATTCAGGCAAATATACTTTACCTCTACCCACGGCTTTGTCTTCAGAGTTCTATCTGGTATAATCCTGATCAACTGCCTTGGACTGCACGCAAGCTCAAAGGTTCCTTTTGCCCTCTAGCTGAGGACATAGATGAGAGGCGGTCTAAAACAACTCCTTGATCCTTTTCCCCATAGCCCATTCTCTTGTCTTGACACTGTCATAGAATACTGACAGCAAGCGGATGCTTGGAAAAGCATGTGCGCTCATGCTTAAAAATACTGCAGCTTACTTAAATCATTTATTTTCTCTGGTGCTCCAGTTCTCCCGCTTTACCACCCAAAGACAGAAGAAGTGCTTCTCAGAAAGCAGATTCAAGTCTACCTTCCTCTACCAAGAACAACTACACTTAATGGGGAAATAGCATTAGGAATTTCAAAACAGTCAAGAAACAAGGCAGTTTCTTTTTCACTCCCTCACTTGCTAAAATCACAGGATCCCTTGGCCTCTTTCTCTCTCTCTCTCTCTCTCTCTCTCTCTTAGGTCTAGTTACACTTTCTCCGCTCTAGTTAAACACTGTCATTGTCATTTTAGTCCCCAGTTTACAAGCATTACAAACTCAATGCCTGATGCTTACTGATCTATTCTCTTTAGTTACACACTGCAAATTCCAAAACAGAGAATGTAATTGGGCCAGGCAAGACTTGGGATAACTCCTCCTGGCTGAGATGTCAGGTCTTGTCCAAACATCTTTCCCTGCTGGGGCCACCCCTTGCGGGTGAGGAAGAGTTACCAAAAGACAAACTGAATTGTTGTAGCTGTGTCAGTTGTCAGAACAGCTTCTTTTTGCAAAGCAAATGAAGCTGGTGAGAAAAATGGGAATCTGCACTTATTAGAATAGCCTACTAAAGAAGGATCACACCACATAAAATCATCCTGAATTTGATTTGCTTATCAAAATAGCCTTACAGGAGAATGCGTTCTCTTAAGAATAAAACGTAGCTCCAGAAAATTTGGATAGGAAACAAGGGGCAAGCAAATATCTAAATTATATACTGTTATCAAGAATGGTTTTGGTTAAGATGGGTTCTGATTTTACCTACTCTCATACTTTCACATCATTACTGTATCTGTGGCTTCTAAATCTATATTTCTAACAAAATTCTCTTATGAGATAATCTGCCTTTGCATCTATAAACACCAACAGTCTACAACTATAGGACAGAAGAGAACGTAAGTTATGTACTTGTCTCTTGCCAGCATCTAACTGTCTGGATCATAGCAATCATTTGCTGAATGGATGAATAATTGAAAGCCTGATTAGCTTGGAAGGCGATCTGAGGATGCAGTGAAAAGGTGGGAAAGAAACCAGTAAAACAAGGATAGTGGTGGGGGAGGTTTGAAGTGATGGGAAAACACCACTTTTGGTTATTTATTATTTGGCCAAAGGTTGATCTCGGGAGTAAGACGAAGAGAAGTGGTTTGAAAAGGTGCGAAACAAGATGAAACCAGAGTGGGAGACAAACCATGAGACTCTCGGTCTCAGGAAACAAACTGAGGGTTGCTGGAGTGGAGTGGTAGGAGGGATGAGGTGGTGGGGGAATGGGCATTGGGGAGGGTATGTGCTATGGCGATCACTGTGAATTGTGTAAATCTGATGAATTACAGACCTGTAACCCTGAAGCAAATAATATATTATATGTTAATTAAAAAAAAAAAAAAAGGTGTGCGGCTTTTCAGAAACCATCTTTAGCTAAATGGTTTAAACAACTAAGGTTCTGATGCCATGTCATTTCAGTTAGGCTTTATTGTCTTATTACTTCCATTCAGGCACTTTGCTCCAGGTTGGATATCTACTTTCCAGCAAAAGGTGGGGTTGTGTGTTTGATTGCTTATGCTCAAATGTATTCCAAAAAATAGTTAGAAATGTAGTTCATATTTTGTCACCTTTGATTTACTTTTCTTTTAAAATATTCATTTTTAAAAAAATCAGTATAGATCATTTAGCAACTCGTTACATAAAGGTGATATTCATTGTAAAATAAGTTTCAGTGAGGCCAATTTATCATCACCGCTTCCCCAAATTCTGGCTTTCCTTTTCTTAACATTTTAATTTATTCTTAAATACATATATACTACTTAAAGTACGTTTGACTGTAAAGAGTCTGAAATCATAGGTAAAACTAAAGTCTTTACTTTTTGACCACCACTTGAATTTTGTTTCTGCTGTGGTAATAACCACTTTCTACCACTTACACTATGATTACTAGCTCTCCGATGCTTATCCTGCCTGCTCTGGGGGAAGGTTCCTTCCAGCCAGTCCCCACTGTCTCTTGATAATCCAGTTTCCTCCCCCTGCAATCTGCCTTGAGCAATCTGTGTAGAACAGGCTCCTCACACCAGCCTGTACTATTCTTTCCCTTTTTTTTTTTTTTTAAGATTTACTTATTTTTTTTTTTTTTTTTTTTTTTGAGAGAGAGAGAGAAAGAGAGAGCATGGGGTGTAGTGACAGAGGGAGAGGGAAAAAGAATTCTTAAGGAGAACTTCCCTCCCATCCGCACTGTTGAGCACTGAACCCTGAGCTCTGTGCAGGGCTCGATCTCACAATCCCTCCCACAATCCTGAGATCACCAGAAGTGAAACCAAGAGTCCCATATTTATCCAATTGCTCCACTCAGGGGACCCTGTCCGTATACTCTTTGAGCTTGTCCTTGCCTTCCTCCTTTTCTCTGTCTAGTGTACTCTACTTTTTCTTTACTTGCTGTGATCAAATGTCACCTCACTTTTGATATCTTTCCTGTGTCTGCAAATGGTTTTTATACATTAAGACCTTGGAGAAATTAATCCAGTGAGATTTGGAGCTAGATTTTGTGGGTATGACTCTGGGTTTTGTCTCTTACAAGTTGTATGAGACCTCAGACTAAGTCCCTCAGTTGTAAAATGAGTGTAATATTAACACTTTCATAATGCTTCATAATGCTGTTAGTAGGATTAAATGAGTTACGAATGCATGCGAAGATCATTAGTACTTGATAAATGTTAGTTATGATTAATATTGTACCATCCTTAATTAAAACGCTTTCCACATTTTATTATAACTTTTTCCAGTCTGCCTACCTTCTCTAATCCTCAGGGGCTTTCAGTCATGTTATTGTTCACTTCGCTTTACTCCCATTTCATTCTGCCCCTACCCTAAACTCCAAAGCCTATGTACTAAGCATGATGCCTGCCATTTAGCGGGTACTCCATAAAGAAGAATGCACGGGATGGCAGCAAGTTCCTTACTAACAGAAATCTTCAATCTAGGCTATAAAACAGCATGCTTTCAGGGGGCTCTTTATTCTAGCTCTCAGCTTCCAGGCTCTCTTGCTTTCTCTTTTCCTTGAGGCTAACTAAAAAGAGAGGCTTTGTCTTTTCTACTCTCGAGATGCAGCGAATGATCTCCAGTCCACAACATAGCTCAGAAGGAGGTCTCTTTGGCTCCCTACTTCTCTTCAGTCCTTGTGTTGTCTCATTTTCTCATTCCCTACAATTCCAACTTATTGATCACTTTTTAGCATAGGAGGAGTTCTTAGAGAAGCAGTCTTCTAAGCAATTTTGACAGAGTGCTTCAGACTTCTGGCCCCGATTGATCCAAGATTAAAGGTCTATGCTTTCATTCTTTCTTTCCCTCGCTACAATTTTGAAAACAATTGGATCAAACAAAACAGCTTTTCTGTTGGATTTCCCCTCAGTTAACTTGAATCAAGCTGTGTAGCTTTTAACCCAAGGGAATGACATTTTAAAAAATTCTCTTATTGGTGCATTTCAGCTGAGTAAATTCTGTTCTCTAGGAATTTTTTTTAAAAAAAGTAAAAACGTATCAAGAATACAATTAAGATAAAAAGATGTATTGAATTAAATGCTATTTTAAAGTGATATAAACAAATAGATTCATAACCTACATTACTACTTGATTCATTAGAAAAATGAACACATTATTCTAGCTTTGGGTGAAGCCACTGGAAAATTCTTCTGGGAATGTCTGGAATATTCATGGGGAATATGCAGAGAATGGACCTGGTCAATACTTAATGAAATGTGTGTTACTATAATGTTATTATAAAACTAGCTTAGCTTGTGGGAATGCTTTAGAATGAATCTTCTTTTATAATGGTCAGTAATTCAAAGAGTTCACTTTATTAAAAGATCCCAGCAACATTTTATTTATTTTATTTTATTTTTTTAATTTTTTAATTTTTATAAACATATATTTTTATCCCCAGGGGTACAGGTCTGTGAATCACCAGGTTTACACACTTCACAGCACTCACCAAAGCACATACCCTCCCCAATGTCCATAATCCCACCCCCTTCTCCCAAACCCCATCCCCCCAACAACCCTCAGTTTGTTTTGTGAGATTAAGAGTCATTTATGGTTTGTCTCCCTCCCAATCCCATCTTGTTTCATTTATTCTTCTCGTACCCACTTAAGCCCCCATGTTGCATCGCCACTTCCTCATATCAGGGAGATCATATGATAGTTGTCTTTCTCTGCTTGACTTATTTCGCTAAGCATGATACGCTCTAGTTCCATCCATGTTGTTGCAAATGGCAAGATTTCATTTCTTTTGATGGCTGCATAGTATTCCATTGTGTATATATACCACATCTTCTTGATCCATTCATCTGTTGATGGACATCTAGGTTCTTTCCATAGTTTGGCTATTGTGGACATTGCTGCTATAAACATTCGGGTGCACGTGCCCCTTTGGATCACTACGTTTGTATCTTTAGGGTAAATACCCAATAGTGCAATTGCTGGGTCATAGGGCAGTTCTATTTTCAACATTTTGAGGAACCTCCATGCTGTTTTCCAGAGTGGCTGCACCAGCTTGCATTCCCACCAACAGTGTAGGAGGGTTGCCCTTTCTCCGCATCCTCGCCAGCATCTGTCATTTCCTGACTTGTTTATTTTAGCCATTCTGACTGGTGTGAGGTGATATCCAACTGTGGTTTTGATTTGTATTTCCCTGATGCCGAGTGATATGGAGCACTTTTTCATGTGTCTGTTGGCCATCTGGATGTCTTCTTTGCAGAAATGTCTGTTCATGTCCTCTGCCCATTTCTTGATTGGATTATTTGTTCTTTGGGTGTTGAGTTTGATAAGTTCTTTATAGATTCTGGACACTAGTCCTTTATCTGATATGTCGTTTGCAAATATCTTCTCCCATTGTGTCAGTTGTCTTTTGATTTTGTTGACTGTTTCTTTGCTGTGCAAAAGCTTTTGATCTTGATGAAATCCCTATTGGGATTTTTGCCCTTGCTTCCCTTGCCTTTGGCGTTGTTCCTAGGAAGATGTTGCTGCGGCAGAGGTTGAAGCCCAGCAACATTTTAAACTACATCATACACAAACTCCAAATCTAGCACATTACTCTTGCTTTTTTACTTTCTACTTCAGTACTTACTTATTTTATTATTTCCATTTACTATAAAAGATTATTTGATGAGACGCCTGGAAGATCTGATAAAGCACTTAATATAACTAACAAAATGAGAAGAACTATTGTTTTGTTTCAGAGCAAAACCCCGGCAGTTTTGAGTGTTGCTAATGGTTCTCATTTAAGCTTTTTCAGGAGCATACTGTTTCTGAACTTTCTCAACTCTCCTGACTTCTAGGAGAATGAAAAGTTGAAGAACTATTGAGACTATCTTAGGATTCCAAGCTGCTCTTGAAAGTAGCTGTGCGAAACTTTTTAGCAGATAAAAACAAAAAATCACTGCACTGAGCTGGGAGGCAGGTCTGAGTTTCACCTGCCAAATTAATGTCACGTCACTTAATTTCACCACAAAATGGGGATAACAAAAGCTTTTACTCTTCTTGCAGGATTGCACTCTCAAGTGAGAGGACAGATGTATAAAAATAGTGAAAAATAGTTTATGAAATATTACTTCTATTATTTATATTATCATTTCAAACCATGCCATTATTACTCTTTTTTAAAAGATTATAGGGTTGGCATGTGTCCAATACTGTAAGTGGGTTCCTATGGAAAAATTTTTATAAGCAGGGATTTAAGAGTTGATGCATATTGACCTAAGCCAACTTTGGCATTCAGCATATGACAAGTTCTTTTTGTAACTATTGGTAGTTTCCTATACTTAAAGATAGGTTGGGTCTTTGTGTCTCCTCCCCTGCAAATTTACTGGATGTACCACTGCTCTAGGCTTTCCAACTGCTACTGTATGTGAAAAATTCACCTGCAGACAGACACAATGATTTTCTGACTACAGGATGCAAGAATAATGGGATTCCAGACCTCAAGCGGTACACAAATGTCCTTATGCTGCCTTGTTTGTTAGATTCGTGTGTGTCGTTCTTGCAAGGGCAATGGGACTTGTAGAGGTCTCCACATCAACTACTGATTTGGAACACTGTGTATTTTGCCAGTTGAAGAGCATTTATATCTTTACACTTAATTATTTTTTTTTAAGATTTTATTTATTTGACAGACAGAGGTCACAAGTAAGCTCAGAGGCAGGCAGAGAGAGGAGGAAGCAGACTCCCCACTGAGCAGAGAGCCCGGCGTGGGGATCGAACCCAGGACCCTGGGATCATGACCTGAGACAAAGGTGGAGGCCTTAACCCACTGAGCCACCCAGGCGCCCCTTTTACATTTAATTATTAAATCCTTTCCTATAGATTTCACTTATGATATTTGAAGGATCAAGTGATCAAGTCTCAAATATGGACCTCTAATTAGGATACCCCTAAGATATAGAATAGAGGTTTTGCACAATTGTATATTACATGCCATAATGTATGTAATATAAAATCCAAAACGCTAACTAGAAGATGAGTGTCATTTTATCGCTAGATAATAAGACCACATTCCCGTCCAAGTACTATTATCAGGTTCTCATATATGTTTTTCTTTTTTTTTTAAGTACTTTAAAATAATACTTAATATCTGTTTGACATGAAAGATGTTAAATAAACTTACTATGGAAATCGTTTTATAATATGTGCAAATTGAATTGTTATGCTATACACGTTAAACTTATACAGTGCTGTAGGTCAGTTATTTCTCAATAAAACGGGAGAAAAAAGGAGGAAGCTGGGTGGCTCAGTAGTTAAGCATTTGCCTTCAGCACAGGTCATGATTCTAGGGTCCTGGGACAGAGTCCCGCAACCCATCGGGCTCCCTGCTCAGTGGGAAGCCTGCTTGTCCTTCTCCCTCTCCCTCTGCTGCTCCCCCTGCTTGTATTCTTTCTGTCAAAGATATAAATAAAATATTTTTAAAAAACTGGAGAAAAATAATACTTAAGACATTTTAAGGCAGTAACATCATTCATTTTATTAAACATTTTTTGAGTACTTAACTATATACTCAAATGAATGCTAGGTCCTGGGGTGATAAAAACAAAGCATAATTTAAGTTCTTACAGTCTAATAAGGAAGCAGGTGTTGAACAAAGAAACACTGAAACTATGGTGTGATATTTGCTATAAAAAATAAAAGAAAATGCTATGAGATCCTTTAAAATATCATCCTAAATGCATAAGCTAAATTTACACCTAACGGAGCTGGAGAAAGAACGACATTATTTAGAAAAAGCTAATGGAAAGAAATAGAAATAATTTATCTTATGAATTAGAATTGCAGATACTGAGTCATCACAGTTAATTTCTTTTGCTTCTAATGTTTTTACTTTAAATATGAAGATAAAGAGCAGAAATGCTTATAACAAGGAAAATAATTTTATGTTCTATTGGATGGCTTGGCTGACTGAAACTATAAAGCAGGTTAAAAATCAAATGTCACAGGAATTAAAGACACTTCCACTGAGTCAATAACTCAATACATTACTTCTGTTCCCTTGAGGAAATCAACTTGCTCCATGGACAACTCAAGACACACTAACATTTTTCTATGGCCACTGAGGAAAACAACAACACAGGGGATGGAGTTTAAGGCTTTTAATTAATTTCTTATGATTTTTTTTTCACTGTAGTGTTTTGTACATTTCAGTAGAAAACATCAGTAGACTTCAACTGGGAAATAATCTGAAAGGCAATTTCTGGTTGTGTGGGGTGAATTCTGATCATGCTGAGAACTGATTGATTTACTCATCTAATTTTTTAATAACTGACTTGAATTTCCTTTTTGTATCACTTAGTATTATAAGGGTGAAGATTTTCACTGCAGTCTTAGAACTCTGTTAATTTTTAAAAAGATTTTATTTATTTACTTGCCAAAGAGACAGAGAGAGAGAGAGAGAGAGAGAGAACAGAGGGAATGGCGAATGGCAGGCAGAGGGAGAAGCAGGCTCCCCACTGAGCTGGGAGCCCCACCTGGGACTTGACTTCAGGATCCTGGGATCATGACCTGCACTAAAGGCAGATACTTAACCAAATGAACCACCCAGGCACCCCAGAACTCTATTAAATTTTATATGCACCTTTATAGAATGCATATAGTATACTCTATTAAATGTATATCATTTGAATATTTTTGTCTTTAGTCCTTGAAATACAGTATAAACAACATAGAGTTTACTAATGAAAAGAAAGTTATTAGATGATGTCTAGCCATTTTACTTTTTCATAAGATGGTGAATAAATGAATAATGCAATTCTCAATAAAAGATGTTACATTCATGTTTTTCTTATAGCCTTTAATTACTAAAATGCCTTTCATACACTGATTCATTTGACCTTTAAAGATCTTAGCAAACAATATTGAAATCAGCAAATGCATACAAAGGAAAGGCTAGCAATTATATTCTGATTGATTCCAAACCCCTTCTTACCATTTTTTCTCTCAATCAGTATTTTAAAGTCCCAGTTGAACAAGAATGCATTAAAAATTGCCATAGAATTTGAAATATTTAAGATACCAATGCAGACATACATGGACACAGATTAAAATAAAACAGGGTGCACACACACAGACCCAAGCACATCACTTTTTGGTATATTTCCCTGATGCCTTAGATAACACCACTGCAATACTGACATCAACAGTTTCAATGTCTCTATATTTTGACAGGTCTGATGATTCAGCAAACTCAAAGGTTCAAAGAATCTGTATAATTCCTTTACCTTTTTGATCTCTTGATATATTGAATAGTATTTATTGAGTGTCTTGTACCAGGGATTATTCCAGATATTGGGGTTAGAATAGTAAACAAAGCAAGCACAATTTTTTCCCCTCATGACATTTACGGATTTTTTAAATCCCACAGAACCACAGATAGATAAATCAATTCATAGATACATAGATGGATAGGTAGATAAATATAGATGTAGATATAGCTATAGATAGTTTGATACACGTAAACCTGCACAAAGGTGTTGATTGGTATTTGTTCCATTGTCTGATCTTTCCTGTATCCACAGAATTGGTAATAAAAATCACTGAGCTGGAGCATCTGGGTGGTTCGGTGGGTTAAGCATCTACCTGTAGCATCTGGCTTTGGTCTCAGGGTCTTATGATAGGGTCCTGCCTCAGGCTCTATGCTCAGTGTGGAGTCTGCAGCTCCCTTTGCCCCTCCCGTCCCCCCACTCGTGTGCGCGCGCGCGAACATACATGCTGTCTCTTTCTCTCTCTCTCAAATGAATAAATAAAATCTTTTTTAAAAAATCACTGAGCCAAAACAAAAGTTACAAACTACCCTCATAGTTTAAAGAAAATGCCATCTTTGGCCACTAATTTGGGAACAGGCTGTGAAACCATTTCTATTCTTTCTCAATCTACAGGAGAGGATTGGATATGGAAAATTTTTTTGTGAGAGCTTGTGTAGGGTGTTTATTAAATGAAAGAAAGAATACTCTTTTCTCTTCCTTGGTCTTCTCTTTCTATTCCAGGTAAAGGGGAAATTCCAAGAGAACATTTGAAGACTGGAAATGCCTTTCAAAAAGGAAACACTAGCATCATGTTCCTTGGCTTAGATGCCTGATGAGATGAGAACAGCAGGTGGGCCTGCTGTTCTCATTAGAAACATGCAAGGAGACAGATTTCTTGAAATTGCTCTTGAAGTTTGGAAGCCCACAGGAAGACAGAAATGGTGTCCATTTCTGATCTAGAGATTTCTTAAGACAAGGACCTTGCTAAAATAGCTCACGCCAGCAGGGTGTGAGGCAACCATAATGTAATGAGCTGGAGCAGAAAAATATAGTAAGTAAGAATCTCCATTCCAGTTTGCCTTCACTTTTAGAACCATGGAAGTAAAGATCTCAGTGGTTCTCATGATTCCTCATGAAAGCAAGCAATTAGAGGTGATCCTGGTGACTCCTGGGGCAAAGCAATTGAAAGTCCAATTGAGACAAGGAGTTGCGGCCTGATAGAGGGACTATAGTGAAATCTGGCTGCCTTTCCCTAAGGGTAGTCTTTAGATATAGAGAATGAGCAGAAAAACTCTACTTACGTGATATGTTTTCAGTTATATTGAAAAGAATTGCTAACCTTTACAAAAATTCCATTCTGCTCATTTACATTTCAAGTTCCTTCTCCATTCAATGAACAGATATTTATTGAATATGGACTATGTTCCAGAAACTATTCTAGTGTTGGAGATGTATCAGTGAACAGGACAGATAAAGAGAGAGACTATATGGGCGCCTGGGTGGCTCTGTGGGTTAGAGTCTCTGCCTTCGGCCCAGGTTATGATCTCAGGGTCCTGGGATCAAGTCCCACATCAGGCTCTCTGCTTGGCAGGGAGCCTGCTTCCTCCTCCCCCTTCTCTGCCTACTTGTGATCTCTCTCTGTCAGTTAAATAAATAAAAATCTTTAAAAAAAGAGAGAGACTATAAACTGAGTCCACTATCAGTCAATGCTGCTAGCACTGGGACTGCAAGTTGTACTGACCACAGTGTTTGACACAAAGTAAGAGAGTTCAATATATGTTATAATGAACCAATAAGTGAGGATAAACTAGATGACCTCTAAATTCATTTCCAGTTCTGATAATTTGCGTTTCCCTTACTGTCTCAGACTCTTCAGTTGTATATAGCTTATTTAACTATCTTATTAATTTTAATATATTTGCATTTTAAGTGCTAACTATGTGCCAAATAATGCTAAAGTCTGTCTTACATTTGCATATACTATCTCATTTAATCTTTATAGTAGCACTAGGAAGTGTATTTTATTGTCCCATTCCATAGATGTAGATGACATGTTTTACCCAGTTAGCAGTGCTGGAATTTGAAAGCCAAGTATTGGGGCAGCTGGGTGGCTCATTCCTTAAGCGTCTACCTTCAGCTCAGGTCATGATCCCTGGGTCCTAGGATCCAGCCCCTCATCGGGGCTCCCTGCTCAGCAGGAAGCCCATTTCTCCCTCTCCCACTCCCCCTGCTTGTATTTCCTCTCTCGCTGTCTCTCTCTGTCAAATAAATAAAATCTTTAAAAAAAAAAAAAAAAGACCAGGTATTTTGCTTCAAAGCCCACAATTTTTCTACTATAACACTGTCTCTCCTTATTGGACTGTATTCTACTACAGAGTGTTAGAACATCATATTTTTAACATTTTTGGTGAAAACTTAATTCGTATAGCACTTAACAGTTTTCAAACTATCATATATATCACCTCCATTGGCATAGAAATATTGTTTTTTTAAATTTATATTCAGTATAGGCAGGAAATACCCTCTTTGCACTATTTTACAGGTTAAGAAACTGAAATTTATAAAACTTAAATGATGTAATTAATACAACTAATAAGTGCCAATACTGACATTGGAACTCATATCTTCCAGTGCATTCAAAATACCACAATATAGTATGCTAATTTCAATATACTACAATGTTTCAGTGGGCCTTGGAAGATGCTCTTTCTTCCACAGCCTCCCTCAAGTTCCATTTTAAAACTTAACTCTTCTAGAAAGTTTCCTGGTAATATAGCTTGACCTCAAATCATGTGTATTCTCCCTGTATTTTCTGTACTTCTGTGTTGCATGCAGTAACAATAGCTGGTATTTATTAAGAGGCTACTAACTACCATATGATCTGGCAATTCCACTTCTGGGTATATATCTGAAGGAAACAAAATGCTAACTTGAAAGGATAGCCGCACCCCTATGTTCACTGCAGCATTATTTAAAATAGCAAAGACAAAAAGTAACCTAAGTGGCCATCAGTGGATGAATGGATAAAGAAAATGTGGTGTATACATATACAATGGGATGTTTGTTATTCAGTCATAAAAAATGAGGAAATTCTACCATTTGTGACAACATGGCATTATGCCAAGTGAAATAAAAGGCGTTATGGGTGTTATGGGCATTATGCCAAGTGAAATAAAAAAAGAAATAAAAAAGAAAAATAAGATAAGATCTCACTTATAGGTGGAATCTAAAAACAAAACAAAACAGGGCACCTGGGTGGCTCTGTCGGTTAAGCGGCTGCCTTCGGCCCAGGTCATGATCCCAGGGTCCTGGGATCGAGCCCCACATTGGGGCTCCCTGCTCAGCGGGGAACCTGCTTCCCCCTCTCCCTCTGCCTGCCTCTCTGCCTACTTGTAATCTCTTTCTCTCTGTCCAATAAATAAATAAAATCTTTAAAAAAAAAGGTACAAACTTACAAATATAAAATAAATAAGTCCCAAGGATGTAATGTATAGCATGGTGACTACAGTTAATAATACACTTGTATATTTGAAAATTGTTAAGAAAGTAAAACCTAAAAGTCCTCATCATAAGAAAAAATTTCTTTATGTGTAGTAATCCATATGAACTAGACTTATTGTGGTGATCATTTTGCCGTATATACAAATAACATATTATGTCAGACATCTGAAATTAATATAATATTATATGTCAATTATTTCTCAACTAAAAAAGAAAATAAAGAAGACATTGAATACCTAAAGACCTTCTTACAACACAGATGGGTGGGTTCCACCCTAGGAATTTCTGATTTAATAGGTCTGGGATGAGGCCCTAAAATTTACATTTTGATCAAGTTCTCAGTTGATGTTGATATGGTTGTTCCAGGGGCCACACTTTGAGAATCACTGCTCTACAGAATTACTGTGCTCCATGAATATTTTGAAAACCTTCCTTTTTTTTCTTTTTTGTTGAAAACTTTTCTGAAAGCATCCAATTACTTACAGTTTTCACTTCTTATGGATTATTACAGAAGAGAAAATGGCCCTATATCATAATAATTTCCTGACTACTTTGATTAGAAATCTCAGGTCTCTATACCATTAGTTATTACTAATAATGATCAAATTTTAATAAATGCTACTTTTGAAGGCTTATATTATCAAGCCATTATGTAGCAGATGGTCTTATTTTATTTTATTATAATCTATCAACTAGGTAGTATTATTATCCCCACTTTACAAATATGAAAACAAAGCCACACAATAGTAAGAAGTAGGGCCAAGACTCACAGAGGTCTGCCTTACACCAGATAATGAGGTATATATGAACTATAATTGAAGAGAAATAATTACAAATTACTATATTTATTGAGGATTGTTAAAAGTACCTACTATGTGAGGGGTGATGTTTTCAGCACTATGCATGCACTGATTCACTGAGAGCTCATGGAAACCTCTTGAGGTAGATTCCATTGCAGTTCCCATTTCATAGATGAGGACACTGAGGCACAGAGAATTTACCTTAATTGTCCAGTCGTCAAGAAATAGTAGATAGAAAAGCTAGATTATCAATGTGGACAATCTGGCTCCAGAGGATCTTTATTCCTACCCAGTTCACAGCTCACTCCCTGTGACTACAGTTCCTGTAGTCATCCTGTGAATTATTTTACTTTGCTTTCTATTAGACATTGTTTGATGTTTTAGTCAATCTTTTTTTCATGTCTCAATCTTAATAAGCAGGCTGCAACTCAAATCTTTCCGTACTTCTATATAAGTAAGGTTCATTATGGCATTCTACAAATGGAGGGAGTTTAGCAAATAAATTTTAAGAGAATGGTAGCTCCTTATGCATGGAGACTACAATTTAGCAAGCTTTTCAAGATCAAAGGTCTGACTAAGCTCCCTTTCCTTTCTCTTCTTCTTTGAACCCCTCATGGCAGGAAATATTGGACATTAGTTTGAAAAAGTATCATGAGATTTTTCTTATGTATTAAATTTACTTTTCCAAACTGATGTTGAAATTGTTTTCTACGAATGAGAATGGCTTTGAGCCGAGAAGTCATAACCTTTTTATCCAATATCCCTGGCCATCAAAACACTAGTTCTCAAGTTAGTTCCAGAGGGGAAGGTGACATTCTGCAACCAGAGATTAGAAGAAAACAAAGAAGAGGTTACACAGAAGAGGTTAGGCCTACTTCTAGTCCCTCTCATGTTACACATACATGTTATTCCATTTACATACACATACTTGACAGAGGGGAATCTCTTAAGCAAATATGATTCCATTCTCCTGGTTTCAAACATTCAATGGCTCCCCTCTGCCTGTGACAGTGTTTTTCAAATCTGGCTTAAATCAAAATAACCTGGAAAACTTGAAAAAAAAATGTAATTTCCAAGGCCACAGATAATTGTATATTTACCAGGCTCCCTAAAGAATTTTGATGCTCATTCAAAGCTGAAAAGCACTGGCCTATTAGAATCAAGGGCAGTCTTTTCAGCTTTGCATTCAAAACTTTCTTTCACATTGCTCTGTTCTGGCATTTCCAGCCTTTTCTTCTGATAGGTCTATATTTGAATCATCTTTATAATTTCCAAAGCTTTTAGTAAATGCTTTGCACAGAGCATCAAGTACGTTTATAAATTGACCTTGCTGTCTCAGTGTTCTAGTCCACTAAGCTAAGTAGCCATCAAGGTGTTGTGGGAAGTGATATTTGTTCATGTCCTTTGCTTACTCTGCTACTTCTTTCTTCCCCATCAAATGTATTGCTGCCTGAAAAATGAAATATCAAGGTGACATTCAGGTTTTACTTAGTCATTGAACTTCAGAGAATGGTCACAGTAGAGTGGAGAGGTAGAAGGCAGAAATATCCGTCATGCCCAGAATAACAACCCCTAAGGCAGAGCAAAAATCATAATCCAGTCACCTCCTCCATCATTTCACATTAATGATTACAGTTCTGAGGTTTAAAATACGGAGTCTTTGCTGTTTCAAAAAGTCCTTTATTTCTCCACATTCCCAATTCCATCTTAGATTCAAAATGAGAGATATAGAGCCAGCTACTACTTTCTCTCTCTTCAGTCTAGAAGAATGCCAATGTTCCTAACTCACACCAAATGGTCCCATTATTCTTGTCTGCCTGTCTGTCTGTTAAGGCCTTATTGCCCCTTGCTCCCTTGAAAAATAATGTCAACGTCTATGAAATCACTTAACCGCTTCCCACTCTCTGTGTATTGCGAAAACTCACTGATGGAAACAGCAATTCTGCCAATACGAAAACAAGAATAACCCAACATTTACTTTAATATTTGACAAGTCATTGACATGATATGAATTTGAATTAGCTAAACCAAAGCATCTGCTTGTATGTTTGTATGTACATGTGCTTATATATGCGTGTACATTCATTGTACTTGTGTGTGTGCCTGTGCATGTGCAGGGAATCCAGCCTGTGTTCCACATAGACTTGGTGCAGTGATGGGTATGCCAGGAGCAAAAGTTGCCTTTTTTCTTGCCCAAAGGTTACATCTGATCACCAAACCATGTGCCCAAGGGGCCACCTCTTTTCTGATTTAACCGTTAATAGAGGGTAGTTTTTTCTAATGTTCACAGAAACCCATATAGGCTAGCAGTACCTATGTGAAAATATATGTTCATACCTATGTTCACTTGTGTGTGTGCATGTGTATGTGTGTGTGTGTAAGAGAAAGAGAGAGAGAAATGATTAAACCATGCATTTGTAGACTTGGAGAGCTGACATTCAAAGTGTTTCCACCTACTGTGGTAGGAATAAAAGTAAGTTTCTTCTTCCTCTTCATGATATTAGGCACCTATGCAAGTATCCCTTCCCCACACACAAATACTGCTGATAATTACCATCACTGACCCAAGGAAATGGAAAGTCTGCCTCACACTGGTAGTGGGGTAAAGATGAAGGAACACTGGGATAATAATTGGGAGATTTGAATTTTCTCCTACCCAGCTCTAACATTCAACTATGTGACTGTGGGTGAATTCTATAACCTATCAATGTCAATATTCTCATGTACCTACATGAATTCCTCAGGACTTATTTTCTGTGCCTGTACAACTCCATCTATTCACATACATGTGCATATGTATTTATCTTCAAAGAAAGAGGAAGAGTGGCTTGCTCCACATTTTAATAACATTCCTTTTGGGTCGCCTGGGTGGCTCAGTGGCTTAAAGCCTCTGCTTTCTGCTCAGGTCATGATCCCAGGGTCCTGGGATCAAGCCCCTCATCAGGCTCTCTGCTCAGCAGGAGGCCTGCTTCTCTTCCTCTCTCTCTGCCTGCCTCTCTGCCTACTTGTGATCTCTGTCAAATAAAAAAATAAAATCTTAAAAAAAAAATAACATTCCTTTTCCTTGCTTGGGCTCTTCTAACCCCCTCTATAATAAAATCAGTTGCTGTCTGGTAATTTCCCTTTCTGATTTATCTTAGGAAAAAAGGCTGCTCATTTTTTTCTCTTTTTAAAAATCAACTCCTGGGGCGCCTGGGTGGCTCAGTGGGTTAAAGCCTCTGCCTTCGGCTCAGGTCATGATCCCAGGGTCCTGGGATTGAGCCCCACATCAGGCTCTCTGCTCAGCAGGGAGCCTGCTTCCCCCCCTTCTCTCTGCCTGCCTCTCTGTCTACTTGTGTCTCTATCTGTCAAATAAATAAATAAATAATCTTAAAAAAAATCAACTCCTTACTGGTTTTCACTACATGGAAATGGGTGTGAGTTGATTAAAAATAACAAATACTAGGAAGATAAAAAAACTGGAAATCTCAGAAAATGACAGTTGAGACTTGGAAAATTCAAGAAGCTTTATCTGGCTTGCTTTCCTCCTTCATTTTGATAAATACTTATTGAGAGACTACAAGATGGCAGACATCTCTAAGCTCTGGAATGATGGCAGGGAAAAATTAGACAAAAATCATCGCTATTATGGAGTTTACATTCTTTTCGGTAGAATCAAACAATATATATAATACACATATAATATCTGATACACATATGTATTATCTATTATATATTACCTGATATATAATATTTGATATATTATCTCATATGTAGAAAATATCTGATATATAGTGTGAATATTAAAATAATGTCTGAGATATATCAAATAGTTGTATTATAGAGAAAAGTGAAGCAGGAAATGGGAATAGGGTGTGTGTGTGCATGTGTAGAAGAAGTTGTAGTTTTAAATAGAGTGACCTGGAAATGCCTCACTGCAAAGGTGACATTTGAGCCAAAATATGAAGGAGTGAATCATGTGGTTATCTGAGAAGGGCAATCTAACACAACGGACTTGAGCCAGAAGCATGGCTGACATGTTCTAGTAACAGCAAGGAAATCAGTGTGGCTGGAGCTGAGTGACTAGTTGGAAAAGTAACAAATGCCAGAGAGTTAAGACAGAGGACTGCTCTGTGGGACCTTGTGAATCACCACAAGGGCTTTGGATTTTATTCTGAGTGAGAATGGAAACTACCAGAGGACTTTGAACAGTTGAGTGATATGATTACAATTACATTTTTGAAAAGATTACAATAGATGCTGTGCTGAGAATGGATTGAAAGGGAAAGGATTTAAGTACAAATTTCAGTTACAAAACTATTGCTATGATTGAGATGAGAGACTGGTGGTAACTGGATCAGAGCAGTAGTAGTAGACAGTAACAGAGTGATCAAATTTTCTGTATATTTGGAAGTATGACCACAAGATTTGCTTATGGTTTGGATGTGACTGAAGAGGAAGAATGGGTTGATGACTTTAGGGTTTCAGGTCTGATAGCTAAAAGTATGTACTGTCATTTACTGATTTTGGGAAGGCAATGGGAGGAGAAGAAGGCATCTCAATGGGGAGATCAAGGATTCAATTTGGACATGTTAGGCTCAAGATGCCTATTGGACATCTCGGTGAAGATGTCAAGTTGGTAATTTGACACATAAGTCTGTATTTCAAGAGAGACATATGAGTGAACTAGAGAAACAATTTAAGAATCATCAGGAGGTGGGTTGGGGGATAAGTGAAATAGGTTATAGGGATTCAGAAGGGCACTTATCATGATGAACACTCGATGTTGTATGGAAGTGTTGACGCATTCTATTGTACACCGGCAACTAATAAAACACTGTATGTTAACTAACTGGAATGAAACTAAAAATAAAAGAATAAATATAAAAACTTAAGAATCATCAGAAAATAAATAACAATGAAAATCATTAGGCTAATCTGATCACCAAGGGAGCAACTGGAGATAAAAAAAATTCAAGCAAGGACTGAGTCCTGGGACACTGCTATGTGAACAGCAAGGAAACAGAAGGAGAGACAAGACCATAGGAAAGTGTGAAGTTATGGAGGTCAAGTTAAGTAATGGTTTTAAGAAAGGAATGATCAGGGGTGCCTGGGTGGCTCAGTTGGTTAAGCAACTGCCTTTGGCTCAGGTCATGATCCTGGAATCCCGGGATCGAGTCCCACATCAGGCTCCCTGCTCAGCAGGGAGTCTGCTTTTCCCACCAACCTCTCTCTCTCACGCTCTCTCTCTCATTCTCTCTCTCAAATAAATAAATAAAATCTTTACAAAAAAAGAAAGGAATGATCAATTGTATCAGTAGTTGAGTATAGATAAGTTAATAGTTATCCAGGGATAATTGGATTCAGCAATGTAGAGATACTGGGAATGTAGAAAACAGTACATTCAGGTCAATGGTAAGTATGAAAATGTGTAGTTTAATAATTAATACAGCAGGAACAGCTGTGTAACCCACGTAAATCAAGAAAGAACAAAACAGCACCCTGAAAATACCATGTAGACCTCGCTAATCAAAAACCTTTCCCTGAACCTTAGAGCCAACCACCATCTTGACATTCTCAATTGCTTCCTAGGTAATCTTTACATCATAGAAGTCACATGAGTATGTACCCTTAAACAATAATAACTGTTTAGTTTTGCCATATTTTGACATTTACATAACTGTAATCACACTGTATATATTTGTGTCTTGCTTTTTTTCACCGTTTTTGGATAATTCATATTGCAGTTTTTAGTTGTACTTGCTTTATTTTTACTGCTGTATGGATATGCTATAATTTATATATTGATTCTCTATTGATATTTGGGCTTCTCTAGTTTATGCCCTGCACCAACATCAGATTTCAGTTGCAGTTGTGTCAGCAGTACCACTCCATGATGAACCCGAAGCAACCCTACTGAATCAGTGCCTAGAGCCATTTTGGCATTTTTTTTTTCCTTTTGCTCCGGGTCTTTTCCCAAAGCCTCAGTCGACTGCTTTACTTACTAGCAGGACAGCTCACAAGAACATTTGAGCTAATTTTCCCATGGTCAGTTCAACCAATGAGGGACCACAGTCTTTTGGAGGGAAAACTTTGAAGTGAATGTACTTCCTTATAATACAAGTGAGCTCTGTCACCAAGACTACTACTCAGTTTAGTAAAGCAAACTATTAGTTTTCCCTTTTTCCGTGTCTCCTTCTTGCTTCTTCAATTTGTATTTATGGGGATCACCTACAAAATAAACAACCTGAATTCAAATCTTTTCTTACAATCTGCTTTAAGGGCAACTAAAAAAAAACAAAGTATTTTTTTTTAAAGATTTTATCTATTTATTTGAGGGAGAAAGAGAGAGCAAGAAAGAGAATGTGCACAAACAGGGGGAGGGGTAGAGAGCCAGGAGTCTGATGTAGGGCTCATCCCAGGACCCTGGGATTATGACTGGAGCCAAAGTCAGATGCTTAACTGATTGAGCCACCCAGGCGCCCCAGACAAAGCTTTTATAAACAATACAACTGTGAATATTCTTATACATACCTCTTGGGATACATGTGTACAGATCACACTAGGGCAGGACTCAGCAAACATTTTCTGTGAAGGCTAGGTAATAAATATTTTAGGCTTTGCTGGCCACATATGATCTCTGTCACGTAATTCTTCTTTTTGTCATTGATTTGTTTTCACAAGCATTTAAAATGTAAAAGCTCTTCCTATCTCTTAGGACAGATTTGACCTGAGGACAGCAGTTTACCAACCACTGCTATAGGATATAATTTTGTGGGGCTCGATGTCTGGGATCATGACCTGAGCCTAAGGCTTAACCGACTGAACCACCCAGACACCCCTAGCATAACACTTTAAAGGCTCATCCATGTCATAGGATGGATCATTCTTTCATTTCTTCTTGTGGCTGAATAATATTCCATTTGTGGATATACAACATTCTGTATATCCATTCATTATTTGATTGACATGAGGGCTATTTCCATCTTTTGAATATTGTAGATAATGGTGCTATGAACCATTCATATATAAGGGCTCCATGGGTGTATGTTTCATATTTTATGGGTATATATAAAAAACTGAACTTACTAGGTCATATGATAACTCTAACTTTCTGAAGAACTGCAAACTGTTTTCCAAAGTGCAACATTTTACATTCCTACCAGCAATGTATGAGGACTCCAATTTTTCCACATCCTTGAAAGCAGTTGTTATCATCCAATTTTTTCATTATAGCCATTCTGGTGGATGTGGAGTGTTGTCTCAGGTGGGTTTGCTTTATATTTCGTTCATGACTCATAATACTGAGCATCTTTTCATATTATTTGATAGTTATTTATATATATTCTTTGGAGAAATAACTATTCATGCTATTTGTCTATTTTTATTTTTTAATTCTTTGAGAAGATTTTTTTTTTTTTATCTGAAAGAGAAAGAGTGAGAGAAAGAGGATGAAAGCAGAAGGAGGAGGAGAGGGAGAAGCAGACTCCCTACTGCGGGGCCTGATCCCAGGGTTCCAGGATCATGGCCTGAGCTGAAGGCAGCCACTCAGTTGACTGAGCCACCCAGGCAACCCAATTTGCCTATTTTTAAATTGGGTTTTTGACTTTTTGTTGTTGAGCTGTGAGAGTTCTTTATGTATTCTGGATACTAAATCCTCATCTGGTACATGATTTGCAACTATTTTCTCCCCTTCTGCGTGTTCTGTTTTTGCTGTCTTGATAGTGTCTTCTGAAGCATAGGTTTCTTATTTTGATGAAGTCTTGCTTAACTGTTTTGTTACTTGTGCTTTTGGTGTCTTACCTAGGAAACCATAGCTAAATTCAAGCCATGAAGGTTTACCCCTATGATTCCTTCTAATAGTTTTATAGTTTTAGCTCTTATACATAGGTCTTTTTAAAAAAAGATTTTATTTATTTATTTGAGAGAGAGAGAACGAGCACAAGCAGGGTGGAGAAGGAGAAAGAGAACCAGGCTCCCTGCTGAGCTGGGAGCCCAATGTGGGGCTTGATCTTAGGACCCTGGGACCATGACCTGATCTAAAGGCAGATACATAACTGACTGAGCCACCTAGATTCCCTACACATAGGTCTTTGATTTAATTTTTATATATCACGTAAGGTAGAGGTCCACTTTTATTTGATTGCATGAGGATATCCTGTTTTTTCAACAATATTTGTTGAAAAAAACTATTATTTTTCCCATGGAGTTGCCTTAGCACCCTTGTCAAAATCAATTGCCATAAATGCATGGGTTTATTTCTGGACTCTTATTCTATTCTACTGAATGAGTCTGTTCTCATGCCAGCACAAGATAGTCTTAATTAGTGTAGTTTTGTGGTAAGTTTTAACATTGAGTACTGTGAGTCCTCCCCTTGTTATTTTTTGTTCAAGATAGTTTTGACTGTATGGAGCCTCTTACATTTTCACATAGATTTTAGAAGAATCTCATCAATTTCTCCTAAAAGGCTATTGGGATTTTGATGATTGCATTGATTCTGTAAATCACTTTGACAGTGTTGGGTCAGGGCAGGGAATTTGTTCTTAACAATATTAAGTCTTCCAACCCATGAACGTGAAATGTCCTTCCATTTATTTAGGTTTTTAAAAATTTCTTTCTGGGCGCCTGGGTGGCTCAGTGGGTTAAAGCCTCTGCCGTCGGCTCAGGTCCTGATCCCAGTGTCCTGGGATCGAGCCCCGCATTGGGCTCTCTGCTTGGCAGGGAGCCTGCTTCCTTTCCTCTCTCTCTCTCTACCTACTTGTGATCTCTGTCTGTCAAATAAATAAATATAATCTTAAAAAAATTTTCTTTCAAGGATGTATTATGAATTTCAGCATTTAAGTCTTACATTTCTTTTATTCTTTTTTAAAGATTTTATTTATTTATTTGACAGAGAACACAAGTAGGCAGAGAGGCAGGCAGAGAGAGAGAGAGAAGCAGGCTCTGCACTGAGCAGAGAGCCCGATGCGGGGCTCGATCCCAGGGACCTGGGATCATGACCCGGGCGGAAGGCAGAGGCCTTAACCCCCTGAGCCACCCAGGCGCCCCTCTTTTTTCTTTTTTAAAGATTTTATTTATTATTTATTTGACAGACAGAGATCACAACTAGGCTGACAGGCAGGAAAAGAGAGAAGAACGGAAGCAGGCTCGCTGCTGAGCAGAAAGCCTGATGCGGGGCTAGATTGTGGGGCTTGATCCCAGGAGCCTGGGATCATGACCTGAGCTGAAGGCAGAGGCTTTAACCCACTGAGCCACCCAAGCGCCCCAAGTCTTACATTTTTTTTGTTAAATTTATTTCCAACTAGATTTTATTATTTTGATGCCATTGTAAATGTAATTTTTCTAAATTCTATTCTTGCATTGTACATTACTGGTATATGGAAATACAATTAAATTTTGAATATTGATCATATATTGTCCAACCTTGGTGAACTTCTTTATTAGGTCTAGTTGTTTTCTTGTGGATTCTTGAAATTTTCTACACATTAGATATTGTCATCTGCAAACATAAATTTATTTCTTTCCAATCTAGATGTTATTATTTCATTTTCTTGCCTAATTGCTTTTTCTTGAACATCAAGTTCAACAATGTATAGCGAATGTGAGAATGAACATCCTCATCTTCTTCCTAAACCTTAGGGAGAAAGTATTTTATCTTTCACCATTAAGCATGATGTGTGTTATTCATAGATGCCCTTTAGCAGGTAAAGGTTATTACTTTGTGTTGTTGTTGTTGTTTCATAGAAATGGATTTTGTCAAATGCTTTTTTCTGAGTCTATTGAAATATCATATGTATTGTGATATAGTGATTAAATTTTGCATATTGATATCATCTTGCACTCCTAGGATAATTCCCTATTGATCATTTTGTATAATGCTTTTTTATATAATGTTGGGTTTTGTTGAATTTTTATGAGTTTTATGAGTTTTTTTGCCTATATTCAAAATTTATAATGGTCTATACTTTTATTTTCATGTGATGTATTTTGGGGTCTTGTTATCAGGTAACACTGACCTCAGAATGAAATAGGAAGTGTTCTCTTTTCTTGTATACTTTGGAAGAGTTTGAGATGGATTGATGCTAATTCTTTTTTAAACTTTATCTTTTTAAAAGATTTTACTTATTTATTCATAGAGAGAGAGACAGAGAGAGAGAAAACACAAGCATAGTGAGTGGGAGAAGCAAGTTTCCTGCTGAGCAGAGAGCCCCTTCCTGGGCTCAATCCTGGGACACTGGGATCAAGACCCGAGCCAAAGGTAGACGTTTAACAACTGAGCAACCCAAGCACCCCCTTTTTTAGACTTTGGGTAAAATTCTCCAGTGAAGACACCTGAACTTTTCTGTGTAAGAATTTTTTTAATTACTAATTAAATCATTTTACTTGTTATAAGTATATTCAGATTTTCTATTTCTTCCCAAGTTAGCTTCAAAAGTTTGTATCCTTCTATGACTATATCCATTTCATCTAGGTTATCTAATTTTTTGACATGTAGGCATTCATACTATTCTAATAATACTATTTATGTTTTTTAAGGTTGATAATATTGTGCCATCTTCATTCCCAATTTTAATAATTTGAGTCTTCTTTATTTTTTCTTGGTGGGTCTAGCTGAGGGTTGTCTACTTTGTTTATTTTGCAAAAAGCCAAACTTTAGTTTTATTAATTTTCCTCCATTGTTTAATATACTCTATTTCATTTATTTATGCAAAAATAACTTCTTTACTACTTTTTGCTTGCTTTATATTGATTTCTTTTTCTAGTTTTGTAAGATGTGAGCTTAGGTTATTGATTTGAGATCCATTTTATTTAATATAGGCACTTACAGATATAAATTTCCAAGTATAACTTTAACTGAATTGCATATAAATTGTAGCATGTTACGTTTTTGATTTCCCTTTTTATTTCTTCTTTGACTCATTGCTTATTTAACTATGCTTTAATTTTCACATATTTGTGAATTTCTCAAATTTACTTCTGGAAATAATTTCTACCTTTATTCCACTGGTCAAGCAACAAGTTTTGCATGATTTTAGTCCTCTTAATTATATTGAGACTTGTTTTATGGCCTAAAAAAAAACTTGACATTTTTTGTCATTACAAAATATGCTTTTTTCCCCCTCTAATAACAATTGTCTTAAAGTCTATTGGTTAATGGCTTCATGGCATAGCGGTTGCCATTTCTTTACTTTCAACCTATTTATGTGTTTGAATCTAAAGTGAGTCATTTGTAGACCACATATAGTTAGATTGTTTATTTTTATCCAATCTGAACATCTCTTCCTTCTAATTGGAGCTTATTCCATTTAAATTTAATGTTTACTGATAACGTTATATTCACGTCTGCTGTTTTGCTATTTGTTTTCTATTTTCTTATGTGATTCTTTTATACATAATTGTATATGTAATTATAATTTTATGTATACTGTGTGTTTATAGTATATGTACTGTGTGTATGCATTTATAAAACACACAGTACATATTTTATATACTGTGACAACCCTGAAAATCAGATTATCCCTCCTTCCCAGGGTTTGTTGTTGCTTCTATTTGTCTGATGACTTTTCTACACTGTCTATAAATTCTGAATCTTTTTCAAGTGTGGACTCTGAAATCCCTTTCCAGGTAGTTTAATAGCTAATGATCAGCAGAAATTTCCTTACATGCCTGGAACAAATAATCCTCTCAGTCCTTTATAAGGGGATCTCTGTACATGTTGGGGCATGCCTTGGAAACTAAGCTAATAATCTTACTAGTTTACTTTATCCTTTACTACTTGCTTTTGTACAGCCACTTGTCAATGGTGTTTCTTTTTCCATTCTTTTAAATGTATTATTGTTTGAGGATTTGGCATGCACCCTTCACATTGCATGTATGATCTTATATTCTTCCAATATCTTTATAAAGTAGACAGTATTACCCTCAGTGTATAATGATAAAGCTAGGTCTCAGCTACATCTTTCAAGTGGCTGATCCATGTCTTGAATTCACATATGACTTCAGAGTTTGTCCCCTTAACCAGAATCCTGTGTTAATGTTTTCTGAAATAGAAAATCAACTATTAGAATCCTTCTTTCATTTGAGATCAGGTGAAGTATTTTAATCTCCTTCTCACAGTGAGAATTCTCCCATCTAAATACTGTTTGTATGGATCCCTGAGGGGTAGGAAATTATTTTTGTAAAGTAATAAGACATTCAATTTCCCTCAAGTGCCATAGTATTAGGCCCCTTACACTTTCCTATATTCAAAGTGTCTAGTCATAACTGCCCTCTCCTTAATGGTTATAGCTTCAACTTTCCATTATTATATCTTGGAGCATATTTTTATTTCCTGTAAACTCACTGATTTTTGTCCTCGTGTATTCTCTTTCTCTTAAGGGCCTTGACCCCGTAGATATGTGTGAAAACATTCCGTAGGATCTCTCTGCTGGAGACTAATTTTATGTAAATCTTGACTGGTGGTTCAAACAATGACTCTGACTCTCCATTCCATAAAGGATATCTATGTCATGGTCAAGATTCATATTCATTTTTGTGATTTGGAGGAAGCTATGTAACATTATTGTGTTAGTTTAAATCCTCTGAGGAGCACTCCCAGATGAAATTAAGTGTAAAATAAAATTAGTAGATTCTATGAAGGATAAATAGGGAGGAAGCAGGAGTAGGCAGACCAAGATTACAGACTGTGAAACAGGTATGCATAGAGAAGCTTCAGACTATGACACTTATTGAAGAAGAGTAGAATGAAGTAGGGTTTGGTAGATAAAGTGTCAGAGAGCAGTGGAGTTATAACATAGTTTTAGCCAGGTTTATGAGGAGTCTGCAAACCAAACTGTCCATTAGTGGAATTCCATGACCAACAGGAATGAGCCTGAAATAGAATCATTTTCATGTTCAGTTAGTGGCTATGAACAGTCCAGGGCAACTGTGATCTTGGCACTAAGGTGGTGCTAAATACAGACAAACAGCAGCTGGGGCTATTCTACTCCACAGTAGAATATCTATCTGGTGTGTATTCATGGTTGTCACAATCTTGCACACTTAGATTTATATCTCACATGGTCATTTGTTTCTAAAAAGCATTAGGATTTTTTTTTTTAAGATTTTATTTATTTGACACAGAGAAAGAGATCACAAGTAAGCAGAGAGGCAGGCAGAGAGAGAGGGGGAAGCAGGCTCCCTGCTGAGCAGAGAGCCCGATGTGGGGCTCGATCCCAGGACCTTGAGATCATGACCTGGACCGAAGGCAGAGGCTTAACCCACTGAGCCACCCAGGTGCCCCTAGCATTAGGATTTATTAAACAGATTAAAGATAGACAAATACAATAAGGAATTTCAAACAACAACGATAGATTGCAAAAATGACCTAAATTATTAAATGCTGTGATAATTAAAATATATATTGGGTTTACATAATTATAAAGCAAACTTCAATATAGTAAAAGAATGTCACTTAAACCTTTCACCCCTATAAGAAAATAAACTTACCAGTGACTTGAAATTTTATTCTAAGGTTTAAAAAAATTGGTTTTCAAAAAGAGAGAAACTATAAATGAATAGATTCCATTATTTAGGGATTAGAGAAACAAATATTAAAGTTGTGTCTATAGCTATGTGGAAAAATGGTTTCACTGTATAGACTAACCAGACATTTTCCTAAAAGACAGCAGAAATATCAACAGCATTTTTCACTGAACTAGAACAAATAGTCCTAAAATTTGTGTGAAACCACACCCTAATAACCAAAGCAATCTTGAAAAAGAAGAATGAAACTGGAAGTATCAAAATCCCAGATTTCAAGATATACTACAAAGTTGTAGTAATCAAAACAATACCATACTAGCAGAGATACAAGAGAACAATATAGAACACCCAGAAATAAACCCATAATTACGTGGTCAAACTTCAATAAAGGAGGAAAGAATTTGCAATAGAAAAGTCTTTGCAATGGGAAGACAGTCTTTTCTACAAATGGCATTGGGGAAACTGTACAGCAACATGCAAAAGGATGAAACTAGGATACTTTCTTTCTTTTTTTTTTTTAAGATTTTATTTATTTATTTGACAGACAGAGATCACAAGTAGGCAGAGAGGCAGGCAGAGATGGGGGGAGGAAAGCAGGTTCCCTGCTGAGCAGAGAGCCCATGCAGGGCTCATCCCAGGACCCTGAGATCATGACCTGAGCAGAAGGCAGAGGTTTAAGCCACTGAGTCACACAGGCACCCCTAGACCACTTTCTTAACACCATACCCAAAAATAAACTCAAAATGGATTAAGGACCTAAATGTGAGACTTGAAATAAAAATCCTAGAAGAGAGCACAGGCAGTAATTTCTCTGACATCAGACGCAGTGATATTTTTCTAAATATTTGCAAAGGAAGCAAAAGCAATAATAAACTCTGGGGATTCTATCAGAATAAAAGTCTTCTTCACAGCCAAGGAAACAAAAAACTAAAAGACACCCTAAAGAATGGGAGAAAATATTTGCAAATTGCATATGCAATAAAGGGTTAGTATCTAAAACATATAAAGAATCTATACAACTCAGCATCCTAAAAAGAAATAATCCAATTTAAAATGGGCAGAGGACATGAACAGACATTTCTCCCAAGAAGACATTCAGAAGGCCAACAAACACATGAAAAGATGCTCAACATCACTCATCATCAGGGAAATGCAAACCAAAACTACAATGAGATACTACCTCATACCTGTGAGAATGGCTAAAATCAATGCAAGAAACAACAAGTATTGGAGAGGATGTGGAAAAAAATAAAAGGAACCCTCATGCACTATTGATGGGAATGCAAACTGGTGCAGACACTGTGGAAAATGGTATGGAGGTTCCTCAAAAAAGTTAAAAATTGAACTACCTTACAACCCAGCAATTGCACTACTAGGTATTTACCCAGAGGATACAAAAATGCTGATTCATAGTGGCACCTGCACCCCAATGTTTATAGCAGCATTATCAACAATAGCCAAAGTATGGAAAGACCCCAAACATTCATAAAGAAGATATGGTATGCATGTGTATGTATAAGTGTGTGTGTGTGTATATGTGTGTGTGTGTGTGTATATAAATAAATATATATAGAGAGAGAGAGAGAGAAAGAGAAAGTATTCCTCAGTCATGAAATCTTGCCATTGCAACAACATGGATGGCTCTAGAGGGTATAATACAAAGTGAAATAAGTCAGTCAGAGAAGTCAAGTTCTCTATGATTTCAGTCATATGCGAAATTTTTAAAAAAGATTTATTTACTTAAGGGGGCAGGGACGGCAGAGGGAGAGGGAGCGAGCGACTCTCAAGCAGACTCCCAACTGAGCAAAGAGCCTGATGTGGGGCTTGATCACATGACACCTAGATCACAACCTGAGCCAAAATCAAGAATTGTATGCTTAACTGACTGAGCCACCCAAAGCCCCACACTCATAAATATAACTTAAGAAATAAAACAAATGAACAAAGATGCAAAGGGACAGAGAAGCAAACAAAAAACCCAGACTCAAATATAGAGAACAAACTGATGGTTACCAGAGGTGAGGTGGTTGGGGAGATGGGTTAAATAGGTAAGGAGATTAAGAGTACACTTACCATGATGAAGCCCTGAGTAATGTATAGAACTGTTGAATTGCTATATTGTACACCTGAAATTAATATAACCATGTATATTAAATTTACTGGGATGAAAAATAAAAATAAAAGCAGAAATAGCAACCAGAGAAGAAATAAATTTTGCAATGTATTCATCAAAATTAAAATCTTTTGTACTTCAATGGATACTATCAAACAAGTGAAAAGACAACCCCCAGAATGGGAAAGAATATTTGCAAATCACAGATCTCATAAGGACTTGCATCTAGAATATATAAAGAACTCTCAGGACTCAGTAATTAAAAGAAAATTAGCCCAATTTAAAAATGGGAAGGAATCTGAGCACATTTTTCTCTAAAGCTATCCAGAGCCTATATATACAGAGTAATATAAAAGTTGGTCAACATCGTTAATCATTAGGGAAATGCAAAGCAGAGAGCCCTATGTGGGACTTGATCCCAGGACCCTCAGTTTATGACATGAGCAAAGGGCAGACCCTTAACTGACTGAGCCACCCAGGTAGTTCCTCTGCTTATAAAGACTTTTTATTTGGGGTTTATCATTAGCTATTGAATAAAAAGTAAACTTTCAACCACTATTATGTTACATGGTTCTAACTTAATGCTATTGATATAGAGTCACATAATTCACTTTTGTTAGTGATGTATAAACTTATAAATTATGTGTGCCATACCTTAGTTTGAACTTATTTCCATATGTTAGTTGCACATGAAAACTGAGGTATCAAGCACCTAAAAGTTATAGTATCATATGGGAGACTGGTAAGAATCAGCTGAAGTAAAACCACATAGTAGAAAGATGGGAATAGTATTCAAGTTTCTAGTCCAGGATTTAAGCCAATATTGTCTATGTGAAAAAGTAATTCCTCTTTTATGGGTCTCAGGTGTTTCAAGTGATGAAATTCAACCGGATGATCTCTAGACCTTTCCTCTCTGGCAGATACTATTGATGCTCACTCTATGTCTATTTTTGCCCTTAAAGTTAGTCATTTGCTTAAAGGTAGTCATTTGCTTTGACCAATGAAATGAAGATATTGATATGTGTCACTTCTGTGTGGAAGCCTTTAAGAGTTTGTGATCAGTTCTCTGTTTTGCTTTTTCCTGCTGCAGCTACCAGTAACATTTATGATGGTGGAATCTCCATTACCCTGCATCCTTGTGTGGAAATGACATGAAGCAGAGAACCCTGTGAACACAAAATAGGTAAGTAGTGAGAAAAGAAATGCACCTTGTTCTATTTAAGCCACTGACAATTGGGGGTTGTTTACTGTTTATAAAAAGATACAAATGTTGGTACCAGGAGTAGAGCACCATAACAACAACAACAACAACAAATCCCCTATGGTAAATAACATTGGTTTTGAAGTTCAGTAATGTTTGGAAGATAAAACTACTATTTGAGGCTGGGAAGATGAGGATATATTGACAAAACATTTGCCAAATAGGTCTTCTGTTATATATTGGAATGCAACTCATATACCTAATGAAGTTACAGCTTTAGAAGAGACTGGAAAGAATGTTATTAGCTGGAGTTAGTTGCTTTGGGCAACATTTGACAAGAAGAAAATGAGTTCAGGAAAAAAGAAGAGAGAGATCAGGGACATTACAATGTTGGAAGAAGTGACTGCTTGGAAGATAAACAACAGGGATAAAATTAAGAGAGACTTTGAAAGACTCAAGTTCAAGTGAAACTAATCCTTGAAGCAGAGAGCCAATTAAGAATAAGTCTCCACACCTATTGTTAAACTCTAAAAATAGATAAGGTAGTTCAAAGCAAAGGTCAAATTAAGACTGTTATGTTCAATAAATCTTTTACATTAGGAGTAATGACTCAGGGGAAAACGTCTGAGAGTAGCTCTCATTCTGAAACTCCTTGGCTTAAGTAACTGGCCATTAATTTGAGATATAAAAATGGAAGTATTTCTTTACTGGATTTTTGTAGTTGTTTTTTGGGTATTGACATGCTAAGCAAAATAAGTTAGAGGAACATAAATATCATATGATTGTACTCATATGTGGAATTTAAGAAGCAAAACAGATGAACATAGGTTAAGGGAAGGAAAAATAAAAGAAGTTGAAAACAGAGAAAGAGACAAACCATAAGAGACTCTTAGCTCTAGAAAATAAACTGAGGGCTGCTAGAAGGGAGGTGGGTGGGGAGATGGGGTATCTGGGTGATGAACATTAAGGAGGGCACTTGAAGACATGAACACTTGGTGTTAGAAGCAACTGATGAATCACTGAATTCTACTTCTGAAACTAATAATATGTTATATGTTAATCAACTTGAATTTAAATTTAAAAATTAAAAATGGAAGCATTTAATCCAATAAATAAAATATTTTTAGAAAATATGTCTTGAACGAAACTGTTAAGGTTTTTGGCACGTGAAACTGACTATAATAGATAAGAAGCCTATTAAGTTTTTGAGAGAGTTATATGGCTAATTAAAGCATGCCACTGTGATTGTTAAGATTTAAAAGGACCTCTGAATTCCCAGCAATTTATGAAGAGTAACCTGGTTAAGAAATCTGTTCCATTCTTATAGAGTCTATACAGCATGCCACCCTATTCACATATGGCAAATTCTGTAGAGTGTAGCCAGTGACAATAGAGAAAAATGGGTTGGGGGGCCTTTCCCAGAGATCAGGATCATCCCCATTATATCTTGCTTTGGATAATGAAATAAAAATATTTCAAGTTTACAGTTTTGGGGGTTAATCAAATGGAAAACACATACAATTGCTCAATGAATATTTATTATTTCACACCCATGGACATAAAAGACAATTTCTAGGCTTCTGATAATTAACCCCTAGGGGGAAATAGCTATTTAGAGGTTGCGCTTTTACCAAAGAATTTTTTAATTTTTATATTTGTATTTCTTCAAAGACAATTTTAGAGCATATTTAGGTTCACAGCAAAATTAAAAGGAGGATGGGAAGATTTCCTATATACCTCCTGCCTCTACATTTGCATAGCCTCCCTATTATCACTATCACCCACTAGAGAGGTACATTTGTTAAAACTGGCAAACATAATCACCCAAAGTCTATAGTTAACATTCAGATTCACTCATAGTGTTATATATTTTATGGGTCTAGAGATGTGTATAAAGACATGCATCCATCATTATAGTACCATGTATAGTATTTCCACTGCCCCAGAAGTCCTTTGTGCTCTACCTATTCATTTTCCTCACCCTTAACAACTCCTGGAAATCCAAATATTTTCCTGAATTCATAGTTCTGCCTTTCAGAATGTCATATAGTTGGAATCATACAACACATAGACTTTTCAGATTGACTTCTTCACTTAGTAATATACATTTGACTTTCTTCCACATTTTCATGGCTTAATCATTTCTTTTCAGTGTTGAATAATATTCCACTTTCTGAATATACCACGGTTTAATTAACCATTTACTCACTGAAAGACATCTTGGATGTTTTCAAATTTGGGGGATTATAAATAAAGCTGCTATAAACATCCATGTGCAGATTTTTTAATAGAAATATGTTTTTAACTTCTTTGGGTAAATACCAAGCAGCATGACTGCAGGATGGTATGGAAAGTGTGTTTGTTTTAGAGGGAATGGTATGGAAAGTTTGTTAGTTTTTTTTAGAGGAGGTAGGGGGAGGGAGAGAGAATCTTAAGCAGACTCCATCTTTAGCATGGAGTCCGACGGGCTTAATCTCACCACCATGAGATCATGACCTGGGCCAATATCAAGGGTCAGCTGCTTAACTGATGGAGCCACCCAGGTGCCCCGAGAGTAGGTTTAGTTTTTCAAGAAATCACACAACTATCTTCCAAAATGACTGTATCATTTTGCATTTCCATAAGAAATAAATGACAGTTCCACATCCTCATCACCATTTGGTGTTATCAGAATCCTGGATTTTGGCCATATTGAAAAGTGTATAGTGGTACATTGTTTTAATTGCAATTCCCTGATAACATATGATGTGGAACATTTTTTCTTTTAAGATTTTACTTATTTATTTGAGAGAGAGACACACACACAGCAAGAGAGGGAACACAAGTAGGGGAAGTGGGAAAGGGAGAAGCAGGCTTTCCGCTGAGCATGGAGACCCTGGGATCATGACCCGAGCTGAAGGCAGACACTTTACTAGTGAGCTACCCAGGTGCCCTGGAACATCTTTTCATATGCTTATTTTCCATCTGTATGTTTTCCTTGGTGAGGCATCTGTTAATGTCTGGCTTTTTTTTTTTTTTTTTAAATTTTAAGAGTTTTTGTATATTTTGGATAACAGTCTTTTATCAGAGGTCTGTTGCAAATATTTTCTCCCAGTCTTTGTCTGGTCTTCTCTTTCTCTTGACATTGTCTTTCACATAGCAGAAGTTTTTAATTTTAATGGAGTCTGACTTATCAACTATTTCTTTCATGGATCATGTCTTTGGTGTTATATCTAAAAAGTCTTTGCAATACCCAGGGTCATATAGGCTTTTCTCTATGTTATCATGTTGGAATTTTATAGTTTTGTATTTTACAATTAGGTCTCTGTCCATTTTGAGTTAATTTTTGTGAGGTGTATAAGATCTGTGTCTAGATTTTTTTACATGTAGATGTCCAGTTATTCCAGCACAATTTGTTGAAAAGACTATTTTTTCTCCATTGTATTATCTTTGCTTCTTTGTCAAAGATTAATTGATTATATTTATGTGGGTATATTTCTGGACATTTTATTTTGTTCCATTTATCTTTTGTCTATTCTTTTAGCAATGCCATATTGTCTTGGTTACTATAGTTTATAGTAAGTTTTGAAGTTGTGTCAGTCCCCCAACTTGTTTTTTGGCAATATTGTGTTAACTCTTTGGGGTCTTTTTCTCTCCAGGTAAACTCTAAAATCAGTTTGTCTATATTCACAAAATAACTTGCTGAGATTTTAACTGGGATTGCATTCACTCTATAAATCAGTTTAGGAAGAATGGACATCATGACAATATTGAGTCTTCCTATCTATGACCATGGGGTATCTCTCCATTTATTTAGTTATTTGATTTAATTTATCAGAGTTTAATTTTTCCTCATGTAGATCTAGTATAAATTTTGTTAGATTTATACTTACGCATTTCATTTTAGGGGTGCTAATATATAGTATTTTGTTTTTGTTTTCAAATTCTACTTATTCATTGCTTATATATAGGAAAGCAGCTGACTTTTATATATTAATCTTGTATCTTGCCTCCTTGCTATAATTGTTTTTTAGTTCCAGCTAAATTGTTGTTTATTCTTGCAGATTTTCTACATTGAAAATCATGTCATCTGTGAATAAAGATGATTTTATATCTTCCTTCTTAACCTGTATACCTTTTGTATTTCCTTTTATTATCTTATTGCATTAGCTAGTATTTTTAGTATAATGTTCAAAAGGAGTGGTTAAAAAGGAGTGGTTAGGGAGCACCTGGGTGGCTCAGTGGGTTAAAGCCTCTGCCTTTGGCTCAGGTCATAATCTCAGGGTGCTGGGATCGAGCCCCAGCCCCGTGTCAGGCTCTCTCTCAGTGGGAAGCCTGCTTCCCCCTCTCTCTCTGCCTGCCTCTCTGACCACTTGTGATCTCTATCAAATAAATAAATAAAATCTTAAAAAAAAAGGAGTGGTTTGAGCTAACATCTTTGCCTTGTTCCTGATCTTAGTGGGGATGCTTTGAGCCCTTAGAGATTTTAATAAAAATATACTTATGACAAAGTACAGATAGTTCAGTTCTAAAAGGTAGAAATTCTAAGTTTTCTTAGAATTAATGGCTTTTCGTTTCATGGAGATTTCTTGATCCCAAATCCTTTAAGTAGTACTTGCGTTTCAAGTAAAGGTGGGTAGGTACTTTGGACTAATTATCCCACTTAAAACAACTAGGATAGTTGATTAAAGTAAAAAAAAAATCATCTGCTCAGAGGTATTTGGAACCTAACAAGATAGCTTAAAATTTCTGTGCTAGAATTTGGGGTAGTATGGAAGTTTTGGAGGTGTCTGGACATATGGAACCATTTTACCTTTATGGCAAGATTGGCAAATTATGACCAACAGGCCATATCCAGCCCACTTCCAATTTTTGTATATAAAATTTTATTAGAACATAGACCTATTCATTTAATTATTGCCTGTGGTTACTTTCATGCTATAACAGCGGTATTATGTGGGTACATTAGAGACTTATGGTTTGCAGAACTTAAAATATTAATTGTTCATTAGGATATTGGGTGATTCCAGATGATGCAACGGAGAGTCTGAGAGGCTGAGTAGAACTTTGAATTACATTTCATGGTTAGAGAGATAAAGTTTATAGTCAAGAACCCACTGATGGATAGGCAGAACATCTTATTTCTAAAATTGGATTGAGATGATCTCAAATTACTAGTGTCAATAGGTCCCCCTCAGAAGCAAATGCAAATTCCTCCTGGTGAAAGACTGTTTCTTCAAACAACTGTTCAAATACAATGGCCAGAGAAAAATAAAGAATAATCAGGTACAAAAGAAGAAAAGGTTACATGAATAAAAATCAGCAAAAACAATACATAATAGAAACAGACCAAAGTGAGCTCTTGAGACACACTTCAAAATCCATCGGAGACTTGATATTAGAGGAAATATTTAATGTCAATAATTTATTAGATTTCCTTAAGTTTTTTTTAAACCAACTACTTGGATGATTGGCATATAGGTAGTAAAAAATGGTGCTTTCTTGATAGCATGTTAATACATTGAATCATTGTTTATGTCATGTCTATTCATCTCTCTCTGTCATATTCCTGTATTCTCAAAGGCACCAGAATGCATATACTGTACAAATTGATTGATGTAAACCAGGAATGCTGCTCTCTCTAAACCACTTATTGAAACACCATGAAGTATCTTGTCTCCAAAAGACAATGTTTTTTATAACTTCCAATGCCTAACCAAATAGCTTAAATTTCTGATGGACTGATAAGATCAATCATTCATTTTAAATAGGCAATCAAAACCAAAAGCTTATTCACACGAAACAAGTGCAGCTAAGTAAATTTAAGATATTAATGGAAGCTGAAGTATAAATAAAATTTCCTAAAAGAAACATCATTTCTGTTTGACAAGAGAAAGATGAGATTATCTAAAAGTCAGTTTGGAACCAAATTGTTTTAAAGTGGTCCAAACTACTTTTAAATTTATTAAAGGCAAGTGGAAAGTGAACAGAACCAAATATAGCTCTCAAAAGATGCTAATATTGGGAACTTGGCATAGATGGGTATCTGGCAGGTGTCAGCCAGAGCCTTAGCCACTCAGCAAGGTAGGGCAGTCCAGGCAGGTGAAACCAAGTTCAGGGGCATCAGCTGTAAATCAGTAATGCTATCCAGATTAAGGGAGACATTTTGCAAGCATGCAGCATATCATTGCAAATTTTCTGTACTCTATGTGTTCTCTTGGTTGGCACAACAATAGCTCTGACCTTTTAAGTCATTCTTTATTGAGCCAGAAAAATGAAAGGCCAGTCAAATCTTTGAGGAGGAATGGAGAGGAAGGCAAAAGCTTTTCAGGTGTAGCCCCCTCCCTTCTCTGACAACAGACATCTTTTCTGCCCTAATGAACAAGTTGGGCAATTTCTAAATCTATAAAAAGTAGGTAGTTGACAAGCTCTTTCCCTCTTTCTCTGATATATGTTAAGACTTTACATATTTAAAGAGGATTTTGAATATAAAAATGAAAACTAATTGTTATGCTCTCACCTACTAAATCATCTTATAGTAATGCTGAATGTCCCGATAATTTGGTCCTGGCCTATAATTTTAAATATATCCTGCACTAATTTTGGGACTTCTTCCCAAAGTGTATTTTTTTGAAGTCTCTTCTGCAGGAGAGACTTAAGTTCTCCTGGTTACTGACTTCAGTATAAACCTCTTTAAGTTTTAATGATCCTTTTGCTTCGTACCTGGAATGGTAAATACCATGATCATGATCATATCACTTCAGTGTGCTCTGATATTTGGGTTTCAGTGAACCTTCTGGTTAATTTTTAACCATATAGCTGTTCCTTTTCTTTATAAAAAAGATAATTTTATACCCCTTACATGGGTGTTACTATCACATGTGAGAGACAGTAGAGTGGTTAAGTCCTTGGATTCTAGAATGAAACTTCCTAGGTTCAAAACTCAGTACCACCATTTGTTAACTGTTATTTTAGGCAATCTCTTTTAGTCAGTTGCTGGATAGTTTCCAGTTTTTTACCACCAAGAAACAAATCTACTAGGGGCATTTGCATAAGATTTGATTTCCATTTATCTTGTTTATATATCTAATAGAATTTCTGGGTCCTATTGTAAGGATATGTTTGACCTTTAAGTAACTGCTGAACTCTTTTCAAAAGTGGCTGTACATTTTACATCCTCACTATCAGGGTACTAAGTTTCCAGTTTCTCTGCATCATCACCAACAATTGTTACTGTTGGTCTTTCACTGTAGACATTTTAATGGGTTTGTAGTGATGTCTAATTGTGGTGTTAATTTGCATTTCCTGAGAAATTATAGGTATCTTTTCATGTACTTATAGAAGTACTTTCTATATCTTCTTTGGTATACTGATACACCTATTCAAATAATTTGCACATTTGTAATTTTTGTATTTCTTCTTACTTAGCTGTAAGAATTATTTATATATTCTAGATGTAAGATCTTTGTTATATTAGGGCTTGGCAATTATTTTTTGTAAAAGGTCAGAGGGTAAACACTTTTGGACTTATTGGCCCTATGGTTCCCACAGCAACAGCTCACCTTTGCTACTGCAGCATATAAGCAACCATAGAAACTATGTTAATATAATGTAATTGTGTTCTAATAAAACTTTAGTCATATAAAAATAAGCTGGCCTGGGTACCTGGGTGGCTCACTTGGTTAAGTGTCCAACTATTGATTTCGGCTCAGGTCATGATCTCAGGGTCATGAGATTGAGCCCTGTGTTGAGCTCCCTGCTGAGCGTGGAGGCTGATTAAGTCTAAATAAATAAATAAATAAATATTTAAATAAATAAAAATAAGCTGGTCCATGGGCTATAGTTTGGTTTACTGACCCTTAAGCTACATGACTTATAAAAGCGTTCTTGAGTGAGATGGTTGGATGGTATGCAAATATTCTGTTTCTGCTTTTTGGTTTCACCAACTCATTTTAACATCTCCTTATGGATCTTCCTTCCAGGAATTGTTACTATACTGTTCTAATGGTGATTTTCTATTTTCTGCATTTCTTCTGTATTTGTTACTTGGAATTCTTCTACAAAAATGGTTTGTTCCTTCTCCTTTATTTATTTAATAATTTAACTCAATTTATTTTATTTTTGAAATATTATAAAAATATTATTTTGAAATGTTGTATTTCAAATATTAATTTATTCAATAATTTAAATAATCATACTCATATGGATATGATTTCACATGTATTTGTTTCATTTGGTGGTTGTAAACTGATAATCTTAATACTTACTTTGTTGTTCAAATTATTTTGTTTAAGAGCTCTTTCAGAACCTGTCCCTTTGGTTCCTGTATTCTTTTGACATGTTCCCATTCTTTGTGTTCTGAGCACTTCCTCGATTCCAGGAACTCCAAGATTCAGGCTCATGTTGCATTTTTCCTACTTTAGCCCTTGAATCCGCCCTTTCTTCAATGAGCCCTGTTCTTTGTTTTTGTTGGTGTTCTTGTCGTTGTTTACTGGAAAATGGTACTTAAAAACTAAGATATGTGTTAGGCATACTCCTGCAGTTTCTAAATTTTCTAAATTTTTTATTTTCTAAATCCCCTTTAGTGGACAGAACTATATATTTAGATGTGGACTAACCCATGTGTACAAACACATTGCTATATTTATCTATGTATGTACCTTTATATATGTATGTATGTATTTTTTAATTTATAATAAAATACACATGCATTTTACTGATATCTCTGGCTCTAATATGGTACCACATACTCACTCTAGCTCTTCCTGCTTGTTATTTGCAGATTCCTTTTTTTTTTTTTTTTTTAAGATTTTACTTCTTTATTTGACAGAGAGAGCCAGGGAGTATAAGCAAGTGGAATGGCAGAGAAGATAGAGAAGCAGGCTCCCTGCTGAGCAGGGAGCCTGATGTGGGACTCCATCCCAGGACCCTGAAATCATGACCTGAGCCAAAGGCAGACACTTAACTGACTGAGCTACCCAGGAATCCCTATTTGTAGATTCTTTAGCTGACAGTGAGAAATTCAGCCTTCAATATCTATAATATATTTATTTATGTATTCAAATTGTATATGTATAAAGTAGTTTCATAATATCCCATGCATGCCATCTCTGAGAAACAACTTTACCAACTAAAGTATAAGATTCATGTACACTTTATCTTGGCTAACTGAATTTAAATTAAAAAAAATGATTCATGTACACTTTTTTTGGTTTAAATTTAGCCTTATATTATTCAAACAAAAAACTATTTTGCAAAGACACTCTGGTCAGCTCCTTTTTCCCACTCATTTCAGTGAAATTATGTCATGCATTTGTAACACAGGTAGACTCATTTGTCATAATCTACATTCCACCCTGGTTTCCCTCTGACATTCTGGTTGTTTTTTTGTTTTTGTTTTTTAGGTTTGCATACATCAAAGTTTACTCTTGTGGTGTATGGTTCCCAGTTTCTGCTGACTGCTTCATTTTCTGACTTTGTGCCACATTTTCCTGTTTCTTTGCATGTCATGTAGTTTTTGATTTAAAAAAATTGGCTGTTATAAATTATACACTGTAGTGACACTGGAATTTTTTCATCTGAAGATTTCTGTTTACTTTACCAAGCACTGAACTTGCATGGACTCAGGATTCAAAATCTTTCTTCCAGTGACGTACAACAACTAGCATCATCACTTAGATTTTTTTATTTCTAGCTGCTGGATGCGTGGCCCTCTTTGTGTAATTTCATGGTTAAAAAAAAAAAAAATTGGGCACATTTGTTCCAAGATTTTTGCTATCTTTGTGTTCCTTTGCTTCCAGACATTTCCTCCTAAATTTTCAGTTGTTCTTCCAGCCTTGATTTCTTCCTTCTAACATGGCAAGTCATTAAGGCTTCCACTTTATATCATTTAAGCTATGCGTGTGTGTTTAAGAATGTTTTATGTCAAAATCACAACAAAATCCCAAATCTGATCATGAAGAGTTCTGTATATGAAGATAAATGCTCACTGTCTAGATTCTACCTGATTTTTCAACAGATTCCCTAGGGTTTTCTACATGTCTATATGCCCAATTTTAAGATTAGTCTAGGGAAATTTTTTTTTTTAAAGATTTTATTTATTTATTTGACAGAGAAAAATCACAAGTAGTCGGAGAGGTAAGCAGAGAGAGAGAGAAGGAAGCAGGCTCCCTGCTGAGCAGAGAGCCCGGTGCGGGACTCGATCCCAGGACCCTGAGATCATGACCTGAGCCGAAGGCAGCGGCTTAACCCACTGAGCCACCCAGGCGCCCCAGTCTAGGGAAATTTTTTATTCACAGTTTGGACATCAGCCTTTTTATAGCTCTCTCCCCATTAAAATTTCCACCTTAAAGTTCTAGCTGCTTGGCTGATGGCAGTTCTGTAACCTGCTATCCCTAGCCAGTAGCTGAGTTTTTCCACTACTAGAGTTTGAGAATTGAATAGTGCTTCCAGGAAAATAATATACAAACTTGAAGTTCTTTATGCAGTGGTCTTTCTCCAATATTTTCAAATCATTTTTCATAAAATAATTTTTGTCCAATTGTTATAGTTATTATCTGCATGAGGAATTACACGATGGCTTATCCTGCCATTACTGGAGGTTTCCTTGTCTTTATTTTCTCTTACAAATACTAAAAACAAACAAACAAACAAACCATTATATTTTCCTCTATATTTGCCTTATTCTAATTCTCTTCATTCTTTCTTGCAGAAGCAAGTTTTTATCTGGTATAATTTCTTCTCAACTCTAGTCACTTTTAGAACTTTGTTCTGCTGTGCTACTAGAGATGAATTCCCTGAGATTTTGTTGCTGTTGCTGTCTTTATCTTTATTTTTGAAGAATATTTTCACTGGATGTTCATTTTTGGTAGGCAAAATAATGTCTTCCCAAGGACATCTATAACCTAATGCTTGAAACTTGTGAATAGTTACCTTGTATAGTAAAAAAGACTTCATATATGATTAAATTAAGGATCTTGATGGGAGATGATACTGAATTAACCATGTGGGCCAAATGTAATCAAAAGAGACTTTATATAAAGAAGGAAGGTAAGTCAGAGTTAGAAAGAGACTGGAAAATACTATACTGCTGGGTTTGAAGATAGAGAAAAAGACCATGGAGAAATGTATGCAAGACACTTTTTTAAAGCCGGAGAAAGCAAGGGTATAAAACCTCTCCTAGAACCTCCAGAAGTGTGCAGCCTGAGTGGCACCTTGATTTTAGTCCAGTGAAACCCGTTTTGGACTCTTGATGTCCAGAACTGTACGATAACAAATTTATGTTAATTTATCCACCAAATTTTATTTATTTATTTATTTATTTATTCATTATTTAAATTCAGTTAGCCAACACATAGTGTATAATTAGTTTCAGATGTAGTGTTCAATAATTTATCAGTTGCATATAACACCCAGTGCTCGTTACATCACATGCCTCATTTAATGCTCATCACCCAATTACCCCATTCCCTTATCCGTCTCTCTTAGCCACCAAATTTGTGATTATTTGTTACAACAGCAATGGGAGATTAAGACACAAGTTACCTTTTTTATTTCATATTAAAGATGTTGTCTTCTGTTCTCTACCATCAATGAAGAAAAGTTGGATACTCTTTTTATCACTGTTCCCCTCTATTGTCTTCTTTTGTCCTGAGTGCTAATGGTTTTCCCTTTATCTTTCTATTATAGCAGCTTCATTATGATTTGCTTAATGCAGCATTCTTGGCATTTATGCTGCCTAGAGTTTGCTCAGCTTTTTCGATTTGGGGGTGATTTTTTCAATTAATTTTTTAGTCATCATTTTTCAAACGCCTTTCCTTCCCTCTTCTGTCTTTTCCTCATTGTCTGATAGACCATATAAGATTATTTTACAAATTACTGAGGCTGCATTCGTTTTCTTCCTCTCTCAGGGCTTCAGTTGGGATAATTTTACTGCTTTCAACTTCCCTGATCCTTTCTTCTGCATCGTTAAATCTACTATTAATTACATCTAATGATTTTTTTTTATTTCAGATTTTATATTTTCCAGCTCTCAGATTTCCATTTGCTTCTATTTGAAGACTCCGTATCACTTTGCAATTCACCATCTTGTTTTTTATGTTCACATTTTTTACAAATACGTTAGCATATTTTGTAACAGTTATTTAATGCTCTTGTCTGTGAATTTCAACACCTGGATTATCTGTGTATCTGATTTCCTTCTCCATTATCTTGTTTGGGTAGGGTCATATTTTCCTGCTTCTTTACATGTCTAGATATTTTGCTTATATACTGAGAATTGCAGGGTATTTGTCCTATTTGACTCTGGATTCTGTTATTTTCCCCAAAGAATATGAAATTCCGTCATAGTAAGCAGTAAACTTACTCGCAAATCATGTTGGTCATCTGAATACTTGGCTTTAGGCTTTCTAGGGCAGGACTAATTTAGTTTTGCCCTTCTTTGTTAGGCATAATTCATAGTCCTGGGATATGGAAAAGTGTAAGCCTTTCTGAGTTTCTTATAGAAACCCTGGCTGTTTATCAAACTCCTCTAAATTAGTAAGACTTGAATTGGTAACTATGTTTCTCCAGCTATTGACAACCGCAAAAACATCTACCCAGTTCTTTGTACCTTTCCAGGAGTTGCTTTTCTACAAGGTTGCTTGGAGTCTCACCCTATGTATACAGTGTTGGCAGAGTATATAAGGATAATTTGTATATAAATTTTGGGTCACTTCCATCTGTGGGTCCCTCCATCCCAGAATTCTTCCCATCAATTTTCAAATGCTCTGGAAGCTTTAATTACTAACACTCTGCTGGACTGATTCTCCTTTATTTTCAATGTAAACTAAAAATTGCATACATGAAAAAAGGCCAATTAGAAGTAAATTTCATATAGGAAATACTAAATACTGGAACACTGTAAAGCAAAGTAGACAACAGAAAAAATTCAATAAATTAATGAAATCAAAATGTTATTCTTTGAAAAAGGAACAAAGTTGAAAAACTTTAATTAGACTAAAGAAAAACCAAGTCTCAAACTACTAAAATCAGAAATGAACATGAGGGCACTAATACCTAAGCTTACTGAAATTTAAACAAAAAGTATTATTAAAAAAAAACTAGAAACATTTGTATGCCAGAAAACAAGATAACCTAAATGAAATGGACAAGTTTGTAGAAACATGTAAGCTACCAAATCAATCAAGAAGAAAGAAGAATCTGTATAGACCTATTAAAAGTAAAGAGTTCATAAGAGAAATGAAAAAATATCACAAGGAAAAGTCCGAGAGCAGATAGCTGCACTGGCAAATTCTACCAAATATTAGAGAAGTATAACAGTTATATAGATCCAATATAGAGCTGGTGACTATATGCAATAATACTATATTGCATACTTGAAATTTGCTAAGAGGATCAATTTTATGTATTCTCACCACACATACAAACACACACAAAGGTAACGATGTGAGATGATGGAAATGTTGTGGTAATCATTTCCCAATGTGTATACATATATCAAAACATTGCATTACACACTTCAAGTAATCTCTCCACCCAACTTGGGGCTCGAACTCACAACCCCAAGATCAAGAGGCACATGCTCCACCCACTGATCTAGCCAGGCCCCCTCAATGCACACTTTAAATATATACAATTTTTATTTGTTAATTATATGTTTATAAAGATCTTTCAAAATACAGAAGAGGAAGGAACAATTTATAACACTCTTTGAGGCCAACATTACTCTGATACCAAAGCCAGGCAAAGACATGATAAGAAAATGTATAACTTTATGTATGTAGATGCAAAAATCCTCAACAAAATACTAACACACTGAATCTAGAGTGTATGCAAAAGATTATTTAAAATGACCAAGCGGAATTCTTGTCAGGAATGCAAAGGTGGCTCAATATATGAAAACTGACCAAATGTAATACACTGCAAAAACACAATGAAGAAAAAAAACCACATAATCATCTTGATTAACTCAGGGAAGCATCTGACAAAAATCCAACACCTTTTCATAATAAAAACACTCAAGAATCTAAGAATAACACTAAGATTTCTCAACATAATAAAGGCAGTATATGGGGGAAAAAAGCCCAATTTACATAATATTCAATAGTGAAAGATTGAAAGCTTACCCCCTCAGATCAGAAACAAAACAAAAATGCACACTTTCATCACTTCTATTTAATATTGTACTGAAGTTCTAGACAGAGGAATTAAGCAACAAAAAGAAATAAAAGGCATCCAAAATGGAAAAGAGGTAAACCAATCTTTATTTGCAGATGACATGAAAATGGGATTTTCTTTAGAAAATCCTAAAGAATCCACAGTAAACTATAATTGAATTCAACCAATAATTAAATTCAACAAAATCTCAGGACACAAGACATGCAAAAATCAGTTGTATTTTTATATAGTAGTAATGGGCAGTCTGAAAAAAATTAAGAAAACATTCTATTTATAATGGAATCCAAATGATTAAAATGCCTAAAATTAAACTTAACCATGGAAGTGAAAGACATGTTCACTTAAAACTGTAAATTATTGCTGGAAAAATTTAAAGATCTAAATAAATGGGAAGACATTCCATGTTCATGGGCTGGGAAACTAAATGTTGTTAGAATGAAAATACTTCTCAAACTAACTTACAGATTCAATGTAATCTCTATGAAATGCTGATGGTCTTTTTATAGAAATAGAAAAGCTGATTCTAAAATTCATGTGGAATTACTAAGCACCCCAGCTAGCTGAGTTAATCTTGAAAAAGAACAAATTTGGAAGCCTGTCGTGGCTGCAAAATATACAACAAAGTTACAGTAATGAAACCAGTGTAGTACTGGTATAAGGATAGACCTATTGACAAATGAAATAGAATTGAACATGTCTTGTACAAAAACTAACTCGACATGGATCAAATAATTAAATATAAGAGTTAAAACTTCCACAATTCTTGCAAAAAAACCATAGGGACCAATCTTCTTCATTTGGTCTTGAAAATGTCTCCTTAGGGACACCAGGGTGGCTCAGTTGTTAAGCACCTGCATTTGGCTCGGGTCAAGATCCCAGGGTCATGGGATCAAGTCCCACATTGGGCTCCCTGCTCAGTGCGGAGTCTGCTTCTACCTCTCCCACTCCCCCTACTTGTGTTCCCTCTCTGACTGTGTCTCCTCTCTTTGTCAAATAAATAAATAAAATCTTAAAAAAGAAAAAAGAAAATGTCTCCTTAGATATGATCCCCAAACCACAAGCAACAAAAGAAAAAAAATAAATTAAATTTTATCAAAATTAAAACTTTTATGCATCCAATGACACTTTCAAGACAGTAAATATCTATATATAATACAACTCAACAACAAAGAGACAACTCAATTTACAAAATGAGCAAAGGACATGAATAGACATTTCTCCAAAGAAGATATATAAATAGATAGCAAACATCTGAAAAGGTGCTCAACATTATTAGTCATTAGGGAAATGCAAATTAAAATCACAATGATATACCACTTCATACCAATTAGAATGTGTATAATCAAAACCACAGAAAATAATAAATTTTGATGAGGATCTAGAGGAATTGGCTATCATGTGTTGCTTGTAGGAATATAAATGGGCATTGTTGCTGTGAAAAAGTTTGGTGGTTCCTCAAAAAATTAACAAAATCACCACATGGTCCATTACACACTCAGTAGAACTGGAAGCAGATACTCAAATTAAATTTGTACAAACATGTTATATAGTTACATTGTTCATAACAGCTAAAAGGTGGAAACAACCCAAATGTCCAGCAACTGATGAATGGATAAATAAAACTTATCATAAAAAGAATAAGGAATGAAATTTTGATAGATGCTACAACAAAGAAGAGCCATGGAAACACTGTGTAAAAGAAGCTAGACAGGCTGCATATGAATCCATTTATCTGAAATATCCAGTATCAGCAGATTCCCAAAAAACAAAAACAGATTCATACTAGCCAGGAGCTAGGGAGATGGGGGAAATGGAGAACAAGTACTTAATGGATAAAGGGTTTCCTTTTGGAGTGATGAAATGTTCTGGAAGTAGGTAGTGGTTATTGTTGTACAATATTATGAATTTGCTAAATGTCACTGAACTGTTCACCTTAAAATGGTTTATATGGTAAACGTTGTTATGTATATTTTGCCACAGCAATAAAACTTAAAGCAGAAAATAGTAGATCTCATTAAATATGCTTGTGGTCTTTAAATATTCATATTCCAGAGCTCATATTTGTTACTGATGGTAGAGTTAGTCTTAGCTAACACTGTCATTATTGAAAATGCAACATGACTAATGCCATTGTAATCTGTGTTTGTTACCCCTTGTTTGTACCTACGTTTCAAGTGCTGATTCTTTCTTGTATTGAGACACATTTGTTGGTTCTTGTGGATTCCTCCACTCAAGAGCTCTTAAGACAGTTTTGAGTTATGGATGATACATTTCCTCACTGATTATTTATGACTACTTTTCATCCAGGTCCTAGTGTCTGATGCAATATCTCTTTTGGGGGTCACCAACTGTGCTGGCAGTCCTCTTGAGAAGAACACACTTCAAGATGACCCAGTTTTGTTTACTCTCAGAGGACCCATAATTTTTCATGGTGAATGTGTATCTTTGCCTCATCATTGGTGGAGATGAATCTCTGTACACTTTCCCGATGTCTCTCTACTCTGCACCACAGGCTTATTAAGCCAAAACCTATGTGCCTTTAGTCTTTTTCAAAAGACAGTTTTTTGTTCTCTTTTATATAACTTGACAATGGGTGCTTTCTGTTGGCAGGCCAATTTTAAAGATATAATATCTTAGGATGTTTGGGTGTACCATCTTACCTAACTTAAGCATGCAAGGCTAACTTAACCCCTATTTTGTTGTTCTCTTAACTTTTAAATTTTTGCTGAAACTCTGAGCCCATAGTCATATTTGGCACCCCTGTTTTGTTCATTAAATACCCTTCTCAATGTTTCTTTTCTCCCCAAATTTTGTTTTCTTCTTGTTATGCATATCCATTTAGATTTTGCTCAGCTTCTCTCATCTTAACATTATCACACTCATCATTCTGCTTAGCAACATAAGTAACTTCCTTAAGATCTCCTTTTCTCATCAGAGCACAAAATATTATAAATAACAATTTTATCTTATATAAATATTTTTTTCTCTGACAATTTTCTCACTTTATTTTTCTTTTAAGATTTTATTTATTTATCAGAGAGAGAGAAGGGGAGAGAGCGAGCACAGGCAGACAGAATGGCAGGCAGAGGCAGAGGGAGAAGCAGGCTCCCTGCCGAGCAAGGAGCCCGATGTGGGACTCGATCCCAGGACGCTGGGATCATGACCTGAGCCGAAGGCAGCTGCTTAACCAACTGAGCCACCCAGGCGTCCCTTTTTTTTTTTTTTTTTTAATAGAAAAGAATAGCTTCTGGGGCATCTGGGTGGCTCAGTTGGTTAAGTGTCTAACTGGTGATTTCAGCTCAGGTTATGATCTCATGGGTCCTGATGGAGCCCTGCATCAGGTTCCCCTGCTCAGCAAGGAGTCTGGTTAAAATTCTCCCTCTGCCCCTCCTCCCACTTACATCCTCTTTCTCAAAAATAAATAAATCTTTTTTAAAAAGGAAAAGAAAATACTGGCTTCTGGGCAAATTATGACTAAGAAGTCTGGCTGTTTCTTTAGAAACAATATGTCCCATTTTCTCTGGTGATTGGCTGTTATTTCATAATTGCAGGCACACCTCATTTTGCATTTAGCAGATAAATTGTGTTTTTTAAAAATTGAAGGTTTGTGGCAATCCAGTCTCAAGCAAGCCTAACGGAGTCATTTTTTCAACAGCATTTGCTCACTTTGTGCGTCTGTCACATTTTGGTAGTTCTCCTAATATTTCAAACTTTTTCACTAGTATTATATTTGTTATAGTGATCTGTGATCAGTGATTATAACTCACTGAAAGCTCAGATGATGGTTGGCATTTTTTAGCAATAAGGTTTGTTTTCTTTTAATTAAGGTAACGTGCATTGTTTTTTAGACATAACGCTATTGCACACTTAATAGATTACGGCATAGTGTAAACATAACTTTATATGCACTAGAAAACAAAAAAGTCATTTGACTCACTTTCTTGCAATATTTGTTTATTGCAATGGTCTGGAATTGAACCTACACTAATTCTGAGGTATGCCTGCACCCTCTGTGACAAGTAAAAAACAATTGGTAAATTTATCATGTGTACCATACAATAACTGTTGTCATTCTAGGAGTAGAGCTTATTTTTAATACTCTAAAATTATTTATTTCTCTCCTGTCCTAATATCACCTAATACCAAATTGCTGTAAAACTCTCCTTAAACACTGTTGTTTGTTTCATGCTTTGGAGAAGGAATCAGGATGAGAGCCGACAATGTGATTTATTTCACGCTGCATAGGAAATTCACTAATAGAGCCAACATGGAGTTACTCTCAGTAAGTGCCATTATCCAAACTCAATTTTATTACCTATGAAGTCTGAATAAGAACCAGACATTGTGTAGGAGTTCTTTGGAACTGTTTTCTTTCTTTCTTTCTTTTTTTATTTTTTAAAAAAGATTTTATTTCTTTGACAGAGATCACAAGTAGGCAGAGAGGCAGGCAGAGAGAGAGGGAGAAGCAGGCTCCCTGCTACGCAGAGAGCCCGATGTGGACCCTGAGATCATGACCTCAGCAGAAGTCAGAAGCTTAACCCACTGAGCCACCCAGGTGCCCCTGGAACTGTTTTCTAATGTGGAAAAAAACAAAAAACAAAAAACAAAAAACAAATAGGTTTTCTTCCATTCAACTTCACTTACTTCTTTTGGACCAAGTTATCACAGTCAACCTCAGGATCTTCTTTGCATTTCTAAAAAGTGATTCGTAGAATTCTTTGTGTCTCTGGAATAAACTGCTTAATTTGGTTCAAAAGAGAGAGAAGTCGGCAAAATCATTGATGAACTATTGTGTAATTATGTACGCTATTACAGTGTAATGAATGTGATGAGTAGAGAAAGCTATAACCTTAGATATCCTATACAACACATTCTCACATTTAATTGAAATAGTAAAATTTATGGAGGTTGACAGCAAATCTGTCCTTGCCTGCACACACACTTGAGCCAAGTAAAAGAGAGGACAAAAGCAGCGGCAGTTTCACAGGTCCAAGCGACGGAGTGTGCCTTAGGCATTTTGCTGATCTTTAAATATACTGTCAGTCAAATAAATCTTTAAGCTTCATGACTGGACTGTACAATAAGCTTTGGTTTCATTTGAAGATTTTCCCAGATTCCTTCCACCACCATGAACTGCTGTATAGCACACCAATAACACAGAAGATAAAATGGCACATTTCAGAGAGTTGTGGAGGGTTGGATGTTGTTGAACCTTGGATCATCTCATGTAATGGTGCCCATACCCCACTGCCTATGCTTATCCTTGGTGTGAGGATTCATTTTGGCCGAGGTGGAGGGAGAGGTTTGGGTGAGGATACTACCACTTTAGTACAAACTCTTTATGTTTGATGTGATAAAACAGACCTAGGGAAGGGAGGTTATAAAGCAAAGGTCACACCAGTGGGGAGCAGGGGTAACACTCCTGACTCTTCATTCCTAGGCCTGTGCCTCTCAATTTTTTTCATACCATATCCTTTTCGGAAAGACATTAGAAATTAAAATTATCATTTATTCATTGTTATCTCAAAATGAATTAAATACTGCGAAGACTAATTCATCAATGAGTGTAATTTTAAAGGAAAACTATTTTGATACTGAAACATTTATTATTGCTTTGAAAATAGAATATGAATCTCCATTTAGGCTCTTTTCTTCTTGCTGCAGGCTTTACTAACCTAGATGATGTAAAAAGGTTATTTCTAAGATAAATCTTACTAATGTGCATTTCTCTCTCTCTCTTCCTCTTTTTGTCCTGACAAAAGTACAGAGGATGAGTTAATTATACTTCTCAGTTTATGGTAAATATTCGTTATCAGTCCAGTCAAAGCCTTTTTCAAGTTATTTGTATATATTTATTCTTTTTTATTATCACTCACAATTCTTACAGTTGCCTATAACCAACTACTGATTGAAGTATATGTTTTATGTGAATGTGTTCAGCTAACTTTTAATTCTGTATGTACTGTCTAAAATTCTTAATTTTGAATCAATCAACTTTATCATATTTTTTGCCTTGTCATTTACACTTTTGAGGTTGTATTTAAGAACACCTTCCCTGTTACTAGGTCACAAAGATATTATTTAAGATATTTTTATGTTAAGTAGACGGTTAACGTTGATATTTTGATCTTTAATAGATGCACCTTTATATTACATGTTAAACGACAATTTAGTTTCACTTAGTTTAATGAGCCAGTTTTTCCAAAATCATCTATTCAAAAATATGTCTTCGGGCGCCTGGGTGGCTCAGTGGGTTAAAGCCTCTGCCTTTGGCTCAGGTCATGATCCCAGGGTCCAAGGATCGAGCCCCACATCGAGCTCTCTGCACAGCGGGAACCCTACTTCCTCCTCTCTCTCTGCCTGCCTCTCTGCCTACTTGTGATCTCTGTCTGTCAAATAAATAAATAAAATGTTAAAAAAATATGTATCTTTTTTTCCAGATTCAGTGTTTCCTTTAAGTTTGTGCAGAAACGCACCCCTCCCACACACGCACACAAATCACTTCACATCATATCACATTAGTCCGCCTCAGAGTGTTCAATTCTTCACTTGTGTCTTTTCTCTCTTTGGTCAATACCACCTAGGTTTTGGGCATGTCTTCCTTCATTAGCTTTAATTTTAAAGATTGACATGAAAATCTTTATCCTTCATATAAATTTTGTCTTAAGTTTGTCATGTTCCTCAAAAAACCAAACTCCAGCTGAGATTGTGAAGGGTACTTCCTTCAATTTTAGATCAATTTATAGATAATTGTGAACCTTATAATATCAACCTATCCCTAGACCATGGATTACCTCCTTTTTAACATTTAGATCATTTTCTGTGTCCTTTATTACTGTTTTGAAGCTTTTGTCAGAAGTTTTTTTTCCCCAAAATATTTTTACTTCTTAAATATGGCTTTTATTATTATTGTAATAATATTTTATTTAACTTGTATTATCTACTTGCTTATTTTCTGGTATAAAAATGTTATATATTTTGTAGGATCCTCTGAAAATTGGCAATCTTTGTTTTATTCCTCTATTAGTTCTAACAATTCCTCATTAATTCTATGTTCTCAGATTTATTTCCATAATGTGCAAGCACTGCTTTTCTCAAAGGAGATGATACGCTTGTTACCCTTATCCGTCAACCTTTCTCATTACTGGAGCAGATCACTATATTTGTAGATATTCTATTTTTAATTACTCAAATATGTTTCTTGAGCATTTCTTTATGCTCTAGAAACTGGGAAGAATATAGAATGGTGAGCGTGACCAACATTGTTGCTGCCCTAATGGAGCATATAGCCTAGTTGGGAAGATAGACAGTCAGGCAAGCAGTTACATTAAAATAGGTTTTACTATTATAAAGTAAGTAAAGTTGCTACCAGAGCATACTGTAAGGGCAAGTAACCTTGTTTAAGTGATGTGGGAAGGATTCTTGAAAGGAGTGTTTCAGCTAATATGTGAAGAATGCATAATTATCATCTAGTCATAGATAGAGGGAAAGAGTATTCCATGCAATATAAATTTCCCGGGGCAATATAATTTCCATGAGATTTACAGTAACTGAAAGAATTTTACTACAGCAACAGTGCAGGCTGTGAAAGAAGATGAAACTGATGTGTTAGGAAGGGGCCAGCTCATAAAATGCTTAGCAAGGACTTTTATATAGAGAACAATGAAGAGCTACTGAAATGCCTTTGGCAAAAAATCGACACAATTTGATTTATAATCTAATATTGGAATTATTCCCATTTAGAGGTAATGTACATAATGTGGGCCTGTAGCAACTCCCCTTTCTACAATAATTTCTCAATTAAGAATGTAAGGATTATGGCATGGCATTTTCTCTAGGCTCATTTAACAGAATGATTAAACAATATAGAAATATTATTATACCATAAAACAAGATGAATCAAAATAGAGTGTTTCCAGGTTTAGTTAATTCAGTAGCTTATCAACTTCGGTGCTCTATATTAGCATCTCTGCAAGTTTTTTGTTTCTAAATTTACAGGATGGGTGAGGCTCACGAGATATTGTCCCAAGGCAGGGAGTTTCTCCTCAGTAAGTGTCTTTTCATATCATAGAAGAAAATCACTAGAGAAGTTTTTTTGGAGACATTGCCTTGTATCACATCATCTAGTGCTGGATCACTTGCCCATTCACAGAATGACAGATCACGAATGACTATGACTGTCTTAGACTAATAAGACTTCAATCCCTGGGGTTAGGGGGGAAGCAAGGTCATTTCGTCTGAGTATAAAAAGCAGAGCCCTATCAACGATAAAGAAAGGAGGTGAGGGTGGATTTTGGGTAAGCAACCTCGAGTGTGTGCTATGCTATACCACAGCCAAAAACCTTATATAGTATGGCCCGTCCCTATTCTATCCTCATCTACTCCCTCACCCATCTATACTGGTAATCACTCTTCTACTTCAGAGTCTTTACACTAGCTGCTTTTGCCTAGGATGTGGAGGGGAAAGACTATGGGTCAGTAACCAAGTAACTGTGGGTAAGTCTCTGCCGGCCAAACACCACCGTCATATTCTTTATTTTATCATCCAAACAAGTTAACTGAGTTAGGAATAGGTAGGTAACTCAAGGTGGGGGCCTCTTTATCTTGCCCTTCTTAAAGCTCCTCACTAATGATCTTGCTCACATTCTCTCTCATGCTTACCTGATATAGTGGTATATATATATTTTATATATATATTTTAAGATTCTTTTTTTTTTTTTATTGACAGAGAGAAATCACAAGTAGGCAGAGAGGCAGGCAGAGAGAGAGGGGGAAGCAGGCTCCCAGCGGAGCAGAGATCCTGATGTGGGGCTCGATCCCAGGACCCTGGGATCATGACCTGAGCTGAAGGCAGAGGCTTAACCCACTGAGCCACCCAGGTACCCCATATATGTATTTTTTAATGCATTCTCACATAATAACTCAGCTGATTCTTATGCAATCCATAAGGTAGTCAGAAGAGTCCAGAGAGGTAGAATGACCTATCTAGAGTCATCAAAATGACTCTTGGATCAAAAATTATTTCACACAACTATGACTCCTTAGGCATTAGTCTATAGATTCCTTTAATTGATAATTCACTATTAACTATGATCATACTCTCATTTTTTCATTTGAGAAACACTGTAGTAGATAATAACCGGGAGGGGGGGAGTGCCTGGGTGGTTCAGTTGGTTAAGCAGCTGCCTAGGCTCAGGTCATGATCTCAAGGTGCTGGGGTCGAGCCCCACATCAGGCTCCCTGCTCAGCAGAGAGCCTGCTTCTCTCTCTCCCTCTGCCTGCCTCTCTGCCTACTTGTGATATCTCTCTATCTCTCTGTCAAAATAAATAAATAAAAATCTGTTTTAAAAAAGATAATAACAAGGTATAATTTAGACAAAAGGTCTGAAAGAAACTATAGAAAGAGAATGAATTCAGTTGAGAGGGAAATAGAAGCCAAATCATGTCCAGTCTCAGTACTTAGGCAGTAGGAGATCTGAGCCCACAGTCCAGTTAAGCCAGCCATTTGCATAAACCTCAGCAGGAAACTCCAGAATGGCTTTGCACCTGCTCCAAAATACTGGCAAATGAAATGATTTGAAACAGGCAAACCAGGGTGTACTGGTATTAGGCTTCAGAGGATCACTCATGCCTAGCCGGTTTGCAGGATAATGGTAGTAAGCCCAGATGGTCTGCATACTGTGTTGCTTATATCATACAAAATGGCTGTGGACTCTGACATTCAAATATACATTGTAATATCAATTTCTATTGTCAGTTCCCCCACCAAAAACAAGAAAGCTGACAAAAACAAAGCCATCCCCCTCCTAACTAAAATCAGATTGAAATGACCATTATCATTATCATGAACTATGTGCTTTTGTTTACCTGATTATTGCTTGATGTATCATAATATGTTCATAGGATCAGACCTGAGAAGTCATTTTCATTCAAACACACGATCTGAAAAGAAACTAATTTTCTTTGTTTAAATGTGTGCTTAAATGTTTATGTCTGTTTGTGCAGGTGTTTTGTATTTTATACTTTCTATGTAGAAAATAATTTTTGCTGTTTTATTTTTTCATCTAGATGAATGCATGCCTAATAGTGTACTTATAGGGCCATAAGTGACCCTAATTAGAAAGATGCAATCAATATTATAAGTCTTATGTTCAGCTTCTTATGTGCTTACCAGTGTATTATCCATTAGCTCCCTCAAGCGTCATGCCTAAATCCTGTTTCCATCCCTACACTTATTGTCTACATTATATCTGTGTTAAAATATAGCTTACTGTTTTCTTTTACCATTGGAGTAAATGCTTTGAAAGGTATATTTTATTATTTAAGAGAATTCCCTTTTTTCTAAAATTTAATTACTGGAAACTAATATTTTGAGGGATGGACTATTTAAAATGAAAATATTCAATGGAACAGAATAGAGTCTATAATAGACCCAGGACTGAGTTTGACCTTAGGCAAGTTATTAAATTGCTCTAAGTTCCAGTTTACTCATAAATAATGTGAATATTTTAATGCTTCTTTAAAAGATTTTAATGATTGAATACTTAATGAAGCATAAAGGAACACTAAATTCACCTTATGAGGCCAGAAATACCTTGATATTAAAACCCAGACAAGGACACTACAAGAAGGAAACTACAGGCCAATATGCCTCAAGAGCATAGATGCAAACATCCTCTACAAAAATATTAACAGAATGAATTCAACAATATATTAAAGAGACCATTCATCATAATTAACTAAGATTTATTCCAGAAATGCAAGATGGTTCAACATCTCTAATATGATACACCACGTTAACAAAATGAAGGATAAAAATCATCTGTCTTAATAGATGCAGAAAAAGTATTTGACAAAATTCAATATCCAATCATGATAAAAACTGTCAACAAAGTGGATATAGAAGGAATGTACCTCAACATAATAAAGTCTGTATATGACAAACCCACAGCTAATTTCATACTCAATGGTAAAAAGCTGAAAGTCTTTTTTCTAAGATCAGGAACAAGGCAAGTATGCCCACTCTCATTACTTTCATTCTTATAGTGCTGACAGTCCTAGCCAGAGAAATTTGGTAAGAAAAAAGAAATAAAAGACATTCAAATCAAAATGGAAGAAGTAAATGTCTCTATTTGTAGATGACATATTACTATGCATAGAAAACGTTAAAGACTCTACTAAAATATGGCTAAATTAAATAGACAAATTCAGTTGAATCACAGGATACGAAATCAATATACAAAAGTCAGCTGAAATTTATACACTAATAATGAACTATTAGAAAAAGAAATTAAGAAAACAATCCCATTTATAATTGCATTAAAATAATAAAATACCTAGGAATAAACTTAATCAAGAAGGTGAAAGATCTTATGCTAAAAACTATTGATGAGATTGAACTATTGAAATATTGAAATGGATGAAAGAAATTGAAGAGGTCACAAAAATTGGAAAGTTATTTCATGCTCATGGATGGAGGAATTAATAATGCCAAAATGTCCAACTACTCAAAGCAGTATACAGATTCAGTGCAATCCCTATCAAAATGCCAATGGCAATTTTCACAGAAATAGAACAAGAAATCCTAAAATTTGGATGGAGCCACAAAACACCCTAAATAGCCAAAGTATCTTGAGAAAGAAGAACATAGCTGGAGGCATCATGTTTCTTTTTTTTTTTTATAATTTCTTCAATTTATTTATTTTCAGAAAAACAGTATTCATTATTTTTTCACCACACCCAGTGCTCCATGCAATCCGTGCCTTCTATAATACCCACGACCTGGTACGCCAACCTCCCACCGCCCCCCGCCACTTCAAACCCCTCAGATTGTTTTTCAAAGTCCATAGTCTCTTGTGATTCACCTCCCCTTCCAATTTACCCCAACTCCCTTCTTGATTTCAAATTGTATTATAAACCTACAGTAATCAAAACAGTATTGTATTTGCAAAAAAACAGATGCAGAGATCAATGGAATAGAATAGAAAGCCCAGAAATAAACCCATGCATGTATGGTCAATTAATTTATGGCAATGGAGCCAAGAATATATAATGGGAAAAGTATAGTCTCTTTAATAATTATTATTTTTTTTTTAAAAGATTTTATTTATTTATTTGACAGAGAGAAATCACAAGTAGATGGAGAGGCAGGCAGAGAGAGAGAGAGAGGGAAGCAGGCTCCCCACTGAGCAGGGAGCCCGATGTGGGACTCGATCTCAGGACTCTGAGATCATGACCTGAGCCGAAGGCAGCGGCTTAACCCACTGAGCCACCCAGGCGCCCCTCTTTAATAATTATTGTTGGGAAAATTGGGTAACCATATGCAAAAGAATGAAACTGGATCCCTATCTTACACCATACACAAAAAAGTCAACTCAAAATGGATTAAAGACTAAAACATAAGATCTAAAATGATAAAACTAGAAAAAAGAAAATGTAGTGGGTAACCTCTTTGACATCAGTCTTGGCAAAACAAAAAACTTCTTCACAACAAGGAAAACCATCAACACAATTGAAAGGAGGAAAATATTTGCAAATCACATATCTGATAAAGGGATAATATCCAAATTATGTGAAGAACTCACAACTCAAAAAACAAGCAATATAAAAAATTTATACATATTACCAATAATAAAAGAAAAAAGCAGACTAACATCTTAGGAGAATAAGGGACAGAGGCTTTAAACAGATAATTCATATAAAAGAAAATAGAAATGACCAAAGTCAGTAGTCAGACTTTATTGGTAATCAGGGAATCTGTTGAATCCTGAATTCTCCCTTTACCACAGGCTTTCATGTAGTGATCCTTGCAGGCGAAGAAATGTGAGTTCATTAATTTCAGTGAGCGGAACTATATGCCTTCCAAAAGATATGCCAATATCCTAATCCCCAAAACCTTTAAATATTACCTTATATGGGAAAATATCTGATTAACTTAAGTGACTTGCATATATCCTGGATTAATGAGGTGGGCTCTAAATGCAGTCACGTTTGTCCTTATAAGAGAGAGGTAGAGGGAGTTTTGACACACACAGAGAAAAAAGCAGTATGAACAAACAATCTGAAATTAAGGTTATGCAACCAACAAGCCAAGAAATATCAAGCAAATCTGACAGTCATATGATGCAAGAGAGGACATGAAACAGATTCTCCCTCAGAGCCAGAGGGTGGGTGTATGGCTCTGGCAGTGTCATGATTTTAGATTTCTGGTTTCCAGAACTGTGAGATAATTAATTTCAGTTGTTTTAAGCTACCAAGCTTAAAGCTACCAATTTTTTATGACAGTCCTAGGGAATGAATACACTAATATTTGGTATACCTAATCTGGCCAATAGAAAGGATGAGCAGATGCTGTGATGATCCTTAAATGCAACAAAACTGACTTCTCTTTTTCTTGATACCATCCATCTCAAACCAATTGTTTTCCCCTCAGTTTGAAAAACATTGAAGGTTGATAATATCCAATATTAGCAAAATATGAGGCAAAGTTCCATTTCATACACTTCTCATTAGAGAATATGTTAATACCATCTTTTAGCAGAATATTGGCAAATGCCTATTCAATTTTAAAGTATGCACAGTAATTCCACATTAAGTCTCTTCTAAATAATATTTCCACTTTTCACAGTGAGGCACTTATAAGAATATTCACTGTAGCACTGAGAAAGAGGAAAATAAGTATTTACCTATATGTTCAGTAAAGGAAAATAGGTAAATCAAATCTGGTTTAGATATTACATGCTGGTTAAACAAGAAAGCAACAGGAGTGCCTGGGTAGTGCAGTTGGTTGAACATCAGACTTTTGGTTTCAGCTCTAAGGTGGTGATCTCGGGGTCATGAGATTGAGCCCTGTGGCAGTGTCCATGCTCAGTGTGGAGTCTGCTTGGGTTTCTCTCTCCCTCTGCCCTCTCCCCCACCTACCCCCACTCTCATGCACTCCCCCCCCCGATAAATAAATAAATCTTTTATTTATCTAAAACAAATTATTAAAGATTTTTATTTATTTGCCAGAGAGAGGGAGAGGGAGAGAGAGCACAAGCAGGGAGAGCAGCGGCAGAGGGAGAGGCCGGCAGAGGGAGAGGCAGACTCCCCGCTGAGCAGGAAGCCCAATGTGGGGCTTGATCCCAGGACCTTGGGATCATGACTTGAGCCAAAGGCAGATGCTTAACTTACTATGCCACCCAAATGCCCCCAATAAATCTTTTTTTAGAAAAAGAAAGCAACAAATTTATATAACTGACATGGAATGATCTGTCATATGTATATTTTTATTGGAAAAAATCAGAGCATTATATGTAAAGTCTAGTAAATATGAATATGAAAAGATAGATCTTACATCCACCTGCTACCACCAGCCTAGTCCAACCTACCATCTTCTCTGTCCTTACTATCAGGGGTCTTTTAGCCTCCTCTGCCTCAACCTACATTTTCTCTCACAGTCATTTTCCAATAACCAATAAACTTCTTGTACTTCTCAACTTGGTGTCTGCTTCTCAGAGGAACAAGACTAACGCACCAAATCCAGAGTGGCTTCCTTTAGTCAGTATTTCATCCCCTTGTTTATTTTCATCTGAGTATTAATGTAGCCTGAAATTACTGATTAACTGTACATTCATTCACGGTCCTCCCACTCCACTCCGAGCATCATGAAGATCATAATTTTTCTTATTTATCCTGTGTCTCCAGCGTAGTGTGTGGCACCAATTAGGTATTCAGTAGATAACTGTTGAATCAATTAATCCATTCATCAATCACTGAGAAACAAAGAGGGGAAACTACAAAATCTTGCCAGGGATATTAAAGGAGGTAATAAGACCTAAGTTTTCATATAGGAAGGAGAGTAAGATAGGGGGCTGTAATAAAGAAGGAATTTCAAATTTTACTCTGTGTACTTTAAAATTTCAGCAAATGTGTGTTCTTCTCCATTAATTTATAATGTCAAAGAAATTAAGATAAAATAGGTAAAAAAATAAAATGTCAATAATTCATATCAATAGAAGGAAAACCAAGATGAATTCTAGTAGAATCAAAATAATTCATTATTTCATTCAACTTTCTGATAATCTTGTCTTAATGAGATTTTAAACACATTATAAACTGTAATATTCCTTTATTTAATGAATATAAAATAATCTGTGTGCTCGCTTCATAAACCCATAATCTAAAGAGAGAATGGGTAATGATTAGAAAATGTAAGGAAAGGATGAGGTATATTTCTAGAGTCACTGTGTGACGAAACACAAAATATTGCCTTGCTTTTTAATCCTCATTTGTGATCTCATGATGATTAAAGAAAGGTTCCCCAAAAGAATTAATAATAGATTTTAAGAAAGGTTTGTTGTCAGGTGAGAACACAGGGACACAGGGACATTTTTATAAATGCATGAGACCACAGAGTATTACTTAAGGTTCTACAACTTCAGCAAAAGAATGGGGTAGGTAGGAAATGGGTGTCTGTATAACTAAATCAATGATATTGAATGCCTATGTATCAGGTGTTGAGTTAGAAAATTTGGATAATAAGAAAGTTAGAGTTCTTAAACTCATAGAACTGATTAGTTTAATGGAGAAAACAAAGTGGTAAGAGCTAAAGCTAGAGAAAGAAGCTGAGGCAAGATATGGAGAGGTTTTGGATATTATGCTAAGTGACTTGGGCTTTTCCTCAAGGGCCACTGATATCCCAATTTTGATTGTGCATCCCAATCCACTAAAAAAATAACTGAACATAAACATCTAATGAATGTACATTTTTGTGTATTTATGAATAGCTTAATGATTGTGTTATGTACATTATAAAGCATCTAAAATAAAGTGTTCAAAGATAGCATTACAATAAAAAGAAGGTAGAATATTTTCTTCCAAAAAGCATAAATAGTCTTTTTTTTATTTATTTGACAGAGAGAGATCACAAGTAGGCAGAGAGTCAGGCAGAGAGAGATGAAGGGAAGCAGGCTCCCTGCTGAGCAGAGAGCCCCATGCTGGGCTCGATCCCAGGACCCCGGGATCATGACCTGAGCAGAAGGCAGAGGCTCAACCCACAGAGCCACCCAGGCGCCCCCAAATAGCATAAATAGTCTTGATCATCCCTTTTTTTAAAAAAAAAAAAATTTACTTATTTATTTGACAGAGAGAGGGAGATACAGAGGGAACACAAGCAGGGGAAGTGGGAGAGGGAGAAGCAGGCTCCCTGCTGAGCAGGGAGCCTCATACGGGACTTGATCCCAGGACCCTGAGATCATGACCTGAGCCAAAAGGAGACGCTTAATCAACTGTGCCACCCAGGCATCCCTTAATTATTTTAATTTAATTATGTTGTGGCCAGAGAATATATTATCTCTGATGTAGATTATTTGTGATTTATTGAGACATGTTTTATTGCCTAACATAAGATCTACATTGCTGAACACTATGTGCACTAACAAGGAATATATATTTCTGTAGCTCTTGGGTGTATGTTGTATTGTATGAATGCCATTTGGATCATATTTGTTGATGGTTTTATTCAAATAAACTATATCATTACTGAATATTTAGCTATTTGTTCTATCAATTTCTGAGACAGGGTTGTGGAATTTTCTAAGTATGATTATTGGTTTTTCTGTTCCTCGCTTTATTTCAGTCTGTTTTTCTTTATTGCTTCTGAAGCTCTATTGTTAGGTGACTACACATTCGTGGTTGTGATGGCTCCTTGATTATTTGACACCTCAACATTTATCACTATTAATACACCTTGAATTAATTCTCCTTTATCTGATATTAAATAGCACACAGGTTTTCTCATGCTTCCTGTGTGCATGCTTTATCACCCCTCCTTTTTACTTTCAGTCTTTCTGTGACTTTTTATATAATCAGTATTTTTTTCCTTTTCAAAATTTTTAAAATTTAAATTCAATTTAATTAGCATATACCGTATTATTAGTTGCAGAGGTAGAGGTCAGTGACTCGTCAGTTGCATACAACAGCTTGTGCTCATTACTTCAATTGCCTTCCTTAATGCCCATCCCCCAATTACCCCATCCCCTCACCCATCTCCCCTCCAGCAACTCTCAGTTTGTTTCCTAGAGTTAGGAACCTCTCTCTTTTTTTTTCAATAAACAGCATAGAGTTGGGTCTTGCCTTTACTTTCCATTCTGACAATCACTGCCTGCTAAGTAGATTGTTTCATACATTTGTATTTGCTGTAATTATTGATATGTTTGGTTAAAACATACTACTTGGTGTTGTCTCATATGTTCTTTTTTTCTTCTGTTCATTCTTGCCCCACTTCTTTTGTATTAATGTAATATTCTTCATATTTAATCATATTTCTACTGGTGACTTTTTAGCTCTAAGATATTTTTAATACTTACTCTAAAATTTAGAATGTGTATCTTTGGTCTATCTTCATCTATTTTCAAATACCAGACAAAAATTTTCACCAGATGAAAAATCTTCAAACAGTATAATTTCATTTATCCCATTTCCAGTCCTTCAGGTTATTTTTTTCCCCTAGATATTATTCTATATGTGTAATAACCCCACAACACATTGTTATTATTTTTGATTTTCATAATTTAGTCAGTAACTTACATGCATGTATACACATACTGTTGCATGTGCAAGACAGTTTGTTGAGAAACATATTCTTAGAGATTCCCATTAAGAAATTTTATTGGGGAGGGTACCTGGGTGGCTCAATGGGTTAAGAAATTTTATTGGGGATATTCTCCATATCTCCATATTAATAACTGCAGAAAGTAGGATTTGGCAGAAAAGTTGGTATATAAAGCTATCTCAACAAATGCCTTAGCCTCTCCCACTGGAGACTGTGAAACTGGGATGAATCTTCAAATCTGTCCTGTGATTTTAAGGTTTTATATTCCCACATTGACACCAATAACTGGAGGCAAGGTATTCCCAGAAAGAAACTGTGGTCTTGGAAAGAGTTGGTCATCTCCAATAAGGGCAATTTCTGATGAGGGCTGAAAACTAAAGGCTATCAGTCAAAAGTAATCTTAGTAACCTGCAGAAAAAGTCCTTTAGCTCTGAACCTAAAGAGGATCTTGATACTGCATCACATAGCCCACTGCAGACCTATAGATTATAGATAGATGACAGAATAGAAATTTTATATATACATTTTGTAAGCACTTTGGCAATGATGTCCTAGGTGTGACTTTCTCATGATGTAACCTACTTGAAATTCCCTGATCTTGGTTGGAAATGTGGGGTCTTTTATCAATCATGAGCAAATCTTAGTCATCTCTTCAAAAATTTTTGCTGTGCCATTCTTACTTATGTTCCTTTGTCCGACTCCCATTACATATGCTAAACCATTTGGCACTGCCCACATCTTTCAGATGTTCTGTCAGTTTTTTTTTTTTTTCCCTTTGTTTCAGTTTGGGTAAATTTCTACTGACTTTCTTCAAAGTCCCTGACCATTTATTCTGCCAAGTATGTTCTGCTATTAAGCCTGCCGAATGAATTTTCAAATCCAATGCTGTCTTTTGCATTTTCCACTTAATTTTTTAAATTTAATTTTCCATTGAATTTTCCTTTCCACTTGGGGCACGTAGGTGATTCGGCTGGTTGAGTGTCCAACTCTTGATTTTGGCACAGGTCATGATCTCATGGTCATAGGATCAAGCTCTGCATGAGGCTTTGTGGTCAGTGGGGAGTCTCCTTGAGATTCTGTTTCTCTCTGTCTGCCTCTCTGCCGGGCTCATGCACTCTTTCTCTCTCAAATAAATAAACCATTTTTAAAAATTATTTTCACTTAATTATTTTATATATTTTGCGTTCTTCTGCTTACATTCCACCTCTATTCAAATATGTAGCTCACTTTTTTCTCTAGATTCTTCCATATTATTTATCATATTTATTTAAAAATCTTTCTCTGGGAGTGCCTGGGTGGCTCAATGGGTTAAGCCTCTGCTGTCGGCTCAGGTCATGATTTCAGGATCCTGGGATCAAGGCCCACATCATTGGGCTCTCCGCTCAGCAGGGAGCCTGCTCCCCCCACCCCTGACTGCCTGTCTGTCTACTTGTGATCAATCTCTCTCTCTCTCTCTGTCTCTGTCAAATAAATAAATAAAATCTTAAAAAAAATCTTTCTCTGTATTTATCATACTTAAAAATCTTTCTCTGCTAATTCCTGTATCTGGGTGAATATTTGTTGTCTACTATTGTTTGATTTCTTTCCTTATTATGGGTCATGTATTCCTACTTCTGTACATTTTTCACATTATTTTGATTGTATGGCTAGTTATGTGTGCAAAAAAAGCAGTAGAGACTGAACTATATTATATTAACCTTGAGAAAAGGGCACATGTCTTCCTGTGCGAGGCAATAAGGTAGTGGCCTGAGTCCATCTAAGCTGTAATAGAGTTGTAGCTGGGGTTTGTTGCAAATTCAGTTCTCCGGACTTTGAAAATATATTCAGTATCTCTTGGACATTTTTCTTTGTGTTAAGCCCAGCTTCCTGCTTTCTGCAATGTGGGCATATACCTGCTGTTTCTAAGCTGATTTACCATCTTTTCATGACAATCAGGAGTTCTATTTAATCTTCAAATCTACCCTGGCTATCTGTGCCTTAGGAGAACTTTCCATTCTGCTTCTTTGACACCAGCTTTCAGGGGGCCATTAATGCAGCCCTCAACAAAACCTGCATTTGCCTTGATTAGAGTCTCTCTCAGTCCTGTTAACCTTATCTCTGCTTTCGGCCTGTGTCTCCCATGCATTCAAGGAAGGCCCCATGGAAAACCTAGGCAGGAGGTAAGTGGAAATTAGTTTTGTGATCTCAGCTCCTCTGGATTCTTATCTCTTGCTCTAAGCCACAATCTAGCTAACCAATATACATTTATTAAGAATGGCTGGAGTCTCCTTACCCCAACTGTAGTGAATTTGCTTCTCTTCCTATAGTGCCGCCAAGGTTATAAGCTTGGCAGTCATATAGCTCTGCTCTTCTAGGAAAGGTTTGCACTTTATTGGAAATTAGTGATTTTAGTTTATTTTGTTAGCTTTCTGTGACACACACACACACACACACACACACACACACACACGGAAAAGAGGGAGAGAACCAGAGAAAATAGGGAGAGAGAGAGCCTATTCCACTTTTTCTATTTGCTGGGCTACCAGTGGTCTCACAGTATATATTTTCTTTACCGATACTCTGACTAAATATTGTATTTCAAATTCTCAACCACTGGGGCACCTGGGTGGCTCAGTAGGGTAAGCCTCTGCCTTTGGCTCAGGTCATGATCTCAAGGTCCTGGGATTGAGCTCTCTGCTCAGTGGGGAGCCTGCTTCCCTTCTTTCTCTCTCTCTGCTTGCTTCTCTGCCTATTTGTGATCTTTTTCTCTCTCTGTCAAATAAATAAATAAAATCTTAAAAAAAACACAAATTCTCAATCACATTTGCAATTTCCATTTAGATTTAAATTTTTCTAACATGCATTGTTTACCACAACTTTTTTTTTTCTTTCCAATATTATATGTCCAAAATACTTGAATGTCTGACATTGGCTTTTATGTTTCTGCAAGTGAATGATATCTTGATTGGCTTAGTAAACTCAGATTTTATTCCTTTTCCAAAATAGTCTCTGATATTTTCCTCCTACATCCTAATTCCTTGCTACTCTTAAGGTGGCTATGGACAAATAGCTTTGTCATCACCTGGGAGTTTGATAAAGTTGCAGACTTTATAACCCTATTCCAGATCTGCTGAATCAGAATTTGCTTTTTAAAAAGACCTTTAGGCCATTTCTGTGTACATTAAAATTTGAGAAGCACTGCTCTAGTTTTCTTCTTTTGTGATGACACGGCTGATACTACTCTGATTCTTTTCCTTTGTAATTAAACTGATCTTCCTGACTTAAAGTTTTTTATATATTTTTCTTTGCTTTGAAATTAAAGAATGTCACTGGGAATTTGTCTAGTTGTGCATCCCCTTTCATTCATCCTGCCTCATAGCCTTTTTGATGTGGCTTTGGAATATAGGTGAGGTTCGATGGAGTGGGGTCCAGGGCCACGGCCAAGAAAGAATTCTTGAGACATCTTTGGAGCAAAATAGTGGATTATTAAAGCACAGGGACAGGACCGGTGGGCAGAAAGAGTTGCTGCCCCAAGGTTGTGAGGAGTGGCAGGTTATATAGATGGGGTTGGGGGAGGTAAGGAAAAGGAAGGTTTCAATAGAACTTTCATATGCTAAAGAGGTCCTACAAAGATACTGGATGCCTTGAGGCCTTGTCATTATCAAGGTTTTTACCTCAGTCATGGTATTAACATTAAGATAGTTAGGAGATTCCTAAAGAATGTTACATGTCCCACCCAGGAGTGGGGGTGGGGGAAAGTTGCAGGGTATCAGCTTTTGCTTTGTCCTCAGCCAGCCCTCTGTTCCCTCATCAGGGACCACCTGAAGCCAGGCAGCAGGCATTCCTCTTTCTAATGGATTTCTAACAGATGGGCTCCCTCTGATGACTATGAAATCTACTTTCTCTTTTCTATAAGAGGTAAGCCTTTGACTCTGCTGGTGGTCTCTTGGCTCTTGCACAATGTCAAGGAGAGTGATGTTTCATTCTTGGAGAATGAAATTCTCTTCTTCAAGACATCTTGAAAGCCTCCAAAGCATTTTCTAGATTATAACAGCATGTCTGCCCAAAATCCACCTTTCAGGACATTTGTGCACACACATGCACACACACATTTTGTATCTTATACATTGCAATATGTTAAAAGTATATATTTTTAAGAACAATATGTACTATTACAAATGTAAATAATATATTTTTAAATGAGTGAAAGGTTATATGGGAAATAGAAGAACTACTAGAGTCCATTCTTTTAGAAGTATGGCTGATAAGAAAAGGAAACAAATAGATTAAAAGAGAAAAACTAGGTTCAAGAGCTGTTTTGCCTGGTTTGTTTTGGTCTGTCTTTAAAGATGGAATAGGCTTGAGCATGTTTACATATTAAAGTGCAGGGACAGATGTTGAAGATACAGAAGAGAGATGAGATGAGAATATAGTCCTTTCTCAATTAACCAGGATGCTTGCATTGTAGTTAACAGTCTTAACAACTGCCTGTTAGACATTCTCTTCTGTTTCATCTTATTTGGTTGAAAATCCATTTTTTAAAGTTCCAAATCTGTCTTTGTGCCTTAGTAAATAAATTCTAGTGAAGAACTTTTCCAACATATCTCGATTATAATAAGTATGTAGAAAATGGGATATGTGTTTAAATAAGTAATTTAAACAAATTTTAGACACCTTTTTTTTTTTCAGTAGAACTTATACTTTAATTTGTTATATGAAAAGCTACTCAGTCTCTCCTGAAATTATTTGATCATGCCATTCCCTACTTCTGCCAAACCTGAGATCATCTTAGGAGGCTACTATCAATGTAACATACATTGGGAAACAGTGCTTAAATCACGAGATACCTGTTAATTTTTTTTTAAAGATTTTATTTATTTATTTGACAGAGAGAAATCACAAGTGGATAGAGAGGCAGGCAGAGAGAAAGGGAAGCAGACTCCCTGCTGAGCAGAGAGCCCGATGCGGGACTCCATCCCAGGACCCTGAGCTCATGATGGGAGCCGAAGGCAGCGGCTTAACCCCCTGAGCCACCCAGGCGCCCCACCTGTTAATTTTTAAAATCAATCATCTATTGTTGAATTACAAAATCTCAGTGGTAGATAATGATAAACATGTATTTCTTTCCCAACTGTATATCAGCTATTCTAGACTGGCTAACAGCACAACGAAGTTTGTTAGCACAATTCAAATACCTGCATTGTATTGTATTTACTCTTGTCCCATTGACCAAAACAAGTTATATGGCCAAATCCAAACTAAAGGAGCTGGGAGGGATTGCAAAGTTACTTGAATAGGATGAGGCTGTGGATTGTGGGGAAGAATTTGGTTTAGTAACTATCAGAGTTCTCAGGATTATCACTTTGAATCTGCATATAGAAGTCAGGACAACTGACTTTGAAGTGTTTTTCACTGGAGGTTCTATGGACATTTTACATGGGGCAATCCTTCCTGGATGTTGTCAGATTTTAGCATTGCTGGCTTTTACCTACTAGATGCCAGTAAGCATTTTGACAAACTTTTTCAAATATTCCCTAGGGAATCAGTTACATCACTAGTTGAGAAGCACCGTTTGATTCTACTGTTTACTAATTTTGTGACCTTGGACACATAATTAATCATCTCACTTTTCTAAGCCATTAAGAACATATTAGAATTAACAAACTCTAATATCTGTTTTAGCATTAACATTTGACAAATTGAAAGATAGAAAAAAGGGATGACTGGACTGAATGTTTCTGAAAACCAGAATATATGGTCCAGACATTTCTTCTACTTCCAAATCATCCCAGGAGCGTATGATTTCTTTTTCATACTTTAAGATGACAGTAACAAGCTAAAGAATGTCAGAGGAAAGCAATTAGAATGGTTGTTGAGGACTGAACAACGTCATATTAGTGACATTATATCCAACTGAGGTTGTTTAGTCAAGAAATAAAGAATGAACTTGGTTAGAAAAGAGACTTGGAGAATGATGATAAAAGGCCAATAACAATTTCATTTGCTCATTAAATCATTATTGAGTGCCTAATACGTGCTATATGTCTGTCATGTTGGCCTTTTTCAAATTTTCATGGAAGATATATTTAATATGCATTGTTCAGGGTCATTGGGTGAAATGTTAAGTAAATTAATTTTGACTTAAAGTAAGAAAGAAAAGCGTAATTATTAGGGAGTCTGAAAAAAAAATGGATGATTTCAGCAGTCAATAAGGTCCTCATAATTTGGGATGTTCAAGTTTACAGAGGGTAAGAAATTAATCTTATCCATCTTTGAATCCCTGGTAACTTCGCACATGTTGAAGAGATAGTAGGTGTCCAGTAGGAATTTGTTTGTATAAACAAATGGGTGACGGAAATAATTTCTTTCTAAAGTTATCCAACTAAAAAATTTGGTGATTTTAAGAGAACATGGAACCCCACAGTCATTTTCTTTTTTTTTTTCTCACCTCGTAAAGTATGTTAAGGGGAAATATCCCTTCAAACAAAGTTTGAGGACAAAATAGAGGAAAAAACTAAGTTATCCACGGGTAGCCAGATTCATGTATATGGAAGGGGATATAAAGTAGTGCTGGTCTTTGCATAGTCATGTCTGGTTGGGGTTGACAGTATGCATATGAGTCATCATTCCCTTTTGCCTACCCTCTATAGTACTTTGAGAAGTAGTAAGATAAGTTTCTAGAGAAATTACTCTAATCCTCCATTTCCTTCATTACTTTTGAATTGCTACAACAGACTGTTTCTTGTCATTAATTTTCTTCAAACTAAACAAAGCCTAATAGAAGCACAAATCAAAGAAAAACAAGTCTCAATTACAGGCTTTGATTAGTTAGGTTTTGGTTAATCAAGGTTTTATCTTACTAAAAATGTGGGAAAGAATGTTCTTATTGGTTGAAAGTAAACAGTTGCCAGATATGAGCAACTGAGCAGGAATATATGTTTGAGTCACCCATGACTCCCCAAGGAAGATCTTAAGAGTTAGAAGGGCCCTTCTTGATATAAAGTAATCGTTCACATAGAATTTGTATTTTGACAACATATAAATTTTAGTGCTAAAACAGGAAATGAAGTCTAAAATATAATCTTTTGCCAAATTAACTATCTATTGCCACCTGAGGTTAGGACTGAATCATAAATATATTGAAATTAAGATACATCTTGGGTGTCCTCTTGATGCATACACATTTTTTCAGCACTTACCACAACACTAGAAATGTGCTCATCCTGTGGGCAATAAAAAAGTGGATGAAGTATACTTCTTCATTTCTGGCTATGGTGAAATAACAGAAACTGGATTTATCCTCCCACTGAAAATATCTAGAAAATTGGATCAAATATGTGAAATAACTATTTTCATACATTGGACAACAGGCAACACAAGGAAGAGAAATGAGGTGAGCCATATGATAACACTGACTTTTTGCCTGAAGACATATTCCACACCACAAAAAAGCAGGGAGACTGGAACAGGATGGTTTCCCTGAATTCGAGAGACAGAGATTAGGGAAGCTGAGTGGGCTAGAACATAAAGGGCAGAGTCCCAGAAAAAAGAACTCCAGAATTTTACTTGATGAAAATATACTTCAAAAATAAAGGCAAAGTCAAAATAACCAAATAATAAAAAATTAGAAAAAAATTCACCAGTAGACCTATGCTAAAAGAAATGCTAAAAGAATTTCATCAAGCTAAAGGAAAATTATACTTAATAAGAAATCAAATCTAAAAAAAAGTAACAAAAAAATTTTTTTAAAAGTAACAAGAGGGGCGCCTGGGTGGCTCAGTGGGTTAAGCCTCTGCCTTCGGCTCAGGTCATGATCTCAGGGTCCTGGGATCAAGCCCCACATCAGGCTCTCTGCTCAGCGGGGAACCTGCTCCCCCCATCTCTGTCTGTCAAATAAATAAATAAAAATCTTTTTTTTAAATTTTTAAAAAAAATTTTATAGTAAGGCAATGGAGCTAATATAGGAGCAAAGTTTCCTTTATTTCTTTTTTTAAGATTTTATTTATTTGTTTGTCAGAGAGAGAGAGACAGCAGGAGCAGGGAGCTGGAGAAGCAGGCTCCCCACTGAGCAAAGAGCCTGATGAAGGACTGGATCCTAGGATACTGGGATCATGACCTGAGGCCAAGGCAGACACTTAATGTACTGAGCCACCAAGGCATTCCCAGAGTTTTCTATATTAATGATACGGACCTGGTACTAATTTAAAATAATGTTATGTTAATTAATTTTAATACTCTGGACAAGCACCAAGAAAATGATCTCCCAAAATACAGTAAATAAATGGCAAGGGAATGAAAACGGTACTGAGAAAATGTCTATTTAAAACAAAACCATAGGGATGCCTGGGTTGTTCAGTCAGTTAAGCATCAGACTCTTGATTTCGACTCAGATCATGATCTCAGGGTGGTGAGATTGAGCCCCATGTCTGGCTCTGTGCTCTGTGGGGTGTCTACTTGAAGATTCTCTCCCTCTACTCTCCCTCTTCACTTGTGTGCTCTTTCTTTCTCTGTCTCAAGAAAACAAAAAAAAAAAACAAAACAGCATATTAAATAATTCAATTTATAGGAAATGTCCAGAATAGGCAAATATATAGAGACGGAATATAATTAGTTGTACCTAGGGCTGGAGGGATTGGGTAAACTGCTAATATGTGTGGAATTTGGGGGAGGGGGTTCTGGAGGTAAATAGTGACAATGTTTATGCAGCTCCATGAATATACTAAAACTACTGAGTTGTATACTTTAAAAAGACAAATTTCATGGTTTTAAAATTATATTTCAATTTTGAAGTACACCATAAAAATGTAAAACACTAAGTAAATAGCCCATAAAGGAGAATAAATGGAATTGTAAATACTCTGTCCAAAAGAAGATAGGAAAACAGAAAAAAGATAGCAAGAACAGATGGAAGAAATAGAAAACAAATCCTAAGATGGTAGACTAGATCCAATAATGTCAATAATTATAATAAAAGTAGATGAATAAACTCTATAGTTAACAGGTAGAGATCCACATAAAAGATACAAAGGAAAATCCAAATATATGCTACTTATAGCAGATTCACTTTACATATGAAGACAAAAACAGGTTGAAAGGAAAAGAATGTAAACAAACAATATCATTTTAATGTTAGAATGACTGTCATTATCAAGATGGACCATATATTGGATAGTAATACAAATGAGTTCTGAAAATATCAGTGGATTAAAATAACACGGGTATTTCCATCTTTGGAAGCAAAATATACTAACTCAAAACCAAAGTGATTTGAAGGGAAGATATATTAATAATACGAATGGAAATAATAGAGGAAACCGACAAAATAAAACATTGGTTCTTTGAAATTGCTGTTAAGATTTATAAATAGTTAGCAAGAATAATCAAGAAAATAAATGGATATAAATTAGTCAAATCAGATATGAAAGAGGAGTCATAACTCTGGATACTAGAGACATTAAAAATAATAATGAAGTATTATAAACAACTTTATACCAATAATTCAAGAACATTGACAAATGGACAACTGCCTTTAAAGATGTAGCTTAGCAAGTTACCTCAAAGTAGCTGACAGTCTAAATTTGTAATTAAAAATCTTGTCATAATGGAAAGGTTGGACCCAGAGGAATATTCTGCAACCTTTTTTATGAGGCAAATATGACACAGATAGCAAAAGTCGAAAAAGATATTACAAAGAAAACATAGATCGATATCCTCTATGAGTATAAATATAAAAAATCATTTAAAATAATAACAAATCAAATTCAGCAATATATAAAAGAGATAAATCATTGTATCCTGGTGGGTTTTATCTTATGATTGCTGGCTTGATCCAACATTGGAAAGTCAATCAATATAACTGACTATATTAATAGAACAAAAGAGAAAAAAACACATGATCATCTCAATGGATGCAGAAAATACCCGAGACAACTATCAATGCCCATTCCTGATTTTTTTTTTTTTAAACAGAACCTTTTAGCAAAGTAGAAATGGAAAGAAATTTCTTCAAAATAATAAAGTACATTTATGATGAAACTAAAAGTAATCTTAAACTTAATGCTGAAACAGTTAATGTTTTCCATTAACAAACAGAGAACAAAGCAGGGATGTTCACCCTCGCCATTTTTAAATAACACAGTAGTGAAAATTCAATCCACATAAATAAATTAGAGAAGATGAAGCAAATGTGTTTATTTTCATAGCATGATTGGCTATGTAAAATATATAAAGAAGCTGCCTGCCCAAAATACTCAAATTTTTGAAATAATCAAAATATTTTTTTGAAATAATTATTTTAAATAATCAAAATATTTAAAATATTTAAAATAATCACATTTTTAGTATTAATTGGTGATTTTGTAAATGCTTTGGGTACAAGGTCAATATAAAAAATTGAATAGGATTTTTATATGCTACCAACACTGTAAAAGTAAAAAGTTACAATAGCATAAAATAAAGTAGTAACAAATCTGACAAAAATATGCAAAATCTTTTCACTAAAAGCCTAAAACATCACAGAGATAAATAAAGAACAAATTGATAGAGGCCTTTTATTTTTAATGAAAATTGAGTAATTAACAATGCCTTTAGAGGCGCTTGGGTGGCTCAGTGGGTTAAGCCTCTGCCTTCTGCTCAGGTCATGATCTCAGGGTCCTGGGATCCAGTCCCGCATTGGGCTCTCTGCTCGGCAGGGAGCCTACTTCTCCTCTCTCTCTCTGCCTGTCTCTCTGCCTCCTTGTGATCTCTCTCTGTCTGTCAAATAAATAAATAAAAATATTAAAACAAAACAAAACAAAACAAAATGTCTTTAGATTTGAAATGAGAGCTAATTACCTCTTAAGCAAACCCCTTTCCTTTTATTACATCAAGATTACAAGGCCTGGAAATTTGGGAACCCATGCCCAGTGCATAAAATCAAAATTCTGATTCCCTTTAAATAAAAATCTTTTAAGAAAAAGATTTTTATTTATTTATTTGACAGAGCAAGACACATCCAGAGAGGGAACACAAGCAGGGGAAGTGAGAGAGGGAGAAGCAGGCTTCCTGCTGAGCAGGGAGCCCAATGGGGTCATGACCTGAGCAGAAGGCAGAGGCTTCATGACTGAGCCACCCAGGCACCCCTCCCCCCAAAATAAAAATCTTGGTTTTCAACTTCTGCATGTGTGTGTTTAAGCATATGTGGCTGGAAATGCTGTGTGATTTTCCCACTACTTACTGCAGTGCGAAGCAATTCGCTGAAACCTTGCTTCAACTTTCCAAGGAATAGTACTTCTCTGTACTTTGAGTCTCCTATTTTGAATAAATATCCAGTAACAAAAGAATTGTCTCACCTGCTCAGGGAAATTTGGTATGTATTTGGACTGTGTACTGACTTTCTATCAAGTTAGCATTATTGCTGAAGCGCCAAATTAGTAATGTTTTGATGTTTCATATTTAGATGGTAGCAACAGGATGAGAGCCTGATGAAGGGTAATTAGCTTTCTATTTAACTAGAACCCATTTCCATCTTCAAGAGGAATTTATCCTCTAAATTATTTTGCTTGTAGGAAGTTTGTATTCATCATTTATAGTCTTCCTTTTGCAAAAGGAATGTCATTGGGCCATTCAGAAATCACATTATCACATTAAATTCTATGAATGAAAATTGCTGAGGAAATAGTGTCTCCTAGCTTTCCCACAAAGAAGAATTTGAAACGATAGCTTTGTCGTCAATGTCATTTTAGAAATGAATTGTGATGGGAATTTCATATTACATTGCTTCTCCTTAGAGTGTGAAAAATGGATTATTACCGCAAAACTGCAGAAAGATTCTCCAAAGCCTGAAAAACTGGATCTGTTACTTAGACTTATGCTTAAGCAAATGGATATTACTTTTGTCTGGCCTTGGAGACTTGGTATTCACTTGTGATTTTTCTTTATGTTCCCAGCATCAAGGATTGTCAGGGAAAACCTCAGTTTTACAGTAGAATTCTGTTTTTGCACTCAGTTATTCAAGAAACCAACCAGTCTAGCTCTTGCCATCTGACCTGTTATATCCCACTTTACCCATATAAAATTATGTGTATTCACACTAAACCATCAAACCCAAGTACTAGTGAATCCTTCCATTAAAGGCAATTTTTCTGTGTGTTAGTGAAATGCTGCTTATTTCTCACTGTGTAATTATGTCTGAGTATGTCTAAACACCTAAACCAGTAAGAGAGAAAGCAAAGCATTTGGTAGTTCTCTGATCAGAATCTTTTAGAACTTGATGAGGTCAGGGAATGTATATTGTTCAGGTTTGCCTCCTCAGTATTCAGAATAATGCCTGACAAAGGAGTAATCAAGAAATCCATGTTTAATAAGTAAATATGTAAATGAAGTAAACACCTCCATTTTAAGAATATTCAATATCATCATAACCGGTTTTACTGATTTTTTTTTTCCAAGTTCCGTGTGTATGTGTATGAGTGGATGTGATGTCATTGGTGAAAACCGAGACAAAACCGCCTAATTACTACAATTTTTGTGTTCGAAGTCAGCAGGGTGAAACTACAACTGATCTTTTCTGTAGGTTTTATGTCTTTATGTCTGGAAAAACAGTAGCTATTTTTCCTGAAGTCAAGCCTGCAATGTTAGGATCATTTCCCACTCATCAGCACACATTTAAAACACAACTAAGTCTTCCACAACTGCTTTGTAATTTCCCAAGCCCTTTCCTGTCACTGTATCTATAGACACTGTCTATGCTCTGGTTACCAAATGACTTGATTACAACCTTTCTTTGATTCTATTTGCCTTTGTACCTGTACGATAGCATAATGGCTTAACCCACTGAGCCACCCAGGCACCCCTTTGTATGATAGCATAATGAAATGACCAGCACTAAAATCAGTTTCTTTCAACTCATCATACCTCTCTTCATGTTCTTTTGACAGTTCACTGTTGGACTGTAGGTTATTTAAAGATTTGTTTTCTATACTTGCTTTAAGCAAAATATGGTACACATGCGCACATGTATGTATTTGTGTAGACAGAAAAGAGTGGGGTCCTCGACCTTAAGAAAACTGTAATCTGTAGGGGAAAATACACACACACATACATACACACACATGCATACTTTAAGGCACATTTGCAAACCAGTCATCTAAAACTTCTTTGCACATTAATGAAAATGTTATATATATATATATATATATATATATATATATATATATACATATATATGTATACATATATCACTATAAATTTATAAATATATAATCTTATATATATATATATATATGAATCCACACATATATGTACTTCAGAACTAACTAGAAATGTTAATCAATTTTGATGATAAAGTTTTCATGTCCCCTGTAAATGATACTTCTCTTCTTGTATTCTCCCACTCTTTCTAGGTGCCTGTCTCAAATGCAAAGTAGTCTACTATATATCACATTTTTCATTGAGATTCCATTGTATTTAAGAATCATCAGATTCTGTATAGGAAATCTCAAATCATGCCATCAGTAATCTGTGGAGAAGCTGCACATTCCAAAAGGCCTGCCTTTGTTTTAAATGTCCATGAGTCCTGGACTCACAGATTTTAATTCATGAAGGGGCACGCATGCTCCAAAAGGCCCAGACCTTATGTCTCATTTTATAAGGGGTCAGCTTTCTTCACCTGCCTGTCCCAAACACCAGGGTCATACCCACAATTTTCAGTCCAGACATGTTTATAACAACATTAGCATTGATTATTTTACTCAGGACATTAGGTTGACAAGTGAAGAAAAATTAATTGAGGATAATCAAACTCACCCTATCAAATAAGCTATATATAGTTTACAACAATCAGTGTAGGCACAATTATATACAAAAAAACTATAGATACTATGTTTTGTATTTTGACCATTAATACCCATTGTTTGTTACTAAATTGGTGAAGCCTTTAGCAAGGTGGGCCTTAAAGGGACTCTCTCTATTCTGATAGAATCCATATCTTCTTCCACTACCTTCATTCTGGATCTGGTACTCTTCTATGACTGACACCAGTCTGCATTTGTGCTGCATATTTCTTGTATCAGACATATTAATTGCAGAAGATTCTATCTTCCCATCTGCTATGCCTCAAACTTCACACTTTCTGTATAGTCTTCTACAGCTATATTTGCATGGCCCCAGCAATCCCTTTTCTTGCTTTGCTACTGGACAGATCTATTAAAGTCTATTAAACCACACATTTTCTTTGGAATGTTCGATGGCTCTCTCTCTCTTGAGAATGGTTTCTTTCTTCCTGCTATGCTGTTGCTCTTGGAACTTACTTTCTTGGATGCATTATAAAGAAACTGTAGAATGGCAAAGAAAACAAATAACCTAAAATAAATAAGGAAGAAAAGACAAATATTGTGCAAAGCACTAAAAATTCACCCAGTAAGTGATAGGCTCATTCAAATGTGTATTCCAAAATGCTATGATATTCCCAAAATTTGGTGGGGAAATGAAGAATTACTAAGATTCATAATAGCAACTATTTATAGTAGGTCAGTTAGAAAGTCCAACTTTTTTTTTTTAAAATAAGAGGAAAAGCTATAGTTCCACATGATGGTTTAACAACTGAGAATAACCAGCAGTCCTTTTTAATATATAGTGTGAGTTCACTTTAAGCCACAAAATGTAGCTGGTGATAACGAACATCCAAATAACCATATAGAACTTTCCCACTCAAAATATATTGGAATACCCATGAGTGAGAATGCCATCATCCTAGAGACAGTCTTGAACCTGTTCTAAACTATAAAAATGAAACCATTACTCTACCAATTACATGAATAGCAAAAAATTTTATATGAATTATTCGACACCACTTAGGAGAATAATTTGCATAAAGACACATCCTGCCTTGACAGACACCCAAAAGAATTCAGGTATCCCTGTTGAAGGATTGGCATACTCTTATTTTTAAAATATGTTGTTTTCGGGACGCCTGGGTGGCTCAGTTGGATAAGCAGCTGCCTTCAGCTCAGGTCATGATCCCAGCATCCTGGGATCGAGTCCCACATCGGGCTCCTTGCTTGGCAGGGAGCCTGCTTCTCCCTCAGCCTCTGCCTGCCACTCTGTCTGCCTGTGCTTGCTCTCGCTTCTCTCTCTCTGACAAATAAATAAATAAAAAATCTTTAAAAAAAATGTTGTTTTCATTACATTACAGGAACTGGTAGAGAATAGGAGGATAAATAGCACATTTTAAAAAAACAAAATTGAGAATTCTAAAAACAAAGTTAGAACATTTTCTTGATTGATTGTTTTTCCCTTGTTCCTTACAACTCAGAAGCCTCATTGTTCTGAATTGAACCATATCGATCTCTGAAGTAGTTCTATTCAGAAGCTTTATTTATGGGAGCTAAATGCCAAACACTCTTTTCATTAATGTCCGCATGAGGCTTAGCTTTCAATGTTACAAATGTATTCCTAATTCTTGGGATTTTCACATTATTGATCAAAAAGGAAAAGAAAGGTGTGCTTTTTGCTTGTTCCTAAGATGTGCATCACAAACAAGTCTAGATATTTAAGAAACACTTTGTACATATTTAACGTTAGTATCTTTTAACTGTTTTTGGCTTTCCTCCAGAAAAATACAAATGATTCTAAAGACTCACCACAACATACTGGTCATGTATGGAAGATGAAGGGGAGTTAGTGAAAATAAAAACAAAAGGCAATCATTCATCAAAAGCAAACATTTTCAGAAAGTATGTGGAAAACGTATATACAATATCCTATGAAATAAATCTTATTAATAGCATGGTTCAGGTCTTCCATATTTTTATAATATTTGGTATGATTTATTAGTAACAGAAAAAGGTTTTTTAAAATATCACATTGTGAGCATGGATTTATCAATTTCTCTTTGTAGTTCTACCCATTTTTCTGTCATACATATAATAAAAATATACTACATATAATATATATATAATATTTGGTGTGAAGTGTTTATTTTTTATTGAATAAATGTGATGTGTATCATTGTATGAGTTGACGGTGTACAGTGTGTTACTTTGATACATATATATTGTAATATGATTGCTGATTTGGTGATATTTATCACGTTGCATAATTATAGCACAATATTATTGTATGTACTTATTATACTGTGCATTGGATCTCTATAGCTCATTTGCTACCCATTACAAATTCATAGCCTTAAATACCATCACTCTCAATCCCCCCCTTCCCCTCATAGCCATCATTTTACTCTCTGGTTTTTACAAGTTTAACTTTTTTTTAGATTTCACATGTAAATGATATCATATGGTACTTGTCTTTGTCTGACTTACCACATTTGCCATAATGTGATCAAGGTCCATCCATGTTGTTGCAAATGAGAGGATATATTCCTTTCTCATGGCTGAATAATATTCCAGTCTGTATATGTACCACATATTTTTATCTATTCACCTGTTGATGGGCATTTTGGTTGTTTCCATATCTTTTTTTTTCAAAGTTTTTTTTTCAAAGTTTTTTTTTCAAAGATTTTTTTTATTTACTTGACAGAGAGAACACAAGTAGACAGAGAGGCAGGCAGAGAGAGAGAGAGAGGGAGAAGCAGGCTCCCCGCCAAGCAGAGAGCCTGATGCGGGGCTCGATTCCAGGACCCTGGGATCATGACCCAAGCCGAAGGCAGAGGCTTTAACCCACTGAGCCACCCAGGCGCCCTGGTTGTTTCCATATCTTGACTGTTGTGAATAATGCTGTGATAAACATACACACACACACACACACACACACACACACAGGATTTTGATTTTATATACATATAAATATAGTTATATATTTATAAAATATAAAATTTTATATTTACATAAAATATTTATATAAAAATATATATAAAATCAAAATCCTATTTTCATTTCTTTGGTTATATACTCAGAAGTAGAGCTGCTGATTCATATGGAAGCTCTATTTATAATTTTTTGAAGAAACTCCATATTGTTTTCAATAGCAGTTGGCCCAGTTTACATTCTCATTAACAATATATAAGATGTCCCTTTTCACCATATCCTTGCCAGCACCTGTTGACTCCTCTTCTTGATGGCAGCCATTCTAACAAGTGTGAGAGGATATCTCATTGTGGTTTTGATTTGCATTTCCCTGAAAATTAGTAATGGTCTGTTTTCATGGTCTGTTGTCCATTTTCCTTATCCAATATATGGTTTGCAAAAATTGTCTCTTGCTCTATAGCTTGTCTTTTCATTTTATTAACTGTTTCTTTTCCTATGCTGAAGCTTTCAAATTTGATGCAGTCTCATTTGTTGATTTTTTTCTTTTGTTGTTTATGCTTTTGGTGCCATGCCCCAAATTATTGCCAAGACCAATATTGATGAACTTCTTCCCTACATTTTCTTCTAGGTCTTACATTCAAGTCTTTGATACATTTTGAGTTAACTTTTGTGAGTGGTATGAGATAGAAGTTTGATTTCATTGTTTTGCATGTGTTTCCTAAGTTTGTCTAGCACCATTTGCTGAAGAGATTATCTTTCCCCATTGAATATGCTTGACTCCCTTGCTGCATGTTAGTTGACCATATATACCATGGTTTAATTGTGGGCTTTCTATTTTCTTCCATTGTTTGACGTGTCTTTGTGCTGGTACCACACTATCACTTTGTAGTATAGTTGGAAATCTGGAAGTATGTTAACCTCTGACTTTGTTTTTTTCTCTTGAGATTACTTTGGCTATTTGGGCTCTTTTGTAGTTTCTCACAAATTGTAGAATTATTTCTTTTATTTCTGCAAAGAATGTGTTTGGTATTCTGATAGGGGCTATGTTGACTCTGTGGATGGCTTTGGATAGTATGAGCATTTTGATAATATTAATTCTTCTGATTCATGAACATGTGGTATCTTTCCATTTGTTTGTATTTACTTAAATTTCTTTCAGCAAGGTTTTATTGTTTTCTTTGTACAAATCTTATATTTCCTTGGTTAAATTTACTCCCAAGCATTTTATTGTTTTTGATGCTATTTTGAATGGGATGGTTTTCTTCACTTTTTTTTTACATATTCTTCATAAATGTAAAGGTATACCACTGATATCTGTGAGTTGATTTTGCTTCCTTCCACTTTACTGATTCTTCGGGATTTTCTATATATGGGATCAGATCTTACCATCAGCAAATAATGACAATGTCACATCTTTCTTTTCAATTTGGATGACCTTTATTTCTTTCTTTTGTCAAATTGCTATAGCTAGGACTTCCAGTACTATATTGAATGACAGTAGAGAGAGTGGACATCCTTGCCTTATTCCTGATTATAAAAGAAACACTTTCAGTTGCTCTCCATTGAATATAGTGTTAGCTATAGGTTTGCTGTATATGACCTTTATTATGCTGAGGTATGTTCCTTCTATACCTAGTCTGTTAAGAGTTTTAATCATGAAAGGATGTCATATTTTGTCAAATGCTTTTTCTGTGTATATTGAGATGACCACATAATTTTTATCTTTCATTTTATTGATGTGATATATTACATTTATATTTTTAAATCATATATATGATAATGGCTTAATATAAAAAATACATAAAGAGCTCATATAATTCAATAACAAAAACTAATTTGATTATAAATAGGTAGAGGATCTGAATAGACATTTTTCTACAAAAGACATCCAGATGGCCAACAGGCACACGAAAACATCACTAATCACCAGGGAAATGCAAATCAAAATCACAAAGAGATATCACTTCCTGCTTGTCAGAATGGCTAGTATCAAAAAGACAAGAAATAACAAGTGTTGTCAAGGATGCAGAGAAAAGGAAATCGTCATGCATTGTTGGTGGGAATGTAAACTTATATAGCCACTGTGGAAAACAATATGGAGGTTCCTTAAAAAATTAAAAGTATAACTACCATATGATACAGTAACTCTGGAGAGGGGAGGGAAGCACTAATTTGAAAAGATATATGCACCCCTATGTTCTTTGCAGCAATATTTGTATAGCCAAAACATGGAAGCAACCTAAGTGTCCATAGATGGATGAATGGATAAATAAGATGTGGTAAACATCCACAGTGTAACACTACTCAGTCCTAAAAAGGAATTAAATGTTGCCATTGGGGGCAATATGAATGGGCCTGGAAGGTATTATACTAAGTGAAATAAGTCAGACAGAGAAGGACAAATATTGCATGATTTCACTTATATGTGGATTCTCAAAAGAAACAAACAATGAAATAAACAAAACAAAACCCAAACGGAGATACAGAGAACAGATTGGTGACTACCAAAGTGGAGGGGCTGGGGAGATGAATGGGTAAAGAAGATTAGGAATTAAAAACTTCCTGTTATAAAATAAATAAGTCATAGAGATTTAATGTAATGCATGGGGAATATATTCAACAATATTGTATTAACTTTGTAGGGCAACAGTTGATAACTAGACTTATCATAGTGACCATTTTGCAATGTATACAAATGCTCAATATATGTGCAGTGTAAAATCACTATATTGTATACCTGAAACTAATATAACAGATAATGACAACGAACTGATCTAGAAAGATTGAAAATAAAATAACCGGAAAGGTGTACATAAAAGGTAGCAGAATCCATAACCTTAATATCAGATGACTTTGAATCTGAGGCAAAAGTTAAATGAAACAAAAATGTAGCATTGTATAATATTGAAAGTTACAGCCACAATAAAGTTTTAACAGTTATAAATATCTATGCATCAAATAACAGGGAAGCAACATTTACATAGTCAAAACTATAGTGTACCAAAGAAAAAGTAAAGAGAAATGCATTAGTGGTAGTAGATTTATTTATTCACTCAGTCCATTTCAGGTCAAGTGGACAAGGAATAAATACAGAAGACCTAAATAACACAATTAGTAAGGTATAGTTGTTTTATCAGTATTCTAATTCTAATCATATTCTAATACCATGAAATACAGAATACATTTGTACTAAGAGATCCCTTGGAATATTCTCAAAAAAATGATATTTTGCTAGAAGAAAAACAACATTGTTTTTCAAAATACATGAAAAGCCAACAATACAATCATTATTCACTAACTAAAATTCAATAGAAGTGGAGCTTGTTAACAAAACCAGGAGACAAAAAAATCATGCTTAGGACACTTTATCTTAAACAATTCAAAGAGAAAATAAAACCTTACATTAGAATATCTAATAAAAGATGATAATATAAACACTATCAGATATCAGAACCCATGTGATGTTTCAAGAGCAGTGCCTAAGTAAAATTCCACAGTTTTAAGTATTTATATTATAACAATATTAAAAACTTAAAATATATGGGTCATCAAACCAGAAAAGAGAAAAAAGACGAATAAAAAAATAAGTCAAAAATGACATCAGAAGTTAGGAATTAAAAAGATAAAAGAAAATTTAATAAATTAAAAAGTAGTTGGTTCTTTGAATAACCATAATACTGGCAGTTAGTTACTACTAAAAAAAAAAAAAAATGAGGGGGGTTAAAATGAAGAATGAAATAAGCACAGATGAAAGCATCAGAGAGAATAGTAAGAGACTACTTTGTTCAATACTGTGCAAAGAAATTTGAATACCATAATGAAATCGATAGTATTTTAGAAAGATATACCAAAAGTCACTCAAGAAGACAGAAAAATAAAAGGCGTTAGGGGTCAACAGCTTCATGGCATTTCTACTTTTTGTAATTTATCTTGCAGAAATGATGTAAGTCAAGGTTGTTTACTGAAGGATTATTTTTAATAGCAAAAAAAAAAAAAAAAACTTGAACCTAAATGCCATCTATACAGAATTGTTTAAAATGAATTATAATACAGCAATATAGAATACTATACAGCTGAAAAAAAGCATAACAAACATAAAGCTTTTTGTGTCATAATGGAACAATCTCCAAGATATATTGTAAAATGTAAAAAAGAGTGATCCACAAATGAGTGTATAATACATTAGCAGAGCCCTAAAAAGATCATTGTATTTGATTTTGTATATGGATATTTGTGTATGCATACACATATACATGCATAAAGTGTTCTGGAAATAAGCTAAAAATACAGGTAGGTTCTATTCAATAGAACTGGGTAATTAGGGAACAAAAACAAGAAAGATTTTTTCATTTTATATCCTTTTTTACATTTTGAATTTTGAATCATGAGAACATTACCTATTTAAAAATAAGTATAATTTAATTTTTAAAAATACTTAAGTTAAAGCAACCACAAAAAAATCATTTATCAAGACAGGAGCTGAAAATTAAGGGTTACTTTAGGTATTTGAGCTCTGAATTCTCATCCTTACCTCTTACCATATACCCAAAACAAAAGTGGAGGAGGGAGCCTGCTATGTTTCTACTATACTGAGCTACCTTGTCCTTCAGTTTCAAAGTAAAATGAAAATGTTAATACATGTGGGGGGAAAAGGACTATATTTTTATTATTTATTTTATTTTAAAAATTTTATTTGTTCATGAGAGAGACGCAGAGAGAGAGGTAGAGGGAGAAGCAGGCTCCCCATGGAGCAGGGAGCCTGATGCTAGACTCCATCCCAGACATCTGAGCCAAAGGCAGATGCTTAACCCACCGAGTCACCCAGGCACCCAAAGGAATATATTTTTAAAATTCAAATGAAGTCTTCTTAAATGACTGAAAGTCAATAGGAATAAAACTAATTTCAAAATTTAACTCTCAAAATACATAGCTTTTTGGCTACAGAGAGAAGAGGTTTCACTATAGAGATCCCTATTTGCAGCACATACTAAGGAACAGGTGGATATCAATTCAGTTTTAATAACTCCTCTCCAGTCTGGAAACTTCCAGCTACAGTTCCTGTGTGCCACGGAAATGAAAGAGTTCTAAAGACCTTTCCACCTCAATTATAGTCAGCTTTTAGGAAGCAGCAGAGAACTTGGACAAAGTAGAATAAGGTTTGGTAAACCCCAACCTTCCTTGCTATTTCATTAACATATCATTAAGAAAAGCCAGTTCTTGGACTATTTCTTTTTTTCTGAAAGGTGATGCATTTGCACTCTAAATTGTTATGTTTGGTGCTATGTAACACGGGTCTCATTGGGAAGATTTTTTCTTAATGTTTACAAGGTCTGCTTTTTATTTCCAGGATCGTAAACAGTTACCTCTATAACATTAGATGACTCATAATATTTTGATGACCAAGTCTGAATCTTTCCAAATTGGGTTGATAAAATCAATGGCTTAAAGCCATCCCTTTGTAATGTTCTTAACAAAATCATGTGTAAATAATGGGCAGTCTTGGGTTCAAAAACTGTCCCTTAGGCTCTAACAATACAAGTTAAAGTGATTTAACCTTCTGAAGAGAAAGTAAAAGTGCAAAAGCAGTTTTAACCCATCGGGAATCATTTTCTATATCCCAGTACAGGAGTTACTTGAACTGTATTGTGTAAATGTGTATGTTAAGATGGTCAAGTCCATCACTTGACCTAGTCATAATTTAGTGCTAACTGCCTCATGAATGATTAAGGACCAATTATTTTAGATTGGTCAAAGTGTTTACTATATAAAACTTCTATTAATCTGTTTTCTTTTTGCATTTCCTTTATCTTTACTATAATTATTCTGCTTAGTAAGCAAATACCAAAATTTTTATCCAGAACAAGCACTTACTAAAAAACTTATATCGTAGGTTTAGTATCCTTCATGTACAGTAGAATCTGTCACCCGAGAGTCTTTGGGAAAATGTTTTATCTTTAATCTGCAAGCTTAGATCCTGCCAAGCTGTTTTTCATTGTGTTTTTCTTTAAATAGCTTCAGTGAGGTATAACTGATAAAGAATAAACTGCACATATTTAAAGGATACATTTTGGGGTGCCTGGGTGGCTCAGTGGGTTAAAGCCTCTGCCTTCAGCTCAGGTCATGATCCCAGCATCCTGGGATCGAGTCCCGCATCGGGCTCTCTGCTCAGCAGGGAGCCTGCCTCCTCCTTTCTCTCTGCCTGCTTCTCTGCCTACTTGTGATCTCTGTCTATCAAATAAATAAAATCTTTAAAAAAATAAAAATAAAGGATACATTTTGATAAATTCTGAACATTATACTATCACCACAATAAAGATAATGAACATATCATCCGTAAGTCCCCAAAATTTCTTTATGTCACTTTTGCCATTCCTGCTCCTTCCTTCCTAAGCAAACACTCGTTTAATTTTTGTCAATACAGGTTAATTTGTGTTTACTAGAAATTTATGTAAATGGAACCATAAATATGTACCATTTTTTCTGCCTTCTTTCTTTAAGCATAATTATTTGAGATGTAGTTATATTGTTGGGTTATCCATAGTTAACCGTTTTAATACCTAAATAGTATTCCATTGCATGTCTATACCACAGTGTTTTTATTCATTCACCAGTGGATGGACATTGGGTTGCTTTTATATTTTTGGTTTTATACAAAACTGTGATGAACAATTATGTACAAATCTTTGTATGGGAATAAGTTTTCATTTCTTTCATAACAGCCTAGGAATGGAATGCTGAATCATAGTAGGTAAGTATGTTTAACTTTTTAAACTGAGATATAATTGACAAAAAACATTATATTAAGTTTCAGGTGTACAACATAATGATTTGATATTTGTATATATTCTGAAATGATCACCACAATAGGTCTAATTAACATCTATCACCATATAGTTACATTTTTTTCCTGTAATGAGAATTTTTCAAATCTTCTCTCTTACTTACTTTTTTTTTTTTTTTTTTTTTTAAAGATTTTATTTATTTATTTGACAGAGAGAGAAATCACAAGTAGGCGGAGAGTCAGGCAGAGAGAGAGAGAGAAGCAGGCTCCCCACTGAGCAAAGAGCCCGATGCGGGGCTCGATCCCAGGACACTGAGATCATGACCTGAGCCGAAGGCAGCGGCTTAATCCACTGAGCCACCCAGGCGCCCCCTTACTTACTTTTATATGTGTTATATAGTATTAGTGACTATAGTCATCACGAGAGACATTACATCCCCATAACTTGTTTATTTTATAATTTGAAGTTTGTTCCTTTTAACCCTCTTCACTCATTTTGATCACCCCCAACCGTTACCTCTGCCAGCCACCAATCTGTTCTCTGTATCTATGAGCTACTTTTTTTTTTAAGAAAGGGAGAGAGAGAGAGAGCATGCAAGCTGGGGGATGTGGGGAGTGAAGAGGGATCTATATCTATATCTATATCTATATCTATATCTATATCTATCTATATCTCACCCAGCACAGAGCCCAATGTGGGGCTCAATCTCACGAACCTGAGATCATGACTTGAGTCGAAATGAAGAGTAGGACCCTTAACCAATTGAACTACCGGGACGCCCCTATTAGCTCTTTTTTAAATGTATTTTTATTGTAACAGCATATGCATAACAATTAACATTCTAACCATTTTAAAAGACCTTATTTATTTATTTGACAGAGAGAGAATTCACAAGTAGGCAGAGAGGCAGGCAGAGAGAGAGGGGGAAGCAGGCTCCCTGCTGAGCAGAGAGCCTGATGCAGGGCTCTATCCCAGGACCCTGGGATCATGACCTGAGCCGAAGACAGAGGCTTAACCCACTGAGCCACCCAGGCACCCCCATTTTAACTATTTTTAAGTGGTAGTTCTGGGGTATTAAATACACTCACGTTGTTGTGCAACCATTACCACCATCCATCTTCAGAACTTTTCATCTTGCAAAATTAAAACTCTTTATGCATTAAATACTAACTGCCCATTCCAACTTCCAGCCCCTGCCAACTACCATTTTACTTTCTGTCTCATGCAAATGAATATTTGGGCTTTTTGTGACTGGCTTATGTCACTAAGCATAATATCTTCAAGGTTTGTGCATGTTATAACACGTGTCAGAATTCCTTTCTTTCTTAAGGATAATAATACTCCATTGTATGTACATGCCACTTATTTTTTCAATCTGTTCATCCTCTGATGGATATTTGGCTTTTGTGAATAATTGCTGCCATGAACATGGGTGTACAAATGTCCATTCGAGTCACTGCTTTCACTTCTTTTGAGGATATACCCAGAAGTGAAATTGCTGGTTCATATTGGTAATTCTGTGTTTAATTTATTTAGGAATCACTGTGCTGCTCTCCAGAGTGGCTACACCATTCTACACCCCTATTAGAAAGGCACAAGTGTTCCAATTCCTCTATATCCTTAGCAACACCTGTTAATTCTCTCTTTTAAAAAAAAAAAATAATAGCCACCCTAATGTGTGTGATTATATAAACTTGATGAATCTAAGTGAAGTGAATGAAAACTTAATTAAATGATGCCCAATATTGTTTAAGAGCATTTAAGCCATAGAAATTTTTTGTTGTAACAAACTGCATATAAAAGCTTACTCTGTGGAAGAGACGATGACAGGGTCATTCTGTTTGAAGTGAGGATGGGAACAAGAAGTTTGACAGCCTTGTCAAACTTCTAGGCTCCCAGCCTTGTTCCTGTCCTGGTAGCACCCCAAAGAAACTGTCTAAAGCAGTCAGCAGTGTCAAATGGTTTAAAATGTCACCACTTCAAACCTATAATGGTTCAAACTTGTAACTTCTGCTTTGGTAACAGGTATAGCCACCATTTTTTTCAGTAAAGTGAGTTTCAAAAGTTAGCACGAGTAATTAAAAAGTCGGAACTAGACTTGAAGCTGTTAAATATCCTGTGTAATCCTACAAGTGCCCTCATGGTTCCCTAGTATCTCAAAGTATTTTGGCAAATCCATATTATCCCTTAATCCTCTCAAATTGACTTGAATGCATTGACATCATTTAAAAACCAATTTCAAGCTGATGAACCCTTTACTGTCCTTGTATTTTAAATACGAATAGGCTGGAATCTAAAGTGTATGATCATCCAATCATTTTATATGCATGATTTTCCAGTAAATATACTCTATAGGAGCCACTACTTAGTGAGTTCCCAATATTCCATTACGAATAGGCTGGAATCTAAAGTGCATGATCATCCAATCATTTTATATGCATGATTTTCCAACAAATATACTCTATAGGAGCCACTACTTAGTGAGTCCCCAATATTCCATTACTCTCTTAGTGAAATCTAAATTCATGAATCCTTTTTAAATATGTATACATAAAAGAGTTTCTGAATCAGTCAGACAGTTAAGAGGCAGCATCATTTAATGGTTGAGAGCATGGGCTGTAGAACCAAAAGCTGCCTGAGTTAGACCCTTGTTTTACTATTTAAGAGCTGTGCCATGCTGGGTAAATCAGGTACTTCTCTGGACCTTAACTTTCTGATCTGTTAAAAAGGGATTATGATATCGAAACCTGTTTCATAGAATTACTATGAGAATTAATGTCACTAATATTTATAAATTAATTAGAACAATGCTTGGTACATAGTAAATGCCATAATAAAATGCCATAAATAAAATTAGGTGAAATTTCCTTCTTTTCTGACAAAGGTTATGTTACAGCTATATTTCCCTAGAGATGTGCTGAGTTCTAATACAGATCTTTCTTGACTTATGATGGGGTTATGTCCCAATGGATTCATTGTAAGTTGAAAATATCTTAAGTCAAAAGTGTATTTAATACACCTAACCTACCAAACAAGCATAGATTAGCCTAGCCTACCTTAAATGTTCCCAGAACACTTCTGTTAGCCTATAGGTGGGCAAAATCATCTAGCACAAAGCCAATTTTATAATAAAGTGTTGACTATCTCATGTAATTTATTGAATACTATAGTGAAAGTGAACAACAAAATAGTTGTATGGGAACACAATTGTTGTCAGTATGTCAGTTGGAACTGCATGCATGATTGGTGGCTGACAGGGAGCTCTTGCTGCCCAGCATCATGAGAGTGGATTGAACTGCGTATCTCTAGCTTGGGGAAGGATCAAAATTCAAAATTTGAAGTATAAAATAAAAAATTAAAAAAAAATTGAAGTATGGTTTCAATGGAATATATACTGCTTTTGCACCATCATAAAGTAAAAAAGTCTTAAGTCAAGCCAGCATAAGTAGGGCACCGTCTGTGTACATTGTCTATGTGCTACCTCACTTTATAAAGCCAAGGAACTGCATATGGACTTGATCAGTGTCTTTATACAAAGTATTTTAAATGCCAATAGAATGGGAATAGTTGATTAAGAACATTTACCTCCCTCCATAACTTATTCCCTGTTACTTTTCTTGCCCTTTTCTACCAGTCTATAAAATACCTCTGATTCTAGCCATAATGAAATTCTTATAGTTATCCAGAGGAATTATGCCTTTTCAATTTCTACACCATCTTACATCCTTTTCCTTCTCCTTTAATCATCCTTGCAACATTTCTTTGTCTTGCTAAATCACATGAGACTTCAATACTGATTAAGAATTTGTGATTAACGGATAGATTTATTTGAGTTCTGGGCATGAGGATAGTATATCAAAACAATCCCTAAATGAAGAAATACCATCAGTAACTAAAAAAAAAAAAAAAAAAAAAATCCATATTAACTTTCTCACCAAGAGTTACAGCATAAAATTCATTCCACTTAATATACGACTTTCTTCTTTTCTTTTTAAAAATATTTATTTATTTTAGAGAGAGAGTGTGTGTGCACATGAGGGGGCAGAGAGTCCGAGGGCGAGGGATGCAAGCAGACTCCCTGCTGAGCAAGGAGCCTGGCCACAAGGCTCAGTCCCAGGACCCAGGACGGTGAGATCCCAGGACCGTGAGATCATGACCTGAGCCAAAACCAAGAGTCAGATGCTTAAGTGACTGAGCCACCTACGTGACCCACAACTTGTATCTTTTATAGGAAAAGAAACGAGGTGGCCATGTAACTGGAGGATTGGTCCTTCCTTTCCATCCCCTTCTCCCCTTCCTCTCTCTAGAGTTTGTCCCTTTGCAATGTTGCTTAGTGCTCCTGGTTCAACTATAGACCAGGATTACCACCTGTCACCCTTTAGAAATTCTGGACACAGCTGTCTCCTAAGTTGCCATTCCTTTTCTGTGCAAGCCAGAGGCAATTCCTGCTACACTGGTAGAACTATCACCCACATTAGTCAGAAACATCTTTAAAACCTTCATCCTACTTTCCAGTTAAGAGCCACTGAGGTAACAGCTACTTTGATTTCTACCATCATATACTAATATTTGCTCTTCTTAAATTTCACATAAATATAATATAGTATATAATGTTTCTTTTTAACATTAATGTAAATAAAATGCAGTCACATTTTTCCAGGTAGTAGTAGTATGTTCTTTTCATTGTTCCTCACATAAATTTACAGCAATTAATTTAAACATGGTATAGTTGGCCATCCGTATTATTTTCAGTTTTGTGTATTATAAGTAAATTTTTATAAAGTTTTTTTACATGTCTTGCAGTATGGATATCAGATAAACACTTCTTTTCATTTTTATTTCTTCTTTCTTTCTTTCTTTCTTTCTTTCTTTCTTTCTTTCTTTCTTTCAGAGAAGGGAGAGAGGGAAAGAGAGAGAGAGAGAATCCAGCTGTATGGGGGGTCTCTCAACCCTGAGGTCACGACCTGAGCTGAAATTAAGAATTGATGCTTAACCGACTGAACCACCCAGGCACCCCTACACATATTTCTTTTGCGTGTGTACCCAATGGTGGGATTCCTGGGTAGTATAATTGTACACACACATGTGAATGGGCACATGTACACAGACCTCCCAAGGAGAAATATTCTCAGAGATATGACTCTAAATCTATCAAGAGTAAGAAAATCAACAGTCATTTACTAGGTTGCTCCAGTCTACCATGACATATACTAGGCATGACTGCCTTGTAATGTGTTAGGCAGATTGTTTTCTCGTATAAGTCATATTTAACATGATAATGAAGATAGTCTTGGTTCCTTTATTTCATTACTTACTACTCATCTGTGTCTCTCAAATTTTACACATCTGGGCATGCTTTAGATCACAAAGGGCCATAATATTACGATGAATGCCTCTTAACTTCCATTCTTTTACCTAGGAAAATTCAGTGAGGAAAACTTAGGATGTCAGTAATTCTTAACTAAGGACCTATCTAGTCCTTTGTCTCTGAATAGGAGAGGAGCAGTTGTGTGGTACCATCATAAGAGATGGTTTACTTCTGGTTGCATAAGGGCCATATAAGCATGTATAGTAAAAGGAATAAGGCATTTTCCCAACTATGTTCCAAAAAGTGTAAGGTGTTATTAACCTGAGAAAAGAGGTGTTCTAAGTTTCTGGAAAGTGATAGCCTAAAAATAATGAGGCTGATTAATAATTGCTGCAAGAATTATTGGGGATTTTAATATTTTATGAAGTCCTACATTAGTAATACAGACTTTATAAGTTCTAAACTTAGTGAACATGAAACTGTTTTCTCAGAGTACCTAGTAACATCTTTATGGAGTCAGTGATTATTAGAGCCAAGTTTGAGACATACATTCATTGCGATATGAGGGATGCCATGTGACCAAATGAATTGAACCCATTGCTTCTCTTCAGAGGCACTGAAGAAATTTCTTCAGAGGCATTGAAGAAATCAAAGGCACTGGAGAAGAAATTTCTGCTCAATAGTTGTTGACTATGTGACTCATGTGTTGCCCTCCCTACAATGGGTACAAGGGGAGATAAACACAAGCTCAGGCCCTCTTCTACAGTTGGTCACAGGAATGAGTTGCTCTCACTTGTGCAAAAATCATCTTATTCTGGGCTATAATCACAGAGAAACTTTCTTACCTGGAAGCATTCCTAGGATCATTATCCCCCTGGGGCTAAATTGTTCTTCTGTTTCTTTATGAATGCAAGTATGCATCCCCCTTAATTCTGACCAGCATTTATAGGAGTGCTGGGTTTTAGAATTATAAGATACTGTACTTGGATACTACTTCCTATTTTTTAAAACATTTTGCATGTTCTGTATCTCATTTGAACCACACAACTCCTATGATTATTGGACAAGAGAGAGATTATTATTTCTGTTAGATATATGGAGAAATTGAGATAGGGAAGTCATGCAGAAGTTAACATGGCAGAGTTAGAAAATAACTTAATGAGGAATGAGAAACCCATGCCCTGGTTCCCTTGCAGGTATTAACTGACCGTATGACTTTTGCAGTTATTTACCTGTTTCTCTTTTGAAATAATAAAATCTGTTCTATGTACTGTTGGGGTTGTTGCGTGACTTAAAATACAGATAAAATATTTTGCAATCGTGTAAGCACTAAACAAGTGTGAAGTATTCTTATTAATTTGTTCACAGCTCTACACTTGATCAGAGATGCAGTCATTATGAGAAACCAACCCTCATGGATGAATCTTGTGCTTTCTTTCCACAATATTAAGATATGGGAAGTCACACAAATACAAAGGGTCAAATGCCTTCCTGTTTTTCCTGATTTCATGCTGGTGCTACAGTAGCCTGAGCAAACTTTTAAAATGTGAAAATGTTTGTCATGTCATTTCCTTGCTTAAAACTGTTTTATGACTTCCCAATGCACTAAAAATAAAATCTGCAGTCTGTTCCATGATCTACAAGACCAGGCTTGATCTGGCTGATACCTATCTTACCAACTTCTATTTACTATTCCTATCATTTACTACCCTTCAGATACATCTATTTTACTTCCTTGAATTCTCCAAGCTTTTTCCTATCTCTCAAACTTTTGTACATGCTAGTGCCTCTGTTTAAAATGACCCCTCTGCCTTCACCTGGCTAATGGCTCCTCATATTTTAGATCTCAGTTTAAATGTCACTTCTTCAGAAAGGCCATCTGTGTATGTTATATATATCATGGCATTTTCTCTCATTTTTCTCTCTTTTTAGAAAATGTCATAGTCTTCATAATATTAAAAAAAAACAAGTGAAAGATCTTTTTTAATGTTTGCTTTCCCTCTTGTGCTCTAAACCTCATGAAGGCAAAAACTTTATGCATTGTTTTTTGGCTATGCACAATGCTTATTACAGTAATGACACATAGTAGCCACTCAATGTTTGTTGGATTGGTTGAGTGCATACTTCTTTTTATCAAAAGCATCAATGTTCTCTTTTGGTAAAAGAAGAAATACAACTTCCTGAGGGCAAGCCCTAACGAAGCCTTTATTCTGAAAAAATAATCCTAAATAGTATCAAATATTTTGAGATCACATTATGAATCTTTTAATCTGTGGTCCCCAACTGAAGCATACTAGTAAGTCTTTCATCCCTAACAGATCACTGGCAGCCACCAACCACTTTTGTCTTTACTATTAGTACTTACTTCTCCAATTTCACAAAAACTTTGGGAGAAAACAGCTCCTCCTGACAAACATGCACCTGTTGGGCAAATGAATGGAGTCACCACACATGGGAAGGATATATTAACTGTAGCACTTATATAGCATGCTATTTTTAAAGGAATTCTTGAGCATTAAATATTTCATTTAATCACATGCCATTTTGATCCTTATAAAAACTACTAGAAAAAAAAAAACTTTATTTATATATTTACTTTGTAATAAATGGCACCGGAAGATGAAAATCCAATACTGAGTCATCAGCTAGAATTTCTCTCTAGTCTTCTTCTCTTCATGTCCCAGAGGACTACTCCTGCTTTCCAGATATTTTAGGTTGAATGAAACAAATGGCTCATAGATCATGTCCCTGCTGGGGATATCTTGCAAAGACCTGTATTCTTTGTTAATCTTTGAGCCCATCTGTTGTCTTCTTGTGCCAACCCTAGAATGATCTGTAAAATATTTAACAGTTATCTTCAATGCTTCTAGAGTCTCAATAATACCAGGATACTAAGCTTTACATAATATCTTCTACATGAAGTGTAAAATTATAAAGCAAACCACATTTTCAATTTTCATTTCTTCTTTTTTTCTTGTCACGAATCAAAAATTCAGCATAGTTGCAGGTCTCTGTTTATTTTACTTTACTTCCTCACTTCCTTAGCATATATGTTTGCATTCAGTCATGCATTCATTTTTCAATATTTTATTTTGAAACTATTTGAAATTAACTTAGTAATTGCAAGAATAGTATTGAGAGACCTCATGTGTCCTTCACTTGGATTCCCCCAGTGACAATATCCAACAAAACCATAATAATTACCTAACCAGGAAACCAGCATCACTGCAGCACAGATTTTATTCAGATCGCAACAGTGCTTACATGGATTCTTTTTTTTTTTTTGATGAATAATTGTGAAATATTATCATATGACTAGGTTTGTATAATCAGTACTATGATCAAGACACAGAACTGTTCCATCATCTGAAAGAAATTCTTTCATCCTGTCCCTTTATAGCTATACACTCCTATATAGCTATATATATATGTTATATATATATATATATATATATATATATATATATACACGAATATATACTATATATGAAGTATACGAATATATGTATATATTATATAATATACGTATATACGAGTATATGTACATATGAAGTATATACGAGTTTATATGTATATATATGTATATATATAGCTATATATATATTTATGTGTGTGTGTGTGTGTGTATGTGTGTGAATCTGGGAAACCTGAACCCCTAACAAACTTTGATCTGCTATCCACCACTATAATTTTGTTATTTTGAAACTGTGGTATAAATGATGTCTTTAGAAACTGGTTATGTATATATGTATGTATTACCAGAATAGTTAACACACAGTGTGATATTAGTTTCAGGTGTACAATATAGTGGTTCAACACTTCCATGAATCACCCAGTGCTCATCAAGACAAGTGTACTTAATCCCTATCACCTATTTGACCTATCCCACCCACTTCCACTCTGATAGCCATCAGTTTGTTCACTATAGTTATGAGTATATTTATTGGTTTTTTTTTTTTTTTTAGCTTTTAAAAAAAATTTTATTTTATTTTTTCGGTGTTCCAAGGTTCATTGTTGCTTTTTTTTTTTAATTTTTTTATTTTTTATAAACATATATTTTTATCCCCAGGGGTACAGGTCTGTGAATTGCCAGGTTTACACACTTCACAGCACTCACCAAAGCACATACCCTCCCAGTGTCCATAACCCCACCCTCCTTCTCCCAACCCCCCTTCCCCCCAGCAACCCTCAGTTTGTTTTGTGAGATTAAGAGTCACTTATGGTTTGTCTCCCTCCCAATCCCATCTTGTTTCATTTATTCTTCTCCTACCCACTTAAACCCCCATGTTGCACCACCACTTCCTCATATCAGGGAGATCATATGATAGTTGTCTTTCTCTGCTTGAATTATTTCACTAAGCCTGATACCCTCTAGTTCCATCCATGTTGTCGCAAATGGCAAGATTTCATTTCCTTTGATGGCTGCATAGTATTCCATTGTGTATATATACCAATTCTTCTTTTTTTTTTTCACAATATTTATTTTTCCAATCCAGGAGCATGGGACATTTTTCCATTTTTTTGTGTGTCTTCCTCAATTTCTTTCATGAGTACTTTATAGTTTTCTGAGTATAGATTCTGTGTCTCTTTGGTTAGGTTTATTCCTAGGTATCTTATGGTTTTGGATGCAATTGTAAATGGGATTGACTCCTTAATATCTCTTTCTTCTGTCTTGCTGTTGGTGTAGAGAAATGCAACTGATTTCTGTGCATTGATTTTATATCCTGACACTTTACTGAATTCCTGTATAAGTTCTAGCAGTTTTGGAGTGGAGTCTTTTGGGTTTTCCACATATAGTATCATATCATCTGCGAAGAGTGATAATTTGACTTCTTCTTTGCCGATTTGGATGCCTTTAATTTCCTTTTGTTGTCTGATTGCTGAGGCTAGGACCTCTAGTACTATGTTGAATAGCAGTGGTGATAATGGACATCCCTGCCGTGTTCCTGACCTTAGCGGAAAAGCTTTCAGTTTTTCTCCATTGAGAATGATATTTGCGGTGGGTTTTTCATAGATGGCTTTGATGATATTGAGGTATGTGCCCTCTATCCCTACACTTTGAAGAGTTTTGATCAGGAAGGGATGCTGTACTTTGTCAAATGCTTTTTCAGCATCTATTGAGAGTATCATATGGTTCTTGTTCTTACTTTTATTGATGTGTTGTATCACATTGATTGATTTGTGGATGTTGAACCAACCTTGCAGCCCTAGAATAAATCCCACTTGGTCGTGGTGAATAATCCTTTTAATGTACTGTTGAATCCTATTGGCTAGTATTTTGGTGAGAATTTTTGCATCTGTGTTCATCAAGGATATTGGTCTATAGCTCTCTTTTTTGATGGGATCCTTGTCTGGTTTTGGAATCAATGTGATGCTGGCCTCATAAAATGAGTTTGGAAGTTTTCCTTCCATTTCTATTTTTTGGAAGAGTTTCAGGAGAATAGGAATTAGTTCTTCTTTAAATGTTTGGTAGAATTCCCCCGGGAAGCCGTCTGGCCAGGGGCTTTTGTTTGTTTGGAGATTTTTAATGACTGTTTCAATCTCCTTACTGGTTATGGGTCTGTTCAGGCTTTCTATTTCTTCCTGGTTCAGTTGTGGTAGTTTATATGTTTCTAGGAATGCATCCATTTCTTCCAGATTGTCAAATTTGTTGGCGTAGAGTTGCTCATAGTATGTTCTTATAATAGTTTGTATTTCTTTGGTGTTAGTTATGATCTCTCCTCTTTCATTCATGATTTTATTTATTTGGGTCCTTTCTCTTCTCTTTTTGATAAGTCTGGCCAGGGGTTTATCAATTTTATTAATTCTTTCAAAGAACCAGTTCCTAGTTTCATGGATTTGTTCTATATATATATATATATTTTTTTGGTTTCTATTTCATTGATTTCTGCTCTGATCTTTATGATTTCTCTTCTCCTGCTGGGCTTAGGGCTTCTTTCTTGTTCTTTCTCCAGCTTCTTTAGGTGTTAGGGTTACATTGTGTACCTGAGACCTTTCTTGTTTCTTGAGAAAGGCTTGTACCGCTATATATTTTCCTCTCAGGACAGCATTTTTTTTTTGTCCCACAGATTTCGAACCGTTGTATTTTCATTATCATTTGTTTCCATGATTTTTTTCAATTCTTTTTTAATTTCCCGATTGACCCATTCATTCTTTAGAAGGATGTTGTTTAGTCTCCATGTATTTGGGTTTTTTCCAAACTTCCTCTTGTGGTTGAGTTCTAGCTTCAGAGCATTGTGGTCTGAAAATATGCAGGGAATGATCCCAATCTTTTGATACCGTTTGAGTCCTAATTTAGGACCGAGGATGTGATCTATTCTGGAGAATGTTCCATGTGCACTAGAGAAGAATGTATATTCTGTTACTTTGGGATGAAATGTTCTGAATATATCTGTGATGTCTATCTGGTCCAGTGTGTCATTTAAGGCCTTTATTTCCTTGTTGATCTTTTGCTTGGATGATCTGTCCATTTCAGTGAGGGGAGTGTTAAAGTCCCCTACTATTATTGTATTATTGTGGATGTGTTTCTTTGATTTTGTTACTAATTGGTTTATATAGTTGGCTGCTCCCAAGTTGGGGGCATAGATATTTAAAATTGTTAGATCTTCTTGTTGGACAGACCCTTTGAGTATGATATGGTGTCCGTCCTCATCTCTTATTATAATCTTTGGCTTAAAATCTAATTGATCTGATATAAGGATTGCCACTCCTGCTTTCTTCTGATGTCCATTAGCATGGTAAATTGTTTTCCACCCTCTCACTTTAAATCTGGAGGTGTCTTCGGGCTTAAAATGAGTTTCTTGGAGGCAACATATAGATGGGTTTTGTTTTTTTTATCCATTCTGATACCCTGTGTCTTTTGACTGGGGCATTTAGCCCATTAACATTCAGGGTAACTATTGAGAGATATGAATTTAGTGCCATTGTATTGCCTGTAAGGTGACTGTTATTGTATATTGTCTCTGTTCCTTTCTGATCTACCACATGTAGGCTCTCTCTTTGCTTAGAGGACCCCTTTCAATATTTCCTGTAGAGCTTGTTTGGTGTTTGCAAATTCTTTCAGTTTTTCTTTGTCCTGGAAGCTTTTAATCTCTCCTTCTATTTTCAATGATAGCCTAGCTGGATATAGTATTCTTGGGTGCATGTTTTTCTCATTTAGTGCTCTGAAAATATCATGCCAGCTCTTTCTGGCCTGCCAGGTCTCTGTAGATAAGTCAGCTGCCAATCTAATATTTTTACCATTGTATGTTACAGACTTCTTTTCCTGAGCTGCTTTCAGGATTTTCTCTTTGTCACTAAGACTTGTAAATTTTATTGTTAGGTGACGGGGTGTGGGCCTATTCTTATTGATTTTGAGGGGCGTTCTCTGAACCTCCTGAATTTTGATGCTCATTCCCTTTCCCATATTGGGGAAATTCTCCCCAATAATTCTCTCCAGTATACCTTCTGCTCCCCTCTCTCTTTCTTCTTCTTCTGGAATCCCAATTATTCTAATGTTGTTTCATCTTTTCTCTTATGTTGTTTCACTTATCTCTCGAATTCTCCCTTCGTGGTCCAGTAGCTTTTTGTCCCTATTTTGCTCAGCTTCATTACTCTCTGTCATTTGGTCTTCTATATCGCTAATTCTTTCTTCTGCCTCATTTATCTTAGCAGTGAGAGCCTCCATTTTTGATTGCACCTCATTAATAGCTTTTTTAAATTTCAACTTGTTTAGAGTTTAGTTCTTTTATTTCTCCAGAAAGGTCTTTTATATCTCCCGAGAGGGTTTCTCTAAAATCTTCCATGCCTTTTTCGAGCCCAGCTAGAACCTTGAGAATTGTCATTCTGACCTCTATATCTGACATATTACCAATGTCTGTTTTGATTAGGTCCCTAGCCTTCAGTACTGCCTCTTGTTCTTTTTTTGTGTGTGGTGAATTTTTCTGCCTTCTCATTTTGTCCAGATAAGAGTATATGAAGCAGCAAGTAAAATACTAAAAGGGTAGCAACAACCCCAGGAAAATATGCTTTAACCAAATCAGAAGAGATCCCATATCGTGAGGGTGGAGAAAGCGGATAAAAAGAGGTTCAGGGGCGCCTGGGTGGCTCAGTGGATTAAGCCGCTGCCTTCGGCTCAGGTCTTGATCTCAGGGTCCTGGGATCGAGCCCCGCATTGGGCTCTCTGCTCGGCGGGGAGCCTGCTTCTCCCTCTGTCTCTGCCTGCCTCTCTGGCTACTTGTGATCTCTCTCTCTGTTAAATAAAATAAATAAAATCTTTAAAAAAATTAAAAAGAGGTTCAAAAAGAAAGAATGGAAAAAAAAAGAATTAAAAAAAGAAAACGAATAAAGAAAAGTTAAAGAAAAAATACATATATTAGATAAACTAGTTAAAAAACGTTAAAAAGGAAAAGGGTAAAAGTTAAAAAATATTTTAGCAAAAGAAGAGAAAAAAGAATGAAAAGGAAAATAATTACTTTAACTGTAAGACTAAAAAATCACAGGGATAAAGCCATGAGTTCCTTGCTTTGCTTTCTCCTCCTCTGGAATTCTGCTGCTCTCCTTGGTATTGAAACTGCACTCCTTGGTAGGTGAACTTGGTCTTGGCTGGATTTCTCATTGATCTTCTGGGGGAGGGGCCTGCTGTAGTGATTCTCAAGTGTCTTTGCCCCAGGCGGAATTGCACCGCCCTTACCAGGGGCCGGGGTGAGTAATCCGCTCGCGTTTGCTTTCAGGAGCTTTTGTTTCCTGAGCGCTTTCCGTAGAGTCCCGGAGGATGGGAATACAAATGGCGGCCTCCTGGTCTCCGGCCCGGAGGAGCCGAGAGCCCGGGGCCCCACTCCTCAGTGCGCCCTCAGAGAACAGCGCCCAGTAACTCCCATCTGCCTTACCTCCGGCCGCGCTCCGAGCTCACCGAGCCTGTGACCGGTTCCAGGTACCCCCGAGCTGGGAGCTCACTCTCGGCTCTGTCTCTGTAGCCGGCTTTCCCGTTCCAATATCCGTAAGCTCTGTGACACTCAGACACCCCCAATCCTTCTGTGACCCTGCGGGACCTGAGGCCACACTGACCCCGCGTGGGCTTCACCCCAGTTTAGCCTCTGAAGCGATGTCCCTCAGCGTAACAGACTTTTAAAAGTTCTGATTTTGTGCTCCGTTGCTCCGCCGCCGCCCCTCCCCCCAGGGTCTATCTTCCCGTTGCTTTGGATTCACATCTCCGCCAGTCCTACCTTTCAGAAAGTGGTTGTTTTTCTGTTTCCAGAATTGCTGTTCTTCTCTTCAATCTGCCAATGGATTTGCAGGTGTTTGCAATCTTTAGATAAGCTATCTAGCTGATCTCCTGCTAGCTGAAGTAGTCTCAGCCTGCTACTTCTCTGCCATCTTGACTCCTCCCCTATTTCTTGTTTTTTTTCTCTCTCTTTTTTCTCTGTGTTTTGTTTTGTTTCTTAAATTCCACATATGTGTGAAATTACATGGTATTTATGTTTCTCTGACTGACTTATTTTCCTTAACATTGTCCTCTCTAGCTTCATCCATGTCATTGCAAATGGCAATATTGTATTCCTTTTTATGGCTGAATAATATTCAATTGTATATACATACCACTTCTTCTTTATCCATTCATCTATCAAAGGACACTTAGACTGCTTCCGTAATTTGGCTATTGTAAATAATCCTGATACAAACATAGGGGTGCATGTATCCCTTTCAATTAGTGTTTTTGTATTTGGGGGGTAAATACTCAGTTTATGATTATGTAGGGTAGTAGTAGTAGGTAGTAGGTTGAAGGGTAGTTCTACTTCTACATTTTTGAGGAAACTTCTTACTGTTTTCCACAGTGATTGCACCAGTTTGCATGCTCATCAATAGTGTATGAGGGTTCCTTTTTTTTCTACATGCTCTCCAACATTTGTTGTTTCTCGTGTTATTGATTTTAGCTCTTCTGACAGGTGTGAGGTGATATCTCACTGTAGTTTTCTTTTGCATTTCCTTGATGGTGAATGATGTTGAGCATCTTTTCATGTGTTTGTTGGTGATCTGTATGTCTCCTATAGAGAAACATCTGTTCATGCCTTCTGCCCATTTTTAAATTGGATTTTTTTTTTTTTTGGATATTGAGTTATATCAGTTCTTTATATGTTTTTGATACTAACCCTTTATCAGATATGTCATTTGCAAATATCTTCTCCCATTTGGTAGGTTGTCTTTTAGTTTTGTTGGTGGTTTCTTATTGGTGGTTTCCTTTGCTGTGCAGATGCTTTTGATTTTGATATAGTCCCTATAGTTTATATTTGCTTTTGTTTCCCTTGCCTCAGGAGACATGTCTGGAAAAATGTTGCTATGGCCAATGTCAAAGACATTACTGCCTGTGCTTTCTTCTAGGATTTTGATGGTTTCCTATCTCACATTCAGGTCTTTAATTCATTTTGCATTTGCTTTTATGTATGATGAAAGAAAGTGGCCCAGTTTTATTCTTTTGCATCTAGCCAACTAATCTTTCTAACACATTTTGTTTAAAAGACTGTCTTTTACCCATTGGATAGTCTTTCCTTCTTTGTTGAAGATTAGTTGACCATATAATTGTGGGTTTATGTCTAGGCTTTCTATGTCATTCTATTGATCTGTGTGTCTATTTTTGTGTTAGTACCATACTGTTTTGATGACTACAGCTTTGTAATATAACTTGAAGTCTAGAAAAATACAGCATACATTCATGATAAAAGCCCTCAACAAAGTCAGCTTAAAGAGAACATACCTCAACATAATAAAGGCCATATATGAAAAACCCACAGGAAACATATTCAGTGGGAAAACCTGAGAGTTTTCCCCGTAAGGTCAGGAATAAGACAAGGATGCCCACCCTCACCATTTTTACTCAGCATAATATAAGTAGTCTTAGCCACAGCAATTAGACAACAAAATGAAATAAAATCATCCAATCTGGTAAGAAAGAAATATCTGCAGATGACATTATGCGATATCTAGAAAATCCTAAAAGCACCACCAAAAAAAACTATTAGAACTGACAAATACATTCACTAAAGTCATAGGAAACAAAATCAATGTGCAGAAATCTGTTGCATTTCTATACATCAGTAATGAAGCAGCAGAAAGAGAAATTAAGGAAACAATCCCCTGTACAATTTTACCAAAAATAATGTCACCTATAAACCTAATAAAAAAATATAAAAGATCTTTCCCTGAGAACTATGCAACATTGATGAAAAAAACTGAACACAGTACAAAGAGATGGAAAGACACTCCACACTCATGTATTGGAAGAACAAATATTGTTAATATGTCTATACTACTCAAAGCAATTTACAGATTTAATGCAATCCCTATCAAAATACCAAGAGCATTTTTCACAGACCTAGAACAAACAATGCTAAAATTTATATGGAACCACAAAAGACCCCCAATAGCCAGAGAAATCTTGAAAAAGAAAAGAAACTGGCATTTTTAAAATTCAGCATATAGCTGAGATCCTAACATGTTGTTGTGTGTATCAATGTTTCATTTTATTGCTGAGTAGTATTCCATGGTAGTCCAGTTGTAGGACATTTAGATTTTATATAGTTTTGGGCATTACAGATAATGTTGCTATGAGCATTTCAATACAGAATGTTGTGTGAACATATGCTTTCATTTCTCTCAAGTAAGCATTTAGGAGTGGAGTTGCTGGGTCATCTAGTTAAGTGTATGTTTAATTTTGTTGAAATTGCTAACATGTTTTTCAGAGTGACTGTGCCATTTTCATTCCTACAAGTGACATATGAGTAATCCACTTCTTCCATATCCTTGCCAGAATTTTGTATTGTCACTAATTTCTATCTGAGCCTTTATTTTAGGTATATAGTACTATCTCATTGTAGCTTTAATTTGAATTTCCTTAATGGATAATAAAGTTGAATATCCTTTCATGGGCTTACTTGGAATCTATGCATTCTCTTTGGTGATATGGCTTTTCCTGTCTTTAGCCCATATCTAATTAACTTTTTACTGCTGATTCTAGAGAGTTCTTTAAATGTTCAGGATAAAAGTCCTTTTGTTTGGAGCTGATTTGCAAATATTTTCTCCTAGTCTGACTTACTTTTTCCCTCCATTAACAGGGTTTTCACAGTGCAGTGGCTTTAAATTTTAATGAAATCTAATTTTCAATGTTTTCTTTTATATATCATGCCTTTGGTGTTGAGTCTAAGAATTCTTTGCCTAACCCTGAGCAATGAAGGTTTTCTCTTATGTTTTTCTAAAAGTTTTAGAGTTTTACACTTTACCCTAGTAGTGTGATCCATTTTGAGTAAATTTTATTAAAGATGTATTTATTTATTTATTTGGGAGAGAGAGAGAGAGAGCACGTGTACCTGTAAGTTGGAGGAGGGGCAGAGGAAGAGGAAGAGAATCCCAAGCAGACTCCTCGATCCCACAACACCGAGATCATGACGTGAGTCAAAATCAAGAGTCAGACTCTTAACTGACTGAGCCACCAAGGCACCCCTTGAGTTAATTTTTATATGATCTAAGAGGTTTATGTTGAACTTTTTGTTTTTTTCTTTTGAACCTATGGATATTCAATTGTTGAAAGGACTATCTATCCTTCCTTCTTGGAATTACTTTTGAATCTTTGTCAAAAAATCAGTTAGGGGTGCCTGGGTGGCTCAGTGGGTTAAAGCCTCTGCCTTCAGCTCAGGTCATGATCCCAGCGTTTTGGGATCAAGCCCCACATTGGGCTCTCCGCTCAGCGGGGAGCCTGTTTCCCCAGCTTTCTCTCTGTCTGACTTTCTGCCTGCTTGCTATCTCTGTCTGTCAAATAAATAAAATCTTTAAAAATAAATAAATAAATAAATAAACAAAATCTTGAAAAAAATCAATTAGCCATAGATATTTGGGTCTATTCTCCACTCTATTTGTTCCATTGATTTACACGTCTATCCACCCACCAATACCACATTACCTTGATTATCATAGCTATCTGGTGAGTTTCAGTATCAGGTAGTATGATTCCTCTAACCTTAATCTTCTTTTAAAAGTGTTTTTTTATATTCTACATACTCTACTTTTACACATAAATTTTAAAATCAGCTTATATATATCTACAAAAAATCCTTTGGGAGTTTTGATGAGGATTGCATTAAGCCTGTAGATCAATTTGAGAAGAATTGACATTTTTGCTATTCTGAGTCTGCCAATCCTCGAACACAGTATGTCTCTCCATTTATTTCAGTCTTTTATTGCTTTCTTCATACATGATTTTTTAGATATATACCTAAATATTTCAATTCAGGGGTATTATAAATGCTATTGTATTTTAAATTTTGATTTCCATTGCTACAACTTGATTTGTTCATTGCTAGTATATAAAAATGATTTATTTTTATGTGAAAATCCTGAATCTATGCAATTGCTAAATTCCTTTGTTAATTCCAGAAGATGTTTTTAAAATAACTATATATATACATAAATATATGCATACAGCTATATATATAATTATTTTAAATATATAAACCTCTTTGCAGTTTTCTACATAGATAATCATGCAGCATGAATATTTTTGGCATCACGTTTACACTACAACTTTGTGAATAAGGGACTTATAATGGTTTTCTCTTTTTTATAGACTATTCAAAGCTTTTTAAATTTTGCTTTCTTCTTTAATTCTAAGGCTTCAAATCAAGTAATAACACTAGATAAGGCTTTGCGTCTGCAACGCAGTATTCCTAAATTGAAAACTCTGTCTCTCTCTTTTTCCTCTTTCATTTTGACCTGATTGTAGTATCAAAGGTTATCCTGATGCCATCTGTACATCTCAGCAGAAAAGGACTTTTGAAACATTAAAGTTTGGAGATAAGGACCTCACAGTAAAAATAACTACAGAGGCAAATCTTTCTCTCTTGTGAAAAATATAGCAAATAACTATAAGTCTCTTTCCAAATATAAAAATGTGTCTTTTATTTAATCGTTAGATATTATTACACCTATGAATATATAAGACTTTCTTCATGATTATTCTTTCCCAAGATATTCTGCATCCAACAGCAGAAATCATATTTCTTCTCAGATGTTCTCATTAGGTGTCTTCTTTGCAGAAACAAAATTTATGCTAATACTTATCTCTTTAATACATCTAAAATTGCCAATATGTGCCCACCCAAATTTACTTATTGCAAACCAGCTTGTACTTGTTGGACAATTAAGTATTGCAGATGGAGGAGTGTGGTTCAAATTTATTGCACTTATTTATGGTTGAGAGGCAGTCCCTTTTTGGAGGGCATCAAAACTTGATGAGGTAAATTTGGGTATGTTAATTCAAAAAGCTGGCTAGTGATCACCACCATTCCCTACTTAAAAATTACTAGAGAACATTTTCTGTCTTTGGGGTGGTAAGGGTTCACAACAGCATTTTTAACCTAATAAACATGGTTGTTTAATGCTTTTCTTTCCCAAGTGGATTAGTAACTTATTAAAAATCCCACAGGGGAGATACACTATTCATTGGCTCATTGTTATCTTTGCTGAGCAATTCTTACAAACTTCTTGATGCCAAGATAGGATAAACATTAGTCTTCAAATTCCCTGTACAGAAAAGAGTTGGCACTCTTTTTTAGTCTATGTCATCTAACTATATTTCTTATTTTTAGAATAACTGAATCCGATGCAGTGTTAATTTTAAAAGACTTTTGCTGACAAAATCTTTTTATTTTAATTCAGTTAGTTCAAATTAGTGCAGGTGCCTCTGAGATAAAATCAGTATCAGCAACAGACTCAAGTGGATAGAATTGACATTTATTTAATTTTTTTTAAAGATTTCATTTATTTATTTGACAGAGATCCCAAGTAGGCAGAGAGGCAGACAGAGAGAGAGAGGGAGAAGCAGTCTCCCCACTGAGCAGGGAGTCCAATGTGGGGCTTAATCCCAGGACCCTGAGATCATGACCTGAGCCGAAGGCAGAGGCTTTAACCCACTGAGCGTACAGACACTCCAGAATTGACATTTAATAAGAAAATTTTGAAAGCAAAATTGGTCTGTAAACAAGTAAGAGTTGATATACATTTGTGTGATGTCAAAGTAGGATTTTGGATGCCAAAGTAGGTAAAAAATACTAAAGACACTGTGATAAACTCAAGTTAATTGAATTAAAATTCATGACGTATTTCACAGAAATAAGCCACCCCACTTTCTGACAGATTCCTATTTACATGGTTACTATACTTTTAAAATGAGCATTATTATCATTATTTTCCTCCCTTCAATTTTAATGCCCTGAGACAAAGTCCTAGCCCCTTTGCCCTAGTTCCAGCTTTACTTACAAATCAAAATAAACATACATTAACCAAAACTCAATCAATATCCTCAAGTTACTCTATGTCTTATCTGCACTCCAACAGAAGAGATCAGAGTTTTAGTTTTTAAAATGCAAAAAAAAAAAAAGAAAGAAAGAAAGAAAAATTAATCCAGAGTAGTCAACCTGGAGTCAGCATACATTCACCCCAATTTCCTAAATCTACTGCATCTACATATAAGGTTCTGAAAAATGAGAATGGATCTTCAATCAAGATGATAGCCTTGAAAATTTCCTTAACTATAAAGTCAAGCTATTTGACTGGCACATTCTGATGCGGGAGAGCTATGTTCTTGTCTCATGGATTCAAAGACTGAATCTCACGAACAAACAAAGGAGAGTGAGTCAACTGATAGAAGTTTTATTAAGCAAGGATAGAGATAAAGCTCTCAGGAGTGAGAGGGGTCCTAACAGGGTTGCCACAGAGGGCTTTAGCAATGGTCTTTTATAGAGGACTAACCAGGGAACTTAAACCTGTTTAAGATCCCTATTGATAGCACCATTGATTAAAGACTAGTGATAACATCTTCAATGGCTTACTTCCTTTTTAGGGTTGGTAATTATTGGTTGGCCACAAGTAGCTGGTATAACAAGAACCCCACCTCTGACACCTAGGACAGGATAGTCTGGTTTGTTCCCTTATCTCTGGTTTCCTTTTTATCTCTTGAATTTTTGAATTTTGTGAGCCAGATCCCATGGCCCCTTACCTCTTTCTCCATACCTAGCTCTGCCTGTCCCTTACTCAATCCCATGGAAGATGGGGAAGGGGGTGGGGGGAGAGCATGTGCTATTTGAATATTAAAATAAAATAGGTGGAAGAGGTGGTGTGTATGTAGGAGCAGGCTGTATATGAAAAACCTCTATACTTTTTGTTTAGTTTTGTGGTGCACCTAAAAGTGCTTTAAAAAATAGTGTATTTAGAAAACAAATAGATGGCATGTTCTGTGAATCTTTAGCTATCCCAAAGCTCAAATAATCAGAATCAAACTTCCAAAAGTATATGCCAGTTAAATATGGCTTTTCTTTTTTCTCTGTATTTCCAGTCAAAATGATAAATTACCAGCCTTCTGTGATTTAGGTATGAGTCCCACATCAAGTAAGGCTGATAGAGAATTGTACTGAAGGCTCATGAAGCTGTACAGCATTTGGCAGTGACAAATACATTCAGCTGACAGTAATAGAGACTCATCAACACTTGGATATTGAATTTCATTCAGCCGACACTCGTGTGAGGAATAGCTTCTAAAACACTTTTTCATGCACATATGTTTCTCTGCCAGTGAAGAAAAAGTCTTATGAGAATTTTTGACTACCTCATCAGCAGGTACAGAAAATCTTCCTGTTTCCCAAATTTAGGATCAGTTTTGTAAGTCTCAGTTGTGATATTCACTTCCTGCCCCAATAGCTTATTATGCCTTCTGTTTCTTGGCATTGCTTCTGCTGTAGCCTGAGAAGACCCTCCTTATTGAAAAGGGTATTAGTTAATGTCAAGGTAGCCTTTCAGACTTATAACATTTGAAAAATCAAAAGACATGGAAAAGGAGAGAGCTTTACTTTGATACAACAAGAAGAAGAAAGCAAATATCTACTTGAGGAAAGGTTTCAGTAGGGTTGCTATATTTCTATAGCAGAAAAAGCCCAAAGTATAAAATGATCCGCATTTTCTTTCTATGGAACATTCTATGGGCAAAATGTTTGCCATATAATTCGTTTTGAAGATGACAGTCAGAAGGCTTATTTTTGTCAGCATACTCCAATCCTAGAGGTAAGCTAGTTTCTGAGGCAACAAAGCCATAGAGTTAAGACTGTTTCAACACAGTATGCTAGACTAAAACAATGTGCTAGATTCAAAGAGTCAAACATAACTGTGAAAAAAATTAGAAATAATTTTTAAGTCCTCTTTTTCTCAGAAAGCTTATGAATGTGTAATGAAATAAAAAGAAAGCCATCTGTACTGTTTCAGGCAGTCTAAAGGAATATAGCCAAATGGAGGTTATGGCAGATGTTTTGTCGCCACTCATTAATCTGGACAGAAACAGATTTTACCAATTGAATTCTACATGTGCTTTCCATAATCCTGCAAACACCTTTCAAAGTACTGTACTTATATTGTAGTTCCAGGGTTGTTGAGGAGAGAAAAATGCCTGGCATCCTTTGGAATTTGCATAGCCAATGTTTTTCAAAAGGGACTGAATTCCTGGCACCTTTCCTAAGCTTATTAAAGTGTTGTATTTGCCTTCTAAGTGTCACTTTTTAACCAGAACACTCTCGTAATTTTACTCTAACTCTATGGCAGCTCTTGTTTTTTAAAACAGCAGAATTTTAATGTTTTGTACACATAACAAGGGAATAAATGATCCCTCCGTGAATAATTTTCATTTTTGCAGGATGAAGTTATTAAGCAGAAAGCTTCAATAGACCTGCAGTCACTGTTTTAGAGATGGGCAAAAGAAATAATATTGAAGGTGATATGTCTAACTGCCATGAACAGCCACGTAATAATATTCATTAACTTCAGGTGAAGGGCCACAGATCTTAAAATCCATTCCAATAATTGGGGGGAGCGGAAATCTATTCTAAGTGAATAGTTTTAAAGAGGCGTAGTTATGTTATGAGCATATGGGAAAAATACAAAATGAACTGATAAAATAATTCTCAGCCAAATAGATGAAATATGGAGTCAAGCCTATTAGAATGCCTTTGTCTGGAGAAAAAGAAGGTAATAGCTGCATTAAAGATATTCCATATGCTGCAGAGAGGGAGGGAGAGAGAGGAACAGATAAGTAGGTAACTATAGGGTAATACAACATGGAATATTGAGGTCCTTTATAATGGAAGTCTTCTATATCCCTATGATATTAATAAGCAGGGAGGTCGAATTCCTCTTTCATGCTGGGAAGCAAGATAAATTCACGTGCTTCTAGAATTGCCCTTCATACTTCTCAAAGAGCCACTGAGGGTCTTTTTTAGGAGGAAAAAATTCTGTTACCACTTGTTATAAGCATGAAGTAAAGTTTTCTTAGAGTGAGACTGGAAGTGATACCCTTTGGTACTCTTTCCCAGTATTGTTCCTATCTTCATGCTGTCAAAGAAATTAATACGGGATGTCAGTGAAATAAGTGAAAAGAATTAAACTATGACCAAGGCACCTCTCCAATTTTGGGGTCCAGGTATATCCTTGGACAATAAATTTCCTACCACAGATGAAGTCACAAAATCATGACACTGTCTCTATATCTGAGCAAGACCAATGGGCACACATCAACAGTTCCACCCTTCTTTTGGCTACAAATGTGATGGCTCTGATAACACATATGAAGAAAGCTGCACTTCAGGTGTTAATTATTGATACACCCCCTACACATATAAAAGGCAACAAACATCTTGTGGGTCTTATATTATGTACCTTACAAAAACCTTGGAGGTCAAATTGGAAGGAGTCTCATAGACCACCTATTTCAATCATTGCATTCCTTATGAAAACTTGAGTCTTGGGAGGGGATTGTATGAGAGCATTGTGCTAGTTAGGGTAGATCCAGGGCTGTATCCCATATCTCCTGATTACCAGTCTGGCAAGGTATCCCACATGACTAGAGCATTTCCCATTTTCCCTTACAATGTTGGGGATGGTTACTTAAACGTGATCTGTAATACAAACTTCCGTATATGGTATATGCAGTCTGTGTCTTGAAGATAACAGAGTGAATATTTTAAGACTAACCAGACCACACTGTTTTCCTTAATGGTTTTCTTTAACTACTATATTTTCGATCTCCAGAATTATAGAGTTGAACAAACCTTAATATTTTGTACTGAAGTGTTTCCCATTGTTCACCTATTGATTCAAGTTTTCTTAATGGTCTAATTCATTTTTATTTCCAACCACTTTAACTATGAACTCCCAGGAACAATAATACTGAATGTTAAAAATGGGAAAAATTTTAAATGCATAATTTGTCAAACTCCTATCTTAGAAAAAATAATTGATCTTTGAATACTTGTTCATTAACTATTTCCCAATATATACTATTAGGTTTTGAGTGCAAAACTCTCACAGTGCTATTTGCATTTTAACAAGGACCCAAATTTAGTTTCTTAAAATGTTAGTTTAATTCATACATTCTCATATTATCTGTTACTGTGTATGCTTATGCTTCTTTTCTCCTCAGCTAGATTACACACTTCTCTAAGTGCAGGAATCACTTCATCAAACCTTTCTTATACTCTTCCTTGCATGCAACACATGGCTGGCTACATAGTCAGTGTTCCATATATAGTTCTAGAATGAACAGATTTATTACTTATCTCTAAGATAACAGCTATATAGTCTTGGTGAAGGACACAGGATTCAGAAACAGACAATGTTAGATAGGATGATACAAATTTACCAGTTATGTGGTCTTGCAGAAATTACTTGACAAGGTTCATACTCGGTTTCTCACCTGTAATATTGAGAAAAAAATATCAGTGTTTCTGACCACCTCACAAGCTTGCTGTGAAATGAGATAATATTTATGAAATGTCTAGCATATTTTCTGCCTTTAACAATGGACAGAAGCAATAAACATCCTTCCCCTTTTCTCTCTGTTTCTTTTAAATTAGAATCAAATAATCACAGAAATGACCTGGAAGACCTTAACAGAAAAACAAACAAAATATCAGGCCATGGAATCACAAAGAACAAGTTACTTTACTGCAATTCATTATTTATAAAATGAAGATAATGTTACTATCCTCACAAAACTAATGGCAAGATTAAGGGAGAATAGTAAGCTGTGCCTAGTTCAGAGTAGATGCTCAATACATTATATTTATCATCGGAATATTTTATTCAACCAAAGTTTTCCATTAGTATGAAGTCAATTTTTAATACATTCATTGTTCTAAAATTATAACTAAGAAATAATATTATCTAACTATATTTATGATATACCCATGGCAGTATATGTAGACCCTGCACAGAATGTACTTATGGGTAACTTTCAGATTCATTCTCAGCCTATGTTAGTGTGCCTTCTGTGCTGCTATTCAAAAGAAACAAAGACCACCACTCAATATACTATTGAGAAAGAGGGGCACAGTGCTGGGGCCACAACAAGGAGAAAAGGGAAACACGGGATGAGAAAACGAATCCTCTATCTTTCCAAACCTACACAAAAGCAGAGAAAATCAGGTAGTGAACACCTTTGTCTGCATTATGAGTTTCAACAATCATCAGACTTTGGCCAGTTTGATTCTGCTATCAGGTCCTAACTCTATAATGCGTGGGTATTGGATTATTTTAATTATAATACCAGACATCATGTCATTCCACCCAAAATACTTTAGGATGCCTGATACAGACTTTTAGTTAACATAAACACCATGCCATCATCACACCCCCCAGAATTAATGTTAATTCTGTACTATCACTTAATAGTCTATATTTCAACTGATCTGGTTTTTTCAACAAATTTTTACAGTTGATCTTGGTCCAGTCAAGATCCCAGTGAGAAAGGGACAGACAGGACTTGGTAGGGAGAGGTAGATAGGAGGCTCCATGATCAGACTGACAGAAATCCCAGAGATGTGGACGTGTAAGGAAACCAGAAATAAGGGAACACTGCAGATCACCCTGCCCTAGCTGTCTGGAGTGGGGGGAGTCTTATTTATGACAGTCTCCGGTGGTCAACAGTGAATAAACAGACCCTGAAAAGAAGTAAGCCTTTAAAGATGTTATCACTAGTCCCACTTACCCAAAGGGGCTGTCAAGTAGAGAAGTCAAAAAGATTTAAGTTCCCTGGTTAGTCTTCTATAAAGACAAGCCCTAAAAGCCCTCAGTGGCAACCCTGTTGGGACCCCTCTCACTCCTGAGACCTTTTTCTGTATCCTTGCTTAATAAAACTCTATCACAGGTCCACTCTCCTCTGTCCACAAGATTCATTCTTAGACTCCGTGAGACAAGAACCTAGCTCACCCCCTTCACCAACATGGTCTCTACATTATGTTTAATTGTTATTTCTCATAAGTCTCTTTTATTCTATAAGAGTCATTTCCTTTTCTTTGCCAGTCTGAGTTGAGACATGAGCAAATTTGTGACCCTCATTCAGACATTTTGCCTGGAGCTGGAAATGCAGACTAAGTTAGAATAGCTCCTTGTAGATGCTCACATATGGTGACCATTATCAACTTACTTAGTAACCACTAACAAACACTATGAAATAATTTGACTAGACCTCCTGAACGTGAATATAAGTTACTCTTTAAAACAAAAGAACAGAAAAACAAACAAAAGCCATCTATTTTTTTTAAAGCCATCTAATTTTTGTTGCTTAACCTTACTCCTGTGTATCATTTTGCTTTACTGCTATGCTTCCCTATTCAGAAGGTAAAGGAGATTCTCTAGAGTCATACAGGGCATACCACTGACATGGTTATGCACTAGTGATAAAAAATATACTTCAGTTTCTTTCCTCCAGAACTAACCTCTGGAGAAACTTAGCTTCAAACTTTTATCTGCAGCATGATCCAGTGCTTGATTTTCCATGAAAATTTTAGCTTCAAGGTGCAGTTAGTTGATAAACCCTAAAATGATCTGTACTTTTCACTGTTGAGCACATTAGGACATTTTTCCTTAACCATTTTTTATTGCTTTTTCGATTCTCCAGGCTTGGCAGTGTCCTGGAGGGTATTAATCTGACTCATGCAGTTTGCTGCAAAATAAGGTAGTAGTCATTGTATTCATAGCTCCTTTATAGGAGCAGTGTCTTAGTGGTAAGCAAAGTTCACCCCTAAAAGAGCGGTTGTCCTTGGACCACTAGCATGTAACTTTGTATGGAAATTTATTCTAGAATTCACATTTTTAAAATCCACACTAGCATTTTTATATTCCCTTAGTTTACATCCCTTATTCTATATGTCTTCTTTCTTCATCAAATATAACTTTTAGATTTACTCTCCTCATTCTGGCATTCAGAAATCTCAAAGACCTCATCCAGAGCTTGGATTTCTGTGAAGTTAATTGAACGAGACCTGTGATCTCACTTGCATCGGTTCCTTCCAAGACTCAGGCAGGGCCATAACTGTGTGTTCATATGGCCATAAATTTCTGAAAAGCTTACAAAAGTATCATATGTTAACTAGATTCAGTTAGGACCCCTCTTTCCTTCCACTCTGATTTTGCTTCATGTCAGATGGCATTGGAGGGATCATAGTCATAGGCCTTTTTATAATCTGACTGAAGAAAAGTTGACAAGTTATCTGAAACTGACAAAGATAACACAAAATTCGTAATTTGCTATTATAATGAGTACACTGATGACAAATTTGTTAATGAGTACCCTCAATTCAAAGAGTGCCTAAGATTAGTCATTGCCCAAGAAAATTTGAAGTGTCAAAGAATCTTTCAACTTACATATGAAAGAAACTCAATAGCAGTTTTATCAAATTTGACAATCCTAAAAATTTGCATGACATTATTTATAATGAGTTGTGAAGCTGAAAGAACTTGTTTTAAACTAGCAATGAAAAAAATAAATTCCTATCACACTACAGGTTAAAAGCAATCATCCCTCTCTTTTTCTCATAGACATTTATATTACTAAGCCATTATCTAATGAAGAGACAATCAACAAGTGTCAGCATAACTTGTATAAAGAAAAGTACTGTAGAGGTGTTCAAATGGTGATTTAATAAAAATATTATTTTTTTAGATGTTAAAAATGTTTGTCAGCTTTCTAAAACTTGAAGTTGGTTGAGGTTGCTTTTCTCTTTCTAAATATTTTTACTTACACCTAAAATGGCATTCAAAATTTTATAGTATTTCTCTAAAAAGGGACCCAAATCACATAAGCTTTAGAACCCACCAAACCTAGATGTATCCTACTCTGACCATTTGTTACCTAGTTATAATTGTCTCCCTCTACTTCCCAATATGAACCCTCTACATTAATTGAGCCAGCTTCCATATTGATATTTGCCTCTACTTTTATTCAGCTTAGCTTGTCATCCATCCTTCAGCTGCCCAACTATGCATATATATTTTTCCTCCTTCAAGAGTTAACTCAAGGGGCGCCTGGGTGGCTCAGTGGGTTAAAGCCTCTGCCTTTGGCTCAGGTCATGATCCCAGGGTCCTGGGATCCAGCCCCACATCGGGCTCTCTGCTCAGCAGGGAGCCTGCTTCCTCCTCTCTCTCTGCCTGCCTCTCTGCCTGCTTGTGATCTCTGTCTGTCAAGTGAATGAATAAAGTCTTTGGAAAAAAAAAAAAAAGAGTTAACTCAAGAGCCATCACCTGTAGGAAGTTTTTCTTGATTTGATCATTCCCCCTCAGATGCAATTTGGTCACTCTTTTCTCTGAATCATCTTTCACCTTATATTAACTTATATAGGAGTTAAGTACTGTAAGTCAATCCCTCACTAGATTATGATTGTTCTCAGAGCAAGAGGTATTTTCTTAGGGTAGTTTCTGCCAGAATGCCTGGTACATTATTTTCCTCACTGTAGGATATCAACTGATGTTGGTTGAATCAATAGGTGGGTGTGTAGCGGGAGTCTATTTTTAGAACACAACTGAATTCTACCCCTATGAAACTATTTTTTTCCCTCTACCCAAGCCCAAATTGATTCCCTTTGCATTATAATCTGTATCTTGATCATTAATCATGTAACAACAGCAATTAATATATGTTGTTTTCCCTTTAGAATTGAGAGTAGGAACCATGACAGATTTCTTTGCGAACTCCCCTAGAGCCTTGCTATTCAACTGAATTGTTTAATTGCATTTTAAGCACGTTTTAGTTATTCCTCCAGTACAAAATATTCTTTCATTTATTTTCATTGATGATGGACTGTAACATTCACAATCACTGCCATAACTTTCCAACACCTGTACACTCATTTACTTATTATTTTCTCTTAACACACTCATTAAAAAAGTGTATATATATATAATAAAAAAGATGTTTATACATACACACACGTATATATATATAAAAAATGAAAAAGGAAACAGCTTAAGTAGTTATAAAGTTATAAAGAGAAGTTATGATTTCTGGCTTCTGCCAAATGCTGTCTAATCCCAAGCCTGTCTCCTGTTTATGAAACAACACTTTCAAATGTTAGAAAGATGTTAAAGACTCATTAGCCCCAAATTAAGACTTTCTCCTTAACATAATCCACTCATTCCTACGACTGATATTTGTTGTCTTCCTACTCTGTGCCTGGATATTCAAGACACCTGGCCTCACTGGAACCCTAACTGGGAGAAAAAAGCAATCAGTACAATTAAGCACAGGAGTTCATTTGAGTTGGAGCAAATTCGATAAAGAAAATAAAATGGAGTAATATGTAAGTCAGTGACTGGGGTGAGAGTCATTTTCAATTAGGCAATCAGAATAATAAAAAGAAGATTGTTAAGAGATAGCTTTCTTACTGAGTTACTATTTGTAAAGGCTATCTCTGTGCATCACCCAAAATAATCCCAATGCAGTGCAGATGTACATGCCTTACATTTTGGCAAACATTAGACCATATTTACATTTTGCAGTAAATAGATCTGGGTAAAATCTCAGCTCTACCACTTAACACCTGTGAAATCTTGGCCAAGTTATCTAATTCTTTTCAGTTTCACTTCCCTTATCAGAGAAACGAGGACAATCAAAATAAGATAAAAAAATAAAAACTATTGGAGTGCTATAAAGATTAAGAGAAAGTAGGTAATATGCTTAGAAGAGCTCCTCGTGCATCGCAGTCTTTCATAAGAGTCCTATGGCAATTTCACCTTGTAACAATCATCAAGTCCTTTCAGTAAATAGCCTTAAGTGATTAGAATTCGGCAGAGGCTGTACAGTCCCTACCCCCAAACTTCACCACTCGGTGTTATGCTTCATTGAAAATAGGTCTTTGATCAAATTCTGTTATATGGACAAATATTTGTCCAAACATTCATGACCACATGTAGCTCAAGTGAATTTCCACTCTGCACTGAGACACACAAACTGATAGGTTGTAGGAATGATTTATTCTAGGGCAGATACAATGATATTCCTCCAGCAGGAGCAGCCAATGTGGTCGTCTCATCAGGGGGCAGAGTTCTCTGTGAAGTGGAGGGACACAATCAAGGGGGATCTAGACATTGAGCTCTACACAGAGGATCATATGTTGCTGGGATTTTCAGATTCATATACCTGCTTCTCCTAAGGGTAGCATGATCTGTGCAATCTTTCTAATCAGCCATGTCTCTTCAACTCTCCAGTAGTGACACATATTAACATCTCTAACATCTCTTATTTTAATTACAAAATCTCTGGTATAGATTTTGACAATAATATCAGAAATGCTAAGTAACTATTTCTGTTTTGTGGATTCCAACATAAGTTACTTCAAACACTAATTAACTGTCCCTACTCTGGCGTTGTCTTAATTTGTACATGCATTTATATCATACTGTTTATACCGAAGTATTTTTAAAGTAAAATACTCCACCATATAAAAAGCCAATAATGTTACCTGTTATTTACAGTATAATAAATATAGGTAGAACATTTATTGTAACAATTAGAACTCATTTGAAGGAAAAATTATTATCTTATTATTGGATAATTACCTATTCTTTCCATCGCTAATGATTCTGTGAAAGTAAACAGAGCTTTCAGGAAGAGCTGATTAACTCTTTCTGGTCACCAGTTAACCAGAGCTTTAGCTTTTATGAACTCATAAGCCATGTCAGATAAATAGTAAGTGTTTATGGTAGCCTTCCTTTTGGATAGACAAGAATAGTCCTAAAACACTGATTATAGATATTATTATGATGACTGCTTCTGTTTCAAATGGAAAGAAAAAACAAAAATTAATAGTTTTCTTTCATTTTCCTTCAAGTTTTAATTGTTTTTAGTAGAAACAGCGTGGTGTACAACAGGAAGATATGGAGCACCAAGTCCTTCTCTGCTACTGATTAGCTGTGTGATTACTCACAAGTCATAGCTTCTGTGCTTCCATTTCCTTATCTATAAAGTGTGGATCATACACACTCTCTCTGACAGAGTTGTTTTGAAAAGAGAATGAAGTTGCTAGATGAGGACAGGCATTGAAAAATTTAAAATCACTACACTTATATAGACTGCTGTTCTTAATATTTTTCTTTCAGCTTGATTTTTACTCAGTAAGCATAGTAACATAGGAACCAATGGTAACAGCATTAGTGACAACAGTTCAATTAGACATCAGTGGATGGCAGAAGGTAAGCTATTAAGATATATCAGCATATATAAAAGTCATTCATTTTTCATAAATGCCAAAGTAAAAGAAATGTTTTCTTCAATGGAGAAAGTGGTAGTTCTCCATCTTCAACTTTTTACATGTATATTTTACATTTATATCTATAAGTCTAGTAGAAACATTTTCTTGATGTTTTTGAGTTGTAACTGAGTACACTGTCATGACCAGTTCTGTAGGCTAGGTAACTGCCTATATGTTGTGCTTCCAAAATCTCAAAAGGTTCTTTTCTTTCCAGTCTTTATTCCACATTCCTGAAAAGGCCAAGACCATTTGCATCAACTTTTATGAGTTTTTCTAAGAATTAGATTTGACTGTATTAGGTGTTCTCTTACCCTGGAGAAGAAATACATTAGTAACCATATTGTAGGAATTGATTTTATTGTTAATTTAATGTCAGCAGAATGAGTAGAAACGTGGATAAAAAAGCTCTAAAATGATTTTCTGTCTTGGTCTCATGAGATGTAAGGGAAGCAGAGGAAGACAGAAGGCACAGTAGGAGACTGCTTGAGAACAACAACAGAAGGGATAGAAAGATGGGGCAAACAGAGGACCAACTTGACATCATTCACCACTTTGCTGGAGATAAACTTTGAAAACAGAGATGAGGAATCAACCGACTTGACAAAATCCAATTTGCATCCCAATTCCCACTGAGAATCCTCAAGCATTCAGAGATAGGGAGGCCATGTCAAAATGAAAAGTCCCCAAGGCAAATTTTACCTAATTTATATTTTGGCCTCTGGCCAGCCTTGTAACGAAGTAGTGCATAGAAAATATTATCTCATTTAAACCTTATCATATTATTCTTTGTGTGAAGCCAGATATTCTCTATGGCGTGAAGCCCATTTACCGATGGCTGGGCACTGTGATAAAATCCATAAGATATACAAATTGAAAAAAAAGGGGATCTTTAATCTCTAACAACTAACATGTTTTGTAATCCTCCTTTAGTATTGCTCATCTGTAGGCACTTACATCTTCCTACTGCCAGATCTGAAGCTATACCTGACCAAGCCAAAGTGTACACAAGGAGACGCATTTCAATCACTGAATGAGATTTTGAATTACCCAATTTGTCCTATCCAGCTTGGTCTTGGTTTCTGAGTGTGATTTTTCACTGGAACTGAAGCCTTGTCTGGATCCTGAATATTGGAGAGTAGAGTATGTTTGGGGCCTTGGAAAACTTTCCATGTATCGCCAATTACCTTTGTCTGTATTTCTTGCACCTGCTAGGAGTCTTGCTTAAAATTTGATATAAGACCTATAAACATATATTGCTTCAATCAATCTGAAATTGCCTATTGGCACTTTCTGAAGTCTCCTGTTTCTGTGGCTTTACACACTAGATTAGATTCTTTAGGACTCTGTTGCCAGCCAAGTTAACCAAGTTTGATTGTGTTAACCACAACCACGTTGTGACTATTCCAATTTAAGCTATTGACTATCACTCTCAGGAATTCGTTTTGTAGTGATGTCAGCAAATCATTTGCATTCTACCTGTTCACCTATCCTTTCCCCACTAGCTTTGAAATTTAGCCTACCTGGGTCACTGCTGTCACTTTAACGGTCAAGTTAAGAGCCAGTTATTGATTTTGATTGATTTTCATATGATTGATTTTCCTAATCATAGTCAAAATATATATACAAATTTTCTACTGTGTCTAGTCTGCTCTACAATCCAGAAATGCAAATTGTTTTTATTTTCTTCTCATTTTCAAATCAGAATGTTAATTTATGATGGCCCAACCATCTGTTTTTTCCAAGAAATATCTACAATGAATTTACTGATACATTAAAGAAACTGAGAAGGAAGGAAATAAAGAAAAAAGGGAGACCTCCTTGAGCACAGTGAAAAATTCAGTATTTGGGATGTTGGTTTACATCCAAGTATACTTCAAATGGAACATAAAAATCTGCAACTTATGACACAAATGTGAAAACTTCTCCCTTGGTACAAACTTTCTTTGGTATTTATCAGCTGGAACTCAAAACAAAATAAAACAAAAAAAACACTGCTCTCTAACTATTCAAGGAATATACTTATTATACTATGTAACACACCATTAATGCAGAAATAAAATTTTTTAACATTAAAAATTTATTTTTGTGATTTACATTAATTTCCACAGCATGGTACGTGGCATTGTTTGTGCTTGTGATTAGAGCACTTATCTTAAAAACACTGCCCTAGATGGCAGAAGAAAATAAACTAGCATAAGGAGGAATACAAAATATGAAGGTGTAAATTGCCTTCAAAAGTCAAGTCTAGAAAAAGAGGTTAGAAGACAAATTTCACATTACTGCTTAGAATCTAAATTGAAGTATAATTATAAGATAATGAAAGTTATTTTCTTGTGTGATACATCAACTGGTTCTGATGGCAGCTACCAAAATTGCAATGCACCCAGATCTGCAGCAATGTCAATAAAGTTAGAATATGTGTATGGTTTCATAAGGTCACTGTGTGAAATAAACAACATATTTGTTTCATTTATGAGTTTCAATTATATTGGTTTACTAAACATCACCCCATAAATCACTAAGTGATGTGAATGAAGACAGAAGCATACAAACGGACAAGAATATAGGCTTCTATTCTCATATGAAATTGTAAAAATACCAATTTCAAAGCCATATTAAAAATTGTGGAAGTTTCACAATAAAAAGATATCACACGACTAAACAATTCATATTCCTTTATTTATTTTACATTATTTTTCTTTCTTAGAACTTCTTAGTATAAAGCTAAGGTTAAGATGGTACCTGAAAGCAATGTTCAAAGATTGGAATAGCTGTACTAAGGTGGAAGCCAAGAAAACTTTCCTTTCTTTATGGACAAAAGACAAGTTATAGGGTGCCTGGATGGCTCAGTGGGTTAAGCCTCGGCCTTTGGCCTTTGGCCCAGGTCATGATCTCAGAGCCGTCGGTCTCTCTCTCTGCCTGCCTCTCTGCCTACTTACGATCTCTCTCTCTCCGTCAAATACATAAAAACTTAAAAAAAAAAAGACAAATTATGACAAATTATGACAAAAAGACAAAATAACCAGCAAGGACCAGTATATGTTTTAAGAATGAAAGTGGTATAGAGGCTCCTGGAGGGCTGAGTCAGTTAAGTCAAGTCAGTTAAGAGTCTGACACTTAATTTGGGCTCAGTCATCATCTTGGGGTTCTGGGATCCTGCCCCATATCAGGCTCTGTCCTCTTCGCCTTCTTCTTCCTCTGCCTCTCCTCCTGTGTACGTGCTCTCTCTTTCTCTCAGATAAATAAATCTTAAAAAAAAAAGAATGAAAGTGGTATAAATTCAGGTTTATAATATCACTCCTTTCCAAGGAGAACATAAAAAGGGTAAACAAAATTAAAGTATTTAAATTATGCAGTCTCCCAATCATATAACACTATTTGGAAGAATACCATGTAGATATAAAGTATTTTGGATGACATTAGAAGTACACACTAAGGGAATTTAAGAAAGAAAAAAGAGGAGGGAAAAGGGAAGTGGGGAAAGAAAAAAAATGGAGAGAAGGAAACAAGCTATAAGTGATACTTAAAAAAAAGATTTTTATTTGCTATTATTTAAGAGAAACAGACAGGGATAGTGAGAAAGAGCATGAGGGTGGAGGAGAGAGAGAAGCAGGCTCCCTGACAAACAAACAGGGAACCTGATGTGGGACTCAGTCCCAGGGTCCTGGGATCATGACCTCAACCATAGGCAGCCACTTAACTGACTGAGCCACCTAGGCACCCAGCCATAAATGACTCCACTTCTTCTTCTTCTTTTTCTCTTTTTTAAGATTTTATTTATTTCACACATACAAACACACACAGACACACACACATACACACACACAGAGGGAGAGTAAGAGAGAATACAATTGGGAGTGGGAGAGGGAGAAGCAGGCTTCCCACCGATCAGGGAGCCCAGTGTGGGGATCAATCCTAGGATGCTGGGATCATGACCTGAGCCTGAGCCGAAGGCAGACGCTTAACAACGGAACCACCCAGGTGTCCCCATAAGTATCTCTTAACAGCAGAGAACTGAGGTTTGATAGAGGGAAGTAGGTGGGGGATGGGCTAGACAGTAATGGGTACTAAAATTTGATGAGTACTGGGCATTGTACATAAGTGATGATTGACTAGATTCTATTGCAGAAACCAATACTGCACTATGTTCATTAACAAAATTGAAATTAAAAAAAATGTATACACTAAGAATCAACTATAGAGAGAGCAATGTGATTTGGTGGGATACAAAGATGAGAAAGAATTAAAAAAACAAAATCTCACTGCTATTTCTCAAATTGAGTGGGCAGCTGAGAGCATTATGTCAGCCAGGAAACAAATTGAGGAAATATCATAGTATCACCTAATGTTAAAATGCAATTAAAGTAAAAAATTGGTGGGTTTTTTTATTGGTGAAAACTGGAATGGAAGATAAGAGTGAGTGCATAACAGATAATGCCAAAAAGGATAAGGAATAAAGCCCATTATGAATAAAATAGGGTAAGTACTTATTAAAATTGGGATTCAAAATCTGGATAACTGAAATGCTTCATAAGAAGAAGGAAAAAAAAAAAGAATTTAGCAACAAGGACAAAACATTGACAAGTGTAAAAGAAGAAAATCTTCCAGAAATGACAGAAGTCCTGAGTTTGCAAATCAAAAGGCTTCACTCTTCCAAGAAAAGTTTATAATGACAAAACAATAGAGAGGTATCCATCATGATTTAACTTTGGTTAAAGAAGGACTGTTATAGATATTTAGATATAAGAAGACCACTATGGCTATAAGTCAAAGAATGAATGGTTTAAAGTTGTTTAAAAATAGGTGTTTCCATGGAAAAATACTCAACATCACTAGCCATCAGGGAAATACAAATCAAATCTACAATGAGGTACCACCTTATACCAGTTAGAATGGCAAAAATTAACAACATAGGAAACAACAAATGTTGGCGAAGATGTGGAGAAAGGGGAACACTTTCACACTGTTGGTGGGAATGCAAGCTGGTACCACTACTCTGGAAAACAGTATGGAGTTTCCTCAAGATATTAAAAATAGAGCTATCCTATGACCCAGCAATGACACTACTAGGTATTTATCCCAAAGATACAGATTTAGTGAAAAGAAAGGGCATATGTACCCCAATGTTCATAGCAGCAATGTCAACAATAGCCAAACAGTGGAAGGAACTAAGATGTCCTTCAACAGGCAAATGGATAAAGAAGATGTGATCCATATACATAATGGAATATTATTCAGCCATTGGAAAGGATGAATACCCACCATTTGCGCTGATGTGGATGGAACTGGAGAGGATTATGCTAAGTGAAGTGAGTCAAGCAAAGAAAGACAAGTATCATATGGTTTCGCTCTTATGTGGAACATAAGCAATGGCATGGAGGACCAAAGGGAAGGGAGGGAAATCTGAAGGGGTAGAAATCAGAGAGGGAGATGAACCATGAGACTCTATAGACCCCAAGAAACAAACTGAGGGTTTCAGAGGGGAAGGGGTGGGGTAGCTGGGTGATAGATGTTAAGGAGGGCACCTGTTGTGATAACTGCTAGATATTATATGCAACTAATGAATCATTGAACACTACATCAAAAACTACTGATGTACTATATAGAGGCTAACTGAACATAATTTAAAAAATTTAAATTTAAGTTAAAAAAATAAAATGAATAAATAATTCAAAATGGTGTTTCCATTTTTGTTTTGTTGTTATTTTCCTCACATTAAAAGCAATCCAAAAGAGGTTGTTCCAGAATTGGTACCAGGGCTCAACAATGTCCACCAGGATCTGGGCCCTTTATATCTTTTCACATCACTATCATGAGTAGAAGACTTGTGCCTTCATTTTTTTCTTCCATGATCAAGATGACTATTGTGTCATGTCTCATTAAGACCTTACATAGCTACACCCAAAAGTAGAAATAAAGGGTAGATACTTTCTCCTCATTATCTGTGTATGTGTTTATCTACCTATCTATCCATCATCTATCTAGTTGTTTATTTGACTAGAGGCTTTAGTTTCAAAGTACAAAATATGGAAATACAATAATATTTCACATTTTTAATTTATGTTTGTTTTATTGAGGTTTGATGTTAATTCTATGCTGTATTGATGTAAGAACATTACAGATTCTGTATCTGTGGCTCCAGGCACATATCTGATAGTACAAACGAGCTTCAAGTTACACACTGAACAACAACAACAAAAAAAGTTGAGGTAATGAAGTAGGGGAGGGCACATGGCAGAAAGGGAAAAACAAAAAACAAAGAATTGAACACCCACACAGACATTTCCACACCACCTACAATGCTAACTTGCTTTAGAGAAAGAGTATAAAGTTAGGCAAGAATGAGATTCAACAATTGTTGATCTGTTACCACATCATGCTTTTCAGCAACATTTCAGGAGAGTCTGAAGCACTTTTTACAGCAAAACTATAACAACAAACTCCCCAAACAACCTTAGGCACCTCAAGCTAACACACAATTAATTTTAAACATTGGCATGAAATTTGATTTAACCAATTAAAGAAAGGAAAAATGGTAACAGTTATGCCTCCATAGTGTGATTAACCTCTCTTAGATGCTTGCATCACCTAGAAGTCAAATGGCTTTTAAATGTAATCTCCATTTCTAATGGTGATCTTGCCCCATCTGGCAGGAGATAATATAGTAATGCTGAAAAAGCTTCTGTGCAGTCCTTCAATAGTGTCTTAAAGAACCAAAAAGCTGGAACCAGTAAAATCCACAGAAATACATTCTTGTCTTTAAGAACTTTTGAAAAAGTTTTTCTTTAAAAACCAGTGGGGATTGCATGGAGCACTGAGTGTGGTGCTAAAATAATGAATACTGTTATGCTGAATATATATGTATATATATATATAAAACCAGTGGGGCAGAAACCTAAATTCTGAGACGAAATGTAAAAGTCAAATTTGGTGTTCCTCACTGACAATGGGGAATTTCCAAAGAGTGGGGTGGGGATGGGAAGGAATGGGAGGGGTCAGAGATGGTTTCTCTTGTTGGCTTTTAGGTCTCACTGATTTTCATCTTCTATATCATGCATAAATTCTTTATTCTGCTCTTTCCAATCACCCTGCATGTCTGAAGTCCACAGTGTCAGATTATCGTGTAACAACTGCATCATAAGTGTAGAGTCCCTAGAACTTACTTCACTCAGCACATCCATTTCTGTAACTACATCATCACAGACAGCTTTGGCCAACCAAAAGTCATGGTCAGGGGAATTAAGAATTTCATAGTAGAATACAGAAAAATTGAGAGCAAGAGCTGAGTGAATGAGAGGTGGTGGTCCAAGTTCTATCATTGCAATATCTTTAGCAGTTTTCAAGCCACTAGGCTATTCTCCACAGCCTCCTTCCAGTAGGAAATTCAGTCAGATACCTGTGATAGTCCCTTTTTGTTTTATAATAGAAAACATGGGACTCACCAGTGTTAGGCACTGGAATGAAGTGTTTGTTCAGTGTTTCCAAACTCTCATAAATATTAACCCTAGCTCAATCTCAAACCATCTGCCAATGTTCCTGAATTATTTTCAGTTTGCCTACTCCTTCCTTGTTTTCTTCTACCTGTTCAATGCTGCTGATTATTCTCCAGGAGGATCTTCTAGTCAGCTCCAATCACACTTCTTTTTTTAAAATTTTTTATTTTTTATAAACATATAATATATTTTTATCCCCAGGGGTACAGGTCTGTGAATTGCCAGGTTTACACACTTCACAGCATTCACCATAGCACATACTGTCCCCAATGTCCATAACACCACCCCCCTCTCCCAACCTTCCTCCCCCAAGCAACCCTCAGTTAGTTTTGTGAGATTAAGAGTCATTTATGGTTTGTCTCCCTCCTAATCCCATCTTGTTTCATTTATTCTTCTCCTACCCTCTTAACCCCCCATGTTGCATCTCTACTTCCTCTTATCAGGGAGATCATATGATAGTTGTCTTTCTCCAATTGACTTATTTCACTAAGCACGATACCCTCTAGTTCCATCCATGTCGTCACAAATGGCAAGATTTCATTTCTTTTGATGGCTGCATAGAATTCCATTGTGTATATATACCACTTCTTCTTCTTCTTTTTTTTTTTTTAAAGATTTTATTTATTTATTTAACAGAGAGAGAGACAGAGAGGGAACACAAGCAGGGGGAGCTAAGAGGGAGAAGCAGGCTTCCCACCGGGCAGGGAGCCTGATGTGGGGCTGGATCCCAAGACTCTGGGATCATGACCTGAGCTGAAGGCAGACACTTAATGACTGAGCCACCCAGGCACCCCTATACCACTTCTTCTTTATCCATTCATCTGTTGATGGACATCTAGGTTCTTTCCATAGTTTGGCTATTGTGGACATTGCTGCTATAAACATTTGGGTGCACGTGCCCCTTCGAATCACTATGTTTGTATCTTTAGGGTAAATACCCAGTAGTGAAATTGCTGGGTCATAGGGCAGTTCTATTTTCAACATTTTGAGGAACCTCCATGCTGTTTTCCAGAGTGGCTGCACCAGCTTGCATTCCCACCAACAGTGTAGGAGGGTTCCCCTTTCTCCGCATCCTCGCCAGCATCTGTCATTTCCTGACTTGTTTATTTTAGCCATTCTGACTGGTGTGAGGTGATATCCAACTGTGGTTTTGATTTGTATTTCCCTGATACCGAGTGATATGGAGCACTTTTCATGTGTCTGTTAGCCATCTGGATGTCTTCTTTGCAGAAATGTCTCTTCATGTCTTCTGCCCATTTCTTGATTGTATTATTTGTTCTTTGGGTGTTGAGTTTGCTAAGTTCTTTATAGATTTTGGACACTAGCCCTTTATCTGATATGTCATTTGCAAATATCTTCTCCCATTCTGTCAGTTGTCTTTTGGTTTTGTTAACTCTTTCTTTGCTGTGCAAAAGCTTTTGATCTTGATGAAATCCCAATAGTTCATTTTTGCCCTTGCTTCCCTTGCCTTTGGCGATGTTCCTAGGAAGATGTTGCTGCAGCTGAGGTCGAAGAGGTTGCTGCCTGTGTTCTCCTTAAGGATTTTGATGGATTCCTTTCTCACGTTGAGGTCCTTCATCCATTTTGAGTCTATTTTCGTGTGTGGTGTAAGGAAATGGTCCAATTTCATTTTTTGGCATGTGGCTGTCCAATTTTCCCAACACCATTTATTGAAGAGGCTGTCTTTTTTCCATTGGACATTTTTTCCTGCTTTGTCGAAGATTAGTTGGCCATAGAGTTGAGGGTCTATTTCTGGGCTCTCTATTCTGTTCCATTGATCTATGTTTCTGTTTTTGTGCCAGTACCATGCTGTCTTGATGATGACAGCTTTGTAATGGAGCTTGAAGTCCGGAATTGTGATGCCGCCAACTCTGGCTTGCTTTTTCAATATTCCTTTGGCTATTCGAGGTCTTTTCTGGTTCCATATAAATTTTAGGATTATTTGTCCCATTTCTTTGGAAAAAAATGGATGATATTTTGATAGGAATTGCATTAAGTGTGTAGATTGCTTTAGGTAGCATAGACATTTTCACAATATTTATTCTTCCAATCCAGGAGCATGGAACATTTTTCCATTTCTTTGTGTCTTCCTCAATTTCCTTCATGAGTACTTTATAGTTTTCTGAGTATAGATTCTTAGCCTCTTTGGTTAGGTTTATTCCTAGGTATCTTATGGTTTTGGGTGCAATTGTAAATGGGATTGACTCCTTAATTTCTCTTTCTTCTGTCTTGCTGTTGGTGTAGAGAAATGCAACTGATTTCTGTGCATTGATTTTATATCTTGACACTTTACTGAATTCCTGTACAAGTTCTAGCAGTTTTGGAGTGGAGTCTTTTGGGTTTTCCACATATAGTATCATATCATCTGCGAAGAGTGATAGTTTGATTTCTTTTCTGATTTGGATGCCTTTAATTTCCTTTTGTTGTCTGATTGCTGAGGCTAGGACTTCTAGTACTATGTTGAATAGCAGTGGTGATAATGGACATCCCTGCCGTGTTCCTGACCTTAGCAGAAAAGCTTTCAGTTTTTCTCCATTGAGAATGATATTTGTGGTGGGTTTTTCATAGATGGCTTTGATGATATTGAGGTATGTGCCCTCTATCCCTATGCTTTGAAGAGTTTTGATCAGGAAGGGATGCTGTACTTTGTCAAATGCTTTTTCAGCATCTATTGAGAGTATCATATGGTTCTTGTTCTTTCTTTTATTGATGTGTTCTATCACATTGATTGATTTGCAGATGTTGAACCAACCTTGCAGCCCTGGAATAAATCCCACTTTGTCGTGGTGAATAATCCTTTTAATGTACTGTTGAATCCTATTGGCTAGTATTTTGATGAGAATTTTCGCATCTGTGTTCATCAAGGATATTGGTCTGTAGTTCTCTTTTTTGATGGGATCCTTGTCTGGCTTTGGGATCAAGGTGATGCTGGCCTCATAAAATGAGTTTGGAAGTTTTCCTTCCATTTCTATTTTTTGGAACACTTTCAGGAGAATAGGAATTAATTCTTGTTTAAATGTTTGGTAGAATTCCCCTGGGAAGCTGTCTGGTCCTGGGCTTTTGTTTGTTTGGAGATTTTCGATGACCGTTTCAATCTCCTTACTGGTTATGGGTCTGTTCAGATTTTTTTATTTCTTCCCGGTTCAGTTGTGGTAGTTTATATGTCTCTAGGAATGCATCTATTTCTTCCAGATTGTCAAATTTGTTGGCGTAGAGTTGTTCATAGTATGTTCTCAAAATTGTCTGTATTTCTTTGGTGTTAGTTGTGATCTCTCCTCTTTCACTCATGATTTTATTTATTTGGGTCCTTTCTCTTTTCTTTTTGATAAGTCTGGCCAGGGGTTTATCCATCTTATTAATTCTTTCAAAGAACCAGCTCCTAGTTTCATTGATTTGTTCTATATATATTTTTTTGGTTTCTATTTTATTGATTTCTGCTCTGATCTTTATGATTTCTATTCTTCTGCTGGGTTTAGGGTTTCTTTCTTGTTCTTTCTCCAGCTCCTTAGGTGTAGGGTTAGGTTGTGTACTTGAGACCTTTCTTGTTTCTTGAGAAAGGCTTGTACCGCTATATATTTTCCTCTCAAGACTGCCTTTATTGTGTCCCACAGATTTTGAACCGTTGTGTTTTCATTATCATTTGTTTCCATGAATTTTTTCAATTCTTCTTTAATTTCCTGGTTGACCCTGGTTGAGACTAAAAGGATGCTGTTTAGTCTCCATGTATTTGGGTTCTTTCCAAATTTCCTCCTCTGATTGAGTTCTATCTTTAGAGCATTGTGGTCTGAAAATATGCAGGGAATGATCCCAATCTTTTGATACCAGTTGAGACCTGATTTAGGACCGAGGATGTGATCTATTCTGGAGAATGTTCCATGTGCACTAGAGAAGAATGTGTATTCTGTTGCTTTGGCATGAAATGTTCTGAATATATTTGTGATGTCCATCTGGTCCAGTATGTCTTTTAAGGCCTTTATTTCCTTGTTGATCTTTTGCCTGGATGATCTGTACATTTTGGTGAGGGGAGTGTTAAAGTCCCCTACTATTTTTGTATTATTGTGGATGTGTTTCTTTGATTTTGTTATTAATTGGTTTATATAGTTGGCTGCTCCCACGTTAGGGGCATAGATATTTAAAATTGTTAGATCTTCTTATTGGAAAGATCCTTTGAGTATGATATAGTGTCCTTCCTCATCTCTTATTATAGTCTTTGGCTTAACATCTAATTGATCTGATATAAGGATTGCCACCCCTGCTTTCTTCTGATGTCCATTAGCATGGTAAATTGTTTTCCACCCTCTCACTTTAAATCTGGAGGTGTCTTCGGGTCTAAAATGAGTTTATTATTGGCAACATATAGATGGGTTTTGTTTTTTTATCCATTCTGATACCCTGTGTCTTTTGACTGGGGCATTTAGCCCATTAACATTCAGGGTAACTATTGAGAGATATGAATTTAGTGCCATTGCATTGTCTGTAAGGTGACTGTTACTGTATATTGTCTCTGTTCCTTTCTGATCTACTACTTTTAGGCTCTCTCTTTGCTTAAAGGACCCCTTTCAATATTTCCTGTAGAGCTGGTTTGGTGTTTGCAAATTCTTTCAGTTTTTGTTGGTCCTGGAAGCTTTTTATCTCTCCTATTTTCAATGATAGCCTAGCTGGATATAGTATTCTTGGCTGCATGTTTTTCTCATTTAGTGCTCTGAAAATATCATGCCAACTCTTTCTGGCCTGCCAGGTCTCTGTGGATAAGTCAGCTGCCAATCTAATATTTTTACCATTGTATGTTACAGACTTCTTTTCCTGAGCTGCTTTCAGGATTTTCTCTTTGTCACTAAGACTTGTAAATTTTACTATTAGGTGATGGAGTGTGGACCTATTCTTGTTGATTTTGAGGGAGGTTCTCTGCACCTCCTGGATTTTAATCCTTGTTCCCTTTGCCATCTTAGGGAAATTCTCTACAATAATCCTCTCCAATATACCTTCTGCTCCCCTCTCTCTTTCTTCTTCTTCTTCTGGAATCCCAATTATTCTAATGTTGTTTTGTCTTATGGTGTCACTTATCTCTCAAATTCTCCCCTCGTGGTCCAGTAGTTGTTTGTCCCTCTTTTGCTCAGCCTCTTTATTCTCTGTCATTTGGTCTTCTATATCGCTTACTCTTTCTTCTGCCTCATTTATCCTAGCAGTGAGAGCCTCCATTTTTTATTGCACCTCATTAATAGCTTTTTTAGTTTCAACTTGGTTAGAGTTTAGTTCTTTTATTTCTCCAGAAAGGGCTTGTATATCTCTGGAGACGGTTTTTCTAATATCTTCCATGCCTTTTTCAATCCCGGCTAGAACCTTGAGAATTGTTATTCTGAACTCTAGATCTGACATATTACCAATGTCTGTATTGATTAGGTCCCTAGCCTTTGATACTGCCTCTTGTTCTTTTTTTTTGTGGTGAATTTTTCTGCCTTGTCATTTTGTCCAGATAAGAGTATATGAAGGAGAAAGTAAAATACGAAAAGGGTTGCAAAGACCCCAGGAAAATACGCTTTAACCAAATCAGAAGGGATACCAAATCATGGGGGGGGAGAAAGGGGATAAAGAGGTGCAGGAAAAAAAAAAACTAAAAAAGAAAACAAATAAAGAAAAAATATAAAAAAGAAAAATATATATATTAGGTACACTAGTTAAAAAACGTTAAAAAAGAAAAGGGTAAAAGTTAAAAAAACATTTAGCAGAAGAGGAAAAAAAAATTGAAAAAGAAAACAAATTAAATTAACTGCAAGACTAAAGAATCATGGGGAGAAAGCCATGAGCTCCGTGCTTTGCTTTCTCCTCCTCTGGAATTCTGATGCTCTTCTTGGTATTGAACCTACACTACTTGGTAGGTGAACTTGGTCTGGGCTGGATTTCTTGTTGATCTTCTGGGGGAGAGGACTGTTGTACTGATTCTCAAGTGTCTTTGCCCCAGATGGAATTGCCCTGCCATTACCGGGGGCCAGGCTGAGTAATCTGCTCGGGTTCGCTTTTGGGAGCTTTTGTTCCCTGAGCGCTTTCCGTAGAGTTCCGGAGGAAGGGAATGAAAATGGCGGCCTCCCAGTCTCCGGCCTGGAGGATCCAAGAGCTCAGGGCCCCACTCCTCAGTGTGCCCTCAGAGAATAGCGCCCAATTATTCCCGTCTCCCTGGCCTCGGGCCACGCTCTGAGCTCACCAAGCCTGTGACAGGTTCAAGGTAACCCCGAGCTGGGAGCTCACTCCTTGGCTCTGTCTCTGTAGCCAGCTTCCCCGTTCTAATACCTGCAAGCTCTGTGACACTCAGACACCCCTGATCCTTCTGTGACCCTGCAGGACCTGAGGCCACGCTAACCCCATGTGGGCTTCACCCCGGTTTAGCCTCTGGGGCGATGTCCCTCAGCAGAACAGACTTTTAAAAGTTCTGATTTTGTGCTCCGTTGCTCCGCTGCTTGCTGGGAGCTGACCCCTCCTCCCGCGGTCTATCTTCCCGTCGCTTTGGATTCACTTCTCCGCCAGTCCTACCTTTCAGAAAGTGGTTGATTTTCTGTTTCTAGAATTGCTGTTCTTCTTCTCTTCAATCTCCCGTTGGATTTGTAGGTGTTTGCAATCTTTAGATAAGCCATCTAGCTGATCTCCTGCTACCTGATGTAGTCTCAGCCTGCTACGTCTCTGCCATCTTGACTCCCCAGCCTCCAATCACACTTCTGTATGCGACAGATAGACTTGTTTCTTTCAATATCATCTCAACATTCATCCCTCCTACTTTCTTCATTAATTCTACCATTTCATGCTATTGACAAGACTGATTGGCCAGCCTCACCTGGTACATCAGATTTTGTGAGCATCCATAGTGGTGCCAGCTCCAGTGACATCTATGTGACAGAAGGAACCAGATAGCATCTCTTACTCACCCACTCTCAATACCTCTCTCTCCATTTATTAGTGAGGAAAATCTTTTTTTTTTTTTTTTTTTTTGGAGAGAGATTGTGTGTGTGCAAGCAGGGCAGTGAGGAGGGGGCGGATGGAAAGGGAGAGAACTGTATGCTGACTCTGCATTGAGCACGGAACCCAACTTGGGGCTCAGTCTCATGACCCTATGATCATGACTTGAGCCGAAATGGAGAGTCAGACACTCAGCCGAGTGAGCCATATGAGCACCCCCAAAGAAAATCTTTCTTACTTGTTTTTAAAGTTTATTTTATTATTCATTTATTTATTTATTTTAACAGAGAGATACGGGGAGAGAGAGAGAGAGAAAGAATGCGAGAGAGATGGCACAAGCAGCAGGACCAGCAGGCAGAGTGAGAGGGGTCCACAGGGATGCTGACATGGGGCTCGATCCCAAGACATTAGAATCATGACCTGAGCTGAAGGCAGATGCCCAACCAACTGATCCACCCTGGGTCCCTGGAAAATCTTTCTTAGAACAATTGAACAAAAATTTCCTTATATCTCTTGAGCTAGAACAAGGCGACACGACTATACTGTTGCTCTAATGGAGGCTACGGAAGTGAATATCTGATATTTTCATGCTCTAGTATTAACAATGGACTTTGATGGCAAGTGAGAAGTAAAAGGGGATTGGCTAATGCACAGGCAACCAAAAGTGTCTGCTACAGTCATCTACTAAGGGAAAAAAATTATTGGGCTATTAGATTTTCAACAATACCAGATACCAAATATAAACATAATATCAGAATATTTTATAAACTATACATATATATTTATATATATACATGTGTTTACACATGTATATGTACAAAAAATGCACAAATCATGTCTATATAATTTAATGAATTTTATACTCAATAAACATAAAAACACCCAGATTTAGAAATAAATTGTTACTAGGACCCCAGAATTCCCTCTTGTACCCCCACCTGCTCTCCAAATGCAATCATTATCTTGACTTCCAACATCTATTAATTTTGTCTGTTTTAAAATTTTGTATAAATTCAAGAATACAGTATATTGTCACGTTTTTCTGTTCTGTCACTTTTGCACAAATTGAAGTTGAATTTAGTTCATGTTGAGCTTTTCCCTATTGTAATAGTATTACTCAATAAAATCTATCCGTACCACTTTAACTAGTGACTTTAACTAGTAACTGACTTTGTCTCTGACATTGATTAAGAGCATGGAGTATAGGAGCACCTGGGTGGCTCAGTCATTTGGGTGGTTGCCTTCGGCTCCAATCATGATTGGAGATGCGTTTCAATCACTGAGTAAGATTATGAATTAATCCTGTTGCACTAAGTCAAATGTCTGATACCCCTCAACTTCTCTGTTAAACCACTTTGGGCGGAGAGCTTGCTTCTCCCTCTCTGCCTACTGCTCTGCTCTGCCTACTTGTGCTCTCTCTGTCTCTCTGTCAAATAAATCAATAAAATCTTAAAAAAAGAAAAAAAGCATGGAGTGTAGCCAAACTATGATGCTTCAGATCCCAGCAGAACCACTAGTGGTAGAGACTTGCTGTTTGTTTTGTATCTCAGTTTCCACATTTGAAAATAGGAATAATAATGGTAGGTTGATAGATAGGATTACATGAGCTAATCCACATAATTAAATTAGAATGTAGTCTGGCACATAGTGAAGTCTATATAATGGTTTTACTAATTACTATCATTGTTCCTCAGCAATGTGCTTCTAGAAATTGGTGGGAAATTGTCAAAAGGGAAATATTTGCATAAATATTTGTAATACTTCTGTCAAAGAGTTTATATAAAAAGAGCTCTTATAGGTATGCTTGGGTGGCTCAGTCAGTTAAGCACCTGACTCTGGGTTTCAGCTCAGGTCATGATCTCAGGGTCTTGAGATCAAGCCCCTCATCAGGCTTGTGCTCAGCACAGAGTCTGCTTGGGTTTTTCTCGTCCTCTCTCTTTGTTCCTCCCCAGTCTATAAAATAAATAATTTTTTTAAATGAGTCCTTATAAATTAATAAGAAAAGGAATGAGGGCACCTGGGTGGCTCAGTTGGTTAAGTGACTGCCTTCAGCTCAGGTCATGATCTTAGAGTCCTGGGATCCAGTCCTGCATTTGGCTCTATTTTCAACAGGGAGTCTGCTTCTCCCTTTGACCCTTCTCCCTCTCATGCTCTCTCTTTTTTTCTCTCTCACATAAATAAATAAAATCTTTTTTTTTAAAGGAATGAATGCTCTGATAGAAATGTTTGCAAAAAGCAGCAACAGACAATTCATAACAAAAGCAAATATTGGTCAATAAATGTATGAAAAGCTCTTTGAGCAAAGAAATGCAAACAGACAAAAAAAACAACAAAAATCCAATGAGATGTCATTTGTCTTTTATGTGACAAGCAGAATTGAAAGAATAAAAGAGAAATTAAAATATCCAGTTAGGGTTAGCGTTAGAAAAATGAACACTCATTCTTGGTCTCTTCAGGTTTCAAAATAGTAAAATTTTCCAGAAAGTTATCTGTCAAGAAGTATGAAATTTTTATATTTGTATATATACTCAGGAAATTCCCTTACTAGGACTACATCATCATAAAAATTGCCAGAAAAAGGAAAGATATGTATAAAAATTGTTGTCTTTGCATTGCTTGTAAATGCAAAAAAATTGGGAATAATGTAAATGTCCATCCATAGAGGTTTTTTAACTAAATCATGATATTACCACATAAGAAAATGTCAGAAAGCTATTTACAAATGATGCCACTTTTGCTTAGAGAATAAAATTCACTGACTACAAAATTGTCCACAACACAATGATGCATGAAAAAAGCACATTGTGAAATAGCATGTAAAATTTGGTAGTTTTATCTTCTTGGCAGGATTTCACTGATTTAAAAAAAAAAAATCATGTTTTGGTTTTTCACACTGCTTGAATTTTTATAAGCATTTATTTTTGTAAACAAAAAAAATGAAAACAAACAAAACTGACTTGGTCTTAAGTAATGGATGAAGAACAAATACAAAAGTTTTAGGACAGAATCAGTGAGGTGAAAACAGTGCCAGTAAAAAGCCCACTTGCCCAGCATTCTATAGTAGGAGCACTGGCAAGGAACATCCTATTAGAGTTAGATATGTACCTGTGGTGGGGCACCTGGGTGGCTCAGTTAAGCTTCTAACCCTTGATTTTGGCTCAGGTCATAATCTCCAGGTGGTGAGATGGAGCCCCATGTCAGGCTCAGTGGTGGGCATAGAGCTGGATTAAGATTCTCCATCTCCCTCTGCACCTTCCTAAAAGAAGAAAGAAAGAGAGAAAGAAAGAAAGACAAGAAAGAAAAAAAAAGACAAGAAAGAAAAAAAAAAGAAAGGAAGGAAGGAAGAAAGAAAGAAAGAAATGTACGTACGTGTGGCCTTAGGAAAATTTGGAGAGACAAGGTACTGGTCAAAATTTAGCTTGGTTATTGACTAGGGCTAGGGAATAAAATAAAGGAAAATACAAAAGACTTCCTTCTTGAGAAATACCACTATCGGTGAGTGATGCCACTGGTCATCAGAGATTAATTAGAGCTAAATACAGACTTTTAGAAAAAAGATTTTATATATTTATTTAACAGAGAGAGACACAGTGAGAGGGGGAACACAAGCAGGGGGAGTAGGAGAGGAAGAAGCAGGCTTCCTACTGAGCAGATAGCCAGATGCTAGGGTTGATCCTGGGATCATGACCTGAGCCAAAGGCAGATGCTTAATGATGGAGCCACCCAGGCGCCCCCTAAATACAGAATTTGAGTTATTATAAAAGGAGATGGTTGAGAAGTGAATGAAGAGAACGATGCATTAATATATTGAATTCTTACAACAACCTTACGAAGTAAGGACAATTATTTTTCCCACTTTGTAGATGAGAAAGCAAAAGTACAGAGAAAACATACTCTCCCAAGGTCATACAATCATGTATGAAAACCCTGGCCCGAGGTATTTAGGCTGTATGTAAAATAATGCTTGTCAAACTTTATCGGTGGCATGTGGAAGAAGAAAAATACTGGCAGCAGAAGTCGTAAGCAGGTGGTTCAGAGGCATATCCAGCTTGTAGATTGCTTTCCTTGGCCAACGCAGTGTTTGCTCTTTATTTTGTTTTTAAAATATTGTAGATATTATAAAATCCAAAAAGTCCACATAATATTTCAGACCATCAGTTGTCTTGTATTTTTTTTCCCTTTTCGGAAAAAAAAAAAATCAGATGTGGGGATACTCAATTCTGCATTGCAGAATCTGTGAGGTTTGAGTTGAGGCAGTCCCCTTTAGAAGAGGCATGCACTCTCCACTCAGCCTGTCCCCCTGCCTTATATCACCTGCTTGGCTGTGTTGGAGTTTATCCCATCGGTTTCTGTGAACGTACAAAGACCATTAAAGAGTATTGTCTATAAAGATTAGGAGGGCAATTGACTCTTTTGTAATCCAGATATGATGGGTGTCCAGTGAAGATAGAAACAATTCCAACTAACTGATAATACACCTTGTCATTTTCTATACCCAAAGAGAAACCACTCTGCCAGCTGTATTAATAAAGTGGTATTTTGCCCATGATTTGTTTGGGGAGTGGTTAGGTTTATGTCACACCCCAAAAGCAAAATTATAAGAAAATACCAATGAGGTATCTCTGTTGTCCCTCTAAAGTTCTTCACCATTGATCTACCTTGTTGGCTTTGGCCTCCCAAGTCTAGTATGCCACACCTCCAATGGTGCCCCGCCCCCACCACGTGCAGCAGAGCAATTCAGCTCTTTTCTTATTCTTTTAACTTCACAATTATAATGCAACTCTGGTAATAAAATGCTGACCTTAGGATCAGCTCTCCATAGAAATTGTATGGTGATTATAAATAAATTATTTATCCCCAGATACAATTTTTCCCCCTTTTTACACTTGTATTTTAATTCCTCCGAAGTCATGACTATTCTACATTTTGAGACAGCAGCAGACTTAGGGGGGAAAAAAGAACCACATTTTATCCTGTGTCTGCCACTTGCTTACATAGAGATTACTTCAGCTAGTTGCATGCCTATTGGGTTCTCAGACTTTTCATTTGTAAAATGAGGATATAAATGAGTACATTTCTTGTCTAACCAGGCTCTTGTTAACATCAATGCACTTTCTATCCTGAAAACATGTAGAAAACAAAAATTGTAATTTTAAACGTGCATTTTCAAATGTTCTGAAAGTTAGGTTTTCATATAATGAGCATCTTCTCTTGAACTCCTCGTTCAAGTTATAATAACTGCAGTGTCATCTGCCCATTAGTCTGGAACTCTCCGGATATGTCTAGGGAGGATCACAAAATTACCTGACTTTATAAAAAACATTTTTATACTCATGTACACAGGCTCAGGGTTAAAAACATGAAGGAAACTGAGGATATTTTCTGTCAAAGACTTAGGGTTTAAGTACAGTATTTAGTATAAGTATAGTATTTCTGTAGCAATCAATTCTATTTACAAATAGTCTTATTCCATTCAGTGTTAGCTATCAATTGATTCTGGTTTCTGGCAAACTAAGAAGCAACCACGGGAGATTAGGCTCCGGGGGGTGGAAATAAATGACCACTTACATTTGATTGCTTAAATATGCTGAAACAATACATTTTTTCTTTTCTTTTCTTTTTTAAAGATTCTGTTTGTTTAAGAGAGAGAGAGAGAGAGCATGAGCAGGGGGAGGGGCAGAGGGAAAAGGTAAAGCAGGCTCCCAGCTCAGCAAGGGGGCCTGATACAAGGACACAGTATGGGGCTTGATCCTGGGACCCTAGGATCAGGACCTGAGCCAGAGGCAGATGCTTGATGACTGAGCCACCCAGATGCCCCTGGAACAAGACATACTGAACACCTGATGGAGCTAGTAGATGTTGTGAAGGTAGAGGTTGAGCATTAGATCCTCCTAAAGATTACCAACAAACCAAGTCGACCTTGATTGTCTAATTTTCATTTCAAGTGGTCTTGAGGTGATCACACTGTCTCAGTCTACCCTCTTTTTTGGTGTAGAGGTTCTTTGCGATGATTTCCGAGGGGCAGCATTAAAATTGGACAGAATGATTTAGCAAAAAGAGCTGGAAAGAGTTCTTCTTGTTTTTTTCCAACATTACAGGAGAAAGTTTTTTAAGAAAAAAATAATGCTCATTTCTACTCAGTAGGAGAGGCACGAGTTTCCAGTTTGACTGACAATGTTGTGATACCACAATAAAATTAAGCTTGTATGCTAATAGGATGTGTTTCCTATTTCATTCTTCTAGTAATACTTCCAGGGTTCTCAATTCTATTTTGGCTGAAAGTAATAACAGAGAATTAAATAATTCGATTTTGCTCACCCCCCCATCCACAGCCATCTATTTTGTAAGGCACTTTTCTTTTGGATATAAACAAAATTTCTTTAATATTAAGAAGCCTGGAGAGGATAATACCTTTGCTCAGCCTGCTGGTGCTATAATTTTGTAAAACGTGGCCCCTAATTCAAGTTAAATCTGGGAAAGCTCCCAAACATGTACTAATTCAGGAGTTATTATAGGGCCGTATAGTCCTGAGGCCTATGAATTTGGCAAGCAGGAGGATAGTAGAAGCAGGTCCAGATGGTTTCTTCTGGGCTATGAATTGTCAGCCATCCCTGCTCTACCTTCCTCAGGCTTGAGGCTAGGAGAGTCAGAGAAAGGAACAAACACCATCAGCAACCGTAATTCTAACTTGTTGAAAACAAGAAATCTAGTACTTCACATTGGGGCCTCGAGGACATATGGAGAAGCTTGAACTCCTTAGAGAGAAAAAAGTCTTATGTATGCTGACAATAACAAGAGAAAATGGTGATTTTTAAAACAAGAAATTTAAAAGGGCTGCAGATGTTTTTATTTTCTTTAAAGATAATAATAGTTTAGAAAAAGGTATTGTCACAGGGAAAATGGTCCCCTATAGCTAGCTAAATGTCAAGGGGAAATCAGGATACCTACTTCCTGAAAATATTAGATGAATCCTTTGTGAAAATTCAGTGACAAAGAATTCTATTATGCCAAATAATAGATGTATACCAAGCCATTCTGTCTGAAGTATAGAGGTGTGGTTGAATCACAACTGTACTGTAGTCTATTTTAATAGCTACCTTTTTTTTTTTTTAAATACAGAGAAACAAGGAATTATTACCTACTGTGGCAATCAATTAACTATGGGGAAGAAAAACAACAGATTCAGTCATTTTGTTCTTATTCTTTTTTTAGGGCACCTCACATATATAATACAAGGTATGACTGTAGAAGAGTAACACTAGTACTTAAATAAACACGCAAGCCTTATTACATTTCAGTGACTTATGTCCTCTTCAAAGTACTATCATCTTGGCTGTGTACTTGATAACTATCGGTTCCAGTGCTCGCTTCGGCAGCACATACACTAAAATTGGTAGCTCTCAGTTCCAAATTGTCCAGGACAGATAATCCAGATGTCCCCAAATTTTATTATTCTCAATAAAAGTGATTCATGCATGGTAGAATGCAACATTTCTTAATCTGAATATTTTTAAAGACCTTTTGAAGGTATTTATAAATCAAGAGAAACACTTGGTTGAATCAAATGTTGTGATTTGGAGTTCAGCAAATATGGTTGCAGAAACCATGTAGTTATCCTAGCAACGTGTGGAATTTTTTCTGGCAACTGCCACCAGAACCAGCTTATGAGTCACACAAGGAAATCACTGTTATTACTTTATCTTACTGTGAGATATATTCCTATGGCTGAGCATAAAAGCATCTCAGCAACCTATTTTCTTTTCACAGGGTTCATAAGCTAACTTCTGAGTCCAGTTCTTCCATGTTAAACTGACATGCTTAAATGTTAAAAAGAACAGGATTCCCAGTCTTAGAGATTTCTTTACTAATGTGTTTGAAAATGTTGAATTCTGAGGACAGTATATAATAAGGTATAGTATTACATTATTACATGGCATATTACATTAAATGCATTGGAAGCATTTATCCTGGGGATTTAGAATACCCTCATCATTTTCACATATAACTTTCCTATGGATCGATCCATTAATGTACAGGTATTGAGTGATCTATTTGTGCCTAAAACTGTGGTAGGTGCAGCCAATTAGTTTGCAGAAAGGTATTGTCAGCTCCAATTTTAATAATGAAAAATAGATGAACTCAGAAATTAAATCATTAACCTAAGTTCACATGATGACACACTGGTATTGCCAGCAGAAAAAGCCAGCTTTCTTAATCTTGACTCAGTGATCTTTCAAGAATAACTTTCTTTTTCTCTCTCACCCTAAGTGCATGTGGGTACACATGTGTGCATGCGCCCCACCCCCACACATCTTTTGTAGCCTTCTTTTCTAAAATATTTAAAACCATGACAGTAGACGGCTTTTGCAGTGAACATGTTATGTCTACTTAAGGATGTTTTGAGTGAGGTAGGGGAATGGGAAATGTGGGGAGAGAAAGTGAAAGTATAGATGATTTATGCTACGCCTGTTAAAGAAAATTTTAAAAGACTGCAAATCCACAAATAAATGTATTGGGCTCACCTACCCGAACAAATAGGAGAAGTCTCTCCTACCTGAGTTGAGACAGGAAGATAGTGATTCACAGAGAAAAGATACCAACTGATTAGGAGAGAAAATGAAAAAGGCCAGACTCTAAAAACATTGTTTATATTTTACCTATGGTAAAATGCCTATGGCTTGTAGACACCTCGGAATTCCTGGCTGAGTGAAGTATCAGTTATGGATCAGTGAGAAAAGGTAGGAAGAATGGTTGGGGTAAAAGCTACAGTCCCGTAGTATCAGCCTAATGAAAAATAAAACTCAAATAAAACTGAAGATAGAGGTGACAGAATTACAAAATTTTCTGATAAAATGTTAAAGGCAATTTTTCATACCTCTTCCAATTTACAGTTGTCCTTATCATTGTGATGCATGTGTCCCAACCAAAAAATTTGTATATTTGGGGTAAATAATCATAATGTATATTTACCAGCTGAATTTATTGTTTCTTATGTACAGACAGGCACCATGTTGCTTATTCTATCAATTTATGCTCACAACAGTCTTCTGAGATAGGTACTACTATCATCTCTGCTCTACAGATAAGAAAATTCAAGCTCAGGGAGTTTAAGCAATGTGTCCTTATCACACTACAAAATACTTATGGAACTAATGATCCCAGTAAGCTTGGTCTGAATCCATTTGTTCCTCATAATGGCCCTGTAGGGAAAGTGGCTAGAAAAATGGAGTCTCCTGCTAGGTTCTTCATTCACTCTCATTAAACAATTATTTGATCTATAGGCAGGTCACTGTGTATGCATGCAGAATACAGTGGTAAACAAAACAGACCTGGTCACTATTCTCATGGAGCTCACCATTATTGGGGAAATAGAATTATTAATAGAATTATTAAACAAAATCTCCTCCCAGCATAGAAAACATCTCTGCAACAGTAATAGACAAAGAAAACAATTTTATTATTGACTAAGCAATAAATAAGAATGCAATGCACATTACACTCAATCTGCTAAAAAGATTGCAAAGGCAACAAAAATATTACTCTTTTACGTAGCTAAATAGATACAAGACATTAAATTCATGTTCTCAAGATAAAATGGTTAATTTTCTGCTCTCTTTAGGACTGAAGGTAGGTTTTGGCCTTTGGAGTCAGGTGGTAGCTGAATTTAGGCGTACACCCTGCCAGGACACTGGGAGAACGGGTATTATATTCTTTGATGATTATATTTGAACAAGATGATTCTCAGGTTTTTGAGGCAAAATTCCTGAATTGTGAGACTGGCAAGAATTTTATTTAGTCCTTAAAAAGATTGACACGTATATGAAGAGGACAGGGAAAGAAGTACCAAAAGAAAAAGGAGGAAGGGGATTTCTTCCCTTCTTTTCAATAGGGAGAATTTTTAAGTCATATATTTGAAATTGTATTTGTACTTACACCATTAAGTGGGGAAAGATGATAATAAATAAAAACTTGAATAAATAGAGAGATATACATTTTGATAAATTCTATGAAACCAGCATTCAATAAGAATAATAATGAGGTGCTTAATCTAGTGTAGGAACTGCTCCCTAATGAAAGTTCTTTTTAGATGTGTAAAGAGGATGTGGTCCGTATATACAATGGAATATTGCTCAGCCATCAGAAAGGACGAATACCCAGCCTTTGCATCAACATGGACGGGACTGGAGGAGATTGTGCTGAGTAAAATAATTCAAGCAGAGAAAGTCAATTATATGGTTTCACTTACTTGTGAAACATAAGGAATAGCATGGAGGACATTAGAAGAAGGAAGGGAAAAATGAAGGGAGGGAAACCAGAGGGGGAGACAAACCATGAGAGACTGTGGACTCCAAGAAACAAACAAGAAAAAAGGGTTTTAGAGGGGAAGGGAGTGGTGGGATGGGTGAGCGCAGTGATGGGTATTAAGGAGGGTACATATTGCATGGAACACTGGGTGTTATACGTAGACAATGAATCTTGGAACACTACAGCAAAAACTAATGATGTACTGTATGGTGGCTAATATAACATAATATAAAATAATTTTTAAAATAATTTTTAAAAAAGATGCATCCTGAGCAATGAGCAGGAATTAGTTTCTTAATGGACAGGAAGAAAAGTATTTCCAGAAAAGGCAATAATATGTGTGAAAGCTCTGAGATCAGAGCGAGCTCATTGTCTTCAAGTAACTAAAGGAAGGCTATTGCTAGAGTGGAATGAAGGAGACAGCAAGTGACATGAGGACTACATGCACCGCTAGAGTTACAGCATCTCTTAACCAAGGGACACATGGGAACAAGGGAAACTGTCCTCTGAGACTGAAGTTTTAAACACATAAACAATGAGAGTAGAAAGCTGTTCAGGCGACTGAAAGAAGGAAAATGACTCTCAGATTTGCAAGCCTTGACAGGTACATGACTGCAATTAGTATCAAATCTAAACGAAAGAATTGGGGGGCGCCTGAGTGGCTCAGTCAGTTGAGCATCCTACTCTTGATCTTAGCTTGGGTCTTGATCTCAGGGTCATAAGTTCAAGACCCATGCTGGGCTCCATGTGGGGTGTGGAGTCTTCTTTAAAAAAATAATATAAAATAAAGGAGGAAGAACTGTGCACTTCAAAATTTGCCAAGAGGATACATTGTGTGTGAAGTGTTCTTATCAATATAAAAATAAATAAAAAGAAATACAGGAGGGAATACTGAATCATATCAAATCAAATTACTTAAGACTAGTGCTCAAGAGAAGCTCTTACAAGCAACAAGAAAGAAAAAAAATATGTACAGAGCAGCAAAGAAAAGGAAGATAACATATTTTTCTTAGAAACAATACAACAAGAAAATAGTAGGGTGATTTTTTTGAAGTGCTGAAAGGAAAAATAAAACAATCAGCCTGGACTTCTATAACCTAATGGAAATACCTTTTCACAGAAAAGGCAAAATAAAGACTTTTTGAGAAACAAGAAGATGAAATGATCACTAACAGACCATTAATACAAGAAATGTTTAAAGAAGGTCTTAGGGCAGAAGGAAACAGATACCAGAGGGAAACACACATCTACAAAAAAGAAATAAAGAGCACTGGAAATAGTAACTACATTTAGCAAATATATATCATTGTTTTCTTATTATTTAAATGTTTTCAAAATATAATGGGCCTTAAGAAAAAAAAAATAAAATTAGGAGAGATTGCCAGTAAAATATAACAAAAACATCACTAAGACAAGCAAAGATAATCCCAAACAAGCAGAATGAGAAGTGCCCTGGCCCAAAGATAAAATATTTTGTCCTGTGGCAAGTACATCCCTATTATAGGAGTGCAGTTAAATAACCTAATAAACTCTTTTTATCCCAAGTTCAGATTTATCAATTAAAATTTGGATAATATTTAGGTATTCCATATAGGGGAGGAAAATAAGAGAAGCAGAGTCCTGCTCCACTTGACAGTTCTATTTCTTGATCTCAAACTGCTGTAAAATATGAAGCTAAGCTTAATGTGAGTTTATTCTGTTGAAAATTCTTTCTTAGTCAAAGTTTAAAGTCCTCCATTAAGTGCCTATTTGGGCAGCTCTGGCCTTCCTCTTCATTACTATTCAGTTTCCTATGGAAATTTCTATAGGCCAATTATTCACCATAAGGTTTCAGTTATAGGTTTGATTCATGTTATTTCTCTATCTTGTTTGCCATTTATTTTGTCATATAGATGCTTCTCTTCCAGCTGCCTATAAAACTACTCATTGCCATCTTTACCTCGTGTCTAACCATTGCTCAAAATATAGATGATACAGAAGAATTGTTCTAAAAATATTTAGAGAGTAAGATGAGTTCTTACTAGTTTTGTTTTCTACCTTTTTCCTATCACCTGGCCCCCCATTGTTAACTAAAGTGTAGAGGGATAAAGGGATACCTAGTGCCCTTATGAACTCTTGCTTGCTTATGATCTCAGAAAGTGACATCTTCCTGACTCCCTTTGTAAACATAGGTTTTGCCTTAATCATGTTACTATAGCTACATTTCAGCACACAGTATGTAGCAGTGTGATAGGCAAGTACGTACACACATACATACATACAGTGTATATATACTGTAGTTAGGCTTTTTAGTTTCAAATTCAGAGTCTAGTCTTGGCTCTTGGGCAAGTTACTTGGCCTTTTGTACTTGTTTCTTTATTTGTAAAATAGGACTAGTAATCATATCTAACTCATAGAGGATTAAACAATACAAAACTCAAAAAGCATCTCTAAAGTATTCCAAATGATAGTTAATATCATATTTCCCTATGTTTATTATTCTCTGCTAAATTTACTCACATTAGACAACCAGCATCTGTATGTGAGATATACCCCCCAAGACATAATCAGATTTTGATAATACCTTCTTCTTTCCAATGGCAAGGAAGTAAAGCAGTCTCCTCATTTGTAATTCTCCATTGATTAACATTGGAAATGGTAGTTCATATGGGTTGTGGCATATTTTTATAATTATTATTATAATTAGCCAGAATCTGGCTAATTATTCACTGAACTGTAGGGGAGGGAAAACTCTTCTTCTACCTGCACAGGTTCATGGCTGGGACTTGCAAACTAAACTTATAAAAGACAGATGAATAGGAAAAAAAGGCATACAAATTCTATTTTACATGCACTGGAGTTTCACATACTCATAAAATTAAAAAGATTGAAAGAAATGGTTAGACTTCAGAGTTGACATACCATTTTAATAAAGGGCAATAAGCTTTAAAAAAGTGACTAGATAAAGAAAAGGGAGTTTGGGCTTCAAACAGTGGTTACTATGGGGAGGTAAATATATGGGGAAAATGAATGGTAGTTTGGGTTTATTTAATAAAACTTGTTCATGCAGGCTCATCTCAGTGCCATTGCTGTCTTTGGCATTAAGAGTTGGTCTTCTTGGGGGCGCCTGGGTGGCTCAGTGGGTTAAAGCCTCTGCCTTTGGCTCAGGTCATGATCCCAGGGTCCTGGGATCGAGCCCTGCATCGGGCTCTCTGCTCAGCAGGGAACCTGTTTCCTCCTCTCTCTCTCTGTCTGCCTCTCTGCCTGCTTGAGATCTCTGTCTGTCAAATAAATAAATAAAATAAATAAATCTTTAAAAAAAAAAAAAAAAGAATAGTTGGTCTTCTTGGACTGCCTGGGTGGCTCAGTGGGTTAAGCCTCTGCCTTCAGCTCAGGTCATGATCTCAGGGTTCTGGGATCGAGTCCCACATCAGGCTCTCTGCTAGGCAGGGAGCCTGCTTCCTCTTGCCTGTCTGCCTACTTGTGATCTCTCTCTGTCAAATAAATAAAATCTTTAAAAAAAAAAAAAGAGTTGGTCTTTTTGGGGCACCTGGGAGGCTCACTTAGTCAAGCCTCTGCCTTTGTCTCAGGTCATGATCCCAGGGCCCTGGAACTGAGTCCTGTATCAGGCTCCTTGCTTAATGAGGAACCTGCTCCTCCCTCCGCCTACCGTCCCCTCTGCTTGTGCCCTCTCTCTCTCTCTCTCTCTCTCATTCTCTCTGATAAATAAATAAATACATAAATAAATAAATACGTCTTTAAAAAATAAAAAAAAATGTTGGTCTCCTCTTGGTATGGGAGAGGGCAACATGTTCACAAAGGAAATTTATGCCCTGCTTTAGATAGATGCGGGAGTGCCTTCCTGTGTCTGCGTTTTTCTCAGTTGTCTTCAGTTTAAAATAATCCTTATGCCAAAGTGACATATTTTGCAGTGTCATATTCTGGATCAGCAAATAATTTTCGAATACCAGCTATATGCCAGGCTCCACGCACTACAGTTTATAGAGCTTAATTTTTGGTTGGAGAGAAAGAATATAAAAAAACTTAAAATATATGTGATATTGGAAAAATAACAAAGTAAGGGGATCAAGAGTGGTGGAATGGGAACACTACTTTCGATATATGTGCTTTCCAGTGAGTTAACTAGAACTCCACCCTTTCTTTTTTTCCCACTCAAAAGAACACATCATAGCACAAGCCTGAGTGACAATACCATTGGGATCATTTTTTACCTGTTGTGCCTTCCTTCTAAATGTAAACCTTTTGGGAACTTCAGATTAAGCATAATTAGTAATAAATGTGAACATGGAACACAAATGATTGCAATATTTTGGGTCCCAAGTATCTGATCCTAAATTCCAGAGGACCATCAGTATTCCATAGCCACAGTGAAGATCTCTACCTCATCCTTACCCAAGTTATCATCCTGTTGACCTTCCACTCCATATCGGTTTCTGAAAGGATCCCCTTTGTTCTTGGCAGAGTTACAAAGCAGAGAAGATTAATACTAGCTCAAGGAATGATCCATTCTTTCCTGGCTCAGGTTACAAGCTATTCTTACTTCTTCCTATTCTCATGGAAGGAGCCACCCCTTACATGTTCAGGGGAATGATGTTCTGAAAATTATTAATAATAGTTCACCTGCACAAAAATAAAGCAGCATCATCTTCATTTTCAACAGCAGTGGCAAAATATTAACCTAAGGTAACAAAACAGTTTTAATCTGGGAGGTTCATGGACTTGCTGAAAGTCATACAAGTTAATGACAAAGGTAGAAAATTGAACCTAAAGTTCCTCATTTTAAAAGATCATGCTGAACTTTAAAACAGAACTGGAAGTAACTTTAAAAGGGGTAAAAAGAAAACAAATGAAATTTTCTTCTGAAAAGTTCCATCACACAATAGATTCCTCTTAGTATGTGGAAATACAACAATCAGTATGCGACAACAGAGTTAGGTAAGGCTGAAAAATTCTGCTAGTCCAGGTTCACAAAGGTTCACTGTACAAGTGGGAAAGAGTATTGTTTTCAGCCTGACACAAGATGCTTCCAATCCTCAAATCCTTAGTCATATCTGATCCAACTAAAGGCCCAGCCAAGGTCTTTGTTTTACCCAGATAAGGGTGTCACCATGGAAGCTTCACATAAAACTCTATAGAATCCAAAAAACAAACAAACGAACAAAACAACTCTATAGAATCCAAATCGCCAGTTTCCTCATAAAAGGAGAAAAGAACATCACTGACACAGGAATATGAAATTAATTGGATCTATATTTCACTTCAGATCTCCAAATCATTGCTGATAAAGGAGTCTTTAATCTTCTACATAGGAGGACTCTGTATTGCAAGCACAATTGAAATCTCTCCACGAAAACTAGCTCTTTGAAAAATGCAGTCTTCATAACCTTCATAACCCAGCATTCAGGGGAATAATTTCTTACCACCTGCATTATCAGCTCTATCCCTTTTATTAGAGAATCTGTCAAAAATGCAGTCTTGTAAAATGGTTATGATTTTAATCTTTATGGTGATTGGAAAAGGAGCACAAATGGCTTTGATTGCAGGCAGAAATGTTTGCTAAAAGTCATTACAGCTTTTGCTTCTCATCCTCTTAAATAAATTAATAACATTTGGTGAGAAAAAACCCTAAGGTCTCAATATTATTTCTATAACACCAAGGTAGTCTCAAATAATGAACATGCTCTGGAACCATCACTTTTTTCTCACTGCTATGAAAGTGTGTATATGTAAGTTCCTCTGAAAGACATACTTTAAAAAATAAAATAAAATACGTACTAACCCCTAGTCAACATGTAAATATATTTAGGTGTGCATATATAAAATATATACTATACATACAACAGGATATGAGTATATGCACATCGAATGGATTCCCCCCATAACAACAAACAAGAGAAGAAAGCATCTGGGGAGCTCAGGGGCATCACAACAGATAGGAAGAACAAAGCATGTAATACTAGGTGAAAAAGTGCTATGCCTGCATGGGCTGGATATTATTCACAGAGAGAGATTGTTTCTTATGAATTCTATTTTCTTACTATTTCTGAAAAAGAAGAATGAAAGATGATTAGAGAATGAGGGTACATGTTCCATAAATATTTTAATGTTTAATGTTTAGCGTGCACCAGGTTCATTGAAAATGTAAAGGCTGTAGCACGTGAGCAGGTATTGTTTTCTGACCTCTCTCCAACTCACAATCTGTGCCCTGTAATAGGTCCATTCCATCCAGACGAAAGCCTCTCAAAAGCCCTCTACAGGGGCACCTGGGTGGCTCAGTGGGTTAAGCCGCTGCCTTCGGCTCAGGTCATGATCTCAGGGTCCTGGGATCGAGTCCCGCATGGGGCTCTCTGCTCAGCGGAGAGCCTGCTTCCCCCACCCACCCGCCTGCCTCTCTGCCTACTTGTGATCTCTGTCTGCCAAATAAATAAATAAAATCTTAAAAAAAAAAAAAGCCCTCTACAAGTTCCTTACTGGGATTATTGACCATATAAAAGAGAAAAGGGAAAGGCTTGTTAGTTTAATATGGTGAAATGGAGAAATAAAAAAATGAAGAGGAGTGGTGGGGAATGAACCACTATTTTGAAGCAATCAGGCCCCACTGCCCTTTTAGTCACACCAGTGTCAGCAATACTTTCTCTGAGTATATCAGACCTTCCTTGATACTACGAAACCAGGTATATTTAATGAGGTTCATTAACATAACTCAGCATGCATCTGTAGACATGTGAAGTATCAAGATAATTTCACATCAGTACTAGATTTTTATGCTTGCAAGCCTTTAAAAGTCAACTATTTTTGCATATTTTCTATTCTACTTTATTAGTTTGTTAAAAGTTTCTCTCTTTTGTTTGAGTTTTGCTTTGGTTGATTTTCTATACTTAATCCCACTTTCCTTGAACTCTGCTCCCATCTTCTTCTGTTTCCTGAAAGGCTGAAACACCTAATACTCCCTCTTCTTGTTCTGGAGTTTCAAGAAGAGGAATAAGTCTGATGTGCTGATTTGAATAATGCCATCCTCTGTGTCATCCCCAGAAGTTTTCTTACTACCTGTAATGCTAATGGCATGTGGCCTCTCAGAGAAATACATCCCCCCCCCAAAAAAAAATTACATAAGCTCTTCTGAGATTCTATTTATTGTAAGTAATTATGCTTTTTTTTTTTTTTTTTTTTTTTTTTTTTATTGATCTTAAGATGGGGCGCCTGGGTGGCTCAGTGGTTTGGGCTGCTGCCTTCGGCTCGGGTCATGATCTCAGGGTCCTGGGATCGAGCCCCGCATCGGGGTCTCTGCTCCGCAGGAAGCCTGCTTCTCTCTCTCTGCCTGCCTCTCTGCCTACTTGTGATTTCTGTCTGTCAAATAAAAAAAAAAAAAAAAAAAAAGAATCATTTGGGGAGGGACGCCTGGGTGGCTCAGCCATTAAGCATCGGCCTTTGGCTCAGGTCATGATCCCAGGGCCCTGGGGTTGAGCCCCACATCGGGCTCCCTGCTCAGTGGGAAGCCTGCTTCTCCCTTTCCCAGTCCCTCTGCTTGTGTTCCCTCTCTCGCTGTGTATGTGTCTCTCCCTGTCAAATAAATAAATAAAATCTTTAAAAAAGAAGAAGAAGAAGAATCAGGTGGGGACGCCTGGGTGACTCAGTTGCTTATGCATCCAACACTTCATTTCCAGTCAGGTCATGATCTCAGGTTTATGGGATTGAGACCCATGTTCGCTTCCTCCTTCAACGGGGAGTCTACTGGAGAGTCTCTCTCTCTATCTCTCTCTTCACTTCTGCCCCTCCTTCTGCTCATGCTCTCTTTCTCTCTCTCTCTCTCTCATAAATAAATAAATAATTCTTTTTTTTTTCAAGAATCAGGTGGACTAACTATTCTCCCTACCATACTTACTAATAACTAGATCTGTGTTATTTAACTTACTGAATTGCTTTTATCAATTGCAGAAAAGGAAACTGGCAAATCAGTTTTGCTCATTCTGAATAGCCTTGAAGTGATGGTTAGGGAAGCAGTTCAGTGTGAGAAGCTGCATCAGAGTATTTTCAATATGTGATCACCATTGGCTTTCTTCCTTTCGCTAGCCAGGAAATTTTGTATCCTAACTAAGGCACTATGAAATGACCTTTATCTACTCTGTAATCTTTGAAACTGTATTCCTACACCCTTACCTCAACTATCTTTGCTAAACAAAATAATCCTTCTTACTCCATATGTATATGGTTTGTATATGAAAACAAAAGCCTAGGAAACATCCCTAAAATGATAAATTGACTTCAGATTGCTTATGTTTGTTTTTATTTTGGAGGGTGAGGTAGGAAGTCAGAGGTCTAGGGAAGTCATTTTAGGTGTAGGATAACCTTTTAAAACAAGCTTTGTATAAGAATGAAAATAAAGAAAAAGAAAGAAGACAGACTGAGGAGATGAACCAAAGACTGTGTCAGAATATGGGAGGAAAAGGCATACAAGGGACCAAAGAATAAAAGAGAAAAGGAGCTGAGACATCAGGAAATGGAGTACCGAGGGAGCAATACACCAAAAGTAGGGAGACACAGAGAGCAATTATATTTTCAATCAATACTACTCTCTTTTCTTCTTAAATTCTGTAGAATAATTATCTATAATTTACTGTGCATATTTGTGCTTAAATTTGATACTCAGAAATACAAGGCTCTGATCTCCAGCATTTTGAACTCCAACAGCATAAAACACCAAGACAAGATAATATACTATGATGAAAGCAGCTTTGCTTAGGCAATTCAGTCACAATGTTGCAAAGCAGGTAGCTTGAGAAGGAAGATGCAAAGTTGTATTTGGGAACAGAGTTTATTTGAGGTGATGACAGCATTTCCAAGGAGAGATATTCTGGCAGTAGTAGAAAGCCAGCGTGTGGAGTCCTGTTGGGAGTATGTGGCTGGTGAGTAAATTGGAGGGTCATCAGCAGATACCGGACAGTCAAAACAGAGGAAATTAGTGCAGATAAAAAGATCCTGTGAGAATTCTGGGAATTGAAAGACTGGAGGATAAAGTAGAGCAATCAAAGGGAGAAAGAAAGAACAATCAAGTGACATTTTAAACACATACTCTTTGCCTGGTACTGAGCTACACGCTGGGGATACGAAGATGACTCAAATATGGTCTCTGCCCTTAAGCTCATGGTTTAGTTCCAGAAAACAATTTGCAGTGAAGGGACAGAGTGGACACAAAGCATCAATTAACTATGGGGAAAAGATAATAAAAGCATAGGCTCATAGAACACCTGATACATCATTAGCAATGTCTAAAGTCTTTGCATGATTGTTTATTAAATCTCCACAAGTACATTATATAGTAGATTCTAATATGATGTTCATTTTACAGATGAGGAGACTGAGGCCCAGAGAGCTTCAGCAACTTGCCCAAGATCTCAGAAAGTTGAATTAGCAGAGCTCGCAGGCAGTCTGGCTCCAGAAGATTTAAGCATCCCCACCATACTTAAGAGGAAGAAAATAGAGTATGAGGTATTTGGCTTACTATAAAGAAATGTGTTAGAAGTTTATCAGGTATTCAAGGTTAGAAAGGCATTTTAGACAAGGAGAAAAGCTTAAGCACAGAGCCATTGCGTGGCATGGCATATTTGCTAAGTTAGTCAGTACAACCTGCCTATTAACACAGCATCCTGACTTGGAACCCAGCCTTCGTGGTTCCTAAGAAAAACCTTTCAGCTGTTGCATGGCTTACAGTTTTATCAAATTTTGAAAATTATTTTTTACTTAGTTGGTGCCTCCATTGGTCTCACTTTTAACTAAGTGCTATATAAAAAACTACTTCTCAATCCCAGGTGATTTAGAATAATAATAAAAAAGTCTAAACAATCCAAAGCAGTTTGGTTTACTTTGATTTATAAATCACATGTTCAAGTCCTAAGCCACTGCCGAATCTTGTGGGCTCTGCCAAAACACAGACAAGAATTTTTTCTTGTTGTTCTAATTAAACATGTAGCTGGTGTTTCTGCCTTCTTTCATAACCTTTATATACCAATTATGATTCCCAATTTTTCTTCACGGAACATCATTTTCCATCTTCCTCCATTATTCTTGTCATCTCTTCCCCTTTGCTGTGCACATTTGTTCAATTTTGTTTCATCAAGTAGTTCTTCCGAGTGCCTCAGCTCTTTCTCAGTAACAACCAAGAGGACCAACATCTTAAGGCAGAGAACACAGAACTGGGAGATTGCTTTCTATGACGATGTGTGGCAGAGCAATGATTACATTTCATTTATAGGGCTGGTCCAGAGATTAGGTTGGCTGTTGTCCCAATGTTTAAGTCCTGAAATATTGCTGAAATATTGTCGGAGTATTTTACCTGAATTTCTCTTTAATCTTTTTTTTTTTTTTTTATAGAGAAAGATGTAGAATGAAACTGTCCTGCTGCATTCTTGAGAATTTTCCTCCTTTTATGCTATACCAGTCTTGTCTCTACAAATTGAATTAGAGATGAGTTATTGTGTTTATCTATGGAAAAACACTCCTTTATAGCAGTGGCAATTGTCAAGAGATGAGAGAAAAGACTTTGTGAATATTTATGATACTTCAAAATGACTCATATGCTAATGAAACAAATGCCTTAGGGCCAGTTGAGAACCTTATGCATAGATTAGGAAAGGATTAAGAGCAGCAATTAATTTAGTAACAAGTCTAAGTGAAATGGGAATTTTTCTTAAGAGAACTATTTTTAGAAAGTGTATTCAATCTAGTCCCAGTTTCAAGTTTCCTTTTGAATCTTTCACCTGTTGACTTTTAAAAATTCAGAATAAAACACCTGTGCCCCTACATGCTCATGCTCTATATGTTTGAGTTTATGAGAGACACTGTTTCTATTCTCAAGAAGGCCACCGTCTCATGGAAGGAATATCACATCATATTATAACTGCCTATTTGTTCTTAAAGAACAATAGGATGCAGATGTCATTATAGGGCTTAGGGGGACCAAGCGCCCTCTAGGCACCCTGAAAGAAGTGATTCCTTTTTTTTTTTTTTTTTTTTTAATTTTACTTATTTATTTGAGAGGAAGAGAGTGGGGGAAAGAGACAGTGTGTGAGCACATCAGTGGAGGGGAAAGGCAGAAGGGGAGGGAGAAATAAGCTCCCTACAGGGAGCCTAATATGGGGCTCAATCATAGGGTTCTAGAATCATGACCTGAGCCAAAGGCAGACACTAAACCGACTGAGCCACCCAGGTGCCTGTGATTTCTATTTTTAAAATAATGATTTACTTATTTTAGAGAGGGAGAGAGAGTGCATTCATGGGGAGAGGGGCAGATGGAGAGTGAGAGAGAGAATCTCAAGCAGATTCCCTGATGAGCATGAAGCCCAATGTAGGGCTTGATCTGGCAATCCTGAGATCATACCTGAGTCAAAATCAAGAATCGAACCCTAACTGACCGAGTCACCCAGGCAACCTTGGAAGAAGTGATTTCTAAGAAAAAACTTAAAAACAACTCTGGGAGTGCCTGGGTAGCTCAGTCAGTTAAGCATCTGCCTTTGGTTCAGGTCATGATCTCAGGGTCCTGGGATCAAGCCCTGAGTCAGGTTCCTTGCCCTGTGGGGAGTCTGTTTCTCCCCCTCCTTCTGCCCTCCCCCTGCTCATGCTCCTGCTCTCTTTTTCTCTCTCTCTCAAATAAATAAATAAATCTTTAAAAAATAAGGAAAATAACCAGAAAAACTCTGGTTTAACCAAAGAAAGAAAAGTATAGGACCATGGTTAAAGGACATGTTTTGGGGTAAGGTAGAGAGGACCTTAGTTAATATATCATTTCATAAAAGAAAATACTTGGAAATGGTCAAAATTAAGTTTTTCAAAACTCTGGAAACTAATCAAATGCAAAAATTCAAGCAGCATTAAAGAAAACCTGATGAATTGGTAAAAAAAAAAAATCAGAGTTGATTGTATTTAACTTAACCTACATCCATCCATGCCCTTCCTTCTAGTTCTACAATAACTTTGAAACTTAGTATCCTCACAAATACAGTAGCTGTCAGAACCAGCAGGCTTGCATCCACTAGAGGAAATAGATAAGATTTGGAGTTTTTTAAAAAAAGTCTCATCTCCAGACCGTTTCCTTGACCTGACTGGCAACACCCTGGAAAAACCCCATTCATCAGGTGTTATTATGTGACTTGAACTTGCTCAATCCACAGGAAAAATTTTATCCTGAGGCAACTATTCACTATTTTAGCTGCCTAAGATGTAAATGCATGTGGGGCAAACAAGAGGCTGGCCAAAAACTTAAAAAGAAGATCTGGGGAAGCAATGTCCACAGAAAGCTTTAAAAAGCTCTGGCACATTAATAGGGATTTAGAAGGCTAAGTGCCCATGAAAGAATTAAGAAGGTTCTGATCTAGGAAACCATTAAAATCCTAGAGGAGAATACAGGTAGAACCTCTTTGACATTGATCTTACCAACTTCTTACTAGATATGTCTCCTGAGGCAAGGGAAACAAAAGCAAAATAAACTATTAGGACTTCAACAAAATAGCAAGCTTCTGTACAACAAAACAAGCAATCGACAAAGCTAAAAGACAACTTCCTGAATGGGAGAAGATATTTGTAAATAACATAAATAACAAAGAGGAGTATCCAAAATATATATAGGTAGTATCCAAATTATGTATCCAAATCATATATCCAAAATATATGAAGGACTTATCAAGTTCAACACCCAAAACCCAAATAATCCAGTTAAAAAATGGGCAGAAAACATGAATAGACAATTTTTCAAAGAAGACAAAAGAGATGAATAACAGACTTATGAAAACATGCTAAACATCACTCATCATTAGGGAAATACAATTCAAAATTACAGTGAGACATCACGTCACACCAGTCAGAATGGCTAAAATTAACAACACAGAAAACAACAGGTGTTGGCAAGGATGTGAAGAAAGGGAGGCCCTCTTGCACTTTTGGTAGGAATGCAAATTGGTGCAACCACTCTGAAAAACAGTATGGAGGTTCCTCAAAAATTTTAAAATAGATCCAGCAATTGCCCTACTAGGTATTTATCCAAAGGATACAAAAATACTGATATGAAGGGATACATGCACCCTGATATTTATAGCAGCATTATCAACAATAGTCCAATCATGGAAACAATCCAAACACCCATCAAATAGTGAATGGATGAAGTGATTATATATATATATAATCATTTCATATATACATATATATGAAATATAAACATATATATTTGTATATATTATATATATAATATATAATATATGTATGTATATATTTGTATATATAATATATAATTATGTATGTATACAAATATATATGTTTATATTTCATATATAATATATTTTATACATATATATTATATGTATTACATATGTATACAAATATATATGTTTATATTTCATATATATGTGTATATATATAGCTAACCCATAAAAAGAATGAAATCTTGTCATTTGCAATGACATGGATGGAACTAGAGAGTATTATGCTAAGCAAAATAAGTTAGAAGAAGGCAAATGCCATATGATTTCACTCATATGTGGAATTTAAGAAACAACAACAAAAAATGAAGATGGGTGGGGGAGAAGAGAAGCAAACCAAGAAAGAGATTCTTGACTATAGAGAACAAACTGGTGGTTACTGGAGGGGAGCTGGACAGGGGAATGGGTTAAATAGATGACATGTACTGAGGAGGGTCCTTGTGATGAACACCAAATGTTGTATGGAAGTAATGAATTACTAAATTCTACTCTTGAAACTAATATTATACTGTATGTTAACTAACTGGAATTTAAATAAAAACTTGGAGAATCTAAAAAAAAAAAGTAAAAGAGAAAGAAGGCACTCATCTCTTATCTGAGCGCACTTTGAGGCTCTGCACAATTAGGAAGTGAAGGCTAAACAACAACTGCGTGAGCATTGAAAACATGCTTCAATACATAAACACAGAGCCTCTCAAAAAAAGTTGAAAAAATAACTATTTCAAGGCATTAGATGATCTGTGTTCAATTGTTAGTTGATCATTAAGCTAACCAATCAGAATTCAGTAGCTGAATGGAATACAGACATTACCAAATTAGTCCAGAAAAGTCACTAAACATACAGCAACAAGAATGACAGCAACAACAATAAACCCTGGGGAAAGGTAAATCTGATTTCTAGAGTTGTCACGTTATATTACTGAAATCCAGTTTTCAACAACAAAAAATATTTCAGGATATACCAAGAAACATGAAAGAAGGGCCTGGGCTGGAAAAAATTGTCAGGTGAAACTATTCCTGAGATAGTCAAGCCATTTGACTTACTATAAAAAGTCAAATGACTTAGCCATTTGACTTACTATAAAAGTCAAATGACAAGCCATTTGACTTACTATAAAAAAGTAAATCAACTATAACAAATATGCTGAAAGAACTCAAAGAAACCATGTCTAAAGAGCTAAAGGAAGGCATGACCATAATGCCTTAGCAAATATTAACAAAGATAGAGAAATTATTTTTAAAAGAATCATGTAGAAATTCTAGAACTTAAATTGTAGTAACAGATGAAATGTCCACTAGAGGAGTTCAACAGCATATTTGAACAGACAGAAGAAAGAAACAGCATATTTGAAGATAGGTCAATTGAGAGTATCCAGTGTAAGGAACAAAAATGATAACAAAAAGACTAAGAAAATTGAACAGTGCCTCAGGGATCTGGGAGCCTTCTTTAATCATACACACATAAAAAGGAAGAGGAGAAGCAGAAAGGGGCAGAATTAATATTTGAAGAAATAATGGCTGAAAATTTCCCAAGTTTGATGGAAAACATTAATCTATATATCGAAGAAGCTCAATGAGTTCCAAGTAAGATGAACTCTTTGAGGTCCACATGTCTGACTGTTGAAATCCAAATGCAAAAAGAGAACTATGAAAAGAGGAGGAGAATAGCCAGAACAAATGATCGTCAATAAGATAAAAAGCTGACCTCTCACCTGTGGGACCAAAGACAGTGGAGGAGATTCAAAATGTTGAAAGGCTGTCAACAAAAAGTCTATATACAGCAAAAATATTCCTCAAAAACAAAGAAGAAATTAAAGCATTGATAGATAAACAAAAACTGGAAAATGTATTACTGGCAGACTTCCCCTAGAAGAAACAACATGGGGGCTTAAGTGGGTACAAGAAGAATAAATAAAAGAAATACTAAAAGAAATCTGGCAGCTGAAGTGAAAGATTCTACAAAGTTACCTGAATCCAGAGAGAAATAAAGAGTGCTGGTAACAGTGATTATGTCAGCAAATATAAAATGTAGTATGAAAGTATTTTTGTTTGCAATTCTTATTTAAAATACAAGTACATAAAATAATAATTATAAAATCTGGCTGATGTGTTTATCATGTATAAGGATGTAATGTGTGTGACAACACACAGAAGGGGAAGTGAATGAAAATATATTGAAACAAAATTTCTATTATGATTAAGTTGGTATTAATTAGACCTAGATTAATTGTATATTTACAATTACTGCATTTAATTGTATTTCTCAGCATAAAACTTCAATAACCAACTCATTCAAAATATAGAGAAAAAAATGTAAGTGATACAATGGAAACTATCTAACACAAAAGAACACAGAAATGGAGTAATAAAGAGGCAGAAATGACACAAGACAAATAGAAAACAGCAGAACGCCAGACTTAAATCCTATCAGGAATTACATTAAGCTACGATGAATCAAATGTTCCAACCAAAAGGCAAAATTGATAGAATAGATTTTAAAAACAAACACATTATCTGACTAGATGTAGTCTATAGGAGACACATTTTAGATTCAAGGACACAAATAGACTGAAAGTAAAAAGAGGAAAATAATATATACCATGTAAACAGTAACCAAAATAAGCAAAAATTAAATAAGGAACTGCCCAACTCCTTTTAATATCACACACAACAGTTCATATGAAAATCCTCTCTGTTTAATTTTATTTTTGGTATTGATTTCTATTTTATGTGAAACATCTTCAGAAAATATAGTATAATACAAATTCCTTGAAATTTGTTTAAGACTGATTTTATAGGTTAATATCTTGTGAATAATCTTTAAATTGTCTACATATACTTAAAAAGAATATACACAACTCTAAGCAGAAAGGATGTGGTGGGGAAAGTCTATTCTCATGCCTTCTCTTCTCTTATTAGAAAAAAATGTGAATTTGAGGTACCTATAGAATACTTAGAAATAACCATAAAATGTCAGATGGATCTGGAGCAGTCTGGATTAGAAAGGGTGTTGGAGGTCATCAGCAAAAAAATGTAATAAGTAATGGACAGAGATGTCTTCTAAGAGTAGGCCCATTTGGTGGGTTTAGGTTTGTTTTTGATCAAAAACTAGGTTCCATTGTAGGCTCTTGAGGAAGGGCAATGATATTTCGTGTAACCCTGCTAGCACTGGCCAAATATTGCCTTGTGTAGCCACCATGCTAAAATTGCATTGAAGAAATAAGATCTTATTGATGAGCTTATGAGCACTGGGTGTTGTACACAGCTAATGAATCATTGAGCACTACATCAAAAACTAATGATGTGCTATAGGTTGGCTAACTGAAAATAATAATAATAATAATAGGGAAATTCAAGAATTACTGAAAGCATTTGCTTTCTCTGTTACCTATTTAACAACTTGATATCTAGTTAATAATTCTTTAGATTTAATTCTCTCTGTTCAATTACATAGATTTTATTTAGTAGAAAGATCAATTTCTTATAAGAAGCAACTCAGTGTTTAACATGTTAGTAAATATATCTAATAAAAAATACTGGTAAGTATATTAGAAAATCAGATCTTGTTCTGGTTAGGCATTTCATATACTCTGCTGAGTTTTTTGTTTTGCTTTAGTTTTTGTGTTTGCTTTTGCTGTTCTGTAATAATACTGTTGCATTATTAATTAAACTCCCCAAATTATTGCATTATGACATGAATCATTAAATAATAAGCAATATGCATTTATCATTAATTATAATGACCATTTAGTAAGTGTATATTTATTGTTATGGAAATTTTCTCAGCATAAAAACTAACCAGTGTTCAAATTTAGCAGAATTATATACATTTTTGAATTTTTTGAATTATATACATTTTTAATATTACATAATGTAAGAAAATTGTAAGCTAATATAGCATCTATTCCAGATGGCAAAAGGAAAATCAATGAAATTACCAGCATCAGAAAACACAAAGCCATTAAATAAGAAAATTATATAAAATTATTTGGATAATTAGGGGTGCCTGGGTGGCTCAGTGGGTTAAGCCTCTGCCTTTGGCTCAGGTCGTGGTCCCAGGGTCCTGGGATCAAGTCCCGCATCGGGCTCTCTGCTCAGCGGGGAGTCTGCTTCCCTTCCTCTCTCTCTGCCTGCCTCTCTGCCTACTTGTGATCTCTTTCTCTGTCAAATAAATAAAAAATAAATCTTAAAAAAATTATTTGGATAATTAAATTTGTTTTTGAAGAACAATAGATGGATAAATGAAGAAAAAATTCGAAAATTTCTAGCTTCAGGAGAACATAGCACAGATAAAACAAAAATAAAGTAGATTGAGGATTTACTTTATCTTTAATATCCACAATAACCAAATAACATTTTTAAAACTATAAAATAAAAATAACTGAACAATTATTAACTAAATGTATTTTCTTCCAATTCAGACACATAGGAATATAATTTGAATATTAAATCATGGACACTCTTGTTGAAAAATTGCATGGTTTGAACTTTTATGAAACTTAGTCTGTACATATGTTTTCTAATGACAAAAACCATTTGATTCTGGTTATTTATTTTTCCTAAAATAATTCTATAATTTTTTCAGTCCCCCAAACTCTTAAGATAGAAAAAAAAAGGTCACCTGCAAAACAGGAGTACGAATATTGGCAGCATGGATTAAATCTGTTAAACTTGAAGAAAGTGGAAAGCATATTACTAATAGTTCTAGGCACTCAAGATTCTAATCCAGGTTGAAATAATTGACATTTTATAGACCATCAAAGTAAGAAAATGGGAAAAATATTGTTTTTGTTCAGTGCACAATAAACCAGTTTCTACATATGGCAGATCAACACCTAGCATTCAGACTAAGATTATCCAAGAAACTTTATGAGCACAATAATGGCAATTTTATTTATTTGGAAAAAATAAACGCAACATTTGATAACATTTACAGCTAAACATCTATGCAAAACATAATGATATAAAAAAAGAAATTAAAAAAAAACACAATGACACAAAATACTATTAAAATTTTAGGGAATGAAATCCAAAGGTAAATAATTAAAATTATAATAGATGTGGTGAATAGAATAATTTTGAGTAAAGTAAAAAGTTTGAAATACTATTTGATTATTTTAATATATTTAGTATTTTTTTAATAAAGTTTTTATTTTTTAGTAATCTCTACACCCAATGTGGGGCTCAAACTCACAACCCCAAGATCAAGAGTCACATATTCCACCAACTGAGCCAGCTAGGCACCCCATATTTTAGATATTTTAGTATATTTAGTATAACAAAAGGGCAATGGATAGGAAAGTGACAAAAAATGAAATACAAGTAAAATAAATAAACCTAACTGTATTTCAGCTAAATAATATCACATTGTAGTAACGCTAACTCAAAGTACTTTTGAACAAAGTATTTTGATCACAGGCCCTTGGAATAAAGATAATTAGAACTATAAACAAATTATGCACACTCTTAATTGGCTAATTTGTTTTCCTAGTGGATTGAGTTAGCAATTTTGACACTACTTTATGTATATTGTAGGACTGATCAAATAAGTAAATATATTGTGGATAATTAGAATCAGGCTTTCTGCTGTTGGAGAAGAATTAAAATTATGGAAACAGGAAAGAAAGAATAAACCATGTGTTATTTACTGGATTTGAAAGTATAACATTAATATATATTAACATATCTATATACACATATATATTCTAGGTTTTACATATATATGCATATATGCCCCCAAATAAATATGACATGCACATGCATATTTATGCAAATATACTATATATGTATACATAATGTATATTTATAATGTGCATATATAATGGTATGCATATATACATATGTAATGTATATATAGATTATAAATATAATAAATAAATACATTATATTTATATTCTATAGTTGTATATATGTATATATAGGACCTAGAAGCAAGAGCATACCAGTGGTAATCAATGAGCTCATCTAGCACCCAGATGTTGGTTTCTAAATACAATTTTCCACTAACAGGAACCAGGTTCCTTGGGAAGTTCGGAGCAGGGAAAGTATAAGATAACCCTGCAGGAACTTATGCCAGAAAATGAGGAAATGCTCAAATAATGATTAAGACATGTTAAAAAGATACAAAAGTCAGCTTGAAGGGGCTAACACTTGTCAAATCAGGAACAATTTAAGAATCATAATAAATAATGTAGTAACAGACAATAAACCACAGAATAAAATTTAAAAACATGAGTCCATATTAATGTATGTGTAAATGAATAAAATAAATAAATAGAGAAGGGAAAACTCATCTTTATGTTAGAATCCCAACTATCAAAAAAGAAATGAACAAATTAGAAAATCATCATTTGACAACTCCCACAGCAATAATTGCTTGAGACAAGGGTCATCAGTGAACACTGAAGCCAGTGAAAGATGGGAAACAAGATACTTCATTAGTCTCAGAATATCTCTCTCTCTCTCTGTCTATCATCTATCTATCTATAAATTGCAAAGGGAAAACTAGTAAACTTATAGTGGAGAAGTCTGGAAGACACTCCTTTAACCGAATGATCAAAGTTAACATTGCCGGTTAGGGGACAAATTGCCATCATGGACCTCATTATATGTGATGAAAAGAACCACTATTCATTCTGTGATATTCCTGTCAAAAATGTGTAAATTGAATCTAATCAAAAGGGAAAGATCAGGCAAACCTAAACTGAGAGACATTTGACAAAATAAGTGGCCTCTACTCTCCGAAAGTGTCAAGAAAGAAAAACAAAGACTTTTGAAAAGTCTGATTAAAGGAGACTAAAGTAATGTGAAAATAAAATGCAATGTGCGAATCCAGAAAATAATCCTAAATCAGATTTTTTTTCTTTTCCGGTGAAAAACGTTTGTGTGATAATTGGTAAAATTAAATAGGACGTAATATTATTTTACCATTTTTTAAGTTCCTCATAGTGATAAGTATCTATACTTATGTAATGGAATGCACATTTTAAAAAAATACTTACTGGCATATTTAGAGATAGATCGAATTGTATCCTCAACCTTTTCTTAAATAGTCTTGAAAAAAAATCATATACATGTGACAGAAGAGAATAAGACAGAGAGACAGACAGTAAACCTGGTAAGTTAAAATTTTAGTATTTGGGGGATCTTAGTGAGGAGTATATAGAAATCATTCAAATTTATAGTATTTCTTTAATTCTGACTTTATTTCAAAATGAAAAGCTAAAGAAAAAGTTAATTTTAACTATCACTCAGCTTTAAGGTACAACTGCTGATGTGTGAACCAGTTAAAGCAAATAAAAATTAATAGATTTTTGAATTTCTGTCTTTATATAGAACATTTGTAGGTATATTCTGCAGCAGATGTCACAAATGGAGAATTATACATGTTTTCAGTAGTCTACTGTCAAAAACTGAATCTTAAAAAAGTAACTTGAGAGGCCAGGGATACTATACTGCTACGAATATTCATTGAAAGCATACAAATTTCAATAGGTCTTTAACAAAATCTCAAGTATTCTATTTTCTTTTCTCTTTTTCCTTGAACCTGATAGTGAATGATATAGAAACATCTTTTGATATCATTAGGAATTATATTATCCGAGAACTGTACAACTAGTTTTCTGCTTCAACAAAACATGGGAGCATACTGAAAATACATTTGCCAAACAAATAAAGCATTCTGAATATGCAATAGAAAAAACTAAGTTGACACCATCATGCCACTAGAAAAACAAAGTAATATGGAATTTCCTTGATATTAATAAATATATAGATTCAAGAACAGAAGTTAACTGTTTACTTTGCTTTTATTTAATTTGTTAAGTAGGCTTAAGTCCAGTATGGGGCCCAACACAGAGCTTGAACTCATGACCCTGAGATCAAGACCTGGGCTGAGCTCAAGAGTTGAATGCTTATAACAGACTGAGCTACCCAGGTAGCCTCAAATGCCAGAACTTCTAATGTCACTTTCTTAGGAGGGATTTAGCATACCTAAGATATGGTTCTTGGACCCTGCTGCCCCTGCCATTCTATTGTCTCCTCCCAGCAGCACCTCCTACTCTCTCCATACCTACAAACAAAAGCTTCAAGCCTGCCTAGGACTCCAGTTTTTCCTTATGAATGTCAGCAGCTAATGACTTCCCAGTCTGCGCTAGATTGCCAGTTATGCTGTACATGTACCACTCTCGTCATCATTGACAGTTTAAAATAATTGTCTTGTAGCATCACTGGCCAAAGAATATCTTGTAATACCGAGGCACTGCATTCGTTTGCTAGGGCTGCTGTAACAAAGTACCACATGTTGGGTGGCTGGAACAACAGAAATGTATTGACTTGTAATTCTAGAGGCTGTAAATCCAAAATTAAGGTATTAGGAAGTTTTCTTCCAAAGGCTTTGAGAAAAAGTCTGTTCCATGCCTCTCCCCAAGCCTCTGGTGGTTTGCTAGCAATTTTTTGGCCTTTCTTAGTTTTTAGAAGCATCGTACCAATCTCTGCATTCATATGTCATTCTATGTGCATGTCTTTGTCCAAATTTCCCCATTTTATTAGGACATCAGTTATACTGGATTAGAATCCACCCTAATAGCATCATTTAAACTAATTACATCTGCAACAACTGTATTTCCAAATAAAGTCATAGTCTGAGGTACTCAGCATTATGACTTCAACATAGGAATTTTAGGGGGACACAGTTCAACCCATACAGGCATGAATTGCTTCTCATTCAAAAATAGTATCATTTCTAGCATAGGCTAAGCATGATTAATGAAGAAGCTCTTCTTCCTCATTGTGGGAGTTTGTTTACTGTCAATGACTAGAAATTTTAAGGAACCGTAATAAGCCGTTGGGTGAACCTCAGTTCAGGTTATTTTATGCCTTCTCCAATGGATATTCTGAAAAGAAGTTCCCTATGATCTAATTCTTCAAGCTGAAAATATTATATAATTGACCTGATTAAACTGGATATGAATTTTTGTAGCAACAGGGTAAGTCACTGAATGGAATTCTTTTATAAGCCATTAATGGATTATCTACCCCTTGATGATAGTTTTTATGGAGATGGTCTTGTGTCACAGAGTAAATTTCATGTTTTGTTGCCTGTTGCACATATTGCATATTTAGAAAACTTCATATGAAGGCATTGACTAGAGATTGTGTCTCTTGAAATGGAAGTTTATGGAAACTTTCAAGATCTTTCCTCATTATTCCTAATCAAATGGTTCTAGTGAAAAAAAAAATGCAAAGAAGAGATTGTTCTAGAAGAAACTGGACAATGGCAGAAATAGTTAGCTTTCAGCAAAGATTCTTGTTTTGTAGTCTAATGGCTAGATAGTGACTACTTAATTCAAGACCACACTTCCTAGGCTGCCAAAGAATTAGGTAGGGGCATGTGACTGACTTCTGGCTAACAGAAATAGAGTTAGGATTTTTTTTTTTTTTCATTTCCACATATGGCTATTGTTCATAAAAACTTCCTGCAATAGTACTTTCTCACCCTCACCACCAACTAGATTTGAATTTTAGGGTGACATTAGAAGCTGCATATTAAAGGTGATTGTTCATTTGATCGCCTGAGACCCAACCATATATTTTCACCACTACCAAATAGACTTCACATGAGTGAGAAATAAACTTGTATTGTTTTAATCCACTGATAATTTTAAATTTAATCTTCTATCACAAAAACTAGCATTTACCTTCGCTAATGCAGGCAGAAATAGTGTCAAGTTTCTTATTCCTTAATGTACTATATTGTGTGTGACAACCAAAATGAATCCCGGATTTACTTTGCACAGTTTGCCTTAACCACTACACTCCAGGGTGCCTGGATGGCTCCGTGGGTTAAGCCTCTGCCATTGGCTCAGGTCATGATCTCTCAGGGTCCTGAGATCCAGTCCTGCATCTGGCTCTCTGCTCAGCAGGGAGCCTGCTTCCCTCTCTCTTGCCTGCCTCTCTGCCTACTTGTGATCTCTCTCATTCTGTCAAATAAATAAATAAAATCTTTAAAAAAAAGAAAGCTGTGCTCCAAATTTAGTAAGACTTTTTTTTTTCTTTTTCCCATTTATTTAAAAGAAATGATAAGCTTCCTACAAACTATAGGGTGAGACCAGTAGAGGTAGTGATAGTATAATTGAATTCCAAGGCTTATGTTAACTATTTTCAGGTTGCCATATGTTGAGAAGTGAAAGGTAAGTAAGAAGATGAGACGTAGAGACTCTACTCTTCAAGGACAGAGGCAATGGCTTACAATATTTGTTTGGTTTAGCAACCAGTATATGGTAGATAATTGAGTGATTGATCAAAAGACTGAGTAGCCTCTCCCCTAGAGTGATCCCTCAAGGGAATTGATCAGAGCTAAGTGCCAACACCAGATAATTTCAGACACTGTCTTTAAACATGAAGATATGACCATAAAATAACGTTTAAAATTATATTAGCTTAGGGACGAAAACAAGGAGTTGCTATGATTTAATATTAATCCCTTTGTTGTCTGCTGAACTGGGTTTAGTTGAGTAATTTTATAGCAAAAAATTTATTTTCAAAGCATGATTTGCTCTTTGCTTAAATTTTGCTATTGATATGTCATTAGCCTAAATTGACCTAAATCACATCATACAAAAAATGCAATGCACCTTTCCATTTCCATATGCCCTCCCTTGTTCTTTCTGTCTGGCTATGTCCCCCTGTTGTCCTTGTATCTAAATCTTGCCTTTATTTCAAAGTTGAGCTCAAATCCTATCACTTTCCTCAAACCATTTCAAACCAAAATGACATTTTCCTTCTCTAAATTGTTTTGATCCTACATTCCTTGTACCAGTCATTAGTTATAAATCATAAACTACTATATTTCTTCATCTTTACAAGTGGACGTTTTGTTTTTCCAGTTACATTAAAAATTTCAGGAGTAGAACCCCTGTCTTAGACTAGTTTGCAATCCCCAAACCTAGCAGAGTACATTTGCCTTACATGTAGTTAAGAATCACATAAATGGGGATTTCTGGGTGGTTTGGTTCTTAAGTGGCTGCCTTGTGCTCAGATCATGATCCTAGGGTCCTAGAATCGAGTCCCGAATCAGATTCCTTGCTCAGCAGGGAGCCTGCTTCTCCCTCTGCCTGCCCCCCCCACCTGCTTGTGCACAAGTGTGCTCTTTCTCTCTCTCTCTCTGACAAATAAATAAAATCTTTTTTAAAAAGAATCAAATAAATGTTTCAGAAAGGGTAGATGTGGGGTTGTGCAGAAAATACTCTAACTGTAAAAGAAAAGGTGTAAATTTTGAGGCCAGATACTGATATTTATTAGCTTAGTAAACTCAGACAGGTGTTCAATTAATTTCATTTGTTCTCTTTTCTCCTATGTGAAATGGTGATTTAAATACTGGCTCAACCAACTTCATAGATTAGTTCTTAAGATCCAATGGGGCATAATTTATCCGAGAGTGTTCAATGGGGCATAATTTATCTGAAAGAGCTTTGTACACTTGAAAGTTGTAAAGTGGTATGTAGAATTACTTTTTCATTAAGTGTGGTATAGTAGGGTATGGTATGGTATGGTGTGGTATGGTATGGTTATCTCCACAATGCCTGACACATAGTCGGCTCTCTATAAATACTTGATCAAAGAGTGGATGAATAAATTATTTACTGATTAGCAAATCAAAGCGAGTTCTTTTCATTTAAGATCCCCATGCAATCTTTCTGAGATAAGCCCCTGCTATTTCAATTTTTATTTTTCCTGACCAGAGGACAAATAACTTATCTGGCTCTTCATTTCTCCTCACTCAAAGGCTCTCATAGGAGGAATGTATTGACTTCTGTCTAATATTACCTCTCTTCACATATTCTGCTCTTGTAAGCTAACATTCTTTCCTTTTAAAAATTTTGCTAGTTAATACAGAGATAGCTTTTTCTACCTTAACCAGTATGTCTAGCTAATATAAATCTAAATTTCAAAAGTTCTTAGGAGTTAACTGTTAATACAAATTTTTCAAAATCAATAAAAATATAGGGTTTAAGTGTCTTGACTCTGGATTCTAGATTGCCATGTTCTTCACAACTGCCAATTGGTAGTTGTATGACCTCGGCTAAAGTATTTAACCTCTGTTTCTTAGTTTCCTCAACTCAAAACTTGGGGAAAATAATAATAATAATATCTACTTGATCAAGTTGTCATGATGTTAAAATTAAATAATATCTACAAAAAACCTTAAAATCCTGTCAGACTCATAGTACATGCTCAAAAAAATGACAACTGTTATCATCAAATAAAGTAGAAAAGCTTTAAACAACTCCTACTTCCATTACTTTCTTAAGATTTCCTACTATACTAGCTTGAATCTTTAAACCAAGAGTCTTTTCTGTTTCCCTCTCTGTGTTTTTCTGCTTCCCTCTTTGTGCTTCTCTCTCTCTCTCTCTTTCTTTCTCTCTCTCTCTCTGCCTGAATGTCTTTCTCTGTGGTAATATGGTAGAATGGAATTTTACACTAACTAGAAACAGTCTTTGAAAAACAGACAGACCTGTGTTTTAATCCCGACTTTACTGTGTTGTCTGACATTGGGAGTGATATTTAACTTCTTTAAACCTCAGTCATTCCATCCTTATAATAGGGATAATACCACATCTTATAGGGGTGTCTGGGTGGCTCAGTTTGGTCAGATCATGATCCCAGGGCCCTGGGGTTGAGTTCCATCTTGGGCTCCCTGCTCAGCGGGGAGTCTGCCTCTCCCTCTGTTTGCCACTTCCCCTGTTTATGTTCTTTCTCTCTCACTACTTCTTTCTCTCTGTGAAATACATAAATCAATCATCAATTTTTTTAACACTTTAAAAATACATTTCATAGAGGTGTGCTGAGGATTAAATGGTATGAGGATTAACTGTATTTTTATTAAAAAAAAAAACACGTTTTAAATAAGTTCCCTACTGGGTGGCACATAGTAAATGCTCAAAAATGGTAACCATCGATATTAAATATAACAATTTTAAACCATCTTCTGATAGCTTATTCCTGGTAGTATCTCAGTACAGATTTATTACACATTACATATTAAGGAAACAATTGATCCAGAGAGGAAAATGGGTATGGCAAAATAATTTGATACAATTCCCTCTGCATTATCCATCAACTAAAAATTAGTGCCACCTGGATATTGGACTAATTTGATCATATTTAGGTAGATGTTGTGGTGGGTATAATTGGTAGGTGATTTGAACGTATAATAAGCATACTTATCACAATGAAATTAAAACAGAAGAATTTGGGTATTCCATTTTAAGTTCACTATGATGTGAAGTATTAATTGAGCAAGCTATTTATTAAACTCAAAAAAATTCTAAGTGTTGAATTGGTGTCTGTTACATAGTGATAGTGAAAATAGACATGCTTACTTTCATACTGGTTTATAAATTCTGTAGCAAGCATGTTTCACTTTAATGGATCACAAGGGAAAATGAAAAGTATAGTAAAATCATTAATTTTTTTAAAGATTTTATTTATTTGACAGACAGAGATCACAAGTAGGCAGAAAGGCAGGCAGAAAGAGAGGAGGAAGCAGGCTCCCTGCCAAGCAGAGAGCCTGATGTGGGGCTCGATTTCAGGACCCTGAGATCATGACCTGAGCCGAAGGCAGAGGCTTTAACCCACTGAGCCACCCAGGTGCCCCCAATCATTAATTTTTATAGTTAACTTCTGCATGTACTTTTGAAAAGATGCTGTATAACTTAATATGTAATAAATGAGAAACCTTTTCCCAGTTTACAAGGGTATGATGTAATGGGATACCAGGGGTCTCAATCTGAAAAGTATCTGACTTTGGCTCAGGTCATGATCTCAGGGTCCTGGGATCAAGCCCCACATGTGGAGCCCTGCATCAAGCTAATGCTGGGAGTCTACTTTTCCCTCTGCCCCTACCCCCTACTTCTGTGCACCTCTCTCTCTTTCTGTCTCTTTTTCTCAAACAAATAAGTAAAATATTTTTTTTTAAAAAGAGTGTGATATGGTGATGAAGATGAAAATGATAACAATAATAAACTTCTATCTTCAAAGGTTGTCTTTGGCCCACAAATATTGAAAATTGAATTTAGGATTGTTTGTTCCAGCTCTTTGGAAAATGGCAGTGGAATTTTGATCAGGATGGCAATGAAAGTATAGATTGCTATAGGCAGTGTAGACATTTTAACAATGTTTATTTTTCTGATCCATGAGCATGGAATGCTCTTCCAAACAATCCTAAAATTTGTACACAACCAGAAGAGACCCCGAATTGCTAAGGAAATGTTGAAAAAGAAAAACAAAACTGGGGGCATCACGTTGCCTGATTACAAGTTTTACTACAAAGCTGTGATTACCAAGACAGCATGGTACTGGGACGAAAACAGACACACAGACCAGTGGAACAGAGTAGAGAGCCCAGAATATGGACCCTCAACTCTATGGGCAAATAATCTTTGACAAAGCAGGAAAAAATATACAGTGGAAAAAAGATAGTCTCTTCCATAAATGGTGCTGGGAAAATTGGACAGCTATATGTAGAAGAATGAAACTCAACCATTCTCTTACACCATACACAAAAAAAATAAACTCGAAATGGATAAAAGACCTCAATGTGAGACAGGAATCCATCAGAATCCTAGAGGAGAACATAGGCAGTAACCTCTTCGATATCAACCACAGCAACTTCTTTCAAGATATGTCTCCAAAGGCAAAGGAAATAAAAGCAAAAATTAACTTTTAGGACTTCATCAAGATCAAAAGCTTCTGCACAGCAAAGGAAACAGTCAAGAAAACAAAGAGGCAACACACGGAATGAGAGAAGTTATTTGCAAATGACAGTACAGACAAAAGGTTGATATCCAGGATCTATAAAGAACTTCTCAAACTCAACACACACAAAACAGATAATCATATCAAAAAAATGGGCAGAAGATATGAACAGAGACTTCTCCAATGAAGACATACAAATGGCTATCAGACACATGAAAAAATGTTCATCATGGTTAGCCATCAGGGAGATTCAAATTAAAACCACACTGAGATGCCACTTTACACCAGTTAGAATGGCCAAAATTAGCAAGACAGGAAACAACGTGTGTTGGAGAGGATGTGGAGAAAGGGGAACCCTCTTACACTGTTGGTGGGAATGCAAGTTGGTGCAGCCTCTTTGGAGAACAGTGTGGAGATTCCTCAAGAAATTAAAAATAGAACTTCCCTATGAAATTCCCTATGAAAAATTGCCTATGCAATTTTACTCCTGGGTATTTACCCCAAAGATACAGATGTCGTGAAAAGAAGGGCCATCTGTACCCCAATGTTTATAGCAGCAATGACCATGGTTGCCAAACTGTGGAAAGAACCAAGATGCCCTTCAATGGATGAATGGATAAGGAAGATGTGGTCCATATACACTATGGAGTATTATGCCTCCATCAGAAAGGATGAATACCCAACTTTTGTAGCAACATAGACGGAACTGGAAGAGATTATGAATATATCTTGCCAGCCCTTTCTGGCTTGCCAGGTCTCTGTGGACAGGTCTGATGTTATTCTGATGAGCTTTCCTCTGTACGTAAGGATCTTCTTTGTCCTAGCTGATTCAAATTAAAACTACATCGAGATATCACCTTACACCAGTTAGAATGACCAAAATTAGCAAGACAGGAAACAACATGTGTTGGAGAGGATGTGGAGAAAGGGGAACCCTCTTACACTGTTGGTGGGAATGCTAGTTGGTGCAGCCACTTTGGAGAACAGTGTGGAGATCCCTCAAGAAATTAAAAATAGAGCTTCCCTATGACCCTGCAATTGCACTCCTGGGTATTTACCCCAAAGATACAGATGTCGTGAAAAGAAGGGCCATCTGTACCCCAATGTTTAAAGCAGCAATGGCCACGATTGCCAAACTGTGGAAAGAACCAAGATGCCCTTCAACGGATGAATGGATAAGGAAGATGTGGTCCATATACACTATGGAGTATTATGCCTCCATCAGAAAGGATGAATACCCAACTATTGTAGCAACATGGACGGGACTGGAAGAGATTATGCTGAGTGAAATAAGTCAAGCAGAGAGAGTCAATTATCATATGGTTTCACTTATTTGTGGAGCATAACAAATAGCATGGAGGACATGGGGAGTTAGAGAGGAGAAGGGAGTTGGGGGAAATTGGAGGGGGAGATGAACCATGAGAGACTGTGGACTCTCAGATACAAACTGAGGGTTTTGGAGGGGAGGGAGGTGAGGGATTCGGTGATCCTGGTGGTGGGTATTAAGGAGGGCACGTAATTGCATGGAGCACTAGGCCTGGTACATAAACAATGAATTTTGGAACACTGAAAAAATTAAATTTAAAAAGATGAAAATTGAATTTAATCATTTGTAACTATCAATAAAACTTACCATTCAGCTAAAATTCAATAGCATTCAATTATCAAGAAATAATTCTCATTTAAAGATTAAATGGAAATTGTATGTTGTAAAAGACATTTTAAAGCCTACAGACCCAGGAAGTATGCTTTCTAAAAATATTAAAGCATAGAATAAAATACCAATATGGACATTAGCTCCACTCTGCCTGCTTCACTGCCTTCCACAGATTTTCATTTAACTAAGGTTTTTTTTTTTTTTTTTTTTTTTTTAATTTTTTTATTTTTTATAAACATATATATATATATATATATATATATATATATATATTTTTTTTTTTTTTTTTTTTTTTGCTTCACAAAAAAAAAGGTCAAATATCCTCACATACTGGACAAAGAGGGGAGTGACAGTAAATTTTCCCTTAAAGAGCTTTTAATATAAACATTTAACTAAGGTTTAAACACAGGCTTCCTTTATAGTTTGTCAGAAAAAACGTAGTCTTTAGCTTTGCAACCAACATCCTATCTTTGTGTTCCAACTACACTACTACATATGTGATCCATAGTAGCAGGCAGGATGGCAGAACCCGCCTGACGTCAACATGGTAGCACAACTATATTTGAATACTTTCTAGCCATCAATTTGAAAATTTGATTTGAAAGTTAAAATTTTAAGTTATCCAGTGTTATTTCTACTTCCAATAATTATTGTCACACATGAGCGAGGAAATATGTAAAGAATGGTGTTTCTATGATTTTTTGGTAATAATTAAAGTTTGGAAATAAGTCAAATGCATATCAGTAGTAGACTGGTGAAATGAATTATTGTATGTCCACACAATAGAGTATTTTGCAGCAATTCAAAAAGAAGAATCCTACTCTATACGTGTATATCAGGATGTATCTTCAAAATATATATTGAAATGAAGAAAAGTAACAAGGTAGTATATGCAATATTCTTTGTATAATAAAACTTTATACTTGTATAGTCATTGACATTTCAAGGAAGGTATACAAGAGACTGTTAACATTAGTTATTTCTGGGGATTAGAAAGAAACGTCAAAATAACTATAGTTTTTAAATTCATAGCAAAATTCTAGTTAGGCAATTTGCCTGATTGATTATAGAAATTAGGCACATGTCTAAATTCTTAGTCAATTGAAATCTACTTCTCAACAACAGTGTAGTCAACATATAGAATGATCACTAAGTAAGCACTAAGGAGATATCAGTAAAAAATCAGCAGTCTCGGTGAGCACCTGCTAAATATAAGTCTGGCTTCTCAACTAATTTGCTGTGTCAGGTGGACTGGTAGTAAATGTAATTTTTTTTTAAAGATTTTATTTATTTATTTGTCAGAGAGAGTGAGCACAGGCAGACAGAGAGGCAGGCAGAGGCAGAGGGAGAAGCAGGCTCCCTGCTGAGCAAGGACTCCATCCTAGGACGCTGGGATCATGACCTGAGCCGAAGGCCGCTGCTTAACCAACTGAGCCACCCAGGCGTCCCAGTAAATGTAATTTTAAATTCCTACTTAAAAATGATTCTTTACAAAACAAACAAACAAACAAACTTTAAAAGCTAACCACCTCTGCTAATGAAATTGCTGAAATACTGAACTGATTAACCAAAGTGTTCTCTTGACATTTAAGGTGTTGTCATTATTCATAAGTCCACTACCTATTCCCACCCCTGCCACCAGTTAACAAATTATAGAGCAAAACATCCAAACAGTTCAATGGAGAAAACACACACTAAGATATTTCTTTCATAAAGGACACCATGTTTGCTTTGTTTTGACAATAAAAGAGATGGAATATAATTCTGGAAAATGAATCATTTGTTTCAAAGCAAAGGGGGTTGGGCAATATTGCACTGGCCACTAGATGGCCCCCATATATTTTTCCCTCTATAATAAAAACATGAAAGAAACAAGTGAAAAATAAATATTTAATGATGTATGATTCTTTACCGTTTGCCTGAATACTCACATTTAGAAATTATGACTGATTTGCCACTTATTTAGTATATATGGGGAGCTAGTAAAACTACATTTTCTCAATAACATTTTCAATGGTTCTGTGAAAATATTTTGGAAATTAAAAGTTTTAATGTTTAACATCTAGGCAACACCAAAATTTTTCATTTAATTTTGTCCCTAATAACTAACAACAGCAATTTTTTTTTCCCTCTGAGTTTTGATTCACTGGTGATTCTCACATTCTTCGCTTTAAGTAAAACTTCCTTTTTAAAAACAATTTTGTGAATTTACAGTTTTAAAAAGATTTTATTTATTTATTTGAGAGAGAGGGAACACAAGCAGGGGGAGGGATAGAGGTAGAAGCAGTCTGAGTAGGGAGCCTGATGTGGGGCTCAACTCCAGGAACCTGGTATCATGACCAGAGCTGAAGGCTGACAGTTCACTGACTGAACCACCCAAGTTCAGCCCCTCATGAGTTTACATTTTGATCATAAACAAGTCATTTACTTACAGGTATGCATAGCTTTCTCTCATTTACCACATTGCATATATTAAAAGCCAAAACATTTTTTATGTAAAAAGGACAGTTAACTTAAAATGTCAGCTGATTTATATTTCATTTAGCTCATAACCCATTTAACAATCAACTACATCTACAGAGGTGCTTTCATTATTGTGCGTTTATAATGGAAATATCTGAGATTCCTAAAAATAGTAAAGAATAAGTGACTGCCTTAATGATTAATCACCTGTAGTTTGGCAGGTTACAGAATATCAATGTGTATCACATTTCACTAATGATCATTACCTTGATTTCTCATTTTCTGCTTTCCCTAAAGAAAGGGCTAATCAGTTTCATGTCCTGTAAAATTTTAAATAGAAAACAAATTTAACTTCCCCTTGCAAATTATATTTTCCGCACATGTGATCCAATTCAGATATTCGAGTTGGGGTCTGTATAGTTGGAAATCCTGCCCCCAAAATCACCTGTTTAAAAATGTTCAATTCTGACTTCAAGTGTTTACGGATAATTTCCCAATTAGTTCTGTTTCCTGAGAGCATTGGGCACTACTGAAAATATCTAACATGCTGCAGATAGCTATTCCTCACCTCTTTTCGGCTTGGTGGTCAGGCTTGCTTCCTTCAATCAGTAATTTGAAGCAGCCATGAGATTTCAAAACCACATTGCAGCAACCAAATCAGCAGGCTTTTGACACACTCAGACCTTTCTCTTTTGTAGGGAGACAAGTGCCATATGAAGACTAAAACAACCCTGGTTTTTGTTTCCTTGTTTTACATGGTAAGAAGCTATTAAATGTAATAAAACACAACTATGAAAATATTGTCTATGTATAGGTAAATTTGCTACTTTGTTCACATTTTCTAGCTAGTGATTAAAAAAAAAAAAAAAAAAAAAAGCTGAAGTCCTATAGTCCAGTGGAGCACTGGGACACATTGTCCTCATGTCAGTTCCCAGGGTGATTTCCAGTTCCTTTGTGTATAATTGTGTTTCTGTTCTTTTTATTCTTCTCTGCTTTTTTGTTCTTCTTCATTACAGAGTCCTTCATTGAAAGGTTAAGGATAATATCTGCAAATAGGTGTTTCATCAGGGGAAACTTTGTATAGAGAGTCATTTGAAGGACTCCTCTTTTCGTTGAATGGCTTATCAGAAACCATTCAGAAAACACATTCCCTCAGGCAATTTCAATCTATTGAAATTCCCTGAGAACTTAAAGGTGTTAGTTTCTAAACTGTCTGTTTTTACTGCATAAGTCTTCTCAGATGGCCTTGAAGGAAAGAGATATTAAGAGAAGAAAGGAGAAGAGTTCATGACCTCCCTTCCACTTACAAAGACACATCTGAAAAATGAACTTTATATTTTTAAAGGCTGTATTTACCATTGAATTTGAAGTAAGGAATCAGAAACTCAAAGGGTAAGGATGAACAAACTATAAAATCATTTAAAACTGATTCTTCTCTATAATATCCCTATCAAGTATTTCCCCGGCCTTTGTATAATCTTGCTCAATTACTGGGAACAACTACCTTGAAGACAGAGCTTTTGAAAATTATGAGAACTTCCAAGATCAGGCTAAAACCACTTCATCCATGCCCCATCCTCCATTCCAAAGGTATGGAGGTCCCTTTACAAAGGTAACCACTATTTTAACTTTCTTCTTGGTCTTTTACTACGCTTATCATAATATTTAAGTAGACATATGATATAAATTTTTTCTTTGCTATTTGTATTAAACAATGATGACTCGGGAAATTTTCCATGTTATATAGACATGCTTAACGCTTTTTAACTGCTGCATAGTAATCTACAACATGAAACATGGTTTATTGAGCCATTTTTCTTCCAGGTTTTTCCCATTTCAATATAATAAGTGGTGCTATAAACATTTTTTTTCTTTTTTTTAAAAAAAGATTTTATTTATTTATTTGAGACAGAGAGAGAGGGAGAAGGAGCAGGGGGAGGGGCAGAGGAAGAGGGAGAAGTGGACTCCCTGCTGGGCTCAATCCCAGGACCCTGAGATCATGACCTGAGCTGAAGGCAGGTGCTTAACAGACTGAGTCACCCAGGTGCCCCACTATAACACTTTAATTCAACAAATCCACTCAAGAAATATTTATAAAGTGCCTACTAAATTCCGGACACTGTTCTGTGTACGAGGGATATGGCAAGGGGTAATACAGACAAGGACTCCCTTAATATTTTCTCATTTAATTGTCATCATTAACTTCAGTGTTCATGCATTTTATTTTATTTTATTTTATTTTATTTTATTTTATTTTATTTTAAAGGTTTTATTTATTTATTTGAGAGAGAGTGCAAGAAAGAAAGAGAGAGTGAATACAAACTTGGGGAAGGGTAGAGGGAGAGGGAGAAACAGACTCCTTGCTGAGCAGAGAACCCTATGCAGGACTCAATCCCAGGACCTAAGGATCGTGACCTGAGCCTAAGGCAGACACTTAATTGACTGAACCAACAGGGTACCCCATTATGTTCATCTGTTTTACAAATGAGGAAATCAAAGCTCCAAAAAGCAATGTACAAAGGAAGAGCTATGACTTAAACTCAACATCTATGTGAATCAAGAGCACAGGTTTTATAACTTCCCTCACATTCTAGAGGGCTCTTACTATTAATGAGCTCTTTAGTTTGTTGAGATTTAATTACAATTTATGTCGGCTGTTTTCCTAGAACACTTGATTGGAGGTCAAGTCTAATTTCACTTTCACATTACAGTCCTTATAAAAAAGTAATGTGAACTATCATACTTTAAGTATTTACTATCCACCAGACCCAATAAGTACATACAGGCCGAGTTGTTTAATCCTGACCAAACCTCTTTGTGATTTATTTCATTTATTTTGCAAACACTTACATCACAGTTGATCTCTATCTGGCTTTGTTTTGAGGGCTTTACAGAAATAATTAGTATATCCTCATAACAGTTCTAAGGAACAGATGCTACTACAATGCAAGTTTTACAAAAAAGGAAAATAAGACTTCAGAAGTTAAGTAATTTGCTCAAGGTCACAAATGTGTGTAGTGGCAGAGCTGGGATTTAAACTTAAGGAGTGTGTCTTTGCAACATACTTTTTTGTTTAATTTTTTATTTTTTATAAACATATATTTTTATCCCCAGGGGTACAGGTCTGTGATTCACCAGGTTTACACACTTCACAGCACTCACCAAAGCACATACCCTCCCCAATGTCCATAATCCCACCCCCTTCTCCCAAACCCCCTCCCCCCAGCAACCCTCAGTTTGTTTTGTGAGATTAAGAGTCACTTATGGTTTGTCTCCCTCCCAATCCCATCTTGTTTCATTTATTCTTCTCCTACCCACTTAAGCCCCCAGCAACATACTTTCTTACTATACTATATTATCTTACTTTAAAATCTTAGAGGATGAGGGCACATACACCCCAATGTTTATAGCAGCACTATCCACAATATCCAAAACATGGAAAGAGCCCAAATGTCTATCAACTGATAAATGGATGAAGAGGATGTACTATATCTACAATGTAGTATTACTCAGCCAGAAAAAGGAATGAAACTTTGCCATTTGCAAGATGTGGAGGGAGCTACAGTGTATTATGCTAAGCAAAATAAGTCAATCAAAGAAAGAGAAATACCATATGATTTCAGTCATATGTGGAAATTAAGAAACAAAACAGATGAATATAGGGGAAGGGAAGGAAAAATAAAATAAGATAAAATCAGAGATGGAGGCAAACTGTAACAGACTCTTAAATATAGGAGACAAACTGAGGGTTGCTGGAAGGGAGATGGAGTGGAATGGGGTAACTGGATGATGGGCATTAAGGAGGGCACTTGATGGAATGAGCTCGGGGTGTTGTATACAACTGATGAATCATTAAACTCTACCCCAGTAACTAATAGTACACTATATGTGAACTAACTTGAATTTAAATATCTTGAAAGAGAAAAAAAAATTTGAGGATGAGTGTCATACAACCCTCTGCCCTTGCTTTATGCCAATATTTCTTATGACAAGGATGATATCTTCAGCCTGGTTTTACCAACTGGTATTAGAAATCAGTTTCATCATTCTATTTACTTTCCTCTCAATGCAATGCAATTTGTTTATTTTCTTTTAGAATAGGGGTCCCAGAACAAATGCAATATTCTAGGTGATCATGGAACCATCTAAAATTCTGGGTACTATGTTAGTATTATTACAGCCTAAAATTTCACTAAATTTCTCATAGCCACTTCAATCTTTTGATTCATTTAGAATTTACTCTTGCTACTCCAGCCCTATTCTCTTATACATCACCATGATAGACTCATTGCATTATTCTAGCTGGCAAGACATTTGAGGATCCTGACTCTGTTACTAAACATAGAGGATGTTACTCCCAGTTTTGTATTATCTGCATATTCTATGAGCATGTTGTCCCTGTATTTTCATCCAAATAAGTCACTGATAAAAATAATTAAATGTGGGGCGCCTGGGTGGCTCAGTGGGTTAAAGCCTCTGCCTTCAGCTCAGGTCATGATCCCAGGGTCCTGGGATCGAGCCCTGCATCGGGCTCTCTGCTCAGCAGGGAGCCTGCTTCCTCCTCTCTCTTGCCTGCCTCTCTGCCTACTTGTGATCTCTCTCTGTCAAATACATAAATAAAATTTAAAAAATATTTCACTTATTAAAAAAAAATACTTAAATGTAAATATCAAGGACAGAGCCTTGTAGTTTCTCATTAGAGATTTTACTCCAGGTTAGTACTGATTAAAAGTAAGGTGGCTTTTTGGGGCACTTGGGTGACTCAGTCGGATAAGTGCCTTCCTTCAGCTCAGGTCATGATCTCAGGGTTCTGGAATCTACTCCTGCATCAGGCCCCTGCTCACTAGGGAGTCTGCTTCTTCCTCTTCCTCTGCCTCCTCTCCTCGGCTCATACTCTGTCTCTATCTCTCTCATTCTCAAATAAATAAATAAAATGTTTAAAAAAAACACAGGTGGCTTTAGTTACAGTTGTTGAATTAGTAATTAGTCTACTTAAACGTCTTTGCCTCCCTCTTCCACTATTAAGAACCCTCATATTACATGGAACCCACTGGTTTAGGATAATCTCCCCATTCTAAGATTCTTAAATTAGTCAAATCTGCAAAGTCCCCTTGGTGGTATAAGGTTGCATATGTGCAAATTCCAGAGATTAAGACATGAACATTTTGGGGAGGCATTATTCTGCTACCCCACCCTCTTTCTGGTCTGGGTAGTTATTTCTTTATTTTTGAAATACCTTTGCTATTTATGTAGCAAAAATACTTCTTGCCCTTCTTTTCTATTACTTCTGCCCTGTTATGGACTCAGCCCTGCTCACTGAAATCACATCAGCTTCTTCTCACTCTCCGTTTTTTACACCTTTATACTTGCTTAACTGAAGCTTTCTGGGGTTTGTTCTGGAGTCAGAAGGTCTATATCACGAATGGGTAGGTAACTGACACCATGAACAGTCTTTCTCCAACTCGGTTGATACTTTCATTACCAAATCATTCCCCACTGTCATTGGTATTGCCCTGCTCAGCAAGTATGAGCATGAGGACTATGAGAATGCTGGTCACGTTGTGTCTATTGGCCTCACCTACTTGACCAGAAACTCTGACTCTATCAGTATTCATGGCACCTGGAAGACAGGAATTTCTCAAAGGTGGTATGTGTGTTGTGAGAGGAGAGACAGAAATAGAGGGAGGGAAATAGATACATACTTAGCAAATGTGCTTCCCATTTTCCCACACAACATACCCAGTTTTGTCTGTGGGAACAGTTATCTATTTTCCTTCCCTTTATACCCCTCTTTATTACCCTACTGACTCCTTTCACATGGCCCTTCTGCTAGGTTCTGAGCTGTCATGACTGCTCATCTTTTCCTTAAACTTGCTCAGACCCATCCAGAGGTTTTCATGATGGACTTTTATTATGGAAATTTGTGCCTTAATTTCCTTTTCTTTTTTTTTTAAAGATTTATTTTTTATTTATTTGATATAAAGAGAGAGATCACAAGTAGGCAGAGAGGCAGGCAGATTGAGAGAGTGGGGGAAGCATCCCAAGACCCCGACACCATGACCTGAGCCGAAGACAGAGGCTTAACCCACTGAGCCACCCAGGCGCCCCTGTGCCTTAATTTCTTCTATACCATTTCAGTATTAGTTACCTAGTGGCTGTACTGTTGACATGTCATCTGTCCTTTGAATCCTTCTATTCTGTCTCTTCTTTTTATTGCTTTTCTTATATTTTGACTCAGCAAAGCATGATCCTGATTGGCACTGAGGAAGGTAGCCAACTTCTTTCCCTGCCCTTTTATGCTCCTTGTGCTGTATTTTTTTTTTTAAGTATAGTTGACACACAATGTCACATTAGGTCCAGGTACACAATGTAGTGATTTGACAGTTTATACATTGTGTTATGTTTACAAGTATAGCTACCATCTGTTTTGATACATCCCTATTATAATATCATAATTGTAATATATATAATATATAATATCATCTTTATGCTGTCCTTGTGCCATGTTTTAATGACATCATGCTCAAATATAAACTTGTTTAGTCCCCATATTCCTCTGGCACACATCTTACTTTTTGAGAAACTGATTTGTACTGTCAAGATGGTGTAAAAAATAAAAAGGATGAAAATTTAACTTCTATGTTGTATTTGCATATAATTCTAATAAGTTCTATAAGTGGAGTTTCTTTTTTTGTATGAAAATTCCTGTGTAGACGGGGGAGGGAATTAATGTTTATTAATCATTTTTTATATACTAGGTACTGAGATGGGTGCTTTAAATCTATCATTAGTTGATTCTTAATCTAGTAATTTGTTCTCAGCATATTTGCATAACCTTGATGAGAAACAATTGACAATTATAAATTTTACAAAGTGTGAGAAAGCTGAAGAAACACTCTTCCAAAAATATCTTTTTATACATGTGTCTTAGTCAGTTTGGACTGCTATAACAAAATACCATAGACAGAGTGCCTTAAACAACAGACATTAATTTTTCACAGTTCTAGAAGCTGGAAAGTCTAAGATCGAGGTGCCCAAAAATTTGGCTCTAGGTGAAGGCCCTCTTCCTGTTTTGCAGACTGCTGCCACCTTACTTTGTGCTTACAAGATCTCATTTTTGTGCTTACTTAAGAGAGAGGGAGGAGAGAGTGGAAAGGGGGAGATGGGGAGAGAAGGAGGAGGAGAAAGTAAGAGAGAGATCTCATGCTTCTTCTTTTTCTTATAAGAACACTAATCCCATCATGAGAATATCACTCTCATGACTTCCTCTAAATCAAATTACTGCCCAAAGGCCCTATCTCCAAATAGGATTATACTTAGAGTTAGGGCTTCAACAAATGAATTTGGGGTATATACAAACATTCAGTCCATAACAACATGAAAATAATTTAATGATAATATTTGGATAATTAGGAACTTTCCGAGTAATTCAAACACAATATCTCATTTATCTAATTTTTTAGCCCTGGGCTATTATGTTGAACCATGAAGAGTAAAGAATTTTAATATTTTTATTTATTTATTTATTTTTTAGGAAATGAATTTTAATATTTTATGTATCTAATTGTTCTAGGGGAGGTAGTGTCTAGAATCTACCCCCTTCATAAATTCTTAAAAGGAACTAAAGCCCAATGTATATTTAAGCACTAGACTAGGAAATTTACATATATGATTTTATAAGACTGGAGAGCCAAATAAGCTAGTATAGAGTAGGAAAAATTTTTCTTTTAGCCTTTTTAGGGTCTCCAGCTGAGTCTAAGAATTAAACTAATATGAGGCAGGTATACCTGGGTGGCTCAGTTGGTTAAGTGCCTGCCTTTGGCTCAGGTCATGATCTCAGAGTCCTAGGATAGAGTCCTGTGTGGGCTTCCTTGCTCAGCAGGGAGCCTGCTTCTCCCTCTGCCTGCTGCTCCCCCTGCTTGCATTCTCTCCTTCTTTCTCTGTCAAATAAATAATTTAAAAAATCTAAAAAAATTAATATGAGGCAGGTTAACAGGAGAAAAGCATACAGGTTTTATTAGAATCTTACGTGTATATCATGTACATGGGAGTGTTCACAAGAAAATAAAATCCCAAAGAAGTCACCAGAGCAGAAAGCTTATATTTTTAGACAAAGAACTGATGAAGTTGTGGAGAAATAAGCCACTGGGGTGTGGGCAAGGAATAGTGAACTTTGGATAAGTGACTAGGTGATATATGATGGTGTGGGGAATAGGATAAAATAAGGGTTATTTCAGTAAGTTTGTACTTACTTCAGAGTTGATCTCAGACTCTGGTAATAAGGATGCTCTTATTTTCCTAGTACGGGGGTCACTTTTCTCATGGGAAATTGTATGGCTTGTTTATAGGTTCAAAAAAAAAAAAAAAAGAGAGAGAGAAACAGAGAGAGAGAGAGGAAGTCAGCATATTTTGCATGGCATGTCCTGAATTCCTTCACTAGGTTGGGGTTAGGAAAAGAGTAACATTCCAGGCAGAGGATACAGAAAGTTCAAAGACAAGGTGTCAATGAGATTGACTTTTTTTTTTTAAAGATTTTATTTATTTATTTGACAGAGAGAAATCACAAGTACACTGAGAGGCGGGCAGAGAGAGAGAGAGGGAAGCAGGCTCCCCGCTGAGCAGAGAGCCTGACGCGGGACTCGATCCCAGGACCCTGAGATCATGACCTGAGCCGAAGGCAGCGGCTTAACCCACTGAGCCACCCAGGCGCCCTGAGATTGACTTTTTGATAAAGATGAGAATTTGGGGAAGAGGTAGACAATATTATTGCTATACTTCTCTTTCCCCACTTTTCCCTTTAAGTTCTTCATTATCTGTCAGTAGCACTCAGTATCACTCAGTCTATTACTGCTTCTCAACTTTTTTGGGTACTTTCATAGCAACATAAAAGACAATTGCTTCTTTACTTTGAGATAAAATGCAGTAATCTCCAATCCCATCACTACTTCCAGAGCACATAAGAACTTTCCTGATCACAGAGAAAGTAGGATCTTTTCTGACTGGCTTCTAAAGCTGCCTCTTTATTTTCCCTCAAAACCAGTTTCTTCATGAAAAAAAAAAAATCTTTCCTTGTGGGTCCCTAGATCTTACACAAAATCTGCACTGGAATGTAACTTTGATGAGGGCGGATATATTTGATCTGTTTTATTCATAATACAAGTTACACAACACACACACACACACACACCTTCCTTTACTTCAGTCTACTCTATTTCCTTTACCTCCCACATATCCCAGAATCAACTGTCCTCCTTCTATAACTCTACCACACACCATTCTCGCTACTTTCCTCATAATCTCCAAGTTAGTAAGAGAAAGGAACTTTGATGTCAAACAAGTAATTTTTGCATCAAGTAAGCCTCTAAAAGCATAGACTTTCCTACATAGCTTTTAGCTGACACCTAATCATCATTAGCCTGTCTTGTGCACTCTATTGTCTGACAGATGATATTAGTGTACACAAATATTTTCGGTTCTCTTCTACTTTCAACAACATTACTCCTCAAAGATATCCAGAAGTGGTTTGTTTTGGTCAATGAACTGTCATTGGCAGTGTCACTTCTGGAAAGAAGCATTTAAGTGTCAGTGTACAGTTCTCCATGCTCTTTCTTCCCATATTCTAGAAATTACTGAATCATGTATTGATAAGATGTCACAAGATTAAAGCAATCTGGCATACTATGCCACTATATGGAACACAGCTTCTGTTAGGAACTCATCTGGATCTGAAGTACTTTGAATGAGTAAGGAATATACTTTGTGTTAAGCTGATAATATTTTGGTGGCATTACTTCAGCATAACCCAGTTTATCTCAACTGATACAGAAATTGGATACACAGAAAAAAGAAGAAAATCCTATCGTTTGTGACAACATGGATAAATTTATGCTAAGTGAAATAAACCAGACTCATAAAGACAAATTTGTATGATCTCACTTATATGTGGGATTTTAAATAGCTAAACCCATTGAATCAAAAAGAAGAATGTTGGTTGTCAGCGGCTAGGGGAAAGGGTGAAAGAGGGAGATGTTGGTCAAAGGGGTACAGAGTTTTAGTTGTGTAAAATGAGTAAGTCCTGAAAATGTGATAATATAGCATGGTGACTGCAGTTAATAATAGCATATTATGTACTTGACATTTCTAAGGGGATATATCTTAAGTACTCTCACCATAACAAAAGATAACTACATGGAGGTGATAGATTTGTTATTTAGCTTAATTGTGATGATCATTTCACAATGCATACATATATCAAAACATCAAACTCTATGCCTTAAATATATATTAATGTTTATATTTCAACTATATAGTTGATGAACACAAGTTTGTACTGCATGAGTCCACTTATGTGCAGATTTTTTACAGTACAATACTGCAAATGTATTTTCCCCTCCTTTTGATTTTCTTAATAAGTTTTTCTTTTCTCTAGTTTACTTGATAAGAAAATGGTATAAAATACATATACAAAACACGTTTAGTCAACCATTTATGTTACCAGTAAGTTTTCTGATCAATAGTAAGCTATTAGTAGTTAAGATTTTAGGGAGTCAGGGTGCCTGGGTGGCTCCATCAGTTAAGCATCCGACTCTTGGCTTTGGCTCAAGTCATGATCTCATGGGTTGTGGGATCAAGCCCTGCACCAGGCTTGCACTCAGTGGGGAATCTGCTTGAGATTCTCTCCCTCTGCCCCTCCCCTTGCTCTCTCTCTTTCCTAAAATAAATAAATCTTTTGGGGAAAAAAGGTTTGGGGAAGTAAAATCTATGTGTAGATTTTTTCACTACATGGGGGTTGGCTCCCCTAACCCCCACATTGTTTAAGAACCAACTATACTTCAAGAAAGCTAAAAAACACGAAATTAGATAGAAGGGAGATGTGGCAAAAGCATAAACTATCTAACATTGGTTCAGTAGTTGGAAGGAGTGCAAGTAGGAAAATACTATTAGAGGCTACAAAAATTATGACCTAGATCACTTATCTTGTGATAACTGGCAAAACAGATCATGTACCTAATTCTCTTATACCTCTAGAGAAGGATGTTGAAAAAATTGAAGAAGTTGCAAGGAAGAATTTAGCTCAAGAAACTTTGGCCAATTTGTAAACTGATGTAAAGAAAAGTTCAGAAATTCAGATCCTTTTTACAGTCGAAGAAATGAAGACAACTACTTCTGAATTTAAAATCCCTCAGCTTAAAAAAAAAAAAGAGAGAAAATATTGAGAAAAACTTTGAGGAATAACCATTTAGAAGATGCTTTCTCCTAAGTAAATTACATTAAGGCAAACTGGTCACAAGTAAGGATACCCAGTAAAACTCTTCAGTTTTGTGAAATGGCTGAGAATAAGAGCCAAAGGATACAGTGTTTCCAGTTAAGCCCTAGGTTCAAGGTTCCAGACTTCAGGTCAAAACATCAAGACAGAAAGGTAAGGGGAAATAAAGCAAATAAATATGTCAGTTTTGTATATTGCATCTTCAAAAATAACTGTGGGTTCTTAGAATATGTTGTTGATTGTAATAAAATGGTTAAGGATCTACTATGTTTTCAGACTTGCACTGCCAAGAAAACCATAGCTCTGGAATAAAAATATCTACCTGTTTAAGATTTAAAATAACCCTTGTACCTTTCTTTCTAAAGTTAAGAAGTAAGCTGCAAAAGTTGTTAAGCTCCAAGTAATTCATATATCCCAATGCCCATTTACTCGGAATCAAAGATGGTAGAAAAGGGAGAATATCTCAGATGGGAGAAGCAGGATCTACAGCTCTGAGGAACCTCTTTCCATGTTAAATCATCCCCTAATTCAAAGATTTGCTATCAACAGAGAAAGACTGCCCAGTGGGATTTCAGAATTACTTAAAAAAAAAAAATTCACTGCTCTTTGTCTCTCATTCTTCCCCTTTCCAATGGTGGTGCTAATGGAGATTGTCCTGTCCCTGCCACACCATGGTATGTTGAATATGCCGAGAGCAGAAAACTTGTCTTTTCAATTTTCAGAACTATTCTTGGGCTCTGAGGTAGGCAGTTATTCAGAGATCCTAGGCTTTGTGCTTACTTCCCTGAAAAATTCCGACATTTTGGTTTGTCTTCCTCAGAGAGGGAGGGAGTATGTCTACTTACAAGAGGGAAAGTGAGCCAAATATTTATTGAGCAGAAGGACAAACAGGCATATATCCCCTTCCATAAGACAAGGACCTTCTTTAGCTAATCCTGGCCTATCTTTACTGAAACATATCTTCAGTGTATAGTACTGTGCTTGATATATATAGACACTTAATAAGTATTTCTTGACTGAATGAGTAAAATAATTAATTTGGGACTTCACCCTCTTAGAACACAGAAGATACTACAGTGTGACTCAATTGTATAACAAAATCAGAGGCTGTCCCAGTACCTTCCAGCTCAATCTATCGTGGTCATGGTTTGATCCTTCAAAATTTTCCCATCTAACAATATTGATTGAAATGTTTCCGGTCTAACAATATTCATTGTCAACTGCAGTATTTTAAAATGTTTGTGAATGAAGATTATTCGTGAAGCCATTCATTTATTCATTTCTTCAACAAACATTTACTTTGGATACATATTATATTCTAGGTAGGGATTGTTCAAGAAGTTGGAGTATATAGTAGTGAAGAAGACAAAGTTTCTGCTTTCCAAGATTTTACAATCTAGAGGTGGAGGGAAACAACAATAGAAAATGAACATATAATTTGATTACAAATTGTGCTGAGTCTTAAAAAGGAGCGATAGTTACTGCTATGAAAAGGAATAATAGAAAGGACCTAATTCAAATTGATTGCCAATAGGGAGTATTTAGGAAGACTCCTTGGGGAAGTGATTCTTTGCTGAGACCCAAAGGATGACTGGAACTTAGCAAAACAGTGTTTGGAAAAATATTTGGGGCAGAAAAAATATTATTTTTTTGTTGATGAATTTAAGTACCAAAGATTTTTTTTTAATAGGAATTTAGTTGATTCCTATAATTACATTGACTTTCATTCTGATAGACCTTCTGGAACAAGGAAGAAATGGGTGAAATTATATTCAGGGTGCAAGAAAATGTACATAAATAACTCTGGGTATTCTGCAGACAGTGTGCCTCAAGTATAAATGTCATGCTTTAGAGAACCAGTGGTATGAAGAGATTGATTTTAGGTGTTGTGGTCTTTTTCATGTTCATTTTGTTGTACTATAGTACTACAATAGTTTTTTTTTTTTAATATTTAGAATATTTTGAGTATTTGGCTTCTAATTTTGCTGCCCTTTTTGTGGTAGTTCAGACTTATTTTTGTTTTGATATTTTGTATCTGAATATTTTGTATCTTCCAATGATGGAGATAACCATCATTTAAAAAGCACTTCCTCTAGCTTTAAGTTCTTAATGCTTTTGTATTTTTAAATTTCTTTGTGTTCTTTTAAGTTTTTATCAGTTGTTTTATTCCAGACCATGGAATGTTTTCAGATTTATATTTTTTGGCATTGTTTCCTGATTAAACCAGTAATAATATTATTTTTGAATCATTTAGTAACACTTTACAACTTTAAACATTTAAAATATAAAAGGTTTAGATATTTTCAAACTATATGTTACCATTAACTTCCTTTGAGTATAGATACAGTAAAGTCAGTAAAAAATTGGGTATCTACCAAAACAATCATTATCACCTAACCATAAACCCAAATGTAATAAATACATTTGTGCTATCATTCTTCATGAAATAATAATTTATTGCACTATTCTCAAATAAATTGAATAGTTTAAATATGGTAAAATTTAATTCCAAAACAAGAAAAAGAAAAAAAACAAAAAACCAGACTTCATTTGAACTACCAAACCTTACCTATTATGCCTACATATTTAATTCTAAATATTGAGGGGGATTTTGACAAAACTCTTTCACTTGATGACTAAAATTCTTCAAACAAAATGAAATGCTAAATTTAATTAACAATAAGTGATTTTCTCTCAATTAACATGCCAAGTATGCCTTTATCTGACTAAAATTGAAAAAAACAAGATGACTCCTATTAAAGAGATCAATGGTACTAAAGTTTCAGATGCTCCTTTTATCTCTCTCAAAACCCAACCCAAGCTCCTAGTAAAATATTCTAAAGAATTTTAAATGCAGAAAACTTATTTTTCAGGAGTTGACAAAAAAGATGCATTTATAGTCTCTGGCTATCTATCTGTCTACCTATCTACCATCAAAGGGTATAGCAAATATCCTGTTTTAATAATGAGCCCAGAATCTATTTGAAAACTCAAGCAATAGGCTCAGAGATTTAGAAAAAAATCTCCACAAGTAATCTTTATTAAGTACCTACCATGATACTTTAAAAATAAATACCAGGGGCACCTGGGTGGCTCAGTTGGTTAAGTGTCTACCTTTGGCTCAGGTTATGATTTCCAGTCCTGGGATAGAGCCCCATGTCTGACTCCCTGCTTAGCCCGGAGTCTGCTTCTCCCTCTGCCCCTCCCCCTGCTCATGCTTTCTCTTTCTCTCCCAAATAAATAAATAAAATATTAAAAATATAGATACCAATTTTTTAAGAGTTCTCCCATTGAGATTTAGGGCCTAATTCCCCTCCTATGAGCTGGTTTGACTAATAAAAGTTGACCAAAGTGAAATTCTGGGACTTTTGGAGTTAAGCCATAAGATGTCCCACAGCTTCCATCTAGGTCTCTGGGGGTATATACTCTTGAAGCCCTCAGCCATCCTATAAGAAATCTGTTCTGTGGCTACTTTGCTGGGGAAATCATGTGCAGCGACCCTGGGACTATAGGAGAGACAGTCCCAGAAGACTTCAATCTTTCAGACAGCACTGCTAAGGCATCAGGCAAGTGAATAAATCTTTCTTAGATCCTCTAGGCCTTCTCAGCCATCAGCTGAATGCCACTGAGTGACCCTGGTTGACACCATGTGGAGAAGATGAATCACTCAGCCAAGCATTGCTGGAATTCAAAACACATAAAACCATGAGTTATAACAAAGGGTTATGCTTTGTAACAACCAAAATTTGGGGTAGTTCATGTCAGAAACTGCAGAGCCTGGCTTGTAGTACTTACAAGTTAACTAGCTGCCAGAAGAGCTGGATCAGAGACAACGGACTGTATTACTTACAGCAAAAGGAGTCATGAGAGCTTCATGTTGAATTGTGTAATATCCCCATGCCACCTGTGTCTCACTGGGGCAACCCAAAGGATCCATGATAGATGCTTATATATATAATGTGTTATGTTACAGGAGCGAGAGTAATGTTATGTTTAGAAAATTCAAGAAGCAGAAGCAAACCTGCTCTATGGAAGGAGATAATACCCTATCCTTCAGGGTTTCTTTGCAAACAACCTTAAGAAATGGTCCAGATAAAGCGTGATCAAGATCTGCTATGTTTAGACTACCGAGTGAGAACATACCAAGATATGTCAAGATACTCAAGGGCCATCATGGATTGCTTCTCTTAAGAGACTGTTATACAACAACACACTTCATTTTCTTCTGTGCATTTATCACTACATAGCATGGCCTTGTCCTGGGTACTGAGACATAAATATCACCATTGTTTTTGTGGAATCTCATGAGGAAAAGAAATACTGTATGGCAGAAATTTGCCACCTCTTTGCAAAATTTCTTGTTTCATTTTTTTTGTTGATTTTTGTTTTGGTTTTTTAAGAATATTTTATTAATTTATTTGACAGAGGGAGAAACAAAGAGAGTACAAGCAGGTGGAATATCAGGCAGAAGGAGAGGGAGAATCATGCTCCCTGCTGAGCAGAGAGCCTGACATGGGGCTCCATCCCAGGACCTCGAGATCATGATCTGAGCCGAAGGGAGATGTTTAACCAGCTGAGGCACCCAGGAGCCCCTTTTGTTTCATTTTTAAAAATAAAACATAACACTTCACTTTCAGTGTGGGCTTCATTTTCCAATTCCCTTTTCCTCCCATTAACACTTAATTCTAAAGCAGAGATTTTTTAATGTGGTGCTTTAGTTTCATGATGGGTTTAATGGAGTATGTAAATGCCCTGAAATTGTGTACAAAACGTTATGCATGTCCATTTATACCTTTCTTTCTCTGTGGAGTTAATGCATAGATCTTCTCAAAGAAATGTGTGACTAAAGGTTAAGAATAGAGAAGATATGTGGAAAGCCACTATTTTAATAAACTTTGAGATTTATCTTTAAAGCCATAAAAATATTTCACGTGCCATCATTGGCAAGCTAATCTCTAATCACTGATCATTTCTAAATGGTTAGGTGTTATACTGTGTAGGATAGAACCTTTGGAGCCTCCAGACAAATATCCCTTTCCCATGGTTCAGTGTGTGTCATGTGGAAATTTTATTCACAGAGTTGAAGTAAATAGATCAGGACTTTAAGAAATGTAATTCACACAAATGGCATTAATCCTTTTTCTGATGAGGATAAGCCAGTACAAAGACATAGATTACCTGGTCTTAGATTTCTTATTGTTCCTCTATTGGCTATACAGTTCCCATAAAGCTGGATAAAATCGGCCTTTGGAACAAAAACCTTATTCACAAGAAGTCAAAGATCTTAGAGTGCCTCTGGTCTCTTCTGACATTATACCTAAATTAATAGCATTGAAGTTAGCAACATAACTAATATATCAGGTATCAGTAATAAATTCCACTGTATCCCCTTCCCCTATGTAACTGGTCTGTCTGTATAGCATAAATCTCATGTCAACATATAGGTCTCATTGTCTTCTTAGTATATGCCAGAGTGAACTATATATTTAAAATCATTACATTTTGATCACCTTAATTCCAGATAGATTAAAACTAATTAGTTTTTAAAAAACTAATTAATTGAGAGATTCAGGGGTTGCTTTGGGGACATATTTATTTCTTGGTTGTCAAAGGCTTCTGTTAAACTGAACTCTTCTTTCTTTCTATTTTATTTTTTTTATTCTGTTCAGTTAGCCATACAGTACATCATTCATTTTTGATGTAGTGTTCCATGGTCCATTAGTTGTGTATAACACCCAGGGCTCATCACAACATGTGCCCTCCTTAACACCCATCACCCAGGTAACCCCAAACCCCTGACCCCCCTCCCTTCTGAAACCTTCCAGTTTATGTAACCCCAAACCCCTGACCCCCCTCCCTTCTGAAACCTTCCAGTTCATGTCCTGGAGTCCATAGACTTTCATCATTTGTTTCCCTCTCTTTTTTCCCCTTTAGTTTTCCCTTCCTTCCTCTATGGTTCTCTGCTCTATTCCTTATGTTCCACATATGAGTAAAACCATACAATAATTGTCTTTCTCTGCTTGATTTATTTCACTTAGCATAATCCCCTCCAGTTCCATCCATGTCAGTGCAAATGGTGGGTATTCATCCTTTCTGATGGCCGAATAATATTCCATTGTATATATGGACCATTTCTTCTTTATCCAGTCATCTGTTGAAGGGCATCTTGTCGCCTTCCACTCTTTGGTTATTGTGGATATTGCTTCCATGAGCATTGGGGTGCACGTGCCCCTTATTTTCACTATATCTATATCTTTGTGGTAAATACCTAGTAGTGCAAATGCTGAGTCATAAGGTAGCTCTATTTTTACCATTTTGAGGAACCTCCATATTGTTTTCAAGAGTGGTGGGGTGCCTGGGTGGCTTAGTGGGTTAAAGCCTCTACCTTCAGATGGGGTCATGATCCCAGGGTCCCAGGATCAAGCCTCGCATCGAGCCCCACATCGGGTTCTCTGCCTGGTGGGGAGCCTGCTTCCTCCTCTCTCTCTCTGCCTGCCTCTTTGCCTACTTGTGATCTCTCTCTGTCAAATAAATAAATACAATCTTAAAAAAAAAAAAAGAGTGGCTGTACCGGCTTGCATTCCTGCCAACAGTGTAAGAGGGTTCCACTTCCTCCACAACCTCACTAACATTGTTTCTTGCCTTGTCAGTTTTTGCCATTCAAACTGTAAGTTGGTATCTCATTATGATTTTGATTGGAATATCCCTAATGGCCAATGATGTTGAATATTTTTTTCATGTGTCTGTTAGCCATTTGCATGTATTCTTTAGAGAATCGTCTGTTCATGCCTTCTGTCCATTTTTTGACTGGATTTTTTAATTTTTAGGTGTTGAGTTTGAGAAGTCTTTATAGATCTTGGATACTAGCCCTCTATCTGAAATGTCATGTGCAAATATCTTTTCCCATTCCATGGTTTGCCTCTTAGTTTTGCTGACTGTTTCCTTTGATGTCCAGAAATTTTGATCTTGATGAAGTCCCAAAAGTTCATTTTTGCTTTTGTTTCCCTTGCCTTTGAGACATGTCTTGAAAGAAGTGGCTGTGGCTGATGTCAAAGAGGTTACTATCTATGTTGTCCTCTAGGATTTTGATGGATTCCTGTCCAACATTGAGGTCTTTTATCCATACTGAGTTTATCTTGGTGTATGGTGTAAGAGAATGGCTCAGTTTCATTCTTGTGTATGTAGTTGTCCAATTTTGCCAGCACCATTTACTGAAGAGACTTTTTTCCATTGGGTATTTTTTCCTGATTGGTCAAAGATTAGTTGACCATAGAGTTGAGGGTCCATTTCTGGAGTTTCTATTCTGTTCCATTGACCTATGTGTCTGTTTTTGTGCCAGTACCATGCTGTCTTGGTGATTACAGCTTTGTAGTATAGCTTTAAGTCAGCCAATGTGATGCCCCCCACTTTGTTTTTCTTTTTCAACATTTCCTTGGTGATTTGGGGTCTTTTCTGGTTCTATACAAATTTTAGGATTGTTTGCTCCAGTTCTTTGGGAAACAAGAATGGTATTTTAATAGGGATGACATTGAAAGTGTAGTGTGCTCTGGGAAGCACAGACATTTTAACAATGTTTATTCTTCCAATTCATGAACATGGAATATTTTTCCAGTTCTTTGTGCCGTCATCAATTTTTTACATAATTGTTCAGTAGTTTCTAGAATATAGCTCCATTATCTCTTTAGTTAGGTTTTTTCCTAGGTATCTTATGGTTTTTGGTACTATAGTAAATGGAATTGGTTCCTTAATTTCTCTTTCTACAGTTACATTGTTAGTGTATAGAAATGCAACTGACTTCTGTGCATTAATTTTGTATCCTGCCATGTTGCTGAATTGCTTTATGAGTTATAGTAATTTGGTGGTGGAGTCTGTTGGGTTTTCCACATAAAGTATCATGTCATCTGCGAAGAGAGAGAGTTTGATTTCTTACTGCCACTTTGAATGACTTTTGTTTCTTTTTGTTGTCTGATTGCTGAAGCTAGGACTTCTTGTACTATGTTGAACAATAATAGTGAGAGTCCCTGTCATGTTCCCGACCTGAGGGAAAAGCACTCAGCTTTTCCCTGTTGAGAATGATATTTGCTGTGGGCTTTTCATAGATAGCTTTTATGATATTGAGGTATGTTCCCTCTATCCCCACACTCTGAAGAGTTTTAATCAGGGAAGCATGCTGTATTTTGTCAAATGCTTTTTCCCCCCTCAATTGAGAGGATCATGTGGTTCTTGTCTTTTCTTTTATTAATGTGCTCTATCACATTGATTGATTTGTAAATGTTGAACCACCCTTGCATCCCAGGAATAAATCCCACCTGGTCGTGATGGATAACCCTTTTAATACACTGTTGGATCTTATTGGCTAGGATCTTGTTGAGTATTTTGGCATCCATGTTCATCAGGGATATTGGTTTTTAGTTCTCTTTTTGATGGTGTCTTTGCCTGGTTTTGGGATCAGGGTAATTCTGGTCTCATAAAATGAGTTTGGAAGTTTTCCTTCTGTTTTTATTTTTGGAAACAGCTTCAGTAGAATAGGTATTATTTCTTCTTTAAATGTTTGGTACAATTCCCCTGGGAAGCCATCTGACCCTGGACTCTTGTTTTTTGGGAGGTTTTTGATTACTTCTTCAACTTCATTACTGGTTATTGGTCTATTCAGATTGTCTATCTCTTCCTTCTTCTGTCTTGGTAGTTTATAAATTTCCAGGAAGGCATCCATTTCTTCCAGATTGTTAATTTGTTGGCATATAATTGCTGGTAATAATTTTTTAATATTTGTTTCTATTTCCTTGTTGTTAGTCATGATCTCTTCTCTCTTATTCATGATTTTATTGATTTAGTTCCTTTCCCATTTCTTTTAGATAAATCTGGGCAGAGGTTTATTGATTTTATTAATTCATTCAAAGAACCAGCTTAGAGTTTGGTTTATCTGTTCTACTGATTTTCTGGTTTCCATTTCATTGATCTATGTTTTAATCTTTATTATTGCTCTTCTCCTGCTTGGTTTAGGTTTTATTTGCTGTTATTTCTCCAGCTCCTTTAGGTGTAAGGTTAGCTTGTGCATTTGGGATTTTTCTACTTTTTTGAGAAAGCCTTGGATGGCTATGTATTTCCCCCTTAGGACTGCCTTTGCAATATCTCATAGGTTTTGGACCAATGTGTTTTCACTCTTATTAGTTTCCATGAACTGTTTAAGTTCTTCTTTAAATTCCTGTTTGACACAATCATTCTTTAGCAGGTTGTTCTTTAACTTCCAAGTGTTTGAATTCCTTCCAATTGTTTTCTTGTGCTTGAGTTCCAGTTTCAAATCCTTGTGGTCTGATAACATTCTGGGAATAATCTCAATCTTCTGATATCAGTTGAGACCTGATTTGTGACCCAGTATATGGTCTATTCTGGAGAAAGTCTGTGTGCACTCAAGAAGAATGAGCATTCTGTTGTTTTAGGGTGGAATGTTCTGTAAATATCTATGAAGTCCATCTGCCTCAATGTGTCATTCAAAGCTCTTGTTTCTTTGTTGATCTTTTCCTTAAATGACCTGTCTATTGCTGAGAGTAGAATGTTGAGGTTTACTATTAATGTATTATTATCAATATGATTATTTTGGTTAACAGTTTGTGTAGTTGGCTGCTCCAATGTTGGGGGCATAGATATTTACAATTGTTAGATCTTCTTGTTGAATAAACCTTTGAAATAGTGTCCCTTTACATCTCTTACTATAGTCTTTGATTTAAAATCCAATTTGTCTAATAGGAATTGTTACCCCAGCTTTCTTTTGAGTTCTGTTGGCATGAAAAGTGGTTGTCCATCCCCTCATTTTCAATCTGCAGGTGTCTTTAGGTTTCAAAATAAGTCTCTTGTAAGCAGTATATGGATGGGTCCTGTCTTTTTATCCAATCTGAAGCCCTGTGCCATTTCATTTAGGCCATTCACATGGAGAGTAATTTTTGAAAGATGAATTTAGTGCCATCACATTGCCTATAAAGTCCCTGTTTCTATAGATTTTCTCTGTAAATTTCTGGTCTATGTTACTCTTGGGGTCTTTATTCTTTTATAGAATCCCCCTTAAAATTTCTTGTAGGGCTGGTTTGGTGGTCACATATTTTTCAGTTTCTGTTGGTCCTGGAAGCTCTTTGTTGCTTTGTCTGTTCTGAATGACAGCCCTGCTGAATAAACCAATTTCTTGGTTGCTTATTCTTCTCATATAGTACCCTGGATATGTCTTGCCAGCCCTTTCTGGCTTGCCAGGTCTCTGTGGACAGGTCTGATATGATTCTGATGTTCCTTCCTCTGTATGTAAGAAATCTCTTCCCCTTAGCTCCACTCAGAATCGCTTCCTTTGTTCTAAGATTTGCAAGTTTCACTATTATATGTTGGGGTGTTGGTCTGTTTTTATTGATCTTGCAGAGGGGTCCTCTCTGCCTCTTCAACATGAATGGTTGTTTCCTTCCCCAGATTAGGGAAGTTCTCCCCTATGATTTACTAAAATATACCTTCCAGTTCTCTCTCTCTCTCCCTGGCCCCTCAGGGATCCTAATAATTCTGACATTGGAAGGTTTCGTGGCATCATTGATCTAAGTCTGTTCGCATGGGCTTCTAACAGCCTGTTCCTATCCTCCTAGGCTTCCTTCTTTTCTATCAGCTTGTCTTCTAGATCACTAATTCATTCTTCTGCCTCATTTACCTTGGCTGTTGGAGTTCCAGTTTAGACTGCATTTCATTCATAGCATTTTTAAGTTCAGCATGATTAGATCTCATTTCTACCCTTAGATAGTCTATATTGTCACTAATGCTTTTCTCAAGCCTAGCTATTGACTTCATAATTGTTACCCTGAAGTCTATTTCTAACATCTTGCTTATAACCATATCCATTAGATCTGTGGCTGAGGACATTGTCTCTAGTTCCTTTTCTTTGTTGGGAGTTCCTACTCCTAGTCATTCTGTTGAGCGATGGTTGAGGGAATGTACAGAGTCCAAAATAACCGTGACCCAAGTAAGACGCACCTAGAAAAATTTGGAGTGGACGGAAGCCACAATTGAAAAAAACAAAGCCAGAATAAAACAAGAGTAAAATTTATAAAATTTAAAAAAATTATAAAATTATAAATTAAAAAAGGTGAGGGTGAGGGCAAAGGGGGGACTATAGTCTCTCAGTGTGCACAAAGTAGTGTGTTTCAGTTGTTCCTAGGTGTATTTTGCTCTGTTTGTTAGAGGACATTGCTTCCCAGAGAAAGTAAAATTTGTGTGTCTCTAATACATATATATATATATATATATATATCTCCAATGTGTTTTCATTCTTATTAGTTTACATGAACTGTTTAAGTTCTTCTTAATATATAGTAATAAGTTCTTCTTCTAATAGATATAGATTTTAGATACACACACATTTATATGTATATATATATATATACAGTGGAAGAAAAGGACCACAATGAACCATATATCTATAAATATAGGCGTGAAAAAGTACAAGTTAAAAAGCTACTATGAAATATAAGTTGATATATTAAACATTTAGTTGCAATAACAAAAAGGTAAAAAGAAAAAACAGAGAAAAAGCATAAGAGAAAGAATAAAAAGAAAAAGAATTGTATCTGAAAAGTAACCAAGCTCTGAGGCAACAGGTTGAGCTCAATATATTATTTAACCCTGGTGCTAAGATTTTACAGGCTTACGGGGATCATAAGGTTGTCATCTTCTTATTCTTCCAGCCTGTCTTCTGGGGGAGGGGCCTGCTGTGCTGTTTCTCAGACAACCTGCTTCAGTGGAGTTGTCCTGCCCCCTGTCAGGAGGATGGGCTCCCTGGAAACCAGTGAGCTTTTGTTCTCTGGCATCTTTCCACGCTTTTTCTGAAGGTCAGAGCAAAAATGGCCACATCCAAACCTCTGTACCAGAGCAGAAAAATTGCAATCTGTTCTTTTCAATAAACCCTCTGGGACATACAGTCTCCATTTCTGTATGTGCCATTGAAAACTGCTGCCTCCGGCAGGGTGGTCCCACAGTGACTCTCAGAGGTCATCCAACAGACCCAGACGTGTTCCTGCCCTTTGTGCTTTTAAAACTGCCAGCGGCTGAAGCTCCTGGATCCTGTCTGACCACCACTCTAAAGCCCTTTCCGGGCCACTACCACTATGTGAGTTTTTGCCGGGTTCCTGGTGCAGGTTTGTGCTCCAATGTTATATCACTTTCCAGGAACCAGCTTATGGACACTCCCTCCCTCTTTTGTTTATCTTTTAATATCTCCCCACAGATACATGACTCCACCCTCCTACTTCTTGACAGGTGGTGTTTGTAGAGATCCAGATATATATTCTTAAATCTCAGGCTGATTTTTTAGGTGATCAGAATAGTTTGGTAGATATCCAGCTAAATTCAGGAGGTTCCTCACTCCTCTGCCATCTTGCCTTTCAACCCTTATTTCTTTTATTTCAATGTTAAAGCAAGTCATTTCAGCTCCAGCAGAGATGTGAAGCAACTTTATTCATTAAAATATAGTACTACTTAAATGGCTCCAATTATTTTTTAAAAATACAATTAATTTAAATCACAAAAACATTACACTCTTACCCTTCAACTGAATTCCTTTCTCCAACCCTATTCCAAATAGATTTATATATAGAATCACAAAATAAAGCTGGATATTTATAAATTTGATCTTATTATAATGAAAACAAGCTGAATATCAAATCTTGAACTTTGGTGAAAGTATTAGTATTTTTTATAGTATTTTTTTAGAGAATACCACTGATGTGTTTTATCTAGAATATAGCAAAACATTCTAATTTACATTTACCAAATACCACATTTCAAGTCTTCAAAATTATTCTTCATACATCTAAAATATTTTCCCAACTATTCTTATTCTGTTGTTCAATTACATGTCATTCAATTACTATTTTCTTTGAAAATGAACTTTTGCATAACTTTCATTTTATTAAATATTAAATGTAATTACATACAATTTATATACTTACATAGATACTTAGCATTTAGTTAGCTAACTCAAATAATTATAGTGATTAGTCCATAATCAAATGCTACCAAGGTTAATGTGCTCAATTGCTTCAGACTTTGAAAATTTCCTTTCTATTTTGGAATGTACACAGAATGGTACTAGATAATCAGCATGGAGATGATTTCAAGTGTAGGAGAAAGGCCTATCTCCTCCAGTTTCAGTGAAATCTGTTGCACTGCCTTTTATATATTACACACATATATTCTTTCATATATTTTAATGAAAAGAACCATTTTCTGAGACTTATGGAAAGTAGCTTAAACTTAAACCCTTTGAGCCTCAGTTGTTCCATCAGTGAAGTGGATATAGTGATATCTAACTCATAATGTTGTTTTAAGATTTTCATGAGTTGTTGGTTAAAATAACTATCACTTCTTTACTGTTCACTAGGTTCCAGGTATATGTACTAGCTGGAACCCAAGTAGTAGTGCAGCTACATTAAAAAGACAGAGATCAGAATTCAGAGTATCTGACATGTTTAGAATCTGTGCAGCAAGGGCTCTGAGTCTATATGGTACTATGGGCTCTTTAGTGATGGAGAGCTTTGAATTTCTGACATACCATAGAGAAACAATCTGCTTAACACTATGCTGATAATTATCTCATCCAAAGAAGACATCCATAAAAGTTATACCTTAGGAAGAAGAACTATGTCCTTAAGTGAGGATTGGCAAAATTTTTCTGTAAATGTCTGGATAATAAATATTTTAGGTTTTGTGGCTTATACAATCTCTCTTACTCCCTCTTTTCATTTTCGTTCTTTTCCTCTTCCTTCTATTCCTTCTTCTTTTTAAAAGCCCTTCAAAAACATAACATATAAAAACATAAAACATGGCTCTGTTTTTAGGCATTTGGATGGCTCAGTCAGTTATCGGGGTCCTGGGATTGAATCCTGTATTGGGCTCCCTACTCAGTGGGAAGCCTGCATCTCCCTTGCCCTCTGCCCCTCCACCCTACTTGTGTTATCTCGTACCATCTCTCTCTCTTAAATAAATAAAGAAAATCTTGAAAAAAGAAAATAAATACATAATAAAAAGCATTCTTAACTTGACAGTATGAAAAAACAGGTCCATGTGTTTGCTGATTCCTGTTCTAAAGTAAGGTCTAATGTGGGATCACATTAACAAAACCGAAAATCAAGGCCTTAGAAAATTCTATGTGAAAAGAGTTTAGAGGTTGAGTTCTATCATGCTTTTGGGTCTTTGAGGATACCTTGTATTTTGTTTGTTTTTTACAAACTTGCCTTAAAAATATGCAAAACCAAGCCTATCCAAATTCATGTATTATATAGTTATTTCATTCATTACAAGATAGAAAAAAAATCAACACCATTCAGAGAAAGAATAAATAATCCAGTGTCTATACAACATAGCAGTCACAAAAGTTAGTATGGTATAAACAATACTAGACAATAAAACAGAAAAATAGGACCCATTGTCAGGAAAAAAAAGCAGTTAATAAAAATCAACTCTAAAATAGCCTAGATGTTGGATTTAGTAGACAAAGATTTTAAAATTGTCATTGAAAATATGTCCAAAATATTAAAGAAAATGTTATTCAAATAATTAAGAAAAATATGGTATTAACGAGTGAACCGACAGGGAAGCTTAGTAGAGAAATGAAAACTATACATAAAAATCAAAAAGAAATTTTAGGAAGACAAGGCAGAATAAATGAAATGTTAATTTTACTCTCTTGCTTAACAATAGATTGGTGATGGTAGAAAAAAAAGAGGGAACCTGAATACAGATCAATAGAAGCTTCTTAGAAAAAAAAAGATTTCTTTAAAAAAGGTTAAGAATATGGGATGATATCAAACAACTTAAGGGAAGTAATATATATATATATATATATATATAGAGAGAGAGAGAGAGAGAGAGAGATATTTCTGACATTACTAACATTAATATGAATAACTGACACTACTGTCATTCTCTCCAAATACATATAATTGGAGTCTGGAAAGAAAGGAGAGTTATAACGAGAAAAAAAAAAGAATATTTAAAAAATAGGAGTCACATAAGTGAACTGGTAGAGAAGTTATCTCCAAATGTCTGTCCTTCCACAGAAACATTGAAAAACAAGCAGTCACTTTTAGATGCAACTTTGTGAGATTTCTTGAGAATAGTCAAGAGTTTAAAGCAACCAAATGAACACTGAGTCAAGAAAAAGGTAACTTAAAAATGGTGGGAAAGCTTTGTGGGTTTTTACCTCTTTTTCTCCCACACTATCCCTGGCTTAGAAATAGTCTTTAAGATTACAGACTACATTCTCATGGTGAGACTCTGATTTCCTATTTTGAAGGGAGTAGAACAGATCACACTGATAAATTACTAAGTTTGTCTGTTTTAATCAGTTTGATCAGGTTGAGGACTACCTGAAGTCTAGGACAAGGCATTCTTCTTTGTTCTCGTGAACTTGGAACTCACTCTGAGCAGAAAAGCATCAGGAATTGCTTGAAAATACTGTAAGGAGAATAAAAAGCTAGCAGCTGCCTGGGTAAAAGATTATGGTTGAGACATACAATGGACTACATTCAGCCTGGGAGGAAAAGCTAAGGTGAGAGTTATCTTAGGAAATTAGGGTACTCAAAAGTGTGAAACTATTCTAGGGAATTGAGAAAGCTAAATGCATGCGTAGGACAGGATGCACACTCTGAAAATACATCAGAAAATCCTAAGCTTTTACCTCTGGCTGATCTCCAGGCTCCGTGCAAGTAGGAAATGAAGGCTAAGATATAGTTAAAAACAGCCTCAGAACAGAGACACTCTGTAAAGACTAAGAGACATGCTTTTTTGTGTGTGTATTTTTTTATTTGTTTTTAATCCTGTGTTCAAGACAATTTTTGTCAAAACACTAGCTGAACACAAGACAAAAGAACAGGAACATTAGTGACCATACATGTCAAACAATCGAGTCTTCCTAAAAAGAATTTTTTGGGCACCTGGATGGCTCAGTTGGTTAAGCAACTGCCTTTGGCTCAGGTCATGATCCTGGAGTCCTGAGATTGAATCTCACATCGGGCTCCCTGCTCAGCAGGAAGTCTGCTTCTCCCTCTGACCCTCTCCCCTTCTTGTGCTCTCTCTCTCTCATAAATAAATAAAATCTTAAAAAAAAAAGAATTTTTGAAACTAACTAATCAAATAGATGATCACAACATTTCATAATTAAGAACAACTAAAATTTGGCAAGAGGGAGAGTCTTATTTCCAGAATTATCACATTATAATATTCAACTGCCCAGGTTTTATTTAAAAAAATCATAAAGCATAGAAATAAGCAGTTAAATATGACTCAAAGAAAAAAATGATAAACTGACAGAAACCATTCCTGAGCACAGATACTGGACTTACTAGAAAAAAAGACCTTAAACCTACTATCTTATTAAATATGCTCAAAGCCAAAGGATACCATGAACAATGACTTAAAAGAATTCAGGAAAATTACTTATGAGCAAAATGATATCAATAATGAGATGGAAATTATAAAAATACAAATTCTGCAGCTTAAAAGTAAAATAACCGAAATGAAAATTCCACTGCAGGAGTTCAAAAGCAAATTTGAGCAGGAAGAGAAATATCAGTGACCTTGAAATTAAGATTATTGAAATTATCCAGTTTGGGGAACAGAAAGAAAAAAATAATTTAGAAAAGTGAACCAAAATATATAAAACAGCACTCTGTTCCCACTACCACAAGGAGGCAGAGGAGTCACTTTGATAGCAGTCTAACTTCCCTGGTGCTCTCCTTATTATACGAGGGTGAAGCCTTAGGGTGGTGGCTGGCTGTGGTATGAGTGAGTTGGGACGCATGCAGTGTGACATCTGGACCTAATTCTGGGCCACTTGATGGACGCTTCTTTTAGAAAAAGATACTTAGTGACTTAGTATCATTTTTTCTTTTTCTGAATCTTCAGCTATGGGTTCTGGTGGACAACCTCAGGGCAATAAGAAAAGTCCTATTCAGCATTCTGTTACATTAGACTTCCACATATATTGTGGGTCCTCTAGCAAGTCTCCCATATTCTCCCAATATCATTTTGTGTATCCGTACATTGGAAAGAATAAGGTACCTACTCTTTTGGAGTTTTGTTTTTTGGGTTTTTTTTTTTTTTGGTGTTTTTTTTTTAAGGTTAAACTAGTATGGGTGTAAAGCGCTTGTAGAGACTAAAAGTTCAGGAAAATTTGAGAGTACTTTTAAATGTTTATTCGGGGGAAAACCCTGATTTCAGTAGAAATTAATACAATGAATGTCATGCTTCATGACTTTTGGGGAAATGATCTCTTACAGAATGTAAACTTTATTACATATTCTAAAAGTCAAAATAAAATATAACATTAGTGAAACTCATATATGAATAAATGAATTTGTTTTTCTGTATTCATTTATCTGAATAATTATCCTTCAGTGAAGTAGATTTCCTTAATTTTATCTTTACTTTTAAATTTGATTATTCCATGAATTTGAGTAAAGAAGAGATTTTTCTTTGGAATTTGTTCCATTTTTTAAACCTAAGGACTTTCATTACTTTGCATTGTTTTCTTATCCAAAACAGCAGGCTATTCATATTATGCTAGATTGCTCACTTCAGAATTAGGCACTGAGATGATTCATCATGATATATATTTGACACAAAAGGTCAATATGATAGGCTATTTGATGATAGCATGTCTCATAACTGGGATAGTTTGGGAGCTATGAAAATTAAAGGAGCTAACTCCTATAAAAAGCACTTAGCAAGGTGACTGGCATATAGTAAAGCTTCCATAAATGCTAACTATGATTAAAATGATTATTAAGCTTTCTACAGAGGCTTTTATCTATTATCAGCATGCCAAGTTAACTTATAATAATAAAATATTAATAGGAGAAAAATGGAGTTGGACAATAATAATTGGAAAGTGTATTTATTCACATGACTTCTCCATTTTAGAAAGCACATACTTAATGGTACTTAAATACTGTTAAATAGAGAAACACAAAAATACAGTAATTCTCCAGAAGACTTTCTGGAAATGGAAGTTTCATGACTAATCACACATCAAAGGGCATTGATAAACCTTTTTTTTCTCTGACAGTGGTAGTTTCTTTAAAGTGTGCTAAATTGAGGAAACATAAAAACAATGAATATGTACCATAAAAGTTTAAAACATAAAATGCATACTGGCCCTTTTTGACATAGGACCTTCACTTTGAGTATACAAAATCAATAGTCTGAGCTCCACATTATCTTTCTGATATAAACTGTATCAGATAATTAATTTTTCTACAATTTTTTTGTTTCCTTGAAGACCTTAAAGAATTAGGAAGAAATCGGAGTTCAAAAATCATCTAAATTTTAATGAAATTTTCCCTGTATTTGCAGTCTTATCCACATCAAATTCAAAAGCAGTGTTTCAAGACAAATTTTATTGATTTATGTACATATTTTTAAAAATTTTTCCCCAAGTTTTTATTTAAGTTCCAGTTAGTTAATATACAGTGCAATATTAATTTCAGGTGTAGAATTTTGTGATTCCTTACATTCAATACCTGGTGCTCATCACACGTGTCCTCCTTAATCCCCATCACCTATTTAACTCATCCCTCCATGCACATCCCCTCCAGTAACCATCAGTCTGTTTTCTATAGTTAAGAGTCTATTTCTTAGTTTGCCTCTCTCGCTTTTATTTCATTTTCTCATTTGCTTTGTTTCTTAAATTCCACATATGAGTGAAATCATATGATATTTTGTCTTTTTATGACTGGCTTATTTCACTTAACATAATAATCTCTAGCTTCATCCACATCATGGTAAGTGGAAATTTCATTCCTTTTGCTGGCTGAGTAATATTCCCATATATATGTATATGTATTATATATAATAGAATATCCATTATGTCTCATATCCATAAGAATATGTAGTATAGAATCTTATAGACTGCATATCCATAAGAATATGTAGTAAAGATTACATTCTGTAACAGATCATTTCCCCCAAAGTATATGTCACTTCTTTATCCATTTATCAGTTGATAGACATTTGGGCTCTTTCCATAATTTGGCTTTTGTTGATAATGCAATTAAAAACATAGGGGTGTCTGTATCCCTTTGAATCAGTATTTTTGTATCCTTTGGGTAAATACTAGTAGCATAATTGCTGGATCATAGGGTAGATCTATTTTTAACTTTTTGAGGAACCTCCATACTGTTTCACAGAATGGCTACAACAGTTTGCATTTCCACCAATAGTGTAAGACTCTTCTCCTTTCTCCCCATCCTTGCCAACACCTGTTGTTTCCCATGTTCTTAATTTTAGTCATTTTGATTGGCGTGAGGTGATATCTCACTGAGGTTTTGATTTGTATTTTCATGATGATGAGTGATATTGAGCATATTTTCCTAAGTCAATTAGCCACCTGTATGTCTTCTTTGGAAAAATGTCTATTCATATCTTCTGCCCATTTTTTTAGCTTTTTAAAAAACTATTGTTTTTTAGGTATTGAGTTTGATAAATTCTTTATGTATTTTGGATACTAACTCTTTATTGTTTATGTCATTTGCAAATATATTCTCCCATTCCAAAGGTTGCCTTTTAGTTTTGTTGATTGTTTCCTTCCCTGTGCAGAAGCTTTTTATTTTGATCAAGTCCCAATAGTTTATTTTTGCTTTTGTCTTCCTTGCCTCAGGAGAAAAACCTAGTAAGAAGTTGCTACAGCCAATGTCAAAGAGATTATTGCCTGTGCTATCCTTTAAGATTTTGATGGTTTCCTGTCTCACATTTAGATTTTTGATCCATTTTTACTTTTTGTGTATGGTATAAGAAAGTGGTCCACTTTAATTCTTCTGCATGTTGCTGTCCCATTTCCCCAACACCATTTGTTGAAGAAACTTCTTTTTCCCATTGGATATTCTTTCCTGCTTTGTCAGAGATTAATTGATCATAAAGTTGTGGGTCCCTTTCTGGGTTTTTATTCTGTTCCATTGATTTATGTATTAGAGACAAACTTTTAATAATAATTTCCAAAGCACTGATGTAAGTTTTCATAGAAAGAACAGCTCTTTCTGTATTTATATTTCATCACTTTACATTACATTTTCTTAGATCACTTAATACAGTAACATGTACATCTAGCATAAATAACTTTTGGAACAAACTCAGCAGACTCTTAGTAAGCACAGAATTTAAATAGTGGGAGGAAAAGCATGTGAGGGTACTAAGAAAACAGCCAACTATCAGCATTTAGACTGTCCTGGGCATCAATTAGAATGCTTTATAGAGGAAACAGAATATTGATTATTTTGGCAAATAGTTAACTGATAGTGTGGTAAAAGGAACTTCTTTGTATTTTATTCTAATCAGATGACACTTTAAATTGCTATAATGGAGACAATTGATCTACTTAGTCACCATCTCTGGGTAGTATAGATTTTTGTCAATGAGTTCAGATTTTTACAATTTATTTTCATTATTATTGCAATGAAAAAAAAAAAACTGAATCTCTTTGAACTAAAAGTGAGCTCCAAAGAACCACTTATGTATAATTTTCCTCAACCCTTTCTGAAAGATGTCTCTGCAAAAGGTAAGCAATTTACAATGTACTCAGAACATAACTTAAGCTATTAAAGTAATGGAATAGTTCTCTTACAATAAAGGATTATTGATTTTACTCCTCAGAATGTGCTACATGTTTGGGAGATGGGGATTGACATTGTCTCTTGGTATCTTTCTGCACCACTGTTCAACTTTAAATGTTTATGAAGCCCTTCTTTATATAGTGGGATTCAGAGTTCTAGATGTCCCTTAGTTCAACCAAACAAGAAACTCTTTGTCTTGTTCTCCTTTTGCTTTTGGATAATTTTCAGAAGGTCAGGGTAGAAAATTCCATTTTACCCCATTTTAAGACCAGATTTCTCAACCCAATCTTTGCAAAAAATAGTTAAATTTAAAGATATTTTAAAAGCATCTGCAAAGTCCTTTTACATGCATACACACACACATCTTTCATAATTTCTTCATAAATGTAGTCATCAGACTTGATAAACATTATTTCAAAGGTCACTGACATAATGATTTTTTCCCAGAGAACAACAGAATATGAGAAGAACAACCATTTAGTTCAAATACAATGATAAAGACTACCTTAATATTTTGTTTTGGAATAATCTATGATTTACAGCTGATTTTTTATTGTAAATTCCCATACTTTCTTTTGGTCTTATTTTTCTTAATTCTGAAAAATTTCCTTCATAGTTTTTATGATGCAAGTCTGTTAGTGACAAATTCTTTAAGTTTTCTTTATCTGAAAGTGAATTTGTTTTGTCCTCATTAACAAAGTATGATATCAGATTTCACGTTTTTTTCCCAGCACTTAATGTTTTTCTACTATCTACTGACTTCCATTTTTTCTTATGTCACTGTTTATTAAATAATTTCCCCCTGATTTAATGTATTACTTTTGCCTGCTGTTTCAAATTTTCTTCATCATCGGTTTTAAGCAGCTCACCTATGATATGTCTAGAGGTGGTCTTTGGTATTTATTCTGTTTGGATTTCACTGAATTTCATGAATCTGTAAATTTATACATCTAACCAAATTTGTGATTTTGTTTGCCATTATTTCTTCAAATAGTTTTCTGCTCCATTCTCTTTTCTCTTTTTCTGGAACTCCAGTAATACTATGTTAGCTATCTGTTCATTTGAAAGATAATATTTCTGTTTTTCACATAGGATACTTTTTTTTTATGATGATAAGTGTACTCTTTAATCCTCATCACCTATTTCACGCCCCCCCCCACCTCCCCTCTGGTAACCATCATTTTGTTCTCTATAATGAAGAGTCTGTTTCTTGGTTTGTCTCCTTTTCCTTTCCTTTGCTCATTTGTTTCACTTCTTAAATTCCATATCTGAGGGAGATCATATGGTATTTGTCTCTGACTGATTTACTTTGTTTAACATTATACTCTCTAGCTCCATCTGTGTTTTTTGAAATGACACAGGTAATGGTTGTTGGTAATAATCTTGTGTGTATGTGTGTGTGTGTGTGTAAAACTTCTTTATCTATTCATCTATTAAAGGACACTTGGGCAGCTTCCATAGTTTGGTTACTGTAAATAATGTTGCTATACTGGATCACAGGGCAATTCTCTGTTTAATTTTTTGAGGAAACTCTATGCTGTTTTCCACAGTGGCTGTACCAGACTCCATTCCACCAACAGTGCATGAGGGTTCCTTTTTCTCCACATCCTCACTAACACTTGTTGATTCTTGTGTTTTTTATTTTAGTCATTGTAACAGATGTGAGGTGACATCTCATTGTACTTTCAGTTTACATTTCTGTGATGAGTGATGTTAAACATCTTTTCATCTATCTATTAGCCACCTGCAGGTCTCCTTTGGAGAAATGTCTCTTCAAGTGTTCTGTCCATTTTTTAATTCGATTATTTGATTTTGGGGGTATTGAGTTTGATAAATTCTTTATGTACTTTGGATACTAACCCTTTATCAGACATGTCATTTGTAAATATCTTTGCCCATTTGGTAGTTGCCTTTTAGTTTTGTTGACTGTTTTCTTCACTGTGCAGAAACTTTATTTTGATGTAGTCCTAACAGTTTATTTTTGCTTTTATTTTCCTTGCCTCAGGAGGCACATCTAGAAAAATATTGCTATGGCCAATGTCAGAGAAATTACTGCCTGTGTTCTTTTCTGGGACTTTTATGGTTTCAGGTCTCACATTTAGCTCTTTAATCTATTTTAACTTTATTTTTGGGTATGGTGAAAAAAATGGCCCAGCTTTATTTTTTTGCATGTAGCTTTCCAGTCTTCCCAACACCATTTGTTGAAGAGACTGTCTTTTTCTCATTGTATATTCATTCCTCCTTTGTCAAAGATTAATTAGCCACATATTTGTGGGTTTTCTTCTGGGTTTTCTTTTCTATTCCATTGATCTGTATGTGTCTATTTTTCTGCCAGAACCATACTGTTTTAATTACTACCATTCTGTAATATAACTTGAAATCTGGGATTGTGATGATCTAATTATATTTTTCTTTTTCAAGATTGCTTTGGCTATTCGGGGTCCTTTGTGGCTCCATATAAACTTTAGGATTGTTTGTTCTAGTTCTGTTAAAAATGCTGTTGGTATTTTGATAGAGGTTGCATTAAACCTATAGATTGCTTTGGGTAATATGAATATTTTAACAATATTTGTTCTTCCAACTGATGAGCATGGACTGTCTTTCCATTTATCTGCTTCATCTTAAATTTCTTTCATCAATGTTCTATGGATTGTTTTTTTTTTTAGAGTAAAAGTCTTTTACCTCTTTAGTTAGGTGAATTTTTCCTTTATTCCTAGGTAACTTTTTATTTTCAGTGCAATTGTAAATAAGATTGTTTTCTTAATTTCAATTTCTGCTGCTTCATTATTACTGTATAGAAATGTACAGATTTATGTACACTTATCTTGGGTCCTGTGATTTTACTGAATTCATCTTTCAGTTCTACTAGTTTTTTGGTGGGGTCTTTAGGCTTTTCTACATATAGTATCATGATATCTGGAATAAGAAAGTTTTATTTCTTCCTTACCACTTTAGATACCTTTTATTTCTTTATATTCTATTTGCTATGAAAGATGGGATAATTTTTATTGATCTATCTTCAAATTTCTCGATTTTTTTTCTGGCATTTCCATTCTTCTGTTAAATCTGTTGAACAATTTATTTTAAGATACTGCATTTTTTAATACTACAAGTTCCCTTTTGTTTATTTTATTGATTCTTTTTTCAGCTGAAATTTCTTTTAATTCATAACAAGCATACTTCTTTTATATCCCTCATCATAGTTATAAAAGCTGTGTTATAAAATATTGGGTATTTATGAGGATGGAAAAGAAAGATAACCTGAAGGCAAAATGTTACCATGGCAAGATTTCCCCTTGGTATTTAACAAGGTGAAGGAGGAGAATTTGGAAACATTTTTCACCCCCAAAAGGGGGTGAGATGAGGTGGTTGGACTATGAAAAGTGGAGAGTGGGATTCATCCAGGCTCACACATGACCTTTTGATTTTTTTTTTTCCCCAAAATGTAAACTTCCCTTGCAAGATGGTGGAGAAAGGGTCTTAATTCCCAACTTCTTGCTTTAGCCAATTTGAGGGATCCTTCTGGTGGGGTCAGAAATAATTCAGTGTGGGAAAGTGAGAGTTAAACCCCACCTGGGACAAATAAAAAAAAACATAAATAAATCTTGGGTTTCTAATGTAATGAAATAGTCATAAAATCTTCAGGCTGGTGTCCATTGATTTTCTTTCCTTTTGAATCAGTCATTTCTCCAATTATTCATATCCTGTGTATTTTTGGTTGTACATTAAAGCTGTAAACCTTGTGAAACTCTGGATTTCATTTTGTAATGTTTTGCAAAAGAGTATTATTTTTAAAAATAGGTTGTTAATTTGGTTGAACTGATAATGTCAGCAATGTCTCTTCTATGGAAGATGACAGTTCAGATCTCAGTTCAGTTCCCTTCCCTTAGTTTTACTTGTTGCATTTTGTCTCACTTATGTGTAGTTCAAGAGTCAGCCAGAGATATGGTCAGAGACTATTCATAATATTGGGACAGTTCTCTCCTAGACTCTTTCTTCTGCCATTTTTCTCTTCACTTTTAATTAGCTGTGGTTTCCCAGAACTCTTTCCTCTATTTCTCAAGCCAGGTAGACTACAAATTTCTATCATAAGCAGGCAGTGACCGGGACCTATCTTCATGCCAAAAGACACTAAAAATAGAAAAATAGAAATAGAATCTCACCTAGTACCTTAACTTTCTTCTGACAGTCAAATTTATTCCCAGTTGCTACTTGTGTTTGGTCATAATCCAATGCCTTGTAATTATTATTATTATTTTAGTATTTTGCCCAGTGTAGTGTTATCCTTACAAGGTTGCTCTGATAAGGAATACTTAGCCATTATTGAATGCTGAACACATCCTCCCTTACCTGCATTAAATATCTACACATGAGAAGACAAAATAGTCACAAGGATCTCGAAAATACTAAATTGAGTTGCTCTAAAATTTGTCTTCAGAAAAAGTAGTGGAGGGTCTTTGATTCTTATAGTTGGTCACTATTTCTCTCCAAGTAGAAAATTAAGGGAAGAGAGAATTGTATGAATTGTCTTTAAAATAAAGCAGAGAAAGTAGACTTCATAGAAAAAGTGATGTGAAGACAGATATGTTTCTAGAGTAGTAAAAACATATTTTCAAGTGTATTTTGACATGCATATCTAAGTCCAAAGGCATGTAATATGGTTAACAAATTTTAAACTATGCATATATATGTATGTGTGTGTGTGTGTGTGTGTGTGTGTGTGTTCAGAGAGAGGGAGAAAGGGTGGGGGGGCAGGGCATGCATTAGAACACATATCTTCACATTCACAGTCAATTTAATTTAAAATGCATGGAGTACTCTAATCCCAACTTACCTATTCCTTATTTTTGTACGAACACATCTTGGTCTAGAAAAATGTATACTTCAGCCTTAAAAAGTAAGGGATTTTAAAAATGAGGTTTGCCTTACATGGATCACTAAGTAATTGAGAGGCTTATAATTTAGAAAATGATAGTAATTATTACTTAGTGCATCATTATGTTTAAGTATATGTACTATAAATGAAGAACTGTATATGAAGTAGTACAAATTTTCTCCAAAATGTTAGTAATATTCACAATCATAAAGGTATAATTAGATTCTACCACCTTCTTAGCCAATAAATTACTAATGGTTGCTGAAAAAGACTAGTTTCAGTTTTCTTAAATATTAAAAGTTTTTTTTAACACATTGATTCCTAAATGTAAGGGGTTATTTCATGTGGTTAACTTGAGTAGGGGTACAAGAGTAGGCTCTAATCATATTTTTGGATTACTGGCAAATTTAGAAAAATCACAGGAACAAGTAATAGCTTTTTTCTCCTATACTTTTATATAATCATTTATGAGCATTGTCTACATGAAGCTAATGGTTTCCCACAATAATCAGCAAACCCATTTTGTCAGTTATCCAGGTTCAAAATCTGAGTCATTTCTGACTTTTCCTTCGTTCTCACAATCAATGCAGTCACAGAACCCTGTTTTTACTTACTTCATAGTGTCCTCCTTATCTGTTCTTTCCTTTTGATTATTTTTGAAATTGATCTGGCTCCGAAGCTTAATGCCTCATGCTTGCACTACTACCATTGATTTATCATACCTTTCCTTGTTACTGACATCCTTACCTCCAGTCCATCCTGCACAGCGCTGCTACTAATAATAATCATTAACTATTGCAAATAGTCTTAAAATATTGCTTTTTAATGTTAATTGTTTGGTCATTAATACTTGATGGTTCATCATTCTATAAAGAGTTTAAACTCCTTAACCTGGTGACAAACATCCTTCCAGTTTGAACCATCTATTTCACCAGTTTAAGCTACTCATTATTCCCCCAAGCATGGCATAGGCTACATGTTATTGCAAGGTAGGAGTAGTATAGTTCTCTTTTGAATTTTAATGTTTTGAGCCTCTATCTTGGAATCTGATGAGGGTAATCCATGGAATGAAAGGAGAAATATTAGTCTGTCTATTTGTTAACCTTACTTATCTCTTAAGACATATATTCCATTTTTAAACATAAAGACTTCAAGATTACTCTAGTGAAGTAAAAATCTCTCTGTACCATTCACTCATTCAGCTCTCACAGAGGACTACTCTGTTTTTCAGGATAGCTATTCACTCCTTTTTATTCCCTTGAATTACTTTACTTTTCTTCATGCCACTTATCATTGCTTGGCATTATATTGTAACTATTAGTCTATTTTCTTATTTATTATTTTTCTCAATTGAAAATCAGCTTCATGAAGATAGATGTAGTTTATTCCCACAGTATTGACAGAGCCTAGAACAATATGACAGGTACTCAAGAAATACTGTTGAACAAAAGAATTTGACAACATATAAGCATTTTATAGTTAATCGTCTTTTTGTGAATGTTCTTGATGATCCAACAATATAGTATATTCTTGAGAGTAGGACCTCCTTCATACTTTTTTGTACTTTATAACACCCAACCCAGTGGCAGAGATTTGCTGATACACATTGCTCTATTGACATGAGTCTGAAATGACATTAATAATTGACTTGAGTTTTATTCTTTAAGTAATAATGTGGAAGAAAGAATAATGCCTGCCTCCCAAAGATGTTTATGTTCTAATCTGCAGAACCTGTTAATATGCTACTTTGCATGACAAAAGGGACTTTACAGATGTGATTATGGCTAAGGACCTTGAGATGGGGTGATTATTCTGGATTATCAAGGAATGTCCAACCTAATCCCATAAATCCTTAAAAGTGGAGAATCAGGGGTGCCTGGATGGCTCAGTGGGTTAAAGCCTCTGCCTTCTGCTCAGGCCATGATTCAAGGGTCCTGGGATTGAGCCCCACATCGGGCTCTCTGCTCAGCAGGGAGCCTGCTTCCTCCTCTCTCTCTCTCTCTGCCTGCCTCTCTGCCTACTTGTGATCTGTATCTGTCAAATAAATAAATAAAATCTTTAATAAAAAAAGTGGAGAATCATTCCCAGCTGTAGAGAATCAGAGACAGAGTAACATGAAAACAACTAAGACTACTGTTGCTGCCTTTGAAGGTAGAGGAGGATGGGGCCATGAACCAAGGAATGTGGATAGCTCCTCAAGGCTAGAAAAGACAAAGAAATAGATTCACCACCAGAGTCCTTAGAAAGAAATGCAGTTCTGCTGATGCCTTGATTTTAGCCCAGTGAAGTCCATATTGGATTTAGGATCCTTAGAGATCATTTTGAGCTACTAAATGTGTGATCATTTGTTCAGCAGTGATAGAAAGTGAATGTAAAGAAGTTTAGTAATAAAAATAAACACTTTAGCTTCTCCATATGAGAAATGAATCAGATTTTCTTCAGGGCTGGAGAATCTTTCATATATAATCAATTATAAGATAATTTTGAATATGAAGACTTTTTCTATTTTTCTCAAGGAAAAAGAAAATTAAAAAGGAGTGTGTGACTAACAAATATAGAAAATTGTATAAATAGAAGTTAAAAAAGCAAGTATCTACTTATAATACTGACTTGAAAATACTTAATAAAATAGTTACACATATATATTTAAAACCACACATTTAACAATGGTTTTTCTTTTTTTTTTTTTAAGATTTTATTTATTTATTTGACAGAAAAAGAGATCACAAGCAGGTAAAGAGGCAGGCAGAGAGAGAGGGGGGAAGCAGGCCCCCTGCTGAGCAGAGAGCCCGATGTGGGGCTTGATCCCAGGACCCTGAGATCATATGACCTGAGCTAAAGACAGATACTTAACTCACTGAGCCACCCAGGCGCCCCACCAATGGCTTTTCTATCTCTCATGTTTTATGAAACAATTTTATTTATACTCTATTTGCAAATTTAATGTCAGTTGTGATCACCACTAAAGTTCATTTTTTAAAAATTATTTTTATTAACATATAATGTATTATTTGCCCCAGGGGTACAGGTCTGTGAATCATCAGCTTACACACTTCACAACACTCACCATAGCACATACCCTCCCCAATGTCCATAACCCAGCCACCCTCTTCCTCATCCCCAACCCCCCAGCAACCCTCACTTTGTTTTGTGAAATTAAGAGTCTCTTATGGTTTGTCTCCCTCCCCGGTCCCATCTTGTTTCATTTTTTCCTTCCTTACCCCCACACCCTGCCTCTCAAATTCCTTATATCAGAGAGATCATATAAAATTTATTTTTGAGTGATCTAACCCAGTTTTCCAAAGTGCATCATACTTATTTCTATCTAAGACATTTTAGAGAAAACATTTTTTTAATCTACATATAATGCTGTCATAAGAAATGTATCCTAAGTCATAAGTATGTATCTCTTTTCATCATTTTTATGATATAACCATTTATCTATATGCTTTTAAAATAGCTTTTAAAAGGCTTGTTTACAATAACATCTAAAATCTGCAACTGTGAGGTCATCCACCCTCTCCATAGACATTTTAAATTTAGTATTAATTTTTCATCATCCTCTTTTTTCTTACCAATTGTGACTGGTAGTTCCTATTAGCATTCAAAAATAGCATTGATATGGATTATTTTATTTTATTTTATTTAAAGATTTTATTTATTTATTTGGCAGTCAGAGATCACAACTAGGCTGAGAGGCAGGTGGAGAGAGAGGGGGAAGCAGGCTCCCCACTGAGCAGAGAGCCTGATGTGGGACTCAATCCCAGGACCCTGAGATCATGACCTGAGCCGAAGGCAGAGGCTTAACCCTCTGAGCCACCCAGGTGCCCCATAAAGATGTCTTCTATGTGATAAAATTTTGGAGCTAAAAATTCACTTTTTACTCAAGAAGATAAATAATTTCATTTTATTTACTTACTTTTCTTCCTTTTTTATGGCTTCTTTCATGCAGCTATTTCAATGATGTCCTATTTAATATTCTCTTTAATTGCCATGTGCTATTTTCCCTATTCCTCTACTAGTAAATCTTTAAACTGATTCCAACTTCAACGAAATATGATGCAATAAATATTACCTTGCACATATTTTACATGCTTGTGTATTTCTACAGGATAAAACCCTATGGATAGTATTGCTGTGTGAAAGGGAACAAGCATTACACATTTGAAAACTATTGCCAAATTGACCTACAAATATACAAATAACTTTATGTTGCTATGCATAATGGCATGACAAAGTCCTTCTCATCTCTCCGATGGTAGGGAGTGTAATTGACCTGCAGCTCAGCTGCAGCACTTTGAAATCCATCACTGTGTTTGCTCTCTTCAGAGGCCATTCTTCTTACCAGTTGCTCCCAGCCAGTAAATAATTGAGCACAGTAGAGATAAGACAGTTCTACTTCTGAGACATTCATGACTGTTCTGATGCATGACTTTGGCTCAGAGATGCCCCAGTGACCTTGCAGAAGTCTCTTAGGATCACAGTGCAGGCTAGAATGCTTTTACTCAACCTTATTTTCTCCCTTCTTTACCTTTCTCTTTCATCCAGAAGGCCACATGCATAAGACTGTGAACAGGCCTAAGGATTTTGCTCATGCTCAGAAACACCTGGGAAGGCCCTCACCTTCTCACTTGAGAAACTCTCACCTCTCCCTAACCTTTAGGCTTTAAGCAACCAGGAAGTGAAAGCGAAGATGGAGTTGTAAACTGCGTAGCTAAGTGTTTAAGACATATTCTGGCATATACACATCCCCACACAGAGCCCTGCTACAAAAACTAGGAGATTTATTGGTTCCAAGTATCTAAGGAAATCTCATATTATCATTAGCTGCCCAGTAAGCAGCCTGAGAAGAGATGTCAGAGGTCACACATGACAAATAACACAGACTTTATTACATTAGTTTAGAAACTCCACTAAAAAAAAATTAGATACCACTGCACACTTATTAGAATGGCCAAAATCAAGAACATTGGCAATACCAAATACTGGCAAGGATATGCAGAAGAATATGATTTGAAGATTTCCTGCATAATAATATCTAAAATGTCCAGGTTTCAATAAAATTGCACATATGCAAAGGAATAAGAAAATATGGCTGATACATAGGAGAAGAAGCAGTCAGTATGATATGTCACTGAGGAAGATCCAACATTGGACTTACTAACAAAAACTTTGAAATTGCTAATTTAATATTTCCAGAGAACTAAAAATACAATCACACCTAAATAACTAAAGAAAATATGAGAACAGGGTCACCAAAAAGAGAATATAAATGAAGGGATATAAAGAATTTCTTAAAAAGGACCAAATAGCAATTCTGAAGTTCATGAAATAACTAGAATGAAAAATTCACTACAGTGGTTCAGCATCCGATTTGAGGAAACAGAAGAAAGAAACAGCAAAACTGAAGCTAGTTCAATTGAGATTATCCAATCTGAGGAAAAGAAAGTCATGCGATTTAAGAAAGAATCAAATGCCCATTGCTGTTTTTGATAGTACAAAGGGGCATGAGCCAAAAAACAATGCAGATAGTTTTCAGAGGGTGAAAAAGCAAAGGAACAGGTTCTCTTTTAGAGCTTGCACAAAGGAATATAGCTATGTAAACATCTTGATGTAAGCCCAGTGAGGCTCACTTAGACTTCTGAAGTTTGGAAATGTAATTTTAAAAATTGATTATTTTAAACCCATAAATTTGTGATAATTTGTTACAGCAGCAACAGAAAGTCAGTACATACTTGGGAACACATTCTCCATAACTGACTACGGTTAATCTTTGAACAATTCAGAAGTTACATGTATCAATCCCTGACACAATTGAAAATCTATATATAAATTTTGACTCCCCAAAAAGTTAACTACTAATAGCCTATTGTTTACTGGAGCCTTATAGATAATATAAACAATTTATTGACATATATTTTATAGATTATATGTATTATGTGCTGTATTCGTACAATAAAGAAAGCTAGAGAAAAGAAAACGTTATCAAGAAAATCTCAAGAAAGAGAAATTGTATTTAAAGTACTGTGCTCTAAAAAATACACATAAAGTAAACTCACACAGTTCCAATCCATGTTGATCAATGGCCAACTGCATATATTAGGCCACAAAATAAGTCACAATAGTGATGAAAGGAATGAAATCATATGAAGTATGTTTTCTGACAACAATAGAATAAAATTTGAAAGCGATATCAAAAGGAGATCTGAAACATTCTTCAATCTATGAAATTAAATAACATCACTAAATAACCAATAAGTTAATAAAGAAATAACAAATTAGAAAGTACTTTGAAATAAGTGAAAACAAAGAAAAAATATATCAAAACTTGGGATGCAGAGTAAGCAGTTCTTTGAGCTAAAATCATTGCTTCAAAAATTTAAAAGAAAGATCTCAAAATCTCTATCCTAATCTCTTACCTTGAATAAACCAGAAAAGGAAAGAAGAGCAAACTCCAAAGCAAGTCAAAGAAATAATGACTAGAGTGAAGATAAGTAAAATAAAGAAAAATAATGAAGAACTCAACAAAACCAAAGTTGTTTTTCTTTTGGAAAAAAGTCAACAAAATTGACAAACATTTAGCTAGACAGACCATGAGAAAAGACTCAAATGACTAAAATTAAGAATGAAAGAGGAAATATTACTAGGATTTTAGAGAAATTAAAAAATATAAGGGAATATTAAAAATGATTGCATGTGAACAAAATAGATAACATAGAAAGGACAAATTCTGATAGTGACACAACCTATCAGAACCAACTCAATAGGAATTAGAAAATCTGAATGAATTTATAAGAAATAAATAGATTGGATAGTTAATTTAAAAAATCAACAAGGAAAAGCCTAGGAACAAGGGCTTTCTTGATGAATTATACCAACTATTTAAAAAAGATTTAACACTAATCCTTCACTAACCCTTACACATAATAAAAAAGGAAGGAACAATTTCAATTCATTTCAGGAGGTCAGTGATATCCTGACACAAAAGTAAGGCAAAGACATCACAATAAAACTAAAAACCAATATCTCTTATGAACACAGAACCCAAATCCTCAACCAGAAAGCAAATCAATATCCAGCAACACATGAAAAAGGTTTGTATGGGAGTAAGGCCAGCAAAACTATGGAGTAGCAATTCCAAACATCCATTCCTCCACAAAAGCATTGAAAAACAAGTAGGTACTTTCAGAACCAGTTTTGTTAGACATCTGGGAAATGGTCAAAGTTTTACAGCAAACAAGTAGATGTAAATCAGGAGGAAAAACAACTTACAATTGGTAAGAAATCTTTGTGGCATTTTTACTTCCCTTTACCCACTCTCTCCTTGGCTCAGCAGTGTTAGGCCTTTGTACCTGGTTCTGGAGGGAGTCTAGCAGATGTTATTTGCAAATTACAGTGTTTATCAATTCTAATCTGCCTAGAGCTACCTGAAAGACTGACAAAAGGTGCCATTTCTTTACCTAACTAAAAACTCACTTAAGGGCAGAAAAAAAAAAATAAAATGGCAGACACTGCTGAAAAACATTGTAAACCTAAAGAAAAATCTGCAGCCAACAGGGACCATAGATCATGTCTGAGCACACAAATGACCACATACAGCCTGGCAGAAAAATCTGGGAGACAATTGCTCTGGGAAATAAAGACATTTAAAAAAGCCTGTGTACACTGTGGGCTTTAGAAAGCCACATGCACATCATTAGACAAGATGCATGCTCAGAAAAAAAAAAAAAAAGAAACAATTTAGCTAAGTTTTCTGGCTGTATATAAAAAAGATCATCTTTTCTGATTTCTAATGACGTTCCCCATTTCTCCAGAGATGCCTCTAATGTTTATATTTCTACCAGCATTCTATTTATGATAACAAGCAATATATGTATTCTCTAAGTTGATATAGGCTTTCTCTACCATGTTTCTGAGTCCTCATTGAGCCCTCACTGAGCCCTCACTTCCACAGCCTTAAACATCCTTATTTCTATCAGTATACTCAAGGAAATCTAAGCTTTTCTACCATGCTTCTCAAATTTCTTCTAGCCTCTATCCATAACTCAATCCCAAAACCACTTTTAGATTTTTTGTATTTATTACAGTAGCATCCCATTTCCGGGCACAAAAATCTGTATTTTTTTCTTATGACTTTTATAACAAATTACCAAAAACAATGGATTATTTAAGAATAAACACAAATTTCTTATGGGGACCATAAATCCAAAATCAGGATATCAGCAGAGCCATGCTTTCTCCGAGGATCTAGGGTAGAATATTTTCCTTGGTTCTTCCAGCTTCTTGTAGCTGACAGCATTCCTTCTTTTATGACCTTATCACTCCAATGGAATGTCATTCTATCTTTCTCTTATAAGGACACTGATGATGGCATTCATGGCCCATATGAATAATCTCCTGATTTCAGAATTCTTAACTTAATCAGATCTGCAAAGACCCTTTTTCTAAATAAGGTGACATTTACATGTTTCAGGAATTAAAAACTAATACCTTTTGGGCCACCATTCAACCCACTACATCCTTGAAAGGAGGAACCAGCTTTCATTAAAGAAAAACTATAAACAAACTCTTGGCTCTACAGTCACTTGAATTATTCAGTTTCTCTGTTGTAAATAACTCTCTCTGAGCTGATAAGCCAAAAGATACAAATTATTCATAATGCATTTACTGACTACTGAAATTGACCAAAAAATTAAAATAAGAGTAATCTGGCCTATTTTGTATTCTTAATTTTATGTAACAAATTTCTCTTTACTGAATTGAATGTTTACTAATTGGATATTTTTGGCATTCAATAAAGTTCTGTTGTTGTCAAATTATTTTATTACAGCTCCTGTCTTTTCCATATGAAATGTAAATATTTTGAGTTTTTTATTGAAGGATAGTAAAAGATGTTACAAATAATTTTGAAAAGTCATAAAGTATGGAAACTATAAAAAACAGTGATAGTTCATATATTGTCCCAATTATTCATCATTTCATCTATATAAACTCAGCCTGGTTTTTCTTCCTTTCTTCTTTTTTATCTTAAACTGATTTTTGTGTCATTTCATATACTATAAAATTCAATGTAATTTGTGATTGTTGAAATAGTTGTTTAAATTGCTATCTTTGTTATTTATAGCTGTTGATATAAAGCTTTAATTAAATAAAAATAATTTATTGCAATTTCTAAATCTACAATAAAACAAAGATCTTTGTTAAATTTTGACAAATACCAACCTCAAATTCGGAGATTTTCTGCTAGTGCCGGGACACTGGCAGTGTGTCGGGTCACTGCCATCATGTTTCTATTGAATAACAGGCATCTGAGCTTTACTCAAGGTCTATTTGATAGACAGGAACTAGAAGAGACACAAGAATTGATGAGCAGAGCAGGAAACTATTATGCAGGATAGGAAAAGGCCAGATAGTGCATACTGGAAAATGTAGGATGGGTTCAAGCCGAGTAAGGAAGGTTTGAGAAAGGCCAGGAGGGGTTGAGCAGGACCTTTTCTTTTTTTCTTTTTAGAAAGAGAAGGAAAAGGTAGGATAGTGTAGAGATTCCTAGGACAAGGAAGGGTTGAGCAAGTTGGAACAGTGCAGGGCAAAATGGAGCACGATAGATTTTGTCAGGTTGAGCTAGCACAAGGTAGGTAGGGCACTGCAGACAACTGGTCAGGATAAGGTTGAAAAGTAAGATATAAATAGTGCTAGGAGGGATGGAACAGAATAAGTCCATTGTCAAACTACGTGTAATGTGGATTGTGATAGGGCACAGGTATACCTAACAGAGAATGAAAAGTCTAAATAGGATAGAGCAAGAAAGAGGGGCACAGAAGACTTGGGTAAGTCTACACAGGGAAGGGAAGGGCACTGAATAAGCTGAGTTTGTAGAGAAATCTTGAGTCCCTGATGAAACTAAGAGAATGTTCCCACTAGTTAATAGAAATTATGTGGAATATAGTTATGATTGACACAGGTTTTCAATGCTGGTAGCACATATTAAACAAGTCTAGGTTAAAGCCTCTGCCTTTGATTCGGGTCATGATCCCAGGGTCCTGGGATCGAGCCCCACATCAGGCTCTCTGCTCAGTGGAGAGCCTGCTTCCTCTTCTCTCTCTCTGCCTGCTTCTCTGCCCACTTGTGATCTGTCTGTCAAATAAATAAATAAAAATCTTTAAAAAAAAGTCTAAATACTGATTATCCCAACATCAAGGTGCCCTACATCAAGGTGCCTATCAACATTCATGTTACTAATCACAAAATTTTGTTCTACTACTGGTCCTTAAAACTTAAAGATTGTTTTAAACATATACTGTAAATAAGTTAATACCTATTATAATAAATAATATTTACATAATCATGATTTAATAGTATTTCTCAACTAGAGTGTTAAGGATCACATGTGGAATTTGTGGCAATGTATATTTTAAGGTTCTTCCTATAATGGCACGTTTAATAAGGTTGGTGCTATCTTATTCTCACAAGGTTTTTACAATTAAGAAAAGTGAAAACTTACATTGCAGTTCAAAGATCTAAGAGGAAGCCATTAATACCACATCTGTCATTAGGAACATCTATTCCAAAGGGAAGAATGTTCAGTCTTCTTCCCTGAGACAGAGGGTGGGAGAATGGAAATATATTTAATGGGTGCCACTATCTCTTTCCAATTAGTAGATCTATTTCTGTCTGCTGTAATTTGCCTAGCATTTGAATATACAATTTACATAAGCCATAAATGTAGTCTACTGCCTTGGTTAGGACTAGATTCATCTCATCCTTCAACTGCTGCAAAAGCATTCCTTTTTAAAAGATTGTATTTATTAGACAGAGAGAGAGAGCAAGAGAGAGAGAGCGAGATCACAAGTAGGCAGAAAGGCAGGCAGAGGTGGAGGGGGAAGCAGGCTTCCTGCCCAGCAGAGAACCCATGCGGGGATCGATCCCAGGACCTTGAGATCATGACCCAAGCCGAAGGCAGAGGCTTAACCCACTGAGCCACCCAGGCGCCCTCCAAAAACATTCTAAGTGGTCTCCTAGAGTATTATCCCTCTTCTATTAGTTTCTCATAGCACTTCTTGGTGTAAAGTTTTCAGGAGCTCCCACTACTGATAGGATAATCAAAACACATGAGTGAAATGGAAAAGAACTTCATTCTAGATTACTATTTAGGCTAAAAAAATCCGATTCTTCCCTTCTTTTTTTGCCAAATGGTCACACACTCATCTAGAATCTACATTTCACACCCTCCTTTGCAGACAGGTATAACCATATAACTAAATTCAGGCTCATGGAATATGAATGTAAGTAATGTATGTAAGATCTGAGTCATTTCCACCTGAAAGATGAGTTTATTTTTCTGGATCTTGATTTTTTTTTTATCCTTCTCAAAGGCTAGTTTTTTTTTTTTTTTTTAGATTTTATTTATTTATTTGACAGATAGAGATCACAAGTAGGCAGAGAGGCAGGCAGAGAAAGAGGAGGAAGCAGCCTCCCTGCTTAGCAGAGAGCCCGATGTGGGACTTGATCCCAGGACCCTGAGATCATGACCTGAGCCAAAGGCAGAGGCTCAACCCACTGAGCCATCCAGGCGCCCCTCAAAGGCTAGTTTGAACCTGTGGATAAGATCAAGACTCTAGGAGAAAGTGCAGTGATAAGATGGAAGGAAAATTTTATTCTTCTACCTGTCTACCCATTCTGGAATTAAAAAAGAAATAAACACATATCTGGTATTGTGGAATCCATTATAATTGTGGATGTCTTTTTAGAATAGTATAACCTTCAAAACAATAGATTAAATATATTTTTATGCTCTTCCTTATTTATCTGCATCTGACTCACAAAGTGTTTCTTGAGTGAATGAATAGTGATACTAAAACTGACTGATCTTGTGGGGGCAGGCATATGCTCTTGAATATATGAAAACATCATCATCTGTGGTATTTTGTTACATTCAATTTTGATTTTTAGGTTATACTTCAAATAAGGTAGATGTTTTTGTATGTCTGCCATTTTTTCACAAGATTTTTGTTGAGTGTACAGTCTCCATAAAAATAACTTAGGCAGTAAGACCAGGAGTATCAATCTATTCTCCCTTCTCTTGCCACAGTCTGTCTATGGCACCATGAGAATTATGTCCTCTGTATCTACTCTCCAGGAGACCCTAGTTGAGATGAAAGTTAACATGTCAAGCCACTTTCACCCATTTACCACCTGAAATAAATTAGTCTTCATATTACTTTGAAATATGACAGTTGGAGTTCACAGGCCCTAAATAATAAGAAATTTTTAAAAAGATTTAATTAGGTAGAAAGTCAGAAAAAACAGTCCAGGCCATGGAATGCTGCTGGGCAAAAATATATCTAGCCAGATCCCAACTCCTTCTCTGTAACTGCTGAATGTCCAAATTTTACACATACGTACTAATTCTTATCACTCATATGTGCTCAGATTGAAAGTTATTAGTTATTGTTTGGTTGAAATTTGCTTTTAAAAAAATAAAAAATAAAAAGTAAAAATAGAGGGGCATCTGTGTGGCTCAGTCAGTTGATGTCTGACTTGATTTTGGCTCAGGTTGTGATCTCAGGGTTATGGGATTGAGCCCTGCATCGGGCTCCGTGCTCAGTAGGTGTCTGCTTGGGATTCTCTCTCTTCTTCTCCCTCTCTTTCTGCCCTGCTCCCTGCTTGCATGTGCACACTTTCTCTCAAATAAATAAATGTTTAGAAATATGATGGCTCCTCGATACAGGAGAAAAACAAAAGTGCTTGGCAGACACTGGTTGATAATATCTTTAGTTTTAAAAAATATATTTTTGTTAAAAGTTGAAAAAAAATAGAAGATGAACTAGGATAACACTGTCAGGAAGATCACAAACAATTTACAATATTGACTCAGTAGCACCTCCAAAACTGAAAAAGATGAATACATTTCAAGAAACAAATGTTCCTGATTTTCATTCTGAAATTGAGGAGTAAAACTATCATGTTTACAGATTGACTGAAATTTTCTCTGGTCTTGCCCATGAATCAGTCTCTTAGATAGCAAAGGGATTGATTTCAAATCATTCCCACTCCCCTGGCAAGTTACTAGATAAAAGTAAAATAATTGCCCATAATAAAATTTTTATTCTCTTTAAAGGATCTAGATCTTTCCATATCAGTAGTCCTCTTGGTGAATTTTTAAAATATATTATTAGTCATTGATTTCGTTTATGTAAAATTAGCACTAAAAACTCTATTATGAGATGATAAATGATAGGCAGTTGGCAAGCCCACTGATAGATAATTTTTACTGTCAATTTTAAGTGGAATAACAAGCCACAAATATCTTTCTAGAGATGTCAGAGCCTGCTAGCCATTAACTTAAGTATTTGAATCTAGCCCCCCCCCCCCACCGTGCAAGGGGTTTCTCATAGCTGAAATCCCTCCTCTGATCTCTGTTCTGCTACAAGAACTTTTGGGTATACCAATTTACAGTTGTCTCCTGCCCAAACTTTATCCTTGAGATCTATTGAATAGGACTGGTGAGTTGATAAGTATGACAATATTAGTAGAAAGAGGGAAGAAGGTCCTAGGTCCTTCTTTCTTCAGTAACCTCAATGCTACATAGCCTTTGATTTAAACATACCCTGTCATGTCAATAAGAAAAACAAGGAATGGTAACCATCTTTCTCCATTCCAGTAGCCTGCTGCTCACTAAAAAGAATCTTCAGACATAATCATCCAATTTATCCCCTTTACTACAAAAGCACTTGTTAGGGCCAATTTAATGTTAAAACTTGTTTAACTATTAGGGCCTGCTTAGCTAGAGCAACTCCATATTGCCTAAGTAGCCATATTGTTGTTTACATCCACGGACTTCATTCTGGGAATAAACGCCCCCATAGTTCCTGGTATGGTTCTGGGTATCAGGGTGTCGATTCCAGGAGTAAATGCCTTAACAATAGAAGCCATGTACCTTGGGTCTGCGGTTATGCCCTATAAAACCAGCCTGTGAGATCGGGAGGGGGTCTCTCTTCGGAGGCAGCCCTGGCCGGTCAGTCTAACTTCTAATGCTTGGCATAGAATAAGGCTTTGCATAACTTTCACTTTGTCTCAGTCTCCTTCTTTTGATAGCAGACCCCAACAGCACTACCACTATTCCATCTGTGACTTTCTTTCTTTTGTCAAAAATGTCATCGCTTCTCTATTTTACTTACACATCTTGCATCAATTCAATTCCCACCTCTTCCATTGAAGCCTTCCCTAAAAATATCAATTATAAATATCTTCCTCTTTTTAAATTCTCTAACATTTACAGTCTTTACCACAAATGCAGTAAGCTTACATGCCTATCTTCTATTGATAACAAACTGTTTTTATATTAACCAATTATGTATTCCATCTACATTGTGTTTATGTATTTTCAAATCCTCCACAGTGTCTAGTAAAATGATCAACTAATTGACACTTTTATCCCATGAAAATCCATCATCACAGAGCATCCAGAATAATCTTTTTAAAAACATAAATCAAGGGGCGCCTGGGCAGCTCAGTCGTTAAGCATGCCTGCCTTCAGCTCAGGTCATGATCCCAGGGTCCTGGGATCCAGCCCCACATTGGGCTCCCTGCTCAGCAGGAAATCTGCTTCTCCCTCTCCCACTCCCCCTGCTTGTGTTCCCTCTCTCACTGTCTCTCTCTCTCTCTCTGTCAAATAAATAAATAAGCTATCTTTAAAAAAAAAAAAAAACCCATAAATAAAGTTATTCCACTCCCCAGATTTCAAACCCTCCAATGACTTTCCATCACACATAGAGTAAAATCAAATCTTTTTTACTGCGGTCTACAATGCTCTGTGTGATCAAACTACAAACAATATTGAGGATCAGCCCTAATTGGTTTTAATTCCATGACTGGATTCTCTTGACAACTTTTCTTCTGATCAAGACATGATAGTATAGTGTACCATTGAAATGTACCCCAGTTCAACTAGTTGCCATCCTAGGAGTAATATGATCAGGAAACACTTGCCATGTTATTTTACAAATCCTTTCATTCAGAATATCTATTCAATACCAGCTATATGCTGGGTTCTGTTCTAGATACTGTAGTATAGAAATAAACAAGAAAATGTCCCTAACTTCTTGATTTATTCTAAGTAGGGTGACCAACTATCCTGGTTTAAATGGAGAAGAAGAGGTTTTCTGTGACGTGGGACTTTCAGTGCTAAAACTTAGAAAATCTCAGAGCTAAACCTGTGGTTAGTTGATCACTGTAATTCTAATGGAGGAAATAGACTATAAATATATACATACAGAAAAAAAATCTAATAAATACCTGTTGAATCAATAAAGCAATACTAATTGATTAAGGAAGAAAAAAGCCTTTCCATATTTCTTTTTTTTTTTTTTTTTTTTTTTTAATTTTATTTTTTTTATTTTTTTTTTTTTTAATTTTTTTTTTTTTTTTATTTTTTATAAACATATATTTTTTATATACATATATTTTTATCCCCAGGTCTGTGAATCACCAGGTTTACACACTTCACAGCACTCACCAAATCACATACCCTCCCCAATGTCCATAATCCCACCCCCTTCTCCCCAACCCCCTCCCCCCGGCAACCCTCAGTTTGTTTTGTGAGATTAAGAGTCACTTATGGTTTGTCTCCCTCCCAATCCCATCTTGTTTCATTTATTCTTCTACCCACTTAAGCCTCCATGTTGCATCACCACTTCCTCATATCAGGGAGATCATATGATAGTTGTCTTTCTCTGCTTGACTTATTTCGCTAAGCATGATACGCTCTAGTTCCATCCATGTTGTTGCAAATGGCAAGATTTCATTTCTTTTGATGGCTGCATAGTATTCCATTGTGTATATATACCACATCTTCTTGATCCATTCATCTGTTGATGGACATCTAGGTTCTTTCCATAGTTTGGCTATTGTGGACATTGCTGCTATAAACATTCGGGTGCATGTGTCCCTTTGGATCACTACATTTGTATCTTTAGGGTAAATACCCAATAGTGCAATTGCTGGGTCATAGGGCAGTTCTATTTTCAACATTTTGAGGAACCTCCATGCTGTTTTCCAGAGTGGCTGCACCAGCTTGCATTCCCACCAACAGTGTAGGAGGGTTCCCCTTTCTCCGCATCCTCGCCAGCATCTGTCATTTCCTGACTTGTTGATTTTAGCCATTCTGACTGGTGTGAGGTGATATCTCATTGTGGTTTTGATTTGTATTTCCCTGATGCCAAGTGATATGGAGCACTTTTTCATGTGTCTGTTGGCCATCTGGATGTCTTCTTTGCAGAAATGTCTGTTCATGTCTTCTGCCCATTTCTTGATTGGATTATTTGTTCTTTGGGTGTTGAGTTTGCTAAGTTCTTTATAGATTCTGGACACTAGTCCTTTATCTGATATGTCGTTTGCAAATATCTTCTCCCATTCTGTCAGTTGTCTTTTGATTTTGTTAACTGTTTCCTTTGCTGTGCAAAAGCTTTTGATCTTGATGAAATCCCAGTAGTTCATTTTTTCCCTTGCTTCCCTTGCCTTTTGCGTTGTTCCTAGGAAGATGTTGCTGCGGCAGAGGTCGAAGAGGTTGCTGCCCGTGTTCTCCTCAAGGATTTTGATGGATTCCTTTCGTACATTGAGGTCCTTCATCCATTTTGAGTCTATTTTTGTGTGTGGTGTAAGGAAATGGTCCAATTTCATTTTTCTGCATGTGGCTGTCCAATTTTCCCAGCACCATTTATTGAAAAGGCTGTCTTTTTTCCATTGGACATTCTTTCCTGCTTTGTCGAAGATTAGTTGACCATAGAGTTGAGGGTCTATTTCTGGGCTCTCTATTCTGTTCCATTGATCTATGTGTCTGTTTTTGTGCCAGTACCATGCTGTCTTGATGATGACAGCTTTGTAATAGAGCTTGAAGTCCGGAATTGTGATGCCACCAACGTTGGCTTTCTTTTTCAATATCCCTTTGGCTATTCGAGGTCTTTTCTGGTTCCATATAAATTTTAGAATTATTTGTTCCATTTCTTTGAAAAAGATGGATGGTACTTTGATAGGAATTGCATTAAATGTGTAGATTGCTTTAGGTAGCATAGACATTTTCACAATATTTATTCTTCCAATCCAGGAGCATGGAACATTTTTCCATTTCTTTGTGTCTTCCTCAATTTCTTTCATGAGTACTTTATAGTTTTCTGAGTATAGATTCTGTGTCTCTTTGATTAGGTTTATTCCTAGGTATCTTATGGTTTTGGATGCAATTGTAAATGGGATTGACTCCTTAATATCTCTTTCTTCTGTCTTGCTGTTGGTGTAGAGAAATGCAACTGATTTCTGTGCATTGATTTTATATCCTGACACTTTACTGAATTCCTGTATAAGTTCTAGCAGTTTTGGAGTGGAGTCTTTTGGGTTTTCCACATATAGTATCATATCATCTGCGAAGAGTGATAATTTGACTTCTTCTTTGCCGATTTGGATGCCTTTAATTTCCTTTTGTTGTCTGATTGCTGAGGCTAGGACCTCTAGTACGATGTTGAATAGCAGTGGTGATAATGGACATCCCTGCCGTGTTCCTGACCTTAGCGGAAAAGCTTTCAGTTTTTCTCCATTGAGAATGATATTTGCGGTGGGTTTTTCATAGATGGCTTTGATGATATTGAGGTATGTGCCCTCTATCCCTACACTTTGAAGAGTTTTGATCAGGAAGGGATGTTGTACTTTGTCAAATGCTTTTTCAGCATCTATTGAGAGTATCATATGGTTCTTGTTCTTACTTTTATTGATGTGTTGTATCACATTGACTGATTTGCGGATGTTGAACCAACCTTGCAGCCCTGGAATAAATCCCACTTGGTCGTGGTGAATAATCTTTTTAATGTACTGTTGAATCCGATTGGCTAGTATTTTGTTGAGTATTTTCGCATCTGTGTTCATCAAGGATATCGGTCTATAGCTCTCTTTTTTGGTGGGATCCTTGTCTGGTTTTGGGATCAAGGTGATGCTGGCCTCATAAAATGAGTTTGGAAGTTTTCCTTCCATTTCTATTTTTTGGAACAGTTTCAGGAGAATAGGAATTAGTTCTTCTTTAAATGTTTGGTAGAATTCCCCCGGGAAGCCGTCTGGCCCTGGGCTTTTGTTTGTTTGGAGATTTTTAATGACTGTTTCAATCTCCTTACTGGTTATGGGTCTGTTCAGGCTTTCTATTTCTTCATGGTTCAGTTGTGGTAGTTTATATGTTTCTAGGAATGCATCCATTTCTTCCAGATTGTCAAATTTATTGCCGTAGAGTTGCTCATAGTATGTTCTTATAATAGTTTGTATTTCCTTGGTGTTAGTTGTGATCTCTCCTCTTTCATTCATGATTTTATTTATTTGGGTCCTTTCTCTTTTCTTTTTGATAAGTCGGGCCAGGGGTTTATCAATTTTATTAATTCTTTCAAAGAACCAGCTCCTAGTTTCGTTGATTTGTTCTATTGTTTTTTTGGTTTCTATTTCATTGATTTCTGCTCTGATCTTTATGATTTCTCTTCTCCTGCTGGGCTTAGGGTTTCTTTCTTGTTCCTTCTCCAGCTCCTTTAGGTGTAGGGTTAGGTTGTGTACCTGAGACCTTTCTTGTTTCTTGAGAAAGGCTTGTACCGCTATATATTTTCCTCTCAGGACTGCCTTTGTTGTGTCCCACAGATTTTGAACCGTTGTATTTTCATTATCATTTGTTTCCATGATTTTTTTCAATTCTTCTTTAATTTCCCGGTTGACCCATTCATTCTTTAGAAGGATACTCTTTAGTCTCCATGTATTTGGGTTCTTTCCAAACTTCCTTTTGTGGTTGAGTTCTAGCTTTAGAGCATTGTGGTCTGAAAATATGCAGGGAATGATCCCAATCTTTTGATACCGGTTGAGTCCTGATTTAGGACCGAGGATGTGATCTATTCTGGAGAATGTACCATGTGCACTAGAGAAGAATGTGTATTCTGTTGCTTTGGGATGAAATATTCTGAATATATCTGTGATGTCCATCTGGTCCAGTGTGTCATTTAAGGCCTTTATTTCCTTGCTGATCTTTTGCTTGGATGACCTGTCCATTTCAGTGAGGGGAATATTAAAGTCCCCTACTATTATTGTATTGTTGTTTATGTGTTTCTTTGATTTTGTTATTAATTGGTTTATATAGTTGGCTGCTCCCACGTTGGGGGCATAGATATTTAAAATTGTTAAATCTTCTTGTTGGACAGACCCTTTGAGTATGATATAGTGTCCTTCCTCATCTCTTATTACAGTCTTTGGCTTAAAATCTAATTGATCTGATATAAGGATTGCCACTCCTGCTTTCTTCTGATGTCCATTAGCATGGTAAATTCTTTTCCACCCCCTCACTTTAAATCTGGAGGTGTCTTCGGGCTTAAAATGTGTTTCTTGGAGGCAACATATAGATGGGTTTTGTTTTTTTATCCATTCTGATACCCTGTGTCTTTTGACAGGGGCATTTAGCCCATTCACATTCAGGGTAACTATTGAGAGATATGAATTTAGTGCCATTGTATTGCCTGTAAGGTGACTGTTACTGTATATGGTCTCTGTTCCTTTCTGATCTACCACTTGTAGGCTCTCTCTTTGCTTAGAGGACCCCTTTCAATACTTCCTGTAGAGCTGGTTTGGTATTTGCAAATTCTTTCAGTTGTTGTTTGTCCTGGAAGCTTTTAATCTCTCCTTCTATTTTCAATGATAGCCTAGCTGGATATAGTATTCTTGGCTGCATGTTTTTCTCGTTTAGTGCTCTGAAAATATCATGCCAGCTCTTTCTGGCCTGCCAGGTCTCTGTGGATAAGTCAGCTGCCAATCTAATATTTTTACCATTGTATGTTACAGACTTCTTTTCCCGGGCTGCTTTCAGGATTTTCTCTTTGTCATTGAGACTTGTAAATTTTACTATTATGTGACGGGGTGTGGGCCTATTCTTATTTATTTTGAGGGGCATTCTCTGAACCTCCTGAATTTTGATGCTTGTTCCCTTTGCCATATTGGGGAAATTCTCCCCAATAATTCTCTCCAGTATACCTTCTGCTCCCCTCTCACTTTCTTCTTCTTCTGGAATCCCAATTATTCTAATGTTGTTTCGTCTTATGGTGTCACTTATTTCTCGAATTCTCCCCTCGTGGTCCAGTAGCTGTTTGTCCCTCTTTTGATCAGCTTCTTTATTCTCTGTCATTTGGTCTTCTATATCACTAATTCTTTCTTCTGCCTCATTTATCCTAGCAGTGAGAGCCTCCATTTTTGATTGCACCTCATTAATAGCTTTTTTGATTTCAACTTGGTTAGATTTTAGTTCTTTTATTTCTCCAGAAAGGGCTTTTATATCTCTCGAGAGGGTTTCTCTAATATCTTCCATGCCTTTTTCGAGCCCAGCTAGAACCTTGAGAATTGTCATTCTGAACTCTAGATCTGACATATTACCGATGTCTGTATTGATTAGGTCCCTAGCCTTCGGTACTGCCTCTTGTTCTTTTTTTTGTGGTGAATTTTTACGTCTTGTCATTTTGTCCAGATAAGAGTAAATGAAGGGGCAAGTAAAATACTAAAAGGGTGGCAACAACCCCAGGAAAATATGCTTTAGCCAAATTAGAAGAGATCCAAAATCGTGAGTGGGGAGAAAGGGGATAAAAAGAGGTTCAAAAAGGAAGAAAGAAAAAAGAAAAAAAAAAAAAAAAAGAAAAGAATTTTTTTTAAAAAAAGAAAACACCTAAGAAAAATGTAAAAAAATATATATATATATTAGATAAACTAGTAAAAAATCGTTAAAAAAGAAAAAGGTAACAGTTAAAAAAAAAAAAAAATTTTACCCGAAGGCGAGAAAGAAACAAAAAAAAAAAAAAAAATGAAAAAGAAAAAATTAAATTAACTGCAAGACTAAAGAAAATCACAGGAAAAAAGCCATGAGTTCCGTGCTTGGCTTTCTCCTCCTCTGGAATTCTGCTGCTCTCCTTGGTATTGAAACCGCACTCCTTGGTATGTGAGCTTGGTCTCGGCTGGATTTCTTGTTGATCTTCTGGGGGAGGGGCCTGTTGTAGTGATTTTCAAGTGTCTTTGCCCCAGGCGGAATTACACCGCCCTTACCCGGGGCCGGGGTGAGTAATCCGCTCGGGTTTGCTTTCAGGAGCTTTTGTTCCCTGAGCGCTTTCCGTAGAGTTCCAGAGGACGGGAATACAAATGGCGGCCTCCTGGTCTCCGGCCCGGAGGAGCCGAGAGCCCAGGGCCCCACTCCTCAGTGCGCCCTCAGAGAACAGCGCCCAGTTACTCCCGTCTGCCTGACCTCCGGCCGCGCTCCGAGCTCACCGAGCCTGCGACCGGTTCAAGGTAACACGGAGCTGCGAGCTTACTGTCGGCTCTGTCTCTGTAGCCGGCTTTCCCGTTCCAATACCCGCAAGCTCTGCGACACTCAGACACCCCCGATCCTTCTGTGACCCTGCGGGACCTGAGGCCACGCTGACCCCGCGTGGGCTTCGCTCCAGTTTAGCCTCTGGAGCGATGTCCCTCCGCGGAACAGACTTTTAAAAGTCCTGATTTTGTGCGCGGTTGCTCCGCCGCTTGCCGGGAGCCGGCCCCTCCCCCCGGGGTCTATCTTCCCGTCGCTTTGGATTCACTTCTCCGCCGGTCCTACCTTTCAGAAAGTGGTTGTTTTTCTGTTTCCAGAATTGCTGTTCTTCTTCTCTTCGATCTGCCGATGGATTTTCAGGTGTTTGCAATCTTTAGATAAGCTATCTAGCTGATCTCCGGCTAGCTGAAGCAGTCTCAGCTTGCTACTTCTCCGCCATCTTGACTCAGCCTTTCCATATTTCTTAAAACCTCAATTAATGATCTTGAAGCCTGCCTTATGATTTCCTATGGAATTTAACATATGTATTGTTGCACAATAAGTTATCCCAAAACTTAGTGGGTTAAAAAAACCAAGTGTTCTCTCAGTTTCTAAGGGTGAGGATACATATAAGAGTAGTTTAGCATCATGGTTTTGGTTCGAGATGTGGCATGAGGTTGTTGTCCAGATGGCAGCAAAAAACAAATATTTTTGCTATTATCAAAAAATAAATATTTTTGTTACTATCTGTTCATTCCTGGCATTCCAAACCATCATAAATCTACACTAAGTGCAATATACTATATTATGTCCCATTCATACATTCAAAACTTCAATGTTTCTTTAAGAACAAACGTGTAGTTATCAGTTATTATATAAGAACACATATTATCTGTCCCATTCTCCAGTTTCCTTTTACCTGTGATCAAACTCTATTTTTCTTCCCACCAACTTAAGATGTAGAACTCAGCCCACCATCACAATCACTGAAAAGGGGCTCCAGTTATTAGAAATCTTGATGGGGGCTATGAGGTCTCCTACTAAGCTCACTTATATGATTTTGTAAGGTTTTAGATCTTCACAAGATGTTGGCCAGGGGCCTCAGTTGCCCACCCTCTCTATAAGCCACCTGAGTGTCCTCAGCTGGCTTCTTCATTTTATACCTAAATATAGGAAGCAATAGCCCATGTACTATCATTTCTGCCATATTTTATTGGTTATAGAAAACAAACAAAGTCAAAGGTGATGGGGCTTATTAAAGGCCAATTTGGAGACTGGCTAACACACCGTGTTTCTATTTCTGATCATCTCTGCTTCTTACCATAAATTAATAGTTTTAAAATTTACTGCTGAAGAACCCCTTTTAAAAATACAGATTTTCAGGACCCATTTCTAAAGATTTGATTCGGTATGTTAAGGTGCAGCATTTTTATGAAGGCCGTGTGAAGATCACACATTAAAAAAAGAACTCATCCATTTCTTCCAGATTGTCAAATTTATTGCCGTAGAGTTGCTCATAGTATGTTCTTATAATAGTTTGTATTTCTTTGGTGTTAGTTGTGATCTCTCCTCTTTCATTCATGATTTTATTTATTTGGGTCCTTTCTCTTTTCTTTTTGATAAGTCGGGCCAGGGGTTTATCAATTTTATTAATTCTTTCAAAGAACCAGCTCCTAGTTTCGTTGATTTGTTCTATTGTTTTTTTGGCTTCTATTTCATTGATTTCTGCTCTGATCTTTATGATTTCTCTTCTCCTGCTGGGCTTAGGGTTTCTTTCTTGTTCTTTCTCCAGCTCCTTTAGGTGTAGGGTTAGGTTGTGTACCTGAGACCTTTCTTGTTTCTTGAGAAAGGCTTGTACCGCTATATATTTTCCTCTCAGGACTGCCTTTGTTGTGTCCCACAGATTTTGAACCGTTGTATTTTCATTATCATTTGTTTCCATGATTTTTTTCAATTCTTCTTTAATTTCCCGGTTGACCCATTCATTCTTTAGAAGGATACTGTTTAGTCTCCATGTATTTGGGTTCTTTCCAAACTTCCTTTTGTGGTTGAGTTCTAGCTTTAGAGCATTGTGGTCTGAAAATATGCAGGGAATAATCCCAATCATTTGATACCGGTTGAGTCCTGATTTAGGACCGAGGATGTGATCTATTCTGGAGAATGTTCCATGTGCACTAGAGAAGAATGTGTATTCTGTTGCTTTGGGATGAAATATTCTGAATATATCTGTGATGTCCATCTGGTCCAGTGTGTCGTTTAAGGCCTTTATTTCCTTGCTGATCTTTTGCTTGGATGACCTGTCCATTTCAGTGAGAGGAGTGTTAAAGTCCCCTACTATTATTGTATTATTGTTGATGTGTTTCTTTGATTTTGTTATTAATGGGTTTATATAGTTGGCTGCTCCCACATTGGGGGCATAGATATTTAAAATTGTTAAATCTTCTTGTTGGACAGACCCTTTGAGTATGATATAGTGTCCTTCCTCATCTCTTATTATAGTCTTTGGCTTAAAATCTAATTGATCTGATATAAGGATTGCCACTCCTGCTTTCTTCTGATGTCCATTAGCATGGTAACATATAAACTACCACAACTGAACCAGGAAGAAATAGAAAGCCTGAACAGACCCATAACCAGTAAGGAGATTGAAACAGTCATTAAAAATTTCCAAACAAACAAAAGCCCAGGGCCAGACGGCTTCCCGGGGGAATTCTACCAAACATTTAAAGAAGAACTAATTCCTATTCTCCTGAAACTCTTCCAAAAAATAGAAATGGAAGGAAAACTTCCAAACTCATTTTATGAGGCCAGCATCACCTTGATCCCAAAACCAGAGAAGGATCCCACCAAAAAAGAGAGCTATAGACCGATATCCTTGATGAACACAGATGCGAAAATACTCAACAAAATACTAGCCAATAGGATTCAACAGTACATTAAAAAGATTATTCACCACGACCAAGTGGGATTTATTCCAGGGCTGCAAGGTTGGTTCAACATCCACAAATCAGTCAATGTGATACAACACATCAATAAAAGAAAGAACAAGAACCATATGATACTCTCAATAGATGCTGAAAAAGCATTTGACAAAGTACAACATCCCTTCCTGATCAAAACTCTTCAAAGTGTAGGGATAGAGGGCACATACCTCAATATCATCAAAGCCATCTATGAAAAACCCACCGCAAATATCATTCTCAATGGAGAAAAACTGAAAGCTTTTCCGCTAAGGTCAGGAACACGGCAGGGATGTCCATTATCACCACTGCTATTCAACATCGTACTAGAGGTCCTAGCCTCAGCAATCAGACAACAAAAGGAAATTAAAGGCATCCAAATCGGCAAAGAAGAAGTCAAATTATCACTCTTTGCAGATGATATGATACTATATGTGGAAAACCCAAAAGACTCCACTCCAAAACTGCTAGAACTTATACAGGAATTCAGTAAAGTGTCAGGATATAAAATCAATGCACAGAAATCAGTTGCATTTCTCTACACCAACAGCAAGACAGAAGAAAGAGATATTAAGGAGTCAATCCCATTTACAATTGCATCCAAAACCATAAGATACCTAGGAATAAACCTAACCGAAGAGACACAGAATCTATACTCAGAAAACTATAAAGTACTCATGAAAGAAATTGAGGAAGACACAAAGAAATGGAAAAATGTTCCATGCTCCTGGATTGGAAGAATAAATATTGTGAAAATATCTATGCTACCTAAATGAATCTACACATTTAATGCAATTCCTATCAAAGTACCATCCATCTTTTTCAAAGAAATGGAACAAATAATGCTAAAATTTATATGGAACCAGAAAAGACCTCGAATAGCCAAAGGGATATTGAAAAAGAAAGCCAACGTTGGTGGCATCACAATTCCGGACTTCAGGCTCTATTACAAAGCTGTCATCATCAAGACAGCATGGTACTGGCACAAAAACAGACACATAGATCAATGGAACAGAATAGAGAGCCCAGAAATAGACCCTCAAATCTATGGTCAACTAATCTTCGACAAAGCAGGAAAGAATGTCCAATGGAAAAAAGACAGCCTTTTCAATAAATGGTGCTGGGAAAATTGGACAGCCACATGCAGAAAAATGAAATTGGACCATTTCCTTACACCACACACAAAAATAGACTCAAAATGGATGAAGGACCTCAATGTACGAAAGGAATCCATCAAAATCCTTGAGGAGAACACGGGCAGCAACCTCTTCGACCTCTGCCACAGCAACATCTTCCTAGGAACAACGCAAAAGGCAAGGGAAGCAAGGGAAAAAATGAACTACTGGGATTTCATCAAGATCAAAAGCTTTTGCACAGCAAAGGAAACAGTTAACAAAATCCAAAGAAAACTGACAGAATGGGAGAAGATATTCGCAAACGACATATCAGATAAAGGACTAGTGTCCAGAATCTATAAAGAACTTAGCAAACTCAACACCCAAAGAACAAATAATCCAATCAAGAAATGGGCAGAGGACATGAAGAGACATTTCTGCAAAGAAGACATCCAGATGGCGAACAGACACATGAAAAAGTGCTCCATATCACTCGGCATCAGGGAAATACAAATCAAAACCACAATGAGATATCACCTCACACCAGTCAGAATGGCTAAAATCAACAAGTCAGGAAATGACAGATGCTGGCGAGGATGCGGAGAAAGGGGAACCCTCCTACACTGTTGGTGGGAATGCAAGCTGGTGCAGCCACTCTGGAAAACAGCATGGAGGTTCCTCAAAATGTTGAAAATAGAACTGCCCTATGACCCAGCAATTGCACTATTGGGTATTTACCCTAAAGATACAAATGTAGTGATCCAAAGGGGCACGTGCACCCGAATGTTTATAGCAGCAATGTCCACAATAGCCAAACTATGGAAAGAACCTAGATGTCCATCAACAGATGAATGGATCAAGAAGATGTGGTATATATACACAATGGAATACTATGCAGCCATCAAAAGAAATGAAATCTTGCCATTTGCGACAACATGGATGGAACTAGAGCGTATCATGCTTAGCGAAATAAGTCAAGCAGAGAAAGACAACTATCATATGATCTCCCTGATATGAGGAAGTGGTGATGCAACATGGAGGCTTAAGTGGGTAGAAGAAGAATAAATGAAACAAGATGGGATTGGGAGGGAGACAAACCATAAGTGACTCTTAATCTCACAAAACAAACTGAGGGTTGCCGGGGGGAGGGGGTTTGGGAAAAGGGGTTGGGATTATGGACATTGGGGAGGGTATGTGATTTGGTGAGTGCTGTGAAGTGTGTAAACCTGGTGATTCACAGACCTGTACTCCTGGGGATAAAAATATATGTTTATAAAAAATAAAAAATTAAAAAAAAAAAGAAAAGAACTCAAAGCATGCCCTCAGAACATTTTTATCTAGTCCTGTTGGTTTAAACTATTTTTATATGATGAAGAATCCCAGATCTATATTTTTCTGGTCTAGCTTCAGCATCATTTCACAGAGATGTTTCCCAGGTAGCTCAAACCCATTTTTTTTTTTTAATTTGCTACCCACACCATTCCATAGCTGCAACTTTTCCCCAATTCCTGAAATTGACGAACAGAAATACAATTCTTTTCAATAGCTCAAGTGAGAACACCTTTGCTTTGCTAAAACCCCTCATATCAACATATCACAAAGTCTGTTGATTCTATTTTCTTTTTTTTAAAACTAGTCTTCTCTACCATTGACAATGCATTAATCCATGCACTTCCTGCTGGATTGCTCTCAATAGCATTTTACCAAGTGTACATGCTGTCAATGCTACCTTTTTCAATCTATTCTCCATACCACTCCATAACTTTTTCATAGAATGCTGATTTGACCATCTTATTTCCTGCTCAAAACCCTTCCATGATTCCCATTACTTTCTGGATAAAATACAAACTTTGTACTGTGATATAGAAGTTTTTTTTTTTGTTGTTGTTGTTTTGTTTTTTTTGTTTTGTTTTTTTTTTTACCAAGCCTCTGGCCAATATCTCCAGTTTTGCCTCTTGAAATTCCACCAATTCTCCAATAGCCTTAACATAAATATGTAAAGTTACAGAAATCACTGCAATATCAGTTTTCCCTGATCTTTTTTAAATCTGTAAATTCCTATTCATTCGGGGATTCGGTTCAGGCATGCTCTTTTCTAGAAATATTTTGCTAAAGTTTTCTAGGAAAAAAAATACCACCCTGTTAATCTTTTTCTTTGAAAATGCAGTTACTTAAATAAGTGTCTATTAATTGAATAGTGAGTGTTTCATAAGACCTTAATTATTGATTGACTGATAAGTATAATGTGTGAATTATTATCAAGGAATATAAGAGAAAATTTTAATTTAGGCTAACAATACATCTTCTTTGATTCTGCCTTTAGGATCATGGAACAATGAAACAACAGAAACGAAATGACCTCAAGCTTGGATAACATCTAATTCTTTCCTATCCTCATTTTGTGCACACAGACACACAAAAAAAACCCAGTCAGATTTGGAATAATTAGTCTGGTTCAAAATCCAGAAGAAGTTAGTGAGATGATGGACTAGAATATATTCACATAAGCGGCATATGTGTATGCAGAATGAGGCATAAAAACACACACACAACCCTACATTTTTATACATTAGAGAAAACCAGATTTCATTTAACCTGGGATTCCCATACATCTGAGCATACCTGTTAATATTTGTTGAGCAAGGATGAGCAGACATAGTTTGTGCAAAGTTAAGAAGGGTTTTGTTTTTAGGTGAGTGTGTGTGTGTGTGTGTGTGCACGTGCATATCCGGCTGGATTAAAGGAAAGAGAAATGTAGGTGATATACCATTTATTGGAAAATATTGGTCCTTTTCCCTTGCTGAGTAAGCTAGTATTTGAGTCTGGGAGAGAAAGAGCTTTAAGCAAGAGCTCTCTGTTTACTAGGGAGACTCTGTGAAATATGGGAAATCAGGGGCGCCCTGGGTGGCTCAGTGAATTAAAGCCTCTGCCTTCAGCTCAGGTCATGATCCCAGGGTCCTGGGATCGAGCCCCACATCAGGCTCTCTGCTCAGTGAGGAGCCTGCTTCCTCCTTTCTCCTCTCTCTTCACCTGCCTCTCTGCCTGCTTGTGATCTCTGTCTGTCAAATAAATAAATAAAATCTTTAAAAAAAAAAAAGAAAAAAATGGGAAATCAGTAATACTATTTCAGGGCCTGGATGACAAAGCACAGCACTTATAAGAAGAAAGAACATTTTTTCCCATTTCTGCAAGGAAATAGTTTTTAGTCACTCAGGATTCCAAAGGGCCATGTATCATCTCAGCACTCCCATGGCTTTGCAGCTAGAGAAGAATTAGAAGATAGTTCCCTGTCATTCGTACTATGGATTTGGGAAAAAGGCCCTGTCAGTTTGGACTGCAATAACTAGTTACAGTAAACTGGGTGGTTTAAACAACAAACATATATTTCTCATAGTTCTGGAGACAAGGAAGTCCAAGACTGAGGTGCCAATAGATCAGGCATCTGGTGAGAATCCCTTCTTGGTTTGCGGATGACTGTCTTCCTAATAAGTTAAAGATGTGTGTGCCCAGCGCTCAAACCACAGAAAAGTTTCACTGCTACCATAAAAGAATTCTTCTCTAGAAGAGCCTAAATGTATATCTTTATCTCTTACTTCCTCATGTACACATTCCTAGAACCACTACATTTAACAATCTATATGACCATTTCACACAGTATTATTATTATCATCATCATATTTTTGTTATTATCAGTTCATTCTTGGCTTTCCAATCCATCGTAAATCTACACTAAAGACAATCTACTATACCACGTCCTATTCAATACTGTTTTCTTTGAGAACAAATGTGTAGTTATCATTTATTATATAAGAACACAGATTATCTGTCCCATTCTCCAGTTTCCTCTTACCTGTGATCAAGCTCTATTTTTCCTCCCTACAACTTGGATGTAGAACTCAGCCCACCATCACAATCACTGAAAGAATCCCATGCCATCTCAAACCTTGTCCTCTTTTCTTTTTTTTAATGTGTTAGCTCACGTATAGCATATTATAAATTTCAGGTAAAGTTTAGTGATGCATCAGCTTCATATAACACTCAGTGCCCTACTTAACGCCAATCACCCAATTACTCCATTCCCATCCACCCACCCACCTTCCCTCTGCCATCCCTCAGTTTGTTTCCTAAGTTAAGTGTCTCTTATAGTTTGCTTCTCTCTGTGTTTATATCTTATTTTATTTTTCTTTACCTTCCCCTGTGTTCTCTGTTTTGTTTCTTAAAATCCACATATGAGTGAAATCATATGGTATTTGTCTTTCTGACTGACTTATTTCGTTTAGCAAAATACCCTCTGCTTCCATCCACCTTGTTGCAAATGGCAAAATACCCTCTACTTCCATCCATGTTGTTGCAAATGGCAAGATTTTATTCTTTCTGGGGTGCCTGGGTGGCTCAGTTGGTTAAGCAACTACATTTGGCTCAGGGAGTCTGCTTCTCCTTCTGCCCCTCACTCTGCTTATGCTTTCTCTCTCTCTCTCACTGTCCCTCAAATAAATAAATAAAATCTTTTAAAAAAAGATTTCATTCTTTCTGATGGCTGAGTAATATTCCATTGTGTGCATGTGTCTGTGTGTATATATATGTATATGTACACATGTACATATGTATACATATGTACATACATACATTTATGTGTATGTATGTGTGTGCGTGTGTGTGTGTATGATTTTATTTATTTATTTGACAGAAAGAGAGACAGCAAGAGCAGCAGGAACATAAGCAGGGCGAGTGGGAGAGGGAAAGCAGGCTTCCCTCCAACCAGGGAGCCCAATGTGGGGCTTGATCCCAGGACCCTGAGATCATGACTTGAGCCCAAGGCAGGCGCTTAAAGACTGAGCCATCCAGGCGCCCCCTGTTTGTATTCTTTAGGTAAATATACCTAGTAGCTCAATTACTGGGTTGTAAGGTAGTTCTATTTTTAACTGTTTGAGGAACCTCCATATTGTTTTTCAGAGTGGCTGCACCAGTTCACATTCCCACCAACAGTGTAAGAGGGTTCCCTGTTCTCTGCATCCTCACGAAGATCTCCTGTTTCCTGAGTTGTTAATTTTAACCATTCTGACTGGTGTGAGGTAGTATCTCATTGTGGTTTTGACCTGCATTTCCCTGATGATGAGTGATGATGAGCATTTTTCATGTGTCTGCCAGCCATTTGCATGTCTTCTCTGCAGAAATGTCTGTTCATATTTTATGCCCATTTCTTGACTGGTTTTTTGTTTGTTTGTTTTTTGGGGTGTTGAATTGTATAAATTCTTTATAGATTTTAGATACTCACCCTTTTTAAAAACATATATTTTATTTATTTGGCAGAGAGACACACAGCAAAAGAGGGAACACAAGCAGGGGGAGTGGGAGAAAGAGAAGCAGGCTTCCCACAGGGCAGGGAGCCTGACACAGGGCTTGATCCCAGGACTCTAGGATCATGACCTGAACTGAAGGAAGATGCTTAACGACTGAGACACTGAGGTGCCCTGGATAGTAGCCCTTTATCTGATATGTCATTTATAAATATCTTCTCTCATTCCATAGGTTGACTTTCAGTTTTATTCATTGCTTCCATTGCTGTGCAGAAGTTTTTATCCTGATGATGTCCCAATAATTTACTTGTGCTTTTGTATCCCTTGCCTGCTCAGAGACGTGTCTAACAAGAAGTTACTATGGCTGAAATCTGTTCCATTGATCAATACCATACTGTCTTGATTAATACAGCTTTCTAATACAACTTGCAGTCCAGAATTGTGATGCCTCCAGCTTTGGTTTTCTTTTTCAACATTACTTTAGCTATTCAGGGCCTTTTCTGGTTCCAAACAAATTTTAAAATTGTTTGTTCCAGTTCTGTGAAAATCAAACCCTATTCTTCATTTGATAGTGCAGAGTCCCTTTTATAGGCCAGATCATAAATTTGTACAAAGACCATTAATATTTCATGAGGTGGAGCTACAAAGCAGATACATGATACAATTGTTCTTTATTAAAGAGTTTACAATTCATTCAGCTCTGAAGTTATAATGTTCTTAAACATAGCACAATTAATTCTGACATGTTGCAATGGATTTCATTTCAGGGGCATGTGACTCTGAAGAATGTGCATTATCATTGTATTATATTGCTTATTATAACTAGAGTGCAATTCCATTTCTCACTGTTCCTTAAATGGGGACCATATTAGAATTTTGGGTAGGGCAAGTCTTTGTTATGTGGGACCCTTTGACATTCCTGGTCAATGCTCACTAAATGTTAGTGTGGTACTCTAGTCATTGGACAATGAAAAACACTACCAGACACTTCAAATTCCCCTAGATGCAGATGTGTATTATATTACCCTCCTTTAAGAACTACTGCAAAGTTAACAATTTTTGCTGGCTAACAAAATCTGTCTATATTGAATTACTCTGTTAAAAACCAAAAGCAATGGTATCTAAATGGCATTGTTTTGGTGGGAGCTTAGCTACTAAATATCATGGGAAAATATACACAATTTCAAAGAATGTACATTTACTTTGCCTACTTCCCAGAATCATAGTAAAGCCCTTCAAAAACAACAAAAAGCTTGAAATTTCCCTATCATGATGCCTTTGATGTAGCTGAGGGAGTCATCAGGGGGTTAAGTAACTCGCTAAAGATTCCAAAATAGTGTATCTTTGACACTTTGACTTTTTACATTTTAGATTTGAATATCATTTTTAAAATAATTTAAATATAATTTGAAAAACAGCAATAGTTCTACTAATCATTACTCTCAGGCCAGGTTTCTTTGGCTTAAGCTAGCTCTAATGAATGCTATTTCATTGTTCTCCATTTAATTGACAGTAAACCCTGAACAGCTCAATGAAGTACCTAAAGAGCAAGAGGCATAGAATCAAAGCTGAATAATCTACTAGTTATAGGCAAAATCCTTTTTCTCTCATATTGTTACAGATGCCAAGGAATCGAGAATCTGTACTAGACAAAAAACAAAAACAAAAATAAAAACAAAAACAAAAAAACCTAATTTGCAGATTTGCAGGCAACACTTCAAAATGTAATGATCATTCTTGTTGGTTGTTATATAGGAAATTAGCATTAGAAAATGTGTGATTGGAACACATCATTTAGATATGAAACCTGAGAGTTACTCTTGGGTTAAGGTTCAAAGGTGATAAATTAAAATTTCCTTAGGAAAGACACAAACTAAAATGAATCAGAATGGTGGTCTTTTTGATTTTATAGAATCTTTCACATCAGATTCATCTAGTCTGAAGAATCTGAAGAAAGCTGAATGAGTAGTCATTGCATTTGCAGTATGTGCCATTCAGACTTCAGTAGACAATGAGAAACATTCTGTATCAGTCAATATAATTTGAAACAAAAGTAAACATATCATGTCTCAGAGTTGTGAAATGAAATTAGCCTTGTTGACTAATGTCCAGAGGGGATGAATAAGTGTGTATGTATATGGAGTATGAGGGCCACTGTAAAATGAGAACTATTATTGCCAAAATTCTCATGGCAGCATATTTCCCTGCCTCAGTATGAGATATTTCCCTGCCTCAATATGAGATATGTTATCGATGGAGGCAGAAAAACTTATCTGAAAAATAAAAATAAGGCTATGCTTTTTTGTATCCCAAAATATTCAACTGTTGAATTTTTCTCTACATTGTGCAAGGAAGATTTATTGTAATTTATTATTATGTGAAAGAAGGCAATGTTCTGCAGATCTGAACAAAAGTCAAAGAGCTGTCAAAGGTTCTAATAAAGAAGCTCTTCAAGAGTCATCCCCTCCATAAAAACAATGAGAATATTGAAAAAATCAAATAAATAAAAAATCAAATAATCAAATAAATCAAATATTTAAAAAAAATCAATTTTTTAAAATTTGGAAAATTAAAGGCATATAATAATCCAAAGAGTATTTTTTTCAAGAGAAACAGTTGAATCTCTGTAAAAACAGCAAGTTTCATGGTATTTAAGCTTGCCCTATTGCTATCTATGGGAAGCATAAAACTAACAGCCTTGCAACTATAGTAGCTGTGAAAACCAGCACACTAAAAACAACTGGGGAAAACGGAAACAGGTTTGGAACTCCACAAAACCTGTTTTCTGATAACTGTCAATACTTGACATGACTAGAAGATCCTTGCATAGCTCCCTTCTCAGCATTGTCTTTAATTGACTCTAGTCAGAGCACCCTCTGTGCAAACAAACCAATACCTAGAGAACTTGTTGAAAAAATAATAGTGGTAATTGTTAAACATTGCAGCCACCTAAGGTAGTGATAGCAGTTGGAGTTAACAAGAGGCTGACTAAAAAAGTCAAAAGTAAAAACTGGTGAATGAGATGTTTGAAGCAAGTTTTGAAAAGCTCAACATGTGGGGGCGCCTGGGTGGCTCAGTGGGTTAAGCCTCTCTGCCTTCAGCTCAGGTCATGATCCCAGGGTCCTGGGATCTAGCCCCGCATCTGTGCTCTCTGCTCAGCAGGAAGTCTGCTTCCTCCTCTCTCTCTGCCTGCCTCTCTGCCTACTTGTGATCTCTGTCAAATAAATAAATAAAATCGTTAAAAAAAAATCTCAACATGTGTTTGGGACTCTAGAAGTCCACATAGGTGTGCAAGGCCATAAGCATGCCTAAGAAAGACCTCAGAAAACCCTGATCTTTCACCTCTGACTTTAAGACTCCAAATAAGCAGGAAGTAAAGCTAAGGCAGAGCTGTAAACTACCAGAAAACTAAAGGTATGTACCAAGGAACATACAAAATCCTTTGGCAAAAAGCTGGGAGAATTTCTGGTTCCCAGCATTCAAGAAAATCTCTGTCCAGTTATTAGTTGGCTCCTGGGTTAACCAAACAGATGTTTTACTGGCTGCATATGAACAAGAAAACAGACTTTATATAATTAATCCAAGAAAGTTACTAAACAAATGAAGAATAGCAACAATGACAGCTAACAGCAATAATGACAAATCCTCGGGAGAGTGAAATTCTGATTTCTAGAGGTACCATATTTTATTATTTAAAATATCAGGTAATTTTAGAATACATGCAAAGAAACAGTAATGAATGGCTCATACAAAGGAAAAGTGGCAGACAACAGAAAATGTCCATGTGGAAGCCAAGGTGTTGGACCTATTAGATAAAAGCTTTAAATATTTAAATATTATAAATATTTATTTAATTTTAAATTTTTTGAATTTATTTAATTTTATATAAATAAGTATTTAAATATTATAAAAAAGGTTCAAATAATCAAAGAAAATCCTATCTAAAGAATTAATGTAGTGTATAATAATGATGTCTCACAAATGGAGAATGTTAATAAAGAGACAGAAATTATTAAAAATATAGCAATGCTATAGCTTAAAATCACCATAATTGTTTCAAAATTCTGTGTAACACCATCACATACACCAGTGTATATATATTGGGAATTCCGGAAGGAGAAGAAACATTTTATAAATCTGCATAGTCAAGTAGTTCAGTGATCAATCAGTAGGATAAGCCAAAAAATATTCACACATACACACATCATAGATGAACTGCCAAAGTCAAAGAGAATCTTGAGAATAACAGGTGAAATGTAACTCTTACATACAAGGGATCCTCAATAAGAATAAGAATTGACTTCACATCAGAAATCATGGAAGCCAGAAAGCAGTGGGATGATATATTTAACATGATGAAAGAAAAAACAAAACATTAAAGAATTCTCTATCTAGTAAATTGTAATTCAAAAACAGATTTTAAAAGGTCCCTGAAGGGCTCAGTCAGTTAAGCATCTGACTCGATTTTGGCTCAAGTCATGATCTCAGGGTCATGAGACTGAACCCCTCATCAGATTCCCAGCTCAGCCAGGAGTCTGCCTGAGATTCTCTCCCTCTGCTCTTCCCCCAACTTGTGCATGCTCTATCTCTCAAATAATTAAATTAATTAAAAAAAAACAGATTTTAAGACATTAAATGTAGCTATGCTTAGTAAACTTTTACCAGTCAACAACAAAAAGACAGATAATCTAATTTGAAAAATAGACAATCTCTGAATAGACCTTTCTTCAAAGAAGATATACAAATGGCCAATAAGTCCATGAACATCTGTTCAAAATCATTATCCATTAGTGTACTGCAAATCAAAATGATATTAAGGTACCACTATACACCACATGGATGGCTAATAATCAAGAGAAAGAACAATAGCAAGTGTTGGTGAGGATCCAGAGAAATTGAAACTGGAAGTGATAAGAATATGCCACTGCAAAATATGCCATTTGGGCATAAGGATTATTTTGAGCTGAAGGAGGTTAAAAAATAATAGACATAGACATAGGAGGAACTCTCTGCCCTCCTCTTCTCTATCGAAAAGGGGGGCACACATTCCCCTTTTGGTGTTATCCCCCTCTCCTCGCATCTACCAGGAAGAGGAGATCACTCGTCAATGGAGCATTGACTTGGCTATACAACTAATCTTACCAAATAGCCCTCATCTTCTTGTCACTTCTCCAAAATTTACCACACTTTGTTAGAGTGCTATATAAGCCGCTGGGACTAACACTTCTTTGGGATTTTCATTTCCTTCCTGTGTAGCTCTTGTGTGCATGCAAAATAAACCTTTCTCACATTAATCTGTCTTTTGTTACTTTAATTCACGATTCCCAGACACTGAACTTAAGGTAGTAGAGGAAATGTTTCTTTTCTCCCCTACAGAAACTTTATCCACTGCTGGGAGTGTAAAATGGTGCAGCTGTTTTGGCAAAACAGTTTGGTAATTCCCCTAAAAATTCAATGCATATTAGCCAGCAATTTCACTCCTAGGTATATACCCAAAACAACTGGAATAGATAAGTACACACAAAAACATGTACAGGAATGTTGAAAGCAGCATTATTCATAATAGTCATAGAGAAGTAGGGAAATGGGCAGGGACTGCTAATGTATAGAAGGTTTCTTTTTAAGGTGATAAAAATTTCTAAAATTAAATTATGGTAATGTCTATAGCACTTTAGTTGTATAGTGAATGCAGTATAGGCTATTACAGTATACACTTTTAAAAATGAATTTTATGATATGTGAATTTTATCTCAAAAAGTTGTTATAAAATTGCTAACAAATCTGATTGAAAGGAATATCAACAGGAATAACTGGGTAGCTCTGTTGGTTAAGTGTCTGCCTTCAGCTCAAGTCATGATCTCAGGGTTCTGAGATCGAGTTCCTCGTGGAGCTCCCTGCTCAGCTGGGAGCCTGCTTCTCCCTCTGCCTGCTGCTCCCCCTGCTTGTGCTCTCTCTCTCTCTGACAAAATCTTAAAAAGAAAAGAAAGGAATATCCACAATTTTTCAAAGATGTTAGTCTGTCATATGGATAGGACATTTTCTATCAGGCCCCTTCTGTTGTCAAAAGAACAGAGTAACATTTTTCTGTCAAATGACAGCCTAGTGTATGCTAATTATCACAAACTCCAGTTCAAAAATTAGAGTTCCAGTTTTCTTCTTTCACATGCTAATCATCAATAGTATTTCAATTAAATATTGGAATTCCTATTAAGAACAAAGCTTTGATTGAGTTCTAGTAAATGTTAAGAACATGAAAGTTGGAAATCACAAGGAAATTCATGAGGACTAAAGGTACTTATGACTGCCAAAAGTAGCCAAATCTATATCAACCAACCAACAGGTTTGGCTTCTTTTATTCATATTTTGGTATAGTCATATAATAATAATAACAGTGATAATAGGTAACATTTGTTGAACGCTTATTACATAACATCACATGAAATAAAGAAGTATTATCATGATTTTTATAGATGCAGAAACTGAAATATAAAGTGGCCAAAGTCCACTCAGTTAACAAGTGGCAGAGCTGGGATTATTTGAGTTTGTCCATGTACTGACATGTCTAATCCTCTTAAACTTGATTTTTCAGTGATCAGTTTACAAAGCAAGTATTTCTTTTAACAAAGTAGAATAATAAAATATAATAAAGGAGCAGATTTCCTCTGACCCTTGAACTGAATAAAGTTTAGTATAGCATAAAATTAGATTTTTATTCTTTTTTTCAATCAGAATCTAACAAGTGGGGTCTTCTTTCAATCTTGATTTTTCCAAGGAATCAGATTTAAAAAGAAAAGTATTTGATCATAATCAGTGCAATCATTTCATTTATTTTCAAATTCCCCAAAAATACATTGTAAGTATAAACATATACCTCTCAAATATGAATAAAATATTTAGCTTGATGAATTGGGTGAATAGACCAATGTATTATTGCATTCCCAAGTTAAAATCTAGTTTTTTTTTTTTTTTTTAAGATTTTATTTATTTATTTGCCAGAGACAGAGGGGGAGAGAGCGAGTGAGCACAGGCAGACAAAGAGGCAGGCAGAGGCAGAGGGAGAAGCAGGCTCCCTGCCGAGCAAGGAGCCCGATGTGGGACTCGATCCCAGGACCCTGGAATCATGACCTGAGCCGAAGGCAGCTGCTTAACCAACTGAGCCACCCAGGCGTCCCTAAAATCTAGTTTTGACAGAGTACTAGTTGTGTAACATTATCTGATTTGTAAGTATACATGAGTACTTATAAATTCCAGATAAATCATATTTCCTAATTTTTCACAATCATATGATCAGGCAATATGAGGAAAAATGGTGAGTTACTGGCTGTAATGAGTATTTCTTATCTTATTGGCAACATTCAAATTCTTCATACTGTATTTATAATTTATGAGACTTGGCTGAAAAACCACCCAAAACATCTCATAGTGTTTTCTATATTATCCCAATACCTACTGAGGTAGAATGTTTTCACTGCCTAGATATAAACATTCCAGAGTCAAAGGTAGTTGGAAAAATGTGAGTACCCCCATTCAGAAACTCCTCAAATAGTTAACATAATACACTTAATAGACAGACAAATTTATGCTTTCAGAAGGCATCTCAGAATTTCAAATAGGACCCCAAGTCATGGGGATTGCCACAGCACTTACCTACAGCAGAGGATAAGGAATTATAAGGCATATATCTTACAATTCCTGTCACTAGAATTTTGATCTACATTATGCATTGAAAGTAGTATCAAGGAAGGTACTAAATTGAGTTCTATCAGCAGTAAATTAGTATCAGCTACCAGTGATATTTTAGAAAAAAAAATCTATGATCAAGTTTTAAAGGCTATTATCTTAGAAATTTTCTTCTGAATCTTATATCTCAACATCTCACATAATTTTTACAGAAAAATTATAGAAAATGATAGACATTTTCAATTTACAAAAATATAAACTTCCTTTTTTATAGCCCTTTTAGTAAAAGGAGATTTATTACATCCTCTTCAAAATAAGGGTTTTACTGAAAAATGTTTCTATTATGAAAGTCATATACATGTAGCCTGGTAGCTTTTCTACACAAGGAGATATTATAGGGATGTGACTGATAACACTCCCCAAAGCTCCCTACCTCCCCAAGAATTAACTCTTTTGCTGCTTCCTGTCTGATGTCTGTCTGAACTTCTTCCAATACATATTAGAAGTAGCCTAATGAATTTATTAAATGTCTTGTATTTTCTTATGTCATCGCTGCCAATTGACCTGCTCATTTGTGGTTCTTACAATTGGGCAAATAAGAACTACTTTGAAAATCTCATTCTAATGTTGTGGTACCAAAACTGATCTCAAGCACCCACAAAGAAAGCTGTGAAGCAATGAAGAGTTCCTCAAATGAACAAAACAAAAAAGGAAATGAATGATGAACTATCAGTTACTTTCTTTTCTTATTTGGCAGATTTATTTATTTATTTAATTTATTTATTTTAAAGATTTTATTTATTTATTTGACAGAGAGAGGTCACAAGTAGGCAGAGAGGCAGGCAGAGAGAGAGAGGGAAGCAGGCTTTCCACCAAACAGAGAGCCTGATGCGGGGCTGGATCCCAGGACCCTGAGATCATGACCTGAGTCGAAGGCAGAGGCTTAACCCACTGAGCCACCCAGGCGCCCCTTTATTTATTTATTTGACACACAGAGAGAGATCACAAGTAGGCAGAGAGGCAGGCAGAGAGAGAGAGGGAAGCAGGCTTTCCACCAAACAGAGAGCCTGATGCGGGGCTGGATCCCAGGACCCTGAGATCATGACCTGAGTCGAAGGCAGAGGCTTAACCCACTGAGCCACCCAGGCGCCCCTTTATTTATTTATTTGACACACAGAGAGAGATCACAAGTAGGCAGAGAGGCTGGTAGAGAGAGGGGGAAGCAGGTTCCCCACTGAGCAGAGAGCCCGATGCGGGACTCGATCCTAGGACCCTGAGATCATGACTGGAGCGGAAGGCAGCGGCTTAACCCACTGAGCAACCCAGGCGTCCAGATACATTTATTTTTATTCACTCTCTGTTTTCCTCTCTCAGCTATTCATGATTTTGTAACAAAATTGAATTTTTGCATGGCCTTTTCTACAATTACTTTGTGAAAACCTACAATATAAGAGACATTAACTTCTTTCGACTTTATAACTTTCTTTTTTCAGAGACGAATGTGCAGCAGTTTTTCTTTGTAGACAAAACCTCTGCTTTATGGTTCATGCTCAGATGTGGGCTTCATTCAAATCTGCTTCCCTTCTTCTGAGCTGGGAAGCATATGGTAACATTTCTGCCTGGACTAATTTAAATCATCTCCCTTAAAGTGAGGCTAAGTAGATCACTTAGCAAGTTATCTCTTTTATACAAAGAGGCCTATTTTGACACAGTGTATAATTGTATATATACAGTTGAATAAATACAGTTTTAAAATAATAGATTTTCTTCTCCCACACACTGAATGGAGTTCATTGTATGGTGAAAATGATTGGCATATAATCCTTTTCTGAGAGCAGCATTACCCAGAAAAAGTGGGGACAGATCAACAGACCCCTGGGTTTGTATGCCAGGAAAGGGAAAAACACTGTGGGGGTAGAATTTACAAGAATCTTATTTTCAGTATACCTTTGCCTCAGGAGATGGGGCATATAAGGAAGCTTGTATTCTACTCCCCTTGTGGAATGTGAGGTATTTTTTCTTTTCTTAAAAAAATCTATGAGTAGGAAGAAATTACAGCACATATTAACAAAGAACCTTCTTGCAACATTTTAAGTGCCAAAAAAGTCATGTCTATATCCAGTGAGGTTTACTTTTTAAGATTTAAATCTATTCCTGCTATAATAAATTAGGCTATTCAAGCAATTCAAGGCCCATCTATCTAGTCTCATGCTTTTGAAATATTAACCTTTCAGTCCCGTTGCTTATAAAATCATATAATGCTCACTTTCATGCCAATTTATGTTGATTTAGTTCAAATAATGGAAATTTTGAATCACATCACAGCTGTTTTGACAGGTACACAGACCATGGTAAAATGGCTTTGGACATGTGTTCAGAATTCTATAAGCAAGGGAAAAAGTAAGGAACATAAGTATAAAGGATATAAATATTAAGGATTCTTAATTCCCAAAGGTTGGTCACTGCAAAAAAAGCATCTGTAAGCAATTATTTTATAAGAACTTTAGATAATATGCACTAAAATAAACACACTATTATAAATATGCACTATAATAAACATACTATTATAAATATGTTGAAATTCCCATTAAGTTTAGTTTCCTATCAAAATTCTCATTAAAAAGATGTTGCATTTTATTTCTATAGAACATAAAGGGCAATGACATTGTCAAGTTAGGAGACTTCGAGTTCTGATTCACAAGAATTTAATTAGTGAGTTCCTAATGCCATATATTCCAGTAGATTAAAGATATTTGAACTAAAAGTGAGTAATTCCCTTGATCCTGACAAGAACTGGGTGTCTTACCCACAGTAAGTGTTTTCTACACACTACTCAAATTGACTGACAGGTTTATAGATCAAAGTTCTTTTCCGTTTAACCTTATATTATTTCTCTTCTAACATTATTTCCACCCAAGATACTCTGTAGCACTTGGGCCATGGTAGTTATAATAATTGAACTTGAAGAGTTTAGCTTTCTGACCATTATAAGAACTCAAGATAGAGTTGGCCTTAAGCTCCAGTGTAAGAGCCAGTTGGGATATAAAGATTACTAATCTCTGTATACATCCTTCTCTCTTTCAGACTCATTACAGTGCAATTCCCACCAACAAGGGTTTCCTTTTATGAACAGTCTCTTTCTAAATTTCTCTTGGAGAGGTAATAGATCAGGTGTCTGACACTTTATTGACAATTAACTTACCAGAACTTTTTCCTTTGGGACTGGGAAGATCCAGGCCAACAGGAAGGCACTGGACACCTGGGACTGAGGCATTGCACAAGGGCCAAAGAACACTGCAGAGAGTGGCAGAACATCTCCAAAGATCAACGTGGCCTCCTTTACAGTTTGGTGAAGGGCTGACACTTGAGCGAAAAGAACCTCTCTAATGAACAGCTGTGTCCATAGGGTACACCTCTAAAGAACAATTATTTCTGGCTGGAATGTACAAAACTAAAAAGCTTATTTCCCCCCTCTTGCTCCACTTAGCTTATAAAATCTTAAATCCAAATTCCAAGACAAAGGTCCTTAATAAGAGGAAATTCCTCTGGCATTAAATGGGGAAGATTAGCAGTAGCTATTATCCCCTTTTATAATCATGTAGCTACTAAAAACAAAATGAAAGAGGACCCCCTGCCTTGCTTACATTGTGAACACATGGGAGAGAATGGGATCACATGCCCAAGAAGGCCTGCATGTGCTTGAAGGGCATTTCAAGGGCCTGCACCCTCACCTCCCAAATGGCTTAGGATTCGTGCCATTCAAGTCACTCTAGATCTGTTTTAACAAATGGAATAACAGAATCACAGGACCCAAGAGCCCCCAGGGTCATCCTCTTCCTAGTTCCAGGGTAGCTCTGTGACATCACTGGATGCTTTACTACAAGGAAAAAGAAAAGATGATATAAATGAGTGTTCATTATGTGCTTGGCACTTCACATTTATTTGAGTTAACTGTGGCAATAATTCTGTTTAGGTATGCTTATTACCTTCATTTTGCAGACGCAGAAATAGGAAAGGAAAGGTTATTGAACCTCCTTAAGGTGACACAGCTGGTGAGCAGCCGAAAAAAGATTTGGACACTAACAATATACTCACACTGCCCACAACTTCTTACTATCATACTAAGTTGTCAGTGGATGAATAGGACCCAATGAAAATGTCATCAATAGTCCCACACTTTGCACGCCATTGTACATTCCACATCATGGGAACAAATATTCAGATGGAAGACTAAGTATTTTATATTGCATCTGGGTGTTCTGGCATCAGATAAAGAAAGGAAAGGGACCTCTATTCAGTTATTTACTATTTGTGGTGGTATCAGGACTCCATACACAGAACGAGAGAAACAAATGTTTATGTTCATACCATGTCTCTGTTGTGCTGAAATGCACCTGCACCTCCAACTGCTTGCTTTAATGTATTTCAGTGACATGTCACCAGGAGTAGCCTCAGCAAAATTTTAAAAGTTAGGTTCATCTCTAGTGCCCTTTACATTTTCAGGGATGCACTACCCTTTTGTCCATGCCAGGTGAAAGGTGACTTCATGCTTTATAAAATCCCCCTTTCACAGCATGCTTTTAAGGACAAACCAATCATGAAGCCCTTACAAGCCCTCTAAAAAGCCACTGGATTATATGATTCCAAGTCCTGCAAGTCTTGAGATTTCTGTATGGGAAAAGTGCAGTGATAAACTGACTGATTAAGTGCTAATTATGTAAGTTAAAAGGATGAGGAACAGAAAGACTACACATGGTAGTGGCTTAGACCAGAACAATTTCTTGAAAATTTCAGCGAGCAAATTTTGCTACGCTACTGCCTTCTAAAGGCTGTAATTAAAGACCTTCTGTAAAGGCTACACAGGTACCCATTACTATAAAATATAATCTGTTAATTTCTGTGTGTGTATCAATCTCTATCTCTGTCCCCTGCTCTCAAAACTGTCTGTAGAGATTAAAATTTTTTCAAAAAGATATGATAAATTTTGAGATCTGGTATTTTTTTAGGTACCTGGGAGCCATTGATTGAATGGCAAAAAAATGCACTGCCTTCTTTTACCTTACTTAATACCCAAATACTAAACTTCATTGGGAAATTGCCTTGTATCTCTCAGTTCTATTAGAACAAATAAAGTTCGTATTTAGGTAACAATAAAAATGCTCTTTAGAAATACAGCTCTCGGGACGCCTGGGTGGCTCAGTTGGTTAAGCAGCTGCCTTCAGGTCATGATCCCAGCATCCTGGGATCGAGTCCCATGTCAGGCTCCTTGCTCGGCGGGGATCCTGCTTCTCCCTCTGCCTCTGCCTGCCATTCTGTCTGCCTGTGCTCGCTCTCCCCCCCCCCCTCTGATAAATAAATAAAATCTTAAAAAAAAAAAAAGAAAAGAAATACAGCTCTCAGCTCTGCTGTTGTAGCACAGTAACCTCTATAGAAAACACATGGAAAAAATCTATAGAAACACATCTGTAGCAAGCACATCTATAGCAAACACATGGATGGAATTCTTTCCTTGTAAAACTCAATTTATAAATACTGGTGACTAGCACATGGGTTGTAGATAGTTGAACCCTTCTCTACAAGTGTTATAATTTTAGGTTTTATATTTAGGTCTATAATTCATTCTGAGTTAACTTTTGTATATACAAAAGTTTATACAAACTTGTATATACAAGATATGGATCAAAGTTCATTTTCTTGCATATTGATATCTAATTGGTCAGGAACATTTGTTGAAAATCCTTTTTTCCTCTAGCTTTTGTTTGTACCTTTGTCAAAATCAGTTGTCCATATACTTGTGGATTTCTTTCTCAGCTCCTTCTGAAGTTTCATTGAGTTGTCTATCCCAAAGGCTAAAATCATACTGTTTTCCATGTTTTATAACTATGTAATGAATCTTGAAATCAGATAGTGCTAGCCCTCCAATTTTGTTCATTATTCTCTGACTACTTTTAAGATTTTTCTCTTCATTGCTGGTTTCAAGAAATCGAATACTGGCATGCCTTGGACTTTTCCTTGAGTTCTTGTCCTTGAGGTTCTTTGAACTTTCTGGATCCCTGGATTTATGGTTTTTATCAATTTTGGAAATTTTTTGGCCATTATTTCTTGACATATCTTTCCTGTCCTGCCCTCGGTCTCTTCTCGAAGGGCATGAATTATAGACATTTTAGACTCTTTGAAGTTATCCTAGAGCTCAAGAATGGTCTGTTTCTTTCATTGGATTATTTTTTATTCTTTGCTTCATTTTGGAAAGTTTCTATTGGTATGCCCTTGAGTTCATTAATCCTTTCATCTCCAGTGCCTAGTCTGCCCTTAATCCCAATCAGTGAATTTTTCAGCCCATACTATATTTCTCATCCTTAGATGTTTTATTTGAACATGTTTAAATATCTTTCATGTCTCTGCTTACCTTTCTGCACATATATAATACCATTATAACAACTGATTTAATGTCCTTATCTACTGCCATCTACCATGGCAGTCAATTTCAGTTATGTGATTTTTCTCTTCGTTATAAATTATATTTTCCTACTTATTTCCATGCCTGGTAATTCTTTATTGGATGACAGAATTTGGGAATTTTACCTTGTTTAGGTAACATATATAGTCTTATAAATAAATATTCCTATATATATATGTATGTGTGTATATATATATGTGTATATATATAATATATTCTTGTGCTTTGTTCTGAGGTGCAGTAAAATTACTTGGAAATGGTTTGATCATTTCAGGTCTTGCTTTTGAGAATTGTTAGGCAAGATTAGTTTGGCACTATTTATTCCCCACTAATGAGTCAAGACCCTTCTGAGCATTCTGCCTAATGCTCCATGGACTATGAGGTTTTCCAGTCTTGCCGGTGGAAAAGCATGATTTCCGGTCCTGTATGAGTGCCAGACACTGTACTCTCTGATCATCTCTGACAATCTTCTCCTCTGATTGAGGTAGAGTCCAGTCATCAGCTGAGAATTTTCAGTACACTGAGTTCTCTCCTGTGTGCCTGAAGAGAAGAAGCCAGGGCTGAGAGTTGGCTTTAACAGGCATGGCTTCTTTTGATACTCATAAATATCTTTAGTGTCCATGTATTTCCTTGTCAGTTCTGACATCTCATGTTCCTGGCATTCTTTACAACTTCCTGAACCCTCTCTCTAATACACTGCCCTTTATATTTTAGTTAGCTTGGTTTCTCAAGACCTCCAGCCCCTCAACACAGAGACTCTGCCTGGCTTCTCCCTACCTGTGCTATGGCCTCAAAGTTCTCTTAAATCAGTAAATTTGGAAAATCATATGGCTCACCTTATATAACTGGATTTCAGGATTCACTATTCTTGATTACCTGATGTCCAGTGTCTTGATAACATGGTTTCAATTACTTTGTTATTTTTTGTTTGTGTGTTTGTTTCGGGAAGGAGGTTAAATCCAGTCCCTATAACTCCACTTTTTTTTTTTTAAAGATTTTATTTATTTATTTGACAGAGAGAGATCACAAGTAGGCAGAGAGGCAGGCAGAGAGAGAGAGGAGGAAGCAGGCTCCCTGCTGAGCAGAGAGCCCGATGCCTGATTCGAGCCCAGGACCCTGAGATCATGACCTGAGCGGAAGGCAGCGGCTTAACCCACTGAGCCACTCAGGCGCCCGATGACTCCACTTTTTGCCAGAACTGGCATTGTCCACCAGTTTAACTTTATATTTAAATGTAAGAAGATGGGGTGCCTGAGTGGCTCAGTCATTAAGCATCTGCCTTCCACTCAGGTCATGATCCCAAGGTCCTGAGATCAAGCCCTGCAACCAGCTCCCTGCTTGGCGGGAAGTCTGTTTCTCCCTCTCCGACTCCCCTTGTTTGTGTTCCCTTTCTCACTATCAAATAAGTAAATAACATCTTAAAAAAATAAATAAATGTAAGAAGACATCCTTCTTGTTAAGATGTCTTTCAGCAACTTAGAAATTTTAGTTGTATTTTGTGAAAACTCATTTAGATGGCACCCAAGAGACTAACTGAATATTTTAGTCTTTACTAAAGACTACAGTAACTATAGTACTAAAGTACCTTAGTAGTTATAGCTAGTAAAATCTTCATTTTGCTTATTTTATAATGTAAGGTACTGAAAGCTAGTACTTGATAACATGATTATTAATTTATATGAATATTCACCAGAACATTGTTTATAATTGCAGAAATTTAAAAAAATATACCACACATCTCCAATAATGGGAATGTTAAGATAAATATATAAGGTAGAATATTATACAGCCATTAAATAACAGGTCTCAAAATATTTAATTACATTAGGAAATATTACTATGTATGTTAAATAAAATTACATATATAGTTGAATGTTAATAATACATAAATACACACTTTAAAATTAGATGAGAATGCATTATCTTTTTAATAATAACACTGGTTATCTTTGAATGTTAAATGCCATAATCATTAACTATCATTTATTAATATTTCAGCCTTCCCAAAACATGATGGGTTTTCATTTTCTGGCGTCCTTCCAGAACTACTTCTGAACAGTGTGCTGTACACAGAAATAATAATACATTACTTCTGGGATGCAGCATTTACTTGGTATTATTAGAATCTCTAAAATTCCTCTGCCCTCTGACGTGACTCACAGTAATGTTCAACTCAGTTGCTGTTCCACTTTGAATGACAATCATGAGTAGAAATTCTCATTACCAAATCACAATTGACAGGTAGAATGAGTGAGCAATAAATCTTTGTTTTAGCAGCTGAGATTTGGGGTTGCTTGTTATTACATGGACTGGACTATCCTGACTTATACCAGAGCATTATGGAAGATTTCTTTTCTTTTTTACACATTTCTCTATTTTACAATATATATACAATGAGCTTGAATCAATCTTGATATAAAAATCCTTTACTATTAACTTATTTCACTGAATGAAAGATGACATCAATTGTAAGAAACACTATTACTCTATGTACCCCTAATTAAAAAACAAATGTAAATTAAACTATGATTTGGGGTACCTGAGTGGTTCAATAGGTGAACCATCTGCCTTTGGCTCAGGCCATCATCCTCGGGTCCTGGGATCAAGCCCTGCATGGGGCTCCTTGCTCAGCAGGAAGCTTACTTCTCCCTCTATACTTCCCCCCTCCTTGGGATCTCTCTCTCTCTCTCTTTAATAAATAAATAAAATCTGAAAAAATTAAACTATGACTTAATGCTTTTTGTGATAGGTCTACATACTATTTGAATTGGTCACATCAGTCTCTTGTTGCTCTACAATTCCTTTCATCAGCTCCAAAAGATTTGATGATTTTTTTTTCTGTCTTCTGCCTTCAGTTGCATTACTAGATGTATGGTAAATAATCATTTTTCACATATATGAAAAAGAATGTAATGCAGGTTCATCTACATGTAGGTATCGTTATTTCTTATGTTTCATAAAACTTTGTTCTGTGAAAGAAACTTAAAAATTTGCCATTTTTCTGCTAATCACGAATATTATTAGCTTCCTATTGCTGCTGTAACAAACTGTGGCTAAGCAACACTAATTTATTATCTTCAATTATGGAGATCAGAAGTCTTAAATGGGTTTCAAAGGGCTAAAATCAGGTTGTCAGCAGGGCTACATTCCTTCTGAAGGCTCTACTTGAGAACCTGTTTCCTTGCCTTTTCCAGCATCTAGAGGCTGCACACATTCCTTGGCTCATGTTTCCATTCAAAGCTGACAATGTCAGGCTTAATTCTCACACTTCCATGTCTCCTATTCTCTCATATCTCCTTCTGATTTTGACTCATCTCCTGCCTCTCTCTCCCACTTGTAAGTGCCTTTGTGATCACACTGAAAATCTATTAGGATAATCTTCCTATTTTAAGGTCTTCTGATTACCCACATTAGTTACCCTTTGTTATATAACATATAGGGTAACATTCCAAGTTTCCTAGGATTCAGATGTTGACATCTTGGGGAGAGGGGATGGCATTATTCTGCTAACCATGATCACTAATAGCAAACTTAGGCTCCCTCTTTCTTTTTCTATCCCCTTCCTGCATGCTCAGTAACTTTTGCTACGAAGAGAAATCACATTACTGTCCTTCTGGAGACATTAAAAAAATAGCACACACAGTAACAAGAAAGTATACAACACATTGTAGTGGTTACTACATAAGCAGCTCTGATCAAATTTTACCATGCAGACAGTGACAGCCAACTTATACCTGACTGATGGTAAAACACCATAGATTTTTAGGATGCAGTCCTATATCAAAGATATTGGATGTAGGAAAACAACAAGTATCTTAGAATCAATGAGATACCTGTGCACAAAGGAATAATCCACCAATCTGCCAACAGGTCATCTGATGGGTCTCTAAAGAACGGAATCTATACATGGTAAGCTTTGACAGAAGTAGAACAAGAACAAAGGCACAATCTATGGTGAATAGTGAAAATGAGGCATGAAGGCACTAAGAGCTGTGTCCAAAAATGAAAACTGAGATGATCAGTATATACAATGTAAATAATCTTATGCTCATTTAAAAAGAGGAAACTTTCAATAAATCTTCAAGGAAGTTTTCCATTTTTATAAACATAAACTAGGTTTACTGTCTACATGTGTTTATCTATTTTGACATTTTGAATTGCACAGCAATAAGTGTGTTTTGGAGAGTGATTAATTTAAGAAGTCAAATCATGCACCATAAATCAGATAACGAGCATAAAGTGATTTCACAATCTAACATAAAAAGTCTTCAAGTGCACATTTCTTTTTTTTTTTAAGATTTTTTTTTTTTTATATTTGACAGAGAGAGATCACAAGTACTCAGAGAGGCAGGCAGAGAGAGAGAGAGGAGGAAGCAGGCTCCCCGCCGAGCAGAGAGCCCGATGCGGGACTCGATCCCAGGACCCCGAGACCATGACCCGAGCCGAAGGCAGCAGCTTAACCCACTGAGCCACCCAGGTGCCCCAAGTGCACATTTCTAAAAACCATTTTTCATAGTTAATTTCCTTTCTCTTTATATCCATGGTAGGGACACTGATTTATTAACTATCTTAAGGTGATAAAAATGTAAGGACAGCAAATAGAAACAAAGCTTTACCACTGTTTACTAAATTTCCACTTTGAAAAACAACAAAGCTTCAAGATGCAACTACAGACAAAAATTCAATAATTGAGAATAATTGGGAAGAAGGCAATTCTAATGTAGTGAAAAGTCTACATCACCAAGTTTGCAAAGGAATATGGCAGTTACTTTCATACAGTTTCTTGACATAGATTTTTAAAAAGCTAACCAATTTTTAGCAATCAATGGGACTTGTTTTAGTAAAAATATGATTGTGATTAGTTCTAAATGGACAGCATGGAAAATAGTAGAAATACCCAATGGACTGGGAGTCAAGTCATATGTACCCTGTTCCCCTGTCTGCTGCTAAGCAGCACTCTCCTCATCTGTAAAATGGGGGGATTAGAATGGTTATTAGCTGAGATTCTTTGAAGCTCTACAATGTTTTAAGTATTTATATATCAGTAAGTAGAGGTTGCTACAGTGGTTATGGGACTCAAAAACTTGAATCAGTGATTTAGGCATTCCTCCTCTAATTCTCTGGAAAATATTAATTTGTTTAGCAATCCCCTTTTCTAGACATAGCCCCAAAATAAGTGAGTCTCTTGCAAGGTTTGTTGTTGTTTTAAATTGGAATTACTTTTCTGGTATTCTGACAGCTTCCTGTAGTTTATATTCATAGATAAACGTCAATTGAAGCAATTAAATAAAGTTAACTCACTAATGGGAAACATGACAAAGGAAGACTCAGTATTTCCACCTGCTTTCATCTTGGCAAAGCATTAAAATTGCTCTTTATATAAAAATGATGCAATGCGGTCGTTTTGCTGTCAGTCAAAATCTGCTCTGTGCTTTCAACTGAATGACAGCAGGGATTAGCAGGACTGATCTAGTCTGAAATGTGTGTGGGAAGGATAGGGGATGAGAAAAGGAGGAGGAGTAAGCTCACAAGAATGCGGCTCAAGCTCTTTTTGGTATTTGTGTGTTTCACAACCCACTCTTCCCTATTTGTGCAGCTGCAAACCTTTCCAAAAGTCCTACCCTGTCTTCCCCACCCAAGTTCGTTCTGTTTTACCCCTTATCTTTCTTCCCTTCTCTTCCACAACTCTTTCTCTGTAACCACAGAGTTAAGTCCTATCCCACAACTTAATTTCTTGCATTCATCATTATTGAGAGAAGGGCAAATCTAAATTAGATGAAATAGTGCCTATTTTGCTTAAAACTTGCTAAAATTCCAGTTAGAATGTCAAAATGGGATTCCTCTGCCAGCAGCTGTTTCCTTCTATTTTATCAGGACCATTTTTAATACAAGCAGCCCACAAATGTTCTCTTATAGTTTTACATTTAGCTCTTTGTTTGTAATGGAAAATTCTATTTAAATTGAAAGAAAAACTAAGTCATTTGCATGCAAATATAGCAATAAGGAGAGGTTGCACAAATAATGAACATGGTATATTAGCCAATCTTCCCACACTCAGTGACCACGAATATATTCATTCTGAATGATTCTCTGATTCATTTTAGTTATTACCATAAAATATGTCCTAAGATGTGTATATATCACTTGAGATTAAATGGCAGTGACTCACAGTACATTTTCCTGACAATGTCACTAATTATAAGGACTGCATCTGCATTGGATATGCTTAAAACACATATCACTAAATTATAAATTGCTAAGTGGATTTCAATCTGAAAGCATTTGGAAAACTAACATTTTGTGAATGGTTCATGAATGGTTTGCTTTTCTTCATGGAGCTGTCCTTCATCAAACTGAAATATTACTCATCTTCTTTGACAAGAAAAGGTTTGGATTTCTTTGACTTGGAGAACAATGAAATACATGTGGATGCTTTTAGCTAAAGATGAATGAGCACCGAACAGCAAAATGACAAGTTTGCTGCCTCCACAGCAATAACCAACCATGTCTCTTTCATGGATCACGCTTTATGGAATAGAAAAGGCCTTTGTATCTCGTGTTTCATTTGATTCCCAGTGCATCCTGGCACAGAAGATCAAACCTGTGTATTTATCCCTGTTTTACAGTAGGTGACGAGGTTCTTTCTCAGAGACTGTATTACTTGTCTAAGGATACTCAGCACATGTCATATCTGCTAAGTCCGTATTTCTCAAATGTAAGAATAGAGAGAAAGTGTATTTTGAAAATAGAACTATCCTTTGTTGCATTAACTTCAATCTGTTTTCAATCTTTATATTTAGTTTATCTTAAAATTACAAATAACAGTAAGGGTAATTTAAAATTGTTTACACATTCCAAAGAAGCATGGCTTATAAAAGGTAGGGAAATAATATTCTGAATATTCTGATATTTTTTGATATTTAAAAATGTTCAAGGCAAAATTACTGTTAGATGAAATTGGCAAGAAAATGATAGCTTTGCTTGTTTTTTTTTTTTTCCCTATGACACAACACTATTATTGTTCCATTTTACAAGCATGGAACCTGAGGCACAGAAAATTAACATATTTTTTCAGCTCATATGACTAGTAATTGAAACAATTAAAATTAAGGCAGTCCAGCTCCAGAGTCACAACTCTTAACTATTATGGATGCTGCCTAAAAAAAATAAGTTTCTAGGGTGTGCCTACTTAGGTTCCAGTTCTGGATCTATCCTTGACTTGTTGCAGTCAAGTTATTTAATATATCTAGACCTTAGTTTCTAAATCTGTAGTACTATGATCATATCAACCTCATAGGGTTAATGTAAAGAAAATATAAAACAGATTAAATAAAACATAGCAAGATCCCTGGAAACTGGTTGTTAATGACTGTTAATTCCCCCTCCTTTTTCTTTTAAAGATTTTATTTATTTGTGAGAGAAAGAGAAAGACAGAGAAGAGTGGGGGTAGGGGCAGAGTGAGAAGGAAAGCAGACTCTCCACTGAGCAGGGAGCCCAGTATGGTGCTTGATCCCAGGACCCTTGACCAAGACCTGAGCTGAAGGCAGCTGCTTCACTGACTGAGCAACTCAGGTGCCCCAATTCTCCCTCTTTTTAATGACAATTTGAATGCTGCCTCATGAGAATTCTGTATCTGAATTTGGAGGTTATCATAAGTTTGTATTTGTAATATGATCTCTTCTGTGCCTCCTATATTCCAAAGAATTGCATTTTCACTATCTAGAAGTACCTGGGTAACTTGGCAAAAAAGAATTAGTCAACCAAATGATTAATTGATTTATCTTGAAGGAGCAGGAGGCTGGCTGAGGACAAAGCAAAAGCTGGCGCCTTGCACCCCCCCCTTCACCTGCTCCCCTCCATATGTGTAGCATTCCTCAGGCACCCCTGACTGCCATAAAACGATAAATAGTTAACTTGCAGAGATCACAGTCCTTCAAGGTAGGAGTCTCCCTTGGTTTGCAAATGTCCTTGAGATTTACAACAAAGAAGTTACCTTATCAATAGCCCTACTGTCACCCTCCCCTCCATGAAAAACCGAAGGAGGCGGAGGTAGAAGGAAAAGTAAATAAAGTTAAATTTCTTCTAAACCTAAATCTCATTAACAAGGATGCTTGATAGCAGGAATGTAACATTCCACCAGGAGACTCCCAATTGTCTTTACTTGATAGTAACCAGGCCTTCAATATCCTGATAGTGCTTTTTTCGCATGCGTGGGCTAACCGGCCAGTTCTGCTTCTGTAAGATTGCTTTGTCTGCTTTCGCACGGGGTCCCCTGACCCAATTCACTGACGCCAAGTATGCCTGTTCAGACTGTCAATCAATCAGCTCAGCCCCACCCGAAACTTGTTTGTACCTGTCTATAAAAACCCTGCACCAACCCAGCTCTGGACTTCTCGGCGTTATCGGCAACGAGCGGCGCAGAGGTCCAGGTTCGAACCTGCAATAAACGACCCTTGCTGCTTGGCTTTGACTCACGTCTCTGGTGGTCTTTTAAGGTGGGGGTAATATTCAGTTGGCATTTCAATCTCAATGAGTTACTGATTTACCAATTTTTTTTTTTATCTCAAGTAATTTGATTTTAAACTAAAATTCCTTAAGAGGCTGCTAGATTTGGCCTCGTGTATAGGCTAAACTATCACCGTTAAAAGGCACTATATGATTAGTGTCCACCTCTGAGAAATAAATGTGATCATCCACCTTAGTTTGTTTAGGAGATTACAAATACACTGAATGGAGAAATTTTAAAATCCGGAACCTTTACTATGTTAACCACATTACCTGAACATGCTTTCCTGGCACCTGACTGTAGACCAATAAATCTTATATTTTCAAGAGTTAAAAATAAAGTTCAGTGAAACAATCATGAAACCCTCTTTATAGACAAGAGACTATTGGGGCTCTCAAAAGATTTCAGAAGTTTTGCAATTGTGAAGTCAGTTTCACAATTGTTAGAATTTATCTGTGGTGTGCACTTTAGTAAACCCAATTGAAAGGATGTTTCTGATTGATAACAGAAATCTTAACCAAGATCCAGTAATGAGTTATCCAAAACTCAAACTAAACTCATATCAAAACAGCAGCGAAGTTCAGTTTTGACTCATCTATCCAGATTTTGTAATAAAAAATATCTAGAAAAAAACATCTAATTTAATCTTAGCTTATATTCAAGTCTTACCTCATTTTGAAAAATAGATATATTTTTAATTGCATATCAATATATTGATCATACTTTTTCAAGGTTTAGGATCTTAATCTAATCCCACCCCAAATTATTTTATTGGTGACACACCATTGTGATCTGTGTGACTAAGCACTGACTGGGGCTTATTCTGGAAGAGGGCCTTGGAGCAAATGTAGCACAAATGAGGACAGGCCATTTCTAAGTCATCTTGCCAAAGCTGAACTTTGAGTTAGTATAAAAACTATTCAATTTCTAACTTCCAAATTTCAGCTCTCTTTCTGTTAGAGCTTGACACAGAAGAGCAGCTTGGGAAGACTAGTTGGTCGATCCCTGATTGATTGCTTCAGGGGTCTGTTCTGAAAAGCCTTTAGAAGAGCTGCCTGCCTCCTGCCTCTGTGTGGTTCCTGCAAAGCAGGCACCTGACAGATTTCTTAGCTGAAGCTGACTGCCCATTGTTCAGGGAACGAAGCCCCTCAAGCATCCTTGAAAGGCTTTTTCTCTTTGGAAAGAGCATCTCTCAAACCCTCACAATTTTGTTTCCTTGGATGCTAATTGGTTTTTAAGCCTGATGCATTAACAAAAGTTAGCTAAAATTCCAAGTTGCCTTTGACGTGTAATGACCCAAATGGATAAGCCTCTCTAGTCAATTTTTTCTTTCAGGTGATTTAGGCTTTGTCTATATAATCCCAGTTTCATATAGCAGAGTTGAGGCTGAATATAGCCAGTTTTGAAACAGATGTTAATGGCATGTTAATAGATTTCAGCCACTGGGCAATAAAGGCCATTGTATTTAAGTTTCTTTTCAGGAGGCAGAGAATAGTTCAAGCTTATGAAAGACAAAAACAGAGATTTTACCTCTTCACTACATTGATTAACACTCCTGTATACTCATATGAGCATAGGTCTTCCTGGGATTATGGAAAGAAATTGACAATTGCCCAAAATAGTGACTCTGCCTCAACTGACCTCAGGCTCAACTAAAATGAGAACTCAGGAACTGGAATTAGTTCCCAGAAACTTTCCACTATTCACCAATCACATGTTTACAGATGTATAGAAGTATGGAAGTACACACACACACACACACACACACTGAAATTGTGAAAATCTTAGCACTTCAAAATACATCCTTGATATCTACTTGAATTTTGGTTGAGCCAATTTATTTTATTTCATTTATTATTATTTTCTACTCCCAAATAGCTTCTTTCAAGCTTGCTTATTCTTTTCCAACATGTTGATGGTTTAGTTATTTAGGCTGGCATGCTTGGACATGGGCAAGGTTGGTTAGACATATGCATGCATGGGAAGAAAAGTTCCTCACTCATAGTCCCCCTCTTTCACCTCAATCTCAAAAAACAAGGCTATTTTTTGGACAACACCCAGAATTGTTCAGGAGTGTGGAGAAATGTTTTAAAATTCCTTTACTTTTATAAGCACTAGTTAAAGCAACGCCTATAGGTTTTCAGAGATAACAATATTATTAAAATGCTCAATTCATTACATGTTCTTTTAAAAAGTTAGATTCCAAAAACATTTAACATCAAAGTGTTTTGCTTTTTCAGCTTATTCCATAAAAATGAAAAAAGGAAGAAAAATTAAAGGAAATAAAAGAATAATAAGCTAAAAACCTCTTTTGAGGTGAGCAATTTTCTTATACTGTGAATATCTACTTAAGTCTGGAAAATTCTTTTCTATTAGTAGTGCTGTGTGGTTTTATTTCATAGTTATGTTCATTCATTTGCATGAATTCACTTATAATTAATGATAAACATTACAGACACCTTAAAAATCTCTGAAGCCATGAATCTCCCTTATTGAGTCTTCTTTATGTTTAGCATAAAATGCATCAAAATTGTCACATGTGAACTTATCAAGTGGAAATGGGAAGATTAAGGTAAGAGCCCATTCTCTGCTTATGCACACTTGCTGGGAATACCTTTGAATGACAAGAACAATGATAATGTCTTAATTCCTTGTCAGAAAAATCACAATTCAAATCCTTATGAATATATTCACGATGCTGCTTGGAAAAGAAAATCTGGCTTCGATATTGAAGAATTGTCACAGAGCTTCGATCATGGAATATTTTGATTTTGGCCCTTGTGATAATGGTTTAGTTCTATATATTTTTAAATGTTGCATGTACACAGTGGGGATTTTGAGTGATTATTGGGGTCAGAGGAACAGTTTTTCATGTAATTAACATAATTAATGAATCAAACTAGCTAAGGACTGGAGGACTGACAAAAAAAGGTAGAAAGACTGGAGTTATTCATCAGTTAATGAAATCAAGTTACAGCTCTAAGATTAGGCTTAATTGGATATACACACTTGGAGCCTTATTGAGAAACTCTTAAAATCCATGTTTACTAACATCAGTAATTTATGAAATACTTGTTTATTATAAATAATGCCTATTCCAAAAACATTTTCAAATTACTTTTCATGAATGAGTATTCTTTGCTTTACTTGTTTTTACATAGTAAGCTATGTATGCCCAAACACCTGCAAATAAAGAATCCAACTTCTGTTTCAGAAGTAGATTGTGATATTTTTATTCATGTTTTAGGAGGGAGATTCCAAGATTAACAAACAGTTTATTTTCTCCTGAGTACTTTGACTGCAATTAAAAGCTGTCACCAGGTGGAAGGTGATATTTTCATAACGGCTAGGATCACCACCATATGTCCCAACTGGCTTAGGAGAGATTTAAATTATGCTTGTTGTCTCATATGAACTATTAATAGCACCTCCTTTTCACTCTCAAAAGTTTCCAAATTTGGACAATTAATTTTATGATCACCCTACTGATGACTTCGTCATCAAAGAGCATTGCTGACTCTAAATTTAGGTGAATGGGTTCAGGGTCTTGCTAAGATAATGCATGACATAAAGAACCTAGCACTCCAGGTAATATTTCCTTTTATGTACAACATTTTCCCTTAGATTTAATACTTGTATGTATTTTTTGTTTGTCATATTTCCTTTGAATTATTTCTAAGTTTGTTTTTTTGTTTACAGCCACACATATGCTTACACCAGTGTAATAATCTGTAGGTTCCAGGCTTTTCTGGAGGGTTCTATCTTCTAATCTAGTCTGGACTTGTTGCCCATCAGCTCTGCTGAGTTACTGCTAATCTGGACTTCCACTGGCCATTAGTGAGATGCCCTTCATCTCTCTGTCACTCTCTCATGCATTGACTAACCTGCTTCTTAGATACCACTCTATTGGCTTCTTTTCTTGTTTTAGAAGAATACATTCTCCAGTAGCTATAAATTTTTGAGGCTTTTCATATGTGAATGCATGTATAAAAATAAACCCTGATTGATAATTTTACTACATATGCAATTTCATTTTATTATTATTATTTTTTAATTTATTTATTGGAGAGAGAGAGAGACTGAGCACAAGGGGGAGGAACAGAGGGAGAGGGAGAAGCAGGCTCCCCACTGAGCAGACACCCTGACATAAGGCTCTATCCCAGGACCCTGAGATCATGGCATGAGCCAAAGGCGGATACTTAACTGACTGAGCCACCCAGGCACCCCTGCATATGAAATTTTAGATTAAAATAATTTTGCCCAAGTATCTTGAACATTGATTTTTAGCTTTCTAGCATTAGTATTAAGAATTTTGAAGCTATTCTGATTCTTGAACCCTTGAATGTAATCTATTTATTTTTCTCTTTGAAAACTTCTCTCTGTCCCCAGAGTCCCAATTTTATGTTGTTTGCCTTTGTGTCTTTTTATATTTTTTTTTTTTGTACTAGACAACTAATAGTTACTTTCAGTCAAGGAGCTGATAGCCTTCCATTCTAGAAATTATTTTTCATCTGTTTCTTTGAATCTTTCCTAACTTCTACTGCATCCATTCTCCTTATTTATTGAATTGAGTATTTATAGTGGTGAAACATATCTCCCAGTACAGCTATCTTTCAAGGGCCCTTTAAAAGTAACTTCAGAGAGCCTAGCTCAGTGCCTGGCACACAGTTAAAAGTAAATAAAAGTATATTAAATAAATAACAACTATGATCATTTAATGCCAAGTATAAAATGCAACCTCTGCTTATGCCTGTTCTTCCCTCATACTGATTTTTCTATTTTACCTAGAACCATCTGTCTCAAGGAGATGTGACAGGAATATTTTGATAATGTGATATTATCCTCTCTCATAATGTACCATTTTTCTCTAAAATTATTTACTGGTAATTTTTTCTAACATTTAGATCTTCAGGGGCTGTTTTTCACTCCCTTGGCTTGTATAAACTGCTATAATTCAATGATGATCACTAATAGAACATCATGTTTTGAAAGACATCCAGTTGGTTCCCCTGCAAAGTCTTAAAGGCTGAATTTGAAGAGACCTATCATTGAATACCCTGACTGCTAGAGCTTGTGGCCTAGAAGGGGTGATCCATACTTAAGCAGGGTATAAAGGTGAGATCAAATATAATCTCCAAAAGGTCAGCTTATTTTCCAAGTTTCTTCTGCTTTAAAAGTTGAAAAGCTTAGTATCACCAAGTGACATTTAAGAAATTCAGAAATTGGGTGAATTGTAGCAATAAAATTTTCTGAGAGGAACTAAGAGCTATTTACTACTCAAATCCAGGTGTATGGTGAGGTCTCAACCTAAATAAAATAGACAGTCTCCTACCAGAAATGTTAGGAGTTGTGGGAACTCTCCTCTTCATGAACAAGCAACAAACTTCCCTACCACATGTACATCTTCCATAGCTTACTGATTCTCATAATTAGAAACTTTGGGGCACTAACATGGCAAATTACTTAGTTAACTAATTAATCCTGGGATTGCATGATTCTTCCCTGTGGAAGCTATACTCAGTAATGTCCTTGGACCTTTAGAGGACTAATTCTTTCACCATTCACAACTCTCTCCACCAACCCCCTACATTCAATACACACGTAACCAGATTTTCAGGTGATCACTAGGCATAAGAGAAATAAAGACTATCTCTCCCATGGTGGTGTACTTTCTAGAAATGATTAAAAAAATTTACTGATTCATGAATTCAATGAAGCCTACGTGGGGTATATATATATATATATATATATATATATATATATATATAGTGTGTGTGTGTGTGTGTATCTCCACCCTAAGACAAATCACAATGAAACTGTCAATCAATGGTAAAGAGAAGATTTTAAAAAATAGTTGCAGTTCAATAATAGACTTTTCATGGTCTAAAATGGAAATCAGGAGACTGTAGAATAATATTTTCAAAGTGCTAAAACAATAACTGCAAACTTAGAATTCCATTCCCAATGAAATATGCTCATCTTCCAATAATTAGTGAAAAATAATGACCTCTTTTCAGACAGTTTAAGTAGACTCTCACTAAAAAAGAAAACTCTAAAGAATGGGCTTTAAGCAGCATAAAATGAATCTGGGTACAATAATAACCATAAGAAATCTTGAATGCAAAAACAAAGGAATAACCAAAAAAGTGGAATAAAAAAGTATTACTTTTCTCTGAAAATGTGGCAACTTCTGAGTTAAAATTCTCTGTAAAGTCTCTGTTAAGTGTAAACATGCTATAAAAAAGGAATGACATATCATGTCATTATTATTTCTAATACAGTGTGTGTTCTAATACAAAAAGTGTGTTGTCTGAAACACACTTTAGTGCTCCGAGATACACTAATAGGTGTGACTTGAAAATAATGTTCCGTGCTCAAACAAGTATGGAAAGCATGGTATTAAGTAAGGTGAAACCAGATTCTTGAGTGAGGAACTTTTCAGGACCCTTAATAATACTAATGCACATTTTTGAATTACCGAGAAGGTGATAGAATATACAGCATTCCCCAATTTTATTTAACTACAGATTTTTTTTTTCAGAGTAACTCAATGAATTGGCATTCCATAGATCACCCTCAAGGATGGTATATCCTAGCATTTTCCTTGTGATTCTTTATCAAATTAGATAGATGTTAACTTAAAAACAGCAATATAGTCCCTGATTCAGTGGGACAAGAGATAGGTAAATCCTTACAGAAAGAAGAAGAAAGGGCATGATTTAGAATAGGAAGTGGTTTCTGAGATGAAAGATCCAGGTGGGGAGCTACCTTTGTGAGAAGGAGAATTGCAAAAGCAATGAGGACCAAATGACAAATAACAGCATGTTCTTAAAACTGGGGCTGGGGCCTCTGGTGCTCAACTGCCTGGGTCATCCATGAGTATCTGTAATCTTTTGGCAATATAAAATAATACAACTGAGACATGAAATAAGCATAGGCATCCAAAACATGCAACTGGTTCTCCTTCTGATGCATCTGATTAGAGAAAGCAGCATCCACTGACCATTCATGAAAACTGATGTGGAATCCTGAAGTATAATTTTTGCCTTAGTATAAGATATAAAATAAGAAAATCAAATGGTTTTTCATTATACAATGTTAATATGATTTTACATGCAATGACCAAATATTTATTACATAAAACAATGTCATCAGAGGCTTATAAGACTATTGGTAGTTTTCTTAAATTCCACATATGAGTGAAATCATTTGCTTTTGCCTTTCTCTGACTGACTGACTTTGCTTACTGTAATAACCTCTAGTTCTATCCAAGTTGTTGCAAGGGGCATGATTTCATTCTTTTTTATTGCTGAGTAACATTCCGTACAATATATTACAATAACATTGTACCATATTATATGTACAACATATTACAGTATGTAATATTGTACAATATTATATATACAACAACATTGTACAATAACATTGTACATATTTATGAAACAAAACAAACAGACATGGGGGGGGAACAAAAGAGGCAAACCAAGAAACAGACTCTGAAGTATAGAGAACAAACTGATGTTTACTAGAGGGGAGGTCGGTGGGGGTTGGGTGAAATAGTGATAGGGATTAAAAAGGGCACTTGTGATGAGCACTGGGTGTTGTATGGAAGTGTTGAATCACTAAATCCTATGCCTGAAACTAATATTACACTGTATGTTAACTAACTGGAATTTAAATGAAAACTTAGATGGAAAAAAAAAAAAAAGACTATATGGGTGCCTGCCTGGGTGGCTCAGTTAAGTGACTGCCTTCGGCTCAGGTCATGATCCTGGAGTCCCACATCAGGCTCCTTGCTCAGCAGGGAGTCTGCTTCTCACTCTGACTCTCTCTCTTCTCATACTCTCTCTCTCTCATTCTTTCTCTCTTTCTCAAATAAATAAATAAAATCTTTTTTTTAAAGTTCACTTAAAAATTTTTTAAAAAGGGTCTCAATAGGTTTCTGATTCATCAGCAAAATACATGTCTATTCTAATACTAAAAGCAGTAATATATTCCCTAATAACAATAAGAATTTGTCCTAAAAAATTAGAATTAAAAATTTTTAATTATTAAATCAGTAATTATATTAAATTAGTATTTTGTTATTAAATTTTATTAAAAATAAATTTATTTATGGAAGAAAAGAGTATTGCAGAGTTGTACAGTATTTTTCTACACTTTTTCAAGGTAACACTCAGAGAAATAGGCAGACCAGTAGTATTTTCGCTGATTGGCAGGTTATGTGACTTGCCTAAGGTTATGCAGCTACTCAAAGATTGCAAGAATTAAAGGATTATAAAGATTATATAAAGATATACAAAGATTATAAACTGATGTTCTACTCCAGATACTTCCAATTAAATCATATTGTCTTACTTTATTATTTTTTCTTCCCATGAACTAAGGTCTGAGCCAGAAATGTATTTCAACTTAATTACTCATGGTACAGAGCAAGAAAGAGATTTCTTTATGTTTTATATAGAATTGCTTTCTTCTGAAGTGATCATATTGCTTTGAATCCCATATATTTTCTCCACATGTGCTATTTCACAAATAGAGCAAATAAAGCTTAGAGAGTACAGGAAAATTGCCCAACATTACATACAAAATACATTTGGGATCTTTGACCAGAAAGGAGGGCATTCTTTTGTACATATGTTCAATGCTGTGTGGGACGGTGCTTACCTATAGTAATGAACAGAGATAATTGTTATTAGAGATATGATCTCTGGGTTTCAGATGAATCAACTCTTCTCACCACTGGTGGATAAAGAGCCAGGTCTCAAAATGAGGCTAAGTAGGGAGAATAGAGTAGCTAATAACAGAAAAAAAAAGAAGTATGCACTGGTCAACTCTAAGAGGTGTGGAGACCAAGAAAGCCAACAACTAGGGGGGATAGAAGCATGTATGTATATGCCAGAATCCACCCAGAGGAATCAAATAGGAGTTACTGCTTCATTGGTGATGGCAAAAGCTCAGAGAAAGTTCAGTTTGCATTAACAGTAGAGGCATGTGGAAGCAGAAAGAATTCAGACTTCTGGGAAGAACTCCAATTAGAAACAGGCTGAATTCATGAGGTCAAGCAAAGATACTGTTCTAAGTTGTACTTGCATTATTCTAAATTTACCAGCAGCTATTAGCTGACATACATTATGAATTTTTTCAGATCACATGAACTTAAGGACAGGTAATTGTTGGTTTTGGTTCTTAACTCCATTCAACTTTGTCACTGCACTCTAAGATTCCATATTTTTCCTTTCTTGTGGTGTCCAGATGATTTTTACACCTTCTTAATTTGTCATTATAAATTTTGGATTGTAGTCTAGATTGTAGATTGTAGAATTTGCTCTCCTATGGTAACTTTCCCCATCTTTAAGATAATTAGTTCATTTTCTTTCTCTTCTTTGTTGCTTACAATTCTAGTGCAGGGTCTTGAAGGAACTACACCTATTTTAATTAACTTTGAATTGTCTGGTCTTTATGGAATGACAGCTAAGTTATTCATTCTACATCAATAACTCTTTGAGCTTAAATGTTCCTTTCTTCTATGTGGGATAACACATTTATGACATGTGTAACAAACAGATTACATGATTTCTGTCACTGAGTCCAGACAAAAGCGATATAATACTTTCTGTGGCTGAAGTACTATTACACGTATTTTAAAGGTATTAACAAATTTCATCTCCAGACTCACCTTGTAAGACAGCTACTTCCATTATCTTCATTTTACAAAAAGGGCAAGTGAAGCACCAGTTTAAGTGGCTTGACCAAGATTGCACAGACAGACATCACCTGTAGAGCTAGAACTTGAATCTGGACAGTCTAGCTCTGGATTTCATGTGCTTTACCTCTGATGCTACATTACCTCATATTTCCCAAAAGAAAAAGCTTACATGATCAAACCCAAATGACCACAGGCCTTATTTCTATAGATTTCACATTTCTTCTACTGATACAGAAGAGGGGGAAAAATGGATGGCATGATATGTGTACTCAGTCATAGCTATCACTGGATTAATCACCTTCTTGAAAGTAATGAATGAAAAATTAATAACACAGAGTCACACAATACACAAACTCAGCTATGATGTACAAAGTTGGTTCTTTAAACCTTGGACCTAGGACAAGACTTTGTTTCTGCTTTGTTAGCTTCCTATTGTGAAGGTTAACTGGTATGACTGATTTCCTCAAAATTTGGTGGCTACACCTCATGTTGGAGGTTTGGCAACCCTATTAGGAAATTAATAAAGTTGGAGACAATAATTGTGATGACTATAGCAAAACAGGGCACACAGATTAAGAGACCCTCCTAACAACTACTAATGACACAGAACTGGTTTGTCAGAAGCAGTGACTTGGGAAAATAGAAATGTGGGTTTTTCTCAGGACAACTAAGTTTGGATGTCTGAGGTTTTAGGAAGGAAGAAAGAAAAGGAAAGAAAAAAGGGTCAAGCCAAGATTCATGCTTCTAGAAGGGCCTAAGCAACCAGGCAATAATATTCGTTAACACTGTGTGGCTGAGAGCCAAAGAGAATATCAGTCAACAAAAGATAAAGTGGTAAAACACCAGATATTAGAGTAGTAGTTAAGATCCAGCTATCATTTCTGGCTCTTCTGAAAACATCATTACTCTGCATACTTTATCATAAAATATCTCACTTCACAGTTCTTGTTAAATGACAAATACTGAACTGAACTATCTCTAAGTATTCTTCCAGCTCAATCATTCTATGATTCTGTGATCCATAAATTTACTTAATAAATTAGGATTCTGGGACACCTGGGTGGCTCAGTTGGTTAAGCAGCTGCCTTCGGCTCAGGTCATGATCCCAGCGTCCTGGGATCGAGTCCCACATCGGGCTCCTTGCTCGGCAGGGAGTCTGCTTCTCCCTCTGCCTCTGCCTGCCATTCTGTCTGCCTGTGCTCGCTCTCTCCCCCTCTCTCTCTCTGATAAATAAATAAAAAAAATTTTTTTTAAAAAAGAAATTAGGATTCTGACTTCTTTAAACTATACAATACAACCAATTAAAAAAGCATAGTTTTTTGGCAGGCTGCTTGGTTGAAAATTGAATTATTATCAGCTAGATGGTGTCACCTAGGATTTTTTTCTTATCCTACTACAAGAACTCGAGTAATCTTAAGACTTGATTTGACTTTTCCCAAAGGGCTTCCAGATATGCCTTTCAGTCATCCAACAGTTTACTGAATTCCCACAATATGTGTGGACATTGGGTTAGGTCTTAGGAAAAGAATGATTAATAATACAGAGTCATGGTTTTAAAGACAATCACAGTATAGTGAGGGAGATAGAAACATATGCCATGAGCACAATATAATGATAGAGATATATGTAGAATATTATGGGCACAGAGGATAAGAGTATATAACTCAAATTGAGAGAAGTGATAATAGAAGGTTTCTAAGTAGAGATTTTACCTTATGTTATTCATCAAACCAAGGTGTGTTCTTGTGGGAGAATGTTGGGCACAGCATGCAACCAAAGAGAACAATATAAGCTAATGAAGAGAGCTGAGAAATAGCATGATGAAAAAATGTAGACCTCTATTGTATTTGTCTGTTCCTACTCTTTTTTCTTTTCTTATTTTAGCCATATATTTCTCTCTCACTCCAGTTATTGATGGGACTGTTAAGCATGTTATACTGCCCCTGTGGATACAGGGATGGGCACATGTCTCAGACACAGTCAATCATAAGATACCATTCACCTGGGCATAGCTATTCATACAAGGGATGGCATATTAACCAAGCTAGATCAATCAGACTCTTTCACTAAGGTTTTAATATACCAAAGTTGTGAATGAAAAAGAATGTGTCACAAATGCTAGGGTAATATACTCTAGTATAAGGCTGCCTAGGTTCAAATATATGTTCTACCACTTAATAGCTGGGTAAACTTAAAGTATTCAATCTTGTTGTATCTTACCTTTGTCATTTGTAAAATGGAGACCACAATAGTACCTGCATCATAGTATTGTGAAAATTAATGTGTTGATACACATAAGACACTTAGATTATTTCTTGACACACAGTAAATACTTAGTAAATATTATTGATAATATTGTATTTTTGTATAGTATTATATACTAACCACTGATTGCTATGGGATTCTTACTTTGGGATGATATATGATTTGAATCACCACTAGAGTGAGGTTTCTCTATTAACATTTGGGCAAGTTAATTCTTTGTTGGCAGCAGTTATCTTGCACATTTGGGCTATTTAGCATCATTCCTGGCCTCTTCCTTTTAGATGTGTATAGCATACCCCCAGTTATGATAAAAATGTCTCCAGAAATTTCCAAATGTTTCATTGGGGACAAAATTGCCTCACAGTAAGAATCACTGCAGCCATTTCACCTTTCAACTGGAGAAAGACTATTTACATAGGAAAGAAGGAAGTCAATAGATGAAGAAAAATATAACACATAAGAATATATAACACATGAGAAATGGGGAGATTTAGACAGAATGTGTCCTTCATTATGTACTATGTCTTCAGTTCTAGTCTCTAAATTTAAACTCTACTGGTGCTTGCAAATCACCTTTTCTTTTACTTTATCTTTCTGTTAAAATTTTTCCTTTTTTGGGTAGATCAGTTTACTTGAATTTTTCTCACTTGCAAACAGGAAGAGATCTGGAATATTAGCACATAGAGATTATCATTATCATCTGTGTGGGTATGTGTGGATGTCTCTTCTGTGTCTCCACTGCAGTGTAAGTGCTATGAGAACAGAAAAAAATCTGTCATGTTCACTACTGTATATCCATGCTCCAGAATAGTGATTGGCATATAGCAGGTACTAAATAAACATTTGTGGATGAATCAGTGAAGAAACTATAAGCAGTTGCATGTCGCTAGAGCTAAAAGTGTATGAAAGTGAGTGTGTTATATCTTATAAGGGTAGTTGGTTAGTTTTAGAAGTAACCTAACTGCAATAATATCTCTTGGGATAATCAGCACCTGAAAGACCACAATCAGGAATTATTTCCATAAGGACTGGTTACTTAACATTGATCATCTTTAACAGAAACTATACCATAGGGACTACACCTTATTTTCAGGAATATAAGAAGTGAATTTGGGGTTGCCTGGCTCAGTGGGTTAAGTGTTTGCTTTTGGCTCAGGTCATGATACCAGGGCCCTGGGATAAGCTCCCTGCTGAGCAGGGAGCCTGCTTCTCCCTCTCCCCCTGCCACTCCCCCTGCTTGTGCTCTCTCTCTCTCTCTCTGAAAAATAAATATATAAAATCTTCTTTAAAAAAGAGAAATGAATTTTAATTGACATAATTAGTGGTATTTAAGGTAGATTATTGCTAGAAGTAATGTATCAGACCTGCTTACCCTTTCATGGAGAAGGTTTAGAATGCAACAAAGAGCTAGAGGTCTAGAGCGCCTTTGGTCTTATGGACTTCCATTTCTCAGCTTTCTCCTGCCTGACTTGATTGCAAAGATGTATATCCTACCACTGCTACTTTCTTGTACCTTGCTCAGAATGTGATTTACATGCAAAGTGCCAAAATTTGGGTTTAGGTCAGAAAGTGGGATCTCCCAGAACTATTGAACAGGTTGAAGTATATATGTTTGGTTTCATTTCTAACACATGTTTTATGTTGGATGAAATTTAATTTGAGAATTTCTTTCATTGTAATATAATATCTACTACCCAGGGTGTGTGAGAGGGGACATATAGCTCCCAACTACCTCTCACCGCCAGAGGTTACCAATATTTACAAAGCAACAGCAACAACACATACCCATACACATGTACACACACACACACACACACACACACACAAGTACGAACTTGGCATTTGCTACATTGTCCAAATGAATTTCACTCATTTGCAACACATAGATATGGGCTTAAAAAGAAAGGTAAGGTAGGTTTGGACTTAAGTTGGAAAGAAGCCACTAAAGAGTTTAAAAGAGGTGAGTGAACTAACAAGATTTGAAATTTCGATGTTTTTATTGTGTAGACAAAGAGTTCAAGAAGGGAAAAAATATGAAAGCAGGCAGATTAATTTGAAAGGCTTTAACCCAGGTGAGAAATAAGACAGAAAGTGATTGTAGGGCAGAAGATGAGGGGACATATTACGAAAATATTTGCAGTATTTAGAATAAGCATGTTGTTAAGTCAGATGAGGGGAGTAAAGAAGGGATAATCATAGATGCATCCTAGGTTTCTAGCTTATATTACTGGAGGAGGGATGGTGGCACCAAATGAAATTGAGATTACAAGAGGAGGTGCAGGTGCTTTTTGTTTCTTTGTTTCTTGATTTCTGTTTTCTCTTCTCTACTTTCTAGTCAGCTTCCTTTGATTGCCAAATTCCATCTTAACACCTTGACCCACTGACTACGTTCCCTGTAGCTATGGTAAATATTTACTTTTCAGCCCTCTTTGCGCTATGTGTGCTCATAAGTCATTTTGACAATAAACAAAATAAAATAGTTGAATTCAGCCAAAAATGACTATTAAAAAGAACACCATTGAAATAAAACAGCACTGAATGGCAACTACTTGGTGATTTGTTGGCATCATCAACATTATAGTCAACAAATATTTCAGTGCCAGCACAGTTCTCAATGCTGTCCTGAGCCTTCAGGATACAAAGACCCAACGAGGCAGCCTGTTAGAATGGAGAATATGGGGTACTGAGTCAAGATGGCGGAGAAGTAGCAAGCTGAGACTGCTTCAGCTAGCCGGAGATCAGCTAGATAGCTTATCTAAAGATTGCAAACACCTGAAAATCCATCGGCAGATCGAAGAGAAGAAGAACAGCAATTCTGGAAACAGAAAAACAACCACTTTCTGAAAGGTAGGACCGGCGGAGAAGTGAATCCAAAGCGACGGGAAGATAGACCCCGGGGGGAGGGGCCGGCTCCCGGCAAGCAGCGGAGCAACCGTGCACAAAATCAGGACTTTTAAAAGTCTGTTCCGCTGAGGGACATCGCTCCAGAGGCTAAACCGGGCCCACGCGGGGTCAGCGTGGCCTCAGGTCCCGCGGGGTCACAGAAGGATCGGGGGTGTCTGAGTGTCGCAGAGCTTGCGGGTATTGGAACGGGAAAGCCGGCTACAGAGGCAGAGCCGACAGTAAGCTCGCAGCTCCGTGTTACCTTGAACTGGTCGCAGGCTCGGTGAGCTCGGAGCGCGGCCGGAGGTCAGGCAGACGGGAGTAACTGGGCGCTGTTCTCTGAGGGCGCACTGAGGAGTGGGGCCCTGGGCTCTCGGCTCCTCCGGGCCGGAGACCAGGAGGCCGCCATTTGTATTCCCGTCCTCCGGAACTCTACGGAAAGCGCTCAGGTAACAAAAGCTCCTGAAAGCAAACCCGAGCAGATTACTCACCCCGGCCCCGGGTAAGGGCGGTGTAATTCCGCCTGGGGCAAATAAACTTGAGAATCACTACACCAGGCCCCTCCCCCAGAAGATCAACAAGAAATCCAGCCGAGATCAAGTTCACCTACCAAGGAGTGCGGTTTCAATACCAAGGAGAGCAGCAGAATTCCAGAGGAGGAGAAAGCCAAACACGGAACTCATGGCTTTTTTCCTGTGATTTTTTTTAGTCTTGCAGTTAATTTAATTTTTTCTTTTTCATTTTTTTTTTTTCTCGCCTTCGGGTAAAATTTTTTTTTAACTGTTACCTTTTTCTTTTTTAACGATTTTTTACTAGTTTATCTAATATATATATTTTTTCTTTTTTACATTTTTCTTAGGTGTTTTCTTTTTTAAAAAATTCTTTTCTTTTCTTTTCTTTTCTTTTTTTTCTTTTCTTTTTGTTTTTTTTTTTCTTTCTTCCTTTTTGAACCTCTTTTTATCCCCTTTCTCCCCACTCACGATTTTGGATCTCTTCTAATTTGGTTAAAGCATATTTTCCTGGGGTTGTTGCCACCCTTTTAGCATTTTACTTGCCCCTTCATTTACTCTTATCTGGACAAAATGGCAAGACATAAAAATTCAACACAAAAAAAAGAACAAGAGGCAGTACCGAAGGCTAGGGACCTAATCAATACAGACATCGGTAATATGTCAGATCTAGAGTTCAGAATGACAATTCTCAAGGTTCTAGCCAGGCTCGAAAAAGGCATGGAAGATATTAGAGAAACCCTCTCGAGAGATATAAAAGCCCTTTCTGGAGAAATAAAAGAACTAAAATCTAACCAAGGTGAAATCAAAAAAGCTATTAATGAGGTGCAATCAAAAATGGAGGCTCTAACTGCTAGGATAAATGAGGCAGAAGAAAGAATTAGTGATATAGAAGACCAAATGACAGAGAATAAAGAAGCTGAGCAAAAGAGGGACAAACAGCTACTGGACCACGAGGGGAGAATTCGAGAGATAAGTGACACCATAAGACGAAACAACATTAGAATAATTGGGATTCCAGAAGAAGAAGAAAGAGAGAGGGGAGCAGAAGGTATACTGGAGAGAATTATTGGGGAGAATTTCCCCAATATGGCAAAGGGAACGAGCATCAAAATTCAGGAGGTTCAGAGAATGCCCCTCAAAATCAATAAGAATAGGCCCACACCCCGTCACCTAATAGTAAAATTTACAAGTCTCAGTGACAAAGAGAAAATCCTGAAAGCAGCCCGGGAAAAGAAGTCTGAAACATACAATGGTAAAAATATTAGATTGGCAGCTGACTTATCCACAGAGACCTGGCAGGCCAGAAAGAGCTGGCATGATATTTTCAGAGCACTAAACGAGAAAAACATGCAGCCAAGAATACTATATCCAGCTAGGCTATCATTGAAAATAGAAGGAGAGATTAAAAGCTTCCAGGACAAACAACAACTGAAAGAATTTGCAAATACCAAACCAGCTCTACAGGAAATATTGAAAGGGGTCCTCTAAGCAAAGAGAGAGCCTACAAGTGGTAGATCAGAAAGGAACAGAGACCATATACAGTAACAGTCACGTTACAGGCAATACAATGGCACTAAATTCATATCTCTCAATACTTACCCTGAATGTGAATGGGCTAAATGCCCCTGTCAAAAGACACAGGGTATCAGAATGGATAAAAAAAACAAAACCCATCTATATGTTGCCTCCAAGAAACACATTTTAAGCCCGAAGAGACCTCCAGATTTAAAGTGAGGGGGTGGAAAAGAATTTACCATGCTAATGGACATCAGAAGAAAGCAGGAGTGGCAATCCTTATATCAGATCAATTAGATTTTAAGCCAAAGACTATAATAAGAGATGAGGAAGGACACTATATCATACTCAAAGGGTCTGTCCAACAAGAAGATTTAACAATTTTAAATATCTATGCCCCCAATGTGGGAGCAGCCAACTATATAAACCAATTAATAACAAAATCAAAGAAACACATCAACAATAATACAATAATAGTAGGGGACTTTAACACTCCCCTCACTGAAATGGACAGGTCATCCAAGCAAAAGATCAGCAAGGAAATAAAGGCCTTAAACGACACACTGGACCAGATGGACATCACAGATATATTCAGAACATTTCATCCCAAAGCAACAGAATACACATTCTTCTCTAGTGCACATGGAACATTCTCCAGAATAGATCACATCCTTGGTCCTAAATCAGGACTCAACCGGTATCAAAAGATTGGGATCATTCCCTGCATATTTTCAGACCACAATGCTCTAAAGCTAGAACTCAACCACAAAAGGAAGTTTGGAAAGAACCCAAATACATGGAGACTAAACAGTATCCTTCTAAAGAATGAATGGGTCAACTGGGAAATTAAAGAAGAATTGAAAAAAATCATGGAAACAAATGATAATGAAAATACAACGGTTCAAAATCTGTGGGACACAACAAAGGCAGTCCTGAGAGGAAAATATATAGCGGTACAAGCCTTTCTCAAGAAACAAGAAAGGTCTCAGGTACACAACCTAACCCTACACCTAAAAGAGCTGGAGAAAGAACAAGAAAGAAACCCTAAGCCCAGCAGGAGAAGAGAAATCATAAAGATCAGAGCAGAAATCAATGAAATAGAAACCAAAAAAACAATAGAACAAATCAATGAAACTAGGAGCTGGTTCTTTGAAAGAATTAATAAAATTGATAAACCCCTGGCCCGACTTATCAAAAAGAAAAGAGAAAGGACCCAAATAAATAAAATCATGAATGAAAGAGGAGAGATCACAACTAACACCAAAGAAATACAAACTATTATCACAACATACTATGAGCAACTCTACGCCAATAAATTTGACAATCTGGAAGAAATGGATGCATTCCTAGAAACATATAAACTACCACAACTGAACCAGGAAGAAATAGAAAGCCTGAACAGACCCATAACCAGTAAGGAGATTGAAACAGTCATTAAAAATCTCCAAACAAACAAAAGCCCAGGGCCAGACGGCTTCCCGGGGGAATTCTACCAAACATTTAAAGAAGAACTAATTCCTATTCTCCTGAAACTGTTCCAAAAAATAGAAATGGAAGGAAAACTTCCAAACTCATTTTATGAAGCCAGCATCACCTTGATCCCAAAACCAGACAAGGATCCCACCAAAAAAGAGAGCTATAGACCGATATCCTTGATGAACACAGATGCGAAAATACTCAACAAAATACTAGCCAATAGGATTCAACAGTACATTAAAAAGATTATTCACCACGACCAAGTGGGATTTATTCCAGGGCTGCAAGGTTGGTTCAACATCCGCAAATCAGTCAATGTGATACAACACATCAATAAAAGAAAGAACAAGAACCATATGATACTCTCAATAGATGCTGAAAAAGCATTTGACAAAGTACAACATCCCTTCCTGATCAAAACTCTTCAAAGTGTAGGGATAGAGGGCACATACCTCAATATCATCAAAGCCATCTATGAAAAACCCACCGCAAATATCATTCTCAATGGAGAAAAACTGAAAGCTTTTCCGCTAAGGTCAGGAACACGGCAGGGATGTCCATTATCACCACTGCTATTCAACATCGTACTAGAGGTCCTAGCCTCAGCAATCAGACAACAAAAGGAAATTAAAGGCATCCAAATCGGCAAAGAAGAAGTCAAATTATCACTCTTTGCAGATGATATGATACTATATGTGGAAAACCCAAAAGACTCCACTCCAAAACTGCTAGAACTTATACAGGAATTCAGTAAAGTGTCAGGATATAAAATCAATGCACAGAAATCAGTTGCATTTCTCTACACCAACAGCAAGACAGAAGAAAGAGATATTAAGGAGTCAATCCCATTTACAATTGCACCCAAAACCATAAGATACCTAGGAATAAACCTAACCAAAGAGACACAGAATCTATACTCAGAAAACTATAAAGTACTCATGAAAGAAATTGAGGAAGACACAAAGAAATGGAAAAATGTTCCATGCTCCTGGATTGGAAGAATAAATATTGTGAAAATGTCTATGCTACCTAAAGCAATCTACACATTTAATGCAATTCCTATCAAAGTACCATCCATCTTTTTCAAAGAAATGGAACAAATAATGCTAAAATTTATATGGAACCAGAAAAGACCTCGAATAGCCAAAGGGATATTGAAAAAGAAAGCCAACGTTGGTGGCATCACAATTCCGGACTTCAAGCTCTATTACAAAGCTGTCATCATCAAGACAGCATGGTACTGGCACAAAAACAGACACATAGATCAATGGAACAGAATAGAGAGCCCAGAAATAGACCCTCAAATCTATGGTCAACTAATCTTCGACAAAGCAGGAAAGAATGTCCAATGGAAAAAAGACAGCCTTTTCAATAAATGGTGCTGGGAAAATTGGACAGCCACATGCAGAAAAATGAAATTGGACCATTTCCTTACACCACACACAAAAATAGACTCAAAATGGATGAAGGACCTCAATGTACGAAAGGAATCCATCAAAATCCTTGAGGAGAACACGGGCAGCAACCTCTTCGACCTCTGCCGCAGCAACATCTTCCTAGGAACAACGCAAAAGGCAAGGGAAGCAAGGGAAAAAATGAACTACTGGGATTTCATCAAGATCAAAAGCTTTTGCACAGCAAAGGAAACAGTTAACAAAATCCAAAGAAAACTGACAGAATGGGAGAAGATATTCGCAAACGACATATCAGATAAAGGACTAGTGTCCAGAATCTATAAAGAACTTAGCAAACTCAACACCCAAAGAACAAATAATCCAATCAAGAAATGGGCAGAGGACATGAAGAGACATTTCTGCAAAGAAGACATCCAGATGGCGAACAGACACATGAAAAAGTGCTCCATATCACTCGGCATCAGGGAAATACAAATCAAAACCACAATGAGATATCACCTCACACCAGTCAGAATGGCTAAAATCAACAAGTCAGGAAATGACAGATGCTGGCGAGGATGCGGAGAAAGGGGAACCCTCCTACACTGTTGGTGGGAATGCAAGCTGGTGCAGCCACTCTGGAAAACAGCATGGAGGTTCCTCAAAATGTTGAAAATAGAACTGCCCTATGACCCAGCAATTGCACTATTGGGTATTTACCCTAAAGATACAAATGTAGTGATCCAAAGGGGCACATGCACCCGAATGTTTATAGCAGCAATGTCCACAATAGCCAAACTATGGAAAGAACCTAGATGTCCATCAACAGATGAATGGATCAAGAAGATGTGGTATATATACACAATGGAATACTATGCAGCCATCAAAAGAAATGAAATCTTGCCATTTGCAACAACATGGATGGAACTAGAGCGTATCATGCTTAGCGAAATAAGTCAAGCAGAGAAAGACAACTATCATATGATCTCCCTGATATGAGGAAGTGGTGATGCAACATGGAGGCTTAAGTGGGTAGAAGAAGAATAAATGAAACAAGATGGGATTGGGAGGGAGACAAACCATAAGTGACTCTTAATCTCACAAAACAAACTGAGGGTTGCCGGGGGGAGGGGGTTTGGGAGAAGGGGTTGGGATTATGGACATTGGGGAGGGCATGTGATTTGGTGAGTGCTGTGAAGTGTGTAAACCTGGTGATTCACAGACCTGTACCCCTGGGGATAAAAATATATGTTTATAAAAAATTAAAAAAAAAAAAAAAAAAAAAAAAAGAATGGAGAATATGCTGATTTTGGAATTAGAACCAGAGTGTAACTCTTGTTCCACCTAGTAGGTTTGTGACCCTGGCTTAGTGGTTAGCCCCTGAGAACCTCATTTTCCACATGTAAAACTGGGATAATTGGATAATTGCATAATAAATGCATCATTCAGCTGTCATGTTAAGTGTACTAACAAATCCAACATAACACAGTAGCTGATGCATTATAAACACTTGATAAATGGTGTCTGCTATGAAATAAAATTACAATTATCCTCTCAGGAAGCTTAGAGTCATATATATATATATGACTATATTATATATATAGTCTTTTTCTATATGAGCCTCCCATATCTTTTTTATTATCAGTTCAGAAAAAAGAGCAGTATTGTATTGTTCTTTTTTAAAAAGATTTTTGCTTATTTATTTGACAGAAAGAGAGATCACAAGTAGGCAGAGAAGCAGACAGAGAGGGGGGAAAGCAGGTTCCCCGCTGAGCAGAGAGCCCCATGTGGGGCTCAATCCCAGGACCCTGAGACCATGACCGGAGCTCAAGGCAGAGCCTTTACCCACAGCTGAATTCATTCTTATCATAAGGAATGTATAATGATTTAAAATGTTAGTATCTCATAGTCCTAGAACAGCATTCCTTTCAAAAATCTGAATATAATCGAGTATAACATTGAAAACCTTTGGAGACTTACTTCAATGATCCAGTGAAGAAAAAGCAAACTCCTTTAGAAGAATAATGAAAAAATGATGTATTGCAAACAAGCAGTTAAGATGTGTTAATTGGTTGTAATGTAGCACCAAGGGAGTGATGGGGTTTAGAGGAAGGGGGGAAAGCAGAAGCACATGAAGTAATATCAAAGTTTTTGCCAGATTGGGTAATAATGAACTTACTATGTTTTAATGACTAGTAACTGAGTATCTTATTAAATTTCACTAGAATCCACTGCAGGCCATTTTACTATAGCCCTTTTAAGATCTTTAATGAACACAGAAATGTGCCAAATACTATAAAAAAGAAAACCCAACCACATTACTTTATTGCCATCACCATAAAATTTGATGACAATGTTTGTCAGCAGTTAATAACCTATATTCTTTCTCATTTCAATATTATTTCTCTTATAATAAATAAAAAAAAATGGAAAACAATATTAATCTAAAATATTCTTTGCTGTTACAAATAAGAGAGAGTAAATTTGGGGTGAAACATATATCCTAATAAAGTTCTAAGTTAAAGAATTAAAAATTTAAAAAAGAACCTTAGCCTTGGAATTTCTTTTTTCTTTTTCTCTCTTTTTTTTTTTTTTGGCTTAGATTTTCAAAACTCAGTAAGTAAAATTTTGTAAAGACTAAACTTACACATTCTATGCAAACTCTTGGCTAAACTCTGCAGAATACAGATGCCAGTAAAACAGATGGCAATGACCCCTGTGTGGATAGTCCAAGCAATGCTTTTCAACATTCAGCAATAGTTTCTTTGATCATCTACATGGAAGGCCAGTGCTTGGCAGTGCTATCCAGTTGGCAAATTCTTCCTTTGTTGTCTACTATTCCTGGTTTTGTACCCTTTTTCAGACTTTCAGCTGTCTCTTCATTGACAGTCAGCAGTACTGACTATGCCACTGTCCTCAAATCTTTTCAGTTGAGAATATCTCACATAAGAGCAACATGTCATTTTCTAAATGGCATTTTTACATCACAGGTTAATGCCTTGAGAGCCTCTACTGAATGCAAAACATAAATATACACTTAGTTTGAGTTTGGGGCAACTTTACTCTTTGTATCTCCTAAGCTGATATTTTATACCCAGTAGGCAATTCAGTATTCCTACCTTGCCCAGAATTAATGCTTTTCCTCTTCACATGCCTTTCAAATCATCATGCAAGGCAGAGATCCAGTCACTTCTCTGTCTCACTCAGGAATCCTTTCTCTAATATCTCTTAGCTTGAACATTCTTTGCTTGGGGTAAAATGGAAGGAAGGAGGAAAACTAGTTTTTGCATGATAGTTGAGCCAAGTAAAGTCCTAAACAGACAATTTCATTATTTATAGAACCATGTCCAAATCTGTAAGCTAAAATGAAGAAGCAAACTTTTCAGTGTTATTGACACTGTCAAAAAGTAGAGTTAGTGGACTTAAAGATGATGTTTCTTACAAGGGAGGTCCAGGTTAGACAGAAAGAGAAAGAAGGCATTTAATTTATTCTTGGTGGTTTATAGGGAGAAGAAAAGGGAAGGCATAGAGGGTTATCCAAAATCTATAAAGACTAATCAAATTTCACACCCTCCAAAAACAAATAACTCAGTTAAAAAATGGGCTGAAGACATGAGTAGACACTTTTCCAAAGAAGACATCCAGATGGCTTATCATCACTCATCAACAGGGAAATACAAATCAAAACTACAATGAGATAACCCCTCACAACTGTCAGAATGGCTAAAATCAACAACACAGGAAACAGTAGATACTGGTGAGGATGCAGAGAAAGGGGAATGCTCTTACACTGTTGGTTGGAATGCAAACTGGTGTAGTCACTCTGAAAAAGAGTACAAATGTTCCTCAAAAAGTTAAAAGTAGAATGACCTCATGATCCAGCAATAGCACTGCTAGCTATTTTCCCAAAGGATAAAAAATACTGATTCCAAGGGATAAAGGTACCACAATGTTTATGGCAGCATTATCAACAATAATCAAATTATGGAAAGAGCTCAAATGTCCACTGGTTGATGAATGGATAAAGAAGATGTGAGATATATACAATGGAATATTATTTGGTGAGCAAAAGAATAACATTTTGCCATTTGCAATTATGTGGATGGAGCTAGAGAGTAATATGCTAAATGAAATAAGTCAGAGAAAAACAAATGCCATATGATTTCACTCATATGTGGAATTTAAGGAGCAGAACAGATGAATATGGGGGAAAAAGAGGAAGGCAAACTGTAAGAGACTCTTAACTATAGAAAGAAAACTGAGGGCTGCTGGAGGGAAGGTGGGTGGCAGGATGGGCTAAATGGGTGATGGACATTAAGGAGGGCACTTGTTGGGGTGAGCACTGGGTATTATATGTAAGTGATGAATCACTAAATTCTACTCCTGAAGGTAATATTACGCTGTATAGTAACTAACTGGACTTGAAATAAAAACTTGAAAGTAGTAAATAAATAAATAAATAAATAAATGCATCAGTTATGTATTTTGGAAATATTATCCTTGTTACAAGTGTCTTGTCAAAAACGTTCTCCCAAAGTTAGTTATTCTTATGGGCATTCTCCTTAAGCCTACTACTTTCCCGCCTCTCCTCTCAAACCTTGCCTTCTTAGATGTGTGCATAAGGGAATACCCAGTGCCACTTTCTCCTCACTTCCTCCCTATCTCTAAATGTGCATCTGTCCTTATATTCTGCATAGCAGAAGCAGTTTCTCTTCTTCTTTTGACAAAGCCTGTGTTTCCTATTGCAAAATAGCACTTATGAAATCCAAGCATTTTGTGTGTATGTGTGTGTGTGTGTGGGGGGGGTGAAAGTGAGAGAGAGAAGAATTAATTTCCAAAATTCTTGTTATTCCCAATTAACATAGCAAGAAGCAAAGGCACTTTATCTAGAGTTTTATATAAGAAAAGTAATCATGGTCAGATAATAAGGGAAAGGAAACATCTGATCCTAGTAGCCCCAGTGGAATACAGGGATTGAAAGGAGAGATAGGTGTATGTTTGCCTGCCTACTTTCCTTATCTGGCTTGTCTCTTGTTTGGGATTCTGGAAATTTCTGAAAGGAGAAGTCCTCAGAGGTTGCCCCTATACCAGAGTTTTCCTAAGAGCTTCCCTGTGTTTTGAAAGATATACAGAAGTTGCTGTTTCCTGTGAAGAGTTGTAGAATATACCTGCAGGTTATCAATAGGGAGCTTATCCATCAAGGTTGTGGTAGGGATAAAGTAGCTCTGGATCCCATGACCACATGATACTATTCTTTTTTTTTTTTTTTAAAGATTTTATTTATTTATTTGACAGAGAGAGATCACAAGTAGGCAGAGAGGCAGGCAGAGAGAGAATGGAGGAAGCAGGCTCCTTGCTGAGCAGAGAGCCCGATGCGGGACTCGATCCCAGGACCCCGAGATCATGACCTGAGCTGAAGGCAGCAGCTTAACCCACTGAGCCACCCAGGCGCCCACATGATACTATTCTTGATCCCGTATCGTGCCAGACATTATTCTAAGCACTTACACATTCATAACCATTCAGGCATTACAACATTCCTCTGAATTCATACCATTATTTCAATGTTCAATATTATATAACTCAGTCTTAAACATCATGCCTGCCCAATATATTCAATATACAACATCAGCAGGAGAACAAGTATAGTTTATTTCAGAAAGCATGATGTTGGCACATTGCAAAGGTCATAGATATCAAGCTTTACTGCATTCATTTTATATTTCTGGTCACTAATGTCGTTCAGTAACTTTGATTTCATTTTCCACTTCACTGGATAATTGCAGGAACTTTGGTTCTTGTATCCTAGTTTCAAGTGGTAATCATATCTTCCAAGTAGACTTCAATTCTGCAGTTAGCTGACTGTTGCTCTCTTCTTTCAGATTAATTTCCTGCTGAGGGAATTTTCATTCTCTTTGCATACTCATCTACATGCTATCAGGTGCCAGTGTACTCAATCTTTTGTAATGTTGTAATTGTGTCTCTCTATGTCAGAGAGCATGTTTGTGAGGTGGCCTTCTTTCTTAATGTAAACTCAGAAGGGTTTCAGTAGCACAGTTTCCCTTCTTCCATAGTTAGGTTATTATAGATATTCCCTAAATAACATTTCCCACAACAGATTTTACTTAGTATCAGTGACCTGAATGATATTTGGAGACCCATCAGAGCCATTTCTCATTTCCATGTTCCTTCTCAAAGATTGAAATTATAAGGTATAAAATCTGTCCCTCTGTTAAAGAGAACTCTACTTGCCCCACCCCCAGATGGCTCTGAATAATTACTCTTCGATGGTGCACTCATATTCTTTCTTTCACAGATTGCTGATTACAAAGATGTTACTCATATTTCTCAATTTCAGTGCTATAATTGGGTTCTTCATTGTTTGCCCTGAATTTCAGGAAACCAATAAAGTTTACTCAGTTGGACATCCCTCTGACTTGGATGCAAAATCACTTCAGAAAACATCTATGTGGTATTTGACAAATCACATCCCCTTTCCAAATTTAACCTGCACACATACACCTTCCTGATCTTTATAAACTTTTCTTCATTATTATTATTATTTTTTAATTATGTTATGTTAGTCACCATATAGTACGTCATCAGTTTCTGATGTAGTGTCCCAAGATTCATTGTTTACATATAACACCCAGTGCTCCATGCAATACGTGCCCTCCTTAATATCATCTTTTCTACAAGCTAAGTTGATTGAAACCAGTTGATGTTTTTATATTTTTATATACCTTATGTTTTGACTTACCTTGTGTGAAATCATCATACTTAACTAAGTAAATTATTACTTGTTAGTTGATCTCAATTCTTTGGAACCAGATTTGCATTTGTGGTTTTCCTAGCAGTGTTGTGGAAACAAACAAATTGTTCTTACCTCATTCTTTTATGCTCCCAATGTTGTTCGCTGCTCTATCTTAGCCCTAACCACAGTCTCCTTTGCATTATTTTCATATGTAAGTGTCTAGCTGAGTATTCCATATCTCTGTGATTTGCTGGGACAGCATTCTAGTCATTTCTCAGCATGTAGCACAGTGTTGTGAACACAGACAGTACTTCATAAAGTCACAAGTAATTTTCATTGAGTGACGTGTCTTGGCTAATAGAGAGCACATAGCAATAGTTATTTCTTAAACTGGTGTTTATTTCTATCTCCCTCTCTATTGTTTTCTGCTAGAATATTTAGTCAAATGTCAGTACTTGCTCTACCCCAGGTTTGTTTTGGTGGCATGGCCCAGCAAAAGAGGCTAGCTCTTTATTGATCAGAATGGAGGAAGTCTGTGGTCCACTGTGTGGTTATTCCTGTGTTTTATTATGAGTGTGGTTAATCACTGTAATTACTAAACCTTTTGTAGCCCCTTGCAGTCCTGCCTATTGAATGCCAAGTTATATCACAACTCTTCCCAGCACATATAAGGAAGCTATTATGCCAATAACAATATAAATAGCAGTATGAGAAGTGCTTTACACACACATTTTCACTGACCTGTCACAGCATCCACATGAAGTTAGTATCACCAATACAAATGACCTTTGAACAATGTGAGGGTTAGGAGCTCCAATGTCCCATGCAGTCAAAAATCTGCATATAACTCTTGGGATGAGGTGCCTGGGTGGTTCAGTAAGTTAAGCTTCTGACTCTTTTTTTTTTCTTAAGATTTTTCATTTATTCATTTGAGAGAGAAAGAGAGCAAGCAGGGGCACAAGGAGAGGGGTGGGGCAGAGGGAGAAGCAAACTCCCCGCTGAGTGGGGAGCCCAATACAGGACTTGATCCCAGGACTTTGGGATCACGACCTGAGCTGAAGGTAGATACTTAACTGACTGAGCCACCCAGGCACCCAAGTGACCAACTCTTGTTTTCAGCTCAGATCATGATCTCCGTGTTCTGAGATCAAGCCCTGCACCGGCTCCACACTGGATGTAGAGCCTGCTTAAGATTCTCTCTCCCTCTCTCTCCCTGCTTAAGATTTCTCTCAGGGAGAGAGAAAGAGAGAGAGAGAGAGAGAGAAAATCTCCATATAACTTTAACTTTAACTTTCCAAATACTTCACTACTAGTAGCCTACTGTTGACTGGATAACTTACCAATAACATAAACAGTCAATTAACACATAACTTTGTATGTGATATGTATTATACATTGTATTCTTACATAATGTAAGCTAGAGAAAAGAAAACATTATTAAGAAAATCATAAGGAATGGAAAATACATTTAGAGGACTATATTGATACTGTAAGTTTACATCATCTGTTTATAAGATAAATTATCTGTTAGTACATCAATATTATCTTATGATACAGAATGTATCTAATGATACAGAACTAGATGTTATATGCATTATTAACACTAGATATCAAAAACAAAAAGATAATGTGAAAGAGGGGGTGCCTATGAAACTATTTATCACAGCAGAGTATGCACTACAGTTAGTTTTGTGCAGTTATGATTTAATACTGCATCTTTAGGTTTGTTTATATTTCTCTTGACTGTGAATGGTGCCATGTTTAGTGTGTGTGTGCAAAAGTTTTGGTAAATTTTTACTTTTTAATAAGAGATTTCTGTACATTTTATGATAGTAAATGATAGGTTAGTATCCACATATATTTTATGCATTCAACACATACCTAAAGTTTTCTTTTCTTTTTTTTTTCTTTTTAAGACTTTATTTATTTATTTGACGACAGAGATGACAAGTAGGCAGAGAGGTAGGGGGGCGGGTGGGGAAGCAGGCTCCTGGTTGAGCAGAGAGCTGGATGCGGATGCGGGGCTTGATCCCACGACCCTGAGATAATGACCTGAGCTGAAGGCAGAAGCTTTAACCCACTGAGCCAGCCAGGAGCCCCTACCTAAATTTTTCTTAATTTTTTCAATGTTTTTAGGCTATGTGGTTCATCTGCAAGGTTTTTTTTTTCTAAATGGCCACAATCTCCAAAAAGTTTTCCAATACATTTATCAAAAAAAACCCATATTTAAGTGGACCCATGCAGTTCAAACCTGTGTTGTTCAAAGTACAAGGGTCAATTGTATATCTATCTTACAGTTAAGTAAATTGAAGTTCAGAGAAAGTAAGTAATTTTCCCAATATCATACAGGTGGTAAAAATAGACCAGGACATATGTAAAATAATAATGATCAAAAACATCATAGAATTAAGGTTTAATGAGCTGAATGGGGAATTAAATCCACAAGTTGAAAGGACTTACCAGAGAATAGAAAAATGAAGAATATTAGTTAATTCTAAAGTAATCTATTTGAGAGTTTAAATTTTATGAATAAAGAAAGCATTCCAAAAAGAATGCTTGCTCCAAATCAAACTGACTTAAAGGACTAAAAACCAGGCTGAGCTCAATATTAGTCATCAGAAGACAATGCAACCACCTAACATTTATTAGTGCTTATTATGTACTAGCACTGTGTTACATAGGTCACATTGACTGTCTCAATTTAAGCTTCACAACAATCTTGTGATACTGGAATTATCTTTTAGCTTCACTTGAGGTTGAGAAAACTCAAGGCACAGTATTAAGTACTTTTTAAAGTTCTCACAGCCAGTCAGTTGGAGAATCAGAACGTAGACCTATTTGTGTGCATCCAAAACCTGTCCTTTTATCATTTCAATGATCTACCTAACCTGCTTTTCCATCTCTGTTCTCAAGTGCTTAAACTTCTCTCTTCTGCTCCTTCTTGTTTGGTTTAACCCAACACGTAGAGTACATCCTCACTTCCAAATTTGGTTGCTCACTTTAACACATATTCTTCTACCACATTCCACTCCCCATGATCAAAATGACCTTCTACCACATTCCACTCCCCATGATCAAAATGACCTACACTATGATGTTTCCTATTTCATAAGTGGTATAGTCTGAATGTTTGTGTCCCCCAAAACTCATATATTGAAAACCTAATGTCTAATGTGATGGTATCAGAGGTGAGGTCTTAGCGAGGTTTTTAGGTCATGACAGCAGAGCCCTCATGAATGCAATTAATTCCCTTATAAAAGAGCCCCCAGAGACCAGCAGTCTGCAACCTGGGAGAGGGTCTTCAGCAGAAAACAACACCATTGCTACGATCTTTTACTTCCCCAAATCTAGAAAGATGAAGAATAAATCTCTGTTGTTTATAAGGTACCCAGTCTATGGTATTTTTAAAAAAGATTTATTTATTTATTTATTTGACAGACAGCTCACAAGTAAGCAGAGAAGCAGGTAGAGAGAGAGGAGGAAGCAAGCTCCCTGCTCAGCAGAGAGCCCAAAGTGGGGCTCAATCCCAGGACTTTGGGATCATGACCTGAGCCAAAGGCAGAGGCTTTAACCCACTGATCCACCCAAGTGTCCCCAGTCTATGGTATTTTGTTATAGCTGCCTGAATAGGCTAAAACAATAAGACAGTGTTCTGAGATCTGATCCTGATGGTGACTTAAGTCATCATTTTTTGTAACTCATTTACGTCTTCTGTTTTTCTCCCATCTCCCTTTACTTCCTCCACCTTATGCCTTAGCTCAGGGTCCCCCAGGTTCTACTTCCTGCCTGAAGGGCTCTCTGTAACACCCTGCTTATGGGCAGGTAGATCTGGTGAGCAAAGAATCTCTGAATGTAAATTCAGCTGAAATGTTACTCTGTGTATTATTTTATTGAATAAATGTTTTTTTCCATATATTTAAATTATACGAAAAGTCTCTCTTTTTGACATAAAAACAAAAATCAAAGAATCAGAGCTTTGAGAATAGAACTGTATATTCTTCTAACACATTGTTACTGAGGCTCTCAGGAAACAGAGTGGGCTTATAAATAAAATACAGCTGTGAACAGAAATTATTTGTGTATATATACACATGCTATCTATATTTACATATATGCTAATTTACAAAACAAATGTTTCAAATTCATTTCTACAAAATTTACTAACTGCCTACTATATATAGGCAAAAACATATTCTCTCCTTCCACATCCCATACTCCATGTCTAAAATGATCTTTAATTTAGTCTTTAAACCTATATTTGATATTTTCTATTTTATAAGTGAATATCTGCATTGCCCCCTAATACCTATGGTGATGTTATTAGGAGGTGGGGCCTTTGGGAGGTGATTTGTTCATGAGGGCCTGACCTAAAGAGAGCTTAGTTGCTCCTAATAACGTACCATGGTTCTGGAAGACGATAAAATAGGCTCTGAAAGAACACAGAATTAGTTTGAATCTTGACTTTTATTCTTAACACCAAGGCGATCTTGGGCAAAAGACTTGAAGTCCTTAAAGTTTTCAAACACAACCAGGGGATTTTACTTATGGTGTGGTTATGCAGATTAAATGAAGCAGTGCACACTAAAACACTAAAACTTCCAAGAACATTCATGGTATACACTAAGTACTTAATCAGTGTTACTCAATGTGCTTTTCTACTTGGTATTTTCCATATGTGGGACATCAATGACAGTAAGCTAGTTTTACAAAACACATAAAGGGAACTCCAAAAAGTGGTTGATTCAGTACCCAAAACAATATATAAACAATATACACAACAAAAGGATTTGCATAACATAGTGCTTTTAAAAAAATGAATTTATTTGAGAGGAGAAAGAGAGAGAGTATGGCCCAAGCAGGAGCACTGTGGGAACGTACAAGAAGGGAGAAGCAGACTTCCCACTGAGCAGGAAGCCCTATGTGAGGCTACATCCCAGGAACCTGAGATCATGAACTGAGCCAAAGGCAGACACAACCAAATGAGGCACCCAGGTGCCCCCAAATAGTGCTTTTATCCTTTTCAAAGTACCCTTCCTTAGATTGCTTCATCTGTAATTTACAAAAATTCTGAGGCAAATGGATAAATTATGAGGAAATTAAGGAACAGATAGGTCAATTGATTCAGCCAAATTATAGGGGATAATTAGTTAAAACTGGGTTGATGCAGACAAAGAGAGAGCTCTAAAAATTCCAAAACTGATTCAAAGTTTTGAACTTGGGAGATCTGAAGTTCCTACTGCCAGTTTTCCACCAAGCATGCATAACCTGGCTGACTCTCAGGTCATTCCATGACAGAGGGTCATGTTAAAATGAAATTCGGAGGAAGGAATGAAGGTATTATGGTTAACTCTCTGAGATAAGGCTTATAAAGAACAATGAGATTCCACATACAAGACCCAATTTGTCTTAGTTTCTTATGTTAAAACAGCAGGGACAGGGGAGCAAAATCATCTGAAAATAACAGTACACATTTTTGTGGTTTTGATATTGTATCATAGTTATTCAAATTGTTACCATTGAGAAAGACTGAGGGCAGATGCATGGGACTCCCCTGTACAGTTGGGGGGTGGGTAACTTCATGTAAATCATTATTATCTTAAGATAAAAGTTAAAAAAAAATAGCCTTGCACAGCATAAGCCTGTGCTATTTGGTACCTAATTCTTTTTTTTTTTTTTTAATTTAAAAACAGTTGTATTAGCTTTTATTGAACTGAGACTGGAATTTAATATTTAAAGAGCTGAGTATGGGAAAAAACCAAGGAGCCATCTCACTAAATAAAAGATAAATTCAGAAACTCATATCATAAAAAACAACACCAGAATAAGGAAGTTCCTGGACTTCAGGCGGCATGCACTCAAGTCTGTAGGCACAGGTCACAACTCCAGAACAAGAGTGATGGATGCCATGGCATGTTGTTACTGTGAGTTAATAGAGCTCCTCAAGAAATTTCTTTCCTTACCAGCTATATTTCTGATCCAAACACTGTTTAGGCAAGTGACTATCAGCCACAGCAGCTATGGAAAACCCTTTTTTCTGGTCTAATGCAATCAATATTATTGTGAGACAGGCCCTTATAACTGAAGAGAGAGCTCTGTCCATTATGATAAGCTTTAATCTCTTTGTCAGGGCTCACATAAAGTTGCTGGGAGTTAGAAAATTTGATCAAAATAGAGAACTATTGAGGACAGTGTTTTCTAAGCTATGACAGTGCTAAGCACTGAGTAGGCTGGACCTTTGTTTATCTATGCTTGGCGCTGCTGTTTTCTTTTTGTTTCATTTATCTGTGTTCATTATGATTATCTACCTCTAAACTGCTTCCTTCAAAAAATGTTCTTGTCATTATCTGCACTAAAACCTATCTCCTGATTACCATTCTCTATTTAGAAGGGATATCCCCGAATGTCTTCATACAGGCTCCTAGGTATCCAGGCTCCTTACTGTGGTTTTCCACCTTGATTATCCTGATCCGAACATTAAGCCTATGGTTGGGCTTTTTTTCCTCCACTCCGACCCATCAAATTTTAACTGTTCTGTGTCTCATCCAAACAAAGACCAAATGTGGCATGTTACACTGAAAGAAACTGGTCAACTAATATGCTAAATTCTGGATTAATTCTTTGCACCCATAGTGATTGAAGACTTACTTTACACAAGACATATTCTAGGAAATGAGGCTATAGCAATGAACAAAACAAATTCCATGTCTTCAAGGAGCTTACATGTTAGTGCGGGAGATAGGAAATAAAAAATAAATAAATAAACAAACATGCAATATAATGTCAAGTGAAATGAAAATAAAACAGAATAAAGGAATAGAGAATAATTGTTGTTATGGGGCGATCTCAGGGAGGCCTCTCCCTGAGTTAATGGTATTTGAGTAGAAACCTAAACGATGTGAGGGGGGAGTCATGGGAGGTAAGAGAGTTACAGGCAGAAGGAATAGCAAGTATCAAGATTGAGTGAATATTAGTAAATTATTATTATTAGATATTTGGCATTCTCTAAGGACCTTTGTAAATTTCAAAGGTCCTTTATAATGTCTGTCCTTTATAATGTCCTAGAGGCCCTACAAGGTGGTGAGTTGTGAAAAGGTCAGAGTAAATGCAACATTTAATTTTTTTTGAAATCTTTCTTCCTCCCTGCACCTGCCATACGTGTATTAATTTTGTATCTAATCCCTACTATTCTCCAATAACTAGAATCTTCAACGAAACACATCATTTTCTCCCTAAAGGGACTAAATCAAACTGACTAGTCAAAGCTATTTTATTGTGCTCCATTGTATAAAGACACATTGCCCTGACTGCCAGTGACTGTTACTTTTAATCAATAAAGATTCTAAAGAGTGACAGAATGACAGTCTTGCCACATCTGAGCTTCTTTTATACTAATTGGTTTAGCTCTTAATATTTGAGCTCAAAAAGTTTATTTTTTCCTAAAAAAAAAAATCTATGCACACAATGTTACCTTTCTTTTCAACTTCTCTTCCTCCAACTCCTTTCCAATTTTTTTTTTTTTTGTCCTCTCCACTGATCCTGAAGCCAGGATCACCATGTCTGTTTTGTATGAAATGCACCATTATTTCTATTGCTGAAATATCTCATTTGGTCATTCCATGTCAAAACACCGCCTGCTGATTATGAATTCTCCAGGACTCTGCTCTTGGTTACTTGTAATTATGACTGAACAGAATCCTGAGCAATTACTCCTGGATTCAATTATCATATACATGCACATAGCACACTGAGTTCAGTCAGGTGTCATACCCAAAGCATTTGCATTTGTATAGAAGATTTAAGATTTTATAAGGGAAATGTTGTAGTAATTAATTTAGATTCTTTAAGTTGACATAAAATTTTATTTTTTTAAAGAACTGACAACTAAAAACTGCATATCAGCTTCTAATTGTGAAGTCATTCTTAACTTCAGCAGTAAAGAACTAGGCATTTATACTTTATAATGCTTTTACTATACATTGCTATTCAGTCAAATAGTTTATAAAGACAGACTCTTCCTAAATGTGTTCAGACAACAATTGAAGAATGGGCATTTCAGAATTTGTTCCATCTGTTATTCCTGACCCAGTGGTAGTCTAGTTCTCTAATAAAATATAATTAAGTATATATGTGGGAAATTAAAAGTTAAATCAAACTGAATTTTATTGAACTCAATTTAAATTAATTCATGTCTTTTACTGTGTATAGGGTTAATTCCCACACTTCCCAATAGTCATAAAATCTGAACATACCTTATGTTAAAACTAACATTATTATGGGTCAGTTTCCATGTTGATTCAACATGATCTTACTTTCTTACAATGTTGGGACTGAGGGTCTCAAAGTATTTGTGATACTGAGCAATACTTACCACTTCCATTTTTCAAACACAGTCTTTTTTTATTTTAGAGAAAGAGAAAGAGAGAGAGTTCGTGCAAAGGGGAGGGGGAGAGGAAGAGTGAGAAAGGGAATCTCAAGTAGACTACCTGCTGCTCGCAGATCCCTGGCAGGGCTCCAGGCAGGGTTCTATCTCATGACCCTGAGATCAGATCATGACATGAGCCAAAATTAAGAGCTGGGTGCTTAATTGACTGAGCCACCAGGCACTCCATTTTTTGAACACAGCCTTAATAAGATTGGTGAAATGACTTCCATGTAAAGGAAATAATAAAGATAAATGATTTCTCTGCTCCATACAGTTCCCAAAGTATGCTCTAACTTTTTTTTTAACTTTAATTTTATTGATGCCTAGTTCCTAGAATTATCTCTACTTTGATACAAGTTCTTTTTTCACTTCTGCCTCAGCGTTTCTATAGCACTGTATTATCTCTAGTAAAGTGCCTAAGATATTTCACTTTTTTTCTGTTATAGTTTCTTCTTATCCACTAAATGTTGGATCAGGTTCTGTGATCTATTTAACTTTATATCCCCTTCTCTACTTCAGTGCTTGGTACCAAGTAGGATCTCAGGACATGTTGATGGAATGAATAAATGAACAAATGGATACATGAGAACAGAGTATATCACTGCAACTTTTCCTTTCATTGTAAATCACTTTCAAGAGATGATATTTTAGAATATTGAGTAGCCTGGAAAACCTGAGGAATTCTTAGTCCCTGCACATAAAAGACATCTAGATAAATAAATCACAAAATCTATACTAATTTTCTCAGTCATAAATCATTTAAACTGACCTTGAGGACATGCCTACTAATATGATTAGAATTGCCATTTCATGCTAATTTATTATTGATCCACACAATTATGAACAACATTGTCAGAAAAAGCAGACTATAATATCAAGTTGTAATGTGATACCTCTGAAAATGTAATAAATTGTGGTACTTTCTTCCTTCTGAGGTTTTAAAACTATACATTCTTTTATTTATACAAAATAGTTAACTAATTTTGGTAACTTGAACTGAAAAAAATCATAATTAGAAAAATATAATGGCACCTTCTGTGTAGAGAATTTCATCTTAAGTTGAAATTATATTTAAACTACAAATGGGAGAAGTACTCACTGTTTAACTATTTAGAGTAGAACAAATACCCTTCTTCTTGCCAAAGAATATAAACCTATTCTCAAAGTGGTAGTACAGGGCTGACTTTAAGGTGTGTCTGTGTTTTTCCTGGGAGAAGATGGCAGAGTAGGAGGACCCTAGGCTTATGTCCCTGAATGAATACAACTAGAAAACATACACAGTATAAATTACCCAGAAAACAACCTGAAGATTGGAGGAATAAACTCCACTAAATGTAGAGAAGAGGCCCCAGTTAAGAAGGTAGGAAAGGCAGAGACACAGTTGGGAAACAAAAACAAAAACACCAGACCTGAGGGGACTGTCCAAGGGAAGGAGGAATGCACAGAGACGGGAGAGAAATAGACTTCCACTTGGGGGAGCCCTCACGGGGAAGACAACTCCTCATAACTTTTTGTTTTGAAAACAAGAGGGATCAAATTTCCTGACTTCTCGATTGGAAGTCAAGCAGAGAAAGACAACTATCATATGATCTCCCTGATATGAGGAAGTGGTGATGCAACATGGAGGCTTAAGTGGGTAGAAGAAGAATAAATGAAACAAGATGGGATTGGGAGGGAGACAAACCATAAGTGACTCTTAATCTCACGAAACAAACTGAGGGTTGCCGGGGGGAGGGGGTTTGGGAGAAGGGGATGGGATTATGGACATTGGGGAGGGTATGTGATTTGGTGAGTGCTGTGAAGTGTGTAAACCTGGTGATTCACAGACCTGTACCCCTGGGGATAAAAATATATGTTTATAAAAAATAAAAAATTTAAAAAAAAATAATAATAGAAAAAAAAAATTTCCTGACTTCTCACAACCAAAAGAACTCAAACCTGGCATTTTAAAGTTAGTGGGCTCAGCTTTGGGAGAGCAGGGAGGGCCAGAGGAAGGGGAGTCCCTGCCCTTAAAGAGACAACACTACAAATAGCCCGCAAGAGATACAGCATAGAAAGAGCAGTTTGAAAAACACATGGAGCGTAAGGGAGGAAAGGGTGCTTCCTAATCTCAAAGCCTATGGAATTAGGGACTGGAAGGGCTAGGTGGGGAGAGATAGGTTGGCGGCCATGGGATCACGCTCACAAAATTCAAAAATGCAGGAGATGAAAGGAAACCAGAGATAAGGGAACAAACCAGACCATCCTGTCCTAGGTGTCAGAGGTAAGATCTTGTTATAGTAACTACTAACCAAGAATTAAGGGACCCTAAAAAGGAAGTAAGCCACTGAAGTTGTTATCACTAGTCCTTACTCAATGGTGCTATTAATAGAGATGTTAAACAGGTTTAAGTTCCCTGGTTAGCTTTCCAGCAAAGACCATTCCTAAAAGCCTTCAGTGGCAACCCTGTGGCGGGGCCCCTCTCACTCCGGAGAGCTTTCTCTCTATCCTTGCTTAATAAACTTCTATCACTCTTCTCACTCTCCTTTGTCCCAGAGATTCATCCTTGGACTCCATGAGACAGGAACCTTGTTGATCTCCTACATCACTATCCTGGAGAGATAAAAATTGCTGGGGAAACTCCTCTAGGAACAAAGGAATTAACAGACACTGTTTCCTTCTCCTCCCCTCCTCCCCCATAAACATTGGTCACCTAGGAACATACTGCCTAATGTGCTAGCACTGCCAGTCCACCCTCCGGCACTGTGCCTCAGCCAATTCAGCCTTCTGGACCTCCCACTTCAGACCCAGAACTTCAAGGCCCCTCCCACTGAGGACCCCTCGCACAAAAAGCTTGCTAGCACTGCATACCTATCTCACCACCTTCCACCATTCTGTGCTTCTGCAGATCTGTCTTCTCAAATATGCTCTTAGACAGAGCATATACAGGGTGGTGCTGCAGGCCTGGCAGTGTGCATTCAGCCCCTAGAGTGGCAGGCACCACTCCAAAGTGACTCCTGCCAAGGAAGGAGGGAAACATAACCACACACACCAGTCACACAGAGCCCTCAGCAGTGGACTGGAGGCAGACAACTGGTTTGCTTGCAGAACCTGCCCACAAATTAAAGCTTCTCAGTAGAAAATACAAGGAAAGAGTCCTGTAGTTTGGTGCTACTGCATCTCTCTCAAATGTGTAATCTGGCTCAACCCAAGACCAAGATGTCCCCAGAAGGGCTCACTAACACCACAGGGACCAAACACTGCCCACAACAGGCAAAGAGAGCCACTGCAGATGCCCAGACTAAAGGAAAAAGTAACTCAGCCACAATAACAGAGCATATGCATAAAACATAGGAGATACCCCCGCAGTGTCAGGTTCTGATGAAGAGGGGACAAGCCATGGCAGGGCACTACAGGACCTCTTCCTTACAAGACCACTACTTTCGAGTGCAGAAGACACAGCTGTCTTTCCTAACACACAAAAGCAGACACAGAATGCTCTACAAAATGAGGAGACAGAGGAACATGTCCCAAATGAAAGGAGACAAAATCACAGGAAGAGACCTAAGTGAAACATTTATAAGTAATATACCTGATAGGGAATTTAAAGTAATGATCACAAAGATCACAAAGTTCACAAGGATTCAAAGTAAAAATCACAAAGATCACTTAATGGACTTGAGAAAAGAGTGGAGGACATCAACGAGACCCTTAACAATGAGATAAAAAAGAAACAGAGAGACGAAAAGCACAATAAATGAAATTACAAATATACTAAATAGAATACACAGTAGACTACATGAAGCAGATGAATGAAATAGTGACCTGGAGGACAGAATAATGGAAAGTAATCAATTTGGGCAGGTAAGAGAAAAAAAATTATGCAAAATGAGAATAGACTTAGGCAACTCAACAACACCATGGAGTGTAATAACATTCACATTTTAGGGATCCCAGAAGAGAAAAAAAAAAGTGTGTGGGAAATTTATTTGAAGAAATGATAGCTGAAAAGTTAAAAAATCTGGGGAAGGAAACAAAAATGGGAAGAAGACATGAATAGACATTTCTCCAGAGAAGACATGCAGATTATCAACAGACACATGAAAAGACGCTCAACATCATATATCATCAGGGAAGTGCAAATCAAAACTATAATGAGATACCATCTCACACCTGTCAGAATGGCTACAATCAACAACACAAGAAATAACAAGTGTTTGTGAGAATGTGGAAAAAAAAGGAATCCTCTCACACTGTTGGTGGGAATGTGAATTAGTGCAATCACTATGGAAAACAGTATGGTGTTTCCTCAACAAGTTAAAAATAGAACTATGCTAGGGGCGCCTGGGTGGCTCAGTGGGTTAAGGCTCTGCCTTCCGCTCAGGTCATGATACCAGGGTCCTGGGATCAAGCCCTGCATCCGGCTCTCTGCTCAGTGGTGAGCCTGCTTCCCTTCATCTCTCTCGCTGCCTGCCTCTCTGCCTACTTGTGATCTCTGTCAAATAAATAAATAAAATCTTTAAAGAAAATAGAACTATGCTATCATCTAATAATCACACTACTTGGTTTATCCAAAAGATACAAAAACACTACATTAAAGGAATACATGCACCCCTATTTTTATAACAGCATTATTTAGAAAAGCCAAATTATGGAAGCAGCCCAAGTGTCTACTGATTGATGAACAGATAAAGATGAAGTGATATATATATATATTATATATATACATATGTATTCCATTATATGGAATATTATTCATTCATAAAAAATAATGAACTCTTGCCATTTGCAACAACATGGATGGAACTAGAGAGTATTATACTAAGTGAAAGTCAGTCAGAGAAAAACAAATACCATAGATTTTACTCATATGTGGAATTTAAGAAACAAAACAAACAAATAAAAAGAGAGACAAACTAAGAAATAAATTCTTAACTATAGATAACAAACTGATGGTTACCAGAGAAGAGGTGGGTGGTATGGGTGAAATAGGTGATATGGATTAAAGAGTACACTTATCACAATGAGCACTGAGTAATGCATAGAATTGTTGAAGCACTATTTTGTACACCTGAAACTAATATAACACTGTATGCTAACTACATTGGAATTAAAATTTAACAAAATAAATTAGGGGCACCTGGGTGGCTCAGTCAGTTGAATGTCTGACTCTGGATTTTGGCTCCGGTTATCATCTCATGGTCCTGGGATCAAGCCTTGTGCCAGGACCCATGCTCAGCAGAGTCTGCTTGTCCCTCTCCCAGTGCTCCTCCCCCTACCTTCTCTATTTCTAAAATAAATAAATAAACTCTTGTAAAAAATTAAGTTACAAAGAGATGCATCTGTAGATCATTGCTCCAGTCTGTTGCTTTAATACAACATTCACACCATTTCCATTATTCACACAGTGCAGTGCCCAAACATTATTTAACTATTGTGAATAAATTGTAATGACTCAATTAACTTGTAAATCAAATTACTCATGGCAATAATGTTATATTTTAGAAAAGTAACAGTTAAAATTGATCAGTAATTTAGTTTAAAAATTCTGGATTCACAAATATGAGTCACAATTTTTGAACTAGAACTTTTGTACTAGAACTACCTTTTGCCTTGTTATATACTGTAGATGAAAGTGAGAGGTCCAGATGCTGTTATGATTTTGATAATAGGATGAGTTATATACTAAACGTATTTTTTTAATTTCTTTTCAGTGTAACAGTATTCATTGTTTTTGCACCACACCCAGTGCTCCATGCAATCCATGCCCTCCTTAATACCCGCCACCTGGTTCCCCCAACCTCCCACCCCCCACCCCTTCAAAACGCTCAGATTGTTTTTCAGAGTCCATAGTCTCTCATGGTTCACCTCCCCTTCCAATTTCCCTCAACTCCCTTATCTCCATCTCCCCATGTCCTCCATGTTATTTGTTATGCTCCACAAATAAGTGAAACCATATTATAATTGGCTGTCTCTCTGCTTGACTTATTTCAATCAGCATAATCTCTTCCAGTCCCGTCCATGTTGCTACAATAGTTGGGTATTCATCATTTCTGATGGAGGCATAATACTCCATAGTGTATATGGACCACATCTTCCTTATCCATTCGTCTGTTGAAGGGCATCTTGGTTCTTTCCACAGTTTGGCGACCGTGGCCATTGCTGCTATAAACATTGGGGTACAGATGGCCCTTCTTTTCACGACATATGTATCTTTGGGGTAAATACCCAGTAGTGCAATGGCAGGGTCATAGGGAAGCTCTATTTTTAATTTCTTGAGGAATCTCCACACTGTTCTCCAAAGAGGCTACACCAACTTGCATTCCCACCAACAGTGTAAGAGGGTTCCCCTTTCTCCACATCCTCTCCAACACACGTTGTTTCCTGTCTTGCTAATTTTGGCCATTCTAACTGGTGTAAGGTGGTATCTCAATATGGTTTTGATTTGAATCTCCCTGATGGCTAGCGATGATGAACATTTTTTTATGTGTCTGATAGCCATTTGTATGTCTTCATTGCAGAAGTGTCTGTTCATATCCTCTGCCCATTTTTTAATATGATTGTCTGTTTTGTGTGTGTTGAGTTTGAGGAGTTCTTTATAAATCCTGGGTATCAACCTTTTATCTGTACTGTCATTTGCAAACATCTTCTCCCATTCAGTGGGTTGCCTCTTTGTTTTGTTGACTCTTTCCTTTGCTGTGCAGAAGCTTTTGATCTTGATGAAGCCCCAAAAGTTCATTTTAGCTTTTGTTTCCTTTGCCTTTGGAGACATATCTTGAAAGAAGTTGCTGTGGCTGATATAGAGGTTACTGCCTATGTTTTCCTCTAGGATTCTGATGGATTCCTGTTTCACGTTGAGGTCTTTTATCCATTTTAAGTTTATCTTTGTGTACGATGTAAGAGAATGGTCGAGTTTCATTCATCTACATATCGCTGTCCAATTTTCCCAGCACCGTTTATGAAAGAGACTGTCTTTTTTCCACTGTATATTTTTTCCTGCTTTGTCAAAGATTATTTACCCATAGAATTGAGGGTCCATATCTGGGCTCTCTACTCTGTTCCACTGGTCTATGTGTCTATTTTTATGCCAGTACCATGCTGTCTTGATGATCACAGCTTTGTAGTAAAGCTTGAAATCAGGTAACATGATGCCCCCAGTTTTATTTTTGTTTTTCAACATTTCCTTAGCGATTCGGAGTCTCTTCTGATTCCATACAAATTTTAGGATTATTTGCTCTAGCTCTTTGAAGAATACCGGTGGAATTTTGATCAGAATGGAATGGCATTAAAAGTATAGATTGCTCTAGGCAGTATAGATATTTTAACAATATTTGTAATTTATTATTTTTTAAATTTTATTTTTTTAGTGTTCCAAGATTCATTGCTTATGCAGCATACTCAGTGCTCCATGTAATATGAGCCCTCCTTAGTGCCCACCACCAGACTAAGCTTAATTTAAATTGCAAATACCCCTTTAAAGTTTTGAAAAACAAAATTAATTTATAACAATATTGTCTTATAAACAACAGAAAACTCCCTGCATTTTCCCAGTAGTCCTGTGAGAAGATTATAAGTGTAACCTAAGCATTTTCCTAGGTATGATGTCAGGTGAAGATGAAATCACATCTATTCTTTTTGTTTTTTGGGGTTGTCGTTTTGTTTTGTTTTTTTGCTTTGGACTAGATAAGCATTTTTTTTAAGATTTTATTTATTTATTTGACAGAAAGAGTGATCGCAAGTTGGCAGAGAGGCAGGCAGAGAGAAAGGGGGAAGCAGGCTCCCCACTGAGCAGAGAGCCCAATGTGGGGCTCAATCCTAGGACCCTGAGACCATGACCCAATCCTAAGGTCGAGGCTTAACCCACTGAGCCATCCAGGCACACCTAGATGAGCATTTCTAACCTTTGGTTTATAGAAATACAAATTCTACTAAATGTTAATATTTATGTGTATGTATAAGAGAGAAATAACAGAAGGAAAGGATCTGTGGTCAAGTAAATTTGAATTTTTCTGGATTAAAAAATGTTTTAAGTGGTTTTCCCCATCCAGTAAATCCAGTAATTTAAAAGATATTATTTGTATTGAGGAAATCCGTGATTTCAAAGATCTAATGTCTCAAGGGATATTAAAATTCAAAAAACACATTTTAGGTAATACTAGAGTAGACATTAAGCTCCTTTGAAGGTAGGAAGAATTTCCAATTCACTTCTGCATCTCTATTGCCTAATACAGTACCTGAGTTCATGCTGTGTATTCTTAAGTACATAGCATAGGTTATAAGCATAGACGGATAGCCCTCTACCTCTCTGTGTAGTCAATAGCTAAAAGCCAAACTGAAAGTGTAGAAAACAGTCACTCTTATAAAGATAGCCCCACAAGAAAATTCTAAACATAAAAGAACACAGGGATTTCCAAATACAGTTAAAAGAAATTTGGATTTTTCTTGTTTTTTTTTTTAATTTTATTTATTAATTGAATTTAAATAAAAAAAAAGATTTTATTTATTTAAGAGAGAGAGTGTACGTGAGCAGGGAGAGGGGCAGAGGGAGAAAAAGAGGAAAAGAATCCCAGGTAGACTCCATGTCTAGCATAGAGCCTGACTGAGGACTCGATCCCAGGACCCTGAGATCAGGACCTGAGATGAAACCAAGAGCTGGACATTTAACCAACTGAGCCACTCAGGCACCCCTGGACTTTTTTTCTTCCCTTTTTTTTTTTTCTTGAAGATTTTATTTATTTATTTGACAGACAGAGATCACAAGTAGGCAGAGAGGCAGGCAGAGAGAGAAAAGGAAGCGGACTCCCTGCTGAGCAGAAAGCCCAATGGGGGCTTGATTCCTGAGCTGAAGGCAGAGGCTTAACTCACTGAGGCATCCAGGCTCCCCCCCTTTTTTTTCCTTCTAAACATCTATTTTCATTGCTAATATTTTGTAACCAAGCTTGATTTTACAGCTAAATGGCTACAATTGATTTTGATATCATGAGTGCTGTTATTTACTGTAAAAATGGGAATCCTATAATTGTTTGAAATGGGCACTGATCAGATTAGAAAATGGATGCCAACTAAGAAACATGTTTCTGACAACCTAGGCAGCTTTCTGAGCCGAATCTCATACAGGGAGCAGAATGTGTCACTCGAGACTCCATTAAGGAAATAAAAATGGAGCAATTGTTAAGATGACTTTATTTAATTAATTATAACATGTCACAAGTCATGTTGGCAAAATAGAAGGAGGTATGAGCATGGAGTTCAAGTAAAAGGGTGTCAAAGAAAAGTTAGCAATCACATGTTAGCAACATAATTCTTAAGCACGCAAAGCTGGAAGGCTAATCCCTGGAATCATTAGGGCTATATTGAAATACAGACTGTACATTGTATTTAAGAAAGTAGGGGAGCATGGGATGGTGGCTGGATGGCTCAGTCATCTGGCCAGCCAACTCTTGATTTCAGCTCAGGTTATGGTCTCAAGGTCAAAGGATCAAGTCCTATGTACGGTTCTGTCCTGAGTGTGAAATTTGCTTGAGATTCTGTCTTCTCTCTCTATTCCTCTCTTTCAGAAAAAACAACAACAACAACAAAAAAAACCATAAAGTCCGGAGTGAGGCAGATCTTTTAGACAGACTCTGATACATACAGGCTGTGGGATGCCGGAACATTTAATTAACTTTCTAAGCCTCAGTTTCTTCAGTTTGTGAAATAAGGGTAAAAACTACTAAATGCAGAGGATTAATATGAGAAATACGTAAAGGCATGTAAAATGCTTTATGCAGGGCTTGACTCATAGTATTGTTGAATTAAATGGTAACTATTACTTTCACCATGACTATAACTAGGAGACTGGCTAGTTGTCTTCCTCCCAACTTTTAACTATAGCACATGCCATATACTTTGATGATACAGTAGCCCAAGTTGCATTATTTCTTGATTAGCTTCTATGACCTGAAACATCCCTACCATTTGGGTCAAGCTGAAGATATGTCTGGGTATAAGTCTTCTCACCTCTGAGATTCTTTCTGCAGTGGTTTATTCCTGGAATACCCTTTGCCTTAGCCTACTAAGTGGACTCCCTGGGGTTAGATATTTTGATGTCTCTACTTCTTGTGTTTAGAAACTCCATTAAACTTTGTTTAAATTGGCTTTTAAATATGCTGTTTTATTTTCATGTCATTTATTTATTATTTATATATCACTCCTTTCCAGAAAAGATCAGAATTGGCTAAGTAATGTTCTAGTAAGCTTGATTTTTGAAATCTTATCTCTGTATTAAATGTAATTATTATTTCAACAACAAAAAGGAATTTTAGGATAGGGGTAATGTCAAAATAAATGGGAAACCATACAGTGTCTACTTTTAATGTACAAAGGTGAAAGAATTGAGTTTGTCAAATGTTAGAACTGTAAAATTCAAGATCAAGAAAGAACCTCAGGCATCAGTTTGTAAGAAAGCCTCATGTTAACAATGAGAAATCTAAAGACCCCAAGTAAAATGATCCCAGTCACACAGCTAGTTAGTGGCATCATCTTTTTGTTTTATTTTGTTTTTTAGAGATTTTATTTATTTATTTGACAAAGAGAGATCACAAGTAGGCAGAGAGGCAGGCAGAGAGAGAGGGGGAAGCAGACTCCCTGCTGAGCAGAGAGCCCAATGCAGGGCTCGATCCCAGGACCTTGGTATCATGACCTGAGCCGAAGGCAGAGGCTTTAGCCCACTAAGTCACCCAGGCACCCTTATTTATTTATTTTTTAATATTTTATTTATTTGACACATAGAGACAGAGAGAGAGGAAGAGGGAATACAACCAGGGGGGAGGGGAGAGGGAGAAGCAGGATTCCCGCTGAGCAGGGAGCCTATACAGGGCTCCATCCCAGGATCCTGGGATCATGACCTGAGCTGAAGGCAGAGGCTTTAACCCACTGAGTCACCCAGGTGTCCCTCAGCTTTTTGTTTTAAATATTAAGGGATTAAGTAAAGTTAAGCTGATTGTATTTTCTCAGTTATTTATGATTATAGAAAGGATTACTGCCTCCCTATATTGCCATCTGCCATCTGTTGTCAGGGTATCTCATTTGAGGCAAAGTACCAAGAAATAAAATATTTCTTAGATGTTCGACTCACCTGCCTAAAATTATAGATAATTTTAATGCCCCAACACTACTACTCTAAGAAGAGGGTGGTAGCATGTTAAGTCAGCCTCAATGTCATACTCTCATATTTTCAACAGTTCTTAGGATTCTACTTCCTTCAGGATAAACTTGTATATTAATGAAATTGTCAGAAAAGAGCTTTGGGCCCCTCCTTTACTTTTAGAATTTGTCCCTAGAACGAACTTACTCTTGTTCCATTCTTAGAATTTATTTACCCCCAATCAGCAGATATAATATATGCTTAGCTACTAATACTTTGACACAAAATGATAGAATTTTACAAATAGAAGTGTTGATACTATTATTCTAATATCTATGTCCTATTCCATACCTTTGTCTTCATCTTAAATGATAAGATATATCTTAGACTGTAAACCCCTAAATAGAAGAATCTTTTCTTTCACGTATTCACTCAATAACACTTACTTAGGGGGCACCTGGGTGGCTCAGTTGGGTTAAGCCTCTGCCTTCGGCTCAGGTCATGATCTCAGGGTCCTAGGATCCAGCTTCGCTTTGGGCTTTCTGCTCAGCAGGGAGCCTGCTTCCCCCACAGCCCCCCCATCCCCCCCCCCCGCCTGCCTCTCTGCCTACTTGTGATCTCTGCCTGTCAAATAAATGAATAAAATCTTTAAAAAAGATAATACTTACTTAGCAAACTACTGCATATCAGATCTTGAACATCTAGAACCAGGTCAAGGTGAGCTCCCTGAAACAAAACTATATAAATAGTATGCTTAGCATATAGCCGAGGCTTATATATTTGATAAATAAGTGAAAGATACAATAGGTGTGATCTCAAAAAAGGCCAGTAAAAGAATCTGGATTATTCAGCCCATTTCTCAATTTAACCTATGGATATCTCATCGTAGCTATGCAGTTCCATGTACTAAAAAATTGGTTAATCTTGATGACAGTGATGTTGGTCATGGTACTTTTCATTGCTCATGATTAAAAAACAAAAGGATGGCTTTTTCTCTATGCCTACTGAATTCCTTCACAAAATGAATTCAAGAAAAGGTGCCCTTCTTGAATTTAAAAGACCATAAATCTGACTCAAAAATTTCTTTCAAAATAGGTCTTTTTAATGTTATTTTAATCAGTAGGATAAAGGTTTAGAATTAGTGAGACAAGCTTTATCTCAATATACATTTTCTGAATTTGCTAATGTTTCAGTTGTTGGTTTTGGAGTGGTGGGGGTGGGAAGCTTTCAAAATGTAAGCACTTCATTATTTTTTTTTTAATAAGTAAGTTCTAATCTGGGTGCTTAAGTGCAATATTGTTTTGTCATGTATTGAGCCTGATTCTACAGTGCAAAGCTATATTCTTCCCTCAAATATATATGCTTAATTTCCCCTGAAAATAAGAGTTTTGCTTGAATGATTACAGAATGTGGAACACTGATTACTTCCTGCTTGAATATAGAATTCTTGCTTTGGTTCACAAGATTTGGAATATAATCATGTCACGGTTTGTACTCTTTTCTATAAGCTTACCAGTTTATAGAGAATAAAAGTTAAACTTCTAGCTAATTTACAGTATCTACTTTAACCTTGGAGTCTCATGAACTTCACCATGTACCTTGATGTAGACTCAGTATTACTTTATAGGACAAACAGAATTCTCTATGACCCCCATTATCTCCAAATTGCCACTTGTCTCGAGTAGGGCTTATCCGTGCTCTTTGGAGTTTTGTTAACCAAAGGGAGATATGTAACAAACAAGGACAATTGTTCGTGACTTTCTTAGCTCCAAGATTTTACTTTAATTTCTTTCAGAGTTCTGCAGCCTCTTCTCTAGTGCTCCAGCTGAACTGTACAGTTCTTCAGGAGGCCCTTTCAATCTGCCCTTGACACTTTTTTTTTTTTTTTCCTGAAGTCAGTAGAGAGAGGTCTGGAGGAGATACAGACTGACTTATTTCGGACTGCTTAGCAGGAACAGAGGCTGCTCCCCGCACCCCCCCCCCCCGCCTTTTTTCTTTCTTTCTTTTTCTTTGTTTTTTTTTTGTTTGTTTGTTTGTTTGTTTTTTGCTAGTCCGATTAAATTTGTGGGAAACATTTCCCTTTAATGAATCCCAGCATCTTCTCCTATGCTCACATCTGGCAGCCATTGTGGCCTTGACAGAGAGGGCTAACTGAGTTAAATAAGCTGCTGATGTGCCTGCCATTCACGCATATATTCAACAAGGCTACTTCGAACTACAAGTCTTAACACTTTGCCTTTTTCACTCTGCTCTAGACACAACAAGTTTGTTTCCACTCCAAGGCATTTACACTAGCTGCTCCTTTTCCCTGAACTGATCTTTCTCCAGATCTTCATGTGACCTTCTTCTCTGTCTTGTTCAGATCTCTGAGGAAATTATCTCCGCATCCTGGCCTCAGAAAACCCTGTCTAATGCAATCCTCAACCCCTATAACATTCTGCCTTCATACTCTGCTCTCCTTTTTTTTATTCATAGAATCTATCTGCTACTTGAAAACATGCTACACATTCATGTATATTACTATTTATAACCCTGCTAAAATATAAGCTTCATGTTGATGTGGATACTGTCTAACTTGTTCTTATTGTTCCTCTATACCCTTACCTCAGAGCTTTGCACATGGTAGGTGCTCAACAAATACTTTTTGAATAAATGGATGAGATAGTAATTGAAGTGGGATATATGTTTGGCACTGTTCTTAGTTCTAAGGATTCAGCAGTGAGTAATACTTATAAAACCTTTGCTTTTGTGGAACCTACATTAATGGAGGACTTTTGCAAATATCCTAGTGAGAGTTCATGAGAAACTACCAGATTTGCAGTGGTATGGATGACCTAGAGGGATTAGACTGGAAAGGTGTTTAACAGGTAGACTAAATATATGTTGCTGATTTTCAACATTAGGGTGACAATTCATTGTCATCAGGGTCTGGATAAACTTTCAATTGAGTTGAAGAACTTTTAATCTTTTTGATGCTTCTTATTTCATGAACTCTCTGTCTTTTGTCCAAGTAGTCAGTGCTGTCTTCAGTTTTGCTGATGGGGTATCCTCCCCAGTGCATCCGGATCTATTTTCCCTATACGTGTCTAATATTCCAAATTTCCCTCTCCTCACCCTCTTTGAAATCTCTAATTCCCGGGACTCAGCATTTAGGCAGCCATATCAGCATAAAACCTCTCTATATCTGAGTCTACATCTGGAATGGTCTTATATCTTATGCAACAAAAAGTTTTAGCACTGCTGTGTGCTAAGTGGTAAGGATAAACAATTAAACATGATAGACAAGATCCACACCTTCAAGAATCTCCCCATCACAGTCATTCCACAATGTAAACAGCAGATGATTTCTGTGTTTTCTTTTTTATAAAGTCCACCCTTAGTCAAACCACTTCCTAGCCTATTTCTTGTATAAAGAATGTCATTATTTTTCAGGTGATCAATATACCCAGAGCACATTAATGTTCAAACCTCTTCCACCTCAGGTTATCAAATTCACTTACATCCCAGATACCTTCATTCAGTGGTTTCTACCTTGTGTATACTTCTGTTACTTCCATCACTTCCACGCTCACACCAAACCAAGGGGAGGGACTAGCAACAGAAGTAATTTAAATAACATTAATTTAAACAATAATTAGCAACAGAATAACAATATTAATAAACCATCTAACCATCAGAAGAGTGGGTTGCCACCCCAACAGCTTAGATTTTACAGGTATCCTCCCATGTATTACTGAAGGGCTGCAATGTTAAGCTAGACATTGATATTCCAGTGTAACTCTCTCATTTATTTCTAGGTCAGGCTTCAGTGAATGTCTAGATTGTTTTTTCCCTAACTGTTGACTGATATGCGCAGTTTTTAAAAGCTTAGGTTGCAGTGCTATCTTATTTCTCAAAAAAAATTAGTGCCCACAAGCAAGAAATATAGTGGCTATATATAATTTTACCTTAGAAAAGTGGTTCATACAAGATATATGGTGTTCATTTGAATACTTCATGACAAAGTGAGTATAAACATAGGAATAACTAAGAACCATTTGTTGAAGACCTGGTCATTTATAAGTAGTCTGTAAAATACAGACAGCTGTACTGTTCAGATGGCAGAGTTATTGGCAACAGCTGAATAATTGTGTGAATCTTAAGATTACAATTTTAATATACTTTTTAAAATTTTTTCTTATAATCACTAATAAAAACTAAAATGAGGTTTTAAAAGCCTGAGCTCAAAGCATTAATTTTCTAGTTTCCTCTTAGGGTCATATATATTTCTGGTTGATATGATGCTCATGTAAAGAACAGGAAATTTTTCCAAAGTGTCAGAAAATCTAACACATATAAGAGTCATAACATTGATGGAATATTAAAGAGAAAATATAGTTTTTTAAAAAGTAACTGTCAGGTACAAAGCTGTCTAGAATGAAGAACTTTACCATAAATAAATTTATGTTTTTCCAAATCCATGAATTTGTAATAGCACATTAATTTAAGTGTTATATTTTTAGAAATTAATAACCTATTCTATGAATTTGATTTTTTAAAACTTCTAAATAAGTTATACCAATATATGATTAGTTTTAAATATTATCAACATCAAAATGTATGAATACATTTTCTCATTCTTGGTAGCATTTATAAAATCTTGACTATTTAAATGATGGTAGTCAGTACATGGATGGATGCATAGGTGTGCTCATCAAATTTTTACAATGAATAAAATAAAATAGGGCACATAATACTATTACTACTACTACTACCAGCTAACCTTTAATGAATACTCTGTATGTCCCAGACAATGCTTTAAACTCTCTACATCCTTTATTTAATTTCATCTTTACAACCTGAGGAAGAAAGATCAAGATTAGGTCATTTTTCAGATGAAGAAACTGAGACAATAAGCAACTTCATACTCAACTTCATACAGTAAATGAGAAATACAGAATTTGAATCTACATAGTCTGGGTCTAGAACCTATGCTCCTATCCTCTACATGTGTAAGAAAATAGAACTCAAATTCCAAAGGCTCATTCCAATCTTAAGATGCTAAATTGAATTCATATATTTGTATGTAATTTGTCCTCACATTTCAGTAAAAGGCACACTGTTTCATTAACCATTTTTGAGTATTTGACATTCTACTAGGTGCTAAAGGTTAAATGGTGAATAATGATTTATGGCCCCAGACATTAAAAAGATCAATACGGTAACAATGAAGATGGGGAAAATGAATCAAACTGAGAAGTATTTAGAAGGCAAACAGTCAGAACTTAATGAAGAATTAGATGACAGTTTTAATTAAGAAAGAAGAACTTGAACTCAGAGCAAAGAATAAGTTAATTGGTGGATTGAGCAATCGAGAAATCTGATTTTGAAGTGGGTGCAGAACATCAAAGTGGGTAACTTATAAAGAGTTAGAAATTAAAGGTAGATTTTGGGAGAAATCCCTGGATAACATACATTAGAAAGAAGAGGCACAAGCATATAAATAGTAAATAAAGACATAGGGGTTTATAGGTCACTCGAGGACATGGAGATGAGAAGAGATTTTGGAAGACACCGATATTTAGGAGATAGGCAGAAGAATTGTTCCCTATCCCTATATCCGATTGCCTTCCAGACATGTCCTTTTTAGATGTTGTATAAGTATCTCAAATAAAATATGTAGTTACCATTGATGGCAATAATGCAGTAGTTTGTTGTGTAACAACCCTACTGATAAGAACATGAGAAAAACCTAGACAAACCTACTTCAAGGTATTGGAAAGCTTTAGATATAGAAAGCACTTGGGGGGGACAATATCCCAGAGAAAAGGTAACAAAGGAAGGCCTTACATTTGGTACAACTTTTCCCCAGGAGACCTGCATGCAGAAATTTGAGCAATCACACATGGCTGAGGAAATTTATTGGAATTCATGGTCCCCAAAGGAAGATGAGACGGAATAAACGCTTCCAGCTTTTGTTTCAGACCTGAAAAGAATATACCTTAGAAGTACTGGTGAAATAAAAATAGATTAGTCCTTAGAAAAACTAAAACATAGCTTTGAATCAGTGTATTCCTTGATTAGATTAATGTAATCTGCCCATAATCTGAATAATTTGTAAAATGAGCACTAAATCTTTTTCTAGAGGATGATAATATTCAGATTATAAATCTCTATCTTTCTATTTACAATGTTGGACAGTCAATCAAACCTACTCAGTTAAATGTCTACCAGATATTGTATGCCATGTGATAGAAGCAGCCAAGGCAATCTATGAAATAATCTTACAAAAAGAAAAAAAAGTATTAACATACATCAGCTCCAAATCTCTGGATCCAGCTTTTAATTAAGAGCAGGGAACTGCAAAAAATTTTTGTAAAGGGCCAGAGAGTAAATATTGTAAATTTCGTGGAGTAGATATGGTTTCTCCTGTATGTTCTTTTTTTTTTTCTTTTTTAAGTTTCAACCATTAAAAATGAAAAGAACATTCTTAGCTTGCACATAATACAAAAGCACATTGTTGGTCAAATTTGGTCCAAAGACTATAGCTTACCAGCTCTGGTTCACATAAAATATAAAAGGGAAACATATTGATTTATACTACACAGAAGCAGTCTATAAAAGCTAGTTTGGAAAACTATCCAGAAAAAAATGACTAAGTTTCTTTTTCCTTGTTATAAATAAGTTGCATAAAAAAATTGGAGAGTTAACCTACAGATAAAAATAATTTAAAATACATATCCGTCGGTGGCAATGTGTAGACATTACGTTAACTTTAATTTTTAAATGTTGAAAAAATGGGTGTGCCTTGGGTGGCTCAGTCGGTTAAGCTACTCAATTTCAGCTCAGGTCATATCTCAGGGTTGTGAGATACAGGGCATCATTGGGTCCTATGCTGGGTGTGGAGTCTGCTTAAGAGTCTCTGCTCCTCCCCCCAAGAAATATAAATAAATGAAAAAATGGTAAAAAAAATATGATATTTATGACAAATGAAATTTTAAACACTGCCTGGATATTTTATGATATACAGTAATTTTAATTAATATTTAGGTATCATACTCATACTGTGATTACTCTTTCTTAAAGTATCCTTATATTTAAGAGATACATTTTGAAATATTTATTAAAAATGAATGAGCATCTGGGATTTGCTTCAAAACAGTATGAAGGAAGGAGATGAGCCAATAGACTACATTATAATGATTTCTGGGGATTGCTGAGGAGTATCCAATCTGCTTTGTATGTTTAAAATTCTTAATAATATAAAAAGCATAAAAGTTGTTAAAAAGGTGACAGAGACTTTAGAATGACTCATGAAATGTTCAAAAAATGAATTCAAAATGTAACTATCAGAGAACTGGTAACTAAAAATCAAATAATAATTTTAGACTTAAGAAATACAATAACTGAATTTAGAATTCATAAGATCAAATTTCTGCTTCTGCCTAAGACTTTCAGGAACAAGATTTCTCTCCCTGACCAAAAGAATTTAAAAATCAGAAAAAATATACAAAATAATAGTTTTTAGGCTTTATGTATCTGGTAGCATAGGACAGTGTTTCCAGGGAAATGTGAGACAAAAAGTGAGTCCTAAGACTATTCCCCTTTACTTGATGGAAAGAGATTTCAGGCTAATGTAGAGGAGAAATTCAGATGGAAAAAGGGCTCAAGAACTTCAAAGGGGTCTTCTCAATTCTTTAGACAAGTACTAAACAGAACATGTGTCTGGAAAAAAAATACCCAAAGCCAGAAAACACACACACACACACACACACACACCCCTCTGAAAGAATTAGAGGCAGCAATTCCTGGTGCAGGAAATAGTTTGTGTTTCCACTAGCCACAATGAGGAAAAAAGCCTCATCCTTCACAGTAATTTGGATAAGATATTCAGAAGGCTATTGCCTCAATAAAGACAATCTTAGACCTAGAATAAAGGTTGCACTGATATTACCTAACAAAATTTAAAAGTAAACCTCAAAAAGACAAAATTATTCCTGAATAAATGAATTGTGTTGCACAAAAAAGCTCAAGAATATTCACAGGAATACAAAAATAATCAGCAAGATAAAATCCACAATATGCAGCATTCAGTCACAAATTACTGAGCATGCGGGGTGCCTGGGTGGCTCAGTGGGTTAAGCCTCTGCCTTCAGCTCAGGTCATAATCTCAGGGTCCTGGGATCAAGTCCTGCATCGGGCTCTTAACTCCTGATTAAGAGAGTTAATCAGGGAGCCTGCTTCCTCCTCTCTCTCTCTCTCTGCTTGCCTCTCTGCCTACTTGTGATCTCTCTCTGTCAAATAAATAAATAAAATCTTAAAAAAAAAATTACCGAGCATGCAAAGAAGCAGTAAACTGGGACCCAGAATGAGGAGAAAAATTGATCAATACACCCAGAAACAAAACCAATGATAAAATTAGTAGGCAATGACATTAAAACAGTTATAATGGTCTTCCATGTGCCCAAAAAGGTAGATATTAAGTAGAGTCATGGAAGATACAAAAAAAGCCAAAATAAAACTTCTAGAAAATAAAAATACAATATTTGAGATAATAAATACACTGGATATGGCAAATTCAAAACTAGAAAACTATAGCAAACTTGAAGACACAGCAATAGAGACTATCCAAAAGAAAACACATAGAGGAAAAAAAAAACAGTCATATAAATTGACAGAGCATCAGTGAACACTAGGATAATATATGTGTGATTATGGTCACCAAAGAGGAGATTGAGAAAGAAAATGAAGAAATGAGGAAATATCGAAATGAAGGCCAAAAATGTTCAAAAATTGATTAAAACTATAAATGAAAGTTTCAAGATGTTCAGCAAAACTCAAGCAGAAAAATACATGAGGAAAATTACACCAAGAAATATGAGATTCAAACTACTTAAACTAGTCATGAAGAAAGAAAATCTAAAAAGTAGCCAGAAAGAAAAGTCACATTATGTTTAGAGGAAAAACTATAATATAGTAACAGTCGATTCCATGTCTAGAACAGTGGAAAAGAGAAGACTGTACAGCAACATCTTTAAAATAGAGAAAGAAAAAAAAATTGCAATCATCCCAAAATACTATACCAGAAAAAATATCTTCTAAAATAAAAATGAAATAAAGACTTTCTTAAACATAGAAAAGGTGAAAGAATTCATTACCAGCAGAACTTCACTGCTAGCCATGTTAAAGGGAGAGTCTTGGGCAGAAGGAAAACCATATAGATGAAGATGTGGTTTGGGACTCATAAACAGAACAAATTGGTGGTTGCCAGAGGGGAGTTGGGTGCGGGAGATGAGCAAAATAGGTGAAGGGAATTAAGGAGTATAAACTTCCAGTTATAAAATAAGTAAGCCACAGGGATGAAAAGTATAGCACAGGGAATATAGTCAATAATACTGTAATATTGTTTGGTGACAGGTGGTGACTACACTTATCATGGTGAGTGCTGAGTAATGTGTAGAATTGTTGAATCACTACATTGTATGCCTGACATTAATATAGCACTGTATGTTAACTAGGCTTCAATAAAAGATCTGGTTTTATATGAAAATATAAGGAGGACCAGAAATGGTAAATATGTATAACTGCAAATTATATTTTAAAAAATGTAAACATTTGAAAATATTGAAAAGGGCTTAAGGTAATTAGCAATAATATGTATGACAGCAACCCAAAGGCCAAGAAGATGTGAAAGAGAAGTAAATTATTGTAAGGATCTTATACAATAAATATATTATTACTTTCAGTAGGCTGTGATATTATGAAGATATATACTATAAATCATAAAGCAAGCACTAAATTTTTTAAAAAGGTCATAGCTAGTAAGCCAACAAAGGAAATAAAGTGGAAATATAAAAATACATTTTACTTTGTCAAAAAGAAGGTAGAAAAAGGTTAAAAGGAAAACAGATGAGTCAAATAAAAAAAAACACAAAAAGCTAGATTTAAAGCCACCTTCTCTATACACAGTTATTGTAAATTGTCTAAACACTCCAATTAATAGCATAGATTATAATATTTTATAAGAAAGAAGACTCAACAATGTACTGCATACAAGGAACTCAGGATAAATATAATGCCCTATTTAAAAAGAGTGGAGAACTATATACTATTGTAAAACTAATGAAGACAAAGCTGGGCTGCTAGATTAATATCAGTCTAAATACATAGCAATGCAAACATGTTATCTGGAATAAAGAGGGTCAGTTAATAATCAGTCAATTTATATAGAGAACATAACAATGCTAAGTATTTATGAAACTAATAATGAAGCTTCAGATACATGAAGCAAAAATGTATAGAATAGCAATAAGAAGTGGATACTTCATAATAAAATAGGATATTCCAATAACTCTTTCCTAATAATTGACAGGGACAGGGGTGTGTGGCTCAGTGGGTTAAGCCTCTGCCTTTGGCTCAGGTCATGATATCAGGGTCCTGGGATGGAGCCCCACATTGGGCTCTCTGCTCCGCAGGGAGCCTGCTTCCCCCTTTCTCTCTGCCTGCCTCTCTGCCTTCTTGTGATCTCTCTGTCAAATAAATAATTAAAATCTTAAAAATATTGATAAAGACAATTAAAATTAGTAACACTGAAAAATTGAACAAGACTATTTATTGATCAAGTTGATCTAATTTACATTTATAAACACTCCACACAATAAGATCAAAATAAATATTCTTTACATGTACACATGAAAAATTTGCAGAGATATCATATTGAGTCTAAAACAACCATCACTACATTTTAAAAGATTCAAAATAATACAAAGCATGTTATTTGATAATAATGCAAGTAAATTAAATAACAATAACCTAGTGTTCTCATGTTACCAGCCATAGCTCAGAGACTTTGCTCTGGGGAAAAGGGAAGCTTTAGGAAGCTTGAAACTAAGAGCTCCAAAGCTCTCCCCAAAGCAATTGATTTCATTTATACTAGGTTATCTGGAAGTTTAAACTTGAAGACACTCTAAAAAAGAATGGAGGTTATGGAGTAAAGTAATTAAGGGAGACTTAATGAAACCACTGTCATCACTGGAAGGATGACAATGGGCATACCTATGGCTGCATCCTCATACGAGCAATATTGCGAGTTTTGCACTGGAGGGGCAGTGATGCTAATAAAACAAATGCTATAAATATATCTTGTCCTTCCTTTCTTCTCTCATATTTTAAAAAATATATGAAAATTTATATCAATAATTTAATAATGCATTGTTGTATTTGTATCATATATTATGTAATTTGCATAACAACAATACCACAGAAAAGGGGAAAGAGGATTAGGGTTATATAGGAGTAAGATTTTTGTATCTCACTGGAATTAAGTTAGTACAAATATGAAATATATCCTAGTAGGTTGAGATGTATCCTTAATAACATATAGTGAAAAAAATCAGTAAGGAATTTAAAACATGAGAAAATATTAAGCTAATGTAAGAGAATGCAATAAAAAAGGAATAGGAAAACAAAAAAGATATGAGAGAGAAAGAATATCCTTGGAAATCAGTTCATGGTTTCTAATACTATTTTCTAATGAAAGGACTCTTTGGAGAAATGGCTGATTCTAGGATTGGAAGAAGATATATCCAAGTTGGGGCTTATAACTCTTTATACTGCCAGAGAGCTACTGGAAAAGATAAAGAAGAGGAAGTATGTTAAAGTAAAACAGAAGCCATCTGAAAGAGATACCAAAAATCAAAGCTGGAACAATTTGAGCAGCAAAATAAATGAAGTAGCATTGGATTCTAATGCTGTATTATTTTGCCAGGGCTGCCATAACAAACCCACAGAGTAGGTGACTTAAACAATAAAGATGTATTTTCCTGTGGTTCTGGAAATTATACATAAAGATCAAGGTGTTAGAACACTCAGTTTCTTCTGAGACCTTACTCCTTGACTTATAGATGGCTGTCTTCTTGCTGTGTGCCCACAAGGACTGCCTTTGCTCTGTGCCTATGCATTCCCTGGTGTCTCTCTGTATGTCTTAATTTCTTTTCATAAGTATATTAGAAAGATTGGTTTACAGCCCACCTTAATGTATTCATTTTAATTTAATAGTGTTTTTAAAGGCCCTATCTTCAAATGCAGGTATTGTGGTTAGGGTTTCAACATATAAATTTCGGGGAGACACTATTTGGTTCATAACAGATGCAAAGTATAAAATAAATATATATAAGTCCATACTGATATAAATAAATGATTCATTTTTTTTTAAAAAATGGAGCAGAGACCAGTCTCTTATGCTGAAGAATCACAAATTAATTTTATAAATAGTCCACTCTATTAGAGGGGGACCATATGTCTCCATTCCTTAGGTGTAGGCAACACATAGTTACTTCCTTCCAAAGAGTACAGTATATAAAGGAGAAAAAGAGCAATTTTACAATGGAGAGACCTGACAAACACTATTTCCTAAAGTTTATATGAAAACTCAGTGGAAGTAAAATAGGCAAGACAATCTGAAAACAAAATTCCCAAATTCAAAACAAAGCAATAGTGATCAAGAGACTAGAGTAATGGCATAAGCATAGCCATATAGATTAAGAGAATAGAATTGAAAAGTCCTTATATAACACTGTATCTACAGCCAATGATTTCTGACAGGGGTGCCAAAACTATCCCATGGAGAAATAATAGGCTTTCAACAAATGGTACTGGAACAACTGGATAGCCATATGCAAAAGAATGAAGTTGCACCCTTTTCTCACAACATATACAAAAATAAATTTAAAAATCCTGACTATACCAAGATTAACCAAAGACATCTAGTAACTGGATCAATCATAAATTGCTAATGGGGCTGTAAAATGGTACAAATACTTTAGAAATTTGTTTGGAATCATCATAAAAACCTAAACATACATCTACCATATAACACAACCATCCTAGGTAGTTACCTAAGAGAATCAAAAGCATAAACCCACTGAAAGACTTATACACAAATGTTCAAAGAAGCATTACTCATAATATCCCCAAACTAGAGGCAATCCAAATGTGCATATACATTAAATAAATAAATTATAGTATATTCGATTAATGGAAAACTATTCGGCAATAAAAAGAAACACAACTGATACCCCCTCCAATATGGATGGATCTCAAAATAATTATGCTTAAAAACAATAAAAAACACAAAGTACATAATTGATTATTCCATTTATATTAATTCTAGAAAATGCAAGCATGATGCAAATTATATCAGTGATTATCTAGAAATGGGTGGAAACAGGGTTTAAAGGAGGGATTGCAAAGAAGCATAAGAAAACTTTTGGTGAAATATATCCATTATCTTGTGGTGATAGTTTCTTGGGTATAGGTTTATATCAGAAATTATAAACTGTGTAGTTGAAATACATGCAGTAAATTTTGTGTCAATGATATCTCACTGCAGTTGTTAAAAAGAGCTATAGATGCACTTAAGGGCATAAAAGATAGAGTAGAAGAGAGAATATGTGAACTAGAAGGTAGATCCAAATAAATATCCAAATTGAAGGATAGAGGAGAAAAAGTTTAGATACTACAAAAGAGCATGAAAGTCATATGGTAGGTCTAATAGATGTTTAATTTGGTGGGCCAGAAGCAAGGGAGAGAAAAAGTGGCGGAGAACTATTTGAACTGTAGTGATCAAGAATTGTCCAAAGCTCTCAAAAGCCATGATTTCAAGAAACTATATTCCCTAATTATGATAAATTCAATGAAGGTCACATTTGGGTATATCACAGTAATAATATGAAAAGATAAAAATAAAAATTTTAATATAATCATATACAAAATAAGCATACCATTTTAAAAGGAGCAACACTAAACAGATAACCGCTTCTTCAACAGAAATACTGAAAGCCAGAAAACCATGTAATTACATTTTAAAATGCTGATTATAGATAATAACCTTCAATTTAGAATTTTAGAGAAAGGAAAAAAAATATCTCAGAAAACTGTCACAAGCCCAGATGAATTAGAAAGAGTGACTTGTCAGGTATTGGAGTAGTCAATTATAGCAACAAGCCCAAAATGAAAGTAACATTCAACCTTTAATCATATAGCAAGAGGCTAAACCAGAGAAAACTCTAACTCCCCCCTCTTCCATTTTCTTTAATGGAATGGCATGCTGGTTGAAGATCAAGTGAATCAGCAGATTTTTTTTTTTTTCATTGCCAAAGGATTCTCAAAAAAAGTCTCTTGGAGTTTTGTAGACTCTGGACTTAGGGGACTGGAGAGGGGAAAGTAGGAGAAGGTCTAGTAAGTACCAAGTACTGAGTGAGAGTGGAGAAAAGTATCTTCAAGTTTTCCCCCTCCATGCATAAGAAGGCCCAGGCAGAAGTACCTGAAGACGACCCTGGATAAGGATGTCTCTCAATAAAGGCACCTGAGGAGGGAATGCAAAATACACATAAGAACATGACTAGTCAGTGGAGTCTGAATCCTTGACTGCAACTCCCTTCCAAGACTGGTTATGTACCAAACCTAGCGTGAGCAGGGCAGCTTTCCCCTGTAGGGACTATCATACAAAGTCTTGGTAATTGGCTATGCAACAATCACACACAGGGCCTGAAAAAAGTCTTGCATAGGTATTTTTTTTTTTTAACCAGGAGCCAGATTCCTTAAAAATAAACTCAAATAATCAAATAAAGTATTTTCAGGAAAACAAAAAACTAGGAAACTTTATCATCAGCAGCCCTGAACTAAAAGAAATACTAAAAGAGAGTTATTCAAGTAAAAAAACAAATATTAATCCAGATGGAAGCATAGAAATGCAAGAAAGAAAAAAGAACAACGTAGAGAGTAGATTTATAGGTAAATATAAGTGAGTACTACATAAAACAATAATAGTGTCATGCTGAATAACTACTGAAGAAAGAATAAAAGAACGTATCACTGATGATAGTGGGGAAAACAGAATAATAAAAAACTTGAATACTCCAAAAATAAGGAATAAAAAAAAAGCATAGAATAGACTCACATATAAAGAACAAAAAGTAAGTTGGTAAATTTAAACCCAAATTTCATCAAAAATTTTAAAAAAGCCTCCAAATGAAAATAAATGTTTAGAATGAATTTTTTAAAAAGATTTATTTATTTACTTGAAAGAGAGAGAAAGCACACATGTGGGAGTGTTACAGGATTTTTGTTCTCTTAGCACCCATAGTTCTTGGTCAAGCTGCTTTGAAGAAAGAAGAGGTAGACCAGATGAAGACTGGTGGGCAGAAAAGCAAAGTTTATTGAGCAATAGTTCAAAGCTCCCAGAGAGGGAGGGAACCAACAGGGTTGCCATTTGGGCCTTCAAATTTAGAGGTTTTTATAAACTCTTTGCAGATCTTGAGCATCCTGAGTGTGGTCCCCTTGGGAATTGGCTGCTAAGGGTTATTGTTCATGTTTTATTTATTTATTGTTGATGGTCTTTTTAGGCTGACATTTGGAGACTAACTGCTTCAACTTTTAATAGTAACCAATATTTTATGGTTGATTGATTCATTTCAGGATGTTTTCCAAAAGTCAGTCCTGCTGTGGTCTTGTTTAAGCTGTAAAACAGGATGCTAGTGTGGTTTTATTTTAGCTGTCCTGACTTTTTTGCTTTATTGTTGGGGACTCTGTCCCTAACTAAGTGTCCAGTTAACTCTAAACAGGAGAGGCATATGGAGGGGGATAGAAAGTCTTTGAAGCAGACTCTGTGCTGAGCATGTGAGCTTGAGCTCACACCCCAAAAATCACAACCTGAGCCGAAATCAAGAGTCAGACACTTAACCGACTACACCACCCAGCCGCACCCTGAATGAATTTTTAAAGCTACTTTTCACAAGAGACACAATGTAAACAAAAATTCAGAAAGCTTGAAAGCAATAGGATAAATATATGTCATGTAAATATTAATTAAAGATACATAGTGAAGTAATACTAATATTAGACAAAGCAAAGTTTAAAGTGATAAGGTTTACTAGAAATAGAAGGGATATTTTAGAATAAAAGGTCAATAAGATAGGAAAATAAAATAAATTATATGCCCTAACATTATAGCTTAAAATATAGAGAGTAAAAATTGACAGAGTAAAAGGGGTAAAATATTTCAAAAATCTCATAGATTTCAGCATACCATCCTGAGTAATACATTAAGGAGACAGAAACATTAAAGGTCATACATAAAATTTTAACAACATGGTTGACAAAATTAATCCAACTGACATTTATAGAAATGTGTCAACTACAGAATGCAAATTCTTGGAACACTTACCAAATAGGCCATATGCTGAGAAAAACATAAATCTCAGCTAATTTATATGATTAATTATAACCACAGAGATTATATAATCTGACCAGAATGGAAATAATCTTGAAAACGCTGACAAAAAAGATAACAAGGAAATCAATCTTCCCAATATTTGGAAATTTATCAATACCTTTTTAAAATAATCCATGGGTAAGAGAAAAAAATAATAATGAAAATGAGAAAATATGTTGAATGATAATGAAATAACATTTTTTTTAAAGATTTTATTTATTCATTTGACAGACAGAGATCACAAGTAGGCCAAGAGGCAGGCAGAGAGAGAGGAGGAAGCAGAATCCCCACCGAGCAGAGAGCCGGATGTGGGGCTCTATCCCAGGACCCTGGGATCATGACCTGAGCCGAAGGCAGAGGCTTTAACCCACTGAGCCACCCAGGCGCCCCTGAAATAACATTATTAAATATAAATTCTATTATAACTTAAATTATAATATTAAAATTTGTTAGGGGTAGATAAAACCACTCTTAAGGTATAATGTATAGCCTGAAATACGTATATTAGAAAAAGAATAAAGGGGAATATTCTGAGGGGCCAAGAATAATGTGCCTGAGAATTATCAGCCCATGGGAAGAGAAGGGAACTTATCTTCTTTCTTCTATTTTCAATTAATCAAGAGCTTTTCCATGGACTCCCATACTTCTATGCCTCCTCATATTTCTAGGCTGTGTGTTCATGGATGCAGGGCAGATTCTCACATATATCTGCCATTGCAGATAGGATAAGCCCTGGTGAAGTGAGGTAAAGTGCTGTCAGGTTACACCTGTGTGAAGTTGGCTGCCACAACAATGTCTGGTGAAAAAAGGCAGGCCTAGAGCATGTGAAGTGAGGCCCAAGATCGGTGCAATACAACATCCATTTCTAGTCAAAAAGAAAGAAAGAAAGAAAGAAAGAAAGAAAGAAAGAAAGAAAGAAAGAAAGAAACAAGTTAAAATAAAAGAAAACAGAATGAAATAACAAAGAGCAGAAATTAATATAAAAGAACTAGAGAAAATATCAATAAACACAGTTTGTTTCTTTAAAAAAGACCAATAAAATTGATAAACCCCTGGCAAGACTAAGAAAGAAAAAAGCCACATAGAAAAAGTACTCATTGTAAATATTTAGAAGTTAAAATTTTATTGAATCTACAAACATCAAACAAGAGGATATTATGAAGAGCTTTATGACAATAAATTTGAGAATTTATTTTTTTTATTTTTTTTTTAAAGATTTATTTATTTATTTGACAGAGAGAAATCACAAGTAGACGGAGAGGCAGGCAGAGAGTGAGGAAGGGAAGCAGGCTCCCTGCTGAACGGAGAGCCCGATGTGGGACTCGATCCCAGGACCCTGAGATCATGACCTGAGCCGAAGGCAGCAGCTTAACCCACTGAGCCACCCAGGCGCCCCGAGAATTTATTTTTTTTTAAAGATTTTATTTGTCTATTTGACAGAGAGATCACAAGTAGGCAGAGAGGCAGGCAGAGAGAGAAGGGGAAGCAGGCTCCCCACTGAGCAGAGAGCCCAATGCAGGGCTTGATCCCAGTACCCTGGGATCATGACCTGAGCCAAAGGCAGAGGCTTAACCCGCTGAGGCACCCAGGTGCCCCAAATCTGAAAATTTAAATAAAATTGATAACTTCCTAGAAGAGTAAAACCTATACAATGGGCACAAGAAAAATATAGATCTGAAAAATTCAACTCATTAAGAAAGAAAATTAAATTTATACTTAAAAAAGATAGCTTTACCAGTGAACTTCCCCACACATATTCATAAATGTCCCCAAACTTACCCAGACTCTTCCAGTGAATAGAGAAATGTTCAGTTCTTCCCAATTTATTTTATGAGGTCGACATAAAACTTTTAACACTAAAACCTGACAAAGCCAATGTGTAGATCCAATATTACAAGTCTATTCCTACCATAAACATATGTACAGAATCTATAAAATAAAGCCAGAAATTTATAATAAATATAATACATGATGAAGTTAGATTTTTTCAGGAATGCAAGATTGGTTTAACATTTGCAAAGACATCACTGAAGTTCACCACATAGAATAAAGGAAAAAAATATGATTATCTCAATAGATATAATAGAAGTATTTGATAAAATTCAAGATTCCTTAATGATAAGGGAGGAAAATAATTCTTAGAAAATTAGGAATATTAGCTATGGATCTTTCATATATGTGGTCTTTAAGATGTTGAGGTGTATTCCTTCTATTACTACTTTGTTGAGGGTCTTTACCAAGAATGAATGCTGTATTTTGTTAAATGCTTTTTATTGCATCTATAGAGAGGATCATATGGCTTTTATTCTTTCTTTTATTAATGGGAAAACAGTATAGGGTTTCCTTAAAAAGTTAAAAGTAGAACCACCCTATGACCCAACAATTGCACTTCCAGGTATTTATCCAAAGGATACACAAATACTGATTCAAAGGGACACATGCACCACTATGTTTATAGCAGCATTATCAACAAAGCCCAATTATGGGAAGAACCCAAATGTTCATCAACTGATGAATGCATGAAGAAGTGGTATAGATTTATAATGGAATATTACTTAGCCATCAAAAAGAATGAAATCTTGACATTCACATTGACATGGATGGAGCTAGAGTGTATTATGCTAAGTGAGACAAGTCAGTGAGAGAAAGACAAACACCATAGGAGTTCACTCATATGTGGAATTTAAGAAATGAAAAGATGAACATGGGGGGAAGAGAGAGGGAAGCAAACCATAAGGGACTCTTATAGAGAACAAACTGAGGATTGATGGAGAGGAGATGGATGGCGGGGGATTGAGCTAGATGGGTAATGGGTGTTAAGGAGGGCACTTGTGATGAACATTGGGTGCTATATGTAAGTGATGAATCACTAAATTCTACTCCTGAAAACAATATTACACTATAAGTTAGCTAACTAGAATTTAAATACAAATTAAAAATAAATACATAAATAAATTAAAAATTAAGAATAAAATGAAATTTCCTTAATTTCAGAGAAAGTTTCCATAAAATTAACAGACTTAATGACAAAATGCTGAAAGTCTTTCCTTTGAGGAATAGGACAACTTCTTTATAATATTGAATTGAAAGTCCCAGCTAATGCAATAATAAAAGAGAAATGTATTTTTCAATGAATACAAAATGGAAAGAAAGAAAACACATTCATTTCTGAAAGTATGGTTGTATATAGAAAATCCAAAATATTTACAAGTAAACTATTAGAATTAATAAGTGGACCTTAGCTGGGTTGTTGAATATAAAATGAATGTTCAAAATTCAGGCATGTTGTAATTTTCCCATATTAAAAAATAAAAAACAAAACTTAAAAAAATAGCTACCACTTATAATAACATCAAATTATCACATATATAAAAATAAATTAATGAAAACTTTAAGACAGCTACAAACTTTATATATTTTTGAGAATTAAAGAATATTTTTTAAAATGGAAAGATACACCTTACCAATTGATTGAAATATCTGTAGATTCAATGCACTTCACGAAAAATGTATATCCAAATGTCCAGTAAGTTTATGAAAAATGCACTACCCCATTAGTCATTAGGGAATGCAAATTGAAACCAGGAGATACACCTATAACCCCACTGAAATGGCCATCATTTAAAAAACTGGCAAAACTGACAAGAATCAGAATCAGCTGAAACTCTTACACACCACTAACTCTGAAAAGTTATCAGTATCTACCAAAGTTAAACTTATGTATACATATGACCCAGAAATTCATTTCCCAGCTATGCACCTAACAAAAAGTCATATGTATATGCACCAAAAGACATGTATGAGAATGTGCATAGTAGCCTATTTGTGTTAGCCTGACAATGCATAATGCAATTATCCAATAACAGTAGAAATGTTTAATGAATTCTTTATAAGAATGAAGCCACTAACAGCACACATAGAAAATATGGATGAATTTCACTGAACCAAAATAGCTGGAAACAAAAGTAAATGATACATGATTTCCTTTATAGAATTAAAATAAGACAAAACTAAGCTATGATATTATCAGTCAGGTATTACTATTCAACTGTGGGTCAGTGAGTCAGGGTAGTGACTGACCAGAAAATATCAGGGGGACTTTAGAATGCTAGCAGCGCTCTGTTTCTCAATTATAGGTGATTGTGATATGTTTACTTTGTGATGATTCACCACACTCTATACTTACTTATGTGATCTTCTCTATTATGTTCAAATATAATTTAAAAATCAAATTTATCAAAGCTGAGATTACCTTCTTTTCCTTAAATATGCTTCTCCTCTAATGCCTACCAATTCAATGTAAGCAACCATTCTCCATTGTTCAATCTTTCCAATCGGCCACTTTGTTTTTTTCTACAAGCTACCTATCTCTAAACACATCTATGGTACTTCTGTTACTTTATCTTAAACCATCATTGTCTCTCATCTGGATTACTGAAACAACTTTTCTCCCAACTCTTTCCCTTGACTTCGTTTTCTGCCCTTTCAAACCATTTTTCTAGGGTGTAGTCCAAATTGATTTCCTGAAGCACAAATCACAAAACTGGTCTTGTAAATCCTCTTTAAAAAAAACAAAACAAAACAAAACATTTATTTCTTCCTATTACTTTTAAGATAAAGTCTGTTGACTGTGATGTTACTCATCAAATGCTTAATGATCTGGCTCCAGCTTATTTCCTGTCTTCACTGTTTATCTCCTCCCTCCATCAAATGCTTGCAAAATGTGCTCCATCTACACTAAATAATTTGCAGTTACTAAAATATGCCTCTAACTGGAAGACACTAAAAGGTCAGTAAGGCTTTAGGGGCAGCAGTACTACCAGAAGTCTTTAAGGGAAGCAATGTTGTTAGAAGATGATGCTGAAAGTGTTGATTCGAAGTTGTATTCCCATAACAAACAAATGTTTTTGTACGTGTGTTTTGTAGCTGGAGGACAGTACTAACAGAGCTTATGAGGGCTTTATGAAGCCTCCCTTTGTCACCAATTTGCTCCAGACATTTGTGCTTGTAATCTGTGCTTTCTAGAACTTTTTTTATTCTGTCTCCCTTCCCACCTAATCACTAGATCATTTTTCTAGGTCAGATACTACTTCCTCCATAAAATCTTCCCTAAGTCTTCAAAGCTTGATTAGGTGTCTGCTTCTGTGTAACTTGATTCTATCAGTGCACTTATAATATATTAGAGTAACATGTTAGAGGGTAGAATCTAAAAGTCCTTTGTCCTTATTCTCCCATTGGCAATGAGATGGTTGTAGGATGACTGTGGGGTTCATAAACCTACTTGTGAGAACGTAGAGAGAGGCTTAGAGCCTTGAGTTTCTGTACATGCAGTAATTTTAAGTGAACAATAGAGATCACTGGAGGAAAAGTGTGGGTGGAGCACAAAGAGAAAAAAGATGGAAACTGCAGCATGAGGCTGGAGAACTAGACAGTCCAAGATCATATAGAGTTTTATTGGCTTTTTATGGAGTTTGATCTTCATTTTTAAAGCAATGAGATTTGTGATTTTTTTAATCATGAGAAAACATCTAAGGTATAGTAAGTAAAGTAAAAACACAGAGTGCAGAACACAGTGTACAGAGGCTAAGGTTTATTAAAAATTATGATACATGTATTTATAAATAGAAATTTCTGAAAACTACACAATAAACTGAAAGTGTTTATTGCCTCTGACAATGGGGATTTATGGCCTGGGATGGTAGTTTTTGTTCAAGTCCATGATTAGTTTTTTTTCAAATAAACAAAAACTTTTAATGATCATGAATGTTGTGGTCAGACAAAGATGGGTTAGAATCCTGGTCTGCTTACTCACTGTTTGACACTGGACAAGTGACTTCATCTCTCTGAGCCTCGGTTTCCTCCCATCTAAATGAGCAGGATAACATTCGTGCGTAGGGTTGTGAGGATTAAATTAATGAGAAGTGCTTAAGACTAAGTCTGACACATGAGAAACATTCACTATATCTTACCTATTTCCTTTAGTTTTATTTTTATTGAAAGGTAAAACACACAGGTTAGGAGAGCACAATGGTTACGAACTTGACCTGTGTAGTCAGAACAGAGTTCAAAATCTTTTTCTGCAAAATATTCTTTGTGTGACTTGTATTGGGTCCTGTCCCTTCTCTAAGCTTCTTACTGTAAATATGGACAATAAGAGAGCTTATAGCCAGGATGCTTATGAGACCAGTGCCACGATCATAACAGCCCTCATTTGGTGGGTACTTCCTATATGCCAAGTTATATTAAGTGCTTATAGATACCGGTTGACATTATTATCATAATTGTTATTATTGATGAACATGTAAGGAAGGAGAGAACAATATAAGCAGCAATAACTTTCAGATCATGTGTTGGTCAATTACCAATTATTTCCCCAAGAAAATACAGAGATAAAATAAATAAAGCACGTTTTTAAAATTTTAAGATCTTCTAATTTGCCTGGCCAAGGCTCCTGATAATGAAGCCATAACCAGTGCAAGGTCAGTCAGACTACAATCCAGGGTGATGCGCAAATGCTGAGGTATTTGGTCCAGACAAGAGAGAATGTCAGGTTTCTGTATATTGTGTGTAGCACCAAGTCAGAAAAATGTTTTGTTGTGATACTGACCCACGTGGTGCTCATCAGCTGATAGTTAATACAAATGAAAAAATGGTACAAGACTGCCATGGTGTCCCTGCAGAGAGTGACATACAGTCAAGGACTGCCAGTCATAGTGCAGATGGGACAGACATGCTCTAGTTTGGTAAGGCCAATTCTGATACTGCTTTCTCTTCAGCTATAGATTACTTGTGAGAACCAGGGACAAGTCCTTTTGGAAAGGACTATGTATTTATGTATGTATCCACCCCCAGTGAGGTATCAAGGCTTAAACTTGGACAACCTGAATATTCTCACTACCATCATCTTCTAAAAGATAATCTTGCTTTTGCTCAGTCTTCCTATGATGAAGACTAAGACCTCTTTCTTAGACATCCCTTCCAGAAAAGTAATCTGCAGAAATCTCTTCCCTCCTAGATAATAGCATAAAGATTATCTTTGTCTGGATGACACATGGCTGCATTATACCAGTTAGCCAGTGGTTCTAGCTGTACATGGCTTCCTAAAATCAAAGTCCCAACAGCACACTGGCGACCGTGTCATTTGGACAGATAAAGATAGATTAATCCAGTGCATTATGAATTTCCACTGAAACTCAAGAGGGCCCTGATACCAACACAATTGCTAGAAACTACCACTCTCTCTCAGCAGGTTATGGGTGTATTTCATGGAGCCAGGGAGACTGTTGGTTTTCTGAATCAGCTCTGGTCCAGTCTCAAGGCCAGGTGGTATCATCTACACAAAGGAAGCAACTCAGTGTGTTCAGCTGCTCTGCTAAGATACCATTCATGATTGCCTGCAAGCTCAGTCTCATGAAGAAAAATGACCACAGGGCCAAAGTGGTAGCTAAAGCTCCTCTAGGCTCTGGAGTAGCTACACTCAGTCACCAACCTCAGGACGTTGATCTAGCCATGACTACAGCTATAGTCATCTTGACTTCCAGAAAATATGTAGTTGTAGAAAACGTTGGGCACTACCATGTTGGTCATGTGAGTTATAATGCTCAAGTATTTTAAAACAGACCCGTTGCATGATCCAATTTGTTTTGTGTGTTTTTTTGAGGACCACTCTGTGAATTGTGGATAGAAGAGGGGAGACTGGAAGCAACAAAACCTGTTAGGAAGGTATTATAGTAATGTAGGCAGCAAACAGTGGTTGTTTGGATAGTATACTGTGGTAGTGGAAGATAGAGGTTATTATATATGTAGGTAAAAATTTATTCTAATGATGATTTGCAAAAATCATATTTGATGCCCCAAGCAATAAATGCATTAAATGTATGCCATTATAGATGGAGTGGTCATACATGAACACACATGACGTATTTGCTCCGGGTCCTAAAATGGAAGAGTCTTTGATGGATAGAAAGGAGGAAGCAGATAGGGGATAAGAATAATCAAATGCATGGGAGACAATGTTAAAAGTGTCTAGGCGGGTAATAAATAGAACAACTTAACTGAACAGTTTTTTTTTAAAAGGGCAGGGTGGAAGTTAATGCAGGTAAGACAGATTGACACCAAATTGAGAAAGTCTTTGCACATGCCAATGGGCAGTTTTAATTTTATCCTCTGGGCAATGGGAAATTACCAATCTTTTTGAACTGGAAGTTAAAGAAGTTGGTGGTTTAGGAATATTAATCTGGCAGTGGTGAGCAGGAGTGATGAGGAGAATCTGGAGGCAGGGAGGCCAATTAGCAAATTACCACAGTATTCCTGTGGTATAGATGCCTGGTCCTAAGTTAAATAAATACATGGAAGGAAGGAAGGAAGAGAGGAAGGGTGGGGGAGTAGGGGGAAAAAGAGAAAGGGAGAAAGGAAGAAAAGAACAAAATCCCCAATAAATGACTGAACTGTAAATGAGAGGGTTTTATTTTTTTTTTTTAAGTTTTTATTTTTAAGTGATCTCTACACCTACTCAAGCATGGGGCTTGAATTCACAACCCTGAGCCAAGAGTCACATGTCCCACCAACTGAGCCAGATAGACTTCTGAATTAGCCATATGACAGTGGGAATGGGAAAACTCTGTTATGAAAATTCCATAGGAGTTGGGAACATTATATCACACTTTTGAGCCTCAGTTTACTCAGTTATGGATGGCAATGTACTCTGTCTTTGTTGAGAGGAATATATGAGACAAATCACACAAAGTACTCACCAAAGTGCCTGAAACATACATGCCCAAAGGATAATTCCTTCTTTTCTGTTTCTTTACTTGCTATTTAGACAAATGATCTAAAACTAAAGGTAGTCACCAAAGCTTGATTTGAAAACTTTATATGTACAAACCTTTACTGGGAAATGGACTCTACTATTTATTATAATAGCAGCCCGATTAAAAAGATAAGAAGTGATCAGGAGAAGAGGTACTAAGAGGAAGAAAGGCAAATTCAGTTTTTGATATATCATCCTATTCAAATACAAGATCCTTGCTTGTTGTCAAAATTGCTGAATCAGACTGAAAGTCTACCCTGGCAGCACTAGTTGAAGCCTTGATATTAGATAAAGTTACCAAAGATTAAGTACAGAGATCAGAGAATTTTTGCTCCTGGACAATTAAAACTTTCTCCTAACAACTGCCAATTTTCTATAAGATAGGAAATATGCTACAATAAAGGGTTCTATTCAAAGTTAATCTACTTTCTTTGAGCATTATTTGTCAGATGTTCTGTTAAGCATTTTATTCATATTGCTGCATATAATTCTTCTAATGACCTTCAAATAGATTTTTTTAAATATAGATTTTAATGATCCTATTTGTATATGTGAAAAAGACAAGTTTCAGAGATGTTAAATGATTTATGAAAGGCCGTACAGTCAGTGGACCCAAAAATCCAATCCAGATCTATCTGACTCTATGATCATTAAGCCTGAATTCACTAAAAAAAATTGTTTATAAATTGTCCAGATTTTTACTGTCAAAATATCCTTACTTACATGCTATGGTCCTTAGAGGATATTGAAATAAAAATCAACTGGTCAGACACACTGGATTTGAAGCCTGGATCTGTCACTTATTCCTCACATGTTAACATAATTAGACAATCAATATAAACATGGTTTATATTGAGTCCACTGTTGGGCATATTCTTAATTACATACTAGTTTCCTCCTTTCTTTCTTTATTCTTATTTCATTAAATTTTGCATTTAATTTTTTTAAATTTTATTTTCAGTGTTCCAAAATTCATTGTTTATGCACTACACCCGGTGTTCCATGCAATATGTGCCCTCCTTAATACCCACCACCAGGCTCACCCAACCCTCCACCCTACTCCCCTCCAAAACCCTCAGTTTGTTTCTCTGAGTCCACAGTCTCTCATGGTTGGTTTCCCCCTCCAATTTCCTCCAACTCCCTTCTCCTCTCCATCTCCCCATGTTCTTGTGTTATTTCTTATGCTCCACAAGTGAAACCATATGGTAATTGTCTCTGTCTGCTTGACTTATTTCATTCAGCATAATCTCTTCCAGTCTCATCCATGTTGATGCAAAAGTTGGGTATTCATCCTTTCTGATGGCGGCATAATACTCTATAGTATATATGGACTACATCTTCTTTATCCATTTATCTGCTGAAGGCCATCATGGTTCTTTCCACAGTTTGGCAACTGTGGCCATTGCTGCTATAAACATTGGGGTACAGATGGCCCTTCTTTTCACTATATCTGTATCTTTGGGGTCAATACCCAGTAGTGCAGTTGCAGGGTCATAGGGAAGCTCTATTTTTAATTTCTTAAGGAATCTCCACACTGTTTTCCAAAATGGCTGCACCAACTTGCATTGCATTTAATTTTGAGAGTGCCTCCTACCAAAAAAGTTTCTCTCCCAAGGCACACCCTGTTATATGAATGAATAAATATACATTTTAACCCATTTGCCATTTGCAACATCAACTGTTACTCTCCTTTATATATATATATATATATATATATATATATATATATATACATACACACACACTTAATAACAACTCTTTGAAAAAATTCTGCCATTTCTATTTTCTTGCTCTAATATACAAGTGTTTACCATTTGACAAAGTCAACATTTTTCTTTCAGTTTCTACTTTCAGGAGGACAAGTCCATGTCTCTTCCCAAGTCCTGAACAAGTGTAAATATGTCATGTGGGATTGGATATAATTCCAAAACTGCTTTATAAATTGATAGCTCTGGAATGTAAATCTAAAAAAGGCTACAAAAATTAGCAAATTGTGGTGATATTGGAGGCAAAAGCAATGTTAAATTGTATATCTGAACTTCTAAAATTTCTAATACTTTGCTTTTGAATCTGAATTCTAGCAAATACAAAAATATTGTATATTGTAATCTAGGCCAACTAAAAAGGCTCAAATTTATTTTTAAAAGTTTTCTCTGCTTTCCATGTCCATCCTTCTTCCCTTTAGCCAGGTATGATTTTCCCTACCTATCTGGAAATGCTTACCTACCTCAAATCAGGCATCAGTGCTGGCACTGTATAAAATGCAAGCTAGAAACAGAATCTGTGATTATTGTGCCTTAGTGATACCGGAGTTTCAGGTCATTTGCTATGAAATCATCTACCTGTATTTCATTTATACACCATTATGAGTACCAGCAATTTGAATCATAGAATATTCATATCCTCCTCCTTGCTTTCATTCACTTACCTGGATTTGTTGTCTTATCTCTTTGCCCGATTCCTACCTTGTCATCCCTCTCTTTTCAGTCAAAGTCACAGTTTTAGTCACTGTATCCTAGACTTTTCTTTTTTCCCCTGTCACTTAACTCCTAGCCCAGTACTCCCTATGAACTTTGTTGTTACATGTCCACAGATGTCTTTGTGTGACATTTTTTTCACAATGCTTTTTCTTAGCATTCTTCATACACAAGATATCTAAATTGCCTTGATCAACTTCACAACATCCCAGCATCTTCTATTCAAGCTCAACGTTTTATGTAGTGCCTTCTTCTCCAGACATTTCCTACCATGTGCCTCCATCAAAACTTACCTATCCCCTGATCCATATTTTTGGACCTAGATCTCTGGCAAGTTTAACCCAATAAATAAAATCTGACTGATTATGTATTAAACTATAATTCCTACTAAGAAACAACACTTTTATTTTTCCTTGGCTTTTCATGTTTTCACCCAAATAAGTGTGAGACTGGTAAGGGGGCTGTATTGGGATTATCTTTGAAACACCCTTCAAAACATATCACACAGTCAATATTGCAGCCATCAAATTTCTGTATTGTTTCTGAAGAATTAGCTCCTGCAAATGTGTATTTATACACAGTTAAACACTCCAGGACACGTTTACTCTTTATCTAAAAATGTGTTTGACATTGAATGTATTTTGGATGCAATTTTCTCTGTTCAGTTATGATATTTCCCAAAAGTAATTACCATATTTCAATGGAGTCTATTACCCGAAGATGAAAACTTTTCATATTTTGAAAGGAAGTCAATGCAATACAAAATTAACCAAAAAGATAAAGAAGATTGAAGACCTGATTACAGATAGAGAATAAAAAAATGAGTCCTCATCAAGGCTAATATAGACCACAGTGCAACCTTGCAAATTAAAACAAAAATATCTTAAAACCATTAAAAATTTTAGCAGCTTAAAAATGTACAAAAACACTACTATCTCCTCTACCCATGTCAAAATCCAAGCCCTCTCAACGTTCCCCATGTAGATGACAAAACCAGGTTCTACTGGGAGGAGATTCCTTTAAAATGAACTCCTTATTACAGTTACTATGAAGTCTTTGCCAGGCTATGAAGGCCTCTCCTAGCCAGATGGCATACAACCTCTCTTAGTCTGTCTGGGCTGCTATTACAAAACCATAGACTAAGTGGCTTTGTAAACAACAGAAACTTATTTCTCACAGTTCTGGAGACTGGAAAGTACAAGACCAAGACACCTACAAATCTGATATCTGGTGAGAATTCACTTTATGATTTATACAGCACATTCTAGCTACACCGGCACATGGAAGAAGGGGCAAGGTATCTTCCTGGGGCCTCTTATAAGGACACCGATACCACACAGGAGCACTATGTCCCAGTGACCTAATTACTTCCCAAAGGCCCCATGTCTTGGGGGTTAGTTTCAACAAAAGAATTTGGGAGGAAACTGCAAACATTCAGACCATATCACAATACCAGCTAGAAGTGAGTTCTTCCTTTCCTGAACTCTAGTCCTACCATTCTTCTGGCATGTTTATCACATTCTAATATGTATTACAGCCGTTTGTGCAGATGTTTTGTCCTTTGACTAAAGTGTATGTTTTTTTGAAGAAGATATTATATCTTTAAATCCCTAGTGCTTATTAGAGTTTTTAATGTATTAAAAAGCATTATCAGGAATTATAAATAATTCCACTCTTATTCCTTAATTCCCTATTGATTTGTTTGTTCAACAAATATTTATTAAGCACTCATGACATCCAAGGCACTCTCCTAGTCAGAAGGTATACAGTGATTATTAGCAAGACACAGGGTACTTGCCCTCACAGCACTTATATTCGTGTGAGGGAGAGAAAAGCAGCTATTAATTAGTGACAAATTACTTCATTAAAATGTAATAAGTAAAAGGAAAACAGATGAATGATTGCCATGGGTTAGAGAAGGGATTGATTATAAAGAAGATTCACAGGGGAACTTTTAGGGTAAAATAACTATTCTTTAGATTTAGGATAAAGAACCTTTATGTATTTGGGTGGTAGATACATGTTTACACGTATTTGTTAAAAATGACAGAACTATAAATTACACAGAGTGAATCTTAATGTGTGCAAACTAAAAATTATAATCAATTGTTATGTCAAAGTATTTCAGGATGGAATGTAGATTGTGATAAATAAATTTATCTGTATTACAAATGTATGGTATGACCAAAATGAAGGGGGGCAGGGAAAATGGGCTGAGCTAAGTAACTTTGGGGAAAAAATGTTTTGACTGAAAACTGTAAATGACAAAAAGACAAAAGGAATTATATATAAATACTGTACTCTAGTTGATAAATTTGTTTCTCAAGGGGATACAAGCTAATAATTCTGAAACTGTTTTCTACATATATTGCTGTTGAGCAAATCAGTAAATAAATGTATGGTGAATAAGTGACAGCCAGGTTTCTTAAAGTTTAAGTGGGAAGTTATAGTCAAGCACGAGAAAAAGACTAGAACCATAATCCTGGATTAGAGTAAGAGACATATGCATGAACTCATAATTTGCCCGATATGGATAAAAATTGGTATATACAGAAGTATTTAATATGTTTAAATACATGGTTTAGCATACATATACGTATTTTATTGCTCTGTCCACCGAAAAGTCCCAGCAACAATGATGTTTCAGTAGCAACAAGTATAGTGAGTATCCAGACCTTGGTCTATAAACACCATTCTGCAGTAAAAGGCACCAGGGCTCTTGGGAGAAAAGACTGATACTAGGGCTGAAGTGAGGAATGTACAAAATTATCATGGAGCACTTTATACTGCTAGGAATTACAGAAGTGATTCCCACTCCCAAGAAAAATTCAGAATGTTGGGGATATGTCAGAGGGACACTGGAAACACTTTGAAAAAGCTTCCATTGGCCAAATATGGAACAATGTGAGCAACAAAATCAGTAAAACAGGATTGAATTATAACCCAAAGTATAAAATAAATACATATACATCAGTCCATAGTGATACTAATAAATTATGGAATAACTAAATGGAGAAATGGAGAAAAATGTTTCTTACAAAAAAGTTCCAAATATGTGCAGATAATCTCCTGTCAAGGAGGTGGAGCTTAATCCTCCCCAACCTCATCCTCACTTAAGATAGGCTGGACTTAGTAACTCACTTTCAAAGAATAAAGTAGGGAAAGGGAAAATTACAACTTTATTAATACACCTGACAAACACTACATTAACCAAATGATACAGGTTAACATCATCAGAAATGTCATAAGGATATTATGTAAACTCTGATAGCTTTGATGAGAAAGGTACTTGATCTTGGCAGTATTCTTCCCAGAAACCCATATCTCCAGTTTTCATGATAGAAACACCAGAAAAACTCAGGTCAGGAGGCATTCTACAAGATACCTGGTCATACCCCTATAGATGTTCAAGCTTATGAACATCACAGAAAGACAAAGAAAATAACACAGACTAAAGGAAATGGGAAGAAAATGCAAGGTGATATCTTAGATTGAATCCTGAAACAGAAAAGGGACCTTAATGGAGTGTGTCACACACATACATACACACGCATACAGATCTGTTTAAATTATCTATTAAATTGTTTGTAGTTCTTGCTAAAGCCTTTCTTACTGTTGTGTCTTTGGCTTCTTAAAAATCATCTCCATCCTCTGTCCATTTTCACCACATCCAGAATCATTTCCTTACAACAGTGCTTTCACTCTCTGCTCAAAGACTATTGTGGCTCACCATGTCTATAGAAGAAATCCCATCGCTTCTCGGCCTTTTGGCTAAGATCAAGTGTATAGAAGAAATCCCAAAATCCTCAGGTAGATACATGAGTTTCCTTCATCAGTTGATTCTTACCTTATTTTTCCAAACTTACATATGTATAAATTGAATAGATAAATCTTTATTGGAATGGAACAACAAATGTTTATTAAGCACCAACTATTTTGAACATTCTGCTGGGTACTTGGTGCTATAGATATTATGAAGGGATTATATCTGCCCCAGACTTGTAAATAGAAACAAATAATTCTAAATATTACAAGTGCCAAAGTAAATAATTCTAAATATTACAAGTAAAGTAATGTAGGAAATAACATTACATGAATATGTAACTCACAGGGAAGGGAATACAAGAGATGAGTCTTGAATGGAAGTAGAAGTTGACCAAGCAGAGAGGTATATTTGATAGAAAGAGAAACAGTGACAAATTCAGAAAGCCATAACATACTTGAATGGGGAGCAATGCCTAAAGAGTAAAAGGTATGTGGTAGAAAGAGGCAGATAGGAGCAGAAGAGCAAACTAGAGTCAATCTGTGAAGAGTCTTGGATTTTTAGCTAAGAAATTTTATCTCCTTTCTTAAAGCTGTAAGTAACCTGTCTGATAAAATGCTAAGTCATCAAATAGCATTATATGTCATCTCACACTTGTAGGTACATTTTTATGAAATATTCTTTAACAAATCCTGCTTTTCTAGCCAAGTCTTCCATTCTGGATCCCAATATTATGTAGCAGATTACTGAGTCATCAAGCAGGACTTCCTGAAATTTTTTGGTTCAGGTGTCCTTATGGTTTATGCCAGGCATTCTTGTAACGGAAAACAAATTTCTTATTTTTGAGAACACTTGCATCCTGGTATTTGCATTTCTAAAAAGTTCACTAAATATGTAACTGTAACTCTTTCCTTAAATTTTGGTATCAGTCAGTATTACACTTTGCACAAAATACTAGGTCATTCACCTAGTGGCCTTGAATTGACCTACTGTGTCTGTGTACTCTAGAATCTATAAGGAAAAGCCAGTATCCCTGGTAACTTGCCCCATGCTTGGAATTATGGGGATTTCCCAGTTTGTCTTATGGTTACAGTCAGCTATGAATGAAATTGGGTTATGGTCTCTATTCTTGCTCCTCTTCCAATCTGATGACCAGTCCATTATCCAAATCCAACCGATGACCAGTACATTATCATTGTGATATTGAGAGATGAGGGAAGAGTTCACTGAGCACTGCAAGGCAGTCAAGTTTTTTCCTCTTTCTCTCTTTTAGGGAAACAGATTACATGAAACACTTTTGCACTGCCAGAGAAAATCAATTACACTTTTAAGGTGAACAAAGGTGTGAGACATTTTCACCTTTATATTCTACATGAGAAAATATAGAGAGGCTATGTGAACACTTTGAAATCACAGAGCCAATTATTAGGGATTCCAAGACCAGTGCAGGTCTCTTAAAGCAGAACTTTATAAAAACTGGTTTACCAACAACCCAGATAACACATATGCATTTTTAGAAAATAATGAAACTACCTGATGTAGAATACCCCAGCCAAATTTTCCTCATGAAAAGATGCTCTTCCATGGACTATAATTTTTAAGGCAGATATTGCTGAAAGCAACCAGGGTAATTACAAAAGTAACAAAATTACATTTGTCATGAAATTCATTCACATACGTGAAAAGCAATATTTTTCTTGTGCAATATCAGCCACTGCACGGAAAATTTCATGCAACTGACAGAATCATAACTACACAAAAAATGAGCATATTTAATTGGATAAAAAACAAATAGACTGTGTATGTAAATCCAAAACATCTATTACGGTCACCCAAGGTGATCCAGATAATCACAACTCCAAAATGAAGCTCCTGATTACTTCAAGTTGGGAATTAGGCTATGTGATCTGTGTGACAGCCGTGGCAGGTAATAAAAGAGAAGATCCAATAAAGAGACACAGGGCTGCATAATAATGTTATAAGAAGCAACCGATACAATCAAAATTCATTAGAATTTGAGCTTATGGTTAGCAAAGATAGCTTTTATTCTGTAGTTATTTAAGAATTAGGGAAGTACTTGCCCCCGCTAACTTAACAGGAAATATGGGTAGCCCAGAGATAAGATATCTGCAGTTTCGATTTACCTAAGCTAGCTGACAGCAGCCTTCATGTTTTCTCACTGTTATTGTGCTGTGAAGATTCTTTTGCTATTCCAATTCCCAGGAAGTGAAAAGTACAATCATTTTTCTTTTCACTTCTCAATTTCCTTCTATTACACATTGTCTTTGGAGACCTTCTTTCACTGGCTCAATGACTAGCCAATTACTTTATACCACAAATGAAAAAAAAAATAATATAGTTAAGTTCAACACATACAAGGGCTATTTACTACTGACAGAATAGAAAATAGAATTTTCCCTACATTTAATAATTATCCAGCCTTAGATATATTTGGACAATAGTGCATATGACATAATTTATTTTACAAATTCTAGGATATTGGTAGCACAATATCTCTCTTCCAAATGAGCCCTTGGCCTTTTATCCCCCTATGCCTGGATAAGAGAAACATCAAACTAAGGGTTAAGAGAGGAAAGGATGATCTAAAGAGACATTTGAGATAATTCTCGTTAAATGTACTATATGATTATATTTCATATTGCTTCTATTAATCACAGGACCCTGTTTTCAGGAAAATTCTACCTGTGTCATTACTCTTAACTAAATATGGAAGATAAGGTATTTTATCAGAGGGATAACCTAAGCAGGAAAAGTGAAATAACTGTCTTAGTTTTCTATTGCTGTGTAACACATTACTGAAAATGCTGTGGCTTACAACAAGAAAAATATATTATCTCACAGTTCTGTAGGTCAAAATCTGCATAGGTGTGGCTGATTTCTCTCTTCCAGGTTTCAGATGCTGGAATCAAGGTGTCATATGGCCAATGCTCTTATATGAAGACCTTAGGGGCAAATCCTCTGCTCACTTCAGTTGTTGGCAAGATTCAGTTCAACATAGCTGTAAGATTGAGGTCACTGTTTTCTTTCTTTCTTCCTTTTTTTTAAAGGTTTATTTATTTGACAGACAGAGATCACAAGTAGGCAGAGAGGCAGGCAGAGAGAGAGAGGAGGAAGCAAGCTCCCCGCTGAGCAGAGAGTCTGATGTGGGGCTCAATCCCAGGACACTGGGATCATGACCTGAGCTGCAGGCAGAGGCTTTAACCCACTGAGCCACCCAGGTACCCCAGGTCACTCTTTTCTTGAAAGCTGTTAGAGGTTGCTTTTATCCTCAAGACACCACTTGCATTCTCTGGTGTGATATTTCTTCCATTTCTCAGAGTAAGCAGTGGTGGCTTGACTCCTTAAACTTCGAATCCCTCTGCTCTTTCTGCATTATCTTTCCTATCTTCACTTTGAGAAATTTCTCTGTTTTTTAGGGCTAATATGATTGGATGGAACCCACTGAGATAATTTACTCAGAATAACTTCCCTATCTTAAGGCCTATACCCTTAATTACATATGCAAAGTTCCTTTTGCCACATAAAATAATCACAAATTCTGGGATTTGGCCATGAGTCTCTTTGGGGGAACCAATGGTGCTTGGAGTACCATGGTAACCTACCCAAGACCAAACAGCTAATGAATGAAGTAGAAGTTTGTTAAAAGCTAGGGCTTTTCTCACCTAGTGCATAGCTCTTTCCACTAAACTTTGCTATCCCGTCAGTCATTTTCTTCCCAGGTTAATTAGCCAAGAACCAGTCAGTCACCATGACTATATTGGGCCGTAAATATGTCTTGAAAATAAGCAAGATTGCTAAAAATGGAAAAATTAGAAAGCTTTATTTAAAAACTTGAAGCCCAGAGCTTCCAAGTAATGTGTTGTTCCCAGGGAAGAAATCTGCCATTTTTCAATCAAAAACTCACAATTTTAGTTACTTAAAGTTAGTAGGTAAAGGAAACTCCATTTCCTTATACTAACATATATTTTCATGGCATGACAAAATATTGATTAGAAAAATTATGTAGGGGTGCCTGGGTGGCTCATCTGGTTAAACATTCAACTCATGATTTCAGCTCATGTTATGATCACAGGGTGTTGAGGTCCAGCACCCAACAGGCTCCTCGCTCAATCGGGAGTCTCAATTGTGATTCTCTATCTCTCTCTTGCTCTGTCCCTTCCCCTCCTGAACACACATGCACTCTCTCCTTCTCTCTCAAATAAATAAATACATATAATAAAGAAAAAAGAAAAATGATCTAAGATTAGCCAGGATGTAATGAACACCATCCCATTTGTTTGTTAACTTATTCTAAGGAGTTTGGTCTGGTTGGTCTCTCTTACTCTGTGAATTCTATGAAGAGCCGTACTTTGATTTTTTCTTTCTGATTTCTTTAAAGTCTAAACACATACACAATCAGAATCTCCAGAAGTTCTATTCTAAGCCTAGTACTTAAGAAATCAAGAGAACTGGGCGCCTGGGTGGCTCAGTGGGTTAAGGCCTCTGCCTTCAGCTCAGGTCATGATCTCAGGGTCCTGGGATCGAGTCCCGCATCGGGCTCTCTGCTAGGCAGGGACCCTGCTTCCTCCTCTCTCTGCCTTCCTCTCTGCCTACTTCTGATCTGTCTCTGTCAAAGGAATAAATAAAATTTAAAAAAAAAAAAAGAAAGAAAAGAAATCAAGAGAACTGAATTCTAGTCCTAGATGTAGCACTACCTGTACAATTTTAGTCCAATCACTTCAGTTCTCTGGGCTTATCTTTAAGTTAAAGCATGTAATATAGGTGAAATAACCTTGGTGTCCTATCTATTTACAATGCACTGTTGTGCCAAGACATTCTCTAAATCTCTAAAGGCACTGTGAATGAAGGGTCCTAGGATTCCAAACTTTGAATTTTTTTAAAAAAAATTTACAAGAGAGAGTGAGAGAGAGAGGGAGAGAGAACACTGGGTGGAGAGAGGGAGGGAGACAGAAGCAGACTCCCTGCTGAGTGGGGAAACCCATCCTAGGATCCTGAGATCACAACCTGAGCTGAAAGCAGATGCTTAGCTGATCAAGCCACCCAGGTGCCCTCTGAACTTTGAATATTTTTAAAAAGATTTTATTTATTTATTGGAGAGAGAGAGCATGAGCAGGGGGGAGGGGCCGAGGGGGAGAGAGAAGCAGACTCCCGGTTGATCAGGAAGTTCAGTGCAGGACTCGATCCCAGGACCCTGGAATCATGACCTGGGCCAAAGGCAGACCCTTAACCAAATGAAAAATCAATTAGCCTGAGTGAGTGCAGAGCTGCTGCCCTAGAAGCCCTAGAGGTACAATGAGTATGGCCAGGTCTTTAGCCAGAGCTCCAATCTGGTGCAGTGCCAGTAGCAGCACACTTCTGAGAAGCCCTACTCCTGTAGTCAGCAGGGCAAGGCCTTCATCTGAAGCTCTGCCCTCAGCATCAGTGCACCCACACCCGTGAATCAACTCATTAAATGGCGAGATGCTCTATGAGTGTATCTCACTGACTGGGGCAAGGCTTTGCTTAGATGTTCTCACTTCTTTCAGCACCTACAGACACAGACGGGTCAGAGCCCTTTTTATGTGCAGCCTGTGGCAAGACTTTTCGCCAGCGCTCCCAGCTCCTACAGCACCAGAGGGTTAACTACTGGGAGTAGCAATTCAAAGAGGCCATTACCCAGCTGGGGAAGGGATGCAGGTCAGTGCCAGGACAGAGGCTCCTGCTTTCTCACTATTCCTGATCGGTACAATTGGCATCACACATCAAATGTCCCAAATAAATTCTTTTTAATTGATGAAAAAATAAGTCTTTTATATGGCCAAATGATTATAATTGATCTTATTGCTATTTTTCAATAAAGAGGGTACATTCTGAACAATGAGGTTTATACTATTTTTATTTTATTAAAGATGTGTTTGAAAGAGTGCATGGGCACACATGCTTGTAAGAGAGAAAGAGAGAGAGATGTGCGTGGGGAGAGGGGCGGGGGATAAGGAGATGGAGAGAAGAAGACTCCCCGCTGAGAAGGGAGTTGATACTGGCCTTGATCCCTTGACCCTGAGATCCTGACCAGAGCAGAATTTAAAAGTCAGACACTTAACCGACTGAACCACCCAAGTGCCCCAGGTTTATACTATTTTCAAAAAAAAAAAAACCACCTTATTCCCTGAATAGTTTCTATTCAGTGGATGAACTGCCTTTGAAGGCAATTTGGTATCTGTTATTCTAACTTAATTTTTTGGGGGGGAAGATGGAGGCAAAGATACACGGGCTGAAAAACCTAGTCCAAAGCTTCCTACTCCATTTTAAATGCCCTTGGAAAACTTGGATCAAATTTCTAATGAGAAGGGAACAGGAGGCCTGATCACTATTTTTTTTCTATTTAGCAATCTAGTAAAATGACTGAGAAAGATGGCAATAAATACAATAATTTTCAGTCGAGGTAAGCTAACATCTGTAATAAGACAACTATAATAAGCCTCACAGATGTGAGGAAGTATAAGCATATTTTTTTACTCGGTATGCTTTAACAGTAATAATGAAGGTAGGGCAACTTCTGCTCCAGTTATTCAAGAAAGCAGGCTGCTGACAGCTCTGCAATTTTCAATAGATGATTTCCAAAGTCACCCTTGGAGAGAATACACAGCCAGGACACATTAGGAAAGAGCGTAAAGAATGATAAACAAAATATTTTAACAGGTCAAGCTTGAAAGAACATATGTTATTTCTCTTTACATTCTTCTGGCTATAAATCATTCATATGTTCACACCTAACCGCAAAGGAGGCTGGGAAAAGCAGTCCAGTCATGTGCCCTGGAAGAGGAGGTCTTTAATTGATGGGAAGAGACCCACCCACATTACTGAGGATAATCTCTCTTAGTTAAAGTAAAATAATTGTAGAGGTTAACCACTCTACAAAATAGTTACACAGCAACACCTAGGTTAGCATTTGAATAACTGGATACTATAGCTTAGCCAATTTGACACAGAAAACTAGCCATCATAGTATCTGTTGAAGGAATATTTGCAGTACAAAAGATTATTTCCTATAGGTAAAATAAATCTCTCAAAGATAATACCTGGTTTGGCTATAAAAAATAAAATTAAAAGGTTGTTTCTCTAGAGACAAATTTTCAAGCAAAGTTAATTGGTTCCCAATGATTATTTTTTTCAATAACAAGACCATAACAATCATGGTCAGTACATCCCAGACTAAAAGCCAGCCAAGATATATATAAGGAAGGAGTGGAACTGAAAACATGCCACATCCCCGACACCTAAATTTGACACATACTATAAGAAGGTAAAAATCTTGATAAACTCAATAAAGTCTAAATGAATGCCATGTAAAAAGACACAAGTATCATATTAATAAAATGATCTAATTAGAACAATTATGAAAAAATCTTGGGCAAGATTAAACTTAATTTAGCCATGTTCACTAGAACCTTTAAAGTGATTAATATATGTTGAGTTACATTGAATCATCTTGTATTCAATGAGACTACCTATACCCAAAATCCTATGAAGAAATATTTATAGCACCAAATCAGATTAAGAAAAGTCTATAGCAGCAAAAGAGATGGGTATATTTGAGGGAACTCTACATAAGGCTTAATATAAAAGAATTAAATATATTTTTATTTATCACCATTATCACTTACGTTGACCATATTCGCAAGGTAAATTCCTCCTTTTACTTTGTCTTTGGAGATGCAGCTTTCAGACTTACACTGAGAGAAGATACAAAGTTAAAAATGAAAAGAGGAATAAAAAGCAAGTATAGATGAAGGAAGTTTTGTAAACAGATGGGCCAGTTACAATTATTTTCAACTTTTTCCATAGTTCATAATACTTTACCCCTACCCTGAACTCTATTCTGGGACTGGAATGGTGTTATGGACTGAATGTTTGTATTCCCCAATTCTTTTTTTTTTTTTAAGACTTTGTTTATTTATTTGGCAGAGAGAGACATGGCGAGAGAGGGAACAGAGGCAAGGGGAGTGGGAGAGGGAGAAGCAGGCTTCCCACCGATCAGGGAGCCCAACATGGGGCTTGATCCCAGGACCCTGGGATCATGATCATGACCTGAGCCAAAAGCAGATGCTTAACAACTGAGCCACCCAAGCACCCCTATTCCCCTAATTCTTAGGTTGATATCATAATCTCCAATGTGATGATATTTGGAGATCGACCCTTTGGAAAGTAATTAGGTCATGACTGGGATAAATGCCCTTACTGGAAACAATATGAGAAAGGTTTTCCCACTCCCTCTTACTCTTCTTCTCTCTTCCTCCCTCCCATGTGAGGACATAACAAAAAGAGAGCCATCTGCAAAAACAAGAAGATTGTTTTCACCAAATCCTCAATTTGCCAGCACCTTGATCTTGGACTTTCCAGCCTCCAGAACTGTGAGAAATAAATGTTTGTTATCTAAGCCATCCAGTCTATGGTAATTTGTTATAGCAGCCTGAACTGACTAAGACAGATGAGGATATGCTTATAATGGAAAAAAAATTATTGATTAATGAAAGATGATATCATTCATAACACAGCTGGTGACTGTGCTCCCTTCGTAGAAAACTAAACCAAAATCCTTCTAGCCAATTACTCACAATCTATGACTTTGTCCTCTGGTGACTTTTTTTTTAATGTAAAAAGAAATAAATTTAAAATTCCAATTATACCTATGTGGAAAGGTTAATTGGTAGTCAATAAAAGACAAATGATCTCTTTCTGAATATATTTTAGAACAGATCAGCAACTGAGTATAAGATTCTTTGTCACCAACTGTATTTGCTGCAAGTACGTCTTCAGCATATTTTAAAAATCTCCTTGATCTTCATTTCTTTATCTCAGAAACAGCCTTTATCATTGACAAATTCAGACCCTTGCAAGACTTGATTTAGATTCTTTACTGCCATTATTCATTTCTATTATATATTTTGGAGGAAAAATTAAAAAGGGGAATGAGTGAAGGGAAAACTTGTTCTGAAAAAACTCATGTAAACTACTTGGCTAAGACCGCTGGCATTGTAACAAACAGAATATAGAAAATCTTTGATTGATATGCTCATGATCTAAAATTAAAAATTCAGGGTTTTGTGAATCATTTTAGTACTCACAGATTTTGTAAGAAAACACATATATCTAGCTGAGAATAGTAATATTTAGTGTTACTGAGCACTTTCATCTAATGTTTTGCCACAATATAATTGGTGACATTCTTGTTTTCCTTTCTGAGAGCCAGGAGATCTGAAAAAAAATCTTGTGTTTTGCAGGTGGAGTTTTAAATTTTTTCACCTCAATTAATGAATGAGCCAAGGTTGCATGAAATGTAAGAAAATAATGATTCCATGAGTAACTACCGGGTCTCCTTACTTCCAGTCTATTTATTTCAGTAAACATCTTCTAGATTTGAAAAAAAAGTCCTTAAGTCATATAGTTACTTAGAACATACCCCCTTTTCTCTGACTTTACTTCAAGAGGCTAGGAATGAGTCACATTGAATAAAATAATTTCTGCCTGGAAAACAGAAACAACAACATCACTATATTTCTTAGATTTCATAAAGTTAAATTATTAGCTGTCCAATACCAATATAGAATCAGTCACCTAGAAGTTTGTGCAGCAAAAGTCATGCTTTAACTATAATATTTGCTTCTGGTGACTCTTAATACTCTACAATTATTTTGGTTTCTAACTTAAATAGAAAATGAGCAGTGATACATTTAATGATTTAAAGTCCCATGAAATGCATTCTGAAAAGAACATTTTCCATTTTTCTTAATAGATCTTTAAAAATCTCAATGACCCTGCACATATTTAGCCTTTATCTACTTGCAAATGACCTAGCTATAATTCTTCTATATGAATTAGCTTACAGTTCAAGTTTGATTCATTTTTTTTTCATTAATGAGAATAGAAAAGTTGGTTTTATCTTCCATAAGCTGAAAATCTTAATGGATACAACTGGAATAAAAAAAAAGGAAAAGAAGAAAAGAAGAAATGAAAAAGTTCCAAACTAAGACTTCCGAGTGAAAAATTCCCAACTTATATCTACTAATAGAATATTCTATTTTTCAATAATATAGTATTACAGAGAATTTAGGTAGAACTTTCTGTTCCTGAGCACAGTGCCCTCCTACTTTCTATTTCCTGATAAATCAATTACCATAGCATTTATATAAAAACTAAACTTGGACAATTGCACCGAAAAGAATAAAATACCTAGGAATAAACTTAACCAAAGTGATTAAAGATCTATACTCTGAAAACTATAAAACACTGATAGCATTTTTCACAAAAAAAGAACAAATAATACTAAAAGTTGTATGGAACCACAAAACACCCCAAATACCCAAAGCAATCTTGAGAAAGAAGAGGAAAGCTAGAGGTATCACAATCTCAGATTTCAAGATATAACACAAAGCTGTAATAATCAAAACAGTATGGTACTGGCACAAAAATAAACACATAGATCAATGGAACAAAATAGAAAACTTACAAATAAACCATAATTAGATGGTCAGTTAATCTTTAGCAAAGGAAACAAGAACATGCAATGGGGAAAAGATAGTCTTTCAACAAATGGTGCTGGGAAAACTGGACAGCTATGTGCAAAAGAATGAAACTGGACCACTTTCTAACACCATACACAAAAATAAGTTCAGAGTGGATTAAAAACCTAAATGTGAGACCTGAAAATATAAAAATCTTAGAAGAGAACACAGGCAGTCATTGGCTATAACAATGTTTCTCTAGGTAAGTTTCCTAAGGCAAGGGAAACAAGCAAAATTAAACTATTGGGACTATATCAAAATAAAAAGGTTTTGCACAGCAGAAGAAATCATCCAAAAAGAAAAAGGCAACCTACTGAATGGAAGAAGATATTTGCACATGACATATGCAGTTAGAGGTCAATATCCAAAATATATAAAGAATTTACACAACTTAATACCAAAAATACAATCTAATTTTAAAATCGGCAGAGAACCTGAATTGACATTTTTCTAAAGAAGATATACAGGTCCAACAGGCACATGAAAAAATACTTAACATCATTAATCATCAGGGAAATGGAAATCAAAACTACAATGAGGTATTGCCTTACACCAGTAAGAACGTCTAAATTCAAAATTATGAGAAATAACAAGCACTGATTGAAGATGTAGGGAAAAATAAGCTTTTGTACACTGTTAATAGGAATGTAAATCAGTACAGCCTCTGGAAAACATTTTTTCCTCAAAAAAATTAAAAATAGAAATAACATATGATCCAGTAATTCTACTATTGGGTATTTACCTCTGGAAAACATTTTTCCTCAAAAAAATTAAAAATAGAAATAACATATGATCCAGTAATTCTACTATTGGGTATTTACCTAAAGAAAATGAAAACACTAATTTGAAAAGATATATACACTCCTATGTTTATTGCAGGATTATTTACAATATCCAAGATACAGAAGCAATCTAAGTGTCCATTAATAGACAAATAGATAAGGAAAATGTGGTACACACACACACACACACACACACACACAGGAATATTATGTAACCAAAAAAGGGTGAGGTATTGCTATTTGAGACAACATGGACAGACCTAGAGGGTATTATACTAAGTGAAATAAGTAAGAGAGAGAAAGACAAATAGTGTATGATCTCCCTTATCTGTGGAATCTTAAAAAGTTGAACTTAGAGAAATGGTGGTTGCTAGGGACTTGGGTGGGGGGAAATAGGAAGAGGTAGGTCAAAAGATACAAACTTCCAGTTACATGGTAAGTCCTGGCGATATAATGTACTGCATGGTAATTATAGTTAACAATAATATATTATATGCTTGAAGTTGCTAAGAGAGTAAATCTTAAATGTTCTTTTTTTTTTTAAGATTTTATTTATTTATTTGACAGACAGAGATCACAAGTAGGCAGAGAGAGAGGAAGGCAGAGAGAGAGGAGGAAGCAGGCTCCCCGAGAAGTGGAGAGCCTGATGCAGGGCTCGATCCCACGACCCCGGGATCATGACCTGAGCCGAAGGCAGAGGCTTTAACCCACTGAGCCACCCAGGCGCCCCTAAATCTTAAATGTCCTTACCATTGGAAAAAAGTGCTAAAGGAGTGCTAAAAGAGATAAAGGTGTTAACTAACCTTATTGTAGTAATCATAGAAATATATAAATATATCAAGTCATCATGGCTCTACACCTTAAACTTATACAATGTTATATGTCAATTATATCTCAATAAATGTAGGGGACAAAAAGCAAATTAACATGTGATTATTACCCTTCATTAATCCACGGGCTAGTAAAAGAAAAACATGTGTAAAAGCATATTGAATTACAAAAAGGACTGAAACAGAAGCCTTTACAATACTCTAAGAGAAGAGCAGTTAGGAAGCTGTTGGAATAGTTTAGGTATTATTTTGGGCCCATATAAGTTATCAATAGTGGGAATGGACACTAAGGGAAACAATTGACAGTACTGCCCAGAAAAAATAGTTCTTAACTGATTATGTCAAGGGACAAAGAATGAAGAAGAATCATAGATATTCTAAAATATTGAGCTTAAGAAGACATTTGAGGATGGCATTGCCATTGAACAAATCAATTGAGGATAAAAGTAAATTAGGGAGGAATGATGAAAATGCATTTTGCTGGAGTTGTTCCTTCCATGATATGATTAATCTGAGGTTGTTACTCCCTCAGGGTATAGTAAACATTTTGAAACACTTTATATCCTTTGAACATATATATGGAATTAAGCATAATGCTGCAATAATCAGTCTTCATTAGTTACAGTTTTTTTTTCCTCAACAAACAGAGAGACATCCTAAGAAATAACCAACCTCTCTCCAAAACAGGCCCCAGAGAATATTAAAGAATATCCATCATATTTTCTTAGTGTCATGGGAAATTGTAATTTTTGGAGTTGGATGGTATCAGGGTCAGATGGTTCTGGAATCAAATATCAGGTTTTCCATTTAGCTAGTGTCATGATTTGCAGGCACCACTGCTACAATTCTCCAAGCATCCACTTTTTTCATCTATAAAATGGGTATTAAAATACAACATTATAGGTTACTTTTGAATATTTAATCTAATAGTGTATGTAAAACATCTGCCATACATCCTATCACATAATAGTTACCCCAAAATAAAAACCTCTCTCATCTCCTTCTCAATGTCCACGAATTCAGATAAGGTTCTTATTAAAAAAAAAATTAACTCATTGAAGATAACATTATTAAAAATGATTGTATTTAGCATTCTCTGTAGTACAAATATCTAATCAGGCATTGTGATTATTGCCACAAGATATTATCTCAATAAGAAATCTTTGAACCATTCTAAATGTTTTACAAACAAGAAATTCAATTCCTGAAAACATCCTTTGTAACAATTATGGATTCTTAATTGAGCTTCCATGATGAAGTCTTCTCTCTCCTAGGAATATCTTTCTTTGATCCTTACTCAAAGTACTGTGTTCATGTATTTCTTTACAATACTAACAAGTTTTTTAAAATAACTAACCTGTCCTGTCCTGGATTCTTTCACGTTTTTCCCCTTTGTCCATTCATGCTGATACCATTCTCTTAAAAATCATCCCAACTGTCAAATTTAGTGAGCCATTCTCTGTTTTCATCCTGTTGGTATACTAGAGGATATATATATATATATAAACTGGATAAATGTGATACATCTTACAGATTCATCCATTTTACACAAAGATTCAAGAAATATGTTTTATATAAAAGATAATTATGAGGTAGAATAAAAATTTGCATGAAAATACAAAGTACAGGAGATTTCAAAGAACTGTAACTACAGATGGCTGTCCTAAATCACGCTCATTAATGTTCTCTTGCTGACTTCTATTTTTGTTATACTTTCCTGGTCCTCCTCCTATATCTGAGTGTTTCTATTCAGTTTCTCTTCCTTGCTCAATGTAGTCCTTACATTTGGTTTTCCTAGGGTGATATTCTTCTCCATTTGCTGTTCCTCAATGCTGATGACTCAACAGAATCTGGAAACTATAGTATTAGAAAAAACAAGATGTCAACATTGGCTACAGCTGTTCCATCTTTACTATTGATGGGTTTGGAATAAATCTGAGCGAATGGAATTGAGCATTGCCCATCTGATGAATCAGTAACTGAAGAAGTATCAGTTGTAAGATAGAGTTGTCCAAATTCACCTCCTTGAAAAGAATAACATATTATGGGAAACCAACGGTCCTTGTAATTTTTAGAGACAACTTGGTAGAGAAGGGCAAGGAGAGTTGGCCTTGTTTGGATAGATAGTAAGAGTTGGGCTTCAATGTCTTACATAGAGTGAGTTCACTCCTCAAAAACTAAACAATTATGTAAGAAAGAAGGATTATTAAGTTCTGCTGTCTCATTTCTATTTTTCTTTCTGCTACTTAATATACTAAAAAAAAATGAATGTTATCTTAAAGTCTTGTAGCAAGTGCATTCTCTGCTAAGTCCATGATCAGCATAGTATAATATGCCATCAAGGCAGAAACAAACAAACAAAAAAGCATCGCTTGAAGGAAACACAAATACCAAACTGAAGACCCTTACTTGGAATACCTTCAATAAATAATGATCACCACTTAAGCATCTCTAACCACATTGTTAGTTGAGAGGAAAGACGTCCTTCCCAGCAAAAGCACCTTTTGTAACTGGATTATTCACAAAGCACTCACAATTTCCAGTGTCGGACTTCACTTTCATCTTCTATTTTATAAAGATTTTATTTATGTATTTACTTACTTACTTACTTATACAGAGAGAGAGAGAGAGAGAGTGAGAATGAGTGGGGGAGGGGCAGAAGGAGATGGAGAGAGAGAATCCCAAGCAGACTCTGAGCTGAGCATTGAGCCAACACAGAGCTCCACCCCACAACTCCAAGACCAGGACACAAGTCAAAACCAAAAGCCCCTCAACTGAGTGAACTACGTAGTCACTCCTTCACTTTCATCTTTTAATACCTGATAGAACTTAGTCCACTCTAGTGGCTCAGTGAATATATGGAAGAAGATTAAATGCCCTTCAATTTATCAGTTATTCACATTCTTTTCCTTCTATCCTTGCCCCATCCTTCTAAAATGGTAAAAAATATATTCCTAAATTTTTTTTTTATTTTATTTTTTATAATTTTTTTATTTTTTATAAACATATATTTTTATCCCCAGGGGTACAGGTCTGTGAATCACCAGGTTTACACACTTCACAGCACTCACCAAATCACATGCCCTCCCCAATGTCCATAATCCCAACCCCTTCTCCCAAACCCCCTCCCCCCGGCAACCCTCAGTTTGTTTTGTGAGATTAAGAGTCACTTATGGTTTGTCTCCCTCCCAATCCCATCTTGTTTCATTTATTCTTCTTCTACCCACTTAAGCCTCCATGTTGCATCACCACTTCCTCATATCAGGGAGATCATATGATAGTTGTCTTTCTCTGCTTGACTTATTTCGCTAAGCATGATACGCTCTAGTTCCATCCATGTTGTTGCAAATGGCAAGATTTCATTTCTTTTGATGGCTGCATAGTATTCCATTGTGTATATATACCACATCTTCTTGATCCATTCATCTGTTGATGGACATCTAGGTTCTTTCCATAGTTTGGCTATTGTGGACATTGCTGCTATAAACATTCGGGTGCATGTGCCCCTTTGGATCACTACATTTGTATCTTTAGGGTAAATACCCAATAGTGCAATTGCTGGGTCATAGGGCAGTTCTATTTTCAACATTTTGAGGAACCTCCATGCTGTTTTCCAGAGTGGCTGCACCAGCTTGCATTCCCACCAACAGTGTAGGAGGGTTCCCCTTTCTCCGCATCCTCGCCAGCATCTGTCATTTCCTGACTTGTTGATTTTAGCCATTCTGACTGGTGTGAGGTGATATCTCATTGTGGTTTTGATTTGTATTTCCCTGATGCCGAGTGATATGGAGCACTTTTTCATGTGTCTGTTCGCCATCTGGATGTCTTCTTTGCAGAAATGTCTCTTCATGTCCTCTGCCCATTTCTTGATTGGATTATTTGTTCTTTGGGTGTTGAGTTTGCTAAGTTCTTTATAGATTCTGGACACTAGTCCTTTATCTGATATGTCGTTTGCAAATATCTTCTCCCATTCTGTCAGTTGTCTTTTGATTTTGTTAACTGTTTCCTTTGCTGTGCAAAAGCTTTTGATCTTGATGAAATCCCAGTAGTTCATTTTTTCCCTTGCTTCCCTTGCCTTTTGCGTTGTTCCTAGGAAGATGTTGCTGCGGCAGAGGTCGAAGAGGTTGCTGCCCGTGTTCTCCTCAAGGATTTTGATGGATTCCTTTCGTACATTGAGGTCCTTCATCCATTTTGAGTCTATTTTTGTGTGTGGTGTAAGGAAATGGTCCAATTTCATTTTTCTGCATGTGGCTGTCCAATTTTCCCAGCACCATTTATTGAAAAGGCTGTCTTTTTTCCATTGGACATTCTTTCCTGCTTTGTCGAAGATTAGTTGACCATAGATTTGAGGGTCTATTTCTGGGCTCTCTATTCTGTTCCATTGATCTATGTGTCTGTTTTTGTGCCAGTACCATGCTGTCTTGATGATGACAGCTTTGTAATAGAGCTTGAAGTCCGGAATTGTGATGCCACCAACGTTGGCTTTCTTTTTCAATATCCCTTTGGCTATTCGAGGTCTTTTCTGGTTCCATATAAATTTTAGCATTATTTGTTCCATTTCTTTGAAAAAGATGGATGGTACTTTGATAGGAATTGCATTAAATGTGTAGATTGCTTTAGGTAGCATAGACATTTTCACAATATTTATTCTTCCAATCCAGGAGCATGGAACATTTTTCCATTTCTTTGTGTCTTCCTCAATTTCTTTCATGAGTACTTTATAGTTTTCTGAGTATAGATTCTGTGTCTCTTTGGTTAGGTTTATTCCTAGGTATCTTATGGTTTTGGGTGCAATTGTAAATGGGATTGACTCCTTAATATCTCTTTCTTCTGTCTTGCTGTTGGTGTAGAGAAATGCAACTGATTTCTGTGCATTGATTTTATATCCTGACACTTTACTGAATTCCTGTATAAGTTCTAGCAGTTTTGGAGTGGAGTCTTTTGGGTTTTCCACATATAGTATCATATCATCTGCAAAGAGTGATAATTTGACTTCTTCTTTGCCGATTTGGATGCCTTTAATTTCCTTTTGTTGTCTGATTGCTGAGGCTAGGACCTCTAGTACGATGTTGAATAGCAGTGGTGATAATGGACATCCCTGCCGTGTTCCTGACCTTAGCGGAAAAGCTTTCAGTTTTTCTCCATTGAGAATGATATTTGCGGTGGGTTTTTCATAGATGGCTTTGATGATATTGAGGTATGTGCCCTCTATCCCTACACTTTGAAGAGTTTTGATCAGGAAGGGATGTTGTACTTTGTCAAATGCTTTTTCAGCATCTATTGAGAGTATCATATGGTTCTTGTTCTTTCTTTTATTGATGTGTTGTATCACATTGACTGATTTGCGGATGTTGAACCAACCTTGCAGCCCTGGAATAAATCCCACTTGGTCGTGGTGAATAATCTTTTTAATGTACTGTTGAATCCTATTGGCTAGTATTTTGTTGAGTATTTTCGCATCTGTGTTCATCAAGGATATCGGTCTATAGCTCTCTTTTTTGGTGGGATCCTTGTCTGGTTTTGGGATCAAGGTGATGCTGGCTTCATAAAATGAGTTTGGAAGTTTTCCTTCCATTTCTATTTTTTGGAACAGTTTCAGGAGAATAGGAATTAGTTCTTCTTTAAATGTTTGGTAGAATTCCCCCGGGAAGCCGTCTGGCCCTGGGCTTTTGTTTGTTTGGAGATTTTTAATGACTGTTTCAATCTCCTTACTGGTTATGGGTCTGTTCAGGCTTTCTATTTCTTCCTGGTTCAGTTGTGGTAGTTTATATGTTTCTAGGAATGCATCCATTTCTTCCAGATTGTCAAATTTATTGGCGTAGAGTTGCTCATAGTATGTTGTGATAATAGTTTGTATTTCTTTGGTGTTAGTTGTGATCTCTCCTCTTTCATTCATGATTTTATTTATTTGGGTCCTTTCTCTTTTCTTTTTGATAAGTCGGGCCAGGGGTTTATCAATTTTATTAATTCTTTCAAAGAACCAGCTCCTAGTTTCATTGATTTGTTCTATTGTTTTTTTGGTTTCTATTTCATTGATTTCTGCTCTGATCTTTATGATTTCTCTTCTCCTGCTGGGCTTAGGGTTTCTTTCTTGTTCTTTCTCCAGCTCTTTTAGGTGTAGGGTTAGGTTGTGTACCTGAGACCTTTCTTGTTTCTTGAGAAAGGCTTGTACCGCTATATATTTTCCTCTCAGGACTGCCTTTGTTGTGTCCCACAGATTTTGAACCGTTGTATTTTCATTATCATTTGTTTCCATGATTTTTTTCAATTCTTCTTTAATTTCCCAGTTGACCCATTCATTCTTTAGAAGGATACTGTTTAGTCTCCATGTATTTGGGTTCTTTCCAAACTTCCTTTTGTGGTTGAGTTCTAGCTTTAGAGCATTGTGGTCTGAAAATATGCAGGGAATGATCCCAATCTTTTGATACCGGTTGAGTCCTGATTTAGGACCAAGGATGTGATCTATTCTGGAGAATGTTCCATGTGCACTAGAGAAGAATGTGTATTCTGTTGCTTTGGGATGAAATGTTCTGAATATATCTGTGATGTCCATCTGGTCCAGTGTGTCGTTTAAGGCCTTTATTTCCTTGCTGATCTTTTGCTTGGATGACCTGTCCATTTCAGTGAGGGGAGTGTTAAAGTCCCCTACTATTATTGTATTATTGTTGATGTGTTTCTTTGATTTTGTTATTAATTGGTTTATATAGTTGGCTGCTCCCACATTGGGGGCATAGATATTTAAAATTGTTAAATCTTCTTGTTGGACAGACCCTTTGAGTATGATATAGTGTCCTTCCTCATCTCTTATTATAGTCTTTGGCTTAAAATCTAATTGATCTGATATAAGGATTGCCACTCCTGCTTTCTTCTGATGTCCATTAGCATGGTAAATTCTTTTCCACCCCCTCACTTTAAATCTGGAGGTCTCTTCGGGCTTAAAATGTGTTTCTTGGAGGCAACATATAGATGGGTTTTGTTTTTTTTATCCATTCTGATACCCTGTGTCTTTTGACAGGGGCATTTAGCCCATTCACATTCAGGGTAAGTATTGAGAGATATGAATTTAGTGCCATTGTATTGCCTGTAACGTGACTGTTACTGTATATGGTCTCTGTTCCTTTCTGATCTACCACTTGTAGGCTCTCTCTTTGCTTAGAGGACCCCTTTCAATATTTCCTGTAGAGCTGGTATGGTATTTGCAAATTCTTTCAGTTGTTGTTTGTCCTGGAAGCTTTTAATCTCTCCTTCTATTTTCAATGATAGCCTAGCTGGATATAGTATTCTTGGCTGCATGTTTTTCTCGTTTAGTGCTCTGAAAATATCATGCCAGCTCTTTCTGGCCTGCCAGGTCTCTGTGGATAAGTCAGCTGCCAATCTAATATTTTTACCATTGTATGTTACAGACTTCTTTTCCCGGGCTGCTTTCAGGATTTTCTCTTTGTCATTGAGACTTGTAAATTTTACTATTAGGTGACGGGGTGTGGGCCTATTCTTATTGATTTTGAGGGGCGTTCTCTGAACCTCCTGAATTTTGATGCTCGTTCCCTTTGCCATATTGGGGAAATTCTCCCCAATAATTCTCTCCAGTATACCTTCTGCTCCCCTCTCACTTTCTTCTTCTTCTGGAATCCCAATTATTGTAATGTTGTTTCGTCTTATGGTGTCACTTATCTCTCGAATTCTCCCCTCGTGGTCCAGTAGCTGTTTGTCCCTCTTTTGCTCAGCTTCTTTATTCTCTGTTATTTGGTCTTCTATATCACTAATTCTTTCTTCTGCCTCATTTATCCTAGCAGTTAGAGCCTCCATTTTTGATTGCACCTCATTAATAGCTTTTTTGATTTCACCTTGGTTAGATTTTAGTTCTTTTATTTCTCCAGAAAGGGCTTTTATATCTCTCGAGAGGGTTTCTCTAATATCTTCCATGCCTTTTTCGAGCCCGGCTAGAACCTTGAGAATTGTCATTCTGAACTCTAGATCTGACATATTACCGATGTCTGTATTGATTAGGTCCCTAGCCTTCGGTACTGCCTCTTGTTCTTTTTTTTGTGTTGAATTTTTATGTCTTGTCATTTTGTCCAGATAAGAGTAAATGAAGGGGCAAGTAAAATACTAAAAGGGTGGCAACAACCCCAGGAAAATATGCTTTAACCAAATTAGAAGAGATCCAAAATCGTGAGTGGGGAGAAAGGGGATAAAAAGAGGTTCAAAAAGGAAGAAAGAAAAAAAAAACAAAAAGAAAAGAAAAAAAAAAAGAAAAGAAAAGAATTTTTTAAAAAAGAAAACACCTAAGAAAAATGTAAAAAAGAAAAAATATATATATTAGATAAACTAGTAAAAAATCGTTAAAAAAGAAAAAGGTAACAGTTAAAAAAAAAATTTTACTCGAAGGCGAGAAAAAAAAAATGAAAAAGAAAAAATTAAATTAACTGCAAGACTAAAAAAAATCACAGGAATAAAGCCATGAGTTCCGTGTTTGGCTTTCTCCTCCTCTGGAATTCTGCTGCTCTCCTTGGTATTGAAACCGTACTCCTTGGTAGGTGAACTTGGTCTCGGCTGGATTTCTTGTTGATCTTCTGGGGGAGGGGCCTGGTGTAGTGATTCTCAAGTGTCTTTGCCCCAGGCGGAATTACACCGCCCTTACACGGGGCCAGGGTGAGTAATCCGCTCGGGTTTGCTTTCAGGAGCTTTTGTTACCTGAGCGCTTTCCGTAGAGTTCCGGAGGACGGGAATACAAATGGCGGCCTCCTGGTCTCCGGCCCGGAGGAGCTGAGAGCCCAGGGCCCCACTCCTCAGTGCGCCCTCAGAGAACAGCGCCCAGTTACTCCCGTCTGCCTGACCTCCGGCCGCGCTCCGAGCTCACCGAGCCTGCGACCGGTTCAAGGTAACACGGAGCTGCGAGCTTACGGTCAGCTCTGTCTCTGTAGCCGGCTTTCCCGTTCCAATACCCGCAAGCTCTGCGACACTCAGACACCCCCGATCCTTCTGTGACCCTGCGGGTCCTGAGGCCACGCTGACCCCGCGTGGGCTTCGCCCTGGTTTAGCCTCTGGAGCGATGTCCCTCAGCGGAACAGACTTTTAAAAGTCCTGATTTTGTGCACGGTTGCTCCGCTGCTTGCCGGGAGCCGGCCCCTCCCCCCGGGGTCTATCTTCCCGTCGCTTTGGATTCACTTCTCCGCCGGTCCTACCTTTCAGAAAGTGGTTGTTTTTCTGTTTCCAGAATTGCTGTTCTTCTTCTCTTCGATCTGCCGATGGATTTTCAGGTGTTTGCAATCTTTAGATAAGCTATCTAGCTGATCTCCGGCTAGCTGAAGCAGTCTCAGCTTGCTACTTCTCCGCCATCTTGACTGCTCCCCCCTATATTCCTAAATTTTAAGACAAAATCATTTCAGCTTCCCTTTATATGCTCTTATTTTGCTGGAACATACCCTGGGGGATGTGCTGACAATCTTTACTTTAAACAGTATGTTTTAAAATTGTGCATGCCTTACATTCGAATTCCTGACTTGTTTGAATTGTTTCTTTCCGAAAATGCTTTTCAGTCTTGCCTTTGCAACAAGGAATGGATATATCTTTCTGAGAGAATGATCTTGTTATTTAATATCAAAGACACTAGTTACATCAAAGTTTTATTTGACATTGTGATCTTGAAAAACATACCATCTTTGTGTTTTTGGCAAAAAGTATTTTTAGGGGCGCCTGGGTGGCTCAGTGGGTTAAAGCCTCTGCCTTGGCTCAGGTCATGATCCCAGGGTCCTGGGATAGAGCCCCACATCCGGCTCTCTGCTCGGTGGGGATCCTGCTTCCTCTTCTCTCTCTGCCTGCCTCTTGGCCTAGTTGTTTTTTTTTTTATTTAAATTTTTTATTTTTTATAAACATATATTTTTATCCCCAGGGGTACAGGTCTGTGAATCACCAGGTTTGCACACTTCACAGCACTCACCAAAGCACATACCCTCCCCAATGTCCATAATCCCACCCCCTTCTCCCAAACCCCCTCCCCCCGGCAACCCTCAGTTTGTTTTGTGAGATTAAGAGTCACTTATGGTTTGTCTCCCTCCCAATCCCATCTTGTTTCATTTATTCTTCTTCTACCCACTTAAGCCTCCATGTTGCATCACCACTTCCTCATATCAGGGAGTTCATATGATAGTTGTCTTTCTCTGCTTGACTTATTTCGCTAAGCATGATACGCTCTAGTTCCATCCATGTTGTTGCAAATGGCAAGATTTCATTTCTTTTGATGGCTGCATAGTATTCCATTGTGTATATATACCACATCTTCTTGATCCATTCATCTGTTGATGGACATCTAGGTTCTTTCCATAGTTTGGCTATTGTGGACATTGCTGCTATAAACATTCGGGTGCATGTGTCCCTTTGGATCACTACATTTGTATCTTTAGGGTAAATACCCAATAGTGCAATTGCTGGGTCATAGGGCAGTTCTATTTTCAACATTTTGAGGAACCTCCATGCTGTTTTCCAGAGTGGCTGCACCAGCTTGCATTCCCACCAACAGTGTAGGAGGGTTCCCCTTTCTCCGCATCCTCGCCAGCATCTGTCATTTCCTGACTTGTTGATTTTAGCCATTCTGACTGGTGTGAGGTGATATCTCATTGTGGTTTTGATTTGTATTTCCCTGATGCCGAGTGATATGGAGCACTTTTTCATGTGTCTGTTCGCCATCTGGATGTCTTCTTTGCAGAAATGTCTGTTCATGTCCTCTGCCCATTTCTTGATTGGATCATTTGTTCTTTGGGTGTTGAGTTTGCTAAGTTCTTTATAGATTCTGGACACTAGTCCTTTATCTGATATGTTGTTTGCAAATATCTTCTCCCATTCTGTCAGTTGTCTTTTGATTTTGTTAACTGTTTCCTTTGCTGTGCAAAAGCTTTTGATCTTGATGAAATCCCAGTAGTTCATTTTTTCCCTTGCTTCCCTTGTCTTTTGCGTTGTTCCTAGGAAGATGTTGCTGCGGCAGAGGTCGAAGAGGTTGCTGCCCGTGTTCTCCTCAAGGATTTTGATGGATTCCTTTCGCACATTGAGGTCCTTCATCCATTTGGAGTCTATTTTTGTGTGTGGTGTAAGGAAATGGTCCAATTTCATTTTTCTGCATGTGGCTGTCCAATTTTCCCAGCACCATTTATTGAAGAGGCTGTCTTTTTTCCATTGGACATTCTTTCTTGCTTTGTCGAAGATTAGTTGACCATAGATTTGAGGGTCTATTTCTGGGCTCTCTATTCTGTTCCATTGATCTATGGGTCTGTTTTTGTGCCAGTACCATGCTGTCTTGATGATGACAGCTTTGTAATAGAGCTTGAAGTCCGGGATTGTGATGCCACCAACGTTGGCTTTCTTTTTCAATATCCCTTTGGCTATTCGAGGTCTTTTCTGGTTCCATATAAATTTTAGCATTATTTGTTCCATTTCTTTGAAAAAGATGGATGGTACTTTGATAGGAATTGCATTAAATGTGTAGATTGCTTTAGGTAGCATAGACATTTTCACAATATTTATTCTTCCAATCCAGGATACCTAGGAATAAACCTAACCAAAGAGACACAGAATCTATACTCAGAAAACTATAAAGTACTCATGAAGGAAATTGAGGAAGACACAAAGAAATGGAAAAATGTTCCATGCTCTTGGCCTACTTGTGATCTCTATCTGTCAAATAAATTAATAAAATCTTTTAAAAAAAGGTATTGTTAAATTATTTTATGAAAAGCCTCTTTATCAATCTTTAATGCACTGAGTCAAATTTCATATTATACTGTTGGCTACTTATTAGGGCAATGTCTGGGAATACCTTACCTGGTATTCTTAGAATAAGATGGATCTCATATACCTTATTGTCTAAAGAATAATCTAGATAATGGATAATCTGAAGTGCTCTGAAAATTCCCTTGATTTCACTCAAATGCATTTCAAAAGACATTTCCCTGAAGATGGCCTTCCATTCTGCATTTTACTACACTTGGATCTGTAGGCAAATAATTAGTGCAACCTTTTGCATCTCAATCAGAGCTTTTTAATGCCTGAATTGATTGTTGGATCTTCTGCAACATGCATTTTTTTGCACACTTCTGACCTTGCTGTCAAAACTGTGTTATGGATAGCATTTATACTTGTCCAACTCAGTAATGCTGCAACTTTAAGTAGCCATGCTCACCCCCTTTAAAAAGATACCAGCGAGTTATGCTGATGGCAAAAAACAACGACATATTACTACACAGTTCAGTATATTTCCTATGCTGTCCATTAGTTCTATTTTTATGTTTCTCTGGTTTCTCAAACAAACAAAAATACAATCACAACAGTTTCATTCTTCTGTCATTTTGCATGAAAATGAATAGGTAATTTAGCATGGAATAGTGGACAACCGTTGGTAGATTACTGAGACATTTGGGTTTGAATCCTTTCTCTGATACTAAACAACATGTGGCCTTGGATAAGTCTTTTCCACCCTCTAAACCTTGTTTTCCTCATTTCAGGCTATAGTGTAGTTTATTAAGAGGCATGGGCTATGAATCCATTCTCCATGGACTAAATTCCTGACTCTGCTATTCACCACATGTGTAGCCATGGATAAGATACTTAATTTATGAGTGACATAGTGGAGATAATAGTCTTAACCTTACAGGGCTTTTGGGAAGAGTAAGTGAGTTTAAAGCAAAGAAATTTGAACACTGTTTGGCCTTTACAAAATGTTCACCGCATGTTAAGATATGTTAATGTAAAAAATAAGGCTATTGGACCAGATACGATTTATAAAGTCTTCCAGTTCTACAGTTCTGTGTCTGTGACTGTGTATTGTAAACTCCTTAAGAACAATGCCTATGTGAAATTATTCCCCCAGATTACTTATTAAGCCCAGTATTTGCCACATAGGTGCATGCTCAAAAATGCTTAATGAATTAAATGAAACAAAATAATAGAAAAACCTATATTCAAGCAAAAAGACAACTCTTTGTTATCTATTACTGCCAGGTAATTTTCACTGATTGATATTTCCAAAAATATAGAGAAGTTTCAAAAAGTTTCCAGACTCATCATTATCAATTAAGATGAACTCTTTTAATTTGTTGACAAGATGGAAACTGATATTCTGTCCTAAGCAGAAGCTGGATTGTCTGAGAAGCAAGGCATTTTTAAAATCTAATGGTAAGTACATCCCCTAACCTATTTAGACAGTTCAAGGCTGAAAGCAAAAGAAATTTAGAAAATAATATACAATGTCAATAGATGTTAAGTCTGATATTCAAAACTTACTTTGTCATTCACACCTTTCTCCTATGCATATGAAATTCTTTTGTGTTATCTTAAAAATTTCAACAATAGTGGCACCTGGATGGCTCAGTTCTTAAACATCTGCCTTTGGCTCATGTCATGATCCCAGAGTCCTGGGATCAAGCCCACATGGGGCTCTCTGCTCAGCAGGAAGTCTGCTTCTCCTTCTCCCAGTCCTCCTGCTTGTGTTCCTGCTCTTGCTGTCTCTCTCTGTCAAATAAATAAATAAAATCTTTTAAAAAATTTTTCAACAATTGTCAAATTATAGAAAGAGCCCCAAAGTCCATCCACTGATGAATGGATAAGGAAGTTGTAGTACACACACACACACACACAGGAACATTACTCAGCCATAAAAAATAAGGGAATCTTGCCATCTGCAACAACATGGATGGAGCTAGAGTGTATTAAACTAAGCAAAACAAGTCAGCCAGAGAAAGACAAATACCAAATGATTTCACTCATATGTGGAATTTAAAAAATGAAACAGATGAACATAGGGGGAAAAAAGAGAGAGGGAAGCAAACCATAAAAGAGACTCTTAACAAAAGAGAACAAACTGAGGGTTGCTAGAGAGGAGGTGGACAGGGGGATGAGCCAAATGGGTGATGGGTACTAAGGAGGGCACTTGTGATGAGCATTGGGTCTTGTATGTTAGTGATAGGCACTAAATTCTACTCCTAAAACTAATATTACACTGTATGTTAACCAACTGGAATTTAAATAAAAATTGAAACAAACAAACAAGAAAAGCTTCTGTTCTTGTAAGGACTAACTGAAGCTGGATGTTATACAAAAAGAGAGTGAAAAGAAACAAGTTGGTTAAGATGAGGATGGTTTTAAAAGTTGAATATCAAGGCTTCCTCTCTCTTACTCCCATCATAACTAATATATATCTCTTATGGTAATTACCACATACATTAAAAGGCCTTATATACGTGACTTTCTCTTGAAAAGACTGAGTTCTTGGAACAGGGACTCTGTGTCCTTACTGATCTTTGTATCTTTGGTGTTTATTTCATTTCCTGATATATAGATATAGATATAGATATAGATATAGATATAGATATCTATATATATATTAGGTGTTCAGTAAATGTCTGTGAAATAATTAAACAGATAAATGAAATGAAAAAGCTATTATCTTTTGTGTCTCTGAGAGTTAAGACATCCCAACTAAAACTTTCTTTTCAGATGTGTGTTCTATTGTTTCCTACTGAACAATTTCTCAAATACAGTCAGAAAGAGAATGGATAAGTACTTGGTGAGGATTCTCAGGACTGGAAAGGTAATTTTGATGACAGGCTGAAGCTACCAAAGTGGCAGAAATGGACGTTGAGACATGCATGTGCATGTGCATGTGCTGATGACATCTTTCTGTTGCTTCCTTAATGAAATCTAATGAAATAATTGATATTCTTGAATTTTAAGAGTTTTGTCTAAAGATCTCTATCTGGCTACTCTTGTAGTTTTAGAACTCACAGACTTCTGTGGGCAACAGAAAGGTAGAATTAATACAAGATTTAAAATTAGCATTTTTAGAGCAAGAGGGTTGGTATATATAGGACATTAGACTTAAGGTGGTACACATATTCCTAGTACAGTAGCTCTTAGGAAAATGGGAAGTTCTGCTACTTTCCTCAATTTCTCTCATTTTCTACATGTCAATCTTCGAATAACAAATAAACTATATATTTTTTTCTAGATAAGAATCTAGGTCTTATATTTACTTATGGTCCTGTACAAGGTAGGCTTTGATGATGGGCTGATTTTAAATAAGGATGTTTAAAGCACAGCATTTCTTTTTAAAATTTCTTTTCAGTGTAACAGTATTCATTGTTTTTTGCACCACACCCAGTGCTCCATGCAATACGTGCCCTCCCTAATACCCACCACCTGGTTCCCCCAATCTCCCACCCCCTGCCCCTTCAAAACCCTCAGGTTGTTTTTCAGAGTCCATAGTCTCTCATGGTTCACCTCCCCTTTCAATTTCCCTCAATTCCCTTATCTCCGTCTCCCTATGTCCTCCATGTAATTTGTTATGCTCCACAAATAAGTGAAACCACATGATAATTGACTCTCTCTGCTTGGCTTATTTCACTCAGCATAATCTCTTCCAGTCCCGCCCATGTTGCTACAAAAGTTGGGTATTCATCCTTTCTGATGGAGGCATAATACTCCATAGTGTATATGGACCACAGCATTTCTGATTGTGGCTCTTCAGGATGTGAGCATTCAGTGATAAAGGAAGCCATTTAGTTCAACACCCTCATTTTAAGAATCTGGAAACTGAAGACTAGAGAAAAAAATTGACTTGATTGTCTTGCCAAAGATCATATGAATGTTTGGTCAAAGTGTTGGGACCCACACACAGCACCCCACTCTTCTTTCAACATTTTTCTCAGGGAAAAAAGGCAAAGGATCTTCCATTGAAAACAAAAAAATCCTCCTAAAAAGAAACATAGTGGAAATGTTTTGTAAAGCGTTCCTTTCATATTTCAAGCAACCTGGTAAATTTTATATCTAACCTATTTGTAGAAAGTAGTTAAAGGCACTGTGGACCTATGCTTTCTAAACTTTTGTAAGCCAGGTTATGGTATTTCTTGCTATCTGACCACCTTCCTTCCCCTAAGCCATAGCCCTGTCCCTGTAGAACAATTTAGTAACAGAAATCTCTAGAGAAGAGCAGTGACAGCAAGATTCAGAAGACACATTCATTGGGAACAATAAATACAAGTAAATGCCATTGGTCATCAATGCATGGACTGTATGATATATTACTAGCTTTTATGTGTTATCATCACAATCCAAATCTTTCTTTCTTTCTGTTTTTGAAAGAGAGAATGCATGCACAAGTATGGGTGGTGGGACAGAAGGAGAGGGAGAGAGAAAGTATGAAGCAGACTTCCCTCTGAGCATAGTGCCTGACACAGGGTGTGATCCCATGACCCCGAGATCTGACCTGAGCTGAAATCAAGAATAAAACGCTTAACAAATTAGGCCACCCAGGCACCTCATCATATCCAGTTCTTGAATAAATATTCCCTTGTATTGCTTTGCAGTTGGGAGATGTTTCAAAATACATGTTGAATGAATGAATAAAGTGCTTACCTTTGAAATAAAATGACATTTGAAGTGAAATTTACAATTTTATTTGAAATGAAATTACACTGTTTAAGTTTGTTTCTTATGTATTACTATGATTCACACATCTCACTCCTCAGCAACCCCCTTACTGAGAAATAAGCTAATAACAAATAATAGAATGTAAAGATGTAGAACAGCAGGGATTTGGCCTCTCTTATATCACTCCATCTTTTGTACACAGCACAATGCTTAGTGCATAGGAAATGTTCAATAACCACTTAATAAGTGTTGAATGGAAACCTATTAAATAGTAGTGTCTATGTGATGTGAAGAGCATTGGGTGTTATATGCAACTGATGAATTATTGAACACCATATCTAACACCATAACTAATGATGTTGGCTAATTTAATTATTGAATTTAAATTAAAAAAAATAGTAGTGTCTACATCCTCCTCTTTTACAAAATGTTTCCATTGATTAGTGTACTTGGGACAAAAATAGAAAATTACTCATGTGTGAAATTTGAGGACAGTGTGCAAGATATTTGGTGTTGAGAACTTTCCACTGTCCCTCATTAAATTATTGTTTAATCCATCTGTTTCTACTGCTATTATTCTCAAAAACACTTATTTGGAAAGGCTACCATTATAAGAACTCAACATCTATAGAAATTTTAATATTAAAATAAGGATCTAGAGGTTTCTTTTCTTTTTCTTCAAACAATTATCATTTTGTGATACCATTTATCCAGGACTTAATATAATATTCTAATATGTTTGGCTTTGCCCAAATTTATCAGTGACATTCTTGTTTACTAAACTGATACTAGCCTAAATATTGAGGGAAGAACTCAAAGAACTAGCACAAGACTGGTTAAACACAGCCTACATGTAGATTTAACAAACATTAAAAATGCCTTTACCTCAAAGATTTAAAAAGACATTTCAGGGGCACCTGGGTGGCTCAGTGGGTTAAAGCCTCTGTTTCGGCTCAGGTCATGATCTCCGGGTCCTGGGATCGAGCCCCAAATCAGGCTCTCTGCTCAGCAGGGAGCCTGCTTCCTCCTCCCTGTCTGCCTCTCTGCCTACTTGTGATCTCTGTCTGTCAAATAAATAAATAAATAAAATCTTTAAAAAATAAATAAAAAGACATTTCACTAAGGAAGCTATCCAGATAGAAAATAAATTCATGAAAATATGTAAAATATCCACAGTCAAAAGGGCCATGCAAATAAAAATCACAGTGAGATACAACTCTGCATGTTCTAGAATGTCTAAAATTAAAAAGGTGACCATACCAAGTGCTGATGAAGATACACAGCAACTGGAATTCTCAAATTGCTGGTGGGGACCTGTACCCCTGGGGATAAAAATATATGTTTATAAAAAATAAAAAATTAAAAAAAAAAGAAAAAGAAAACAATTTGGCAGTTTCTTACAAAGTTAAATATAAACTCAACATACAAAATAGTAATCCACTCTTAAAAACATACCCAAATAAAAATGAAACATATCTCCACAAAAGACGAATGCATGACTGTTCATAGAGGCAATAATTTTAATAGCTCAAAAAAAGAAGCAAATGTCCGTCAAATAAACAGGCCACTAATAAATTTAACAACACAAATCTTAAGACTGTATACCATATAATACTAATTACATGAAATTCTAGAAAACGCAGAACTATAGTGACAGAAAGCAAATTATATTTTATTATATGAATTTTATTATATGTAAATTATACCTCATTAAAGCTTGTCTAAAAAATGCTTTGCCTGAGAAGGTTTCCCTCAGCAGCCATCCATAATACTTGAAAAGACTCATCACTAGCCCTTCCCTTGATGAAGTCCTACAAGGTCTCTGCCTGAAATGTAAATCATACATGAGTGATGTCATATACCAAGTTGTTATTCTTCATGAACAATTTATGAATTTATTTTTCCATCTAGCTTCAAGGGCCCTGCAATGATATATAAGAATGGGACCTAAGAGATAAAATAGATTGCAAAGGAATAGACATGAAAGGCCAAAAGCAGAGGTGATGGTAATGTGGTGAATGGGGGCATCGTAATAGAGATAACAGGAACCAACAGAGTCATTATAGGACAAGAGATGAAGAAGGTGGGAAGAAACTAAAGGATAATGCAAAGAGTGAAAAAAGTTCATTTATTGTATACCCCTGATTAACACTGCTATCCAAATTTAATCTTCAAAATAACCACAAAGCAAATGTAAGTATCACTAGTTACCAGGGCAAATACAATTATCACAAGGTTACAGATGTGGAAACTGAGGTACAGAGAGGTAAGGTAGCTTGACTAACATCACAGCCAGTGAGTAGCAGAGCTGGGATTTAAAATTACATGTGTATCCTAGTTAAAGAAATGTTCAAATTGTAGTTCAAAATGTGTTGAAAGTGTATCCATTCTAAAGTTTTCATGTTATTAATAAGGATGATAAAGAGTTGCCATCAAAGATTCAATTCTCATGCTCCTGCACATGCAAATCCTTGTTTGTTTGTTTTTAAACTAAATGACTTGTAAGTTTAAAGTTGGAAGTAGCAAGTCGAATTTACTGCAAATATTATCTAGAATTGGCAAGTATGAAACTAGGAGCTAGCTTTCAATGGGTAATCAAACCGAAAAAGTTACTGAGACTAAGAAAAAGACTGAAAACACTAGACATAGAAAGACTGTAATCAATGTTATTAGCAACGGAATTGAATTTAGATCAAAGGAACTTTTTACAACATGAAAAGACAAGTAAGGCACTTTTGGCTCAATACATGGCCTGCCTCAAATAGTTATTTTTTAAAAAATTCTTATGTGTTGAGTTATGGATAAAGGTTCTATTTTTCATGAATAACATAAAGGCTAAACAACAGCTTCTTTGATACTGAGTTTACTGCCACCAGTTCTAGGTAAAATTGGGTGATGTTAACTTTATTTTCCCATGCTGATATTTTCATTCTCTCATATTTTACATCTGATTAGACACATACAACTTTCTTAAGAAATCACAAGTCAACATAAAAACTAAATTAGATGAGCAGTTGTATCAAAAAAAGAGATTGCATTGTAAAACTATATCATTTTAAAGCTATATTGTGAAACCATGACACACTAATTGAACTTAAGAGAGAGTTCAGATTGTACTTCTTTTTAATTTTTTAAAGATTTATTTATTTATTTGAGAAAGAGAGAGAGTACAAGTGGAGAAGAGGGGCAGAGGGAGAGGGAGCGAGAGAATCTTAAGTAGACTTTGTGCTGAGCATGGAGCCCAACATGGGACTTAATATCACAACCCTGAGATCCCAACCTGAGTGAAAACTAAAAGTCAGATGCTTAGCTGATTGTGCCATCTAGGGACCCCCCACCATTGTACTTCTAGTTAAAAGATACTAACTTTATTACCAACATTGTCATATTCTGATATTGAAAAATTTGCTTCAGTTAATTTTCTGACTTCAGGCCAAATTTCTAGAGAGGACCCTGCCATCAACTTCCTACAGGTTTTTTTTTTTTTTTTAATTGTTTTCCATAACCAACAGCTGCACTGACACACATTTGGTCCTATCTTTTTTCATTATTTATTTATTTATTTATTTATTTAGGTCTGGCTATCATCTCAGCACTAACTTAGAGAAAACGACCTCAATAATCAGCTACCTTAGGGAAGCTGAGTAGTGTACTTCATCAGGAAAAGCACATAGAATGAATGAATTTCTTAAATATACAAGATACATTTCACAAAGCATATGCAAGATTTATTTAGCCCAAGTCAGGTGAGGTTGAAATCCCAGGAAGAGATGCTAAGTATGATATGCCTAAAGAGGGCTTCCCAGTGTTCAAAAAATGACATGTAGATTAAAGAGTTCAAAATGGTGCATCAAGGAGCGCCTGGGTGGCTCAGTGGGTTAAGCCTCTGCCTTCGACTCAGGTCATGAGCTCAGGGTCCTGGGATCAAGCCTCGCATTGGGCTCTCTGCTCAGTGGGGAGCCTGCTTCCCCCTCTCTTTCTCTCTGCCTGCCTCTCTGCCTACTTGTGATCTCTATCTGTCAAATGAATAAATAAAATCTTTTTTTTTTTTTAAGAAAAAAGCACTTTGGAGTCAGCCTCCAAAGGCCTGAGTAAACACTTGAATTCTTGCACAGAGCGAGAACAGGTCACTGAAGAGGATTCTAAGTTTCCTAGTATAAATGTTTTGGTGGATGGAGATGCCATTGACCATGACATAAAAATGCGAATGTTCTTAACAGTTGATCAATAACCCCCTTCAAGAAAGAGAAGAAAAGGTGACTTCGATAGCCCTACCTGAACAACATCAATGCAGGCGTCCAAGTAGATACAACCTTTAGACTCTTTGGAATTTTTCTCGTCTTTGTAGGCTTGGGTCATGATCTCAGGGTCCTGGGATTCAGCCCCGCGTCGGGCTCTCTGCTCAACAGGGAGCCTGCTTCCCCCTCTCTCTGCCTGCCTCTCTGCCTACTTGTGATCTCTCTCTCTGTCAAATAAATAAATAAAATCTTAAAAAAAAATGATGCATCAAAAACAAGGAGGTATATTTGTACAGCCAATCCATGAGCACAAATATACCACATGGACTGGGAGAACAAATATTGTTAAAATGTCCATATTACCCAAGTCAATCTATATATCTAATGAAACCCTTATCAATATATTAACAGGATTTTTCACATAGCTAGAAAAATCCTAAAATTTGTATGGAACAACAAAACATCCCCAATACTAAAAGCAATCTCAAAAAAGAAGAACAAAACTAGAAGTATCACAATCCCATATTTCAAGATATAATACAAAGCTGTAGTAATCAAAATGGTATGATCCTGGCAGAAAAACAGATGCATAGATCAGTGGACCAGAATAGAGATACCAAAAGTAAACCCATAATTATATGGTCAATTAATCTATGACAAAGGAAGCAGGAATATACTGTGGGAAAAAGACAATTTCTTCAGAAAACGGTATTGGGAAAACTGGACAGCTATATGCAAAAGGATGAAACTGGATCCCATTCTTATACCATACACAAAATTAAACTCAAAATGGATTAAAGAGATTATGAGATCTGAAAAGTTAAAATTCCTAAAAGGAAACATAGAAAGTAATCTTTTTTGACTTGGCCATAGAAACATTTCTCTAGATACATCTCCTGAGGCAAGGGAAACAAAAGCAGAATTAAACTACTGGGACTATATCAAAATAGAAGGTTTTTTTGTACAGCTAAGGAAACCATCAACAAAACAAAAAGACAATGGGAGAAGAATGGGAGAAGAGAAGAAGCTGTGGAGAAGAAGAAACACTTGTGCACCATTGGTGAGAATGAAGGCTGGTGCAGCCACTGTGAAAAACAGTATGGAGGTTATTCAAAAAATTAGAATTACCATATCATCTAGCAATTCCACTGGGTATTTATCCTCCCCAAAATGAAAATAATCATTTGAAAAGATAAATGCAATCCCAATACAGCATTATTTACAATAGCCAAGATATGAAAGCACCCTGAGTTTCCATTGATAGTTGAGTGGATAAAGCAGATGTGGTATATGTTTACAATGGAATATCCCTCAGTCATTAAAAAAAAGAATGAAATCTTGTCAGTTGCAATAATACAGATAGATCTATAAGGTGTAATATTAACTGAAATAAGTCAGAGAAAGACAAATACCATATGATTTCACTTGTACAAGGAATTTAAGAACAAAACAAACAAAGAAAAAAAAAGAGACAAACCAAGAAACACTCTTTTTTTTAGAAAAGATTTAACTTATCTGTTTGACACAGAGAAAGAGATAGCAAGAGAGGAAACAAAAGCAAGTGGAGTGGGAGAAGGAGAATATGTCTCTTTGCAGAACAGAGCCTGTGGTGGGACTTGATCCCAGGACCTGGGATTATAACCTGAGCTGAAGGTAAACACTGACTGAGCCACCCTGGTGTCCCAAGAAACAGACCCCTCCCCCCAAGAAACAGACTCATAACTATAGAGAACAAACTGATGGTTACCAGAGGAGAGGTAGGTGAGGGGGTGGGTGAGATAGGCAATGGGGATTAAAGAGTACACTTACTGTGCTGAGCACTGAGTAATGTATAGAATTGTTGAATCACTATGTAATATCCCTAAAACTAATAGAACACTGCATGCTAACTATACCGGAATTAAAACATACATAAAAACAAATTTAAAAATAAACAAGGAGGTTTATTTCAGGCCCACCTTATAACTTGGTGTTATAAGGTGTTAGGAAGCTATCTGACAAAAATGAATAAATAGACTGGACTCAAGTCAAGGTCCTAATCCACAGAGGTACATACTAGTTATGTAGTGTTGGGCAAATCATTAATTTCTCTGTGCCTTAGTTTTCTCTTCAGCTGAATGGTAATGATCAGATATAGGATTCTTACAGTAAAATATAATATCTTAGTTCTCAATCTCCCCCTCATATCTCCTAGAAATAAAGCAAAAATGAAAATGAGAAAAACATTGCAAACTATATTTCCAGTGACTCTAGGAAACAGAACATGTAATTCTACATAAAGTAGCTGAAGTCGGCGAAGCCTTGTAGTAAACTCTATAAGAAGCCAACACAGGCATTTCAGGAAAGAATAGGAAAGTAAGGGGTCATCAAGATGCAAGATCTCAAATATCATCAATAAGTGTACATTGTAAAAGAAAGTCGATTAAAAATGTTACAGAAATACTTTTCAATTCATCAAATTAAGTCCAAGACAGCTAGTAGATATAACATAAGTAAGAATATAAGTTACCAAGGAGCATAATTAAATTTGATGGCTATACATTGAACTTAGAAGTTCAATAATATAGAATGTATCTTCTTTTCAGTTGTCCACAGATGCTCCAGGAAAACTGACCCTATATTTTTTTCACAAAGACAAGATAAACAAATCATAAACAATAGAAATGATACAGATATTTTATGAACATACCATAAAATTAGAAACTAAAAACAAAGTCAGAAAACAAAGGACTCCTCTTTTACCTATAAATTGGTATATATGGCTCTCTCTCTCATATAATTCTTAGGTCAAAAGAGAAGTAAAAACAGAAGGTGTAGAATTTTGATAAAATAGTGAAAACAAAAACACCATACTTAATAATCTATGCAATATAATTAAAACAGACATTGGAGAAAATTCTAAGCTTCAAATGCTTGCAATGATTAAAAAAAAATGAAGAGATGGTTCCATCCAAAAGTCATAAATAAAAACAGTAAAATGAAGGTAGAAAAACTCTTAATGTAATTCATCATGCCAACAAACTGAAAGAGAGAAAAAATTATATAATCACTTCCCTAGAAGGCAAAAATTCATTTGACAAAATTCAACACCATTCCTGAATTTAAAAATTTAAAAATAAAACACTCAGTAAAGTAGGAACTGATGGTTACTTCCTTACTGGAATTTTATGCAGCTGCAGTTAAAAAAGCAAGTTTCATCCTTAGCGAAGATATACTAAAGACAATTCTCACTGAAGACTAGGAGCAGGATGTCCATTATCCCTACTGAACCCTGGCTGTACTGAAGTCATTACCCAACACTACTAAATCCAACCAGTAAAGAAAATCAGACATATTAAATTCAGAAACAAAAAGGTGGAATTTCACCATTATTAATGTTTTTGTTTGTATACCTGGAAAACCAAAGATAGTGTAATAGATAACATTCATAAACAATAGAATAAAGTGAATAAATAATGAAGTTCATATATACAAATAGAAACTAGTTAGAATGCAAAAAATGAAAGAATTAGCTAATTTACAATTACAAAAAAAAATAAATTACCTAAGAAAATGAAATGCAATAAATTTTCCTGAAGAAAATTCACTTTAAAACACTCCTAAAAGGAGCACCTAGGTGACTCCATTGTTAAGTATCTGCCTTCAGCTGAGATCATGATCCCAGGGTCCTGGGATGGAGCCCTGCATCAAACTCCCTGCCTAGCGGGAATCCTGCTTCTCTCTCTCCCACTCCCCCACTTGTGTTCCCTCTCTCATTGTATCTCAGTCAAATAAATAAATAAAATATTAAAAAAAAAACCTAAAAGATGCCAAAGAGGACATGAATAAAACTGAAACATGCCATAGAAAGGTACAATTCAACATAGTTTATACTAACCCCATTTATAAAGCTATTACAATTCCAAAAAAATACTAACATTTTTTTTCCCAACTTGGAACTAGAGAGTTGAATCTAAAGCTCACATGAAAAATTAAATAGACTAGAATATTGGGGCCAGGATGGATGCACTAAGGGAGCATATGGTATGGCAACTGTCCAACTACCTGGAGTATTATGCCCAGGAGCCTGGTACCATCACATAGAGCCATCCATGTCTGTGGCCACCATGGTCTTTGCCCATAGCTGTGTTCCATGCCTGAGGTCACTGCCCCATGCTCTGTGGCAGCCCACAAGGGCTCAACTAGTCCTTCCTGTCCTCCTACCATGACTGCTCCAGGAACCACATCGAGATGGTAGAACAAATGGTGTAAGAGATATTCAGCAACCACTAAGGTTTCAGCTGGGGCACTCTTGACCTTCACATAGATGCTTTGAGAGACTACAGATGGGGACAAACATGTACCTGGGTGTGGGAGTTCAGTGTCATCCAGTACTGCCAGCACCTAGTAGCCTTGTGTGCTGGGCTCATGGGGTACACTGAACCTGGCTTTAAGTTTCATGGGTGGAATGGTTTTTGTTTCTTCTTCATACCTTTACTGTCATCCTTCTGGAAAAGATTGGTAGCCTGGGCTCTTCTGTCATGCTTAATGGCAACAATCTGAATTGATTTATAGGCAAAATTATCAAGAGTTCTAGGATTTTTTAACTCCTTTCTACCTTCCTTTGACCAGCCAAGTCAAGTCAAGATTTGAGATGTCAAAGAAGAAACAGTATAAATGACTTTCTGAGACATTTTTATCTACATCCATACAAGGAGTCTACAGTGATAATTCAGCCAGAAGTCTTGATAAGTTCTCAGAGGTGCTAGGACAAAGGCAGGAATGAGTCCCCTTCAAGTGGGGGAAATGGGGAGTCTAAAGGCTTATCATAATGCACCAAAGAATTGCAGGAAAAATTGTTGGTCCGTTAAATAAGAAATATGTGCTATTTGTTATATTTGCATAAGTGTGAGTATCAACCTCTCGTCTATCCATGATTTCATGTGTTATTGCTAATTTATCAAGGCAATGGGCCAGGATGAAATAATATCAAGTCTCAGTTTAATGAAGAATGTAATATTAAAATCTCTTACAAGAAATTCTTTCAAAATTCTTTAAAATTTAATTCCTAGGATTTTCAGGTTTCTAGAGTTAATATAGTAAGAATTTATTTGCCTGACATTAATAAATTCTTAAATTTCTTCAAAGTTTAAATAAATCTATGCATCTTCATTTTCAATGACAAGGATAGAGCCAGAGAGGATTTATGCTAATTGAAATAAGTCAGTCAGGTAAAGACAAATACCATGTGATTTCACTGATTTGTAGAGTTCAAGAAACAAAACAAGTGAAAGTGAAGCATGGGGGGTTTGGGAAGAAAGAGAGACAACCCAGGAAACAGACTCTTAACCACAGAGAACAAACTGAGGTTTACTAGAGGGGAGGTCTATCTATCAATAATCACTCTCAATGTGAATGGCCTAAATGCGCCCGTAAAATGACACAGGGTTGCAGATTGGATAAAATGACAGGACCCATCCATATGTTGTCTAAAAGAGACCCATTTTGAACCTAAGGATACACCCAGACTGAAAGTGAAGGGATGGAGAAGCATCTTTCATGCCAATGGGCCTAAAAGAAGGCTGGTATAGTGATTCTCATATCAGATAAATTAGATTTTAAACTGAAGACTGTATGTAGTCAGAGATACAGAAGGACTACATAATTCTTAAAGGGACTGTCTACCAAGATGACCTAACAATTTTAAATATCTATGTCCCAAATATGGGAGCAGCCAATTACATAAGAAAACTATTAATCAAGATAAAGAGTCTTATTGATATGAATACATTAATAGTAGGAGATCTTAACATGCCTCTTTCAGTAATAGACAGATAATCGAAGCAGAAAAGCAATAAAGAAACAAGAGCACTGAATGACACATTGGGCCAGTTGGACCTCATAGATATATACAAAACATTCCACTCTAAAACAACAGAATACTCATTCTTCTCTAGTGCACATGGAACTTTCTCCAGAATAGAACACATACTGGGTCACAAATCAGGACTCAACCAATACCAAAAGACTGAGATTATTCCCTGCATATTCTCAGATCACAATGTTTTGAAACCGGAGCTCAATCACAAGGAAAAGTTCAGAAGGAACTCAAAACACCTGGAAGCTAAAGACCACCTTGCTTAAGAATGCTTGGACCAACCAGGAGATCAAAGAAGAACATAAACAATTCATGGAAACCAAGGAGAATGAAGACATTTCAGTCCAAAACCTATGGGATACAGCAAAGGCAGTTCTAAGAGGGAAATACATAGCCATCCAAGCCTCCCTCAAAAAAATTGAAAAATCCAGAATATACCAGCTGTATCTACACCTTAAAAAACTGGAGAATCAACAACTAATTAAACCAACTCCACACATAAGAAGAGAAATAATCAAGATTAGAGCAGAGATCAATGAGGTAGAAACTAGAGATACAGTAGAATGTATCAATGAAACTAGAAGCTGATTTTTGAAAGAATCAATAAGATCGATAAACCAATGGCCACACTAATCCAAAGAAAAGAGAGAAAGCTCAAATTAATAAAATTATGAATGAAAAGGGAGAGATCACAACGAACACCAAGGAAGTAGAAACAATCATAAGAAGTTATTATCAACAGTTATATGCCAATAAGTTAAGCAACCTAGATGAAATGGATGCATTCCTGGAAAACTATAAACTGCCAAAATTGAACCAGGAAGAAATTGGCAACCTGAATAGACCGGTATCTAGTAACGAGATTGAAGTAGTGATCAAAAACCTCCCAAAAAACAAGAGCCCAGGACCTAATGGATTCTCTGGGGAATTCTACCAAACTTTCAAAGAAGAAATAACACCTATTCTCCTGAAGCTGTTTCAAAAAATTGAAGCAGAAGGAAAACTTCCAGGCTCTTTTTATGAAGCCAGCATTACCTTGATCCCCAAACCAGGCAAAGACCCTACCAAAAAGGAGAATTTCAGACAAATATCACAGATGAATATGGATGCTAAGATTCTCAACAAGATCCTAGCAAACAGGATCCAACAGCACATTAAAAAGATTATCCACCATGACCAGGTGGGATTCATCCCTGGGTTATAAGGATGGTTCAACATTCACAAATCAATCAATGTGATAAAACAAATCAGTAAGAGAAGAGAGAAGAACCACATGGTCCTCTCAATTGATGCAGAAAAAACATTTGACAAAATCCAGCATCTGTTCCTAATTAAAACACTTCAAAGTATAGGGATAGAAGGTACATTCCTGAACTTTGTAAAATCTATCTATGAAAGACTCACAGCAAATATCATCCTCAATGGGAAAAAGCTCAAAGCCTTCCCGTTGAGATCAGGAACACGACAAGGATGCCCACTCTCACCACTCTTATTCAACATAGTATTAGAAGTTCTAGCAACAGCAATCAGACAACAAAAGAAATAAAAGGTATCCAAATTGGCAATGAAGAAGTCAAACTCTCCCTCTTCACAGATGACATGATACTTTATATGGAAAACCCAAAAGACTCCACCCCCAAACTACTAGAACTCATACAGCAATTCAGTAACGTGGCCGGATACAAAGTCAATGTACAGAAATCAGTGGCTTTCTTATACACTAACAATGAAAATTCAGAAAGGGAAATTAGAGAATTGATTCCATTTTCTATAGCACCAAGAACCGTAAGATACCTGGGAATAAACCTAACTAAGAAGGTAAAGGATCTGTACTCGAGGAACTAGAGAACTAGAGAAATTGAAGAAGACAAAAAAGATAGAAGACCATTCCATGGTCTTGGATTGGAAGAATAAACATTGTTAAATGTCTATACTGCCTAGAGCAATCTATACTTTTAATGCCATTCTGATCAAAATTCCACTGGTATTCTTCAAAGAGCTAGAGCAAATAATCCTAAAATTTGTATGGAATCAGAAGAGACCCCAAATCGCTAAGGAAATGTTGAAAAACAAAAATAAAACTGGGGGCATCACGTTACCTGATTTCAAGCTTTACTACAAAGCTGTGATCACCAAGACAGCATGGTACTGGCATAAAAATTGACACATAGACCAGTGGAACAGAGTAGAGAGCCCAGATATGGACCCTCAACTCTATGGGCAAATAATCTTTGACAAAACAGGGAAAAAAAGACAGTGGAAAAAAGACAGTCTCTTCAATAAATGGTGCTGGGAATACTGGACAGCTATATGTAGAAGAATCAAACTCGACCATTCTCTTACACCATACACAAAGATAACTCAAAATGGATAAAATACCTCGACATGAGACAGGAATCCATCAGAATCCTAGAGGAGAACATAGGCTGTAACTTCTTCGAAATCAGCCACAGCAACTTCTTTCAAGATACGTCTCCAAAGGCAAAGGAAACAAAAGCAAAAATAAAGTTTTGGGACTTCATCAAAATCAAAAGCTCTGCACAGCAAAGGAAACAGTCAAAAAAACAAAGAGGCAACCCACAGAATGGGAGAAGATATTTACAAATGACAGTACAGACAAAAGTTTGATATCCAGGATCTATAATGAACCCCTCAAACTCAACACACAGAAAACAGGCGATCATATCAAAAAAATGGGCAGAAGATATGAACAGACACTTCTCCAATGAAGACATACAAATGGCTATCAGACACATGAAAAAATGTTCATCATTGCTAGCCATCAGGGAGAATTAAAACCACAAATTAAAACCACATTGAGATATCACCTTACACCAGTTAGAATGGCCAAAATTAGCAAGACAGGAAACAACGTGTGTTGGAGAGGATGTGGAGAAAGGGGAACCCTCTTACACTGTTGATGGGAATGCAAGTTGGTGCAGCCTCTTTGGAGAACAGTGTAGAGGTTCCTTAAGAAATTAAATGTAGAGCTTCCCTATGACCCTGCCATTGCACTCCTGGGTATTTACCCCAAAGATACTGATGTAATGAAAAGAAGGGCCATCTGTACCCCAATGTTTATAGCAGCAATGGCCATGGTCGCCAAACTGTGGAAAGAACCAAGATGCCCTTCAACGTACAAATGGATAAGGAAGATGTGGCCCATATACACTATGGAGTATTATGCCTCCATCAGAAAGGGTGAATATCCAACTTTTGTAGCAACATGGGCAGGACTGGAAGAGATTATGCCGAGTGAAATAAGTCAAGCAGAGAGAGTCAATTATCATATGGTTTCACTTATTTGTGGAGCATAATAAATAACATGAAAGGCAAGGGGTATTAGAGAGGAGAAGGGAGTTGAGGGAAATTGGAAGGGGAGGTGAACCATGAGAGACTATGGACTGTAGAAAACAACCTGAGGGTTTTGAAGGGGCAGGGGGTGGGAGGTTGGGGGAGCCAGGTTTTGGGTATTAAGGAGGGCACGTATTACATGGAACACTGGGTGTGGTGCACAAACAATGAATTCTGTTATGCTGAAAAGAAATTTTAAAAAAAGCAGAAAGAAAAAAAAGAATGAAAGAGTGGAGGTAGCTTAAGGAAACCATGAGATAACATCAAGCAGACTAATGTTTGTATTATACTTGATTAAAAGCACGATCATCATATTGACAAATGAAAAAGAAAATTTAGAATTTAAATAGTAGCAATAGGGCAATGAAAGATATACACATAATTTGATATGGAATTCTTGACATCTTAGAATTATAAAGCATTTGGGGTACAGTGAGAAGAACACAGGATATTTTAGAGAGTCAGATGTGAAGCTCCTGTAGCAACTCCAAACCTTGAGTCTGTTGACCACAGAAGTAGAGCTGAGCCTCTTTTGTCATCCATGAAATTGGGGAGAATTATTTTATTTGCCTCTTATTTTGGTGGTCTCCAGGACTACCACCAGGTCCAGCGATTGTCTAGAAAAACTCATAGTTCTCAAGTCATTGTATCTATGCTTACAAGTTACTGTAGTGAGAGGACACAAAGGAAATCTAGCAAAAGAAAAGGATGCATGGGATGAAATCCAAAGGAAATCAGGCACAAGTTCCCCAAAATCTTTTCCCCATGATATTACATAGATGGACTTAATTCCTCTAGCAACAGAGTTGAGATAATCCATGTGTTGTCTACTAGGGAAGTTCATTGCAGACTCAGAGGCCAAGGTTTTAATTGGGGTTGGTCATACAGGTACACTGGCTTTGCCTCAGTGATACCCTCCAGTGCCCTGGGTTAAGGAAGTTAAAACAAATCATAAAGGTCTGTCTTAGAAAGCTGGTGGCTCTCTCCTTGTTTCCATATCATTTTTTTAAAACTTGGTCTCAGTTATCCATTCAGTTATAGCACAAATGTGGCAGGTAATTTGAAGCTGACCTGAAATTCCAGGGCCAAGAAGGTATCATGATAACCAGGGTGCACACATGGATAAAACCCCAGAGAACATATATGGTCCTCCTGAAAACAAGGAGATCACATTGGTTGGGCAGCCCAAGCAGGACATACATTAGTCAGGCAAAAACAGGTAAACAGGGCCCCCACTGTGACACCATGTGGAGTCTTCCATGCCAGGGTTCTTCATTCAGTCCAAAAAAAATTAGTTCAGTCATTGGTTTCAGAAGGACTGCCTGAAAGACCATCAGTTCCTTACAGTTTTGCTTGTCTGTGAAAACAGTTTATTTGCCTCATGAGCATGGCCTACACTTGGAGGTGTTCTGTGTGGAAAGTGCAGGAGCCCTTGCAGTCAGTCTGATAGTCAGCACTGTCTACACTGTTTCGTGTGATAGTAGGCTCTGCCATCAGTTTGAATTCAAAGCACTTGCAGCACTTTGGGAAGGCAGCATGGAGTGGTTTTCTTTGGACCCTGAGATTGTGACCTGAGCAGAAGGCAGATGCTTAACCAACTGAGCCATTCAGGTGCTTTCTAACTTTATGATTTTTAAGTTATCCCATTATCTCCTACAGACCTTTCACTGGCAAGGGCTGTGTGCAAGAGGGGCATAATCATGTTTATAGAAAAACATGTTTATATACTTTAACTAGAAAGACACCTCACATTCAGGAGATGGTCCTGATAAAATCTTGAGTTTTTAATTTTGTTTTTCAAAGTAAGATTACCTAACCACCCCAGCCCAAATCTGTTTTCTCCTAACCATTTATTCAGTGAGCAGCCAAGAAGAAAAAAAATCAATTTATTCCGGGGCACAGCAACACTTAATAATTACACTGTATTGTTAAGTTCTGTTTATTAGGGAAAAGGTAAAGGAAGCAGCATCAGGCTATCGGTCTGTTGTTGCACACTTCAACTAATCCAGAAGGCCAAGGAACACAAGTCAGCATGAGGTCTCCCTGAGCTGGGATGAAAGTCCAGTCTGTCAAGATTAGGTTCAAGGGTCACTGTGCTGGTCAAGTGCCCTCCCATGACTTGCAGTTTTCTCAGGAATTATAAGTTAGAAATGCAGTTAGCCTGTGTCAGAAACATGAAGCCTACGGGCAGCTCGATTTCAGATGGCCCCATCAGAGAACAAGCCCTTTCCATGGGCATCTGCAAATGACCCAGCCAGACCAGCCAGCATCCATAATGATTGTTATCATTTATGGGCTCAGAGAGGAGTACCCTAGAACTGTAAAGGTCCAAGAGACTGGGTTCTGTTCATTGAGCCCATGCTTGCTTTCAGTTCAGCACATATCTTGCTAAGATGAAAATAGGCCATAGTAAACTGTAAAAGGTTTCAGTTCAAAGTCAGATCCAGGAAATTAAGATCCGAGAATTCAGGACTCCAAAAGCCGGTAGCTTTTCTTGGGGAGCAGCCTAGCCTTCAGATGTGGTAGAGCCAGACTGTGTGTTCCAAACCCAAGAGCCAAAGTAAGGCTTCCGTAAGCCCGTTTTATCTTGTCAGTCTTGGAATCCAAACTGACCCACTATGAAACATGCACATCAGGCAGGAAAATTACCATCTTCTAGGGGTCACAAATCTAATTTTATAAGAGCTCATTAGCAAACCAAAAAAAAAAAAAAAGTGCTTTTTAAAACTCCGAAAGTATATCTCCATGTGAAAATCACCTCTTTTTATCTTGTCTCCCATCTTCTAGAAGTTCCAATAGGCCAAAAATCACAGAAAAAAAAAAAAATCACTGTTTATAGAGAATCGTTTTGTTTCCAAAACTGAAAGAGTTTGAATTCCAACATGCCCATTAGGAGCAAAAAGCAAGGAAGTTGCATCCCACTAAATTGTGTATACATGTATATGGCTTTTGTCTTTATCATTTTTGACATTGTAAGCATATAACATTTGATGTTCATTTTTATCATGCACCCAAATAGTATAGCCATAAAATACAAAGCCATTCGTTAAAATCCCTCTCCCTCTTTTATCTCCCTACAAGTCTACTCACTTAGTAGTAAATTATAAATTAATTAAGTAAATTAAATTAATTAATTAAAAGATTAAGATGGGGGTGGGAGGGCTGCTGTAGCAGTGACATCAGGAAGACTGGAGTGGTTTCCTTCTTTCTTTCTTTCTTTCTTTCTTTCTTTCTTTCTTTCTTTCTTTCTTTCTTTCTTTCTTTTTCCTCCTCTGGTTTATCTAAAGCATTGCTCAAGCTTTAGAGCAATGTGAAGTGGTCTGAACTTTTTTATCCTACTTGAAGAAGGGAGGAATGCAGATCTTTAATATTTTTGGTTCACTCAAAGCCCAACTTCAAGATTTTTTGGATTATGTCCCCTGCCACCTGGCAAAAAGAACAGTTACAAACCACTTTTTTGTGACTTTTCCCCATCGAAAGCCCATTTCTGGGGAATGTTCCTCATACCTAGAGGAAAACACAAACCAAAGGGATCACCCAGGCCAAGCTTCCCCCTCATTTTGGCTAGCAAGGCCAAAAGCATCTGGGGGATCCAGGGAGACAAATCTCCCAGGGTTGGATCTATCATTTTGAAATTCACAGGTAACTTTTACCTCTCATCAAAGAAAGCAACTTAGCTCCATAACCGCTCAGGCACCAGAGTTTTGCCATCCCCCACCGTTCTTTCTTTTTCCCAAATAACACTGTAATCATATTTCAGTGGAACAGGGTCATTCTAGTAAACACCATAGTTACTGCTGTGTCATGCGTTCCCAAGATCACTCCCATAGTCACAGATTCATTATTCACTATTGTTAACTATCACTAAAATCAATTTTAGAATACTTCCCAACCCTCAAAACAAACTCTATATCCATGAAACAGTCACCCTTCCCTCCCATTCTCCTCTCCAGTCTCTAACAACTACTAATCTAGTTTCTATCTCTATAGATTTGCCTGGTTTGGACCTGTCATACAAATCTGATCATATAATATGCGGCCTTTTGTGACTAGCTTCTTTATTTTATTATTTTTTAAAATATTTCATTTATTTATTTGTCAGAGAGAGAGAGCATAAGCAGGGGAAAAGGCAGGCAGAAGGAGAATCAGGCCCCCGCTGAGCAAGGAGCCTGACCTGGGACTCAATCCCAGGACCCTGGGATCATGACCTGAGCCAAAGGCAAAGGCTTAACCCACTGAGCCACCCAGGCATCTCTGTGGCTAGCTTCTTTAAATTAGCATGTTTTCAAGGTTGATCTATGTCGTAGCATGCGTCAGAACTTCGTTTTTTTCTATGGTTAAATAATATTCTTTTATATGGATAGACTACATTTTTAAAAGTCCATTGATTGTTCATTGTTTGTTCATTGATTGTTCATTGGTTGTTCCCAGCCTTTGGCTGCTATGAATAGGGCTACTTGGAATATCCCTGTAAAGATATTTGTTTGAATACCTGTTTTCAGTTCTTTTGTGTATATATCTAGGACTGAAATTGCTGGGCCATATGGTAATTCTGTGCCTAAGATTTTGAGGAACAACCAAACTGTTTTCCATAGAAGCTGCACCATTTTACATTTTCACCAGCAATGTGAATGTTCCAGTTTCTCTACATCCCAGCTAAAACTTGCTATTGTCACCCTTCCTTCCTTCCTTCCTTTCCTATTACTATAGCCATCTTAGTGGCTGTTAAGTGATATCATGTGATTTTAGTCTGTATTTCACTAATGACTGGTAATGTTGAGCATCTTTTCGTGTGCTTAGTGGTCATTTGTATCTTTTTTGGAGAAATTTATTTCTATGCAGATCCTTTGTCCTTTTTAAAAATTGTGTAATTTTTCTTTTTAATATTCACTTATAAGTGTTCTTTTTATATGTTTGATAACACCCTTATCAGATTATGCAATTATGATTTGCAAATATGTTTCTTCTATTCCACAGGTGGCCTTTTCACTTTCTTTGTGGTATCCTTTGAATCACAAAAGTTTTTAACTTTAAAGAAGTCCAATGTGTCAAATTTTTCCTTTAGCACTTACATTTTTAGTGTCACATCTAGAATGTCATAAAGATTCACTCCCACATTTTCCTCTAATAATTTTTTAAAACATTTTATCTCCTACATTTATTTAGATCGATGATCGGTTTTGAGTTCATTTTGTGTATAGTATGAGGAGGGGGTTCAGCTTCATTCTTTTGCATGTGAATACCCAGCTGTCTCAGCAGTGATTATTAAAAAGGCTATTCTTAAAAAAGAAAAGCTATTCTTTCCTCAATAAATATTTTGGCACCCTTGTCAAATATCAATTGCCCATAAATGCAGGTGTTTATTTCTGGACTCTCAATTCTATTCCATTGTTCTATATGTCTATATTTATGCCAACATCACATTCTTTTTTATCAACTGTAGTTTCACGGCAAATTTTGAAATTAGGGTCCTCCAACTTTGTTCTACTTTTTCAATATTGACTTGGCTGTTCTAGATACCTTGACATTCTATATGAATTTTAGGATAAGCTTACTTATTTCGGCAAAAAGAAAAAAAAAAAGCCAGCAAGTGTTTTTATGAGGAATTGTATTAAACTTATGAATTGGAGAGTATTGAAATCTTAACAATATAAAGTATTCCGATCAATGAAAATAGAATTTCTTTCTTTTTAAATTTCTTTCAGTAATATTTTGTAGTTTTTAGAGATTTAGTTTTTCACTTCTTTTATTAAATTTATCTTTAAGTATCTCATATTTTTGATGCTATTATAAACAGAAATTCTTTATTTTGTTTTTTGGATTATTCATTGCATGTAGAGAGAAATACAGTTACACTTTGTATATTGATCTTGTTACCTTGTAACGTTGCTGGACTTGTTTATTAATTCTAACAGTATTTTAGTGGATTTTTAGGATTTTCTATATACAAGATAATGTCATCTGCAAATATAGTTTTGTTTCCTTTTTTCCACTTTTAAACCATTATTTAATTTTCTTGCTTAATTGCCTGGGTAGGCTAGCTTTCTTCTGTACACCTAATGCTCACAGGTTTTACTATTGAATGCTAGAGGAAATAAGGAATGTGAAACTGCTTTATAAACTGTAAGCCCTATCTAGACAAATATAAGTGTTTATTATCATAAATTTGAGTCACTATTGGGTATCTGGATGAAAACTGGGGTTATTGCAAATTCAAATCAAATGTCTTGGTACTGACTAGAGACTCTATTGACAAATAAATTCTCTTTGTTTAGGAAAAGGATATATTTTTCCATTTGCACAGTGGCTTGTTTCCCCACCTCTGTGTATCAGGGTAACAACCCTGGCTTCTATTAATCTGTGAAATCTCAGCAGAATTGGTAGAGTGATTTGGTATAAGCTAAACGCAGGAAAGAGAGTTTCTAGCATGTGCAATCCATTTCTCTACTATTTCCTAGATCTTGCCACAGCTTAAGAAAGTAAGAGTAAAGATCCACCCACCAAAAGTAAGGTCTTAAATGAGAGAGTCCAGAGATGGGGTGGGTTTGGAAATGCCCACATAAAGGAAACAATATATATTTGTTGCTGCTATACAAACATGTAGAAAAACTGAAATATGGGCTTTCGGCTCTTTTTTTCCTATCCTCTAACAAATCTAAATCTCAGCAAATATGATCTTAAAAATACAAGTAGAAAATGGACTTTTTCCTGCAGAATAAGTACATCTTTAAAATTTAAAAATGAATTATACAGAATAGAAGTTTTTAATATGATGACCTATCTTACTCTTGTATTCACTCTAACTCCAAAATGTGATTATGAGGCTAATTGGAATTATATAGAAGTCAAATACAACTTTTGCCTGATTGATCTCAACCAGATTAGAGGAAGATAGCCAATTTCGTCCATTAAACTTTACTTAATCTTTGGTAGCAAGGAGTTTTTTCGGTCTTATTCAGTCAGCATTTCTTCTTATTTTGCCTTCATGGCCTATAACAGGACGATATGTTGAATTTTGGGTCACATTAGTAAAATGTATTGGATAATATATTATGTGACCTGGGTGGCTCAGTGGGTTAAGCCTCTGCCTTCAGCTCAGGTCATGATCTCAGGGTCCTGGGATTGAGGTCCGCATCGGGCTTCCTGCTCAGTGGGGAGCCTGCTTTCCCCTCTCTCTCTGCCTGCCTCTCTGCCTACCTGTGACCTCTCACTCTCTCTCTCTCAAATAAATAAATAAAATCTTTTAAAAACAAAAACAAAATAAAATTGCAAGTTTAAGGTGAGAATTAAAATGAAGTATGAAAACTTGGCTCACTGAAGTGAATACTGTTTTTCACAGTAAGTGTCAAACTTAAGGGTTAAAGAGTAAGTAAAAATCAAAGGTAAAGCTTGGGCTATAAGCTGTAGTTAATGTCACCCAACAAAACCAAGAACCTCAACCTCCATATGTTTATTACATATTTTAAGAAATAGATATAAAATATTACAAAAATGCTATAAGGTTATAGTAATATTTTTCTCAACTTCTTTGTATTACTACTAAAGAAAACACCTGTAGTTGGTCTTCATAGTAAAAGGGTAATCTGTATCCATCAACAGCAATCTCTTTTTCAAGAAATTATGAAAAAGCCAGTTTTGAATGTATCAAAATGGGATTTTACAAAAGGTTTTTTTTTAAGATTTTATTTATTTATTTGACAGACAGAGATCACAAGTATGCAGAGAGAGAGGCGGGCAGAGAGAGAGGGGGAAGCAGGCTCCCTGCTGAGCAGAGAGCCCGATGCGGGGCTTGATCCCAGAACCCTGGGATCATGATCTGAGCTGAAGGCAGAGGCTTAACCCACTGAGACACCCAGGTGCCCTCTTTTCTTAGATTTTATTTGTAAGTATCTCTATACCCAACAGGGGGCTTGAACCCATGACCCCTAGTTCAAGAGACACATGCTCTACCAACTACCAACTGAGCCAGCCAGGTTCCCCCAGAAAAGACCTTCTTGACACTTTATGAAGAAAAAGAAAAAAAGAAAAAGAACAGCTGACTTCAAAATGAGACCCTTTACCCTCAAAAAAAAAAAAAAAAAAGAAAAGAAAAAAAAGAAAAACCACAACACACACACACACACACATACACACAAACTGTTGCCTATTAAAAAGCCATAAAAACTAAACTGTGCCTCATTTGGCTTGGAGGTTGTATGTCATAAACACATAGAATGAAAATATCAACCACATGGATGCCATTAGTTTTTTTTAAAATTAGCATTTATTGAGCACTTATTATATATAAGCAAACTGCAATTTATCTAGCTTATGATATTCTTTATTTTAAAATTTTCTCCTCATAACAATCCTGTTGTGGAGATACTGTTATTATCTCCCACTTTTCTGATGTGAAAACTAGGTTTATGGCAATTAAGTAACTTGCTTTCAGCCAGTAAATGACAAATAGAGGACTCATACCTAGATCTCCATTTTATCAGAGAACAAGCTCTGAAAGATATTATGCTCCAGCATTAGGTGTCATTATAATAAGACATATATTGGCCAGGAAGGGATTCAGAAAATCAAAATGAAAGTCATCTTTGCACCAGGAAAACTTTGCAGAAACCACTTTTTGTGATCAAGAGTTACATTTTAAGATTTTTTTCTCTCTTTTTGAAACTGCCACTATTTTCTAATGTTTATATAGAGAAGCCTACAATTTATACAATTTTTAAAATAAATTGCCATCAATAAGCCACATTTATTATAAGTTTTGACATGTGCATGTGTGTGTGTGTGTATAAAATCTGTGAAATCATCACCACAATCAAGATAATGAACATTTAAATTATCTCCCCCAAATTTCCTCTTGCTTTTTTTAAATCCATTCCTCCTTGCATTATCAACTCCCTCTACCCCAGTCCCTAGGCAAACACAGATTTTTCTTTCATTGTAGATTCATTGGCATTTCCTGGAAGTTCATACAAATAGGATCATACACAGCACATATGTTTGGGGGGAGTATGTGACTTCTTTAGAAACCATCATGTTTTTGAAATTATCCAAGTTGTTGACTATATCAGTAGCTGTTCTACTTTATATTATTGTATGGATATACTATATCTATCTATCCATATGTTGATGAACATTTAAATAGTTTCTGTTTGGGGGTTTCACAAAACCAATTATGAACATTTGGACACATGTTCTTGTGCATACACTTTGGATAAGTATCTTGAAATGAAATGGCTAGTGTATAATTAACTAAGTAACTGCTAAAGTTTTAAAAAATGTTTGTACTACTTTATGTTCCTACCAGCAGCATGGGAGAATCTTGGGTTTTATCCTTACGAACAGTTTGTATGTTTTGTTTTTTTAATTTCAGCCATTTTAATGGATATTGTTGTCTTGGTATCACACATGCTGTGGATTTAACTTGTTTCTCTGATAACTAATGACGTCGAACATTTTAAATATGCTTATTAGCCATTCATATACCTTTTTGTGAAGTGACTTCATATTTGTGTCCATTTCTTAAAAAGATTTTATTTATTTAAAATAAATAAAGCAGGAAGCAGGCTCCCCGATGAGCAGAGAGCCTGATGCAGGGCTCGATCCCAGGACCCTGAGATCATGACCTGAGCTTAAAGCAGAGGCTTAACCCACTGAGCCACCCAGGCACCCCATTGTATCCATTTTTTTATTGGGTTGTCTTTTTCGCTATTGAGTTGTAAGACTTCTTTATCTATTCTGCATACAAGTTCCTTTTTATGTGTTGCAAGATTTTTCTTCCAGTCTGTGATTTGCTTTTTACTTTTAAGATTGTCTTTTGTATAGCAATATTTAGAAATAATTTTATCTTTTTTTCCCTCTATGTTCTGTGTGTGTGTGTGTGTGTGTGTGCGTGTGTTCTGTCAAAGAAACCACCAATATATAGTTCACAAGGATTTTCTTCTATGTCTTCTAGACAGTTTAAGGTTTTACATAATTCATTTAGATTTAATTGTTCCTTTATTTCCATATGAATATCCAGTTGAATTAGGCAACTCGTTGAAAAGACTTTCTTTTCACCTTTGAATTGTCTTACCATCTTTGTCAAATTGGTTGATAATATATATGTGTGAGTTTATCCCTGAACTTTCTATTTTGTACCACTGATCCACTTATCCATCATATCAATAATACCAAACTGGATTAATATAACTTACAGTAAATCTTGTGATCAGGTAGCATAAATCCTCCAACTTTTTTCTTTTTGTGTTTTCAAATTTTTGTGGCTTTTCTAGGTCCTCTGAACTTCTATATATATATATATATACACTAGAATTAGCTTGCCAATGTATTAAAAAAGCCATCTTCAAATGTTGTTTTCTTATTCATAAACATATCATATATCCTCATTTATTTAGTCCTTTGAAAACTTCTTTAGCAATGTGTCATACTTTGTAGGGTGTAAATAAGGCCATCCTTTGTTAGATTAATATTTTATATTTTGATGTTATGGCAAATAGACATTTTATTTGCTGCTAGTATATAAGAATACAATGGATTTTTATATTAGTATACATATTTACATTTAATTTGGAAGGCATTGCTGAATTTTAGAAACATATTTATACCTTTTCTGTTTTAAATGTAAAAATCTTAACCTTAGTTCCCTTTGCCTACCAGTGTTTTCCTCTTCAGGATCAAAGTTATGTTAAAAATTGAAAATTCCTTGTTTCCTCATTATCTCACATTCATCACTGTCCGAACTCTAACTTGGTTTACTCAGGTAACAATTTGCTGAAATTCCCATCACTTCACTGCAATTTCTAACACCATGGTCATCATTATCATTATCTTGTTTGACCTCACTTCCTTTTTTCACACTAATGATAATGTCTAATGCAGTGTTTTTCTGATTTAATTCCTACTTCTCTACCAACGTCTTTTAAACCTTTGTGTGAGCTTCTTGCTTTGCTCAGTCTTTTAAGTTAGGAATCCCATATTTGGCCCTCTTCACAAAACACGCACTCCTCAGGTAATTTCATACAATTCTCTGACTCCAGTTACCATTGATACCTTGATGATTTGGACATCTCTACCTCCAGGCCAAACCCCTCTAACAAAATCTAGATCAAAGCTAAACATCATTTCTTAGTTTGTCAAATTGTTTCACAGAGGATAAGGACTAACACATACACACACACACACAACCCACAAAGAAACCAGGGTTTTATCCTTGATTACCAACTTCTTTTTTTAAATTTTATTCATTTACTTATTTTGATTACCAACTTCTAATCAGTTGTCAAATTATGTTATTTTATATCCTTAACATTTCAGGATCCACCCTACTTTTTTCCCCACTCCCACTGAAATGAACTTACCAGCAGGCAGTCCACCAACTACACTACATCCACAATGATTTTTTTTAATACAAATCTCATAATGAATTATCAAATTATTCAATTATAAAACAGATGAGCCTGTTGTTAAGACCAAAGAAATAGAAATGAAAACTAACCAATCTGAAGAACAGAGATAAAGATTGAAAAAAAAAATGAATAGAGCCTCAGAACCTGTGTGATACTATTAAGTATCTTGAGAAATTTTTTTGAAGTATGAACTGCTAATGCATATGATATCATGGATAAATCGCAAAAGCAATATTTTGAGAGAAAAAAAGCCAGACACAAAACAGTGATTGCTATATGATTCCATTTATGTGAAGTTTTAGAATAAGTAAAACATATCTAGTGTGGAAAAAAATTATAAATATGCATGAATTAATTTTTTTTAGATTTTATTTTTAATTTTTAATTTTTAATTTTTTATAAACATATATTTTTATCCCCAGGGGTACAGGTCTGTGAATCACCAGGTTTACACATTTCACAGCACTCACCAAATCACATACCCTCCCCAATGTCCATAATCCCAACCCCTTCTCCCAAACCCCCTCCCCCCGGCAACCCTCAGTTTGTTTTGTGAGATTAAGAGTCACTTATGGTTTGTCTCCCTCCCAATCCCATCTTGTTTCATTTATTCTTCTTCTACCCACTTAAGCTTCCATGTTGCATCACCACTTCCTCATATCAGGGAGATCATATGATAGTTGTCTTTCTCTGCTTGACTTATTTCGCTAAGCATGATACGCTCTAGTTCCATCCATGTCGTCGCAAATGGCAAGATTTCATTTCTTTTGATGGCTGCATAGTATTCCATTGTGTATATATACCACATCTTCTTGATCCATTCATCTGTTGATGGACATCTAGGTTCTTTCTATAGTTTGGCTATTGTGGACATTGCTGCTATAAACATTCGGGTGCACGTGCCCCTTTGGATCACTACATTTGTATCTTTAGGGTAAATACCCAATAGTGCAATTGCTGGGTCATAGGGCAGTTCTATTTTCAACATTTTGAGGAACCTCCATGCTGTTTTCCAGAGTGGCTGCACCAGCTTGCATTCCCACCAACAGTGTAGGAGTGTTCCCCTTTCTCCACATCCTCGCCAGCATCTGTCATTTCCTGACTTGTTGATTTTAGCCATTCTGACTGGTGTGAGGTGATATCTCATTGTGGTTTTGATTTGTATTTCCCTGATGCCGAGTGATATGGAGCACTTTTTCATGTGTCTGTTGGCCATCTGGATGTCTTCTTTGCAGAAATGTCTGTTCATGTCCTCTGCCCATTTCTTGATTGGATTATTTGTTCTTTGGGTGTTGAGTTTGCTAAGTTCTTTATAGATTCTGGACACTAGTCCTTTATCTGATATGTCGTTTGCAAATATCTTCTCCCATTCTGTCAGTTGTCTTTTGATTTTGTTAACTGTTTCCTTTGCTGTGCAAAAGCTTTTGATCTTGATGAAATCCCAGTAGTTCATTTTTTCCTTTGCTTCCCTTGCCTTTTGCGTTGTTCCTAGGAAGATGTTGCTGCGGCAGAGGTCAAAGAGGTTGCTGCCCGTGTTCTCCTCAAGGATTTTGATGGATTCCTTTCGTACATTGAGGTCCTTCATGAATTAATTTTATGTTGAAAAAATTTAAGCCTGGAAAGGCATATTCATTTAAAACTTCTGAATCACACTAAATAGCATTGAGAATGATCTATGTATGTACACACACAACAAATACAATGTTGAGTAAAAGAAGCCAGACACAAAATCATAAATCCTAAATGATTCACTTCATATAAATTTCAAAAGTAGGTGAAACTAAATTGTAATGTTTAGCAATACAACACTTGGTGATCAAAGTATGAAAGAAAGGCAAAATGGTGATTTCTAAAAAAGTTGACTTTGTGGCTATTGTGGCTGGTGAAGATAGAAGGGGTTGTGACTGAGAAGAGACTGAGAGTTCTAATAATACTTTATTTGATTTGGATGGTGGTTATATGGGTATTCACTTTATAATAATTGAGGTGAAAAATACTCATTTAATCACCAAATGTATATTTGCTGAATGTAAGTTCCATGGACATATGGACTGAACAAAAGTATTTCTCTTCTTTAGTGCTTTGTCCCCAGAAACTAACACATAGTGAGTGCTCAATAAATATTTTTGAAAAAAATGAATGAATGAATGAATGAATAAACCGAGCACTAATTCTGTGTTTGGCACTCAGCTATTGTCCGTTCCTGTGGGTTTGCTCAAGTTACTGATAGCCACGTGTTTTTTTTTAAAGATTTATTTATTTCAGAGAGAGCACACATGCATGCATGTGTGTGCAAACATTGGGGGGGATAGGAGAGGAAGAAGCAGACTCCTCACTGAGAAGGAACCCCTGCAGGGGCTGGATCCCAGGACCCTGGGATATACTTAACCAACTAAGCCACCCAGAAGCCCCCTGATAATCTTGTTAATGAGAAATAGGAGTTTCTACAACAGGCATAGAATAACTTGTAAGCTCACAAATTAATTTTGATTTATTTTTCATTTTCCAAGGTCATTATTTAATTGTTACATTATTAATTTCCATTATAAAAATGTATTTAGGAAACTTCTATTCTGGAAGGGTTAACAGGTTTGATACTCCACTTTTGCACACATGAGTATACTCTTTGCTTATGAAATGGAAGACTTTTGGAATTCTACCCTATTTGTGCAAATGCACTGTTACCATGAGAGACTATGGACTCTGAAAAACAACCTGAGGGTTTTGAAGGGGCAGAGGGGTGGGAGGTTGGGGGAGCCAGGTGGTGGGTATTAAGGAGGGCACGTATTGCAAGGAGCACTGGGTGTTGTGCAAAAACAATAAATACTGTTATGCTGAAAAGAAATTTAAAAAATTAAAAAATTAAAAAATGAAGATCATATACTATTCATCTGGGGCGTCTGGGTGCCTCAGTGGATTAAAGCCTCTGCCTTTGGCTTCAGTCATGATCCCAGGGTGCTGGGATGGAACCCTGCATTGGGCTCTCTGCTCAGCAGGGAGCCTGCTTCCCTCTCTCTCTCTGCCTGCCTCTCTGCCTACTTGGGATCTCTGTCTGTCAAGTAAAAAATAAAATCTTAAAAAAAAGTATTTATCAATAACTCTTCATAATAATGTTAATAAAGGTATAATCTGACTGCTTAATATCAACTTGTTTATTTGAATTACAAATAGATTCTAACTCATGATTCTACTTCTTAGATTCTGCTTAGCCAAAATTCTATCCTTAGCTATTATGCAGTCTTGTTTGCTTTCAAATCTCCAGATATTTGCTCTCCTAGGAAAAACTATATCATAAGACAAATAAATAAGTAGGTTACTACTAATAGCACAGTACTTGTAAATTGCATTAGGTTTGCTATTCCATATTCTTGTTTCTTAAAATGTTGTTAAAGCCTTCTTTATAATGGAGTTTCAAAAGTAAATAAACTCAATACCAACAAGCTTAACAATGCTAAAGGTCAATGCAGGGAATAGAAAATAAATGTCATTGGAGTTCATAAATATGTTCACCTAATAACATTTTAATGGATTTTTAAAATACCTCTTGTAGATATAGGTTTGTTTTCCAAATTAAGGAATAAGCAACAAAGTAATGTTTCCATTTATTATAAATTGTGAGACTATAAATCAGAGAGAGGCGAAGGAAACATTTTAAAAGTGCACACTACTTCCCATACAAATAGGCATTAAATATAAAGCAAACATTACAACCAGCAAATGTATAAGTAGTGCTTGGTTACAGAACTTAGAGCAATGCGGTTTGTACTGAATTCCACAGATAATTAAAAAAAAAAATTCTTTTTCATTAAGGGTTAATAATGATATTATTCCACATGAAAACATGTGACAAAAAAAAACCTTAATCACTCTTACTTTTAGGTAAATTAAGTACATGGAAGACCTTCATTCACAATCTCTCTAGCCCTTATATTTATTCTGTGCTTTTGCTATAACCTTAAAGTAGCATTCTTCCTACAGCTTTTTCACAGGAAAAAAGATGGGTAAAAGAACAATGGGTTGTTGATAGTAGATGGAAGGGTAGGTGGGTATAAGGTCAACATTAGAAGAGACAGAAGAGAGACGAACTACAGACTTTGTCCAACTTCAGTTTAGTCCACAACTGAGTAGTCAGGATATTTCTAGCTTAATAGGTGCTTGTTGAATGAACTAAGATATGGTTTGAGGTGAAAGTCCTAAGACTGTGTATTTAGTGGCTTATCTACATCTTAAAGGCCAGCAGAGAGATCACAACTGAATCTGTGAAGCCTGATTTCAATCCCCTTTGCATAATTAGTGTCAGGTTAACTGATATTCTACTAAACTACACCACTCCTGACCACTGCCGCTGTATTTTTGTTTTGTTTCTGCCTTCCCTGTCGAGGAAAGTAAACGTTTTCCTCAAGCCAGATATACCCAGGTATCATTTCTATAAGGTAAAATTCAACTTTTTTAGGTATACAGAATTGAATTCAATTTAATTCTACTGTGAAATGTGAATGAATTGTGAAAGACGAGTAAAGCTGAATAACCATAACAAAAATCAACATACAGATTATTTCTGTTGCTTTAAGACTCTTTTTTTTTTTTGTACACGTTTGTCAAGTTCCCTCCTCCATCACAAGCTCCTAGCAGCTACTGATCAGCTGCTCTCTGTCCCTATAGTTCTGCTTTTAGTTAGAACATCCTAAAAATATAAGCGTATTATGTATAGCCTTTTTGACTCTGGTTGTCTTCACTTAGCATAATGCTTTTGTGATTGATCCATGTGATTGCTTATTTCAGTAGGTCTTTCTTTTTATTGCTGAGCAGTATTCCTTTCTACAAACGTACCACACACTGCTCAGTCAGTTACCAGTTAATGCATAGTTGGATTATTTCTGCTTTGGTTTTTATGTGTGTGTGTGTGTGTGATCATGAATTAAGCTGTTATATATATTCATGTACAAGCTTTAGTGAGGACATGTTTTCATCTCTATTGGGTAAATATCTAAGAGGAGGATTGACGACTCATATGACAAGCATATGACTAGCTTTATCAGAAACTCCCAAACTGTGTTCTAAAATGACTTTACTAGTTTGGACTGAGTTCTAATTGCTCAATGTTATTGCTACTACCTTTTCCCTCATTCCAGTAGATGTGAGTTTCTGGTTTTAATTTGCGTTTCTGTTACCACTAACGATGTTGATCATCTTTTCATGTGCTTATTCGCAATCTGTATCTGCTATAATGAAGCGTCTTATCAAGGAAAATACTCTAACTGAAAAGGGAAAAAATGTATTTGGTGCATGTTGGGACTCCTGTGCAGCCTATTCTCATCTTCTCTGAGACTACTCTCCTCGCAGGGATGGCTCCTAGCAGCACGTTTGCATTATGTGCTCTCACTCTTGTCTTATCACAGATGATTGGACCTAACTCAAGGGAAACCAATTCAATGGCTGGGCTGGACAAATCAGAGCAATCTGTAGGAGCTGGATCATTTAGCTACAGATGCTGAATTTGGAAGAGTGCTAAATACATTATTTTGAGACTGTTATTAGAGCTCATGTATAAATGGAGCCAGTCTGAAGAGAAGCAGAGGGGAAATAAAAAACAGCTGCACAGAGAAAATCGTAGTCGAGACTATGTGGCCCCAGAAAGAGAGTGAGGGAGATGGTTTCTGCTAGCTTTTCAGTTTTAGAAAGTCTTTCATGTATCTAGATTCACTTCCTATTGTTGATTCTCTGTGGGATAACCCTAGATACTTCCCATAAATTTCCCTTTTTGATTAAACTAGCTTAGATTAACTTGGTTGTGTTTCTTTTCCTTGCCATCAAATGACCCTTGACTAAAATAACAAAATAATATTCTGAATGAATAAAGAGCAAAACAGAGAACAATGAAAATCCAAAAGAATTCCAAGTTTTTTAGGTAATAAAGTGCTTATTAGACAAAAGATGTTTCAAAGTATTAAAAGCTACCGGGCCTACAGCTCCTTTCTGACCATTTCCCTGTATAATACGTTGCCCCATGGACTTGTAACAATAAGCAACAATTGGTTGGACCCAATACTGATGTCTAAAGCAATGGCAACAATCTAAAAACTGAACAACAATGGGGTAGCTCAAATCATAATACGAACCAGTAAAGGTTCGCTAATGTTGTACAATGATTGGCTAAACTAATATCTTCAACTGGATAAGTCTAAATGTGAGAACAGAAAGAAAGCTAGCCAAGAACTGCAGGGATCAGTGGAAGCAGAGACAGAACACTTGAGTCACCATTATAGAGAAACACTAGCATTTAGCTGTAAATAATGTAGTATTACAAGGCATATTTTTTACCAATCTATGTGGAAAAAAAAAAGTGTGTATTGAAATGACTCTAAGCTCAAGATAAAATAGTAATGGGAAGTGGTCTGCAAATTTAAAAAAAAAAAAAACTTGTTGTATAAGATTGCATCCATAGAAAGATAGTGGGGAGAACCATGAAGGTAATGAGACTCCTTTATCTAGTCAGGATGGTTCAAGAGCACTGTTTTAAGCTCTGAATTATATATTTTAAGAAAACTCTTGACATATTACAGGCGTATTCAGAGAAAGATGGCCAAAATTGGTGAATGATCAAGAAATCATAAATTTGAAAAAGAACTGAGGAACTGAAGGGGATTAGCTTGGGAAACAGAATATATAGAATATATACATTCTAGAATGTATATATTCTATTCTATATATCTAGAATATTATATTCTATCTATATATTCTAGATATAGTATCTAGAATATAATATTCTAGAATATTTATTATATAGAATATAATAAGTATTAATTTATTCTAGAATATTTTAGAATATTAATATATTATATTATTATACAATATTCTAGAATATTATATATAATAAATATAATATTATTATAGAATAAATGTATTTCATGTATATCCAGAGGAAAGAGCTCAGGTATAGATTAAAATTTTAAATAGATTTCACATAAATAAAATGTATTTAATAACTAGAAGGGCTAAAAAATGGAGCTGGAATGGCTTCTGATGTTATAACATTGTCAAACAACAAATCCCAAGAGAAGTCAGACAGGAATAAGTCCGATATATTTGGAAAAGAAATTTCCTTCCAGCCCTGACATCCTCATTTAAGTAAATATTACTCTTGGAACAAATTTTCTCTCATCCTAGATGCTTAGCTCCTTGAGGGCAATAACTTGGCCTTTACTGTGTATTAAAAAGTATCCAAGTTCTGAATGTAATCCTTGTAAAAATATTCATTAACGTTTTAAAATGACCTTTCATTTTTGTGTCCTCTATTTCCTCTCTTATCTACCAAACAAATACATCATATAAAAATGCCAGTGAACAGCAAATACTGATATTTGTTCTTTTGAAAGAATTTATTATTTCTATCATATTTTCCTTGAGGGCATCTTAACATTCTTGCTTCTTCTCCACAGAGGTCTAGTGAGAGCCTGTGGACCAATCAGTGGAATGTCATTGCTATAATACATCATAAGACATTCTGCTGGCAGGAGCAGGAGGTCAGGAACTGCCCTTTTCAAAAACTTTAATGAAAAATAATATACCAATCAACTTTATGTTAAATAGGCTCAGAGGCAAATCTAGGTCCCTATGAATGAAAGATTTTTTTTAAATACCTCTATAAATCAGTGGAGGGAGGGAAGAAATCATTCAGAAATAAGCACAGTATTGGGAGTCACAAGACTCCGGACTTAACCTCAGCAATGACTCTAAGCTAAAGGTGCCATCTCAGGCAAATTGTTTTATTTCTCTGCACCTTAGTTTATTTATCAGCTAATGGTCTTCTAATACCTGATCTCACACACTGGTAGATTCCCCAGTGCCACAACCTCTTTAGTGTGCAAAGGAGAAGGTTTCCCCCTAAAAAAGAAGCCCTGGTTCCATTTATAGGGTGTCACCAACTCTTTTTTTTTTTTTTAAGGATGTTATTTATTTATGAGAGAGAGAGAGAGGGAGGGAAGTAATGTGCTGTTCAGCAATCCTATATTCAGCAATATAAATAATCATTATCAACACTTTTACTGTCACATACCTGGAGTCCCTGGAATTTTTTCTGCCTCATTACAAGATCTTCTTAATTTCATATACATTAGCTGTGCAAGCTTTAGTAAGTTATTTCACCTCCCTGGTTCTCAGTTTGTTCTCTGTAAAATGGGTATACTAAGACATAGTTCACAGTATGTAAATTATCTAGCACAGGCTTTGGTACTTGATAGGTCCTTCCTGAGTGCTACTTCCATTCGCCTTGTCTTACTTTCAAGACTTTGGATCCTCTACCGCTAGTCTTATGTGACCTCTTGAAGGCCTTGTTGTCTTCCTCAGGCTTCTCCTCTTAACTACATTCCTAGCTTTACCATACCTCCTCCAGACTACTTTACCCTGGGCCTGGACTAGATTGCATTTTAATGGACAGTGACACTTTTTAAAGGTGGTCCTCTGAATTTCTAATTCCCTTTTAAGACCTTTGGGGGCCATTTAAAATTTTTGAAGTAAAAGACACATCCCAGAACCTCTCTATGCAGATTCAACATCAGTGTCTTGGGGTTAGAGAAACATATTTTCCCAAGGGAAAATGCTACCTACCTTCCAGTCTTTTTTTTTTTTTTTAAGATTTTATTTATTTATTTGACAGAGAGAAATCACAAGTAGATGGAGAGGCAGGCAGAGAGAGAGGAAGGGAAGCAGGCTCCCTGCTGAGCAGAGAGCTCGATGCGGGACTCGATCCCAGGACCCTGAGATCACGACCTGAGCTGAAGGCAGCGGCTTAACCCACTGAGCCACCCAGGTGAGGCGCCCCTACCTTCCAGTCTTAAAAGGCAGCTGGGAGGATACAAAAGGTAATGGAAGTGAAGCTTTGAATAACTCCCAGGAGTAGAAAAGAATTATTTAAACAGAAGGATCTCTTCAACCAACTGGGAAACTAGTTTTCTGACAATGAGTGTGAAACCTCATAGCAATTAAAATTATCTTTCTAGCTTGCCACATCAATGTCCTTTCTATTGTGCCTCTGTAAAACTCATTCTGGTTATATTCACTATATATTCTACAGATTACCGAAGCAGTCACTGCAGTAAGAAACCCTAAGCTTCACAGGATCGTAATAGCATGTTCTTCAATACACAGAGCAAATTCTGATCCTGAATAAGATAATACCACAGTGAAAACATATTTTTGAAAACAGTGTTTTCTTTGTCCTCTTTCTCTACAGATATTTCTGTGACAGGATTTCAGGCAAGAGACAGTGAGTGTTTGGTTCCTATTTCAATGAGGTACTCAAATAGGAATAATGATGATATCAATGATAAACAGTTTTATTGCTAAAAACTGCCATGCAAAGTGCCAGGGGATCTCGTCACCGCACATTTAATATGAGGTACATATATGGAGATGGTCTCGCTAACCAGTGACAGTAGGGTATGCAGTCTGAGCACTATCTTCAGTTGTGACATTGGGCTGGTAAGCCATCCACCCACTCTGTCTCCAATTTCATTCCTTACTTTAATGAATTTGTGAGATTGCAGAATTAGGAAAGACGGCAATGGCAGAGAAAAATAAACGACAACTTCTGTGATGTAAAGTGACTTTGATTCTATTTATTTATCCCTCATCAAACTAATATTAAATACTTATGTGCTATGTTTTATACTAGGTGTTAGGATACAAAGATGAACTTGGTACCCTCAAGAAATCACTTCTTAAGAAGGATACAGACATTTAATCAGTTCGCTATGTGGTCTACTAAGTCTATAAACATTAATATACTTAAATACGTAGAAAGTGCAATGAAAGTTCAAAAGGAGCAGCAACTAAGTTGGCCTGTAGAATCAGATGGGGCTTAAAAGAATAGATAATTGTCAGGGCACCTGAGTGGCTCAGTTGATTAAGCATCTGCCTTGAACTCAGGTTATAATCGCAGAGTCCTGGGATTGAGCCCCACATCGTGCCCTATGTCAGTGTCCCTGCTCAACAAGGAGTCTGCTTCTCCTTCTCCCTCTTCTCCTCCCCCTGCTCCTTCTCTCTCTCTCCCTCAAATAAATAAATAAAATCATTTTCTAAAAAAAGAATAAAGAATTGTAGGTGAGGAACAGGGTGGAGGAATAGGTCATTTTAGCAGAGATGAAACAGAAAGTACAGAGACAGGGAGACCCAAGAAAACAGTGCATTTGTGAAACTTCATACAGTTTGCTATTCCCATAGCATCATACAGTCCATGCTTTCACCAGGCAAGTCAAATTAAATATACATATATTGTCAGCTATGCAGAGTGATTCTGGCATGGTTCTTAGTTTTAAAAAGTTGGGTTCAGTTCAAATTAAATCCTACCGCAGATGAAGAGGAATTTTAATGACTCTCAGACCTGAGAGAGCTCAGGCTACTGATGTTTGCTTTTCACAGGTGCACTGGCACTGCCATATCTGTCAAGATGAAAATGAGTGGGTAAAACTGTTCGAAGCTGGTTAGTATAGAAATAATACTTAAGGTCTCTTTTCACTCTGAGAGTCTGAATGTTATATAATGAAATTTTATGAATTTAAGCCGAAATAAAAATCATGGTCAAGACATAGAAAAGAATGAATCACAAAACTTAAATCTCATTTAAAAATGACATTTTTCCTTCTCCAAAGGTATAAAGCTACCTCTTGGAAGCAAAGATAATGACTACTGGATCACTGTTAGGTGCATTAGGTATTTTGAGTTGTTTCTCTTTGGTGAGGGATATTTGACAGGTCTGTTATCTCCACCATTTGTGGTCGACAGCAAATACTTACAGGGAATATAAATTGAATTAAGTTCATTCTCTGTTAGGGTATCTATATGATCTATGCATGTATCATTTACTTCTCACAGGAACCCTAGGAAATAGATGCTACCATCTGTTTTATTGTTGATGTTAGTTGTGTATGTGCGCGCACACGTGTGTGTGTGTGTGTGTGTGTTTTGTTTTAGAAAATGGAGGAAAAGAGAGGGTCAGTGAATCTAGCATTGAAGAATCAGAATTTAACTTTAAGGCTTGTGCTCTCACAAGACATACCATGCTATCAAGCTCTAATGAGACAGAAAGTTGACCAGGATCAGGGGTATAGACAACTTCTTTACTGTTAATCCTTCTGTTTAGGCATATTGGCTCAAAACATGACGTACATCATCTTTGTTTCCTTTACTGTTCTGATCTGTTATATTTCCTCCCTATAATCAACTTATCTAAGTAACATATATTCTTTAAATATGCCCTACATCTTCCCAGAAATATTGAGTTAACCCGATCATCTCTTTGTCTTCAGAATTCTGGTAGCATTTATTGTCTGTGCTGTTAACTTGGAACTTGCTATGTGTACAGATACTTATCAGATTATTTGTACAGACCGTATGTACATGTCTTGTAAAACTTTGCATTCCCTATGTCTAGTCCAGTCCAGTGATCTATAGAGGTAAATATTCAGTATGCTTTCTCACGATTATGGCAATCAGAGAATACTTAATTACATATTGACTTCCTTAGCACCAGTTGCTAATTTAGAAACATAATCATTTTACTCTAGTGTTTTATTTCTTTATGTAGGTCTCAAAAATGGTATGCCATACAAGTTTAATGTAGAACTACAATTAAGCACAAGAAAACAGCTTGAGGTATCAATGCTAAAATGTAAGTAAAAACAGCCCAAAGACAATAGTTGTAATTATTTTAGAATTGAATTGTTATTTAACAGAGGTTGTATTTGCTTTTCCAGTTTCTATTTGCATTTTCTTTGTTAACCTTTTTGACAATTTTGCAAAGGGGCTGAGGTCCAAATGTGGCAGATGCTGTGTGTCTGATTAGTTCGTTAGATGAGGAAAGGTAGTCAGACTCTGTCTATAGATAGTACATGAACCAGACTGTGACATTGCTGGCATGTTCATTTAGATGGCTGACATGATGGATGCTGATGACCACAGCTAAATCCATTGAGAAAACTGGCAAACTGAAGTAATCATCAGGATCTGGGCCATTTGGAGGTCATGGATGTTTACTATTTTTTTTTTTTGGTAGTTTTAGAGAATTTAGCTCTTCTTTTGGCTCTACCATTCTAACTTTTCCAATTTGAGAACTCTCTTCATTATAAAACTCATTTAAATATCTACAGAATAATTTGTGTAAGGGGTAATATACAAATACATACATTTTTATATGTAGAGTCGCTTCTTCTGAATGCCTTTATCAAAAGTGATTATTGACAGTGAGTTAATGAATCTAGGTCTACAGGAAAATTTTCTCAACTATATGGTTTGACCAAAACTATTTTTCTCCTACTGTGTCCCTTCTTGCTTTATGTTGAAAAATATTCTTAAAGAAAAGGCCAGATAAGTATTTGGCTTGTGGTTAGCCAAACAACAGAATTTTTTCCCTGTAAAACTTTCTTTGTACAAGAGAAGACAAAATGAGAAGCATCCCATTTATAACATTGCTTTGTCTAAATCCTGATTCAATTAAGTCCTTACTCTCAAGTAGAGATAATAGCAAGCCTTCGTATGGAACAGAAGTAGTTAACTTTTACTTCCAAGGATATTCCAGTCAGCTGGGGAGTGACAAGGCTAATCAACCTTTGTGCTTGACATGATTATAGGCTGTTTTGACAAGGACATCTAAGCCCTAAACTTAAATGAATTTCTCACACTTTAACTTGTTTGCTTCTTCTCAAGCCCAGATGTGCAAACACGGCCTGCCTCAATTTTCTGGTTATTACAACATTTGATGTAATTTTTAAGCTTCAGGATTACTCTAGCAGTTTTAGCAACTCTGCTTCTTCTTTCCCAACCACCTATCCTATAGTCTCTGCTTATTTGCTTTCCTCGGCTTGGTCTTTGAGTGTCTCTCTACTGTTAGTCCCCCCATCCCTATTGCAATAACCCCCATATAATAAAGTCTTTCTTTACAAATGTCCAAACCTGGGTGTCTATGCATGCACATGTGTGTGGTGGGGGGGAAGTTTCGAGTTTGGGGAGGCAGAACTTAGACAAGAGAAACTGCCACATTCTAGAATTTCTTAACAAATAATTTATAAACCAGGCCTCAGTTTCTCATCTCTAAAATGAGAATAATGATTTCTTCCTGTTCCTACCAGACATATTCAGGTGACACATGAGAAGTCATATTTTGCTATGAGCCACTTAGAAGTATGGTGCTGTGTTACAGAATTAGAAGTCCTTAGTACTATCCCCACTAATATCAAGGATGTCCTTTTTTTAATCCAGTGATTTTCCAAGTGTGGTACTTGAAGGTTCTTGGTCCAGGAGTACCAGAATCACTTTGAAACTTATTAGAAATGCAAATACTTGATTCTCACTTCAGACCCATTAAATCAAAAATTCTGAGACTAAGGCCCAGTAATCTATGTTTTAATAAGCTTTTCAGGTAATTAAGGAACATGCTCAAATTTGAGAACTTAATAATCAAAATACATTAGTGATTTTGAAAAAGAATACATTTTGCTGAGAGCTTTGAATACATTTGTGTAAGGTACCAGTTGCATTTATCCACACCTAAAAATAATGCCTAAATACCTGGAAAGTCATTTTCAAACATTCATTATAGATATTCTTTCAGGTGGACAATGTGGATGTTTGACTCATTTCTTATTCTTTATTAATTTCCTTGCTTCTTGAAGAAATGTGAATGAACACAAGAGGCACATTTTGTAAAACAGTGCCCTAAAATTCCTCTCACATCCTCCTCTCATCATGATAAAAAATTCACTATTGATGAATGACTCCTGTACTCTGTGAGATATCAAGCCCTATTAGTCACTCATTTATGCCATTTAAATGCTAGATTTTGTTTTTCAGTGCTGCAGACCCATTACCAAAGAGGGCCCAGCTGTTACTTTTTTGCTTCAGGGACATTCTCTGCAAATTCAATGGGTTTTGCTTCAATTCAGAAAATGGAAAGCATTAGGTTTGTAACAATAATTATATATCTCTCCAGGGCTCTTGCACTATCAAGCCAGAGAGGAGAGTAGTAGTAATTGGTTAGATTCATCAAAAGGGAAAATTTATTCTTACATCTTCTTGCAGTGGGCAAGGGTCCATTGAACAGATGGGCCAATAGGCACAATGTTAAAATTCTATGCATACCTAATATTTGGGTGTCACTGTTGAAAATACATTCAATAACTATCTCTTCCATATTTATGTTCACAAAAACTCTTGGGCTACGTAAGACTGGTGATCCAGAATTTGAGCAAATAATACCCATTTCTTTTGACTCAATATTTACCTCCTAGAGTAAAGGCAGTGGGAAGACTTATGCAACTGACAATGGAGAACAAATCCTCATCTTCTTAAAGAGATGGCACTTCTTTGGCACATTTAATTCCTTCTAACACTTTTCTAAGCCTTCTAACATTTTTAGCAAATGAGATTTTTCACTCCTCTTCAACTGCTCCAAGTCTGCAGAATAGCTAGACTCCACTCCTATCATCAAGCAATGTGGCCTGATACAGTGATAAAGTAAGAATGTGGAGAATTGTTTGCATATTAGGAGTAGCTTGGGGACACCTGAGGGATAAAAGTACTCAAGTCAAAATACTAAAAGCAAAGACAATGGCTCAAATCACCAGGCCCTTTTTAATGTCTTTTATGCACTAAGATTTCTCAGTTTTGAACACATGTGTTACTTTTTAGAAGTCATACCTAACAATAAAGGGGTAGTTCACCAACTTTTTGTGGTTGTAGTAGGAGTTACTTTTTCTGAAAGCTTTAAGATCATTGAGGAATTTAACATGTGTGTATGGACAGGACAGATGGGGCAGGTGAGAGGGCACATAACACCAACACCTATGGCTAAGAATAAAATTGTTGACATCATGGACTGTGGATGCTGTTGCTGGCATGCTTCTTTTGGAAGCTGTCAAACTGGAACATGAATTGGAACCAACATAAAGATACAGAGAATATCTCTTATATTATTTTTCTGAGATGGATTTATTAGCACTTTCAATAAGAAGGCAGAGCTGATTGTTAAAAGGCAACAGACTCCTCTACAGAATTCAAATCTTTCAATAACGAAGTCCATTAAGATATGGAGTCCATAACTTAATTGGTTGGACAAATCCATTGGGCATGCCACTGGAGACACATGATGTTTGAGTAAATGTGAAACCAACCAAAAACCTTCCTGCCTTTCTCCAAGTAGCTATGGGGATTTTCTTTTCAACATGCAATAGAGTCTGACATTTCCAAATGTCAAATAGTAGCTTAACAAGAAAAAACTTTAATTACATTTAAATGACTGAAGTTCAAGGCCAATTTCTCACAGTGTTAGTAAGCATTTAATGATGAGTAATATATACCTAAAGACATAATTTTACCTGAGAAGTTTTACTTTATTCTTACCTATTACTTTTTGGTAATAAATAATGAAGCACAGTTCTTACAAAGGTAAAAACGTGGCTCTACTATTTAATTCCCTCCTTTGTTCTTTAGCACACACTAAGTGTCTTCTCTGAACTCATACAGCACACATCTCTCACACCTTGATCATCATTTTACCCTAGTGGTGAAAAGAGTTGAAAGGCTATTGCTTACTAGTCATGGTCAAGTTAGTTAAACTCTCTTGAGCCTCAGTTTCTTTGTTTGAAAATAGTGACTAAGAGCAAAGGTTTAGAGTCAGATCAACCTAAATTCAGATTTTGGCTTTGCCTCTTTAGGGTAGAGAAAAAGGAACCCTTGTACATTGTTGTTGGGAAAATAAATTGGTATAGCTGCTGTGGAAGACAGTATGGAGTTTCCTCAAAAAATTAAAAATAGAAATACCATATGATCCAATAGTTCCACTATGGGGTATTTACCCAAAGAAAATGAAAACACCAATTCAGAAAGATATATGCACCCCTATGTTTATTGTAGCATTATTTACAGTAGTCAAGATATAGAAGCAACCTAAGTATCCGACAATAGGTAAATGGACAAAGAAGATGTGGTGTGTACACACACACACACACACACACACAGAGGAATATTACACAACTATAATAAAGGATGAGATCATGCCATTTAGACAACATGGATGAACTAAATAGTGAAATAAGTCAGAGTGAATCACCTGACTTCTATGAGCATCAGTTCATAATATCATCTAATATATATGGAGGATTTTTAATATTAAATGAGATAATGTACATGACACACTTAGCACTTAGCATAAAATAAATGCTTATTTAGTTTTAGCTGCTTCTATGATGGTGATTGACAGTAAAGATGTTGATGATAAATATGATGAAGAGATGATTATGAGGATGGTGATAATACCTGCCCTACTTACCTCACTAGAAAGTGGAAATCACTATGCAAAAATAAAGGAAGGTCAGTAATGATTTGCCCAGCAGTATAGATGCTCTTCCGATGAAAGAAGCCTAACTTTTACTTTGAGTAAAGATATTCTCACACCTTCTATCACTGGACTGGACACAAAGTATATGCTCATTGTGCAGCCAACTATATAACAATTAAACAGCATGTTATACTATGATTAGATATAACACTAGAAAGGAAACTCATGGGAAAGGTGAGAAGTGCTGGATCCATGTCTTTAAATAGGGAAGAGGGAATGAGATTTAATGTACAAATGGAGGAGGTGAGCTTATCTGGAAGCACTGACAGTTTAGGCTAAAATGAGGGCAAATGGAGTATATGAATATAAATGCAACTAGGTGTACGGATGTGACAGAGTGAGTCTACAGAGGTTGTCTTCTGGTGGCTTCACAGGAAGATTTAAAGATGATGGAGGAGGTTCAAATAGAGAGATGGAAATATGACCCGAATTAGTACTGAACCAACAACTAGAATTGAATATCAAGTTCTGGGAAAATCCTGTTTTAGGATTAGAAAGAGGGCTATTTCCACTTGTTGACACTCCAATGGGAACGGAGGAAGGAATATTTGTTGAGAACCAAATGATCTGTGCACTGTACCCAATTGTATACTGAGTGAGAATCCCATCTCAAGTTCCTCATTAAAGTGAAAACAGGTAAAGCCCAAAGGAAGCATTTTAAAAAGTATTAATTCTATATAGTTTTTTTCCTAACCTTTATCTTCTCAGTGACACATGACTTTTGAAATGTCTTTGGAAGTTTCACGTTATTCATCTCCTTTATTTTTTTCCTTAGCAGAGATCAGAAGGAAGGATGTAATACGTCAAAATTTAACAGCAGTTAAAACAAACTTACTCCATGGAACTTATGCTATCGAGGTGATAGGAGGGCTCCTGTCTATGTGCAATGTTATGCCTCTGTGTTAGAAATTGGATTTTTATTATGAAATGAAAATTGTGTTCTAGTTTCACACCACTTAAAGAGGAAAATGGCCATCTGGGGTCAGTATATCAGACTGAGTGGTGATAGGGAGGAGAAAATAAGTATGTTTTCAGTGAAACAATATATGTAATCTGACATAAAGAATTTATAAATGCCATGTCTTCAAAATATTTTATCCATTATAAATTTTGGTTATACTGAACGGGGCAACAGTTTTATTAAGTGACTATTTCTTTATGCCATTATATTCACTCTTTATTTAGTCATTATTACCCATATGGCTGTTTTTCACTAATATTGTTTTATATGTAATTTCAGTTTATCTTTATTAATATCTTCCTCTTTCTTTTGGCTCATTTTATTATTATTTTACTTGTTTTTGAAGCTCAATATTTAGTTCACTGTGTTCAGTCCTTGTTTTAAATAACCAAAATAGAAAAATTAAATAAATACTTTCCTCAATTGACTCTATATGCCACAGAATGACATGAAGGATCCCTATTTTTATCATTTTATAAATAATTTATCATTTATGTTTTGTTTTTACCTCAATTTAGAGCTTATTTAACAAAATATTTTTAAATGTTTAAGGTTAAGAGTGTGTCTCCTTAATGTTGACTTCTAAATTTTTAAAATTGTGGTCAAGAGAATGAATTAATACAATCTCTATTCCATGAAATAGTTGTTCATAATAAATAAATATTATTACTATTAACATCATTATTAATATCTTTATGGCCAAATGCCTGAACAATTTCTTTCTATATCATGACTATTTATATTCTCTATTTTTAATATTCAAAGTTGTATATCAAGCTTACTGAGGTTATTACACAAATTCGATTTTCTCTATGTTTTTTAAACTCACTTAGTAGGTAAAGAACTAAAAGATACATACTAACACCTCTAACTATGATTTTATCCATTTCTTATTGCATAATATATTTTTCTATTTTGAATTTTGTCACTAGGTTTTTGCATTAAATGGTTAAAATTGTCACATCTTCCTTATTTTTGTCCCAGAGTCATTAATAAGGCCTCATAAAAGTCTCCCATTTGGATGAAAAACTGCATAATCACCTTAATTATACTATTATCATTCTACTCTTCATCTTACTTGCTGCATTTGATCTTGAATTCTCGTATCTCCTATATTAATACTGCCAATCTTCAAAAAAAATACTGCCAATCTCATTCATCTACTATTTGCATTTGCCTGGTATCTTTTTGCCTTCGCTTTTATTTTTTTCTTATTGTGTTATGTTAGTCACCATAAAATACATCATTAGTTTTTGATGCAGTGTTCCAAGATTCATTGTTTATATATAACACCCAGTGCTCCATGCAATACATGCCTTCCTTAATTTTTTAACTTTTTTGTCACTTTATTTTATGAGCTTTTCTTATAGAACATACTTTTTACACAATCTGAAGGATTTTCTTTTGGTATGCAATTTAGCACAGTAACATCCAAATTAACAGGTGAGATATATCTTATACATTATTTTTAGTATATACTATATTTTGTAGATTCTTTCCCCACTACTTCAGATTCTTTAGTTTGGTTTGATTGATCAAATTTCCTTTTAGTACAGTCCCCACATACCAACGGCCATAATAATTTGGAAGTTTTTAATGAATCTTAAATATATATACCTTCTAGTTCAGATGGGATTTACACATACTCACTGACTGCCTACAAATCCTTACAGGACAAGAGGAATTTGCTAATGTCCAAATTGCTGGGTCTTTAACTGGCCCTGTAGTTAAAAACAACAACATCTCCAAATCTGCACATTCTTCTGGACACAGTCCCAGCTGTATCTGACCTCATCTGCCAGTCCCAACACTCACACAGGGTTATTTTAGTGGTTAGTTATCTAAGCAGTGATACAGGAAGGAGAGAGCACTGGAAACATATTCTCAGACTGCTATTTTATTTATCTACTTTAAGTTATATTGGATTGTCATGTCCTAGACCTCCAGCCCTAAAATTGTACATTTCAGCTTCTCCATGATCTAATTTCACAGAAAACAAAAGTAGTGATTTCTTCTTCATTCTGAAAGATGTGGAGGGATAGAAAATAGATTCAACTCTTTCCTGTGTCTTTGCTTTTTCAAAATCAAAACAATATGGCCATTCCTATCAAGAAAACATTTTTATTTATTTATTTATTTAAAATTTTTAATTTTTTATTTTTTATAAATATATAATATATTTTTATCCCCAGGGGTACAAGTCTGTGAATTGCCAGGTTTACACACTTCAAGAAAACATTTTTATTCAGAATATTAAAATAATTTTTTAATTAAATTTATTTATTTTCAGCATAACAGTATTCATTATTTTTGCACCATACCCAGTGCTCCATGCAATCTATGCCCTCTATAATACCCACCACCTGGTACCCCGACCTCCCACCCCCCCACCACTTCAAACCCCTCAGATTGTTTTTCAGAGTCCATAGTCTCTCATGATTCACCTCCCCTTCCAATTTCCCCCATAATTTTAAGTCCCCAAATTTATATAATGGTCTATAGCAAGGCTTACATTAATTCATTATTTTAGCTATATTCTCATAATAACTCTGTGAGAAGCAAGAGTGTCATTATGTCCACTTTACAGGTAATGAAACTAAGGCTGAGTGATGTTAAACAACTTGTCCAAGTTCATATAACTAGTAAGAGGCAGGTGCTATCTGGGTATTGTTATGCTAAAGTTACTGCTCTTTTCTTGAGACATCCTGTACTCTTAAATATAAAGCCACTCAGGTCCAATGTCAAATTTACAGTTCATATGACTCCCCACCCTTGTTTCTGAGAATCTAGAAAGAAAAGCAAAATAAAGTAAAAAAGGGTAATACCTAACTAAGATGGCTTAAGAGGAAGCAATCAGACTTGCAATCTCTCTCAAACATGAGAACTTGAACTAAGTCCTTTGATGTAACTTTTTATGGGACACACATTATTTTCATACTAAGAAACGGATACCTGCATCTTACTTTACTCATTTCCCAATCATTTGTTTGTAATATGGACACAAACTGAATGTGAAATGATTACTAAAATCTCCAAGTCCTTGCAGACTCATATTTTCAGTTGGAAGAATTGTTTCTCCAGAATTTGTTGCCTTTGAGAATATTACATATATAGAAAGAACAAAGAAAGACAATTTCACTGGAGTAAAACTACTAATATAGAAAATTTCAGAGCAAAATAAAACTTCCAGAGAGTGTGTTACGGCCAAGAATAAGCTCAGGGAGGCTTGGGGAAATGACTAATTGACATACATTTGCTATATTATGTCTTCTTACATTCTTTGGTCAGACCTAAGGTGATAGCTGCCACTACCTCTTATCCACAAGGTAGAACTATAATGCCTAGTGTTTATATGATAATGGAACTCTTCATAGCACATCCTCATATGTTAACTTTTTTGAGACTTACAACAACCTGTGATACGCCAAATAATAATTATGCTAATTTTACAGAGGCACAAAGAAGTAATGAGATTTTTCCAAAGTTGTGTGGTTACTTTATTTTGTTTTATTTTATTTTTTTAAATATTTTATTTATTTATTTGACAGAGAAAGAGATCACAAGAAGGCAGAGAGGCAGGCAAAGAGAGAGGGGAAAGCAGGCCCCCTGCTGAGCAGAGAGCTAGTTGCGGGGCTTGATCCCAGGACCCCGAGATCATGACCCAAGCCGAAGGTAGAGGCCCAACCCACTGAGCCACACAGGTGCCCTTGTGTAGTTACTTTAATGCTAAGATTAAATGTCCAGTGATTTTTCCACTATGCTGCTTTTTGTGATTATAAAAACTTTATATTAATAAGTGCAACATTTTAATGCATAGTAAGTTTTTCAATATATATGAGAATAGCTAAAATTAAAATTTGTGTTGGTTTGTGGTCATTATTTAAAAAAACATTTTATTGAGGTATAATTGAATGCATAAAGCTTAAATACTTAATGTATATGTCTTAATGAGTCTGGAGAAATGTGTACACCTGTGAAATCATCACCACTATCAATGCCATTAATTGTTGTGGGAGGAAGTGGTGTCTGAAATATTCTCTTAGAGTTCTCCAGCTCAAATCCAGGCCTCTCCCAATATTTCACTCTAATTTGCTTATTAAATATTTTGGAATATAAATTCATTGATAGTAGACATCTATTTTCATTATTTTAGGTAGGAAAACCAACAATGCATTCCCAGCTCTTCTCTAAAATTCTAGTTTCCTTAAATCACTAAAAAGTTTGAAAATGCCTAAATTACTAGCTACCAAAGGTTTTTACATAATACACAGCAGTTAAAATGTCAAATACATATTTGGAGATGGAGGCTTTTGGCCTAATTAGGTTTACATGAGGTCATGATAGTGGGATCCCCATGATGAGATTAGTGTCCTTATAGGAAGAGACCAGAAAACTAGCTCTCTCTCCTTCTCCACCATGTGAGAGCACAGCATGAAGGAAGCCATCTGTGCACTTAGATGAGGGTGTTTACCAAAAACTCAGCCACACTGGAAACTTCATCTTGGACTTTGTAGCTCTCATAACTGTGAAAAATAAACATCTCCTGTCCGACTCCCCCCCATCCCCCGCACCGGCAGAAATACTAAATACATAATCATTTAATATTGGATGAACTCATTAGCAGATCTGTTTTGGGCAATATTCCATGATATTGAACCGCATTCAAAATTAATCACATTTCTTTCCATATTGCAAAGAACAGGTGCTATGAACAAATACTGGGACTAAAAAATGGTGAAACCCTCCAGGAATGGGTGGGGAAATCATAATGATAATGTACAACAGGTTAAAACAATACAAGAAACAATGTTATCAGGACAACAGTTGAGATATTGTTGTAGTATATTCTATATCCTCTGGACAGGACTCTGGTGGAAGGTAATCGTTTTTGTTGGAGTACCTAAAAGATCCTAACAGTAAGTTTACAATTTAGGTAGTAAATTCTGAGTAGACATGTTTTGCAAATGCCTAGACTAGATATTTAGATAGTGGGACTTCAAATACAGAGTGCTATGTATATTTTAAGTAGTTTCTGGGAACATAAGATTCACTGGTGAAGAAAGCAAATCACTGGTAACATCTTCGTGTTCTCAGAAACTAACACAGTTCCCAGTACATTCGATCTGTAATCAATACATGAAGAATGAAGGAAGGAAGGAAGAATGTGGTGATTTGACAAGATTTTAGTTACTTCTGCACACGCCATGCCTTCTGAATTTTTTGTCAAACTATAATGCTTACTTATATGAATGTGTTTTCCAACACTTTTCAGTATCAGTAGAGCAAAACCTATTCTCAGTTAAAACATTCATTTGATTGATTTACTTGTAAAACCTCATTCTCTTTCACTAAAATTTAATACAGTATCATATATAGTATAATAATTTATTGTTGGTATGCAAAGCCACTATTATTTACAATCTCTATTTCTCCCGAGAATTAATCTAACTCATGATTTGTAGATAGTTTTATTTAATATTGTTAGAATAATTTAGTTTACTCTAATGCATGAAGATCATGGCAAAAGTTGACTATCTGGTGCTTGGGAGACAGAGCTGTAATATAAATTAAGATGGGTTTAGAAGGGAAAATATTATTATTGCCAATCTGGAAACAAGTTGGCTATATGATACATAGATGTTCCGTTATCAAAAAATTTCTATGGGAAATACTTAAAAACACTTGTGGAATGTTTTTTTAAATGAGTTGTGATATATTTATAAATAACAGTAAGTACATATTCAACAACCATGATTTTCTTAATATGATCTGAAATATTTTAATATTTGTTAATTATTATGGATTTTAAAGATTCAATTTAAAGAGAAAATATATAGATAAAATGATCATCTAAAAAGATTGTCAATTATTCCTAAAGAGAATTACACTTACTAGTCAGGTTTTACAGAAATCTAGACTACAACCATTGGTAATTTGACTTAGAGTTTTCCTTGAGAAACCACCATTAACCCATAAACAATATTTAAGCATTTTTATACTTCATCAAATACACAAATTTGATACTATCTAGTAGTAAATATGAACTTTGCAGAATAAACTTGGTAATAATCAGTGGCACTGTATTTTAACACTCTATGGGAAATTCCTTTCCTTTGAATAAAAAGTTTATTCTGATGGAGGGGCAGCAGTTTTTATCTCACCTCCTGTTTTATTTGCCCAGTGTGGCAACTAAGTTGATGACTTGGTTTCTTGACTGTCCCACTAGAATCAAAGCTTTACTGTTTATCCCAGCATCCTTAGTTCTAAACCAAGCAGTGAGCTCAAGTCCTCTACACAGGCCACTTAGAATGTCTAATGCTCTTGCTCTAATTATCACAACACTGGTAAAACCTGTGCCTTTCAATCTTGACTGTATATTAGAATCTCTTTGGTTGAAGCAGGGAGTGCTTTGGACACCTAAACTTCACCCCAGACCAGCTGAATGAGAATCTCAGATGTGGGACTTAGCATAAGTCTTTCAAAACTCCGCAGTTGACATCCATGCACAACCATGTGCAAAGTTTAAGAACCACTGGGCTGGATATTTCTGCTGCCTCATTCCACCAACCACACTGAAACATTTATACAGTAAGACCACCCAGAATGGTGCCAGAGCATACTATCATCCTTTGACACTGTAATTTGGAATGACTCATCACATCAACCAGATTAGGGGCCCTAGCTTCAGCTTTGCCTGCCCATGGCTTCCTCCCTTTTCCTTGTAGGTACATGGGCAACTGAGGCAACATAATTTATGCCAAAATATGCCATTTTATTCATTTAGTATTTTAAATGTTTCCCTTTTTTAATAAACCTGCTTTATTTTCTCAAACTATTTTAAATGGACTCTATCACATAGCTTAAAAATAGGTTATAAACATAAAATTAAGATGAGAATAAACTAGATAATGACAAAAGCATAATATATAGCTATGGAAGGTATGATTTGGAAAGAGAAAAATGATTGTGGTAAAATATGTTGCCAAAGCAATTACTATAACTAGAATATCTATTGAATATAGTCCCCAGAACTATTTATAACAGGAATTAAAGATAAAATTAAAACTTTCATTTGAAACCTGCCCAAATTTAACTTCAGTATTTATTTGATTTCAAACACAGAGGTAATATAACTCAGCTGAAAGCAAGTCAACTAGTTGATAGGTAGGTTTAATATGAAAATAAAATAAAAGGTATTAATGTATCAATGTTTATTTAATCTGTTTTTCTTTCCTCTGGACAAAACTTTTCTGGAGAAATAATGTGATTATACCAAGTTTACTGCCTAGCACTCTCAGCTCCAGCATCATAGCAAATAAGACACTTTAGCACATTAAAACAGCAACCTCAACTACTACTACTACTATTGCTACTCCAGACTGAAACAATGACAAGACATTGCTCCTTGGAAAAATTTTAACAATGGGTTTCAATAAAAGGGAAAACATGGAAAAATAAAACAAGACATAATCAGAGAGGGAGATAAGCCATGAAAGACTCTTAATCATAGGAAACAAATTGAGGGTTGCTACAGGGGAGGGGGAATGGGGTAACAGGGTGATAGGCATTAAGGAGGGCATGATGTGATGAGCACTGGGTGTTATATTCAACAGATGAATCACTGAACTCTACCTCTGAAATTAATAATACACTGTATGTTAATTAATTAAAATTTTTAAAAAGGGGAAAAATACAATGAAACCAAAGTGCCCCTAAATTATAAAAATATACAAAACAATAATAAAATTGAGACAGAAGACCATAGAAATTTTTCTAAATATTCTCAGGAACAGTCAGGTTGGCAGGAGAATATCCAAGAAATAAAATGACTCAGTATTGAATAACAAGAGCTTCATTTTTATAGGACAAATCCTACTATAGATTAACATGTGCCACAGTGAATATTTATAGAATACTTATATTTCAAGACCACTAAAGTCATCCCTACCTATGGTCCAATAGCAGTATATGAACTAAAAAAGGTAAACAAAGCTGAAAGGGAAACATATCTATTAAATGAGACTTCAAATATATTAAGAAAAGAACAAGATTAAAGAAAATGTTGAAGAACAAGGGACAGCTTGTGTTAGAGGAGAATGGTAAGTTTCAAATACAGAAAGGGATCACTTAAAGAAAAAAAATAGGTAAAGATGACATTGGGAAACATTGGGAATCAATTCACAGGACTTGCAGCTAATTAGTTGGTTATATAAAGAATTGGAAAATATTAGAAAGCTCCTATTAATAATTTGAGAAATCATTGAGTAGAAATAATCTTTAGGACTGGAAAAGAAAAATGTGTACATATTTAAAAGTTAAAGAAAAGACCTTCAAACAATGGGCTGATTATTTTTACACTGTTATTTTAAAAAAATATATTAGGAATGGATGATCTAACAACCAGTTATAAAGCATATAAGAGCAAACAATCATGAACAGCAATTAATATAGATTTAGAAAAGGGAAATCAAGGTCTTTGTGGATTTCACTGACAAAAGGAAAACATTTTAATCAACTTAATTCATACAAAACCATTGATTCTTTCTCACGTGACATTTTCAAAATGAGAAGTACAGACTTGACCTTGAGGGCATTGACTGGATGTCTCCCATGTGCTGAACATGAGCTGACTAGGCACTATTATATAACTGTATCAACACAATCTTCTGAATTATTATTATTAACCAGATTCAACTAATGCATAAACTGAGACATAAAGTGTTTAAGTAGCTTATCCAAAAGCATACAATTACTAAAGAAATTGACTTCAGATTCTATGTCTCTCGTTTCTCCAATTGTTCTTTATGAATTAGTCATACATAGAGGAAGAGCCCACGTTGGTTGGGCAACTTGCCTTCTCCTCTCTGCCACCAGTTTTGACAAAATTATTTTCACCTCTGCCATTTTTATAGCTGTTTTAAGAATCCTTGCCAATAAGGCTTTTACTCTGCGGCCAAAACCACCACTACACAGCTGTGATCCCTATCCTCATCATACCAGTGAAGGCCAAGAGGGTTCTCTCTTTCTTTGCCGGGACCATGCTGGAAATATTTGCTGCTCCTCTTTTTAAAAGAGGAGGAACCGTTTTCCATTTACTCCCAGTATTGATCAAAGTATAGGTAGAAAAAGAGATGTGCCCTGAGTGTACTAAATGTATTTTTCTTATTGCAGGTAAGTATTTAACTAACTATCTTTGAATACCCAACTTTTGTAGCAACATGGACGGGCTTGGAAGAGATTATGCTGAGTGAAATAAGTCAAGCAGGGAGAGCCAATTATCATATGGTTTCACTTATTTGTGGAGCATAACAAATAGCATGGAGGACAAGGGGAGTTAGAGAGGAGAAGGGAGTTGGGGTAAATTGGAAGGGGAGGTGAACCATGAGAGACTATGGACTCCGAAAAACAATCTGAGGGTTTTGAAGGGGCCGGGGGTGGAAGGTTGGGGGAACCAGGTGGTGGGTACTGGAGAGGGCACGGATTGCATGGAGCACTGGGTGTGGTGCAAAAACAATGAATATGAATACTGTTACGCTGAAAATAAATTTAAAAAATTTTAAAAAAAGGTGGTTAGGATTACAATACGATGAACAATATAGGTCAGCTACATTGTGGATTGAAGAGATTTTTTGTGGGCAAACAATGGACCTGATCTTCATTTATAATGTTTATAAATTTTCCTATAGGAAAATTTCTTCTGTTTTAAAAACAACTTACTTTTAAACGCACTTCAGTTTTACACACACACAAAACACGAAGTAATGGCATGCAAACTTATGACAGTATGTTTAATTTGCTGATTAAGATGAATATATGATAACACGCAGAACACTCTAGTATTGTAATATTGATGCACAAATCAGTTTTAATTCAAGTATAAAAGTTTAAAAAGTATTAAAAATAAACTACAGCTACAATAATCTGTTAATGGATATACAACATACAAAGATGTAAAGTATGACATCAATGTCATAAAATGGGGGGTGGAAGAGTAAAACTGTGGAGTTTTTGTATGTGATTCAAATTGTTATCAGCTTAAAATACAATGTTATAGCTATAAGATGTTTTGTGTAACCAGAAAAAAAAAACTCTAGCAAGAACACAAAAAATCAAAGTATACCATTAAAATCAATCAATCAATCAATCAATCAACAAATTACAAAGGAGAATACCAAGAGACGAAGAAAGGAACAAAGGAACTAGAAAACAGTTATAAAAAATCTTAAAATGGCAACAGTAAATCCTTACCTATAATTAGTTTAAATTAAAATAGACCAAATAGAGGACACATAGTAACTGAATGGAGAAAGAAAAGAAAAGAGGGTAGGATGGAGAGGAAAGGAAAGGGGAAAAAAAGAAAAAGGAAAAGGAAAAATGAAAAGGAAAAGGAAAGGAAAAAAAGAAAGGAAAAAGGAAAGGGAAGGAGATTTATCCAAAAGTATGCTGCCTTCAGCTTTAAGGATACACATAGGCTCAAAGTCAAGTGATGGAAAAAAGAGATCCCATGCAAAGAGTAACCAAAAGAGCAGAGATCACTATACTAAATCAGACAAAACAGATTCCCAATCAAAATCTATCACAACATATAAAGATCACTGTATAATGATAAAGGAATTAATGCATCAAGAGGATATAACAACTGTAAATATATATATATATATATATATATATATATATATATTTGTATACTATATATACAACCAACATTAGAACACCTGAATACATAAAGTAAATATAAACAGAACTGAAAGGAGAAATAGATAGCAATATAATAATAGTGGAATATTCCAATATCCGACTTTGAACAATGGATACATGATCCAGGCAGAAAATCAATGAGGAAACAGTGGATTGAATAACACTACAGACCAAATGGACCTAACAGACATATACAGAGCATCCCATCCAACAACAAAATACATATTCTGAAGCATACCTGGAACCTTCCAGGATAGATTGTATGTTAAGCCACAAAACAAGTCTTATCAAATTTAGGAAGATTAAAATTATATCAAATATCTTTTCTGACCATGATGGTATGAATTTATAAGTCAATAACAAAAGGAAATTGAAAAATTAACAAATACATAGAAATTAAATAACACATTCCTAAACAACAAATGTGGCCAAAAAAGAAATCATAGGCAAAATCAAAAAGTATCTTGAAACAAATAAAATGGAAATGCAATGGACCAAAACCTATGGGATGCAGCAAAAGCAGTGCTGAGAGGGAATTTTATAGTGATAAATGTCTACATTAAGAAAAACAAAAGGTCTAAGTAAACAAACTAACTTTATATCTTAAGGTACTAGAAAAATAAGAACAAACTAATCCTTAAATTATCAGAAGGAAAGAAATAATAAATATTGAGCGAAAATAAACAAAATAGAAAGACATAAAAAAGAGCAAATAAGATTGGCAAAACTTAGCTGGACTAACCAAAAGAGAGAAAAAAAGAGAACACTCATATAAATAAAAGCATAAATAAAAGAGGATACCTTACAACTGATACCACAGAAATATAAAGTATCATAAGAGAATACTATCAACAATTATTTGCCAACAAATCAGATAACCTACAAGACATACATAAATTCCTAGAAACATACTACATCAATACTAACCATGAAGGAATAGAAAATCTGAATAGACCAATAATGAGTAAAGATATTGAAGCAATAATGAAAAACCTCCTAAAAAATAAAATCCCAGGACCAGATGGCTTCACTATTAAATTCTTCTAAACACTAAAAAAATAAAAAATAAAAAAAGAATTAATGTCAATTCTTTCAAACTCTTCCAAAAAAAATTGAAGAGGAGGGAACATTTCCAATCTCCTTTTCAAGGCCAGGATTACCCTGAGACCAAAAGCAGACAAGGACACTACAAGATGGAAAAAGATAGCTGGAAAAAATCCTAAAGAAATTTTAGCAAACTGAATTCAACAGCACATTAAAAAGATCATACACAATGATCAAGTGGGATTTATCCCTGGCATGCAAGCCTGGTTCAACACAGGCAAATCAGTAAGCATAATATTTCCCTTTAACAGAATAAAAGATAAAAGTCACATGATCATCTCAATAGATGGACAAAATTAGTGCAGCCAGTATAGAAAGTAATAGTATGGAAGTTTCTCAACAAATTAAAGAAAGAACTACCAGATGATTCAGCAGTACCATTAGTGGGTATATATCAGAAGGAAATAAAATCATTATCTCAAAGAGATATCTGTACCTCTGTGGTCACTGCAGCATTATTCACACTAGTTAAGACATGGAAACAATCTCAATGTCCATCAACAGATGAGTGAATGTTTATATATGTATATTTTATATATATATATAACACACATATATACATATAATATACATATATAATACATAAAATATAATATACATATATACATGTAATACACATACATGTATGTGTATGTATAATATACACATATAATATTTATAATGTATATATACATATAACACATATATAATAATATATATACAAAGAAGAATATATATAAAAAGGATAATATATATACTTATGACTAATATATAGGATAATAAATAGTATAATAAAGGATAAATGTATATTTATAATGTAAATATGATTTGTGTAAGTTTATACATATATAATATGAAAAAGGATAATAGAAATCCTGCCATTTTGGCAACGTGGGTGGACCTGGAGGATATTAAGCTAAGTGAAAAAAGTCAGACCTAATACAAATACTATATGATCTCACTTATATGTGGACTCTCAAAAAATGAACCCACAGGAAGAGAGAACAGATTGACTGGTGGTTGCCAGAGGAGTGGGGTGTTCAAATGATGAAAGTAGTCAAGATTTTAAAGAGAAAAAAATAAGTAAAATCAACAAAAGAGACCCATGAAATCCACATACAAAATTTTGAGTTGAAGTCACAGAAGCACAGAGTAGAATGGAGGTGGTTGGGGCTGGGGAAAATGAGAAGATGATTGTCAAACTGTACAAATTTTCAGCTGTAAGACCAATAACATCTAGAGATCTAATGTAGAGCATAGTGACTATAGTTAATAATACTATATTGTATACCTGAAAGTTGCTAAGAGAGTAGATTTTAGGTCTTCTCACTAGACACCCACACAAATGGTAACTATGTGAGATCATGGATGTATTAAATAGCTCGATTGCAATAATCATTTTACAGTGTGTGTGTGTGTGTATGTGTGTGCAATCACCTTGCATGCTTTAAATACAACATTTCTTTGTCAATCATACCTCAATAAAGCTGGGAAAAACACAGTTCATATGGTAAATCTTAAAAAGAAATACAAGAACTTCTTGATGGGGGGAAAAACACTGGACAATTCACTGGAGATTATACACATCATTGGTTTTCCACTCTTAAGCAGAGGACCACACTTGATGTAAATGTTTTAGACATTGACCGGTGTGTAAAGAAGGAATCAGAATCAATAATTTCTTTTTTTTAAAAAAGATTTTATTTTATTTGACAGATAGAGATCACAAGTAGGCAGAGAGGCAGGCAGAGAGAGAGGGAGGAGGAAGCAGGCTCCCTGCCGAACAGAGAGCCTGATGTGGGACTCGATCCCAGGACCCTGGGATTATGAGCTGAGCTGAAGGGAGAGGCTTTAACCCACTGAGCCACCCAGGCGCCCCCAGAATCAATAATTTCTTAAGGTTTCCTCCAATTCCAGCATCCTAAATTTCTGTAGTATAATTGTCTATTTGTCTGTTAGGACTTCTAGAATAGAATGCCAGAGGGTAGGTGGCCTAGACAACACAAATATATTGTCTCACAGGTACTGAAGCCTGGAAACTTAAAAATTTGGGCATCTGCAGGGTTGTTTCCTTCTAAGGGCTATGAGTGAAGGATCTCTTTCAGTCCTCCCTGCTTGGCTTGTAGATGTCCATGTTTTCCCTATTTGTCTTCACATTATCTTCTTGCTATGCATGTCAGCTTTTGTGCCAAATTTCTCAGTTTCGTAAGGACACTAGTCATATTGGATCAAGGCGCTCCCTAGTGACTTCATTTTAACTTGATTACCTCTGTAAAAAACTATCTCCAAATAAGGTCATATCCTGAGGTATTGTGGGTAATGACTCCAATATATCCTTTCTCTTTGTTTTAAAGATTTTATTTATTTATCTGAGAGCAAGTATGAGCAGTGGGGAGGGGCAGAGAGAGAGAGGGGGAAGCAGGCTCCCCACTTAGCAGGAAGCCCAATACGGGGCTTCACCCAGGACCCTGGGATCATGACCTGAGCTGAAGGCAGATGCTTAACTGATTGAGCCACCCAGGCGCCCAGGACTCCAACATATCTTTTTTTGGAGGGACACACTTCGACCTGTCACAAAGAGTATTACATATGCACAGTTATGTTGCCACTAACTAATGTTATCCAATGACATAGACTGTTATCTATAGAACTATAGTAGATTTTCTTGTTTCTGCAGAACATTGAACTGATCTTTAGTCTTATTTCACCTTTATCCTAGGCTTCTGAGAGAGAATGATGGATTTTGAAGCAACACACTGCACCTTTACATATAAATAGGAGAAAAGTTTCCTCTCTTCACAATTTTGGCTTTTGCTGAGGTCTCAGGTATGTTTGAAAGTTTTTAAAATTAGAAGCTCACATTGCTCTCTTCATTCATAGTGTGAATAATTGGGGACAAGGAGAAAATACCCTGGGTAGTTGCTAATATACCCTAGATAATCAAGTCAGCATTTTTGTTTGTTTGTTTGTTTGTTTTGCTATATGCCATATATTTTCCTAAAGCAAACAGCATCTATATGACAGCAAGAAGGTAGAGCCGGCCAAAAGTACAATAGGGCCTGTTGGGTTACTTTGGTCTCCCAGAGTGTACAGTGCTCTTTAATTTGGCAGAACATTAATGTCTTGTGAAACTTAGTTTTTGGCTCAAGATGACATTGAGTTCAAAGAAGAAATCTGACTGAACAGCTTCCTGAATTTGACAAGATTGATTCATTCAGTGATTATGCATTGGGCACCTCTTTTGTGTTCTGTGCTATGCTAGGCACTCTGAGGATATTCACTAAGGGATGTGGCTTCTATTTACAAGGAATTTAAGCTAACAGGGAAGATAAACAAGTACACAGCTAACTTGAAGGCAAAGCAACATGAAATAAATACTTTAATAGAGCTAGAAACAGAGTGCTGTGGGGCCCAGAGGAGAAAGACATTAATCACGTCCGGATTTCTTCTTAGGAATGTACATTAACACTAGTGTTTGTTCTTTTGCTTTTACTTAAAAATCTGGAAGGTGAACTTGGGGAAAACTTTGCAGTCACATTTTGGGAACTGATCCTTGAAACCAGAAGGGTAAAGCTAAATCCTGTAGCTGATAAACACAGAGTTATATATCTGTGTCAATAGGAAATGCTGCTGCATTAGTACAGCAGTTCAATCAAATGTACCTAATCCTACCTCAATCTAAATAGAATACAGCCATACCTTTTCCATTCCAAGCATATAAAAAACCAACCAAACAACAACAACAAAAAAAAAACCTGCTCAGAGAACGGAAAAGTGAAGTTACTGCCATTTCATGAAAATTATGCTGCCAAAAATACCATTTAACTTAAGCTGCTACTAGAGAAAAACATATTTAATTAAATGGGTGGCAGAATCATCATGGTTTCTTTTGTGGGGTGGAGAGCGGATGACTCTACACTACCATTATGATTGCTAACAGTTCCTCTTAGTGAATAAAACATTAAAAATGAAAGGAAGAAAAGAGAACATGATGCTTTTTCTCCTTGAAAAAGAGAAAATTATTCAAAAGTTAGGAAGATTATGAAAGAAACTTCAATGTGCTTTTATGGTAATCAAAATCAGCAGCAGGTACTTATTATATATTCCAAAGTTCAAATGAACTTATACCTCCCACTGAAATTCTATAGCTACTAAGAGAGGATTAGAATGATTGTTACCTAAATCACATGAAGCATTTCCTGAGTAAATACATAATAAAATTCTGAATAAACTTAAAAACTTTTCATTCTTATAATGTTTTATAGAAACAGAATTGAAAAGGATCGTAAAATTATTTAGCTCAAACCCATCATTTGACGGATGAGGAAAATGAGGTTCAGATGGCGGAAAATGACCTGTCCAAGGTTCCTACAGCTAATGGAATTCACATCAGCACCCAGATCTGCTTCCCAGTCTGTTTACCTCTGCAGTTGGCTATTTATCCCTTAAGAATAGAGAATTAAAGATGTTAACTCATGTTTTAGGTATAAAATCTAGGGTGACAATTATTTCAAGTTTAAATACATGGACTCTGGAAGCAGACTTCTTAAATTTAAGTCCTGGTGTCTCCATCTACCTGTTGTCAGGTTTAGTCAAGTACCAAATCACCCTATGTCTTATTTCCTCATCTGTAAAATGAAGATGATAGTATATTCCACCTCAGAGTTACTGCAAGGAACAAATAACAAGTGTGAACTGACTAGATATGTGCCTGAAACATAATGTGCTTTCCTGTTATTATTTCAATACTCTAAATCTATGATGTGAACACTGCCTTCCACCAAGTGAATCTTAGCAAAATTTAGAAGCAGCTGAGTTTATCTCTTGTGTGCCCATTCTTTCTTGATGAGCCTCCTTTACTCATTTTTCTTTTGTAAGCCCTCTATCTTTGGGTATCCACTGTCTGGACTACATTGCCCATATCCCATAATAGCTATGTCTTGCTTGGTTCTATCAACATCTGGAGGAAATTTCTATAATCAAATTTGTCAACCATTTCCTCCTCACCAGAACAGTCTGGTTTTACTCCCTTGTGGTCCCATGAAGTAGTATCTGAAATGTTAAAATGTACTTGTTTAATATGTTTCCCTTTCTAAGAATATTGTGCTTTTAAGAGAGATTGTTGTATTGTCATCTGAATATTAAGATGACTATCTAATTAGAGAATTTTAGATATTGTGGTAGAACAGTAAGGAAGGGACAGGGAATGAATGACTTTTAAATATTTGTTGTTATTTCAGCTAATTCACAAACATGAAATATATTATTCTCTTCCATTTCAGAGATAAGGACACCAAGGCTCACAGAGAGAAGGTGACTTGCTTGAAACCATATAACTAATAAATCCAAGTAGTAGCTTGCAAGCTCTGGTCTGTCTGGTTCCCAAGACTGCTCTCACTATTTTTGATAAAGTGTTCTGTAATCAGTGCTCCTCATATCACACCACATATGCAAATGGTTCTTACAGATGTCTTAAGACTGGCTCGTTTTTTTAAAATTTTTTTTTAAGATTTTATTTATTTATCAGAGGGGGGGGGGAGAGTGAGCACAGGCAGACAGAATGGCAGGCAGAGGCAGAGGGAGAAGCAGGCTCCCCGCTGAGCAAGGAGCCCGATGTGGGACTCGATCCCAGGACGCTGGGATCATGACCTGAGCCGAAGGCAGCTGGCAGCTGCTTAACCAACTGAGCCACCCAGGCGTCCCGGTTCTTTTTTTTTTTTTTTTTTTTAAGATTTTATTTATTTATTTAACAGACAGAGATCACAAGTAGGCAGAGAGGCAGGCAGAGAGAAAGGGGGAAGCAGGCACCCTGCTGAGCAGAGAGCCCAATGCGGGGCTCAATCCCAGGACCCTGAGATCATGACCTGAGCCGAAGGCAGAGGCTTTAACCCAATGAGCCAACCAGGTGCCCCAAGATTGGCTCTTTTTCCCTAGAAACTGCTGACCTGCCCTCAGGTTGGCATCAATTCAAAATATATCCAGAACACTTGCTATACTATATTAATAGATAGAAAATTGAGGTACCAACTAAAAGGCATAATGTGCCTCAGATAGCAACTTTGGATATACTATAGAGCAAACACTCGTGTCTGTTACACATGTGAGCCCTCTGTTGGTCTACCATGAAACAAAAAGATAAAGATGAAATAAAATAGGTACAATGGACATGTTTTCAACATGTCAGTGGATCTAATTGAATAGTTATTCCACAACAGAAGAAAGTACAACATGGTGCTTATATTAAATCAACCAAGTACATTTTGCACTAATAATTGTTGACAGGAAAAAAATATTACATGGAAGCATAAATATACAATGACTTTGCTTTAAATCTGGGATATATTGGTTGCTAAGGTGGAAGAGCCAAGGACATATGAAATAATCTGCAAATACATGAATTAGCATAAATATGTCATGAGATTGTCAAACTCTACTCAGAAAGGCTTAAGGTTTTATATCTGAAAAAAACCTTTTTTTCCCATAATTTATTCTTTGCTGAATCACCTTATCTTAGTTCTAAAAGAAGAAAAGCCCTTTAGAGAGTTTACATTGATTTATTAACTTCTCCAGAGTGTTTCTTTAATAAATATATCTTCTTAGGGCTTCTCTGAATGGCTTCTGAAAGGAGCATATCAAACCTTCCTTTTTATTTCCATGTTTCATTGCATATTATCAGTCAATAAACACATAGTATACACTAAAAGTACAATGGTAGTATGGAGCTTAGATGGTGCATAGAAGAAAAGCCATCAATTTAAGGAAATAACAGTTAAAAACACATAAAACAAGTGGTGTGAACAATTAGTGCTCTAGATCAGGCAAATGTTCTGCCAGCTAGAGTATCAGAATGAAAATGGGTCAGGCTTCATAGTTCAGTTTATTGTACATAATTTAAGTCTTTTTTTGTAGAGGATTTATTTATTTGAGAAAGAGGAGAGTGGGGCTTAGGGGCAGAGGGAGAGGGAGAGAGAAACTTAAGCAGATTATGGCATTGAGCACAGGGCCTAATGCAGGGCTCGATCTCAGGACCCTGAGATCGTGACCTACGCCCAAACCAAGAGTTTGTTGCTTAATTGACTGTGCTATCCAGGCATTCCTCCCTTTTATTTTTTGTACTCCTCCCTTTTATTTATTTTGTATTCCTCCCTTTTATTTTTTTTAATTTATGTCTTAACCCAAACTGTGTTTTGTCTGTCCTCATGAATGCATAATAAGGAAGGCATAGGCATTTACACACACACACACACACACACACACACACACAAAAGGTAATAAAGTTTAAGTAAAAACTGATTATATAGTACAAAGGATCAACTCTGTGAAAGTAATCTAATAACTTGTAGTTTTAAACTCAGATGCTATAAAATACTTATTGGATGCTAAGATATGTGACACAAACTACAATCAACCAAAATAGCAGAAAGCCAACTGAAAATGATAACCATTAATACACACAGACTTTCCTCCTTGTTACTGTAGAAGGGAGTGTACTATGGTACCTCATTCTTTTGATATATGGCAAAGTCATGAGTATCAGTGAATAAGAGAGAAGACCTATGAGCCAGGATCAGAAATGTTGAGACAAAGTATAAGAGCAAAGTAGAAGAATAAATAAAAATAATAGTCCAGTCATAAATTACGTCTAAAACCCAGATGATAAGAAAGTGATATAAGAAGTCTGAACTAGTAGCCAAAGGCCAAGGATCACATAGAAATAAAGTATTTAGATGGAGCAATGGATCAAAATTAACAAAGCAATAAGAAGAATGAAGTAAATAGAATGTTCAGAGAAGGCAGGATTACTAAAGGAAAGCCTAGTAGGCCAGCTTTATTAGACCTGGCTAGCCCTAGGCATGAATTCTGAAAAGCTGCTATGGTCTTAAAACTTAACATACCTGAAATATCTTGTACTTTATTCTTCCAAGGGATAAAGGCAGTTAAGAATGATTCATGAGGGGTGCCTGGGTGGCGTAGCCAGTTGAGCTTCCAACTCTTGGTTTTGGCTCAAGTCATGATCTCAGGGTCATGAAATGGAGCCCTGCACTGCTTTACTTTCTTTCTCCCTTTGCCTCTGCCCCTCACCCACTCTCTCAAAAAAAGAAGTTAATCCTCTTTTTTTTTTTTTAAGATTTTATTTATTTATTTGACGGAGACAGCCAGAGAGGAAACACAAGCAGAGGGAGTGGAGAGGGAGAAGCAGGCTTCCCGCCAAGTAGGGAGCCCAATGTGGGGCTCAATTCCAGGGCCTTGGGATCATAACCTGAGATGAAGGCAGATGCTTAATGACTGAGTCACCCAAGTGCTCCTACATAAGTAAATCTTAAAAAAAAGAAAGAATGATACATTAAATGGGGGCTGTAGACTCCTTATTTCATTGTGAAAAAAAGAAAGTCAACCTTGCTACTGAATTGTTAAGCTTAGATAATGGAGGAAATCATGTTTAGAGTCAGATCTTTGCTTCAGCTTGTATGTAAATGTTAGAAAGGACATTTTATTCCTACTGAAAGTTTTTGTGAAGATTCATTTGAGAAGCTATATAAGCCCTAAAGACAACTACGAGAATTGAAAATCCCTCCCATATTTGTAAAGCAGAATAAGAATGAGTACTAAAATGGTTTCAGACTTGGAGTATGGGCAGAAGATCCTGCTTATGGTTGAGTCAAATGCTTTTAGAAATGTGCTCTCTGAATTCAATTTGAGCATGGTTTAATTTATTACCTAATTGATTGTCATGCTTTATTGCATATTTAGAAATATTCCCACCAAAACACACCATATGGGTTTGTTGCTGTAGTGGCTTTGTTGCTTTATGAAAACAGCATTTCCAGGAATTATTTCAAAAGAGAGCAGCTTAATTGGACCAGTAAGAAGATAATGTGAGTTTTTCTTTTTCTTTTTCTTTTTTTTTTTTCCAGAGAGAGAGAGGGAGAGAGAGCGAGCACAGGCAGACAGAATGGCAGGCAGAGGCAGAGGGAGAAGCAGGCTCCCTGCCGAGCAAGAAGCCCAATGTGGGACTCGATCCCAGGACGCTGGGACCATGACCTGAGCTGAAAGCAGCCGCTTAACCAACTGAGCCACCCAGGCGTCCCAATGTGAGTTTTTCTTAAGGAAGATGTCAGCACTTAGGAATCCTCACTTATCTTTAGTATACTCTATTTGCAATTTTGTCAAGCATAGAGAAATAAAACAAAGCACAAAACATTCATAGAGGATGGTTTAAAAAAGAATATTACCCTACTCTTACCTTCTAGGAACTTCTAAAACTAGAAAAAATTGGAAGAAACCCAATTAAAATCATTTCCATATAAGTTAAAAGAGTAATAAGGTATTGTTTCATACACTTTGCTATCTACCATTTAAGAAACACAGAGCCAAAATAAAGTTTGACAAATTTAAGTAAATGTCAGCCTTAGTTACCTACAAGAACTTATTTTATTTGCTTAGCTCTATAGTGTTTTACAGATATAATGGATTTTCAGTATTTATTTATTTATTTATTTGCAAATTGAAGGCTAGTGGCAACTCTGCATCCAGCAAGTCTATCCGCACCATTTTTGCCAACAGAATTTGCTCATTTCACATCTCTGTGCCACATTTTAGGAATTCTCACAATACTTCAAAACTTTTCATGATTTCTATATTTGTTGAGGAGATCTGTGATCAGTGATCTTTGATGGTACCATTGTAATTGTTTTGGAGGTGCAACAAACTACGCCCATATGATGGTGGACTTAATTGATAAATTCTGTATATGAACAGAGTACTCCACCAACTGGCTGTCTCTCATCTCTTTCCCTCTTTGTGGGTCTCTCTATTCTCTGAGACACAGCAATATTGAAATTAGTCCAATTAATAACCCTACAATGGCCTCTAAGTGTTTAAATGAGATGAAGAGTTGCATGTTTTTCACTTTAAATCTAAAACCTAGAAATGATGAGGCTTAGTGAGAAAGGCATGAAAGAGTTAGCCAAATTGTGAATGCAAAGAAGTTCTTGAAGCAATTAAAAGTGCTATTCCAGTGAACATACAAATGCTTAGAAAGTGAACTAGCCTTACTTTCTGCTGATAATGCAGATAGTTTGAGTGGTCTGAACAGAAAATCAAACCAGCCACAATATTCCCTCAGGCTAAAGCCGAATCCAGAGCAAGGCCCTGACTCTCTTCAATTCCATGAAGGCTGAGAGAGGTAAGAAAGTTGCAGAAGAGAAGTTTGAAACTAGTAGAGGTTGGTTCATGAGTTATAAGAAAAAAAAAAAATCTCCACAGCATGAAAATGCAAGAGGAGGTAGCAATTGCTGATGTAGAAGCTGCAGCAGGTTCTCCAGAAGATCTAGCTAAGATAATGAAGATGGCTACACTAAACAACAGATTGTCAATGTAGACAAAACAGTCTTCTAGTAAAACAAGATGGCATCTAGGACTTTCTTAGCTAGAAAGTAAGTCAATGCTTGGCTTCAAAGCTTCAAATGACAGGCTGGCTTTCTTATTAGGTACCAGTGCAGCTGGTGACTTTTTGTTGAAGCCGATGCTAATTCACCATTCTGAAAATCTTAGGCCCTTAAGAATTATGTTAAAACTACTCTGCCCATGTTCTATGAGTGGAACAATATAAGCCTGGAAGATAGCACATCTGTCTACAACATGGTTTACTGAATATTTTAAGTCCACTGTTGAGACCTACTGCTCAGAAAAAAGAAAGATTCCTTTTAAAATATTGCTACTCATGAACAATGAATCTGGTCACTCATGAGCTCTTCTGGAGATGAATGAGATTCATGCTGTTTCCATCTCTGCTAACACAACGTCCATTTTGCAGCCTATGGATCAATGAGTAATTTTGAATTTTAAGTCTTATTACTTAAGAAATTTTGTAAGAATACAGGTACCATAGCTAGTGCTCCTCTGATGTATCTGGGCAACATAATTCAAAAAAATTCTGGAAAGGATTCACCATTCTAGACATCCTTAAGAACATTTGTGATTCATGGGAAAAGGTCAAAATATCAACATTAACAGGAGTTTGAAAGAAGTTGATTCCTTCATTTCACTGAAGGAAGTAACTGCAGATGAGGTGTAGATAGCAAAAGAATTGGAATTAGAAGGGGAGTCTGAAGATGGGACTGAGTTGCTGCAGTCTCATGATAAAACTCTTTTTTCTTCTTTCTTTTTTTAATTTAACATATAATGTATTATTTGGTTCAAGGGCACAGGTCTGTGAATTATTAGTCGTACACAATTCACAGCACTCACCATAGCACATACTCTCCCCAGTGTCCATAACCAAGACACCCTATCCCTTACACCCCCACACCCCAGCAACCCTCAGTTTGTTTCCTGAGATTAAGAGTCTCTTATGGTTTGTCTCCCTCTGTGGTCCCATCTTGTTTCATTTTTTCCTCCCTTCCCCCAATGCCCCCCCCACTTTACCTCTCAAATCCCTCATATCAGGGAGATCATATGATAATCGCCTTTCTCTGATTGACTTATTTCGCTCAGCATAATACCCTCTAGTTCCATCCACGTCATTGCAAATGGCACAATTTCATCTCTTTTGATGGCTGCATAGTATTTCAGTTTGTGAGTGTGTGTGTGTGTGTGCATGCGTGCGTGTGTGTGTGTGTGTGTGTGTAATCCTCTCTATCCATTAACTGTTGATGGACATCTAGGTTCTTTCCATAGTTTGGCTATTGTGACATTGCTGCTATAAACATTTGGATGCACATGCCCCTATGGATCACCACATTTGTGTCTTTAGGGTAAATAACCAGTAGTGTGATTGCTGGGTTGTAAGGCAGCTCTATTTTCAACTTTCTGAGGAACCTCCATACTGTTTTCCAGAGTGGCTTCACCAGTTTGCATTCCAACCAACAGTGTAAGAGGGTTCCCCTTTCTCCGCATTCTTGCCAACATCTGTCATTTCCTGACTAGTTAATTTTAGCCATTCTGACTGGTGTGAGGTGGTATCTCACTGTGGTTTTGATTTGTATTTCTCTGGATTCTGACTGCTCTTGAGCACTTTTTCATGTGTCTGTTGGCCATTTAGATGTCTTCTTTGCTGAAATGTCTGTTCATGCCTTCTGCCCATTTCTTGATTGGATTATTTGTTCTTTGGGTGTTGAGTCTGATAAGTTCTTATAGATTTTGTATACTAACCCTTTATCTGATCTGTTATTTGAAAATATCATCTCCCATTCTGTCTGTTGTCTTTTGGTTTTGTTGACTGTTTCCTTTGCTGTACAAAAGCTTTTTATCTTGATGAAGTACCAATAGTTCATTTTTGTCCTTGCTTCCCTTGCCTTTGGTGATGTTTCTAGGAAGAAGGTGACACAGCTGAGGTTGATGTTTCTAGGAAGAAGGTGCTGCAGCTGAGGTTGAAGAGGTTGCTGCCTGTTTCTCTTCAAGGATTTTGATGGATTCCTGTCTCATGTTTAGGTCTTTCATCCATTTTGAGTCTATTTTTGTGTGTGGTGTAAGGAAATGGTCCAGTTTCATTCTTCTGCATGTCACTGTCCAATTTTCCCAACACCATTTGTTGAAGAGACTGTCTCTCCCCCCACACCATATTGGACATTCTTTCCTGCTTTGTCAAAGATTAGTTTACCATAGAGTTGAGGGTCCATTTCTGGGCTCTCTATTCTGTTCCATTAAAAAGCACGAAATCGGGGTGCCTGGGTGGTTCAGAGGGTTAAGCCTCTGCCTTCAGTGCAGGTCATGATCTCAGGGTCCTGGGATCAAGCCCCGCATCGGGCTCTCTGCTTAGTGAGAGCCTGCTTCCTCCTCTCTCTCTCTGCCTGCCTCTCTGCCTACTTGTGATCTCTGTCTGTCAAATAAATAAATAAAATCTTAAAAAAAAAAGCATGAAATCTTCCCATTCGTGATGATGTGGATGGAACTAGAGGGTGTTATGCTAAGCAAAATAAGCCAGTCAGAGAAAGCCAATTATCATATGATTTCACTGATTTGTGGAATTTAAGAAATAAAACAGATGAACATAGGGGAAGGGAAAAAAATGAAATAAGATGAAATCAAAGAGGGAGACAAACCCTACAAGACTCTTAATTATAAGAAACAAACTGAGGGTTGCTGGAGGGGAGTTTGGTAGGGGACAGTGTAACTGGATCATGGGCATTAAAGAGGGCACTTGATGTAATGAGCCCTGGGTGTTATATGTAACTGATGAATCACTAAATTCTACCTCTGACATTAATAATACACTCTATGTTAATTAATTGATTTTAAATAAAATAAAATAAAATAAAATAAATACCTTGTTTGTTTCACCATCTAGTAGAAAAGACAAACCCTAAAATGGGAAGTGTTGTATGGAAGATTAGTAACTAAGAAGCAAAGTGAATCTCAGGAAGAGGATTCTCTGAGCATCTTTAAAATTCCTCAAGTCTAGGATGTAAAAAATTAAGAACAAATTTTGATGAAATCAAAGATTCCAATTGTAACTGTTCCAAACTAATTAGTAGGAAGCAGAAATACTAGTTATCTAACTTTACAACTTCTTTTTTAAACTCTTGAGCAGCTGTTATAAAATTTTAAAATCTCCTAACACCTTTGGGCTATAATCTTACTAGGTTTCAAAAACAGCAGAATTGGGCTTAGACAGAAACTAAATGAAAACAACAGAAAGAAATCCTTACTTGCTGGTGTGTAGGAAGTATTTTGGGGAGATTCAATTACTGAGTTTCTGGTTTCTGCACTAAAATATAAACCAGCTTTAGGGAGATAATGTTCTCCTATAAGAAAGAGATGTTTGATTTTGAAAGAAATGGTGATTTAAATTTTAGTGACCATATGGCATCTTCAGATGAGTAACATGTTAGCTTGATAATCTCAGAAAATCATCCAGTGGGCAAATCTGATGCAGCTTTCTAATGAGATTCAAAAAATGGCATAATTTTACCACAGGTATTAGGTAACCCATCCAAATCCAAAACCCGATGAAAAATAAAAAAGAAGACAAAATGAAAATTGCTTTGTTGCTTAGGGTGGACAAACTTAGATGGAGTATTTTCATGAAGAGTTTCTCAAAGCCAGGGCTAGATAGGTCAAAAGGCAGAAGAAGACCCAAGACAAAAGTAGATGCTACCAAGGACCAACTTGTATAATTTCAATGTCTTGCCTGGTGAAAGGTCTGATTCTTGTTTATAACTGTGACTCCCATGAGTACTGTTAGCTTATTTGAAAATAACCTAAAGGATACTACTTTGTTTGTTTTCTATTGAGATGTAATTGATATATAACATTATTATTAGTTCCAGGTGTACAACATGATTCAATATTTGTAGATATGGTAAAATGACCACTACAATAAGTTATCATGCACCACCGCAAATACTACAAATTATTGTGTGTGTCAAGGAATTTTAAGATCTATTGTCTTAGCAACTTTCAAGTATACAATACAGTATTATTAACGTCAATAATGACTACTCTTAATATTCATGCAGAGCATGCTTTTAATTTTTGACTCAATATACTGTTTCAGAGGTTGATTTTGTGTGGATAGTGTGTACTGTATTGCATTTGAAGTGAATCCATTTATGCTAAAAATTGTTTATTACTTAGGCAAGAGGAAAAAATAGTCTCAAGGATTGAGGGTTATTTATATATACTATCTGGCCATTATAAATTTTATTTGTTTTTGCCTATTACATATTTTGCCATACATGTAATTCACAAAAGCTAAATGTATAGTAAATGCATTCTTCCCACTGTGATTTAGAGTAAGGCTATAATTATGTAGTAAAGAGTATAAATTGTGGGGGGGGGGTGCCTGGATGGCTTAGTTAGTTAAGCATCTGCCTTCAGCTCAGGTCATGATCTCAGGGTCCTCAGATGGAGTCCAGAGTCTGTCTCCCAGCTTAGCAAGGAGTCTGCTTATCCCTTTCCCTCTTCCCCTCCCCCCTTTCATGCACACACTTTCTCTCTCTCCCATGCTCCCTCTCACTCACTCATTCTCTCTCTCTAAGAAATAAATTAATTAATAAAATCTTTTTAAAAAGAGTGTAAGGGTTCCATATGGTTAAATTCACATGTCTGTTGGTCAAAGGAGAGTGTTTTTTCAATTCAATATAAACTAAAAATTTTTTGTGGGAAGAGGGACCAGGGACGACACACATACACAAAGTAGCACTCAGCACCCTTTCATTTTTCACCAAGAAATCAAGTAAGACTTTAGTGTTAACTGTAATTTTTACCCAGAACATTATTTCACAAACTCCAACTTCCATATAGGTTTACAGTATCTTCCCTGCTTTTAAAGTCGGTATGGATTTTTTCTTTATATTTGTGAATGGAAGATATGATACGTGTGCTAATTTACTACAGTCTTCTTTGCATTTCCATCAGCATGGAAACTATTTGTGTGAACTAAGTTCTCCTTAGTTCAAGGTTATTAGTGTCTTAGGGAAAGAAGATGTATAAAGCATTTGAAAATAAGGTGAATTTTACAAGTCATATATTTGCTAGCAGAAACCTAAAGTCTGTCTTTCTTTTCATGATTTAACAGTGGGATTCAAGGCAGGATTCAAGGCCCAGAGTTTTATTAAGTTCCCACATGAAAATATCATACAAGTTTCCCTACCGAGCCCTAATATATATGCATTTTTTATCTTTTTCTCTACATAAACATTAGCTACCTTAGATGGTACTAGGCAGAACAAATGCCATAATAGGGTTTCAGGAACGACCTCCTATGTATTGTTACCTAATAAGTGTAAGTATTGGGAATGAAAAAAAAATTCTACCGTGGAATTAGGGGCAAAAAATACAGTAGGTTGACTAAAGGTTGTGTTATTCCCATGTAGTGCCCTGATGCTGTTCTTACTGACAATGGTAATGTAAAGAACTCTGTTTCCTTTAAAATGCTCCAAACAAATCAAATATACTTGTGGAAAATAGTTAGACCTATTAAAATCAGTCTCATAATTTAAATCCAACTCAATCTTGGCCTATGTGATTTGTGTGATATCACTTAAAAAGCAAACAACCCCAAAATGCCTATAAAATCTCATTCACTAATCCTTTCCGTTCTGTCCTGTTTGAAATTCAATAAACAATAGGGATAACCTGCCCAGATTCATAACCACAGTTAAAAAATACTGCTTATTTTGTAAGAAGATATTTCTTTCTAATAATATCTTATATCTGGATATGGCTACATAATTTCTGGGTCCCTTGTCTAAAAATTATTAAAGACAATGACTACAGATCATTAAACCAAGCATGGGGCTAAGTATGGAAACTTGTACAAGTGTGCAGACTGCATGCCCATAAAACCAATTATTTTTATGTACTACTTTTGTAGTTAGTACACACAAATTACTTCATTTGGTTCCATACTTGTGAGATAGGCAAAATAGTTAATATTGGTCTCAATTTTTCCCTGTGACATTTATGCAATTTATACAAGTTCTTGTATGGCCACCTAACTTGTAAGTGACAAAGCTGGAATCTTAACCCTGACCTCCTGACTTTTGAGTTCAGTGTTCTTTCCACTCTACTTTATTGTTTCTTTATGAAAATAACAACACAAAATGTACCTGCCTGCTAATTAGCTGTATATTGATAGTGCCTCGATAGAATGCAATTATAAATAATAAAAATAATAGAAATAATAAAAAGCATGCATAAGTAGTCACAAATTGTTATCTGTTTGAAAATCTGTCATTAATTCAACTGTTATTCAATCACAAACTGAGAGTTGGGTATTCTTTTTTCCAACCAAGAAACAAACAAAGCAAAATGAACTAATTAAAATTGCATTACTTTTTTCACCAGGAGTGGTTTCAGGCAAAGAAAATCTTTGTGCCCTTTGCCTGTCCACAGCACTCAGCAAGCCTCTGACAACCTCAACACTAACTGTCATTATAGTGCTTTCTCCTTCCACCTGTATTATTGAAGGTTACTAATGGCAGAACTCAGCCAAGAAAACAGCATTTTATTGTAGTAGCTGATCCCTCTCCTGAAAGAGAGCTCCACTGCTAATCCAAGTGAAAAACCATAAATTGCCTTTTCTATCTACCTATTCGCTTCCAGAATAGGAAAAAAAATGATAGTACTTATCTCCCCTCTCTTTATCCCCAGTTTGTGTAAAATCTGTTCTTGACCCTCCTATGGTTTCTTTCCAATCTGAAAAGAGATTGCCATGGCAACCAATTTACTAACTCAGTCAAATGACTTTTCTCACCTTTTTCTGAATGCTTAATTAACACAAATTGTATCATTTATCCAGAACATTGCTCGAACCCTTACTGTATAGTGAGACACCTGATCCAGTCTCTTATGAGAAATAAGGTTTGCGGGACGAAAACAGAAAACTGCTAGGCTGACATCAAAGAACTAATGATGTGAAATCACACAGAGACATAGACACACATACATTTATATTCTCTATAATGAACAAAATTTATATATTAGATATACTTACATAAAATATCCTCATTTTATACATTATATATACTTACTTGTTAGATCTCTTTGATTTGAGGTATTGTGCACTGGTGATTTAAAATTAGGGACTTTGGATGAGATTTTGTTTCCTTGGAATACCCAGGATGGGAAAGGAGGCTGGCTCACATAATTCAAGAGTAAATGCTTCTTGAAAGAAAGCATAACAAAAGAATTGTTAATAATTTAACTTAACGCAGTTTCCTTTCAGTGCACACTATGGTCTAGTTCATTCATTACAGAGAACAATTGTTATAGGGACAAAAACCAAAGAAAGTCCTTATGAAGGCATAGTCATTGTGTAGAATGTATTATACTCCGATCAACAAACTTTTGTTTGAACAATAACCGTAATTATTTTTGTAATCCCTTGCATTTGCATAACGCTTTCTACTTTGTGAAATGCCCTCTAGGATCTTGTATCTTTTTAAAAATATATTTTATTTATTTTTTTGCCAGAATAAAGAGAGAGCACAAAGCAGGGGTAGCATCAGGCAGAGGGAGAAGCAGACTCCCTGCTGAGAAAGGAACCCCATGCGGGACTCCATCCACCGACCCTGGGACCATGACCTGAGTTGAAGGCAGATGCTTAACTACCTGAGCTACACAGGTGTCCCAGGATCTTGCAATCTTGTATAACTTTTCCAAATCTTACAGTCATAGGAATGAGCTTCTGCAGAACCATGTTTCAAAGAAATTTATTTTAGGCTCTAAGAAAGCACTTATTTTCCTCCCCTGGGATTAGGTTATATTTATATCATTGCAAGAGGATAGAACCCCTAAATTCACATCCTCTTTGTTGGCTGGGGAAGAAAGAGAGTTAAATATTTTAGGGAGGAGGGTGAAGATATCAACAGTCACTGCCCAAAAGATAGCAGTTTGAATTGTAGCACTCCTCTCTTGGGATAGCATGGAGGACTAGAGTGGGATGCTCACTCATATTTCCTTCCAGGCCAAGCATCTGGTTTACTTTCTAATATCAATTTTTTATATGTGTGCATTTGATTTCTCCATAAGTTTTAAGATGTTTTCTATAATTTTCAAGATTTTTGAGTGTGAAGACTATGCCCATCATATTTTTATGTACTTTTCATAGTCTGTCACATGAAGGGTGAGGGTACACAATATTTGTTGCTTTTTTTCCATTAAATTCCATAGAAATATATACACACATACACATTTATTTGTTTATATAAAATATCCCTGGCTTCCTTTCTTTAAGCATTTGAGTCTAGATGGCCTGTCTCTTTCTTTTCAATTCCTGTTATCCCTCAAGAGTGTCAGGATCATTTAAAGCAGGCTCTATCCCCTGGGTCCCAAGCAAAATTTTATACCCCTCATTCCCTGTGCTTCCCAAGATCATCTTTATCATATTCTTTGGGAACACCTTAAAATAACAGAAAGAACCCAATTTCCAATTCTAACCTTATTCCAATTTAGTTCTGCAAGCTTGGGAAAATAATTTAGCCTACCTGGGCTTCAGTATACTAATGTCAAAAGAGGTTAAATAGGACTACCTTACTTTTTTTTTTTTTTTTTTTTTTTTTTTTTTTTTTTTTTTGGTTTGTGGCATCTATCAAATTAATGAAGAACAGCAAATGATGAAATAATGTCACTGCTGAAAGAGACCTTAGAAGTCATCTAAAGCAGTCCTGCATTTTAGAGGATCTCCATTATTAATGCTTGCCCAAACTCACACAGTAAGAAAGCCAACCCTGTATTTTAGGTTCATATCCCAGGACTATTTGCACTACTTTCTATTAAGATTCTGAAAGCATTAGGAAAGGTACAAATGCAAAATGTTATAATTAGTATTCACTCTATGACTCCTTCAAGCCCTGCAAGGTCTACTGAGGATGGTAAAATACAAGACAGCAATGCCTTTATCAGTGGTCATGATAAGAAACAGATACCTCAGCTGCCAAGGAAGGGATAGGAAATCAGTCAATGTCCTTAATAAAATAAAGCCTAGGTCTTCCAAGATGATAATGAAAGAAGAGTTTATGCATATAAAAGGTGGTTACACTTGCCTTTTGTTCCCCTAGACTCATCTCCCTCTTGGAGGTGTTACTAATCCATCTTGCCATCTCCATGCAGGACACAGAATTGTGATGATTAGTCGGGGAGACACTCTCCCGCCTTTATCTCCATGGACAAATTATATATAACAATATATTCATTTTAATTTTCTGCTACATAGCTGAAACCAGGCTTTTATATTTATACAAGATGAATAAATACCTGGGGATAGTAGAAGGGAAACAAACTTTAAGAGTAACCTATTACTAGATAGTATTATTTCTAAAACCCAAGATACTTATCCTCGGTAATCTTTCAGAGGGTATGTTCAAACCAAGCTCCCAGAATGCTTCCACGTGGCCATTATAATCACTGCTAACTAGAAAATTCCTCAATTATGTAAGGGTTCTTTTAGATGTAAAAAAAAAAAAAAAAAAGAATGCCCTAGAGGATTATATTTTCCCTGTTGCTTAAGAGTCACCTTATAAATTTGCTTCTTCCCCCCCTAGAATTCTATTCCCTTTAAGTGACTTATTGCTGGGCACCTAGGTGGCTTCATCAGTTAAACTTCTACCTTCAGCTAGGGCCATAATCGCAGGGTCCTGGGATTGAGTCCCACATTGGACTCCCTGTTCAGCAGGGAGTCTGTTTCCCCCTCTACCCCTCCCTCCTGCTCATGGTCTCTCTCTCTCTCTCTCTCTCATATTCTCCCTCTCTCTCAAATAAATAAATAAAATCTTAAAAAAAAAAAAAAGAGTGACCTATTGCTTACCAGTTCCAACTTTTTTAGTGGGACCAGCAAAACCCTTGGTTGAGACTACCTCATAGATCACTCCCTTTCTTTATATAGTCATACTTCCTTCACTTCCCCACATATGTTGATCCCAAGATCACCCCCAGTAAACTTCTTGCGTACAAATCTCTGCTTCAGGGTCTGTTTCCTAGGTAACTCTATCAAAGAAGTATGAGGTTCCAGAATAGTCAAAGGAGGAAGATTAAAAGGAAGATTAAAATGGGATTTTGAAGTGGGATATATTGCTCACCAACTAGTAGTTGGGACCTTCAAAATTAGGTTTAAGTGAAGTACTCATAATCCCTGGCATGGGTATAATTACTAAAATCTGAACAGCTTGCAAAGTAAGATGGGATACTGATAGAAGGGAATAGAAGATCCAACAGTTAAGGTTTTTGAAAGGTTTCAGTGGAGTACTAGTGATAAGGAAAACATAATCACTGAGTGACATTGATTCACTGAAGAAAAACAAGGAAAGGCTAAGTGTAATTCATCACTAATTGAAGGTGAAGCATGAAAGAAATAAGAAGGCTTTGGGAGCATATAAACAGAATGTTATCGCCTGAGTTTAAAGACCAGAAAAAGCTTTGGATTTCATCAAGGCCTTAATTATAAGAGTAACAGAGGTCCTGAGAAAATGGAATGCACATCCTGGAAATGGTTTTTTGTTTTGTTTTGTTTTGTTTTTGCCAAAGTTAGAACCTTGGTTATGAAGAATGGGGCCCTAATATTGGGTAATGAGGACAGTTGCACTGATCCTTCAAAAACCTTGAAATCCTAGATTCCCTTGAAGTGGCTCATTCACTATCACTATCACTCCCCTTTACCTAAAGACTGTGCACAAGCCTCTGTCTTGCAAGTCAATTTGCACCGGTATCCAGCATCTATTCCCACCTCCCCTTCTGGCCCAGTAGTTCAAAAGCTTGGGTCAATTAAAAAAAAAAGAAGCTGGCTAGGGAAGTTCTGGGCCTGTTAAGGATAAAAAGTTACCAGCAGAAGCTGGGAGAATATATCTGGTATGGGCTCATAAAGGGGCTGGCTGGATCAAGGGAAAGCAGAAGATAAGGTTGAATAAGGGTGAGGGCACTTTTCCATTACAAAGAATTTAATTCCCTGACATGAACTCCTGCTTCATTCATCTTTCACTCATACCTCATAATCAATAATACTGGGACTCTTTTTCCTGGGACTCGTCTTTCAGTTCTCGGTACTCTCTTATATACTTCACCAAACAGCTAAAGAGTTATTCATATTATGTCCACTCTCTGCTTAAAATTCCATTGCCATCTTTCTTTAGTTGATCATCTCTAGCTCATCCTTCATGAATTAGCTTACCTCCAAATCCCCAGCTTGGGCTAAGTGTCTCTTCTTAATTCTCATAGGCCCCTTTGCAGACCTCTTATATGGTGAACTTATTTAATGAACTCTTTCCCCCACTTCATTTTCAGAACCAGAAACTTAAGTGTTATTGATCTTTGTATTCTCTATATCTGTCATGGCTCCATTTGCATAAAGGCATACAACAGATATTTGACTGAATTGCATGAAACTCATGAACAATTGTCACCTTGAGAATGAGTCTCCTTCTTGAATCATAAACAAATGTCTGCTCATAGCCATAGTCACTATTCTCAAGGTAAAGATTGGGGTTACTGCTTTATGGAGTGGTTGTAAATGAGTTTTGAAATTTTATACAAATATAGTTACATATATACATACATACACACATATGTATGTATATGTATATGTATAAGTATATATATATATATATACACACACATTTGCACACATATAATATCTCAGAAATAACTCATTTCTGCAACTGTATGGAAGGTTGATTTCTAAATGGAGAAATAGAAGAGAGTAAGTCAACCTGGTAAATTAGTTTCTCAGTTATGTTCTATCTAGCCTCTTCCTTCATACAACACATTGAAAGTGATCCAATTCTGGAATGCTTGGGTGGCTCAGTGGGTTATGCCTCTGACTTCACCTCAGGTCATGATCCCAGGGCCCTGGGATGAAGTCCTGCATCAGGCTCCTTACTCAGTGGGGCGCCCGTCTCCCTTTGCCTGCTGCTCCCCCTACTTGTGCTCATGCTTTCACTCTCTCCCTCTGTCAAATAAATAAATAATTTTGATTTGATCTATTTATTTGAAAGAGAGAGGGAGAGAGACCACAAGTAGGCAGAGAGTCAGGAAGAGAGGTAGGTAAAGGGAGGGGGGTAGCAGGCTCCCTTTTGAGCAGAGAGCCCAAGGCAGCCAGGCTAGATCCTAGGACCCTGAGATCATGACCTGAGCCAAAGGCAGAGGCATAACCCACTGAGCCTCCCAGATGCCCCAAATAAAATCTTTAAAAAAAAAAAAAAAAAGGAAAATGATCAAATTCTACCTGCTTCAAATATTCTAAGTACAGAGAGATCAATTTTCTTTTAATTAATACATGTCTTTGTGACATCAAAAATTGATTCAACACTCAACTATTTCAAAAAATGAAGCTAAAACTTACAGTTAAAAAAAATAAGTATAGAAGGATTCCATCTCCTAATACTGGTAAAAGCACACTCAAAACTCTGGAATGCTATGCTCTGCTATTTAAACTTTTAAAATTGAAGTTAAATTAAGTAATTTGACATTTGATATTTCTCAGCCTGCTAGAGGAGGATCTGGGGATAAGAATTATTATGCATAAATAAAGAAGGTGGCATCCCTCTTACTAGAAATTTGTTGTGTCAAGAAGGCCACTCACAGGGGCGCCTGGGTGGCTCAGTGGGTTAAAGCCTCTGCCTTAAGCTCAGGTCATGATTCCAGGGTCCTGGGATCGAGCCCCGCATCGGCTCTCTGCTCAGCAGAGAGCCTGCTCCCCCCTCTCTCTGCCTGCCTCCTCTGCCTACTTGTGATTTCTTTCTGTCGAAAAAATAAAATCTGTAAAAAAATAAATACATATATTGTTTAAAAAAAAAAAAAAGAAGGCTACTCACACCAAAATACTGCCACTCATTGAAGCTTAAAATTTTATGTAAATTCGGGTATCATATAGCCCATAGCATAGCTATTTCCCTACAGATTCTATTTATGCATTTTTTGAACATATATATGCCAGCTGCAAGGCAAACTCTCCTGAGAGGCAACACTATTGCATGAACAAACTTATCATGTCAGTCTGAAGGAGAGAGCAGTGGCACCTGTAAGGAAGAGAGTGGCACCAAAAAGAAGGAAAATATGGAAACTGAAGGTTGATGTTGCAGAGACTAACTTAGTTATCTTATAATTTAGCTGAAAGGTTTTCCTGATTGAGAAAGTTATTATATATATATATATATATATATATATATATATATATATATATTTATACACACACACACACACGCACACACATGCATATGATGGAGCCCTGATATTGTTAGGTTCTTATAGTGTTTATTGCCCATAAACTCTGAGGAACTGAAGGAAGGTCCTGTAGGGATATCTTTAGGAGGATATAACTTATATTGTTAGGAGGAGTTTTGAAGGATCTAGTATTATGATAGCCAACGGACTTTCAAGTAGCAGGCAGTGAACATAATCATACAGTAATTGATAACCCTTTAGAAAGCAAGAGTGGATGCATGATTAAGCACAGTATGTGTAGGAACAGCACAAAACCTTCAGAGTTAGAATGTCTATTTGGGATATTGGAATCAGTCTAAAAAGGTAAGATTTAAATGTCCTATTAATGAGTTTATCATTTATCTGATTATTTTGAGCAGAGATATGACACCACATCCATATTTGTAAAAATAACTTCCAAATGGAATGTAGAAAGGGATAAAAAAAAAAAAAAGAACATGGAAGATAAGGTAAATAGAGTTGTGATGCAAGGATCATCTACATCAGAATTACCTGGAGAAAAAGAAAAAAAAAAGAAAAGGGAAAATGCTTGTTAAAATTCCAATGCTCAGTTACCATCCCCAGATCTTCAGAATTAGAATCTCAAACAGCAAAGCCTGGATAATCTGTTTTTTCTAAGATATTCTTAGGAAGATGTTAGACCTACTAAATTCTGCTCTAAAGAGCTATGTTCTCATACTTTAATACTAATTATTATCACCTGTGCATAACAATGTAGCTTCCCAGCTCCCACACATAGAGGTTCTAATTTTATACATCTGTAGCTCAGGAATCTTCAAAAATGCGCCTCCACTGCATTCTGATGATTTATCAAGTTTGAGAACTGCAAAGTAATGAATTGATATTAAAAATGAAAAGAATATTTTCAGAAGATATTGTCATAATATAATTGATAAAATATTTTGTTAGGTTTTTATGTTGAAAGTGAGGAAAAAGAGATAGATTGATAGAATACTGCACTAGGATTCTAGATTTTTTACTTCACACCTTGATTCTGTTCCTATTAGCTGTGTGACCTTGGGCACATTATTTCCCCACCTCTGGATTCTTTAAAATATAAAATAAATGAGTCAAATTTGATATGGGTTCTCAAATATGTTCCACAGGTATTTCATAAATGTGATACACATGCAGTATAATGGTTTAATGACCAAATGTTTGCAGAATCATGATGTTAAACAATGAAGCAATTTGTTTACAGGGTAATATCTCAGAGCACTTGATATGTTTGTGATCTCTGAATCTATAAAAAGAGAGTTGAAAATGCAGTGTTTCATAAACTTATTTGACCATGAAACACTTCTGGGATTGTTACACTGACTTAATGTTTTGCAGAACAGACTTTAAGAAATACCAGCCTAAAACACATTTATATTAGCACTCCAAAGAAATAAAATCTAGCAAAATATGTACCAGATCTATATGAGGAAAACTATAAAAATTATGGTAAAATAAAGAAAATGAATAAATAAATGGAGAGATAGCCAATATTTACAGATTAGAAGACTCAATATTGTCAAGGTATCAGTTCTTCCTAACCTGACCTATAGATTCGGTGCAATCCCAAACAAAATCCCAGCAAGTTATTTTATAAACTGATATTAAAGTTTATATAAAGAGGTAAAAGGCCCAGAATAGCCAACACAATATTGAAGAACAAAGTTGAAGGAGTGACACTACCCAAACTCAAAATTTACTGTGAAGCTACAGTAATCAAGACAGCATGGTATCAACAAAATAATACACAAGTAGAACAAGAGAGCAGACAGCCCCAAATAGACCCACATAAATATAGTCAATTCATCTTTGACAAAGAAGCTAAGGCAATACAATGGAACAAATATGGACTTTTCAACAAACAATGCTGAAATCACTGGACAACCACATGCAAAAAAAAAAAAAAAAAAAAAAAAAGAAGAAGAAGAAGAAGAATCTAAACACAGACCTTATGCCCTTCACAAGAATTAACTCAAAATGGATCATGGACCTAAATGTAAAACAAAAAATTATAAAACTTCTTGAAGACAACATAGGAGAAAACCTAGATGATCTTGGGTAAAATGCTAACTTTTTGCATATAACATCAAGGCTGATCCACAAGAGAAATAACTTTTGCTCTGTGAAAGACTATCTTAACAGAATGAGGTGAGGAGACAGGTCATAGACTGAGGGAAAATATTTGCAAAAAAATTTTTGCAAAATATCGCAAAACATCTGATAAAGAACTATTATCCAAAATATATAAAGAACTCATAAAACTCAACAAGAAGAAAACAAAGAACATAATTTAAAAATGGACCAAAGTCCTTAATAGATACCTCACCAGAGAAGATACAAAAATGACAAATAAGCATATGAAAAAATATTCCTTATCATGTCATCAGGAAAATGCAAATTAAAACAATGAGATGCCACTATATACCTATTAGAATGGCCAAAATCCAAAACACTGACAATTCCAAATGGTGGTGAGGATGTGGAACAACAGGTACTTCCAGTCATTGCTGATGATAATGCAAAATAGTACAGCTACTTTGAGACAGTTTGGTAGTTTCTTACAAAATTAAACATACTCTTACCATACCATCTAGTAATCACACTGCTGGTGTGATCATAAAGGAGTTGAAAATTTGTGTCCACACAAATAATCAACAAAACTTGGAAGCAACCAAAGTGCCATTCAGAAGGTGAATGGATAAATAAACCATGGTACATCCAAACAAAATATTCAGCTTAAAAAGGAAAAAAGCTATCTAGCCATGAAAAAACATAAAGAAACCTTACATGAATATTTCAAGTGAAAGAAGCCAATCTGAAAAGGCTACATACTGTGTGATTCCAATTGCATAACATTATGGAAAAGACAAAACTATAGACAGTAAAAAGATCAGTGTTTGCCAAGGACTGGGGTGGGGGTTACTGATAAATAAGCAGAGCACAGAGGATTTTCAGGACAGAGAAAACACTCTGTTAGATAACGTAATTATGGATACATGTCATTATACTTTTGTCCAAACCCTTAGAATATACAACACTAAGATTGAACCTTGATATATGGTATGATTTTGAGGTGATTACATTGTGTTAATGTAGATTCATCAGTTATAATAAATATACTACTCTTGTGGGAGATGTTGATGATGGGGCAGGCTACATGTGTTGGGAAGAATGAATTAATAGGAAATCTTTCTACCTTCCCCACAATTTTACTATGAACCTAAAATTGCTCTAGTTTTAGAAAAGAAATTCTTATTTAAGGAAAGACATTTCTGGGGCACCTGGGTGGCTCAGTGGGTTAAGCCTCTGCCTTAGGCTCAGGTCATGATCTCAGGGTCCTGGGATGATCTCAGGTGCTGGGATGGAGCCCAGCATCGGGCTTTCTGCTCAGCAGGGAGCCTGCCTCCCCCTTTCTCTCAGCCTACTTGTGATCTCTCGCTGTCAAATAAATAAATAAGAAATCTTAAAAAAAAAAAAAAAAAGGAAATCCTTATTGGGAGATAAAGATAGAAACAAGAATAAGTGATTGTTAAGCTATTCTTTCTAATTACAAAGTGCTTTGAGTCCTGCATGTCTACCTGAGTAGAACAATGGTGAAGCCATTAATTAGGGTAGGGATTACCAAAAAAGGCAGAAGGAAACACACACTTTGGGGCCCATTGAGTTTAAAATGCCTTGATTCATTTTTGAGAGCATTTTGTGTAAATAATGGAAGAGTAGATCCCTCTAGAATATTTAAAAACTTTTAAGAGACATCAAAGACAAAGCATCAGGAATGTGCATTTGGAATTTAGTGTTGTTCAGGTAGTTTATCTTGTCTTCATGTTTATCACAATTTAAAATTGCTGTTCTTAGTTTTGAAAATTCATTATCTTAAGATTGTACTCTTTTTCTGCTTCTCCATCACTTTTTTTTTTCTCTTTCCGTGCTTTGGTTAGGCATTTCCAGCACCAATTAAATAGAAGGGATTGACTAGCACACCAGGTCCTCTACTTTCGTTTTTGTTTCCCATCCACAGGTTTTTTTCTATCACACCAGGTTTCTTTGCTTCAATCCATTTCTGACTCATTATCTGATTGCAAGTGTATCATTTAATCTTTTAGCAGATCAATTTCTTTCTTTATAGAACAAGAATGATATTCTTATCTCCTGCTGAACTTGGATGGATGGTATAAGGATTAATATAGTGAACCCCTAAAAATCAGCTAAAATCCTTAAGGGAGAGGAATCCTAGAAGTAGAACCCATTGTCCTCATTATTATGTTTTGGTTCTATTCTAAAATAAGCCAGCATTCAAATATTGCAACCAGATAGCTTAACACAGGTAGGAACTATAATCATTTTAAAAGTACATATGTTTGAAATGTGGCTTAGCTGTTTTTTGGCAGAGACACAAAACTGTATCTCCAAAAAAAAAAAAAAATGTCTTTACAAGTTCTTGCTTCTTTTATAGAGTTCTGAAATGTATTCATGGACTGTGTTTTTAAGCTATCTTTCCACACTTTGTTGAAATGATGGAGAGGGTATTTTACAATCATGTTAGGTTTTCAGGTCTTAGTATTAATTAAATAAATCAAAACCAACATTGATCTTTCTTATCTAAGATGAAAAGAGATATTATGTATAACTAAAGTTTTAAGAAGAAATTCTAGTCTAGGCTTTTATTATTTTGGTATGATGTATAAATCAAATAAAATTGTTGACATTTCTGATAAGTGCCTTCCTAAAGAAGGAGAAGAAAGATGTTCTGTGTTTTCATATGTCTGTTTATAAATCTGAGTAAAGAAATAGACCGAAAGAAAGAAGAGTTTGGCAAGACTATGGATCCAGAAGGGTAGATTTAGAATTTGTGAAAAGATATTTTAATTGTGTAACTCTTAATAACAGATTTGCTCACTTCAGAATATTTATTGAATATTTACTGTGTGTCACCATCTTAACTTTGCTTTGTTTAGTGAAATGAATTTTGTATAGCACCTAGAATCAAGTTGTTGAGACTATTCAATGAATATCAAGCTAGTTGTCAAGCAAAAACAGGTTGTGCAACAGAAGACACAACAGAAGATACCTAGCTCAATTTCCTTGTTTTAGGTCTGTTCATTCTGTTTGGAAACAGAATAAAAGAAGCCAATGGTATTAAATGTTAAAAATATAACCAAATGACATTAAGAAATATTATATCAGTACATGCAAATCACAGTAACTATCTCACTTTCGATATGAAATATATTTATACAGCTGATCCAGAAAATGTCAAGAGATTTCAGACTGAAAAAAAATCCATTAAGAGCCTTTCTGAAATTTTGACTTTGCTGCCCTTCTGTTGCCAATTTTGCATACTATTTTGTTCACAGAATATTAGTTACAAAATGTTTCTAGATACATAACATGTAAAACATTTTTCTTAAATAAATTTATTGAACACATCAAGGAGCTTTTTGATAAAAAATGAGCAATATACCAAAGAGATGGTATTTACAAAACACTTTGGGCTCCCTTCAATGGTTTCCATGACAATAGTGTCATTCCCTTTAGTGTAATCATTGAATTATGTTTGCCTTCAAATCTTTTCTTTTTTTTTTTTTAAAGATTTTATTTATTTATTTGACAGAGAGAAATCACAAGTAGATGGAGAGGCAGAGAGAGAGGGAGGAGGAAGCGGGCTCCCCGCTGAGCAGAGAGCCCGATGCGGGGCTCGATTCCAGGACCCTGAGATCATGACCTGAGCCAAAGGCAGAGGCTTTAACCCACTGAGCCACCCAGGCGCCCTCAAATCTTTTCTTTATTCTCAAATTGGTAGCTCTGATTTAGAGCAAGTGTAGTCTTCACTTGTCATTCAGTACACTGTAGTCATTATTAGCTTGGTTTATAGTACAGGTCCACCTACCTTCATATAACTTTGTGAATGATAGAAAGTCAAGGGACCAGTTTTCCTCTTGGGAAATTTACAATCTGTTTGTCACTTAGAAAACGTATTTTAAAATGTTCTCCTAAAGAATTATTCCCGCCTTTGGGGAGGGGGTTTTCTAATTTTAATTTTTTCTTCCATAGGCATGGGTTTAGCAGAAGATAGCTGTGCCACTTTTCCACTCTGCCAAAATTCATGCTGGCCAAATAGCTTATTTCCTATAGCTGTTTTGTAGTTTGAATCACCTTAATCTATAATTAGCATTCACATATCTTATCTCTTTAATCAGTTTCTTTACAGGTTCTGAAAAACACAGCTGGTATCACCTTAAGGCCAGTAGAGGCAGTAAGATCATTAGGAAGTTAAAAAAGAAATAACAGGATAGATAACAACTTTTTCACCATTAAGTGCTCTTGGACTTGAAAAAAAACATGGATCACTGTTTCCCTCATAAGAATAAATGTAGGCAAGTAGTATATAAGAGTTTCTTTGAAAGTGCTTATGTAAGAATTTCTTGTGGAATTTTAGTGGTCCTATTATACAACTTCACTATGATCTAATGAATTCTTTTGACATTTCATCCATCATTCAATAATTTTTCTGGAATTTTCATAGGGATGACTACTTTCCTCTTTCTATTGGGTTTATGATAAAAATGTGGTGTTGATTGAGTGGCTCATGTATAATGGTGTTTTAGATAGAAAAAAGGGAAATTAGTTTCAATTCAGCAATATGTAAATACTCGACATTTGGACACTCACCTGTGTTCACTTATTTTAGCAAGGAAAGCCTATATTAATTGCAATATAAACAAACAAAAATGAAAGTAAGCAAATAAAATTAATTGTGTATGTAAGTAAAATATGCTGTGATCTAATGGTTGCCAAGAATATGACCTGGTGCCAAATATCTTCCTGTAACACCTTTAATTGCTCCAGGAATATTTATTTCATTAGATTCAACCATCACTCGTCCACTATAGATCAGAGTTCACTTTGAATAGCAAGCCAATGATTCTTTAGGATGAACATGACTCTCAGACTATTATCACAGATCGAGCTAAGAGAAGATGAGAATAGTGAATGTCTGCAAATGGAATGGATATTTTTAAAAGGAGAAAAAGAGAGCATCTAAGGAACAATAACTATTTTGCATGTTCTTTTGTCACACGTTCTTTAACCTTCAATGTTCCTTCAGAAGTTTATGCTCTAGTATTAGTTCTGAGTTGTATGACTATTTATAAGGTAATTGTAGGTCAAATGAGAAACAATTTGGAAGTCCAAATTTCCTGAATGCCTTGACAAAATCACATATTATGAGTTTGTTCACTTTTGTTCTATCTTTATATGAACGATTCATAGAACTATGTCACTTGGTGATGCTTTCGTGAAGTTGCTGATTGTTGGCTATGCCAGTGATGTCCCAATAGTCAAAACAAATGTATTATGTGGTTATTTGAAATAACTCAGCAGGTGTTTTATTGGCCTTGACAGCTAGAATCAATCTGGTGCAGCAAACAAACCCACAATATAATTTCTATTTGCATATTTTTTATAATCTTTTGTTTAGTGTTTCAACAAGGAAAGGTTTTTATCCCTTTATATACAAGAGAACTGAAATATGGTGGATTAGCACTACTATTTCACATTACAGGGTAGAGACCCCATTAACTTTCCACTTGCTTCCATAATCCATCTCAGTACCATATTGCTTATACAAAGTAGCCTTCCAAATTTTAAAGACATCTTTTTAAGACTGGTAATATCCTCAAAAAGTAAATTCTTATAAGTGAGCATCTGCCAATATTTTAGCCAAGTCTCAGGTATAATTTTGATCATATCTCTTGAAGTGTAAGTACCCTAAGAGTATCAGAATATAAGTGGATATTTCAGCAAGGTTTTGATTGACCAATCATGTATTAAGGGATTTAAAAAGATTTTAGGATTCATTAAGCTTTCAAAATAGTCCTGTTAAACAGAGTACAGCCTCTGAGATGGGTGTGGGTGAACAAAAATACAAAATTAGCCTCTTATAAATAAAGATTCCTCAGATACATATATCGACAATCATTTGGTTTGCTAGTAAATATGCAATTCAAAGTTTCTTCTCTAGAATTTCTAATTGATGAAAATAGTAAAAGAAAATTAATAACTTGGAGGCCACAAACCCACTTTCTAAGGATCTACCCATAAAAAAAAAAGACATGGGGAGGTTGGTATTAAATGTTCCAGAAATTTGGAAATATGAGGTCCTGTGGATTCTAAATCATCTCAATATAGAGGAATTAAATGCTGTAACATTTTGATATTGTGTAAAATGAAGAAGTTGTTACAAAAGAACAGAGATACAACCTCTGCTGGGACTAGTTCCAACCAGATACTTAGAGAGGATGCTTCTCTTTGTCCCAAATAGGGAGAGATTGGAAATTTAAAATCTTGTTAAGGGTTTCACTAACCTCACAAAGTGGAAAGAGGCAAAGACTAGTGTATTCAATTCGAATTAGATTAGAAAATCAGAGTCACTCTATGTATTCACAGTATGAAAGTTTTCACTGGTGGCACTAGAACTTATGAAATTTTTGGAAAGAAGACCAGGAGCAGAAGTCAGGAAGTCATGACCCATTACCTCAGTCTTTAGTAATAAAGCAGGTGGTTCTCTCGACTGCATACCCAAACCACAGAAAATACCAATAACATTTAGGAAGTTTCCTGAGTATTTCAGTACGCGACAGTGAAATTAGTGGTTCTCAGGAATTTCTGAAGCTTCTGTCAATGCAAGAAATGTCAGGACTATTCCCACCAACTATTCAGGTATAGGTCATGGATCCAAGTTATTCTTAAGTTCTCCTGCAAGTTTCTTCAGACCTGATGTCTGCCCACTTGTCTGCCATCAGCTGCTTCTAGAGAGTAATGACCTCTCCTTCTCTTCTGCTTTTCAAATCTTGTGTATCTTTTATTGACAAAATTTAACCAAGAAACAAATGGAAGAGGAATTCTGGAAATTCTTAGCTCCTCTTCTGTATGACATAGGAGACTTTATGAGGGCTGTTGGTACGGAGTTAAAAAATAAAAACATGGCATACCTACTGAGTTGTAAGTAATGATTTTTTTTTCTATCAGCATAAGGAACAGCAGTTGACAATAGTCAGAGAGGCCCAGAATAAGAGGGTAGAAATTTCTGGGAACTGAGATATTACCATGAGGAAAAAAATAGTGCTACAAAAAGGGCAATATTCCATTAAGTGGGAAATGAATCATTGTGGTACTTCTTACCAAAAAGACTCCCTTTGGCGTTGGTGACATCCTAGCATGCTATCATGCTAAGGTATGTTTAACTTAGTTCATGTGACAGGTAGAGGCAACTTCAAGTAAAAAAGATATTTATGGACAAAAAGCAAAATGAAAGAAGGCAGTAAACCTAAGCTTTAGAAGAAATTCCTATATATCTGGGTAAGATTTATATATCCTCTGTATCTCAACCAACGTAATGGAACTGGAAGAGAAATTTAGTTGTTCTTACTAGTGGTTTGAAAAAGACGTCCCCTGATCAAGGGTTTGACTTTCTAAGATTAGAGTGAAAAGCACTCATTCTATTTTTCTTTTCCTTCGTAAATTAGAAGTAACCTGTTAACTTGTGCAGAGGGGCAGATTTTTACCACACTTGGCTCCTCTCTCTTTGGCATGGGTCTCTTCCTTTTAAATGCACAAAAGAGAAGAGCAATGCTGATGACAGATAAATGGTTTACGAAACTGTGTATAGTTGTCACAGTTGTTGAGGCTTCAAGGAAATGTTTTGTTTTGGTGTTTCTATACTGCCGATGGCAATCACAGGGCATATCCTCAAATGCTGATTACTACAGTATTAGGAAATTTAATGGTTACAGCATAAAACTTAGAAGTATTACCCGAAGTTTTCTAATTTTCTATAATGTCCTGTTGCCTTGAAGCTTTCCCCATTTCAGATGAGACCTTGACATTCAGTGCCTCAGGACACAAAGTTTATGGGAGAAATGAAAAGGAAAAAAAAATCAATGTAAAGTTTATTTTGAAACTAGTGGCAGAGAAACTGGTTAGAAAGGAAACTATTTTTGGCATCCAAAAACCCAGGCATTGAGAATCAGAAGCCAAAGTTATAAGATATTTATTTGGAAGAATACATAATAACATATCAACAAATTCTCCAACACCAAAGGAAATATAAGGTTCTCTGAACTGGAGGAAAATAAAAAAGATAAGAAGGAGAAATAAGACAATGAAACCCTGGTTAGTACCTATGAGAACTGATTCTGAGAATTTCTTTCTCCAAGTTGTGTCCCTGGGGTGTTGTAGGGAAGATAGAAACTGCAGATAGATTCAGGGATCTGAGAGAAGAGAAGACTTGTGCTTTAGACTTAAGGTGAAGCCCAGAACTTGAAAAATTCTCTGCTCCCACCCCGGTTCAGCAGTAGTACCACAGAAACAGTGATATAGTGTATCTAGGATATAGGACCAAAAACTGGGCCAATGATTTCCTGAGGCCCAAGAGAGAGATGGTAGAGCATTCAAATATTTCCCGTTTCTCATGAGTGGAGAATATGATAGTAGAGAAAGTGATGACAGACCTAAAGATACTGTGGATACAATGCCTGTCATATACTACTAACTGTATATCATATAGATTTCAACAGATGCCAGAAGGGAGATTTACCAAGAACCAAAAAACACACTCCTTTCGAAACAATGGCATAGCATTACAAGAACACTGGAAACTGTGATGTAGGAGTGGGGAGAATGCAAAGTATGAGGAAGAGACATAATTTAACATATATTCATTATAAATGAATAAAACATATTCATTTACTCAAATGAGTAAAGCTTCTATTCATTGATTTTAGTTTAAATCATATAAGATAAAGTTTTCAGCCACAGAGAATGTGGCCTCTTAAAATGCATTACATTCTGTTTTAGAGAAATTATCTTGTATACTGCAATTTGTGTTTTGTAAGCTTTATACTGACTGCATCCTAGCCTACTTTATGAACTGAGGACCTATATGACACATAAAATATGAGGGAGCATAAAGACAATTTAATCTAAATCATTAAGTACTGTGGAATTAATAAAAACATTATCAATGAAATTCAAGAAAACAGTGAAAGATAAGCCACATTTTCCATTGTAAAAGGCAGTAGATATAGCACATTAATGGATACATAATGGGCCCTTTTTTTGCCCAATGCCTCAGAAATGAGGCTATAATGTGATGTGACTTACCCTATTTCTCAACATGGATTTCTTCTTTAACATGTAGCAGAATGTGACTTAGTGATTTTTAAATAATTTATGTAAACATTAAAGATTCTAAATTGAAATGGAACCTTTGAGAATATTTTCCTGATATATGTATATGTAGTTTTTATTTAACAAGAAATGATATAATTGAATATTATGTCTACCTTTGTCACTATAATTTATATAACTTACATTTCCTGCCATTTTGGCCAAGTAGCCCCAAAGTCTCATATGGCTCATTCAGAGACCAAACAATTGCCCTGCTATTTCTCAGGAGCAGAAAATGAGCTGTGAGCTTTGGTCCAGGTTAGCTTAGAAATACAAACGTTTTATTCTATTACTTTTGCATGTTATGCTCATTTTTAAGCTTTCAGTGTGATTAATGTATTTCTTACTTTTTTTTTTTTTTTTTTTTTTTTTTTTACTATGGAAGAGGGAATTAAGGCGTGACTGTTTAAATTGTTGGGGACATTTTAGATTTTTGGTTGGTATAGCAAGAGTTACAATAAGCCTTGCTATTTGTAGATATTTCAAGGACTCTTGGATATTCATGCAAGTGACCAGGAGCTTCATTTGCAAGAGTGCCTCAAGTCTCATAAAGAAAATGTGAAGGGGATTTTAGTAGTATATTTACAATGTCCCTGAACCCTCCAAATTAAGAACCTTGCACAAAAGAAGTAGAAGTCTTCCAGGATCTTGAGCCACACAACAGGCACGGTCTTGAAAACTCAGGGAACTATTTCTATATTAAAAATGGAAAGAAAGAAAAAGAAACAAACAACAGTAGAATTTTGTGATACAGTTTCAGATTTGGTTAAGAAATGTTACTGCAATTGCACAGTTTCTGGATTTGGCAGACACTTCCCGACAGAGGGAGCTGTGAACCTGAAAGAGGACGGCTAACTTTCAGGGTGCAAAAGAATTGTGAGTTCTTGGAAGCTGGGTCCTTTATGGTTGACTGGAAAAATTTCTTCTGTCCGGCACAGAAATCACCGTGCCTCTTACTTTAGCATTTGAGGTTTGGTGGAAAATGCAGAATTTTCTATATAATACAACTTAGGCTACAGCTGGAGCAGGGAGAAGTGGCCACCATACGACCGAAGCTCCTTCAGGAAAACAGAGACCTCTCTCCTTTCTGATAAATTCCTCATTATCAGGGGAAAGTAAAAGGACATAAAATGCCCCCAGTCAAAATTCCAGTAAAATTTAAATTGAATAATATCAAGGACTGTGACTGTAATTCAAATCCTGGTGTTTTTCTGTAATAAATACGACCTTGGAAGTCAATTTATATTTTAAAACTATCAAAGCAATTAGTTTCATAATATGAAACAAAAAAAAATCTGTGCAAAATGGATGCGTTAGAGAAGGTAGGATTGGAGAATTCCAGCAGAATTTGCTCAGCAAACTCTTTCATGTGCTCACGGTTTAAAACAAGAAATAAAATCCAAACATAACAATTAGTATCATTCAGTCATGGATTAAGCACCTTTGATGCATCTGCACCATGCTAGGTGCTAAGAACACACAAATGACTTAGATGCTTTTTCTGCCCCTAAAAGGAAAATTGAATCTTGATATTAACTGTTCTCATTGTAGCCATTACCTGAAATTTGATCTGTAGTTAAGACACACACTGCGTGCACAAGTTTTTCCTGTTTTTATTTGTATTTTTAAGACATAACAGACACCAGGGAAATATTGCCATCAGAGATATTTTATGTGTTTTAGAAAATTCTGTCCCAAACACTCATACACACCACCAGAGAAAATTTAGGGAAGTTTGGTTAGAGATTCACAAATGATAGAATCGAGTCTCAGCTTTTCAAGTTTGTATATCTTCCCACTTTGTACTGGGAATGCATGCAATTGTTCTCTAAAGAAGACAATTGAGTTTTGTATGTTAGGGTAGAGGGGAGAGAGGTGGGGTCCCATTACTTGCTTGTCTAGTACCAAACATTTATCTTGGTAGTAAAATTTCATTTTTTCCCATGTATTCAGTTCCTGAAAGTAGAAGATGAAAAAAAATATTCTCCATCATATACAAATTAAATAGCATGGCAGAAGTTTAAAAAGCACCTTTTTTAGACCTACTTTAAAGCCCCATGTTGGGGCGCCTGGGTGGCTCAGTGGGTTAAGCCGCTGCCTTCGGCTCAGGTCATGATCTCAGGGTCCTGGGATCGAGTCCCGCATCGGGCTCTCTGCTCAGCAGGGAGCCTGCTTCCCTCTCTCTCTCTGGCTGCCTCTCCGTCTACTTGTGATTTCTCTCTGTCAAATTAATAAATAAAATCTTTAAAAAAAAAAAATAAATAAAGCCCCATGTTGAGAACAAAGGCTAATTTATAATGACATATCTCAAGTGATGGACTAATTCTAGAGATAATCCCCAACCTGTACAACAAATCTCTGTTAATATTCTTAGGTATTTAAGAGAATGGAAATCCATATACTAGTGATTGGATTGGAATGTTAATCTCCTGTCACTCTAATCCATTTTAAGAAAACTAAACTCAAGAATAACAAAAAGCACTCAGCCCTACCCTTCTGATTTTTTAACCTCGAGAGAAATTGCAGAGGCTGTAAAGTAAGAATGATGGAAATGTTTACTGTGGTTATTCTTTGTCACTTCGATTTGTATTTTTCTCAGCCTGACAAATCTGTCCAAATGGGGAATTTTCTGTAATCTCCAAATCTCACAATGGTGTCGTCACCAGAAGGAGCACATAAACTTAAATTGGTTTGTTTAATCTCATAGCCTGAATGCAGAGTTACACTGTGGGTAAGGACTCACCAAACAAATAGGATTTACTTCAAAAATTTCAAGACCTTTGTGAAGACACTCTTTCACATAGTAACAGAAGTACATCATCGGAAAAGTGAGCTAACAAAGAGTATTTTAATTGATGTTTTACTTCCTAGTTCAGAGGATAGGTATCAGAAGATGCATAAACTATAGAAGTAAAATGTAAGAAAAGGAAGCTCCCAAAATAACTGTCACATCTTGAAAAATCTCACCTTTTTAAAAAAAATATTTTATTTATTTATTTGACAGAAAGGGAGAGAACGAGAGGGGAGAGGGTAAGAGGGAGAAGCAGCCTCCCCGCTGAGCAGGGAGCCCAATGGGGGGCACAATGCGGGGCTCCACCCAAGGACTTCAGGATCATGACCTGGGCCGAAGGCAGATGCTTAACCAACTGGGCCACCCAGACACACCTCACCTTCTTGATTCAATAGAACTATAGTAGTAGCAGGAAATAAGATGATGGGGGTAGTCAAAAGAAAAAAAAAAGCCAGATTAAGGGGATTTTGGAGATAGGCCGCTTTTGTTTTCCTTTTGTGGTCTCTCCTCCTCTTTGTGACCACTGGATGTTAGAGGGTCACAGTGCTCAGTTCTGGCTTCTCTCTCTGCATACTCGTTTTCTGGGAGCTATCAGTCTTATGGCAATAAATGTTATCTATAGTTCCAATTTCCCATATTGCTATATTCATCCCTGACCTATCCCTGGAATTTCTGGATTTATATTCCTTCTGCTTACTTGACATCTCTACTTGGATGTCTCATGAGTAGCTCATATTTAACTTTACCTCTTACCCCACACACATTTTCTGTTTCAATCCTGCAAATATCAGTAAATGGCAGTAACATCCACCTTGTTTTTTCAAACCAGAAACCTTAAAGTTTCCTTAATATTTTCTTCCCTACTAATTCAAATGCATAATCCATCAATAAGTACTGCTAGTTTTAATTTTTATATCTATATCTATATCTATCTACCTATATACATATATCGAACACATTCATTTCGCTTTATCTCTACTATAACCAGCATTGTTTAGGCTACCATCATGTGTCTTGGAGACCACTGCTACAGCTTCCTGAATGGTCTTTGTTCTTCTTCCTTTCCCCCTCTTATCACTGTTACACATGGAAATCAGAGAGGTCTTTTAAAAATATGAAATTATATTGCACTGCTCTATTGATTAAACCCTTTTTGGCTTTTCTGCACACTTAGGATGAAATCTAAATTAAAACTTATGACTAGGATGCATGGGTGTATCAGTTGGTTAAGCGTCTGTCTTTGGCTCAGGTCAAGATCCCAGGGTCCTGGGATCAAACACCACATCCCCACTTGGGGCTCTCTGCTCAGTGCGGTGTCTGCTTCTCCCTCTCCCTCTGTCTCTACCCCTGCTCATGCTTGCACGCATGATCTTTCTTTCTCTCTGAAATAAATAAACAGAATCTTAAAAAAAAAAAAAACCCACAGCTTCTAAGGCTTTGAATAGTCTCTGACTTGCTTTCAGCCACTCTCCTCATCACTCATTTTTCTCCAGTTATACAAGCCTCCCTTCACTTCACTGAAGATGCAAGGCTCTTCCCCATTTCGGTCTTTCATATATGCTCATCCTTCCATCTAGAATAGCCTCCACTCTTATTTGCATGGGTGGGTTATTATCATCCTTTAGGACTCCCCTTAAATGTTAACTCCTCAGCCACACCTTCCCTGATATTGTTTCATAACATCAGGCTCTCATGATACTCCATCACCCATATGTATTAATTTCCTTCACAGAATTTATTGGTTTAATTATACAATTCTTTGATTCTTTATTTTGTCTCTCCTACTGAAATGTAAACTTCATAAACTCAGGCACCATATTTGTTTTATTTACCAGCATATATTCATAATGTAATAGGTTCTTAATAATTAAGAAACAAATTAATAAACCAGGACTAGCCTTTAATCCAGAATTCTTTCAACTATGTCATTTATATTTCAGTCCTGTCTAGATTCATAGCCTAGGCACTTAACTACCATGCTATACTCTCTAAATGTGAATATTATAATAGCTATAAGATTGTAGTTATCAATATGGTCCAGAGTATTCAGGAATAATTTCCTTAAAGTTTGAAATTGTTCTGTCTGGACCACTTGGAATGGACCTCATTCCAGTAAGTAATCTTCCTTAAAGTTTTGTTTGTTCTCTTCGTTATAAACCTCCTTTTGGTAGGAAGTCATGATTGCATACTCATACCTAAAACAAGATATAGGTGTTCATTTTTTTTTATCCTGAGAAAGGGCAAAGCAAAGAGCAATGAAACTCTTCTGATAACTAACAACATGAGTAGTTAGTATCTCAAACAAGTCATTTGATCGGCAGAGATCACACAATATAACTGTTTGCTTCCCCTATTTTTGAAAATATTTTTGGGTACCTGGGGGGCTCAGTCAGCTAAACAACTTCCTTTGGCTCAGGTCATGATCCTGGGGTCCTGGGATGGAGCCCTGAGTCAGGCTTCCTTTTCAGCAGGGAGTCTACTTTTCCCTCTCTCTCTGCTCTCCCTGCTTGTTTTCTCATTCTCTCTTAAATAAATAGTCTTTAAAAAAAATAAAAACTATTTTCATCTTTGTACTTTCAGCTCCTAGAAAAGGTCTTGACATTGAATAAAATTAAAAAGCCACAGTAATAATAAATAACTGATAATTTTTATGTATTGTAAATATTACACATATTGCTTAACCCTCACAAAAAACCACATGCTTTTCCAAATTAAAAAAAAAAATCTAAGATACAGAGATACTAAATTACATGTACCACATGGTCTAACTGCAGGAAATGGAGCAAATACTTAAACATAGTTAGTCTTGCTCCACAGCCTGGGGACTTAATTACCACTCAATACTCTCTAAATATAGATTTTATAATAGTCCTTACCTGGGTGAGGGACTCTGAACTCTCAACCTAGACTTCCAGGACAATGGAATCCACTTTGGTAAACACAGATAATTGATAATAACTAATATGTTAGATTTCCATAGTTTTCAATGGCTGCCAATGAACAGTAGAATGATTGTGTTTGACTCACAGCATGGAGCCAAAGGATATCACAAGAGAAAGGAGTCATTGGTTTTACATTCCAGCCTTACAACAGGCAGCTGAAAGACTTCGATATAGGAAACATTCATGAGAACAAGTACCTCCTTTGCCCATCAAATTAGTGTGACTGTCAAGTTCTGGTTTCAAGTCAAACTCTGAGTTGAAGATATAGCAGGTGAAGGAAAAGGTGATGTATATAGAGAAAAGAAAAGGAAGTATAAGGCATTATTGACTTTAGGTAATATAATTTTTGAATCTGCCAGTCCAAAGAGCTGTGTAGTGTGTAAGTGGGATTTAGCATAATTTGTAGCAAGGCTAGATTTGAAATCCTCAGGGTACTGTATTATGCTGAGAATGATATGACAGACTTTCAATGACTTGAAACTTTCTCTACGACTTGCACCATTAGTTTCTCAATGATGTGCAACTATTTGCCCTCCAGAATAATAAACTAGGAGAATTGGTCCTAGTTAAGAACTCTGCATGTTAGATCTTTTACTTTATTTCTATGCTTGAGCAGACTTTAGTACATTTATAAACAGGAACTATGGTACATGTTTGAACAGAAAGAGACAATATCTTAAAAAATTAGCATTATAGTATGTAGGAAATCACTTGACTTGAAAATTTTTAAAGTTTTTTGTCCTAAAATTCAAGAAATGTGCATTGTTTAGCTATAAGTACCAAATATTGTGAGGGAGCTGGTACACCACAGAGAGTAACACAAAGCCCTCCACATAGAAAATACCCAATAAATGCCAGCCATCTTCAGCTTGCATCAATGCTTTCTTTCCCTCCAGGACTTTTTACAAAACCCTAGGTGGCTCTTAGCAAAATGTAAAGCGTTTTCAGTATATTTTCATCACCTCTATATGCCATATTCATTTCTAGAATTATTCAACCTCATAGCTGCCCATTTCCTGTCTAGAATTCCCTAATGCAATGCCTGCTATCGTCTTTATAAATCCCATTTCATGTTCTCTATATTGTGGTTATGTTTCCATCAAACTTTACCTTGGTAAGTTTCACCTAACTAAACCACTTTCGAGCAATCTGACAAATTAAGATCCCCTTTTACAGTTATACTTTGTAAACTGAAAATGTTTGGAAATACAAAGGAATAACTTTTCTGATAAAGGGATTTCAGATATAATGGGAAAGATCAGGACAAAGTCACATCAGTAAGATAAAAAAAAAAGTTTTATACTGTCATTCCCACATAAAACACCAATTTTGACATATTTACCCATGGATAAGAGTATCTTAATGACAGTGAAGTGGGTTCAGACATTGTTGGAGAAAAAAATCTGAAATTGGATTCTTATGTCATCCTTCACCCAAGGTGGATGATAAAGAATATTGAGGCTTCCAATTCACATATCAATGTGATATATAACATTAACAAGAGGAAGAATAGAGGAAAGATAGCAGAGAAGTAGGAGGACCCTATGCTTGTCTCATCTCTGGAACACAGCTAGATAAATATCAAATCATTCTGAACACCCAAGAAATTAATCTGAGGACTGACCAATCAAATTGCACAACTAGAGGGACAGAGGAGGCCACATCATGGAAGGTAGGAGATGTAGAGATGTAATTTGGGGGAGAAAAGGATCATGGGCATTATGGAGGAAAGACAGCCCTGATCACAGAGAGAGGTGAAACCGGGAGGGGGAGCAGTGGTGGGGAAAAGCAGGAAAGAGACAGAGAGAGAGAGAGAGAGAGAGCAGAGGATTCCATAAAGAAAACGTACTCCCAAAGCCACTGACTGAGGTAATGAGAAGGGCTGTCATTCAGAATAGAAGGAGACATAAAGAAGTTCCCAGACAAACAAAATCTAAAGGAGTTTGTGGCCACTATATCAGCCTAATAAGAAATATTAAAGGGGACTCTTTGGCTAAGAAAGAAAAACAAAAAACTAGAAAAGAACAGAGGAAATCTTCAAAAACAATGAGTTATAGAGTAATACAATGGTACTAAATTAATATCTATCAAAAATCACTTTGAATGTAAATGGAGTAAATGTTCCAATCAAAAGACATAGGCTATCAGAATGGATTTAAAAAAAAAAAAAAAAAAAAGACCCATTAAGGCTCAGTAAGTTAAGCATCTGCCATTGGCTCAGGTCCTGATCCCAGGGTCCTGGGATCAAGCTCTGCACTGGGATCCCCACTCAGCAGGGAGTCTGTTTCTTCTTCTCCCTCTGCCTCTCCCCCTGTTCATGCTCTCTCTCTCTCTCTCTCATGTTCCCTTTCAAATAAATAAATACACTCTTAAAAAAATAAATAAATAAGAACAATCTATATACTGCCAGCAAGACATGCATTTCAGACCTAAAGACACCTGCAGAATCCAACAAAAGGAATGGAGAACCATTTATGATGCTAATAAATGGCAAAAGAAAGCCAGAGTAGCCATACTTATATCAGACAAACTAGCTGATAAGCCAGACTGTAACAAGAGCTGAAGTGCATCATATAATAATTAAGGGGTTTATTCATCAAGATGATCTAACAATTCTAAACATTTATGCCCCCAAATTGAGATCACACAAATATATAAATAAATTAATAACAAACATAAAGAAACTAATTGTTAAAAATACAGTAATAGTAGGGGATTTAATACCCACTTAGAATAGTGGATGGATCACCTAAGAAGAAAATCAACAAGGAAGCAATGGCTTTGAATGACACACTGGACCAGATGGACTTAACGGACATATTCAGAATATAACACTCTAAAGCAGTAGAATATACATTCTTTTTGAGTAAACATGTGGCATTCCCCAGAATAGATCACATACTGAGTCACAAATCAGATTTTAACAAATACAAAATGATTGAGACCATACCGTGCTTATTTACCAACCACAGGGCTATCAAACTTGAAGTCAACCAAAAAATAAAATTCGGAAAGACCACAAATACCTAGAGGTTAAAGAATACGTTACTAAAGAATGAATGGGTTAACCAGGAAAATAAAGAATAAAAAATATGTGGAAACAATGAAAAGAAGATAGTCTAAACTTTGCGATGCAGCAAAAATGCTCACAGAGGGAAGTATATTACAATATAGGCTTATTTCAAGAAACAAGAAAAATCTAAAGTACACAACTAACCTTATACATAAAGGAGTTAGAAAAAGAACAATAAATGAAACCTAAAGCCAGGAGAAGAGAAATAATAATAATAAAGATTAGAGCAGAAAATAAGTGATATAGAAACAAACAAATCTCAGTAGGAGATATCAATGAAACTAGGATCTTTTTCTTTGAAAGAATAAATAAAACTGATAACCCCCAAGCCAGACTTATCAAAAAGAAAAGAGAAAGGACCCAAGTAAATAAAATTACAAATGAGACAGGAGAGATCACAATCAACAGCACAGAAATACAAACAATTTTAAGAAAATAGGGCAATCTGGAACAAGTGGATATATTTCTAGAAACAATACACTACCAAAACTGAAACAAGAAAAAATAAAAAATTCAAGCAGACCAATAACCAGCAAAGAAATTGAATTAGTTATCAAGAATCTCCCAACATGGAGCACTGGGTGTGGTGCAAAAATAATGAATACTGTTATGCTGAAAATAAAAAATAAATTTAAAAAAATCTCCCAACAAACAAAAGTCCAGGGCCAGATGGCTTCTCAGGGGAATTGTATCAGACATTTAAAGAAGAGTTAACACCTATTCTTCTCAAACTGTTTCCAAAAATAAAAATGGAAGAGAAGTTCCAAATTCATTCTATGAGGCCAGCATGACCTTGATTCCAAAACCAAAGACTTCCCCCGTCCAAAGAGGAGAATTATGGACCAATATCTCTGATGAACAGGGATGCAGATATTCTCAATAAAATACTAGCAAATTGAATCCAACAGTACATTAAAAGAATCATTCACCACAATCAAGGGGGAACTATTCCTAGGCTATAGGAGTTGTTCCATAATCAGAAATCAATCTATGTGATATAACACACTAATAAAAGGAAGGATAAAAAACATGACCCTCTCAATAGATGCAGAAAAAGCATTTGACAAAATATAGCATCCATTCTTGGTAAAAACCTTCAACAATGTAGGGATAGAGGGGACATACCTCAACCTCGCAAAGGTCATATACAAAAGGCCCACAGCTAATACCATCCTCAGTGGTGAAAAGTTGAGAGCTTTCTCTCTACAGTCTTGAACAAGACAGGAATGTCCATTCTCCATTGTTATTTAACATTGTACTGGAAGTCCTAGCCTCAACAATCAGAAAACAAAAAGAAATAAAAGGCATTCAAATCAGCAAGGTAGAAATTAAACTTTCACAATATGCAGATGATATGATAATTTATGGAGAAAATCTAAAAGATGCCACCAAAAAAATCACCAAAACAGTTCCACAAATTCAGTAAAGTTGCAGGAGACAAAATCAACATACAGAAATCTGTTGCATTTCTATACACCAGTAATGAAGCAGCAGAAAGAGAAATCAAGTAATCCATCCCATTTACAACTGCACCAAAACCAGTAAGATATAGGAGTAAGCCTAACCAAAGACATAAAAGATTTGTACTTCGAAAACTTTAGAATACTTATGAGAGAAATTGAAGAGGAAACAAAGAAATGGAAAACCATTCCATGGCCATGGATTAGAAGAAAAAATATTGTTAAAATGTCTATATTACCTAAAGCAATCTACACATTTAATGCAATTCCTATCAAAATACCAACAGCAGGGGTGCCTGGGTGGCTCAGTGGGTTAAGCCTCTGCCTTCGGCTCAGGTCATGATCTTGGGGTCCTGGGATCGAGCCCTGCATCAGGCTCTCTGCTCAGCAGGGAGCCTGCTTCCTCCTCTCTCTCTCTGCCTGCCTCTGCCTACTTGTGATCTCTCTCTGTCAAATAAATAAAATAATTTTTTTAAAATACCAACAGCATTCTACACAGAGCTTGAACAAATAATCCTATAACTTGTATGGAACCACAAAAGAAATCAAATAGCCAAATGGCCTTGAAAAAGGAAAGCAAAGCTGGAGTCTTCATAATTCCAGACTTCAAACTATATTACAAAGCTTTAGTGATCAAGGCAGTATGGTACTGGTACAAAAACAGACACACAAATCAATGGAACAGAATAGAAAGCCCAGAAATGGACCCACATCTATATGGTCGACTAATCTTTGACAAAGGAGGAAAGAATATCCAATGGAAAAAAGGCAGTCTCTTCAACAAATGGTGTTGGGGAAACTGGACAGTGACGTGCAGAAGAATGAAACTGGACCCCTTTCTTATACCATACACAAAAATAAAGCCAAAATTAATTAAAAACCTAAATGTGAGACAAGAAACCATCAAAATCCTAGGGGAGAACACAGGCAGTAATCTCATTGATCTCAGCTGTAGCAACTTCTTACTAGATACATCTCCTGAGGCAAGGGGGGAAATAAAGCAAAAATGAACTATTGGGACTTCATCTAGATAAAAAGCTTCTGCACAGTGAATGAGACAATCAGCAAAACAAAAAGGCAGCCACAGAATGGAAGAAGATATTTGCAAATGACATATCTGATTAAGGGTTATTATCAAAAATCTATTTAAAAATCTTATTAAACTCAATACCCCCCCAAAAACAAATAATCCAGTTAGGAAATTGGCAGGAGACATAAATAGACTTCTTTTTTTTCCACAGAAGACATCCGGATGACTAACAAACACATGAAAAGATGTTCAACATCACTCATCATTAGGGAAATACAAATCAAAAAACTATGATGAGATATCACTTCAAGCTTGTCAGAATGGCTAAAATTAACAACACAGGAAACAAGTGTTGATGCAGATTTAGAGGAAAGGGAACCCTCTTACACTCTTGGTGGGAATGCAATCTAGTGGAGCCATTGTGGGAAAATAGTTTGCAGGTTCCTCAAAACGTTAAAAATAGAACTAAGTATAATTCAGCAATTTTACTATGTGGTATTTATCTAAGGTACAAAAATACTGATTCAAATGTATACAAGCACCCACATGTTTATTGCAAAATTATCAAGGCCAAATTATGGAAACAACCCAAATGTCCATCAATTAATGAAGGTATAAAGAAGGTATGTTATTTGTGTGTGTACCCACACACACACATACACACACACACACACACACACACAATGGAACATTAATCAGCCATCAAAAGAATGAAATCTTTCCATTTGCAGTGATGTGGATGGAGCTGCAGTATATTATGCTAAGTGAAATAAATCAGTCACAGAAAGACAAATACCATATGACTTCTCTGACTTGTAGAGTTTAAGAAACAAAACAGATGAATATAGAGGGGAAAAAGAGAGGGAAGCAAACCATAAAAGAGAATCATAACTATAGAAAATAAACTGAAGGCTGTTGGATTGGAGGTGGGTGGGAGGATGGGCTAAATGGGTGATGGTTATTAAGGAGGGCACTCGTTGTAATGAGCATTGAGTGCTGTATATAAGTGATGAACCACTAAATTCTACTCCTGAAACTAATATTACACTGTATGTTAAATAGCTAGAATTTAAATAAAAACTTGAAACATAAAAAGAAAAAAAAGAAGAAGTATAAAAACCATCTGATCATCTTGGTGGATGTAGGGTAAGCATTTGACAAAGTGCAACATCATTCATGATGAAAACTCTCAACCAAATAGATTTATTTTTTTTAAAGATTCTATTTATTTATTTGACAGAGAGAGATCAAAAGTAGGCAGAGAGGCAGGCAAGAGAGAGAGAGAGGAGGAAGCAGACTCCCCGCTGAGCAGAGAGCCCAATGCGGGACTTGATCCCAGGACCCTGAGATCATGACCTGAGCCGAAGGCAGCGGCTTAACCCACTGAGCCACCCAGGCGCCCCCCAAATAGGTTTAGAGGGAACATATCTCAATGTAATGAAGATGTAGAGAAAGAAGAACCCTCTTACCCTGTTGGTGGGAACACAAACTGGTGCAACCACTCTGGAAAACAATATGGAGGTTCCTCAAACAGTTTAAAAGTTAAAAAACATACTGCCCTATAGTATAGCAATTGCACATTTGGCTATTTACCCAAAGAATAATTTTAAAATAACCACTAATTTGAAAGGATATATGCACTCCTTCCAAATTATGGAAGCAGCCCAAGTGCCCATCAATAGGTGAATGGACAAGGAAGAAGTGGCATATTACATACATAATATATATTATTTATATATAAATGGAATATTATATATAATATATTACATATTATATATAATGGAATATTACATAGCCATAAAAAGAATGAAATATTGACATTTGCAACAACATGTATGGAGCTAGAGAGCCTGATCATATGCAAAATAAGTTAGAAAAAGATAAATATCATATGATTGCACTTATATAGAGAGTTTTATTTAAGATTTTATTTATTTATTTGAGAGAGAGAAAATGAGAGAGAGATTATGAGAGGGGCTAGGGGCAGAGGGAGAGGGAGAAGCAGACTCCCCACTGAGCAGGGATCCTGACGCAAGACTTGATCCCAGGACTCCAGGTTCATGACCTGAGCTGAAGACAGTTGCTTAACCAGCTGAGCCACCCAGGTGGAGTTTAAGAAAAAATGAACAAATGAACAAAAGAGAGATAACCAAGAACAGACCCTTAACTATAAAGAGCAAACTGATGGCTACCAGAGGGGAGGGTGGTGTGGGATGGACAAAATAGGTGATGGGGATTAAAGCATACATTTATCATGATGAACACTGACTAATGTATAGAATTGATGAAGCACTATATTGTGTACCTGAAGCTAACATAAAACTATATGTTAACTGTATATAATTAAAATTAAAATTTTAAAAATCTTAAGAAAAGAATATAAAATAGAATATTAGTCAGCCATAAAAAAGAAGGAAATTCTGACCTTTGTGACAATATGGTTGAACATGGAGGACATTATGGTAAGGGAAATATGGTAGAGGAAAAAAAAATACTGTATGATCTCACATGTTGAATCTAAAATTTTTTTTTCTAAGTCTAACTCATAGAAACAGAGAGTGAGTGGTGGTTGATAGGGGTGGATATGGGTCATGTAAACAGGCAGATACATGTCAAAGGGTACATAATTTTGTTTATAATATGAGTAAGTTCTGGATATCTAATGTACACCACGGTTACTATAGTTAGTTGTACCATATTATATAGTTAAAATTTGCTAAGACAGTAGATATTAGATATTCTCATGCCCCCACATACAAAAGGTAACTATATGAGGTGATAAATGTGTTAACTTGATATGCTAATCATTTCATAATGTATACATATACAGATCACATTATATACTTTGAATATACACAATTTTATTTTTCAACTACACTTCAGTACAGCTGGAGAAAAATGAGAAAGATTAGTGAGTTTCAGAACAACTTTTACCACTGTACACAATGCCTAACCTTTCACCCTAAACATCACTTTTAGTTTAAATGAATTTTCTTTTTTTTAAGATTTTATTTATTTGAGAGAGAGAGAGAGAAAGGGAGAGGGACATGGGGCTTGATCCCAGGACCCTGAGATCATGACCTAAGCCACAGTCAGATGCTTAACTGAATGAACCACCCAGGTGCCCCATAAGTGAGTTTTCAATGTGTGATAACAATAAGACATTTATCTTCTCTAAACTTACGTCATACATTTATACCTTGTCTGCATACTTCTGCCTACTCTGTGCTTTAGAAGTCTAGAAAACCAGGTTTATATCAGAGCATTTGGCTTATGCTATCAAGAGGAAGGGGTAGATACTTTTCTGTCACATAAAGAGCTTTAACTGGTAAGTTTGTACACACACCATGTCTATAACACAATGGTAAGATCAGCTTGATATAGAGGAATAAATACTGATCTGGGATTCGAGCCACTCACTCTTCCTATTTCTTCCTCTATAATGTGAAGAATTTAAATTAGGGGATCTCTAAAACTTCTTGCTGCTCCAATAACTTACTAAATGTCTAAGGCTTATACCAATACTTACACGAACAAAAGTGCTCATATATATATGGTTACATTAAGCTTTCACAAAAATTTAGAAATGGAAGATGTCAGGGTTTAAGTTCCTCTTCTCAGATGTGTTGATTTATTTAAATAGGAGAACCTAAAAGAAATGTGTTCAAAATCCAAAAAATGTATATCTAATGATAAAATATTAAACATTAGAACAAATGTGTGTGTACACTCCTGAGAACCTCAACTTCTCAAATTTGACCACCTGGTAGCTTTTGTCCACCTATAATGCCAGATTTATACAAGTCAAGAACTAAAAATATGCAATGTGAAATTTAGGGGTAATTTTTCTACAGAAAATCCTGCATAAATACTTATTGCTATTTAAATAGTATGCATGTGTCTATGGAGATATTTGGGGTAGAGTTTTCAATTTTGTCATTGAAAATTCCTACATACTAAGAAACAGAGATATGAGAGTATCCACAAATGGACTGTTTCAGAGAAACAGGAAACAGCTTTTTTTTTATTTTTTCTATTAATTTATATTTTAATCTTTGTACTGTGTACCTAGAGGCTTTTCAGATATAAATTAATAAGAGAATTTGATAGCAGATCATAGTTCTTCTATGAGGAAAATTGGGGTTGGGTAAGGAAGAGAAGAAATGAAGACAAAAAGGGATATTTTTATAAAAGGCTTTTTTTTTTCTTCTAATCAACACCAAATACTTTCTTTTCAAGTTCTCTTTTGTGAAGTGGTGTTTGAAAAGCAGGAAGAAAAGTGAAAAAACTGTAGTCACCTGAGGCCAACCCATCCGATTGCATTGTTACCTAAACTGTTATACACAAATGTTAGCTGGTAGAGAAGGACTGTTAAAATCTCTTCCTGCAGCACATCTTCCAACTGCTTAAAATGGATTGGTACACTCAAAAGGTACCATTAAGAAAAGAAAATGGGCAGACATGAAATTCCTAGTAATCCCTGTTGTCTGTGGTATACTCCTTTTGACATCAAGTACACAATTCAACAAGAGTTGAAGGACTTTCTATGGATCATTAATGCAGGTGGTGGTAACCCCAGATTTGGCCTATTTCACTATAAAGAATACTTTCTGTGGGAATGTGAATATAAAAATCACATCTACTGAATACAGCCTGTCACTCAAATGAACAAGTCTGGATTGACAGTTTAGTCTTACTGATTGGATTTGCTTTTCCTAAACTCTGCAGATATCTCTACTGCCAGAGCTTTATAAGACTATGTGTTATAAGTGGATGGATATTTATATTTTACTCATTTTGATGAGGTGGAGTGACAGTGGTAAAAATCAAGTTCTGGGAGAAATCTCAGTAAAAATAACATTTGCAATTCATTTTGCGTAGTAGAGCACTTCTGCATGTGACCAGTCTAATCTATTTCATGTTGATCCTAGTAATTTTAGGTTTGGAGGAAGACAGTTTTCTGACTTTCTCTCAAAACTTTGGAGCTACACCTTAATTACATTAAGTACATTCTGTGGCCCCTAGTGGTAATAATCATCCAATCAACATTTAAGTAGGTGTTTTGACCTGTATCACTGGACATCTGTACAACTGGCAGGACAATGTTATTTATCCCCTATATCTGTACTTCCACCTATTGGCTTATGATAGCAGTAGAGACAGAACAGATTATTCTTAAGAAATCTGAATCAATTCAGTTCATAACCAGTCTTTTTTTTTTAAGATTTCATTTATTTATTAGACAGAGATCACAAGTAGGCAGAGAGGCAGGAGAGGCAGAGAAAGAGGGAGAAGCAGGCTCCCAGCTGAGCAGAGAGCCCTATGCAGGACTCTATCCCAGGACCCTGAGATCATGACCTGAGCTGAAGGCAGAGGCTTAACCCACTGAACCACCCAGGTGCTCATAACCAGTCTTTTTTAAAAAAAGGTGTTTATTTATTTATTTGACTCTATCTCAACCTGAGCCAAAGTCAGATGCTTAACTCACTGAGCCACCCAGGCATCCCAACTTTTTAAATTTTTAAAATTTAAATTGTCACTTAATTGGCTTAATTGGTTAAGTGTCCAACTCTTGGTTTTGGCTCAGGTCTGATCTTGGGGTTATGGGATCTATCCCTGCATTAGACTCCTACTCCAGGTGGAGTCTGCTTGAGATTCCCTCTCCCTCTGCCTCTGCTCCCCCCACTCATGTGTGCACTCACTCTCTTTCTCTCTAAAAAACAACAAACAAAACAAAACAAACAAATAAGCCATTAAATATAGGGGCATATTAAAATGACTGAGGTTTAGTTCAAAGGCCAAAAGGAAGATATAAATGATTTCTCAAAATCTTTCCAACACAGTGATATTATAATGTTTGGTTATCACCACCATCAAGAAACATATTCCAAGTAGTTATTTGCTGATACAATAATATTGACACTTGTCAGGCAGGGACAGTGACAAAATGGTTACAATCTGTTCTCCACAACATGAAACTATGTTGAATGCCAAAACATGGAAGTAAAACAAATGGCAGCTTCCTAGTTCTAATGTTTCCTTTAAAAAAAATTATCTTGTACCAGGATTATATACCACCTGGTAGACTAATGCTCTAAATGATGATTGAGTGGTTATTTATCAACAGATGTTCAAATAACATGTTACTGGGGAGCGTCTGGTAGGAATAAATTGGCAATTATAGTTTAACAATCATCAGTTGGTTCACCGGTTGATAGCACCTACAAGTCAATGTACTTGAATTTATATTTTCTGGTTTTTAAAGTATGTTACAGAGCTTTCATGGTGGATAACTGAGTTTGAAAAATGACAGTAATTTCCTTGCTCTTGGAACTGAATAATCATTTGCTTTTTAATATTTAAGAAAATTATCAATACTTATTCTTGTGAGCATAAACACATTTGAGAAGTTAGATTAAGCCTAAACCATCTCAGAAGTATAATTTTATTTTAACTTTATATTATAATACAGTAAAATATAATTTACTGCCATTTACTTTGCACCTTGATAAATGCAAATCCAATAGTGCAATCATATAAGAACTGTTTTAAAGGCAAAGTCAGGCTATGAGAAGATTAAAATCTGTATTGCATTTTGGATAGGCTTTTTGCTTGTTTATGTTCAATACCTATCTGAAATATATACATTATAATGAAAGTTAGCAGTATGTGGTCCTAAAAATTCCAACTTATATATTTGAAGCAAAGATTTGAGAGGTGAAGAAGAGGTTGAGATATCCAAACAGGATGTTAGTAAATGCAGGGGAAGGTGACCTAATATAGCTCAAAGAGCTATGGGTGAATATGAGGAATACTAACTTCTAGTCCAGATTACTGTTGCCAAATACTTAACCTGGTTTTATTCATCAGTTAAATGAGAAACTTAGATTAGGTAATTAGGTAATTTCTAATATAATGTCAGTAATTATATGCTATATTTTTATTGTTGGAATATTTTTTTCTGATGGCCCGTGTTTTCTAAAGGTGAGGCCTAGAAAATCATGTACATAGTATTTTAAGGTTCTATGAACTGACAGAGCTACCTGAGGGGGGAAAATGCTTTTAGATAAGAATATGACTAACATATATAGAGAAGTCTAAGCCAGGCTTTATAATGTAGAGTAAGGCAGAAAGTACTATAGATGTCAAAGAGAAGAGGACACATAATTTTTTATTTGAAATATAATAAACAGATATACATGGATATATATAACATATATGCAGATATATATATAAATAAGGATATATATATATTATATATATATCAAATCAAGAAGTGGAACCAGATTGATTGGTATTATCAAATATGAGGAAGAAGTGATACTAAGATAATGGAACTTTTTTTTTTTAAGATTTTATTTATTTATTTGACAGAGATCACAAGTAGGCAGAGAGGCAGGCAGAGAGAGAAGGAAGCAGGCTCCCCGCTGAGCAGAGAGCCCGATGCGGGACTCAATCCCAGGACCCTGAGATCATGACCTGAGCTGAAGGCAGCGGCTTAACCCACTGAGCCACCCAGGCGCCCCAGATAATGGAACTTTTGATGGCTGGAAGAGCCAGGACACTGAAAATCAAACTGACAACAGGTACCAACTCTAAAATGAAAGGTTATCACTAGGCATAGGAAATGTGATGGCCAGTCTAAGAATAGCGTTAAAACTAGGAGAAAACTACACAAATTCTAGTTTTCTAGCAAGTTCAAAAGGGACCATGTACAAGTCTGTTGGTGAAGAATATTCTCTGCCTTTATGAACTCAAAATATACCAACCATATTTTAGCCCCCCTCCTCCCCGACATGGAGGAGAAACTACTGGGAGTATAATTTAATCTGAACTGGTCATGGAAATTCAGGGCAAAATAAATTAAGGTTGAGATCAATATGAGGGAAAGGAACAGAGAAAGCACATCAGGGTTTCTTAGTCTATTTGAGTTACTATATAACCAGATACCACAGACTGGGTAGGTTATAAACAAAATAAATCTATTTCTCACTGTTCTAGAGCCTGGTAGTCCCAGATCAGTACCAGCATAGTTGAGAGCCCTTTTCTGGATGGCAGACTTCTCACTGTGCCCTCACACTGTGGAAGGGACTAAGGAGCTCTGTGAGTTCTCTTTCACAAGAGCACTAATCTCAATCATGAGAGCTTTGGTCTCATAATTTAATTACCTCCCAAAGGCTCTGTATACTAATTTCAATATCTTTGAGGGTTAGGATTTCAACATATGAACAGGGGGGGGAGGAGATATAAACATTCAAACTTTAGCAGAGGGGGGAAAAGCTACATTATTTTAACAGTTCATGGAAATAACAAAGGAATCTTAAAGTTGAGAAACTAAGAAAGCTTCTGTCTTTCTCTTTTGAGTACAGAAAAATTATCTCACAGACAAATACAATGATGGCAGCAGACTTCACTTTGGGAAAATATGGGATAGAAAGCTATACAGATACATCTTTAAAGTAGTAAAAGGTTTTAAAAAACAAATCCTGGAATTTTATAACTAGTGAAAATATCTTTTAAAAAAGATGAACTTCTTTTTTAGACATACAAAGGCTGGAAGATTTCATCATGAGGGGACCAACATTGTAAGAAATGACAAAAGGAGTCCTTTAGATCAAAGGAAAATGAAATCAGGTAGAAATCTAAATCTATAAAAAGGAATGAAAAGCATGCAAATGGTAAATTTGTGGATATATATAACATATTTTCTCTAAATATCCACTTAAAATAACTGATTATTTTAAGTAAAATAATAACAATGTATTATGGGGATTATAAGAAATGAAGAAGTAAAATGGATGACAGCAATTTCCTAAAGACCACATGAGAAAATAGAAATATACTATTTTAAGGTTCTTATACTATACACAAAGTAGTAGAATATCACTTGAAGACAGACTCTAAATTATAAAATTATATTGTAAACTCTAAAAGAACCATAAATAACAACAAAGTGAATAATTAGATATCTTTATAACTATAGCTTTTGCTTCATACCATACACAAAAATTTACCATATGATCCAATAATTCCACTATTGGTTATTTACCCAAAGAAAATAAAAACACTAATTTGAAAAGATATATGCACTTCAATGTTCATTGCAGCATTATTTACAATAGCCAAGATATGGAAGCAACTTAAGTATATATCAATAGACAAGTGGATGAGGAAAATGTAGTGTGTGTGTGTGTGTGTGTGTGTTGAATTGAATTGAATATTGCATATTGAATTGCAACATTGCATTGAATATTGCATAGCCATAAAATACAATTGAAGAGTGAATATTTAATTGAATATTGCATATTCAATTGAATATTAAATATTACAATTGAATATTGCATAGCCATACAAGAGAATGAGATCGTGCCATTTGAGACAACATGGATGGACCTGGAGTTACAGGCTTCCAGTTACAGAATGAATAAGTCATGGGAATAAAAGGTAGAACATAGGGAATGATACTGTAATAGCAATGTATGGGGACAGATGTGGTGAATGCAACATAATGTGTAATCTTGTGGAATCACTACATTGTATACTTAAAACTAACGTAATGTTTATAAAAAATTTTAAAAATCTAATGTAATATTGTCAAGCACACCGAAAAAATCTAAAAAATAAATGCATCATAGATCTGAATATAGACTTCTTAAGATGCAACAAATAACAAAAACTCCACAAACTAATAAAGATAAAAGAATTGGACATTTTCAAAATTTGAAAAAAAAATCTTGTTTAAAAGTAACATAAAAAATTTTAGAGTAGAATAAATATTTGCAAAATTTATATCTGACAAATGACATGTATCTACAATATATAAAGAACTCCTTCAACTAAGTAATAAGAAGCCAAACAACTTAATTAAAAATAAGCTAAAGATTTGGATAGTCTGTTAACTGGAGAAGATATATGGATGGTAAGTAAGGTCATGAAAAGATATTTAATGTGGTAAATCATTTAGGAAATGCAAATTAAATACACAAGTAGAAAACTTTATACCCTGATTTGAATGGCTTATATTTAAAAGCTTGACTGTACTAATAGTTAACAAGGAGATGGAGCAACTAGAACACTCCTACAATGCTGGTAGAAATGCAAAATGCTACAAACACTTCAGAAAATAATTTGATAGTTCTTAAATACTTTAATATAAATCTACCATAAATCTTAGTCATTTCATTTCTATGTATTTACCCAACAAAGATGTAATTCTACACAAAGATAAAATTTTGTTTTGGTATGAATGACTAAAAAACCAGGTGTAAAAATAAACAACAATCAACTAAAAATAGAATACTAAATAAATAAATAAGTAAATAATTTGGAGTTTATCATGTATGTAAAAGGGAAATATTGTACAACACTCACACAGTGATTTGGAGAGTAGTGAATCATATTACTACTTAGAAGAGTGTCTTCTAAGTTTCTTACATTATAAGTGAAATGGCATAATAAGAATTTAATGTACACTGAAGTAAGTTGAGGATACATACTGTAATCAATAAAGCAACCAGAAAATAAACAGTTGTAACTAAAAACCAATGTAGGAGTTGAAATTGAATTTAAGAAAACCTAAATAAAATGAAGACATATAATGTTTTCATGGATGGAAAAATTCTTATTTTTATGGTATAATTGTCCCTGAATCTATCAATAGATTCAATATACTCTCCCCCAAATTCCAGCAGATCTTCTTTATTTTTTTCTTCCAAATTTTTGTTTAAGTTCCAATTAGTTAACATATAGTGTAATACTCGTTTCAAGTGTAGGATTTAGTAATTCATTACTTACATATAACACCCAGTTCTTATTACAACAGGCATCCTTCTTAGTACCATCACCTACTTAACCCATCCCCCACCTACCTCCCCTCTAGCAACCCTCAGTTTGTTATCTATAGTTAAGAGTCTCTTCTACGGTTTGCCTCTGTTTTTCCCCCCATATTCATCTGTTTTGTGTCTTAATTCCATGTATGAGTGAAATCATTTGGTGTTTGTTTCTGACTGACTTATTTCACTTAGTGTAACACACTTTAGCTTCTTCCACATCATTGTAAATGGCAAAATTTCATTCTTTTTTATGGCTGAGTAATGGTCCATTCTATATATGTACCACATCTTATTTATCCATTCATCAGTCGATGGACATTTGGGCTGTTTCCATAATTTGGCTATTGCAGATAATGCTGCTATAAACATCAGGTACATGTATCCCTTTGAATCAGTATTCTTGTAACCTTTGGGTAAACACCTAGTAGTGAAATTGCTGGATCATAGGGTAGTTCTATTTTTAACTTTTCAAGGAACCTCCATACTGTTGTCCTACAGTAGCTGTACCAGTTGTCATTTCCACCAACACTATAAGAGGGTCCCCCTTTCTCCAAATCCTCATCAACATCTGTTTCTTGTGTTGTTCCCTGTAGCCATTCTGACAGGTGCCAAGTGTTATCTCATTGTAGTTTTGATTTGTATTTCCCCGATGATGAGTGATGATAAACATCTTTTCATATCTGTTAGCCATCTGAATGTCTTTTTGGATAAGTGTCTATTCATGTTTTCTGCCCATTTCTTAATAGTAATATTTGGGATTTGGGTGTTGAGTTTGATAAGTTCTTTAAATTTTGGATACTGACCTTTTATTAGATATATCATTTTCAAGTGTCTTCTCCCATTTTATAGGCTGCCTTTCAGTTTTGTTGCTTCCTTCACTGTGCAGAAGCTTTTTATCTTGATGAAGTCCCAATAGTTCATTTTTGCTTTTGTTTCCCTTGCCTCGTGAGATGTATCTAGTAAGAAGTTGCTAAAGCTGAGATCAAAGAGGTTACTGCTTGTGTTCTCCCCTAGGATTTTGATGCTTTCCTGTCTCACATTTAGGTTTTTAATTAATTCTGACCTTATTTTTGTGTATGGTGTAAGAAAGGGGTCCAGTTTCATTCTTCTGCATGTCCCTGTCCAGTTTTCCCAACACTGTTTATTAAAGAGGCTGTCTTTTTTCTATTGGATATTCTTTTCTGCTGTATCAAAGGTGAGTTGACCATATAGGTGTGGGTCAATTTCTCGGTTTTCTGTTCTGTTCCATTGATCTATGTGTTGATGATTGGATTCTAAAGTTTTTGTTTGTTTGTTTGTTTGTTTGAAGATTTTATTTATTTATTTGACAGACAAAGAGACCACAAGTAGGGAGAGAGGCAGGTAGAGAGAGAGGGGGAAGCAAGCTTCCTGCTGAGCAGAGAGCCTAATACAGAGCTCGATCCCAGGACCCTGGGATCATGACCTGAGCCAGAGGCAGAGGCTTAATCCACTGAGCCACCCAGGTGCCCCTGGATTCTAAAGTTTATAAAGAATTGCAAATAAGCAAAAACATACTGTATAAGAAGAGCAAAGTCCAAGTGACCCAGCACTATCTGGTTTCAAGATATCTATAAAGCTATAATAATGAGGGCATTGTGGGGTTGGCATAAGTATAGACACTTGGAGTAAAGGAACAGAATAGAATGTCACAAATAAATTTATACATATCTCCTGATTTTTCTTTCTTTTTTTTAAGATTTTATTTATTCATTTGACAGACAGAGATCACAAGTAGGAAGAGAGTCAGGCAGAGAGAGAGGAGGGGAAGCAGGCTCCCCACCAAGCAGAGAGCCTGATGTGGGGCTTGATCCCAAGACCCTGGGATCATGACCTGAGCTGAAGGCAAAGGTTTTAACCCACTAAGCCACGCAGGTGTCCCTCTCCTGATTTTTCAGTTAAGCCACCAATACAACTCAGTGGGGAAAAAAATGTTTTGTTACAAATTGTATTGCAACAGGATGTCCGCACAGAAAAGGTGGGAACCCTATCTTTGGTATTTATATACGAAAATTATTTTGAAGTCAATTATGTAATTAAATGTAAAAATATAATATTTTAATGCTTCTAGAATAAGACGTAGAGATAAAGCTTTCCATTATAAAGTATTAGAATAGATATTAAACACATTGAAGGTTTTCAACACCATTACTCATCAAGAGTGAGATATCACAACTCACATACTAGAATTTCAAAAGTTAAAAAGACTGAACAAAGCAAGACTGTTGAGTTCTCAGTACCCTTATTTAACAAAAGTACTGAAAGTCCTTGCCATGGCAATAAAGTAAGAAAAGACATGCAGATTAGAAAGAGCAAAATAAAAATGTCCTTAATTATAGTTAAAACAGTTATCTATGAAAAAATGGATACTACAAAATATTTATAGAATTAATAAGTGAGTTTAGCAAAGTCTCAGAATATAAGGTTAATACACAGAAATATATCTTATTTCTAGGTCTTAGCAATGAACATATGAAAAATAAAATTAGAAACAATACCATTTACAATTGATCTAAAACATTAAATACTTTAAATCTAACAAAGTATGGAATTGATATGCTATAAATAACAAAACGATGATTTATGAAATTAGAGTACATAGAGTGTCCCTGGATTGGGAGAATCACCATAGTAAAGATACCAATTTCCCCCAAAGTGATATGTAGATTGATGCAATTCCTATAAAAATACTATAAATTTTTATAGAAATAACATCAAGATTTTGGGTAGATATTTTCAAGCCATATAAAATTTATATGGAGGGTCACCTGAGTGACTCAGTCAGTTAAGCATCTGACTCATGGTTTTAGCTCAGGTTTTGATCTCACAGGTCATAGGATTGATCCTGAATCTGCATCCAGGCTCAGTGGGGAGTCTTCTTAAAGATTCTCTCCTTCTGCCCCTCTCCCTACTAACACATGTGTTCTGTCCCATTCTCTCTCTCTAATATAAACAAATATAACTTTTAAAAAATAAAAAATAAAATGAAATAAAATCTATGGAAATGCAAAGGTTTAGTGGAACTAAATTTTTAAAAGAATAATAAAGATGAATCACTCCATCTAATGTTAAAACTTATTATACAGAATCAAGAGTGTGTTACTGGCTAAGGGAAAGATACACAGATCAGTGCAACAGAACAGAGAGCCCAGAAAGAGATCCATATAAATAACCCCAGCTGAGTCTCCCTGAAACTGCAAAAGCAATTCAATGGTGTAAATTCTTTTCAACAAATGGAATGGAAGGAATTAGGTACCCATAGGCAAAATAAGGGCCTCAACCGAAAGCCCCCACATTATACACAAATTGTTTCAAAATCAATAATGAGTTTAAATGTAAAATGTAAAGTTATAAAACATTTAGAAGAATTCCTTTTTTTTAAAAGATTTTATTTATTTATTTATTTGACAGAGAGAGAGATCACGAGTAGGCAGAGAGGCAGGCAGAGAGAAAGGAAGAAGCAGGCTCCCTGCCGAGCAGAGAGTCCAATGTGGGGCTCGATCCCAGGACCCTGAGATCATGACCTGAGCCGAAGGCAGAGGCTTTAACCCACTGAGCCACCCAGGCACCCCTAGAAGAATTCTTACAAGATAAACTTTGGAAGCTAAAACTAAGTGATGAGTTTTTAGACATGATACTACAAGTACAATCTATTAAAAGGACAAGTGATAAGCTGGAGTTTTCAAAATTTAAAACTTTTGCTCTTTTTGAAAAAGATTCTGTTAAATGGATAAAAAGACAAACTACAGATTCATGAAAATATCTGCAAACCCATATCCAACAAAGGAGCTGTAGCTCGATCTAGAATATATAAAGGGCTCTAAAAACTCAGAAATAAAACAAAAACATCTAAGACTTTTGGTTCTTTTACTTGGGGATTCTTTTTGGAGTTTCCATTATAAGGACCTCCCCCTGTAGATCTCTTAATGAGAAAATGTCTCTTTTTAAAATTGATTTCTTAAAATATCCTCCTTTATGTGATGAGATTTGGGTTTTATTGCAGTTCTGGAGTCAGATTATTCCACCTTCTTCCCCTCTAAGACTCTCCAGGCTGGTTTTCTTTAAATAAGTCCACGTTTGCTTCTCAAAAACATGGCCCTTTGCCCTAGGTTCAGTGGAAGTTCACCTGCTGTTAACAGACCCTTCTTTGTTTTACTGCCTTAGGCCAATGATACTAGTTAGTCTCTCATCTTCAGTTTTCTCAAACAACTGTCAGTCCTAGGTTTCACGAAGTTCATACATTTTCAAACTCTCCCAGGAGTACTCTAAAATCTCTCTCTAACTTGCTTAAGATGAGACTTAAGTAAGAATCCTCCTCTGACCATGGTAGAGCATGAACAAGATAATGCAATTGTCTTTGAAGACAGATTAATCTCCCTATGCATTTCATAACAAGTATTACTTTCCAAGACAAAACCAGATTAATAATCTCATAAAATGTGCTGAATAGGAGGTCTGGTTCCAGAGCCACCATATCTAATCTGGAAAGTTGTCCTTCTCATAAAACAAAACAACACAACACAAAACAAAACAAAATAAGAAGAGGGATTGTTTGGCTTACCTTGCACTAACCCTCAGAGTGGGTTGGGAGCCCATCCTTGACTCTACCGAAGTACCATTTTAAAAAAATTTTACGTTTCTCTTCCTCACTAGACTGTGAACCACTTGATGACAGTGTGTTTTCTCTGCATTTATAGGACTTGACAATGCTTGACATTTTATTAGATGATCAATAAGTATTTGTTAGATAAATGTACAAAACTATCTCTGTCTTATAACCTAATAAGAAAATAAAATCCAGGGCCCTATTCCACCATGTCACCCATTTTAGGATTACGGCTTTACTATTTGATACCTTTCATGTACTGACAACACAGCAAGGACTTTGAAGATGGCCTCAGAGGAGAAGATATACAAATTAATTGAGCTCATTTTGTTGTAAAAAGCAGAATAAATATAAATTTGGGGTTGGTCACAATCATTGCATTAAGGGAATCTTCAAAATTATTGCCACTGAGTTATTTAAAAATGTGTCTTTTTATGAAGGTTCTTAATTGGTTTATACTGTTTTCTTAGTGAGAAAGTTCAGGAGAGACTCAGCAGACAAATCTTGAATGAATTATCATATGTTAAGCAAAAATGTACACAGGTTCTGAAGTGAACAAGTTGATGGTAAAGGCAGTTACAAAGGAACAGGGACTTTGCAATGGAATCTTTTAAGCAGAGTTCAGAGACCCTTTCCAGTTTTTATGATTTGCTGAGCACAGGTGGTTGCATATAAGACCTAGTACTAACAAAAAAATAGATTATTTTCTTCTCAATATGTAAGTTCCACATAATGAAACTATAACAGATTTCTAGCAAAACATGATAGAGATTACAAAAATGGTTTTGCTATATAAATTTCACATTTTAATTGTCCTATAAATAGAGAATAATAATAAACATACTGTTCAGAAATATTATTTTCTTCCTCTGGAAATGACAGATACTAGTATTAGTACTTCTTACATTTTTCCGTTTTGATAAATATATTGCAATAAGAGTCGATTAAATTTGAATAGTGTTAACAATTTTTCCTGAACATAGGATGGTAACATTCATATATCATATTGTAACAAATGTTACATATCATGTTAGCAAAATGAAAAAGTCAAGATAAATACATTTTCATAAGTACACTACTGTCTTTTTACATATTAGCAACAAGAAGTAGTTAAGGAATTTTGGGGTTCTTATAGGATAAATTCAGATACCAAAATCTGAATCTTTACATCATCAGCAGAAAAATCATATAAAGAAGGGAAACTAAATTCTCCATATCTCATGTCTATAATTTAACTAAAATATAGAGATTGGTGCAAATTTTAAAGTACTTATAGGTTTAAACTAAGCATACCAAACCAGTCCACTATGTCCATGGCTTAATCCAGAATAAAATATCAGCTAAACTATATGGAGAACAGGAGAAAAGAGCTAGGAACTAATAGAGGCAGGGCCAGAAAAACATCATTTCTGGAAAGAGAAGAATCCTCTTTAAGAGAGGAAAAGTTAAGAAAAATTTGAAAACTGATGGATCAGAGAACTGGATAGTGGTGAATTTCAAGGAATGGTCATAGAGGCATGCACAGTCAGGAGTAGCAAACTTGAAAAGATACCACTTTTACAAGAAAAAGAGTCAACTTGGAAGAAAGACATATTTCAGATGCCTGGTAGAAAGAAGAGAGAATGAAACAGGAAGATTGAAGGGGAAAATAAACATAGGAACAGAATTTAAGAATCCCAGAGAAAGAAAGGTGAGTGACAAAATCAAACCCTTCTACCTACATCAAAATGTTTGATTAAAAAAAACCTCTTCAACATGAGTTCATAACCAAAACACCTTAAAGCTGCCAAATATTGCTAGTCCCAAAAAAGTAAGACATTTAACACAAACACAAGTATGTCCATATAAAACTATTCTGAAAAGAAAGAAAATGAAAATCAAATCATTTCAACAAAAATTAACCAAACCAAACAAAAAAACACTATGAACTGAAAAACTATGAGTATTCTAACATGAATTAATATTCAGAAAAAATAATTTTAAATCTAAAATAAAATCTTTAATCAGAAATTCAAAACCTCAGCTCTAAACAAATATACAAACTAAAAGAAATGAAAGGTGATACAACTCAGGAATGAAACTGAAGGAAAAAGGATAGTAAATGAAGATTATTTTATAAGTTATGCAATATTCAAATAAATATCTAATACAAAAAATAAAATGATCAATATATGATAATGATTAAGAGCATCTTCCATAAAAAAAAAACCTGTAATCTCTGAACCTAAAGTCACAGTAAACAAAAGCCACAGTAAATAAAAGCAGGACAATTTTGCCAGAGGGTACATGAACTAAGGAAGCCCAATGTACAGTGTGTTCCCTGCTCTCACTAATTCTAGTATGGGAGTTGGCACTGTTATGCTTTATAGGAAATACTACAGGCTTTCTGACTTGGGCAACAAGACAATTCAGTCTGGAACAACCATGAACATTGGAAAAAGAGAGAAAACCAAGAGAGTAAAGAGCCACAGAGCAGATCTTTAAATTATATTTCCTAACGTGTCTGGCTAATGCTAAAACCAAAAATTTGCAGAATATAACTCAAAGCACTTCAGCTAAGAACAAACACATGAACTTCTCTGCTATGCAAGAAACAGACTTTTCAGTTTGAACCCAGTGAACTCAATTGCCTCTTAAAACAAAAGAAAATGCCAAAATAAATAAATAAATAATACAGTCTCCTAAATAAATAAAAGAAAATAGTCTCCAGAACTTAGCATTCACAAATATGCTGGATAAAATTGAATATAATATGAGATATGGAGAGCTAGGAAAATATAATTCCTTTTTAAGAGAAGAACAATTAGCTAGCACAAACCCCAAGATCTACCATTGACAGATTTAGTAAACAAAGATTTTGAAGCAGCTATTATAACTGAACCTAACAATGTAAAGCTATATATTCACAAATAATAAAAAGATATTAAATCTTAATAAATATAAATTTTATTTAAATTTTTAAATAGAATTTTAAGTGGCAATTGTATATTAAAGATATTAGAGATTAAAACACATATTTACTGGATGGACTTAGCAGAATGGGAGTGACAAACAAAGAAATCTGTGAACTTGAAGATAAATCAATAGAAATTATATAATCTGAAGAACAGGGGAAAGGATTTTTTAAAATGAATACAAGAAAATGAAAAGACATATCCCACACTGGAAGGAGATATTTGCAAAAGACATATCTGATAATCACTGTTATCCAAATTATACAAAGAATTCCTATAACTCACAATAAAAAACATTAAAAACATTAAAAATGGGCCAAAGTCCTTAACAGAACAATTCACCAAAGAAGATACACAGATAGAAAATAAGCATATGAAAAGATTCTGTACATTATATGTCATCAGGGAAATGAAAATTTAAAAAACAAGACACTACATGACAACTAGAATAGAACCAAAACCTACACACAAATATTTTTAGCAGCTTTATTCATAACTGCCAGAATTTGGAAGCAACCACTCCATGATGTCCTCCACTAGGTGAATGAATAAGTAAACTATGGTACATTCAGAAAATGAAATATTCAGCACTAAAAATAAATGAGTTACCAAGCCTTGAAAAGACATGGAAGAACCTTAAATGCATATTACTAAGTGAAAGAATCCAATCCAAAAAGGCTACATACTGTATTATTCCAAGAGCACGATATACTGTAAAATGTAAAACTACACAGAAAGTAAAGAGATCAGTGGTCTCCAGGGGTGGAGGGGGAAGGAGGGATGAACAGGTGAAACACAGAAGAGTTTTATGGCAGTGAAACTATTCTGGACGATACTATATTAATGGATACATGTCATTATATACTTGTCCAAAAGGATAGAATGTGTAACACTATGAGTGAACTCTAATGTAAACTATGGACTTGGGTGATAAAGTCAATGTAGGGTCATTGACAGTAACAAATGTACCACATTCAGGATGTTGGTAGCTAATGCATCATTTACCTTTCTTATTTTCTGTATATTCTGATGTTTGGAAACCTTAAAAATCTTTCTCTGCCACTGCCACTCCCTGAGCTAGCCAACCAGGAACATGCTTTTGGTATGCAAAGTAACCATTTCAAGGCCAGTCCTTTTCTATCTCACCTGCAGACCCCAGGAGGTGATAGTCCCCTGCCTTAATCATCCAGGTACTAGGTACCAGGCAATAAGGCATCATCTCTGTGGTTTAGAGTCTGCCACAATTATTCAAATTAGCCAATCCTAAATTGTTTAGTTTGTCTTCTTGCTTTTCCTATGGAAACTCCAATAAAGCTTGTGGCTTAGTCTTTCCCCTCACTCTTGTACTTTGTCTCCAGGCCAATGATGTTGTTTTCCTATGTGGCCCTGTGTGCTATGCTATGTCTCCTATTTCTAGCACCTGTTGAGTATAGTAAACCATTTTCCTGAGCTACTCCTCTATTTTCTTTTGTTCCATAGTTGACTGGCTATCACACAAAAGAACACAAAAAAATAAGGGAACCTATACATGTGTGGAGGCAGGGGATATATGGGAATTCTGTACTTTCCACTCAATTTTGCTAGGAACCAAACACTGTTCTACAAAACAAGCAAACAATAAAAAGTTTATTTTAAGAAAATGAACAGATTCTCAGAGATTGGATAGTTAATAACAAGTTGACTAAAGCACATGTAATTGGGGTCCCAGAAGGAGAAGAAAATAAGGCAGGAAACAAATTTGAAAAAATAATGTCTATAACAATTCTAAACTTGATGCAACGTAGATTTATAGAATCTGGATGTGCAAGGAACTCCAATCAGAATAAAGATTTAAGCAATCTCTGTTTGGGCATTTCATCATCAAACAGTTGAATGTGGAAAAAAAGAAAATCTTGAAATCAGCAACAAGAAAATGGCATATTGTGTATAGAAGAACAATGATTCAATTAATAGTTAGCTATTCATCAGACATCTAGAGGCCAGAAGAAAATGAAGCATATTTAAAATGCTGAATGCAAAATTAGATCTGTCAATGATATTTTCTTTTTCCCTTCAATAATGAAGGGAAAATGAAGACTTTTTCAAATGAAAGTAAAACAAAGGAATGTGCTACTATTAAGCTTACATTTTAGGAAGTAGCAAAGGAAGTTATTCAGGCAGAAGGAAGTTGAAACCAGATGGAAACTTGGATCCTCCAAAAGGAATAAAGAGCATGATAAATGGTAAATGTAAAAACATATTTTTCCCCTTTAGATTCCTTCAAAACACATATGACAATTTAAAACAAACTTTATAACACCTTTTAGGTTCTATAATCTATGGTACCATAATACCTATAATAACTATAGCATAAAAGATGAGAAGGAGAGCAACTGACCTTTATGGTTGCCAAATTTCTACATTTATTTAAAGTCATGCCACATTAACTCAAAGTAGATTGTGAAGTGTTAAGGATGTAGCTATAATATTTTAATATGGTTTTTAAAACGCAATCTTCCCAGCCACATCTCTTATCAAGTTCTCAAACTCAGAGCAACAATATAACTGCCCTAAGTGCCTCAGGGCCAGATACCAGACAACCAGGGACAGGCCCTATGCTCCAAAACTCACTGAGTTATTTCAAACTAGCCAATCCTAAGCCTCTTTGTCTTGCCTCACCATTTCTTCCATAGAAACCAAAATAAAGGTGCTTGCCCACAGTTGCCCACTCTCCCTCTGTGTCTAGTGCTTGCCTGGTATAGCCATAGATAATGTATTCTATCCTACCCAGGGAACTGTAACTAAAACAAACTGTGAAACTCTGGTTTTTCTCTCTCAATGTGTGTCTGGTCTTGCCATACCTCACCCAAGGTAATATAGTAAAAATAAATCCCTAGAGAAGTCATTGAAGAAGCAAAGCAAATAAGTATAGCAAAAAAGCCAGTAAAAATATTTAAATAGAATACTAACACTTAGTCAAATAATATTTTAAAAGACAAGAAAAAGGAAAAGAGGGATGAAAAGCAGAAAGAATAAATACAAATATTAAAATGGTAAACATGAACCAATAGCAATAATTATATTAAACTTTAATGAACTAAGCACTATAATAAAAGGTAGGTATTATAAAAATGCATAAAAAGCAAGAATCAACTACATACTGTGTACAAGAGACATATTTCACATATAAAAACATAGGTATGATGAAAGTAAGTGAATTAAAATGTATATCATACAAGCAGTATGCATAAAAGACTAAAGTAACTATTTAATATAAAACATATTGATGACAATGAGCACTATCAAAAATAAAATGGGACATTTCATAATGATTAAGGGGATAATTCATCAGAAGACTTAACTCTTAAAAAGATATCTATGCTAATAATAGCTATGGAGTATATAAAGCAAAAATTGATAGAACTAGAGAGAGAGAATCCCACAGTCATAGTAGAGATATTGTCAAGACTAGGAAGATCCAGTTACCAATCCCAAGTGAAGATTCCTACCATATGCATGACATCAGAGATCATAATAATGCTAGCACCTATAAGTAGGAGCCCACAGACATCTAGCCACTATATCTTCTGTGGGTTTGGATTTGCTGAGGAAGACTCAAAACCTAAAGCACTGGCTAGAACAACACTTTGTTCACAAAAGAGTCACAGCAAGATCAAGGTCTGTAGTGTGCACTGGTCTTCCATGACTGGTTGATCCCTCCTAATACCTGACACACGATGATGGACTGCACCCATCCCTTTCGTACTACAGGCAAAGACCCCATTTCCTTACAGTGGGGGTGGGGCTGGCCAGGTACCATATGACACACATGCTTGAACAATAAAAAGAAGTTTACTGCATATCCAGGACAGAGGAAGGTTTTTCCAAATAAGAAAGAAGACTATAGGACCAAGCAACAACTTCATCACCCATGTTTCTGTATAGGGAAATGTTTCAGTCCCAGTGCATTGATCGTGCTGTCCTGGAGAGGGGTGGCAGGTCATGTGATGGCTGTACCCTCAACATGAAGAATCTATTCCAACAAAACCAAAAAGCTGTCCCTTCCATGATGGATGCAGACCACCCTAATCAACCTGTCATCAGGCAGGTGCCTGATCACCCTGAGCAATGGTGCTACATTGAGGACTTAGTGTTTTCTGTTGCTGGCAGACTGGGTATTCAGGTGGCCATACCCATGGCAGGTTACAGGATGGCTGCTTCCCCCAACAGATGTAAGATTGTTCTCTCAGCAATTGATAAAACAACTAGATAAAATCATCAAAGACATAGGAAAACCAAAGAACACTATCAACCACTTTAAACTATAGCCAACAACTACAAGGTATACATTATTTTTATGTTCACCATAATGTAATTATTAATCTAAATGAAGCACACATGCATAAAGTCCTATCAGTAAATTTAAAATGATAGACATACTATAGACTGTGTTTTCTAACCAGAGGTTAAATAAATTAGAAATCAAAAGCAATAAGATATATCTGTAAGAAATCTCCATTATTTTAAAAAATGAGCACACTTCTAAATAATACTGGGTGAAAGAAAAAAAATAAAAGGAAAATTATGAGTCAAAAAAGAAAAACAAAACTGGGGGCATCATGTTGCCTGATTTCAAGCTTTACTACAAAGCTGTGATCACCAAGACAGCATGGTACTGGTATAAAAACAGACACATAGACCAGTGGAACAGAGTACAGAGCCCAGATATGGACCCTCAACTCTTTGGTCAAATAATCTTCCACAAAGCAAGAAAAAATATCCAGTGGAAAAAAAGACAGTCTCTTCAATAAATGGTGTGTGGAAAATTGGACAGCTATATATAGAGGAATTAAACTCGACCATTCTCTTACACCATACACAAAGATAAACTTGAAATGGATAAAAGACCCCAATCTGAGGCAGGAATCCATCAGAATCCTAGAGGAGAACATAGGCAGTAACCTCTTCAATATCAGCCACAGCAACTTCTTTCAAGATATGTCTCCAAAGGCAAAGGAAACAAAAGCTAAAATGAACTTTTGGGACTTCATCAATATCAAAAGCTTCTGCACAGCAAAGGAAACAGTCAACAAAACAAAGAGGCAACCCACGGAATGGGAGAAGATATTTGCAAATGACAGTACAAAGGGCTAATATCCAGGATCTATAAAGAACTCCTCAAACTCAACACACACAAAACAGATAATCATGTCAAAAAATGAACAGAAGACATGAGCAGACACTTCTCCAATGAAGACATAGAAATGGTTAACAGACACATGAAAAAATGTTCATCATCATTAACCATCAGGGAGATTCAAATCAAAACCACATTGAGATACCACCTTACACCAGTTAGAATGGCCAAAATTAGTAAGACAGTAAACAACATGTGTTGGAGAGGATGTGTAGAAAGGGGGACCCTCTTAAACTGTTGGTGGGAATGCAAGTTGGTGCAGCCACTTTGGAGAACAGAGTGGAGATTCCTTAAAAAATTAAAAATAGAGCTACCTTATGACCCTGCAATTGCACTACTGAGTATTTACCCCAAAGATACAGATGTAGTGAAAAGAAGGGTCATCTGTACCCCAATGTTTGTAGCTGCAATGGCCACAGTCACCAAACTGTGGAAAGAACCAAGATACCCTTAAACGGACAAATGGATAAGGAAGATGTGGTCCATATATATTATGGAGTATTATGCCTCCATCAGAAAGGATGAATACCTAACTTTTGTATCAACATGGACAGGAATGGAAGAGATTATGCTGCGAAATGAGTCAGGCAGAGAGTGTCAATTATCATATGGTTTTGCTTATTTGTGGAGCATAAGAAATAACACGGAATGCATGGGGAGATGGAGAGGAGAAGGGAGTTGGGGGAAATTGGAGGGGGAGATGAACCATGAGAGACTATGGGCTCAAAAACAATCTGAGGGTTTTGGAGGGGCGGGGGATGGGAGGTTGGATGAGCCTGGTGGCACGTGCTATGGGGGGCACATATTGCATGGAGCACTGGGTGAGGTGCATAAACAATGAATTCTGGAACACTGAAAGGAAATTTAAAAAATAAATAAAAATTTTTAAAAAAAGGAAAATTAGGAAATATTTCAATTGAACATAACAAAAATATGATATATGGAAATTTGTGAGATGCATTTAAAGAAATATTTAGGGAAAATATTACAGCTTTAAATGCATATATTAAAAATAAAAAAAGACCCAAAACCCATGATCTAAGGACTTATCTAAAGAAATCAGGCAAAGAAGAAGAGAATTAAACCAAAGGAAATAACTACAAGGGCAGATACCAAGTGAACAGAAAATATGCATAATTAGAGAAAATAAATGAAACCAAAATCTGGTTCTCAGTAAAGATCAAGACAAAAAGAGAAAATATGCTAATCACTAGCATCAGAAATAAAAGAGGGGAAATAACTACAGATACTACAGACAGTAAAAGGCTAAGGGAATATGACAAAAAAATTTTCTGCCAGAAATTTGAAATTTACATATACTATCAATTCATTAAAAGACACAAATTACCAAAACTGACATAAGAAAAAATAAAAGAATGTCCACATGGCTTCATTGGTGAATATCATCATTTAAAGAGGAATAATTGCAATCCTACATAAACACTTTCAGAATAGAAGAAAAGTGAACATTTACCAATGCATATAAGATCATACTTCAGAAACACTAAAATCACACAGACACCACAAAAAAAGAAAACTGCAGATCAATATTCCAATGAATATAAATACAGAAATTTTTCAGAAAATATTATGTAACAAATCCAGCAACCCCAGCAGGTTCGACACTAGGACTTCAAACTTCATTTATCATCTAAAAAAAAAAAATCAGTCAACTCAAATCACCATATTAATATAACAAAAGACAAGAAAACATATAATTTTAGTAGATGAAGGTAAAGCACTGTACAAAATCTGACAGTCACAAATGACAAAACACTTCTTAAATTATTAAAGGCAATATAAAAATTACCAAGAGCTATCAATGATGAAAAACCCAATGCTCTTATTTGAAGATGGCAAACAAGGCAGAGATGTTTGCTCTCAGCAATGCTATTCAACATTATATGAAGTATCTCAGTAACTGCAATAAAGTAAGAAAAGAAATAAAAGACATTGGAAAGGAAGAATAAAATTATCTATGTTCATAAAAGATGTGATTGTTGAAGTGTATCTCATCCCTCAAACACAGTTAGATAGTAATCAAATTATTCTGAAAACCCAAGAAGTCAATCAGAGGTTGAGAGGACAAAAATTGCAAGTCTGCAAGCAGAAAAGTGACCACCTTTGGAATGTAGGAGATCCAGAATTTTACCTGGGGAAGACATAGCTATGGGTGTGGCTGCAGGGAAGGATCCTGCTTATAGAGGTTACTGCAATGTAATAGAAGTGGAGGAGTGCAAAATCTGAAATTTTAAGTCCTCTACTGTGGGGGAGGTACCTGGATTAAAGGTGTTCAGGTGGCAAAGAGGGTCTGAATCTCAGGAGTGATGGGGCGGTCTGAGGATCCTCTGGGTTGCAAAAGAATAGGATGTGCTGAGGTGCTGAGCTGTTCCCAGGCATAGGAGTTGCAAAGCTGGCAAGGGCAGTGGGTCTTGGTGCTGGTTTTCAGCTATAAACTGTGAGCTGCCATCTGGTCATGCAACCACAATCCTGGGATGGGCCAGCAAGCATGGCGACACTCTTCCCTGAGGAACAGTGTGGGTCTGTGCCTTGGGCATCCCTGAAATTTGGAGTTTTGAAACTCAGTCATGCACCTGAGGTAAAAAGGCTTCCACAAGGGCAGGGTGAACATAGGGTTCAGACACAAACCAGGGAAACAAGTAGGGTGATTGATTGCTTTTCTGTAAGGACACACTGAAGAGTAGAGTGTTCAGTCTTTCACTCAGAGGCTAGAGAGCAGAGCACAGCCATTTTCATCCTGCCCATCAGTGCTGAAAGCCTTTCAAGGAGCAAAATAGCACCACCTAGTGAAGGACAGAGCGGCATACACCAAGCCCAACCTTCCTGCCCCTAAGAAGCATTTCTATTCAAGTCTGCCAGAGAATCAGTGCATCAGGCCCTTTCCCCAGAAGACCAGCACAAACAATTCACTTGCACCAAGTCTGCTGATCATAGAGTGCTACAGAGCTTCAGCTCTAGGGGAAATAGAATCTAGCTTCCTTTTTACTTTTATTCTTTATTTTATATTTTTATTATTTTTTTCATTTATTTTCTTATATTTCCCCATTCCTTTTTAAAACTTTTTAATTATTTTTTAAAATTTATGTATATATATACTTTTCATATATGTTTTTAAAATTTTTGCCTAATTTCATTTCATTTTATTGTGTTTTATTTTATTTTAATTTCTCTGGGCTCTAGAATCTTTCAACAATCAGACCAAACTACACCCAGCATCTAGGAGGTTTTTTTTTTTTTCCTTTGTTTTTCACATTGTTTGGGGGGGGGGGTTGTTTGTTTTTATTTTTGTTGTTCTTCTTTCTCTTTCTTCTTTTCTTTTCTGGACAAAATGACAAGACAGAGGAATTTATCCTGAAAGAAATAACACAATGTAGAACTCACAGTCAGTGATTTAATCAATAGAGACATAAGTAAGACATCTGCACTAGAGTTTAAAACAACACTTAGGGGTGCCTGGTGGCTCAGTGAGTTAAGCCACTACCTTTGGCTCAGGTCATGATCTCAGGATCCTGGCATCGAGTCCCGCATCAAGCTCTCTGCTCAGCAGGGAGCATGCTTCCCTCTCTCTCTCTGCCTGCCTCTCAGTCTACTTGTGATCTCTCTCTGTCAAATAAATAAATAAAATCTTTAAAAAAAAAAACACTTAACGGATACTAGCTGGGTTTGAGAAAAGCATAAAAGACACTAAAGAATCCCTTACTGCAGAGATAAAAGAACTAAAATCTAGTCAGGTCAAAATTAAAAATGCTATTACCAAGATGCAAACACAAATGGAGGCCATAAAAAAGAGGGTGGACAAAGCAGAGGAGTGAATCAGTGATATAGAAGATAAATTTATGAAAAATAAGCAGAAAAGAAGAGGGAAAGAAAGGTAATTGACCATGAAGATAGACTT